>NC_092459.1:49843086-51134416 GCF_047495875.1 Pithys albifrons albifrons | reverse complement strand
ATCTGTTCTTTTGATAACCTTCTTAACTACCAGATAACATCTGCTAAATAAAGTATCTGTCAATGAGATTTGAAGGGAAATTCTTGATAATGTACCAACTTTTCCTGGAAAGAGGATATTATTGCCTGAATTGCACACAATTCTTGGATGGTGGAGGTTTTTCATTCCTGCCTTTAAAAGTAAATATTCGAAAGGTTCTGGTCATATTTCCATTTCTCTCTCTGCCCAGTAGGAGTGTAAGAAAGCAGTATTTCTATGTGGGGTGCTTGTCTTAAGCCAAGAGTTCAAGTTGACTCAAGTAGAGATTGCATAACACGTGCCAGAGGGATGCTACAAGTTAAACATATCATCTGGTTGGATACAGGGTCAGCTTCACATAGATGTGCTTGCCTGGGTCATCTCCCTTATACACTTGTTCTAAGGGAGACTAGAATATAAGTTATCTTTCAAAGCAAAGTGCCCTAAAATAACAGTTTTGTTAGGAGTGGCTGGCTGAGAGTTCTGCAAAAGATGAAGTGCCAGGCCTGGGTTGTCCCAGCAGAGGTTCATCCTGGTGCTCTCAGTATGGCTTCACAGTATGGGTCTAACCCCAACCCCCTGCAGTTCAACCCCTCTTCCCTACCTCTAGTGCTAACTTGTTATATGAGAGCTTTTTGTTTTACTGTAACTTCCAACATCAACATGCAGAATCTTGCTTTTATTAAAAAAGTGCTTTTATTTCTATTTTTCAGTTCAAAACAAGCTTTTTGGCATGAAGAGAAAAATCTGTTTCATCAAAGGGCAGCAGAGCATAATACAATCCATTCTCATAACAATGAGGGGAGGCAGAAGGTGGTGTTTAGATATGCATGTAACTTATTTGCTTTGTGTGCCACACATTCCTGTGGTTGATGGAGTGCCAGCAATAGAAATAACACTACCTATGAAATGAGGGGCTGCCTTTCATCTCAAGATCAGAAAAGTAGGGTTCATGCACTTTAGGCAGTGTTCAAAAGGCTTTTTACTTTGTGCACAAAGTGCAACTCTACCAGTTCTGCCATGATGACAAAAGAAGTACTGACTGATATGGGAAAGGACTGGGGCTTAGGAAGCATTTTACAAGATTACATGTAGAACGGTTTAGATGGTTTTGAGAACCTTTTTTCTACCAAAAATATCTGTTTGTCAAAAGTCCATTCATTCTGGGAAGCAATGTCTGTCTTAAAAACCCTTTTTCATAAGAAAAACTGAAAAACAGGTTTTATAATATACAAAACCTGCTGTAGGGCTTACTGGAATAGTATTTTATAATACTTCACTTACAATGAAACATACAGAAATCTGAGTTAATGCTATTTATATGCAGGAAGCTTCCTATTTATTTAAATTTATTTAAGCCATTTCCAGATCCTCTCCAAAATGCTAGCTCAGACTCCTTCTAGATTCTCATAAGTCAGGTCTAGGGTATCAATGACTGGCATTAATTTAATGATCGCAAAGTAATGATCCCTTCAGGTATGTGTGGTACTTTGGCCATAAACAGTAAGAAAATGGGGTGGCTTGTCTGCTGTCTTCTGACAATATAATTCCCAGAGATCACAATCTGATGTCAACTAGAAATGTATTTTTTGCTGTTTCATATTTGAAAAAAGCTTTGCTGGATAATAGCATGAGATACGGTAAATGGTGAGAGGAAGCTGGTTTAAGGGAGAACATAGTAACCCCCAAGTATGTTTGTTTAACATTGTTTTAAAATATTTATGCTTCAGTAAATTCAGAAATCTCTGAAGGTAAGACTATCATGATGAACATAGATATCTTAATGATGAATGCTGTAATGATTTGGCAGAGCCCTTATTAGAGTCATAAATTGTGCCAGTTGCAGATAAGAAAGAAAGGTTCTAGGGTTCGAATTGTTAACTTGGAAGACTCTGAGGTCTTCTTAGACAGTAGCTCAGATCCTCAGCTACAAGTAGTCATCACAATTTGCTTTTGGCTCAAGCCAGAACAATAATTGTTAGGGCAATTTATTTGCAAAACAGAAATAGCTACAGAACAGAAATCGCCATGTGTATGGACATTACTGTGCTGTGCCCTGATTGACCAAACATAAGGTAACACTGGGGTAAAACAGTAGGGGTTGTTTCTCTTTTTAAATATCTTTAATAGACCAAAGACTGGTAATATGCCTGTTGACAACTGAAGGAGGGAGGGAGGAAAAAAAGGGCAAGGAGTCACTTTAGTTGAGTCTGTGTTTCTCCATTGATAGTGATTGCCTAGACTATTCCTCATATGTGAAAACTGGGCTTTGAGGATAGTCCAAGTTGTAGATTAACTAGTAAGATAAAGTTTTTAATTACTAGTCAGCAAAGTCATGATCCTTGACGTGTATCTAGGGCCTGCCATCTTTTGAAGACTCTAGTTCTTGTAGGTGTTATGCCCACCCTTTTGAAAACATCTTTGGAAGTGATCAAAGGCCCTTTGATATAATGGCAACTTGGATGCTTTTGGTCTTTGTCTTCAGCAAAAGTTTAGAATCATGCAAAGTTAAAGTGTTCTCAGTATATACATACCAGTGATTTTTCTTACTTGCTGACTCTAAATGTCAAGAGATAAACAACAACTCTACAGCATTTGCAGTACTCAGAATGAGTTTATTTGACAAAAGAAAAAAGGATCTTATAGAGGATAGAGTGGCTCTTTGCTCTTCTATCTTGAAAATGGGTGCCACTTCTAAAATGATGTCACATCTCATATTCCATAAACAAGATTCATGACACTGTCTGGAGAAGGAGTTGTTTTTCTCATATAACATGTCACACAGTATGATAACCTCTGAGCACAGCAATCAGGATCTTTCTTTTTAATTTCCAGTAAGACATGCAAGATGAAACCTGACTTCAGCAAGAAAGATGTCTGGAATTTCAACGTACCATTTTCTGAAAAATTATAGGAAAATATTTACTGGAAAAATGCTTCTGCCTTTCTGAGAGTTCAGAGGGGATGCGAAGTTCCTGAAATCTGTGTGAGAAATGGGATTCATAACCATTTTCAGTTTGAGGCAATGGACTTAGAATAGTTTTCCTTCAGTTTGTAGGTTGGTTATTATTGGTAAAACGCCAAAAGGAAACTACTCACTACTGAAAGTACAGGATGTTGGTCATAACTTCTCACAAAGTATTTACTCATGAATGGATATGCAGTTGGGATGGACAGGTCATTATACATATACACTTTTACCAAGCATTTTAATCAACTGTTATTGGAAACAAAAATACTGCTTTTCTCTTCAGTGTTTCACCTGCTTGTGTCATTGTGCATTCCTTGCCAGAGGACATCTTCACCTTTGTAGGAAATAAATCATGCAGATGACTAACAGGTTCCAGAACCACTTACAATTGAGTATCAGGCACACTATGAGTCATCCTGTAGCTGTATAGTCACTCAAGAAGATAAGAAAAAAAAGAATTCTAAATATGAAAAAGGCATTCTTACTTTTAGGATTTAATTCTGTAATTTCTACTTGTATATTTGTATGCTTCAACCTATCCTATTACAGAATAGTTTACTGCAAATCATGGAGCAATAAGACGACTCTCCAAAGTTTTATATCTGAATAAAACATAGGATTGTGCTAAATGCTGTTGTACAGAATAGCAATATTAATC
Source organism: Pithys albifrons albifrons (assembly GCF_047495875.1). Taxonomy (NCBI): domain Eukaryota; kingdom Metazoa; phylum Chordata; class Aves; order Passeriformes; family Thamnophilidae; genus Pithys; species Pithys albifrons. Next base: position 51,130,769 of record NC_092459.1, on the reverse strand, counting down.
AGTAATACGAGTTAACTGGATTGAATTATTTTTGCAAAGGCTTGCAGGCAGACTGCTGCACTCAAAAGCCAATTGGACTAAAAGAAAGGATCACTTTAACCTGTTTCTTCATTGACTGTTTACAAGAAAACCCTGGGTTTTGTGTTTTTATAACTAGGATTATTTGTATAGATAAACTTTTTCTTATTCATCAAGGCTATTTTTGCACATTGACCATTACTGTTCTTGTGTAAAGAGTTGTCATTTTATGTTTATTGCATTCATCAGATAGCAAGTGTTGTGTAAAACCTTCCAAGCTGGAGTATGTCCAAAACATCTTCTTGGAAGGAATGTTAATGTATCTGTACCATTCTCCTACAGAGTTCAAAGTTGTCCAGAAACAGATTTTGCATCATTAAGTGGTGATTGCTGATGTGTTAGGTTCGTGATTGATCACAAAGCATATACATGCGAGATTTGCTCTATTAGGAGTCATATCATTTGGTTCTGGTATCTTAAGATTTATGTTTTCAAGGTTATAGCAGACTCATTAACTTTCTCCTTGGCTTTCAAAGAAAAAGTTGCATTTCTTTGGCTCAGGTTGTCTTTGGAAGTAAGGCACTGTCATAGCTGTTAATCAGCAGCCTGCCAGATGCTAAGTCTGTAATATGTAGCTCTATTTGTAAGTATTCATCCCAATCAATTCCTTTTCTTTCTAAATTTTAAATTGACAGATGCTTAACAGAGAATATTCTGGATATTTTCAAACCCACATCATATATTTTTCTACATTTCCCCCCCCCCAAGTACTCAGGTCATCCAGCTTTAGTCTCCCAAATTCTTCCTTTTCCATTTGTGATGCTCCAACAGAAGTTTCTTTCAACTTTCAGATTACGTCTTCTGTTGCTTTAGATGGTTTGGTGACCAAACAGTCTGATTTCAGAATTATACCTCTGCTCTTATGGCCACTTTTATATGGTTGAATGCAGTTATTGATTCATTTATACCTGTTTCAGAAAATCGACAGTGAGTGAAATCAAAGAACCATAATGCAGGGATTGGAATATGTACCCACGGTGTCGAGACATGCATGAAACAACCAAACTGAAGTAATTACATTCTGTTACTCTTTTCTATCTTCCAGTATTCTCTATTCAGCATCTATGCACTTTTATCTATGTGAATTCTCTGTATTCTTCTATATTCTTATTCTCAGACATGGTACTTGGCCCCAAAAGCTAGCAAATTGGGCTCTGAAAGTAGAAGTGCAAAGCTGCTTTCTATGTATCTTCATCTCTTTCATCGTAATTCCTGTAAGTACAAGACTTCCCAGAGACCTTCCATTCCTTCCTGGTAGCTGTCTTGAAAATATTGTGAGAATTCTCCTTTTCACTGTATTTTCAAGTTTTCACTTTTGATTCTGTCTTGAATAACTAAACCACAATATGTATAAAAAAATTATGAAATGCTTTTTAGATATCTTATACAATATTTCCTTTTCAGCTTAATTCATCTTTAACTCATGCTTACAATTTTTTCTGTGTTTCAAACCATTTTGTCAGATATTTGAACAAGTCTGTCCTCTGTTTTTCTTTGGTCACAAATAGATAAAATCTTACCAGATTTTTTTCCTGCCTCTCTTTTCTATCTTCTACCTCTCATTCATAAAATTCTCTTTTATCTTGTTTCCTAGTCTTGCCTCAATGCTGGATCGCCTTTTAAAATACTCTATCTCCTTCTCAAGGATTTCAATTCATTATTCTTTTTTCCTTATATGTTCTGTAACCTTCCTTATGTTGGGTTTTTGCATTTCTTTATATCTTACTTTTTGTTTTATTTGTATGTCTGATTGATCATGCATGGATCTACGCACACAGAAAGTGTAAAAAGCTTGTTCTCATTCCCCCCACCTCCCACACCCCCACTTTGGCCCTCATCTTGTGTTATTTCTGAAACAAAGTCTGTTGTAATGTTACTCAGTTAGAAGAACTACAGCCTTTGTGAAAGCCAGATCTATATAACAAACACAACTTTTTCCTGCACAACCTAATAGGGAACCACCCCAGGTGTTCTATAGCACAAAATTATAGCTGTATAACTTCAGTGTTATAGGTGTAGGCATTGAAAGAGTGCAAGGAAATTCAGGCAGAGAGACAAAGATTAAGGGGGAAATGGAGAAAAGCACAAGACAAGTGAGGAAACAACTAAATTGATAAAGAATACTGCTTCTGCTATTCAGGTGCCTGGTTGGTGCTCAAATTTTCAGAATAAAAATACTAGATCATACAAAATCTACATAAATATTAGGAGGCTATTTGTTTAATTGTTCATTAACCCCATAAATATGTCACTGCAGAGACTATGTGCCCCTGTTGACATCACCTGATGAGGAAAGCACACCAGGTCACATGGCACAGAGATGCTCTAGATTTCTGTCCAACCCTTCCCCCTATTCCCTATCTCCTCCTCTTCTTTCTTCACACCATATCCAACTCTAGCCTCAAGCACCAGACTGTGAAAATGAAGAGAATAATTTTTTTTTGCTATATTGTAAGCCCCTTGGTACAGAGATCTGCTAATTTGCTAATATGTGATTTGCTGTGTATTTTGGTTCCTAGTGACAATTTGGTCACAGTTAGATCCAACATAAATGGGAATAAAATTTTCTATAGTACATGTATGTATGGTGATATGCTGCCATGTATTCTACTGTAGCAGTTATGTTACCCGACTGAGTTTCCTTTTCCCCACCTCTTCACAAGACAGGAACTTTCAGATAACTTGACAGAAACAGAATCCATTTTCAACATTTACCCTGCAGTCCTTTGTCACTATTTACCATTCTTTAACACTTTAGGTCTGCAGCAGTGAAAGCTTATGACCCTAATTGCTAGGCTCCATTTCTTCTTACCTTCATTAATTTCAGCCAATTACACTGTTTGTTTAATTACATAGCATAACAAATCACGCTAATCAATTCTACTAGCCTCCAACTGGGATTCCTCATGATGCATGGATATCTGTAGGAGGTTTAAAATGAGGAGAGGCAGAAGTAGGAAATTAATATGATAATTCATCATCCTTGAAGTATGCCCAGACTGAAACTTCATTTGCTGACTCCTGTCCCACCTGAAAAGCTTAGATCTGAGATCAAGACTGAAATCTTTCTCTCGGGGACGCTGTTAATCTACTGAAAAGGTCTCCAGAGGGTCTGAGCTCTTTAGAGTTTATGTTTATATTTCCTTTCAGGAACTTTGAGAAAGGAATTGTTCTCATCGTTCTTAGTGGCTAGACAGTTACATTGCCACACACTGCTCTCTTTGCTGAAAAATGAATTACAGTAGTGGGACACAAGATCAGCAGAAAAACAAAGCAAAGAGGAAAGAAACAAAGCATATATACCCTACCCTTCACATATGCATTGGAATCATTCCTAAGTACATAAAGAAGCTTAGGTGACTTTTAGTCAGACCAAGAAGTTATATCCAGATGTGAATAGATGGCTATGTGGACTGCTTTTATATTTGAAAGATTATCTGTGCACCTCCCCTCCCCTCTCCTCCCCTCTTCTCTCCTCCATATGTACTATCTCATCTATCTATGCTTGAATAGATTTTTAAGGATTGAGATTGAAAGAATTTATTAGTAACTGCAGCTGGCATATTTGGGACCCACACTTTCTCCCACACTTCTTCTCTAGAAGAAGATCCCAAACCTTCCAAATATTTTGAAATAATCCAAGAAGAACAAGAAAATGAGAGCAAGGAAAACAGATGCCTGAACAGCAAAGGCAGTTTCAGAATGATCACCGGTCCTGTCAACTATATCAAAAGTGGGAAGAATATAGTTTTGACTGTTATTGATAATAAGAACAGTTGAAAGAATAAAAGCCACTTTAAATCAGCACCTCACCATAGCTCCCTTCTCCCAGCACTAAAAACAATTGCTGTGATGCATGAATGACACACAAAATACATGAAATTGACTCCTTGAACTTAATTTTCCCAGAGGCTTTGGTCTACACCAGTTACATAATATGAACAGGTCTAGCAGAAGAAAACTTGTGGGCCGAGGTAGTAATCAAAACTATTTGGTGAATTGCCCAGTTCACCTCTTTCAGCCAAGATGTACTCCTCTACATCCAAGGCATCCAGCCAAGGTCTTTCTCTGCTGTTTTTAATGGCTATTATCAACACCATTACTGAAAGACCTTGATGGAGGGATCAGGGGCTCTGGATCACCAAAAACTTTCCAAAACTTTCAGTAGACAAAGGCACAAGGAAGGCATTTTCTCCACATTGCAAAAAGTAGTGAAGAATCTCATAGGACCACTTTTATAATGAAGAACCTCACAAGACTGCTTTCTTTAGTTTCTGCTCCAAATCAGCAAGTGGCCCTGCAGCCTGGAGTGCCCTGCATGTGACCTGAAACAAGTAATTTAATCCGTCTGTGCTTTGCTTCCAGAACTATAAACTGGAGATAATCCTTCTCCACTCCTCCAAGTAGCTTGGAAGATAAATTCGTTAATTCTTGGGAGCTGCTCAATACTTTGACAAATTGGGCTCTCTGCATGCAAGCACTTACAAAAAATTTCTGCTTCTGAAGCAACCTTTCTATCTGACAGCTGAAAGATGTAGGTTTGAACATACTAATCCACTGGGCCTTAAGACTTTAATCCTCCAAAGTCACCCTAGTGATTATTATGCCTGGTTGAGCATCAGAACTGAACAAACAAATGCTGAATATAGTCAGCCTGCCAAAAGATTTCGTTTCAGACATTTGGGTTTTGTTGGGGTTCCCATCCTCCTCACCTCAGGCTCTCTGTAGAAAAAGAAAACAAGCTGATGATTGAATATTAATACAGCTGCCAGACTTGGTTTTTACCACAAACACCATGAAACAGCAGCCATGGAACTCAATCCCCAAATATCTTGCTGTGGTGGGGGAGGAAGGAAAATGAGCAACAAAGAGAAGGACAGAAGAGCGTTTGAGGACAGAGAAAAATATGGTAACAGTGGTCTTGGTCAGGTTCATTAAAGTATTATTCAGACAGCAAGCTCTAGCACAAGGCTGGTGCATAGATAACATTAATTTCAATTGTATATATACAGTAGTCACCAAAACCATGTTGGTGTTGTGTTTCTTCTCTTTGTTTTATTGTTTACTTTGAATTAAATTTGTCTCAGTGTCCTAAAGAGAAGAATAGAGGAAAATGCTTTAAAAATAGACAAAGGGAATTTTATCCTTTGGAAGAAAATAATGCTGTGGGATACATAGGTCAGTCCTGTTTGATCCCCAGAGGTGCAATGAGATTTGGATGCACTGTATAAGTCATATTGTCTGTTTGATGATTGTGAACATATGAACATATAAAAAGGACATAAAGGACAATTGATTTCCTATCTCTCTGTATGTACCTTCCCCCTAGATTATTTTTCCAGATATTACTGATGATTTATATAAATCTCATCATTCACTTTTATACATCTATCAATTAGGACCATATTAGAAGGCTTTGTAATTGAAAATAAAGTATTTTAAAATGTAATTTTCTAGAAATAAAATACTATTTTTCAGGAGTGAACATTCTGTAGTGACCAGTTGAACACTGAGAAAATATAAATCAGCATGTAGGTTTAGAGCTAGGGCTAAGTGCGGAACATTCTTTGTACTGAAGAAACTTTATCTTCCACCCTGAATACCTCCAAGGACTTACACTCATCCACTGCTTTTAACATGTCATTACATTTGAGGTTCAAATACTAAAATCACTTTTTTGAGTGGATCCAAGGTTTACAGGTCTGGTGTGGTTCTAATCAGCAACATACTATTCAAGTACTTGTTGATATGAGAACTTGTTGATATGGAAAACAGGGCTGGAAATATTGTAAAAACACACTCAGTCTGGCATGGAAGCACCTTCCAAGAAGCTATTTTTGAGCAATTTCCACTTCTTGTCTTGCCCTTAAACAGGAAGCAGCAAAAAACACAACAGTAACTATGTTTGAATTCTTAGGCTTTCTAAAACCTTGCAAACAAGTGGAAGTTTCTGGTGGCATAACTGCTGGTAGATTCTTAATAATTTCAGATAAATTGTACCACCCTCACCTTGTGCTTTCCTGACCAAGAATACCTGTACACTAACAAATATTTTCAGCAGAAGGGCTTTTTTGAAGCAAAAGACTACATTTTTGTCTGTGACAATCCTTTAGCAGCAAAGAATTTCTATTAGTTCTTCACAGTCGGAGAATTTGGCTGAGGTCTGACAGTTTCATCAACACAACTACATGAATCATGATGTTTGCTATTGTCTCAAAGCAGCAAATAATTGTACAGCAAATTAGTCTCCTTCCTTGTAAATGCTCAGGATTTTACTTCAGGATGGAATGGATGCTCAGACAAATAGGAGGAACTGTGCATTGTACTTCAAATAAACTGTTAGTCCAAGCGAGTACCAGTGTCACTGTGAGTGTTATATGTTTGTCTTATTTGTCCTTGGCAGATAATAAAGGAACAGACATCTAGCAAGCATAACAGTTGTTATGGAAAGGGGAAAAAAAAATAAAAAAGCTGTCACTTTCCTTATTTCAGATAAAAGAAAAGAATTTTTTTAAACATCTTGCATCTGAAATTGCTATTAGCAGGAGAGAAAGTAAGAAAAGATACTTTTTCACCTTTCATATCTCTCTAATCACTCAATGCATTCCACTTGTTCTACTGGGGAAATAATTTTGTCAGCTAATTTTGTTTATAACAATAGTTGATGAAACACATGGGAAGCTGAGCTACAGGTTCATTGCCCTTGTGCCTGCTCAGGATGTCCACCACATGCAGGTGACCTTGCAGGCCTTCCCTACAGAGGGGATTTCTGTTGCTGACCTTCACAGATTTCATACTGGGCTATTTTTGTCAGTGAGGTTAATTTAGGATAGAAACCAGAAAGGAACTTGTTACCGTGAGGGAGGAAAAACATAGTATAACATTTGTGGAAGCTTTATCTGTGGTTCATATCTCAAAGTCGAAAAAATGAATCTGATACACAAAAGATTTAAATCAGACCCTTAAAAACAATAACTTAAATTTACAGCAAATAATCACTTTTTCTTTTGCCCTTCTCTCTTCTTCCTCTTCTCTTGCTAGTGAGTTTCGATTCTCTAAATGTCTTCTCTTTAATCCCCCTTTACTTAGTTCAAGAGTATATGCAGATTTGTGATTTATTTAGCATTATTTATATAATAGTTTCTTTATTAAGAAACACTGTACAAAATATGATTGTATGCTAGATAAATGAGTGAAGATGGCCAATGCTGGCATCATTTTACATAGATGTTTCTTTTTAAAAAGGATCTCTGAAAAGTTGGCTGAGAAAGGACCATCATTTTACATAGATGTTTCTTTTTAAAAAGGATCTCTGAAAAGTTGGCTGAGAAAGGACCATAAGAGTTGAAGTAATCCCCTACCCTTTCTCTGCTTTTAAATATTTACTCCAAGATATCATGGGTAGATTACAATGATGAAAATATATATGCCTCACAGTGTCATTACTTTATTTAATTGAGGAACATGCAAGAACTGAAAGAAATGCTTATTGTCTTGGGTTTGCTGCAAGGAGCTACTGATACGTGTATGGACATACACACATATATGTGTATTTAAGTGTGTATCTATATATAATCATACATGCATGCAATTATTTGCTCTTTGATGTTAAAACAAGATGCTTTAATCCCCCAGGAAAGGAGACTTCCTCCAGATGTGCACACTTTTCAAGACAGAAGCCTAGATGATGGTGCAGAGTGGGGATGGGAAGAATGCTGTTTGGCATCTGCTTTCTGCACAGCAGAACAACAGGATTTCTTAATGCTGTGGCCCTGTAGCACATTTCAGAAATAGTAAAAATCTACAATGAGGATGCTTCCACTGGGATTTGAGAGTATAGCACAGGGAAGTGAAAAACTTTAGACAGTTCAGGACTGAAGTAAGCCTTTAATTACCAAAGGTTTTTAGAAGTTTAGAATCAGTCTGATACTAGTCTTACTTTTCTGAAGGGATTAATGCATACGAATACTAGACTGGAAAACAATCATTACATTTTTGTAAAGTGACCTGATCTTTGTCTTTCACAATATCTCTGTGATGCTATCAGCCTTCTCTTAAGGAAAACCAGTCACTGGGAATCTGCCACATCTCAAATAAGCTATCTCAGAAGGAGCAGTGGTTAATTGTTAGAAATGTTGTGCTGTTAAAGAGTTTCTCTTTGCTCTTCTTCCACTGTTTAATCTTCCTCTTTGCTTCTCAGTGAAGGTGAGGAAATAATCTTTTAATCATATTCTGGATCAATTCAAAATAAAACCCCTGAGCCTTACAGCATGCTATTTGTTACTCAGTAATGTAAGCATTTCTAGCTTATTTTCTTGGTTTTGTTTATTCTTTCTGAAGGAAGGATAACAGAGCTGAAAACAGATAGCAGTAACAGTTTCAATAATATTCTATAAAGAGAAAATATAATCTGCTAGTTTTAAAGGCATTAATTTTTATATACATTTAAAATTAATGTTTACTTTCTAAGTGTTTTTCTTCCAGTAGGAAATCATGTTTAATGTGTTACCAACCAGGAACATGAAATCCATACGATCATCACTGCTTTGCAGAACATAATCACTCTTCTTATAAATAAGATTATACACTTAGATAAATGACTGTGCATTCCATTGTCCTAAACTGCTTATTGTACAACTCAATCTATTTCATCAAGTTAGTTTGATTGCTAAATGCCACAGCTAAGAAGAAATGTGAACTCTTCAAAATCATCCAGGGTAAAATTCGTCTTGTCATATTTAACCTAATTAAAAACTGGCCAACTAGGCTGCATTAGCCACCTTGTCTCAAGAGATAGAAATAAGCTCTTCCTAACAGTAAATCATGTTTAGGACCAATGGGATAAATCACAATATGCAAATGTCTGGTTTTGATTCATTGTGTGTGAAGGCAGATGACATGATTTGCTTGGACTTCACTTCTAACATAAAAGGAATAAAATGGATCAGATTATCCCAATTTTGAAAATTCTACTCTCGTCTATTACAGTTTTTCTGACAGTTTGTCTTTCTGAACTATGCCAGGAACTTCTTCGGTCTCTTTCCTTCCCTGCAGGTAATAATGCTATTGCGGCAGTAATTTTAGATATTTTAACAAGATCAGTGACACTGCATTGCACTGCCAAGACCAATATTCATGTGGAGATGCTATGTTTTTTCTTCTGGTATTATGCTCTCTTGGTGTCTCTTTGTGGTTTTTCTGAATATGGTATTTTTTTTCTGTATTTTTACAAAATGTAAAGTAAAGTTTATGATTATGAACAGAATCTTGGAAACCAGAATTATTTCTCTCAGAAGTTCAGTAAGGGCACCAAAAGTGCAAGTGAACATTGTTCTGAGAGCAACCCTGAAGGATCCCACAGTCCTGGCAGAGTGAACAGTTCTGGCTTTTGCAGTGGTCAGCCTTGAGGTGGCTCACCAGTGAGGTGCATCACTGAGATATTTCTCTACCTGGAATTCAGCTGACTCCATCTCTATTTCTCTCATAAATTACATCAGCTATCAGAAAATAGAAAAGATTTTAATCAGTAGTGGTCTGGACTAGAAGTGAAGATATTATTAAGTAGAGAGGCTTCCTTTCCCACACAGCTTTTGCATTCTGAAGGTTTCAACCAAAAAAATCAGATTACACAAAGCATAAAATTTAGGCCAAAATATTTCCACTTACAACTAGGCAAATCTCATTGATTTCCTAGCCAAAACCTGATGCTGTGAGACCCAATCCCTGAGACTCTTGCAGCAGAGAAAACAGGAAGATCATATATTTATATTTATCCACAGACCACTGATTTCCTAATTTTATACTCCTGGATTATGAGACACTAACAATGCTGTCCAAGTCCCTTTGGTTGTGAATGTATTATCAACTGCATATCCCACACATATTTTAGATCTTTGCAGGGAAGGATAATTTTTTATCCAATCTTTTTAACTGGCACACTTAAATAGCATCTGTAAATGTAATAATGAATTGGGTCTGAATTTGATCAAGAGTTTTGGAATTTTTTTTCAAGAAAAGCTGTGATTAAAGCAATGGACTGGTATTCTCTCACAAAATTTCAAGTTTCTCCTAATAGAACTTCTTTTAGTCATTTAATAGCAGAGGCAAATCTTTAATAAAGGGAGTTAGGACACTAGTAATATAGCAAAACCTATAAGGCAGTCTCCCAGCTTCAGAAGCAGAAGTAATTATGCTAAGCTACTTTTGCAGGCAGTTACATGACACTGGAAGGTTGTATCTCTTACTGGAAGAAGTTAGGTCTCTGCACTGGGATGCTCAGCAGCCATGGCAGAGAACTGAGATGCTTCAGAGAGCCAGTAGGAAGTGCCAACATTTGAAATTTTCTCTCTAGACTGAGTTGTGTACATGCTTCAATGCCATAGTTAAGCAGGATTTCTAAGGATTTGGACTTCACAGTCTGAAATGACTTCAGTTTATCTGTCTCAGCTCCAGTTTTCTATCAGAACTGTTTGTGTATTCTGCATCATTACTACTAGAAAAATCTAATATATTATACAGAGCAGAAACTCCCCTTTCTATCTGCATGCACAGCAGCCAGAAATACTGCTTTTCTAATTTCAATTTGTTCTGACTTGCCTCAGAGATATAAACAGTGTTTTCACACTGAAAATCTCATAGACTTTTAGTGTCGGCACTCTCTTGGTATCTTATATTGGTGACTCAAAACTCCTAAAGTTAAGCAGCAGGAAGAGACCACCTATACAAGATGTTGGAGGTTCTCTCCACTCACCTCTTACCATCCTGATCCCTGACATCTTTTTGAGTGGAGATAGCTATTCAGGTAGTCAGCCTAGAAAAGCAAGAGGTGTTATCCATTCACCAAAAGAGAATGACAGAATGGTTTGGGTTGCAAGGAACCTTAAAAATCATCTATTTCCCACCTCCCTGACATGGGTAGGGTCACCTTCCAATAGATGGGGTTGCTCATAGACCCATCTAAATTGTTATTGAACGCTCCCAGGAATGGGCCATTCACAGCTTCTTTGGGCACCCTGTTACAGTGCCTCACTATCCTTTACAGTAAAGAATTTCTTCCTAATATATAATCTAAACCTACCTTCTTCCAGTTTAAATGCATTACCCCTTGTCCTTGAACATCACCATATGTCCTAGTAAAAAGTCCTTCTCCAGCTCTATTGTAAGCCCCCTTTAGGTAGTAGTAGGCTTCTATAAGGTCTCCCTGGAAACTTCTCTTTTCCAGGATGAACAACCACAACTCTCTCACCCTGTCTTCATAGCAGAGGTGCTCCAGCCCTCTGATCATCTTTGTGGCCCTTCTCTGGACACACTGTAGGTCCACATCCCTTTTATGATGGAAGCCCCAGAGCCGGATGCAGTATTCAAGGTAGAGTTTCACAAGAGCAGAGTGGAAGTGGGGAATCATCTCCCTTGACCTGGTGGTCACATTTCTTTTGGTGTATCCAAGGATGTTGTTACCTTTCTGGGATGCCAGTGCACATTGTTGGATCATGTTGAGCTTCCTGTCCACCAGCACTCTGAAGTCCTCCTTCACAGGGTTGGTCTCAATTCATTCTTCACCTAGCCTGTGATAGTATCGGAGTTTGCCCTGACCCAGGTGCAGAACCTTATATTCAGTAGACAGGGCATTAGAGACTTTTCTTCCTTGGAGAAATCCCCTGAAATGTTAGGCAAGCTTATCCTAAATCTTTTTGCTCAATCTTGGGTCTCACACTAAGAACATTTAGGTAGATACGTCATGTGCTGAACTATACTCTGAGGTAGATGTCTATAAACTCTTAGACATCTGGTTGCCCATGGCTGTGGTACACTGAGCTTAGTGACTGAGTTGGTCCCATCTAATCCTATTTTCCTAGAATAGTATGTGAGCATATGAGCAGGTTTTCCTTTCTTCCATACCTTCTTTGTGGTGCTTACTTAGTTTTTAGGGTTTTTCATGATGCACATTCTTTGCATGTGTGCATCATCTCTGGTGTGAATCTTCAGTCATACCTGGTGCCTGAGACATTGTCATAATGTAAATAAAAAGATGATCCTGACATTTCCTGGAAACCTCTTCTCGGCATCTGAGTGCACAAGTAATGCTCAATTTACTTTATATCACAGCACAACCTGATTCATACACATCTTGACAAGCTCAGTTATTGTGATGTGACCAGAACCTTTGAACACCTCTCAGGTTTTCACCTCTACATTAGCCCATCACCAGGAAATGTGTTACACATCACTAAAGGCTTAGTGAAAACAACAAACTGTCATGCTCCAGACCTTATCTGGTGAACATCAGCAGACAAAACAGAAGAGTGCATCCAACATTAGGCAACCTTCTCTTTGTGGGAGGATGCGAGTGGTTGGGGTCACTCAGCACACACATGGCAACAGGAAGAAAACAGCAAATGCAGTGCTCCTGGCCCAGCCAAGCACGTGAGCCTTGAATTAAGATGCCAGTCAATGCTGCCTCCCTTTGAAGTCATGCAAGATGAGAGATATCAGCCACAGGTATGCAAACATGAAAGTCAAATGCTATCAATCACAAAGGAGCAGCTGCCTCAACAAACCAGGCAGAGCATGGATTTCCATTTAACTAAAACAAATACAATCTGAGAGAAAAGAAGTAACTGCAGATGTACCAAAGGCACAGCTGATCTCCTCACTATGAAACATAGAGAGAAAGCACAGAAAATGACAGATGCATGTTTGATTGAGATTAGATATTACAACAAATGGGGTAGGAAAAGGAAGAGTGTTTGGGTTTTTGTTGCCTTTCTGCAAGTTTAGCTAAGACTTTATTCATCATGGAAAGAAACACAATTTCTGAAAAGCACACATTTGCTCTGCAGATGTAGCTTTCATTTTTATTAGCACTTCAGATTGGTTTGTCTGAATCCCTCTGTTATAAGCACTAAGACCTAGATCATGTCACTACCAAGGACTGAGAAATATGCATCTCTCACATTTGATGACTGTCCTGGGGCCTCCTGGATCTTCAGTGTAGATGTGGAAGGTTGCACACATGCTACAAAGGGTAGAGTGAGCCAAGGAGTGGATGGAAACCTGCCTGATGTTTCCCAGTCCTTCTGCCTCAGCTGGCAAAACCACTAATCAGCACTATGCTGCACTTTAAACAGAGATGCCACAGAGACAGCCCTAGTTCAGTTGACTTCTTGCCTTTACCACGGGCAGCACCTGATCCAGCAAAACTCTTCATTGCAGGTTTACCTTTCACAGCTAAATAGTCTATAGAACTACTTATAATTCAGCAAGTACTTCAAGACTGTCAAAATCCCTCTATGAGAGACAGTTCCACTGGACACAGGTTTACACCAGTGTGGTTTTCTGAAACTTTCTGTGATATGGTTATGGAGGACAGTAATTTCAAGGAATTAGCAGGTCAAGCCCTGACAGCAAGTCTATTGGGCAACTCATTGCAATGAATGAATTAAGACAAGTCAGAGTAAACAAAAAATTTGACATGTCCTCTATTTTTAGTGTCTTCTCAGAAGCATAAGGCTGTAAGTGAGGTTTTACTTTAATGCTGAATTAGTCTGAGTAGCTAATGCTTTCAACAAGGCAATAACTGGAACAATAAACATTATGTGGGTGATACACAGAATATACATATGTGGCACTGAAAGTAACACCATGCTTTTTTCAAAAAAGAATCTCCTCTAGAAGAGGAATAAATTTTACAGACTACCTGCATAGAAGTCTCAAAAGAGGTGACAAGATATCTCATCATATATGTTAGAGTTGTCAGCTGAGATCTGGACCCATCCTCCCACATTCATTGTTATCTGGGGATTCCTTTCTTGCTTCACACCATCTCGCCTTGATGTAAGACTGTATAGAGAAGCCAGCCAGAGACTGAAACTAGTCAGACTTCTGCAGTATTCAGATCACATTCACAGCTGTTTCAAATCACAGCATCCCATCTACCCAGCGACACAGACCACAGAGAACATGAAAGTCGGTCTTCTTTCTCTTCACTGGTGCTGCATTGACAACTCAGTCTAATGCAAGGCTTCACCCTTCCTTTCAAAAGCCCTAAGTGGGACTGGCTTCAATTACCAAGTGCACTCCATACTGTGTGACTCCCACATCACTTACATCCTGTTGGAAGGATGGAGTTGTCATCTTCAAGTAAATATTGCAATTGCAGGAAACAAAGCTTCCCAAATGACAGCCTGTGGCTGTGGAGTTCACTCCTCAAAAGGCACAAATGAACAGGAACTGCATCGGGACAAAAGGCAGCAAGATCTTTCACTTTGTCCCACTGTTGTGACAGGGAATTGAGGAAAGAAGCAGCTGCTCAACTAAACACATAGGAAATGAACTGCAGCCTGGGGAGCTATATGCTTCTCTAATAAGTAAATAAAGTGAGTGGTGAATACATCTTGCCTTTTGCTGTTGGGAGACAGTCACACACAGAAAATAAAAGACAGGGATTTGTTGGGTTTGAGAAGTGTTCAGCATTTCATAAGACCACACATAATATGTGTTACCAATTCATAAAAGGTCAGAACCATATACCTTCCTTCAGTGTTTGCTTGCCTGGCTCCCTTACTTTGGACAATGGTTTTTCCTGTCCTCTTGATTCTCAATAGTAACACAGAGTAAATGCAACTCAGGTGCTATAAAATATTGATTTTCATTTTAGTGGGTAACACAGGTGATTCCTTTTTTAAATTGTACCTTATAATGATGTCAACTGTTAAAAAGACTTGGTTTTCATCTTTTTTCATCATACTTGGTTGGCTAAGTATATGCTGATGAATTACCCTAATGGATCATTAGTGTTATTTATGCTCTTGAAACTGTCTGAAAGTCCAAATTCCTTAGTTTCACAAAGAAAACAGACTATTACATAAGATGTTGAACACCGTTTAATACTTCACATTATTTCTGTTATTCTAAAGAGCATGGCTATTTATATACTTTTTCTGCATTTAAGAAAAACAAATGTTTCTCCTAAACTGTGTGCTTTTAAGGATAAAATCCTCCTTTGTGCACATATATGAAGAGACCTCAAAACAGCAGAGATTTTATGTCTGTAAATCAGCACAGTCCTACAGCTGGTTACATTTTAGAAGACAGTGGAACAGGTACTTTACAACTATGCAGATCCTTGAAGTGTAAGCAGCACAGAGGAGTGTGGGTTACTACAAAAGCTGTCTGGAGAGTGATGCCTTCTTCACCCATTGCTTGCTGGAGTTTGATGGTTTTCCCAACTTCTGTTACAAGCATCTGGTAAAGTCCAACACTTGACTTTTTAACCATGACTTGAAAAATGAGCAGCTTCTCTTTTTTTGTTCACATTTAAATATACACTAAATCATGAGCCATGCAATTTCATTTGAGGATTTGCTTTTTAGTGAAAATACAAAACATTTCAACATACAAAAGGAAAAGCGAATTTTTTCCCCCACTCCTCTAAATGTAATTATTTCTTCTGGCTCCCTTTTATTAATGACGTAATAAATGCATATGACACTGAACAGCTTTGGAACTGAATGCAAAATATAAAAAATTAAGTTGTAAGGGAATCATAAGGATCATTGAGTACAACATATTTGCGTTCCACCCAAGTGTAAAGAAATGACATAACCTTATTTACATGTATAAATATGAGACATGACTTATATTTCAGTCTAGGAGGGTAGCTGCTGCTACTGGTGGACAAAATTCCATTTTGCTTCTTTTTAGCACACTGGATTTTTTTTTTTGTAGAAATATCTTGGATCATTAATAAAGATTGTACAGGAACACATAAATCCAGCTTCCTTTAACCACACAGAGAGGCAAATGGTTTTGTTAAATAGCAATTGTCACTTCAGAATGAATCATGATTTAAGATGCATTATGTAATTTTTTTTCATGTTGTGCCATTTGGTCTCTGATCAGTGAGGTGGCTCCGTGCTTTCTATGGAATCAATTAACCCTAAAGACCAGTCATAGTTCTAACCTTGTGCTTTAATGGAAACCACTAAACTTCTTCTTTAGTCAGCTCCAAAGTACTGTGTGACTTGAAACTTGAAACTTTGTGAGCCAGCTGGCCAGGATGAGTTCCTCCATTTCTCTACATTGCTACATGAAAGACCAGGATACCTGGAGCACAGCACATGACAGTAAATAACAGATGTAGGACATGGTATGGCAGACAGCTAGAGAGAACCTTGACTTTATCTCTCTTAACACAGTCAGACAGAAAATAAGTACATATGCAAGCTTCTACACTGAGGTGAAACAGTGAAAATCTCCAGCACAAAACAAAACAACTGTAGCTTAAAAGGTTTAGTCACGCAAATATTCTCCATAAAGGTCATCAAATGAAATTCTAGCTAAGAGTGTTGACTAAATATACAGAAAGTCATACAGATATAAAGGAATAATATTGCCAAAAATTACCTACCCATACCTGAAGAACACCACATACACACATAGACACACACACCAGTATCAGATTATATGTTTTAACTAAACTGTTTCTGGTTTTAGAGTTTTCTTTTCTCCTCTCTTTAAACTCTCCAATTTTTTTTTAGCATGGGTATGTTTCTAATCCTGGCACACAGCATGAAAGAGGAACCTGTGTATTATTTCTGCCTTTACTTGATTTTTTTACAAAATAACAGTGTTCCAGGAAACTTACCCAACTATTTGAAAATGTTCCTTAAAAACTGCAGCCACTGAATTTCCACAAGTTGTTGCAAAACACAATCAAACAAATAATAATAATAAATGCTGAAAATCACCCATCTTACCACAGATCTCCCACCCTGTCCCCCCCTAAACCCACAGGAAAACATTAGAGTTTTGTAATTTTCTGGAGAAGGAAAATAGATGTGGTTGCGTACAGAACAAAAGACGAAATACATTCCAGAGTGTCCATTATAGCTGGTGGCTTTCCATCACTGATACGTTCTATGCTAAGGAACTTCCAGCCTGTGGGCCTCATCCAGTTACCATGATGACAGATTCACACTGGAAAATAAAGGTGGTTGTTCAAGCAGATAGTTCATGCCACTAAACTAAAGCCAAAAAAACTCCTCCACAAACCATCAAACCACTGACTTTTAATCTCGGGGTTCAAGGACACTATAACTCTATAGGCCTGTTCACATCTGGAGGAAATGAGAGTCTGGTATGGAGAGAAAGCACAGCACTGAGCTCACAGTCTGCTCAGCTGATGGGCTGGCAACAGTGACAGTATCAGTGCAACTCCTCCTTCTGCATGTTTGCAGAAGGATTCACCCTCAGTGAGTGACTGCATTTTGTACTTCATCCACTAGGAGTAAATACTCACTGTAGCTCATTTGTGATTCACCAAGTTTTGAAATCAATTTATTGTTTATTTGTTTTAGTCCTAGGGAGTGTTCTTTCTTGTAATATATTTTGGAAATTTTTAAATATACATCAATTTAAATATTGTATAAGAATGTTTGTCTTCTAGATCTCTCATGTGTCTTCTGTCCAAGAGTTCATCCTCATTAACATAAATAAATATCCCACAGTGAGAGAAGCATTTTGATTTTAGAGGATAAAAATTAACTGCAACTTCATAAACACATAAGAAACATAGCAGGGAAAGGATACCATGGATTTGTGATTCAGTTGAATCTGGAAAAGGTCATACAGTTGTGACTGAAATCACTTGTGTCCTGGATATGTCAACTGCTGATCAGAATCAAAAACTGATTTGATTCTCAGTTCACAAGAAAAGAGAAGCAGAGAGTCAGGAATGCAGCCTGTGAATGTATACAGTTACCTGAAAGTCTGGAGTCCAAAGAGTATTGCTAAAAGATGTTGACACCTATGAATAGATTTAAGTAACACCAGAAGTTGAAAAAAAATACAGATTTTTTTTTCCTAAAGAGAAGTTAAATCTTCATTTCATTTGGATCTCGTTAACAATGCAAAATAAATCCTTTGTGGTTTTGTAATCCATGCTTTTCCATCTTATCTTGGGGGGTAGGCGGGGTTTGTTGTGGATCATGAAAATATTTTTATTCAGAATATTTTATGGTTCCCATACCATTGATTTATTGAAATATGTTTCAGTTATGTAACACTTAATTTATAAGTGTTTTAGTTGATCAAACCTTTGCCTTTTTTCCCCATAGTAGAAGCAGCTAAGTAGAGGCAAGAATGACAGGAAACAGTGTACTGTATATCCCATTTGGCATCCTTCATGTCCACTTTGGTGCCAACAGTAACAGAGAGCAATAGGTAGATTTCTGAGAGTCACAAGCCTTGTTCTATACCTCCAAGGTACTACATGATGAATGATCTACAGAAGGTACAGCCAAAAGTCACAATTTATTTGTATCAAATATGAAAAAGAAATTAGTGAAGATGAGTGTCACCTGGCAGATGAGATGGGATGCAGTTCACCTGACTACAGAAGATTCCTCTGTCCAATTTTAAACTTCAGCTGTAAGTGAGCTGAATTGTTCTCTAGAATAGCTCTTTAAAAAAGGGAACCTAGATGATTAGGTCAGGTCAAAAATATTTGTGTTTGCTCAGTATAATTTTACCACTGCTATCTGCAGTTATAATCTCAGATTATAACTCAGACAATGCAAGTCTCTTAGAAGCGTATTACTTAAGAATTTATTAAACCAGACAGTTAAATGAGAATCATTCTACTAGAAGAGTCTATTTTCCCAAAGATATTTTTTGCTGTCATGAAAACAGACTATTTCTAAAAGAATAAATTTTGCCAAAATTCTTTCTTTACTTCTCCAGCACTTTTGGCTTTGAGATCTTTCTACTTGCAAACATCAACAACCTCTTGGATGTTTGATGGTGCCTCTTAATAGTTGCGCTTGCTGTGGACAGGAGGCAAGGCTCCTAAGTTGAAGCCTTGGCTCTCTTTAAGTGAATGGTATAAGGAATCAGCTAGTCCCAGCACTGTCATGTTTCTGATCCCCTTCAGGGTTTTTGCCTTCTTTTTTTGTATTTCATGTGAGCTGAAGTAGGAGCAAGTTACCTAGCACAGATCTTACTGCTAGGTAAAGTGATGAGTTCCTGGACTGCTAATGCAATTAATAAGAAGTGCAGTAGCAAAAGGTTCTTCAGTCTTTATTGTTCTGTTTTTCCTATAAAACCCCTGGCCAGCAGGAAATATTTGATTATCTATTTTGTTCTTGCTTAATGACAGTGTTGCATACAGTTCAACAGCAGAACAGAGTGCGGGTCTCATGCCATTGAATCCACTCCTCTGTTCACTGCTCTGGAAGTAGGGGGAAAAAAAAAAGGATGATAATGTCTTGTTTGTGGGGTCATAAGACTCTTCCCAATTCCTCAACTTTGTATTAGGTCTCATCACAGAGCAACTTGCCCAAATCCATAGACTGTTAATGTCAAGTGAAGTAAGGAAACAGTTAACATCTGTGATAGGAAGAGTCAGCCTTCCCTATCAGTGGGGCCACCTGGTACTTATTAAGGAATAGTTATGAGAGACAGGTGAGAGATAAAGTAGGAAAGTTTTATCGTATAGGACGGAATGAGCTAGAGACAGCACTGGACTAGTTGTAAGGGTAAGCAGAGCCAGGTGTTTGAAGCAATGGAGAGAGAGGAGATTTATAGGCTCCTTCAGCAGACAAAAGCCTGCTTTCTTCTTCCATCTGTAAGCAATGAGATACTGACTTGTAGGGCCTAAATCAACTGAAAGCTGTTGTACAGAAGATACCAAAATAGCACGTAGATGTCTTGGTATTTGCTTAAGGCTGAAGCAAGGATCATGGCTTAATATTCACTTTATGGAATTACTTGTTTTCCAGGACTTGTCTCATGCCCCCATCCCTGTTTTGTTTACTTTTTGAGGGTTTTACTTTTAAAAATTATAAGGAATACCTCTATGTTCCAAGAATTATGGCAATTTTTGGAAAAGAGAACTGGCCAAAAGGATTGCTCATGAAGGAAAGCTTTTATCTTTGCAAACTACATCTTGTCTGAAAGAGATTATATGTTTCTCAGCTTCTATTAGAGCAAGCAGAGCATTAGTAATCTTTATTCTCATTCCTAGGCTGTCTGCCACTCTCTTTTCTACCTATTTCCCAATTTAAAATCCATTGTGAGAAATATATAAATCACAGTGGATAACTACCTCCTGTACAAAAAAATTACTCTACAATTTGATTTTTGTTTCCCCTCCTAAATAAAATATTCTTTTTATTTATAACACAGGAGTGAAAAAAGACTGATGAGTTATTTTTTAAAGGTCTTACTGAAGGACAACAAGCATATGACATCTGAACAGCAGGAACGGCTTTGGGTTTGTAAGCACTCTACGTGTTGAGTTTCCTCAGGATGCTCCATGGCAGTAGTAGTGCCTGAGCTGCAGGTGTAAGGACAGAGCATTTCTACATATTTTGCTCTAACTTGTGGGAACACCTTCCCTGAGTTAGCCTTTGTTACTAAAGATTTGGGGCCAGCTGAAGGTCCTTTCAACCTCCTGACTTTTATCTGCTTGCCTTAGAGGGTTAAAATGCATAGCATTGTGGGAAAGCATTCCATTTAAATTATAAGACCCAGTTTTAACAGTTCCTCTCTGAGCTCTGCTATCTAAGTCTTAGAGGATTGTCTTTGTGGTAAAGATGATCAAATGCAAACCCCGAAACTGATGTATTTTTCTCTACTCATTAATGCTGTGCCATAAGTGTTGTTGTCAGAGTCGCTGCTTTCTTCAAGTGGCCGTTTGGCAACAGTGACTGCCAAAAAACACAAAACACAATAGTGGATGTGCTCACGTACTTATCTGTTCCCATGATCCTTTGTCAAGCTATTAAATTCATACATCTTAATGCCAGCAGAACCGGAATAATTTGAAGAGCAGATTTTGCAACATGATTTCTGAGGAGGAGGGAGGGGCAGATCTCTAAAGTTTGAAGCTGCCCTGTGTGAGTGTCCTTGGCCATTCTTTGCACAGCCAAATTACAAGGTTCTTCTGATATGTGATTTTGTGGGGTTTTGCTGGGAGTTTCAGAGGAGGGCTACTAAAGCACTCTAGGGACCCTGTTCCTTCCCCTTCCCTGTGCATTTTTCCTGCAGCTGGTCAAAATTTTTATGTTGGAGATTGGCTGAAATGATTTGGTCTCTAACTAACTGAACAAGTAGTAAATTAATTTAGTGAAATATTAGAAGTTCTGCTAATACTGGTTTAACAGCTTACTGTTAATCTAGGTGCTTTCCTAAGCAGAAAATTTTAAGGAAGCCTGTGTTTTTCAAGTGCTTCCTTGATTTCAGAACTTACTTTTTTTCCTGCTTTGAAAAGACAACAGTGCATAAGCTGGCCTGGTGGACTGTCAATGAAGACATTGAATGATGTATTTTTAGGAAATCTGAATACACTGTCTGTGCCTGGACATTCCCATGCTTGCTGCAACTACCTGTTTCAGCAGATTTCTCTCCCTGTCCTGCACTGAGTCCAAGGACTCAGCTGTGACCTGCAAAGCTTCCTGTTTACAACCATGCATCCTCCGAAAACAGAGTGCTCTCTGCTTCCCACATCCCAGAAGCCATAGACGGATCCCATAACATCCTGTGCCTTTCCGTCATCACAGCATTGCTTTTTCTGAGAACTGCCAGGAGAAGTTGCTCACAGGATTGTTAACAATTGGTCATCACCTTCTGGATGTGTCAGACTTTAAGTACTCTGAACCACTAGACTTCATGGACAAGGAAACAATATCAACAAAACATTTACCCTTTGTTCCCTCTGTATATTGAGTTCACTGTGTATCATAGCAGATAACATACTTCCTACAGGGAGAAAACCCGCTGTCTTTTTCATTTGAAGATGGATGTTATATCACTTAAAGTGCACAGACAACTGGGATAGAAATGTAGCTCAGTACTGAATGGTCCTGGGAGCTGCACAGCTTGTCTTCTTCATTTGTCTCCTTGTGGTTATGGCCAAGGTATGTACATTGTCTGGCTCCTGCCAGCAATGTAATCTCCTCAAGGAGAAAAAAGTCCAGTCTCCAGCTCCCTACAAAGAGAAGCCCAGATTAAGACCTCGTTCCTCTTATTTCTTGCTCTGCCCTGCGATGTATTCCTGTTGTCCTTGGTGGTTACTTAACAGCATTCAAGGGAGAACAACCAGAAATGATAAATTGGAACATAAAGACTAAAATCCTCCCTAGTGGGGAAAAATAAATGGAGTTCACTGATACTTTTGTTTGCTGAGGGCTGCCTACACAGGCATACTTTGGGTCATGAAAAAAAAAAAGCTCTTTCTTTTAAGAAGATATCTTCCAACTATATAACCCAAACCTAACCTCAGCCTTGCATTCACTTTCAGTAAGAAATCTGGTGCCATGAGAAGTGGGCTGTGCTACCTTGTGTAGCTTTCTGCTCATGGGAATAGTCAGGGAACTGCTCCGGTCCTATCCTTGGTCCTGCCCGTGGAAGAATGTTGTGTTGTCAATGCCACTGTGTGTGTGTCACACAGATCTCATAAATTAAGGTCAGGATTTTGCCTCCATGTGAAAGTCTAGATTTGCTATGCAGTACTAAGATTGCGTGAACTTTGGAATATATATTGCTCCTGTCTAAAGGTTATCTCTAATTAAGCCTTTCAAAATATATTTGGGAATATAGATCCCTCACAACATTTCCATTGTTTTTGAAGTCAAAACAGCAGCAGCCACAACCATGCACAACACATTATTAAAAAGAAAACTACTAGTTTAAACTAAAGACTATAATTGCATGCCACTAAGTAAAATGTATACTTTAGAAATTCTTTCCAACATATGAAATGATTCGATAGAGGGTAGAATTTAACACCAAAAAAAGAGTTGCTATAAGCCTCGAAGACCATCCCCTACTGAAGAAAAAGATACTTTCATATATATATATTTATATATATATGATTAAATGCTTGAATAAACCCTAAATCCACAGCTGAAAGCAAATTCTTCAATTTATACTTTAAATTAATGCAATAAAAAAGGAACTGCAAGTTAGGGGAAATCCTACCTTTCTTATTCCTCAAGTAAAATCAGTAATGAAATCAAATAGTAAACAGACTTTTTTCCTTACATGTGCTCTCAAAAATAAGTAATGAATGCAGAATTTGTGTGAATTTGGGCTTTGGGAAAAGTAATCAGCTGTTGCCAAAACTCGTTAACTCTACATAACTTTTTTTTTTCAGCCATCTGGAATGCACATATATGCTGTCCTTCTCACTGAATAATTATTTACACACACATAATGTCAAACAAAAAGAAATCCAAAGGAACAATGCAATAACCTGGCATATGTCTCAGAATTTTAATGCATCCTTCTTGACTTTGTGTATGCATGTAGTACCTCTGTAGAAATAGAAACTTTGTTCTTTAAAACCTTGTTTAATTAATGTCTGGAGTGCTGGCACACTATCATAGAATCAGAACAGCTGGAGTTGGAAAGGACCTTTAAAGGTCATCTAGTCTAATGCCCCTACCATAGGCAGGAACATTTTCCACTAGACCAGACTGCTCAGAGACCCATCCAATGTGACCTTCAATGTTTCCCGGGATAGTGACTCTGGGCAACCTGTCCCAGTGTTTCACCACCCCTATTGTAAAAAACTTCTTGTTACATGCAGTCTACATCTACCTTCTTTTGATTTAAAACCATTATCCCTCATCCTATCACAACAGGCCCTGCTACAAAGATTTTCCCCATCTTTCTTATAACTTCCTTGCATGTTCTCCCCAGTCTTCTCTTCTCTAGTTCTCTGGTTCTTTCAGCCTGGTTCTTTCAGCCTGGCATCATAGCAGAGCTGGTCCAGCTGATCGTCCTCCTCTGGACGCCAAAAGTTCTATGTCTTTCCTGTGCTGAGGACTCGAATCAAGCTGAATATTCCAGATGGGGTCTCACCACAGAGGACTAGACAGGGAGAATCAACTCCCTCAGCCATTTTGGTCACACTTCTTTTGATGCAGCCCAGAATAAGACTGGCCTTCTGGGCTGCAAGAGCACATTGTTGCCTCATGACCAGGTTTTCATCCACCAGTAATACCCAGTCCTTCTAGGCAGGTTTTCTCTCAATCCCTTCATTCTCCAGTCTGTATTGATACAAGGTGCAGTGTCTTGCATTTGGCTTTGTTGATCCTCATGACGTTTACGTGGGCCCACTGCTCAAGTTTATTCAGGTCCCTCTGGATGGCATCCCATCCCTCAGGCATGTCAACTGTACCACTCAGCTTGATGTCATTTGAAAATTTGCTGAGCATGCACTCGATCCTTTCCTCTATGTCATTGATGAAAATACCGAATAGCATTGATGCCGAGGTGGACCCCTGAGGGACACCACTTGTCATCAATGCACATCAGGACACTGAACCATTGACCACTACATTCTGAATGAAACTGTCCAAACAATTCCTCATGCACCAAAAGGTTCATTCATCAAATCTATATCTCTCCATTTTTCAGCAGGATATTGTGGAAGACCATATCAAAGTCTTTACGGAAATAGAGATATGTGGCATCCATAGCCATCAAGCTACTATCAAGAAATAGAGTTAGTGTCACTTTGCTTGTTTGATGTTGGGTCTTTGATATTACCACTAGCAAGGCAGGGTTCAGTTTTCCAGAGTGACTTTGTAAGTGAAGAATTTCTTTTTACTTGGAGTGAATTTTAGATATCAGGTCGATATTCTGCTTTACTATGGTATATTTGAAAAACTGTGTGACTGAGCTGCATATATATCTATTTCCGTGCGACTGTTATGTGATTTCCTTTATTTGGTGGTGTTATCTCATTGCTAGATCACAGTAATAACAAAGGTGACTCAAGTTCCCTGTGAATTATTCTCTGATAGAATACCCTAGGTAATTCAGGAAAAGTCCAGCCCAACCTCATCCCACAGCTATTGTGTGATTTTCATTGAGTCAACAAAAGGGTCTGACCCTGAGTGGAAATTACATGAGGCCAAGGTAAACTTATCAGTCTCAATAACCTTCACACTTTTTTTTCTTCCTTCCTTCTATTTCAACGTGTGCTAGTTTTACTCTATAGTAGCACAGATGCCTTGTGAGCCAGTGTGACCTTCCTTTCCCTTTCTAAAGCTTACTACTATATTTCTTCCTCCATCCTAAATTTTATCTACTCTGTGAAACTTACTACCACAAGCTGTCAGAGGGGCCTTGCAGTGTTTTGGCTTTATGAAGGATGGCTTAGATGCCTGCAGGACTGCAAAGTGGTGCAGACTTGCTTGTCAGCTCTCAGAAGAAAAAGCCTGGAAGAGACCTACAGCCTCACTCTAGTGGCATAGTTCAGGCTCTAGGTTAGGGCAGATTACCTTATGTTTGTCACTCCAGAACTCAGGTATTGTCCTCTGAAGTATAAAAGACAGCTTAGCAGCTCTAACTGCTGCTTTGCCCATTTCTGCAATCCTCTCTCATCTTGCGAGCCCTTGGGTCACTTCAAAGCCTTAATCGTTGCCATGGACAGCAATTATTTCCAGGCTTGAGACACTATTTTAATTTTCAGTGAAGACAAAAGGGAATATTTGAAATCCCAAAATAAAAGTTCATAAGAACTATGGTAATTTTAGCAGTTTGGCCTGAGGTTAGGGCTCTCAACAAACTTAGCTGTATTTACTCCTGTCCTTGTATAATTACACTGCACCACCACAGCTGCTGGTCTTCCTACATCACATCAGTGTCAAATACCTGACTTCTTCACTGATGTTACAAACACTTTAACAGGTAAATTTGTCATCAACTATAAAACTATTTGGGTTTGAATTATCCAAAGACTTCAAGGGTGGTCTATTAGCACAGACCACAGACTGTTCACTGTGTTCACTGTGTAGAGAAAAAACATTCCCTGAAAATGGAATTATGTAGTTTTCAGTAACAAATATTATATTCAAGAAGCCCTCTTACCAAATGAAAAAGAGATGTAGAAATGAAGTTACATATGTCTCTACCAACCCTTTTCCCTTTCAACTGACAGTTTAAACTCCATATGAGAAAGCTGGCATGTGCCCAGTGCTAACTTTCACAGAATCACAGAACATGCTGAGTTGGAACGGACCCACAAGGATCCATCCCACAAATATCCCTGCACAGGACCATCACCAGAGTCACACCAGATGCCCCAGAGTATCATCCAAATGTTTCTTGAACTCTGACAGGTTTGATGTTGTGACCACTTCCCTGGGGAGCCTGTTCCAGTTCCCAAATACCCTCCAGGTGAAGAACCTTTTTCTAATATGCAACATAAACCTCCCGTGACACAACTTTAGATCATTCTCTTAGGTCTTGTCACCATTTACAATGGAGCAGAGACCAGTCAGTGCCTGCCCCTCCACTTCTCCTCATGAGGAAGTTGTAACTGCAATGAGGTCTCCCCTCAGGCTCCTCTTCTTCAGGTGAACAGATCAAGTGACCTCAACTGCTCCTCATACGACTTCCCCTCAAGGCCCTTCACCATCTTTGTTGCCCTCCTTTGAACACTCTTTCTTATATTGTGATGCCCAAAACTGCACACAATATTCAAGATAAGGCCCCTCCAGTGCAGAGCAGAGTGGAACAGTCCTCTCCCTCAATCAGCTGGTGATGATTTGCCTGATGCCCCCCAGGACACGGTTGGCTCTCCTGGCTGCCAGAGCACTGCTGACTCATATTCAACTTGCCATCAACCAGGACCCCAGATCCCTTTCTATGGCACTGCTTTGCAGCATCTAATTCCCTGGTCTTTATGAAGATACAGGGTTGCCCCATCCCAGGGGCAAAATCCACCACTTTCTCTTGTTAAATTTCACATGGTTGGTGATTGCCCACTCCTCTAATTTGTCATGGTCTCCCTGCAGGATCTCTCTGCCTTCAAGGGAGCCAACAGTTTCTCCCAGTTTTCTGTCATCTGCAAACTTGCTTAGCATCCCTTCCAGTCCTTCATCCCAGTCATTTATGATGATGTTGAAGAGCACAGGGTCTAAGACAGAACCCTGCAGAACCCCCGTAGTAACAGGTCACCAGTCTGATGATAACCCACTGACTATTACCCTCTGTGCCCAGCTCATGATTGAGTTGCTTAGATGTGTTTATCCAGCTGTGCTGGACATTTTGTCCATAAGGATCATGCAAAAGACAGTATTGAAAGCTTTACTGAAATCCAAAGAGATTACATCAACTGGCTTGCTTGATCAACTAGGTGGGTTACCTTCTTCATAAAAGGAAATCAGGTTTGCTCTGCAACAGTATTTAAGCACTGTCCCTGGAAGAGATGTTATCTTTGGGGAATGGCTGTTACACTAAGGTCATGTCTGCACATCTCTTGTATTTGTCTATTTTAAGTAAAACCTTTTGTTTAAATAATATGGAAATAAATGCCAGCATCCAGATTAACATTTCCTGTATCCCTGCTGAGCAGATTCTTCTTTTTAGGATTGTATTTGTGAGATTTCTGACTGCTCCATTTACCACAGTTACATGATAGTCTCCACTATTAAGCACCATGTTTGTTGAAAGTTCTGAACATCTAAGACACAACAACCAGATGTTTGAGAACTAAGTGTTTAAGTATGTAACATTCCCTAGCATGTAGGTAACCCCACTGTTTCTTATGAATTTACCAGCGGTGGACATGGCACACTGTTGGGTTAATGGTTGTACTCAGTGATCTCGGAGGTCTTTTATAATGTAACTGTTTCTATGATTCTATGAATACAGTTTGTCTCTTCTACTGCAGTCCTTTCTCCCACACTACAAAACAGATAGTGACAATTCTTTTCCAGAAACTTTTCCTGCTTTCTTGGCAGTAAAACACTGCTACCATCTACAATGATTTTTATTAAATTCCCTTCTCCATAAACAACAGTGGGATCTGCACTTAAAATATAAATGTCATCAACATGTGTTGTAAGTATCTTTGCTCTTCATTTAAGACTGCTTTATGTCAGACTCACTAGTTCAGGGCAGGATTTGGATTGGTTTTTGTGTGTGTGACTTCCAGCAGTTCCTCAGTTCCTCTCAAAATATATGCAGTATTTTTAAGTCTTGTCCTTTACTGGACTAAGTTACATCCTACTGACAGCCTATTGTCCCTGCTACTTGTCAATGGACACCGGTAATTTATTCATTCTCTTTCTCTACTCGAGGCAAGTTTAGCTGAGGACTGTGCTAGATGGCTCATAAAAATTCCATTACAGCAGTTCCCAAGGTGACGGAGTACTGGTGGGGCATTTGTCATAGCGACTGCCTGAAGAGGAGAGACTGTGACTAGGGAGGCAAAAAATGCCTCCACTGTGAAAGCAGATGAATCAAAAATCTTGTCCTGACCTTTTCCTGCCATGCAAGGAAAGATCAGCCAAACTAATCAGGTGGGAGCAGTATGAGCTGTAAGAGGAGCAAGCTACTTCTGTGCTGGTTCTCTGCAACAGTCTAGCAGAGGGAAGGAATTAATCCAGACTAATTTCCTCATTAATTTCCTTTGTAATTCATTGTAGTTCCCACTGTAACTGGAAGCACTCTACAGTTATCACAAAGAGAAATTGTTTTGGCATATTTAAGAACAGAGAATGGGAGTGAAAATGCCCAGGTAGAATGAGTGCACATAATTTATGTATGTCATCTGTACTGTGAGTTTTCTCACGCAAGTTATGATCATCCATGAAGGCTCAAACCATGAAGAACACTTTCCATCAGGGCTTCAGACTCCAATATAACACAGTCTCTGAGAATCTGTTTTGAGGGTTTTTTTTTCTTGATTAGAGAAACATGAAGAGAAACTTAACCTTGCTCAAAGAATGATATACCTTTCCAACTTTCCTT
This sequence comes from Pithys albifrons albifrons, assembly GCF_047495875.1. Lineage (NCBI taxonomy): Eukaryota > Metazoa > Chordata > Aves > Passeriformes > Thamnophilidae > Pithys > Pithys albifrons. The sequence continues at coordinate 51,101,921 of NC_092459.1, read as the reverse complement.
CCCTGTTGCCTGTTCTGAGTAACCAGAAAATGCTGAAAAAATAAGGTAAGTAAATTCAGAATTCAGAGGTACTTAATGTTACTTTCTCAATTTGTACTGGAATTCTGGAGAATAAATCATCCTAGAAGTAAAAAGACTGCACTGAGGGTTTGATATTTTCCAGCCATTTTCCCTTGAATCTGTGAATGTAGATCTCATCAAAATTAGTAGAGTTATATTTATTTAGCAACACGAAGGAAAAAGCCCTACCAATCCCTCATGTTATTGGCAATATTAAAACTATAAATTCTTAGTTCTTAATTATTTTCTGATTCTATTAATTTCTAACTTCATAATCTGTGAGAGCTACTTTTTTCATTAAATGCCCCACCTGCTGAAGGAACTTTCCAGCCTACATTTATATTATTCATTTGCTTTCCTCCAATTTGTTATCAAATCTATAATACAGAAAGATATTTGAAATCTGGCATTGTTTCTTTAACAATGTAAGCCCCAGTGGAAGATATGACTAAAGAAATGGACAGCTGAAAAGTTGGTAAATCAAGCTACACCGACTTCAATAAAATATTCCAAACTTGTATGACTCAACCCTGCAAAGGCAACATAAACCCTTCCAGCAGTCATTTGTTTTGTTTTTTGGTTTGTTGTTGGTTTTTGGTTGGTTTTTTTTTTTTCCCCAAAAGCATGATGAGCAATTTTGTCTGGATTTCAAGTCTCTACCTTTTAACCACTTGTTTCAACACAGCTATTTGTCTATGTCCTCAACTCAGCCCCTCTGGCCACAACTCCATGCTGTGGATACCAGACACAATGAGAAAAAAGTTACTTCTGCGCTGAGAGTTGAGAACCCAAGATCTCCCCAGCTGAAATCTACGTTGCCTCTTCCTTTCTTATTCTGGTTTAGTGCTATTGAGACAGAGCTGCAAGTTCTGCTGTGGAAGATAGATTTATAACATGTTGCATTAAATCAGTTTTTACTCTGTCCTGTTACATATTTCTTGAGATTGATCTACTCCCCACTGAAGTCAGTGGGTGGTTTTCCACTGAATTCAATAACTTTTGGACTGAGCCAAAATGAATGAATGAAATAGTAGGTCGCTACAGCACATGCAAAGAGCAAGACAGTACATTAAATGCATGTGTTTTTTCATCACAATTAGTGTTTCAGGCTGTTTAATCACTGCCTCTCCCTGTATAAAAACGAAAGATATCTGGGCCTGGAAAAGATAAATTATTTCAGAGGTTTTTTGTTCTATTAATATTTTTATGTGTATCCAAATAGCACATGCCAAAATGTGACACAATTCCTATGTTCATGTAAATTCAGAGAAGTTAAATTTTGAAAAAAAAAATGCCGTTAGTACTTTGAAAAAATAATCACCTCGATTTTCCAGAATGTGCAGGTACCATAAGTATTGTTATATTCTTGTAAAAAATAACATGTCAGCACTCATGCATATATTCAAATTCAAGCAAACATCAGAAGAATTTGCCTTGATGGTAGTTCATATGTCTTAATATCTGTCAACATTAGTCATCTGCGCATTTAAGTTTTGTTAAATGTACAAACTATGCGACACTCCACCCTTGTTGCAACATCAACTTGCAGTGTCCAGGGTTTTTGTGCTTTAAGGAGTCATTGTCTCTCAGGCCAGAGGTCTGTGGTAAACAGCATTTGCGTAGTGGGAAAAAAAAATCCAAAAGAATTATAAGACTTTGCAGACACTGAGGTAACTTAGTCAATAATTGGATTTATTAATTTATTTATTTAAATTTACTGAAACAAGGTCAAGTACTGAAACATTGAAGCTAATCACAGTAAGGTCACCCCTTTAATGTAAATTCACCCTTGTTGCATATGTACTACATAAAAAAAGCTTTAGATGTATGATCAAATAGTACTCTTGTGTAATAAAACTTCCTTCCAGTCAGAGGATGGATGGTACTCCAGAGATGAGAGTGAGCTATGCAGTGGTGGCTGTAAGAAGAGGAGAGCATGTCAGACTGGGTTTCTCCGTCTGAATAAAGTAGACACTGAGTAGTTGCAGGTCAGGGCGGATGGCAGAAAGGCATCACAGAGTGGGCAAAACTCTCTTGGATGCCTGCTGAAATATTTCATTGAGAGTGGGATCAAGATCCTACAGGGTAGCAAGCAAAAAAAAAAAAAGCAATATTATTTTATATTCAGGTTTGGATGGTTTTCAAGAATTAAGTGTCCATGAGATTGTAAAGGAAAATAATTCCCTAGTTACTTCTCCCAGTTCCACTCTGTGATTATCCATACTGCATGCAGGCTATTTTGTCCATGGATTTTTTCTTTTTTTAAACTAGTTCTTCTCAAAACAAAATCCTGGTGTAGTTTATCAAGACACTGCTGCTTATTGAATTATGGATAATACCTCATTCAAGTTTGCTATCTTCTCTCCAGTTTCACTTTCCACAGCCGTTCCCATGGACGCTGTGCCTTCCCATACCCACTCAAGCAACCATAAGCCATGACATATTTCAGGGCATGCAATAAGCATTGCAAGGAAACTGTAGTTATGTATTTGCATATGGATTCCAGAGGACAATTCAAATATCTCGTCTTGTGGGTATGTTCAATCCACTGTAGATGTGATTACCTCGGAGCAATGTTAATTTGAACCAATTCACACCACTTGGTCTAGAGGTGAAGAAGAGTCCTTGAAATAGAGACCTTCAATGAGATATGCAAGATCTGGAATAGAATGGAGACTTACAGAAATTGAATTAATTTGAGTATATTATACAGAAAGTATCAGCAGGCTTTAATAGCAATCTCAGTGGAAAAGGCAAGAAGTGGCAACAGAAAGAAATATTGTCTGTTGACCTCCAACATACATTGATTCAACCATTCATTTAAAGGAAGGTGACTAAAACTTCATGGATATGTGTGAAATGAGAAAGAACTTCTTGTGTACTTTCAGCACAAAAATGTGCTCTGCAGCTATGCAAGTAGAAAGAAATTAAGATAATTGACAAAATTTTGGAAGAAAGAGAGAGGGAAACTAAGATACATCTCTAAGGAGCTGGCGCTGGGCCTCCCAGGCTTTAATTTTGTTTTGAGTAGCTGTAATATATTCTGCATCATTACACTTCTAGGGGAAATTGCAAATCCTTACAAACCCCACAACAGTCATGAAGCATCAAATATTGAAAATCTGAGAAATATTGATGTTTTCTGGGATATTTCCAGATCCCACTTAATGTGTGATTCATGACAGCAATTATCCTCTTCATGCAAGGGGTACAGTAACTAATTAAGTAGGCTCATGAAAGCACCTTCACAATCTGTAAGGAAAGCCTAACTGATGTGATTATATTCCTGACATGTTCCTCAGTCCAAAGCAAGCTTAAAATTGCTTAAGTCCACAGCTCAAATGAACAGAAATGCAGTGCCAGGGATTGGAAGTACGGCGTTTTAATGTACCATTTACTTTAAAACATATTGTGCTTTGGATGAGTCATTCTGTGTATTTTATGATGTTTGGAGGCAAAGTTGCCTAATGACTGTAACTAAAATCTGTCTGGGTTATGAGTGAACTATTGAAACATCACTTATTATGAGGGAAGACTGATGGCTACCTTGATTCGCAGCCTGCCAAGTTAAAAATAAGTGCAAGGCAATAGACCTCCTGGAAAGCAAATAAACTGCACAGCCTGAGTGAACCCAAAGGACAACACTACCAACAGCTGTGCTGGCGTGCTCTCTTGAGTTCCTAAGAAGGGATAATCAAAGCTCCCTTGCTCCTGGTAGTAATTCAGCTGCTTTGGTATCACACATTTGCATCCTTCCTATGTTTTGTTTGGGATTTTTTTTCTTACAATCTACTAAGCTGAATTAAAAGAAAGATGACAAAAGAAAGAATAAAAAAGATGAAGAGGAGACAAAAAGAAGGCAAGAAAAAAGAATATTAATAAAATTAATGTATGTGTACTAAAGCTGAATCAGAGAATTAGGGATCAGAATTTGCTGAGTAAGGAGTGATGATTGAGAGAGTTACTCAGTCACCTTTCCCTGTTGAACTTCTTCAGAGGTGGTGCTGCAAAAAATGTCCTTTTCACATTTTGAGAAGACAGAAACTCACTACTCTGTCCTGGAGATGGATCAAAGTCCTCCTTCTTCCCAAGGGAATTTATCAACCCTTCAATGGCTGATGTATAAATAGGTAAGAGCAAGAAGCAACTCTCTTCCTTTTTCTTGACAAAGAGGAAGAGAGTTGCTTAGGAAATGGAGAAACGATGCTCAAAGTCTTACTAAAATATATTCATGTGCAAGGATATAAACTTCATATTCTATATGCACGTGTGTGTGAATTTGCACCAAAATTTTTAGCTCTTTAGAGTTTTCTGATTATTTTACTTAATAATTTTTTGTCATTTATGTTTAATCAGGTAAAGGAAGACTATTTTGTATTCTCTCAGCACAGAACACAGGCTTTGTAATCAGTAGTATTTGATAAGGTGATATTCCTCCCCTACCTCCACATACACTCACTTTCACACAGTCACATTCAAAACATAATAACTTATATTTAAAAAATGGAAGAATGCTACAACTCACCTGAACTCTTTCAGAGCAGAAATAAATTTTGCTGAGTGTTCAGATCATGGGATCACAGTGTCACATGCAGTTTATGTGACTGATTATACCTGGATGACTTCACAGCCTTTTACCAAAGACTTTAAGCTTTCTTAATGATACTATTAAAGTTTTCCCTGTGCAGCTAGCTTTCAAACCCTTAAGAGTTTGAAGTACTTTCATTACAGATCTCTGACACTGTATTTTCCACTCTGTTGCACACTTCTGAGGACTAAATTATATAAATAAATGAATCCTGCATGTGACAACATGTCTTGAGAGACTCAATACTATAAAAATATGTTTTAGTTACTTATGTTGATTTTTAGACAATCCTTAAACATGTCTGCAATTGCTACTGTCTTCTACCTGAAATTATAATCCTCTTTCTGGCTCAGCTATTTAGTCCTTCAGAAGTTTGACACTAATTTCTCTTGCCAATTATTTTGTTCCATGGCACTTTGCTGTAAATTACTGAAATTCTAAAGCATGGAGGCATGTTCACCTGTTCAAAATGCTACACCAGCTGAAAATATACAGTGTTTTTCTTTTCACAGGACTATTACCTTTAGAAAAAGAGCTAGGCATTTCTTTTATGTCTCCTCTTAAAGGCATAATGCTTCTTTTATTACTTTGTACTGTATGTTATTGTCTTTTGTTTTAAAGGAGAATTTGTAAATTTACTAACTGCACACAAAGAAAATCATATTGCAGAACTGCAGTTAGAAACAATTAGATTTGCTTATAACAGAATAAAAGTGCATTTTAAACTAAAATAGTTGCGTACTGTTATGGGCTTAGTGTTCATTCATTTATCTCACGTAAAAGAAAATATCAGACTTCTGAAGTCAAGGGGACAATGATTTTCATCTATGACTTTTGGTAACGAAGGCTGAGCTACTTAGTGCTATCTAGGGTATTTAGCAACAAAATTGCAATTAAATTAATGGGAAATGCAAGGCTAAGCCTTCAGCTTTATATTCTGTCATAGTATCAGCTGTAGTATCCTAAAACCTGGAAAAGTTACTGTCAGCTTTGAAACTGACTGAGTTGCTTAGCTTGCCCACTTACTTCGAGCCTTGTTGGGTAAACCTTGACATAATTTTTGTGTTTTCCATTTGGCAATAAACTGTGTAAATAATTTTGTGTTAGTATAGAGGCTTTTGTGCTTACAAAGCTAGCCTGTCACTACAGCTGCATTACTGATGTAGTAACTATGGGGGGCAACAATCATTGTCTTACTGCCCTGAATTTGAGAAAAAAATATTCAAACAGGAATAATGGCGGTGGAAGGGGAGGGGATTGGAAAAGTTTCTAAAGAGAGCTCTGAGTCACAATACAGTGGGTTGTAGCACAAAATTGTCTGATAGCTGCAGAGCAGTAATATCTCCTAAAGCTCTGTTTTTTCTTCTGTTATCTTACATTTGAACATTTTGTCTTAATCTGTCTATTGCAAGCAGACAGTCCAGTGCAGACAGGTGATACTGCCCTCATATTTTCAGTGACTTTTGTAAGCCTTAAAGTGAAACCCAAGAAGAAAAGAGAAGGGAGCTAAAAAACATCCAGACAAAATAACAATACTCTATCAAATTTATCTAGATACTTTCAAACATTACAGCACTCCTCACTTTGCTTCTGGAACATGCTAACATGCAATAGCCACTGATGCAACAGGGCCAGGGTTTTACTCAAACTCACTAAGGTCCTACTTATTTTGATGTGAGTCAGTTCTCAAGAGACATACCAGAAACACTTCCACCTCACAGAAATCAGGGTGAGGTGATCAAAGGCCAGCAAGCAAGGGGTTGTTTGGAGGAATTAGTCAGAATTCTTTCATTTCCCTATGGGTTGGTCCAGTCAATAGTATTCTGAAGAATACTGCCATGGTCTATTCACCAAGTGACTCGATGCCAGAAATTTTGCCTTTTGTTCTTTGTAAGTTAGAAGGCTAGGTAAATGTGATTTTCTTTGTGATTAAACCAAAATATTTTAGGAAAGGATATTTGATGTTTCAGAGTGATTGCAATAATTTGATAAAATGGATGCCACTACCTTTCTGGAGATGAATGTTTATTGGGAACTATAATGCTCCCTGTGCATTATGCAGCTGCATATAATCTTACCACAGCAGAAGGGCAAGAAGGAGCTACTGTGGTTCCGCTGTCTGTAGAGAGACTCTGAAAGTCTGTGAGCACAGAGAACTAGCCAGGTTTTTCTTTATGCCATGGTTCTTCAGATCAGCTGCGGGGGAGGGGCAGGGGGGAGGCTGAGGAATCAGCAAGTACACTCTGGAAGGGGAGAACTGGAAGAGAAACTAATTATTAAATTTTATTTAATAAAGGGGAAAAGAAAAGAGCTGCTACTGGGACCAACAGAGCTACTAAACCCATTCTATCTAATTGCCTTCATGAAGCAAAAACTTCCTTAACTGGGACCATGTTAAATACTTGCAAAAGTGTTACGATATCCAGTCCTTAGTTTCAAGAATTTGGAAATATGTATCTATCAACTGGTCACTAAACAGATACTATCTCCTCAATAAACATTGTGAATGTCACAATGAAGAAAAGTAGTAGAGATTTTTATTTAAATGCATCAGCACAAACTAGAAATTATTTATGATAAGCTCTTTTCTATGACTTATTGCCCAAGTTTGTCTAGCATAAGTGCAGAAGGAAATTATTTTTCATTGATAGACTTACATACAAACATTTCCTTTCATGGCTCCATATTTTGTACATAATATAAAAAAAATTAATCAACTGTAAAGCTTTAATTTCACATAGACTCATACGTTGTAGTAGAAAAAGAAACTTTCATTTTAGAAACATTAGAAAATGGAAAATGAAGTATTTTTAATCTCTATCTCCTTGCCAAGTTATCATTCCCTCCTGAGTAGGAAAGTTCATTTATTCAATGATCACGAAATTTAAAAAACTGTTTTCTTTTAAGTCTTCAGGATTTTATCTGCCTCTTTAAACCACACACCCTGCTATCTTTGTCAAAGGGTCAAAACAAAGATGTTTTCAAATTGTAGGAGCAGGTACCAAGGGAAAATGTAAATCTTTCATAATCCAAAAAATCTCTGTTTTTGTTAGCACTCTGTGGACCAGATAGGTAAGGTCAACTTTTTTTCATAAATTCTCAGACCACCTACCAGTATCAATAAAGATATAGCTATAGGTTTTATTTTTTTCCATATTCCATATACCTGTCTTGAGATCTTTGAGAGCACAATTCTGAACATCTTCACAGGAAAGAGCTGCCATAAGATCCTTCCAAGTAAAACTTCTCCCAGTGTCACTTTAGGAAGTAATCTGCCATCACTTGGGCTGTCACCATTAAGGCAAATAGCTATGTTCTCCTTCATAATATGACAATACCTAGAGGTAGGTTTATTCAGGTCCTTTGAACAAGAAATATCCATTGCAGTAGACTGATCTCTATCTCCAGTCTCCAGTTCTTTCTTTGGTGAACACATATCAGTCTCTAGGATCTTGAAAAAGTTGATTACTGAGAATGGAGAATATGTCAGGTAACTCAGAGTTATCTCTAGTATTTAGAAAGGAATCACTCTTAATTAGTACAAAAAGCTAAAGCTGGATGGAGATTTTTACAAGGGGTAATGCATAACAACACACCAAGAAATAAACTGGAATAGCCTTCTCTCTAAAGCTGCTTGTCAGGTAGATTCGTGCATTTGCCTTCCATCTCTTCCTGAACGAGCTTTGCAAAGAGACTCCAGCAAGGAGTTGAAGGGACAAGGAATGGAATTGGGGGTAAAAAACTTTCCATAAAGAATAGTAGGTGAGAACACTTCACAGCTATGAGATCTACTTGGTGCACAGTAACAGAAGGCTCATGAACATAGTTTTGAATCTCCCTTTTTTTTCCTGGTAAAAATCTAAACCATCTTTAATTGTACTCATAAGGCACTTTTTCATGGAAGGTACAATTTCTCTCACCTAGCTCTAGCCGTCTCTAACACAGTCTTCCAATCTGAGCTAATTCTTGAGGGTTGTATAATGGACTATAGTAAGAAAGAAGTCCCTCTAATTTGTAAGTTAAATACTTATTTTAGGGAAGGATGGAGAGCCCTCCAGACATGTTCATCTTACTCCTTTGACTCCAGAGGGAGCTTAAAGTGATTTGTTCAGACCAGATGACTAACCTTCACGTGGCTAGCATCAGGCCAGACTCAGTTTGCAAGGTGTGTCCTAGTTCAGCAGGAGGGACCAGCTAACCCTGTGTGGGGGTGATCAAAGCTGTGTATTCCACCCCCTCTATTCATTCCCCAAGGTCAATGGGCCATTAGCAGCAGCTGCCCAGGGAGCCATTATCACTTCACACCCAGCCTGAGGGGGGCGGAGCTGCTAATGGGCCATCAACAGCTCAACACCCCCTGGCTCCCAGAGTGAATCACCCATTGTGTGAGTCCCCGCCCAGGGGGAGGGACTGAGTGCTCCCTGAGGGTACATAAGTGGTGGGTAAGAAGACCTCGGAAACCTCTCGTCGGATCCAGAGCAGCAGCAGGACCTTGACAGGAGGAGATCCCCGCTCTCACCCAGACCACAGCCCTCGCCTGCACCAACAGGTTTTTCTTTTCCTTTTGCTCTGGACTTGGGGGAACCACAGGGGTCTCAGCACAATGGCAAACAAACCCCCTTGGGTTTGTGCCCCAGGACACTGGGTTATACTGCTGGGGTTTTGTGAGTTGAAAGCAATTTCCCTTGTGTGTCAGTGTTGTTATTGTAATATTATTATTAAATTTTAGGTCTGACTTGTAATCTCTCTCGTGGTGAGTTCATTTCCCCTGCTGGTTCACCTTTAAACCAGCACAAGGTGATACCCCATACAAGGAATGACAGGGCAGAAAACAGCTTAAACCATTCTTCCCACACTAACCAGCTCTTATTGTACTCCTTTTGAGACACAAGTCCCTCCTGCATGTTTTAGGAATCAGAGCATACTGCAGTGAGGAGAGGAGCACTTTGTTCAAAGTACCATACGGTTCCACCACTAACTTTCCACAGTTAGCTTTTAAGGATTAAGCTGCAGAAATAGAAGTGATCGTCAGACACTTCTGCAGGACAGATCAGCTTGTCATTAAAGGCTCAGTTAACAAAAGAGAAAAGGGTAAAATTGTATAAGAAGAATTTTCCTTTTGAATTAAATAGCTATTTGTAAACTCACATGCCACTTTTGCAATCTAGACTGTTGTGACAGCCATGTCCTAGTGAAATGAAAGTTATAAAAATGTTCATTCTTATTCTGTTAACAACTTTAAGGGGAAAAATATTAAGATGATCCAGAATAGTTCTGTGCAAAGCCTGCACTTGCTACAGGCTCTCAGCTCCATCCAAATGACTTCATGAAACACCAAATTAAAGCCAATGAAAATAAAGTTTGGAGCACTCAAACTATTCTAAATTTGAATGTCTGGTATTTTATGTCATTGCTAGTTGTCCTGCCCTTTTTTTAATACTCCACCCAGATCAGTTCTATTTTCATCCATGCTAAGCATGTAGCTATTCTTATAACTTTACCATTCTTTCCATTAAAATTGCTGGGTTTCTACTAAAAATATTGAATATTGATATAGCATTAGAGCTTGCAAGTGTTTAAAATACATCTGAATTACTTTTTTTAAATAACATTTTTACATGGTAAAAAGTGATACCCTGTTTTACCCATTAAGCAATTGGTGACCTCATCACTGTCTATAACTACCTGAAGGGAAGTTCTAGCCAGGTGGGGGCTGGTCTCTTCTCCCAGGCACTCAGCAATAGGACAAGGGCTTAAGCTCTGCCAGGGGAAATTTAAGTTGGATATCAGAAAAAAAATTTTTACAGAGAGAGTAATCAGGCATTGGAATGGGCTGCCCGGAGAGGTGGTGGATTCACCATCCCTAGAGATTTTTAAAGGCAGATTGGACGTGGCGCTGAGTGCCATGATCTAGTAAATGAACTAGAGTTGGACCAAGGGTTGGACTCGATGATCTCGGAGGTCTTTTCCAACCCAATCGATTCTATGATTCTATGATTCCAAAGAAACATTTGAAATTATTTCAGGTACATCAGATTCAAATTAATGAAACTAGTTCAAAACAGCATATTATCAGCTCTCACTAAGATGATGGACTATATTTATTCCACCATTTAAACTGTATGAGTCACTTATAAGATGTAGAACCAAAGTGAAGGAAAAATTCCTATCCTTTTAACAACCAGCTTAGATTCTGAATGGTTATTTGAACATACATGTCTTTTTTCACTGCCAGTTTAGAAACACCTCTCCTATGATGATAAAAGACAAACCATAAAAATTCTTTGCTTTATGCTGAACTATTTAATTCAACATCACAGTAGTGGGATATTTTATAGTGGACATGTTGACCAAGACACAAGTTTATATCTCCCAAATGTGACAAGCTGCAGGTATGAAAACTGGACTGTGTCTTAAAAGGACATAGCATTGTTTTGCATCCCTTTAAGGCATTTTGTCCAAAAAATTAGAATATTTGCAGAATTAAAAACAGCTATTAAATTTTTGCAAAGATTGTCTTATGATTCGTATACTGATTATAGTTGGCTATTGAACTATTCATCCAAGCCACTCTCTGGATTTGGGGAGAGAGGTGAAGGAAAAGCAAAAATCATGAGGGATTTTCTCATGTGCATGGCGTGAGCATTCTTTGCAGAATCTCCAACTCCTCTCTGAAAATGTAGAGATACTACTCTGTTGGTGATGTTGACTGAAGAAGACCCTTAAGCTGAAACTATACTCATAGTATAATACACAACCTGAGATTGTGTGTCTTATCTTTCTGACTGGAACTATGTGCTCTTGTAAAATAGGGCCTGGGTTTCCAAAAGTGTTTCCATAATCCTACAAGATTATTTAAAGAATTTCTTTTAATGTTACAAAAGAGATAAAGGTGATGTAAAGTATCTCTGCCTGATGCCAGGAATCTTTTATAGAAAACTGCTTTTCTTCACTCACTTGGCACTGGTCTAGAGGAAGCTGATACAGTGGTCAATGAACAAATCCTGAGAAACTAAACTACATTCAGATTTGTCCTTTAAATTTTTAGCAACTGAGTCTACTTTTTCACATTTAAAAAATCTTCTTATCAGTATTTAGGTAGTTATAATCAAATTTTGTGATTTGATATTATTTGAACTGTACCTTCATTTCTGCTAGCTGTGGGAAAATGTGGATCATTGAAGTTTCTCTTCCACTTTGCTTACCAGGAGAACCTGCTGAGCAACTTCCATTTCTCCCATTCCTTCTGCAATAGAAAGCAATAGTGACTTTGGAAAGTCCTGTCCCAGTTGTTCATGATTGTTCATGACTGTAGGACCTTGTGCTGTGCAGAATTCAAACACATTTATTAAGAGTAATAATTAACTTCTAATATTGACAGGGGAATTATAAAAAGAACTATTAGTAAGAATCTATCACAGACGCATGAAGGATGTAAGTCTACAGCACAATGTAGGAAGAATTTGACAGAACACTATATTACAATATGAGTTTTTTGTTGAGCTGCTCAGAAATTATTTTCAGAATAGGAAATTTAATTTTCCGGGGGGGGCAGGGGGGTTAGATTTTTGAAAACTGAAACAATAGTTTGACTTAGGTGAGTTCAGCTAGTTAACAGAGCATCAAAGAGTTTCTTCTCATTTAAAGGCAGAAAACTGAATTAGCTTAGTATTTCTGAATCAAAATGCTTTATAATTTCTGTTCTACAGGGTGCCTTGACCTTTTGTTCCAGTTTGAAAAGTAAACAGGTACTGAAATGAGTAAATGTGACAGAAACTCCACTTTCATGCAGCTGTATTTATTTGCATATGTAGCACAGTTAGATTCTGGAGGGTCTTTTGCAACATCCTGCACTCCAGAAAGAAGAACAAGGAGGAGTGGATTTGGGAGCACTCATTATTTCCTGCTGGTACTGACTATTATACCACTAATAGAAATGACCTTTACGGAGATCAGAATTAATAACATATACAAAATTTGTGGCTACCTATCGACATAGATTTCAGCTGAACTGTTCCATGTTTAATTTGAAAATGGCAATAAAAATAATAAATGGAAAACTCTTTTAAAACTGAAGTGCATTCTCCTGTGTTTTACCACTTCTTGTCCCATTTCTTTTTTCATTCCCCATGTCACTTCCATCCCATAGATATTTTTATTACTATTTTAAAATAATAGTAGTACATAATATGTAGCACATAATATCTGTCTCTGAAATAGCACAGGGCAGAGAGAACTGAGGGTGAATTAATTATTATTATTTTAGTTTCTTTAGGTGTATGGTGCAGATATGGGTTTAAGCCACAGACTTGACACTGGGTTTGATGTAAACTTTAGGGAGGAGGGTGCTGCTGACAGATAAATTGCAGTTAGTTATAGCTTCATAGCACTTCCCTTCCTGTTCTGTCACCAGAGCTACTGCAGAAATCCTGCACAGCACAAAGGGATACAGGAGACTGGTACAAAGAGTTTCTGGCATTCAGCAGAAAAGGCCCTGGCTGTGGGAAGCCAATACTGGTTTTGAAAACAATCTTTGGAAGCAGTGTACATTTCTCAGAAAACTCTGCAGGTGGCCCTAGCACTGAGTTTTTAAAAGCACAAAGCTTTCAGACATCATTACACAGACTTGCTATATACTTAAGCCTCTTCTTAGAATGAGTGTAAGGTGTCTAAATAGAGGGTCATAGTGGTAGTAGTAATAATAATAATAAATTATAATAACACCATTAACAAAAGCTGTGAACAGCCTACCTTATTTGATCTCTAAAAGGGAAGCTCAAAAGCTAAAGTGTAGAAATAGTTTTTTATTGGTTTCTTCTTTCTGTGACATTCATGTGTCACAGGTCTGTCAAGAAAAGGAAAAAAAAAAGCAAGCTTAGACCTCCCTGCTTTTAATAGTTTAGCTGAAGAAGAAAGATGATGCAAGCTGTCTCACTCATTGCTGACTGAGCTTCTCACTTGAGGCACGACAGAACTTGACTGCAAAGGCAAGAATTCCTGTAAGTGGCAGAATGGGAAAGGGGTATCCCTGGAGGCTGCTCTGTCTTTCACTGCCAGCCACTATAATTACACACTGCCTTTCAAAGTAAGTTGTGAAAGCTGTCTTTGCAGCCTGCTTCTCTTTCCCAGGCCCTGAGGAAAGTGCATCATAGCCATTCCCTGCCAAATCCAAACACCTTATGATCAAGCACTTCTAAATATGGCTCTGCAGTGGAGCTGCTGGGGAAAAGAAAAAAAGAAGGTGAAACCTTTTTTTTTTCCCATGAATGTCTCACCTGGAAAGTTTTTAAAGTCCAGAATAGTACTGGGCAGTTAGGAGTTGAAGGACTTTACAGTAGCTGATAGTCCTAACTCTGATATATTTCTTGTAATTTCCAGGTCACTAGTTGATACAAGCCATGTTTGTTTGTATTTTTCAAAATCTTTCAAAACCTTTAACCTCTTCAAAAAGTGAAAATTGCCTCAGTCTAGCCCATCTCAAAGATGCTGTCAAAAACCACCAGGAAAAAAGTCTTTGTGCTATTACTAATAAATGCATATTACAGCATAGATAACAAAGAATAAATGTGTGTCCTGTGTGCTTTTGGGGCAGGGAAGAATAGCTATTTTTCTTTACACAGCCTCTTGTGGTAAGAAGCCAGATCATCCCAGCTCATGTTATTACATTCCTTGGGAACATTCTTACTTCACTACTTCCCTGGTGCTAAATGATAAGGATTGTAACTCCATGACTTGGTCTGGTGAACATTTGTGTGAAGGGATTCCATTTCTTAAGTAGGTAAAAGCATCCTGGCATAGGTATGGACTGCAGAGGCTGCCTCTGAATAAGGAAAGGCAAACACAGATGTGCCCTTTGGTTGTTCTTCTCTCAGCCGATTCAGGTTCCCTACACTCCTTTTGTTATCCTTTCCAGTGTCTGTGCACTTTGGAAGGTTAAAGAACTATTTTAAGTTCTCATTTATATGATGTGCTATAAAATAAAGCCCAAGATGGATGAACAGGGGCTCTGTTTTTTAACAATGACTTAGAGATCTGCACATCAGCCATCTCTCCTGTAGGGTCAGACAGATTTACAGTGCATGGAAATGTTTGCCAACAAAGATGTTATTGTAACTCCAGTGCCTGTTCAGGGAAGTTTATGAGGTAGAGTTAGAAACTGTTCATATTGTCTTCCTGCACTTGATATATAGGAGAGACAATATGCCAAATGCATTGCTGAGTTAAAAACAAAGCTACTGCAATGTTAGGATTGTATCTAACATGAAGTACCTCACGTTCTGGTCTGTTGCCTCCACACTTCAACTAGAAAAGAACTGCCATATTTATTTCTCTTTACATGACTGTGGGCAACACAGTTATCCCTTCTGTGCTTTTTCTTGGACAACTGATAAACAGGGACAATGTTCCTTAGCCAGCATAAATTACTGTATCTGTTCAATACTTTGTGAGAAAGTTGCCTGTTCTTTCATAGGATTGGTTGTAGCTTAAAATACTAATAGCTGACTGTTCTCCTTCAGACGCCATCATAGATGTGTCACTAAGTGAAGGATCATTTCTGTAAGAAGGCATAAATCCACTGGGATTAACAGCAACTAAACCTTTGCCTGGATATTCTTCTCCCCAAAATATGTTAGTGCTGATTTGTTTTTGTTGGGGGTATTTTGTTGTTTGGGGTTTAGGGTGGTTTTTTTTTCCATATTGACCTCTTGGATTGCCATTTTTGCTTATTTTAAACACCTTTCAACTGCTAACTAATACAGTAACTCAAGACAGCTCATAAATCTTTATGCAACGACAGTTCCACTTGCTAATGGAGAACAGGAGGTAGTACTGCTTCTTCCGCTAGTAATTCTTGGAGCATACAAAAGTTTTATATGTGATTATATGTCTAAAATACACATTAACTAAATCACTCCTGTGTTTTTCATACTGAATATTAGATGTATTTTTAATTAATAATTTTTAAATAACATTTTCCTCCTATTTTTTTCTCTTAAAGGAAATTAAGTAGACTCCATAATAAATAGCCTGCTCAAGAAAGAATACCCTGCCTCTTGGCTTCTACACTTTGCAGTGATTGTGTTAAGCCTATGCTCAGGAACCAATGCTTTCCTGTGAATACATCACTGACATTAGCTGCACATTCCTTGGATAGCAGCAAAGTATTCGGCTGTCTAGACACAGCCAAATAAGAGCACAAAGCTTACTTTGAGCAAATCACTAACAACTTCTGTTGGCCAACAATGGGCAGAAAGGTTCTGTTCCCTTTAGCTGTGGTGCATAGGAGTAAGTTCAGGCTCTACATGAACTAAATCACTTCAGCATTTGCTATTCCATCATTTCCATTCTAGGAATTAAAATTACAATCCAGAGAGACTATAAAGAAGTGTAGGAACACAGCCAGAGGAGTGACTGTTAAACCCCTCATGTTGGTGTGGTGATTTTTTAATAGTCCAGGTAACATAATATTGGAGGGATATAAAACAGGCAGGTGGTACCTGGCCAATCAGTCTGTTGTTGGAATGATTCTGTATCTTCCATGTTGCTGTCCAGTTCCATGTTTGGAACACTAATTTTTTCAGGCTGAAAATTTAGCATTGAATGTTTTTTTGCCTTGTGTTGAAAGCAGATTTTCTCTATGTGATCCATTTGGATTTAGAAGTAAAGTTTTGAGAAGAATTGGGGGTTTTTTGTTTTTTTTCTTTTGTTTTTGGGGGTTTTGTTTGTTTGTTTGTTTTGTTTTGTTTTGTTTTTTCCTAATTCCTTGGTTATAAGTAATATTTCCCCAGGAAACTGACTTCTTTAGAAACATTTTCGCAGAAAGTATCTGAAAATCAGGTTTAACCATATGCTCCATTAGAAAGAATGAGAAAACTGTATACCTCTCAGGATAGCAGAAAAAACTATACCTATTCAATGTTTGAAGATTTTTTTCAGGCCTGAATCAAAATTGGATTTACTGAGTATTGCTTCCTGTGATCCTTTTTTTGGTTTCTTTTGTTCTTTAGAAGCAAAGAGAATTCTACTTAATCAGATTCAAAATCATGTGGGTCATTTTTCTGTGCCATGCATAGAAAATTAGACATATCACTCTTGGTATAAGAGAAAATGATAATTTAATCTATTCTGAATAGCACAATGGAGATCACTAATGCACATGCCATTGCAGTCAACTAGAGAAGCTGACCTTGTGAGATGTGTGAACCCTACATCTGTTTTATATTTTTTTTTTAATTTCAGTGATCTTCATACCAAGAAGCCTTGAGATTACTGATAGTGATATTACAAATAGCACCCATCATTTATTTTCCATTGATATCGAACTCACTGCATTGTTCTAATTATATTGCAACCCATAGTAAAGACCTTAGTGCCTCATGGTTATGTTGAAAAATGGGTGCAAGGGACCTTTTGAACTTGGTACCAGTGGGGCACATAATGCTTCAGCCCATTCAAAGGTTTTAAGCTTGTGAAGGCTTCTGAAGAAATGACAGATAGTAAACGATTTGCATGAAAATATTTTAGACAAACAGGAACCAGAGTCAGTAATATGAATTGACTGAGTGCATTTGTTCTGTCTCATGGACCTTTTCCTATTTCTTCTTACAGGCTATACCAGTGTGCTGAAAGGCCAGCCGGAGGGGAAGATGGCCAGCTTGGTTAAACAGGGAGATTCTGCAAGAAATCAGGGATAAAAAGAAAGTTTACAGACTATGGAAAAAAGGGCTGGCTACTTACAAAGAATTTACAGATAGAGCTAGGTCATGCAGGAAAAAAATTAGGGAAAGAAAAGTGGAATTTGAAGTAAATTTGGCTATTTCAGTTAGGGATAACAAAAAGTCCTTTTATAAATACATTAATAACAAAAGGAGGGACAAGGAAAACCTCCATTCTCTGTTGGACTTGGAGGGAAATATAGTTAAGGAAGATGAGGAGAAGGCTGAGGTACTTAACACCTACTTTGCCTCAGTTTTCACCAGTAAGACAGGTGGCCCTCAAGACAACTGGCCTCTGGAGCTGGTAGACAGGGAGAGGGAGCTGAATAGCCCTCCTGTATTCCAGGAGGAAATAGTTACTTACTGAGCCAGCTGGATCCTAAGAAGTCTATGGGACCAGATGGGATCCATCCCAGGGTGATGAGGGATCTGGCAGAAGAGCTTGCCAAACCACTCTCCATCATCTTCCAACAGTCCTGGCTCTCTGGGGAGGTCCCAGAAGATTGAAGGTTGGTCAATGTCACCCCAATCCACAAAAAGGGCTGCAAGCAGGACCCTGGCAACTACAGGCCTGTCAGCCTGACCTCCGTGCCTGGCAGAGTTATGGAGCAGTTCATCCTGAGTGCAATCACACAGCACCTTCAGGGTGGACAAGGGATTAGACCCAGCCAGCATAGGTTTAGGAGGGGCAGGTCCTGTCTGACCAACCTGATCTCTTTTTACGATCAGGTGACCCACCTGGTGGATGAGGGGAAGGCTGTGGATGTGGTCTATCTGGACTTCAGCAAGGCCTTTGACACCGTCTCCCATAATATACTCCTGGAAAAGCTGGTAGCCCATGGCCTGGACAACTGTACCCTCTCCTGGATTAAGAGCTGGCTGGAGGGTCGGGCCCAGAGAGTGCTGGTGAATGGAGCTGCATCCAGCTGGCGGCCGGTCACCAGTGGTGTTCCCCAGGGGTCTGTATTGGGTCCAGTCCTGTTTAACATCTTTCTTGATGATTTAGATGAGGGGATTGAGTCCATCATCAGCAAATTTGCTGATGACACCAAGTTGGGAGGGAGTGTCGACATGCTGGAAGGCAGGAGGGCTCTGCAGAGGGATCTGGATAGACTTGAGAGATGGGCTGATTCCATTGGGATGAAGTTCAATAAGGCCAAGCGCCAGGTCCTGCACTTTGGCCATAACAACCCCATGCAGCACTACAGGCTGGGCACAGAGTGGCTGGAGAGCAGCCAGGCAGAAAGGGACCTTGGGGTACTAATTGACAGGAAGCTCAACATGAGCCAACAGTGTGCCCAGGTGGCCAAGAAGGCCAATGGGATCCTGGCCTGTATCAAAAATAGCGTGGCCAGCAGGACCAGGGAAGTGATCCTTCCCCTGTACTCAGCATTGGTGAGGCCACACCTTGAGTACTGTGTTCAGTTCTGGGCCCCTCAGTTCAAAAAAGATATTGAGGTGCTGGAGCGAGTCCAGAGAAGAGAAACAAGGCTGGTGAAGGGACTTGAGCATACGTCCTATGGGGAGAGGCTGAGGGAGCTGGGGTTGTTTATCCTGGAGAAGAGGAGGCTCAGAGGTGACCTCATCGCTGTCTAGAACTACCTGAAGGGAAGTTCTAGCCAGGTGGGGCTTGGTCTCTTCTCCCAGGCACTCAGCAATAGGACAAGGGGGTATGGGCTTAAGCTCTGCCAGGGGAAATTTAAGTTGGATATCAGAAAAAAATTCTTTCCAGAGAGAGTAATGAGGCATTGGAATGGGCTGCCCAGAGAGGTGGTGGATTCACTATCCCTAGAGATTTTTAAACGCAGATTGGACGTGGCGCTGAGTGCCATGATCTAGTAAATGGACTAGAGTTGGACCAAGGGTTGGACTCAATGATCTCCAAGGTCTTTGCCAACCCAATCGATTCTATGATTCTATGATTCTATTCTATGATTCTGCTAGGAACAACCAGACACTGGTGTTGCTTTGCTTCTACTTTGCTCTCACAGTGTGCCATGCTGTAGAGCATTCCAGAGTGGGGGGAAAAAAGACATACCAAAAGAGGTTAGGAATACTTTTTCTCTCTCTCTCCTCTCTCTCCTTCTCTCTCTCCTCCTTAAAGACATTCCTTAGTCCAACAAATATATCTAACAGAAGATCCTTTTGGTTTACATGTGCTTCTGATATCAACTGTCTCCAGTCAAGATAGAGCACTCAGGGAAAAGTTTTTCTTTCAAACATTGTATGACCATTTCAGGATACTGATAAAGGAACTGTGATGCAGTCACAAATATTCAAGTGACTTTTCCTATCCTTCAAAGATTTGGCTCAGACACAACTAAACTATAATTAGTTGATATAACAGTTGAATTTCAGACAACTGATTCTCCAAAGTGCTCTAAGCATATTCAAGGCCTTTCCCCGATTTTCAAAGAGCAAGTGTTTATCTAGAAGCAGAGATTTATCCAGAAGCAATTGTGTCAATGTCACCACTAAGAACAAGTTCATTACACTTCTGTAGCCTCAGCTGGCCTTGCAAGGACTGAAGTTCAAGGTCATCAACAAGGAATGTTCCAGAAAGTTGTCATATTTAGCACAAAATAGCATACTCATCAATCATCTCTGTGAAGCAAATAAGATTTTGACAAATGGCATGTTTGTACAAAGTGTGTGAAACTGTTACTATTTTAGGAGGCCTTGCGCAGTTGTCGGAGTAGAAGAGCTAAAGTTATTTCACTTCATTGTGTAGTAAAACCACCTGTTGAATCATGGCACTACAGTATTTCTGATAACCTGCCCAAGTACTTATGTGCCTACCTACCCCAGTCTGCTATAATGCTTTGCATACATCATCCTCACCAGCAGTGGAGTGAACAGAGTCCATCTGTCCACTTCAGTTGACTGAAGGCACAGTCCTGTTCTTCAAAGACTGTGCAAAGAAGTGTGATGAGACCTCTCCCCTCAAATTCTCTGGCAATTAGGAGCCACGTCCCTCAACTGTCTGTCTTGCCAGCATGCTTTCTTTTCTTTCATTACCAAGTCATTATATTAGCCTCTGCTGCTACAATGTCCTTCAACAGTACTTGTCAGTAGATACCTTGAGAGGGAGAAGATTTGAGGAGGAGGATGACAGCAGTGAAGGCTTTGTCTCCAGACAGCCTCAGTCTCTCAGCTGTCAGAAGGTGGTGATGTAAATAAAAGACACAAGAGGAAAGCCTGAGTGTGACAAACTAATACATAGACAGTGGACTTTGTCTTCTTAATATGCCTTCACTTCTTTCCTCTTTCTTCCATCAGAAATTGTTAGTGTGTCAAAAACAACAAATACAGATTGAATGCTAATAATAGTTAGACAGGTATCTGTTTCCTGTGCTTGTAATTCTCTTTTCTTATTTTGAAATTTGTTGTGGATACCATTTGTGAGTAGGTTTTAATAGTACTATTATTTAAATGTTATGGTAGTTTCATCAAGCTCTATGACTATACTCTGACCAAATACCATATTTTATATCCCAAATATCTCCAGTAGTATCACAGTGTTGATCTTCAGTACCCCATGATCTAAGCAGCAAACGTTATCTTTGAGCTTTTTATCAGATAGTTTTCCCTCTCACTCATTCTGCAAATTAAATCAGAGATTAACCTCAGTCCAGCACTACTCCTAGGTCCCCACATCTTGCTCTATGCTGCATCTCATTTCACAGCACCAGTCTTCTTGTAATGCCACATTTTACACTCACTTTGTAAGTCCATGCAAAATTTGAAGATATGTAGACTTCGGAACATCCTAAGAATTCCTCTGTTTTAGTTAGCATGGGAAATACATTGGTCCAAGTGAAATTACACATATTTCCGTATCTTGAGTTTCTTACAGTTTTTGAGTAGCTGGAGGATATCCTTCATCTTCCACATTTCTTCTTTTCTTTCTCTATCGTAGATGTCCAAATATCTGATTCTTCCTCTGGTTCTTCAGTCACAAATAATTTGACAGAAGCATTTCACTGCTGGAAGAGCAGGACTTCCCCTTCCTACTTATGTCCATCTTTCCCATCTCCATGTGTGTCCTTGTAATCACCTCTTTGGCCTTTCTGTTTTCACAGGGCTGTAACAGAACTTTTTTCTTCTGCTTTGTCTCTGAAGAAATGCTAATGATGTAGACCCCAACGCGCCACAGAGGAGCTTTCCCCTAAGCTTCAGCTATCCTATTGTTTTGTCTGACCAAGTCTATTCACAAGATAATAACACTTAATGAGTCCTTCTCTCTCTCTCCTTCCCACAGGCAGACTTGTAGACGCCACTCTTTGGCTTTTTAGCATTAAGAGTAGGAAGCAGTCACTACAAAGGCATGTCTACATTGCAGGCAGAGCTACAATTGCATCACATGCAGACATACTTGAGTCACCTACTCCGTCAGCCCCAGAAGACTGCGTGCTTACCAGTGCCTTTAACCTGTACTGAACTACAGCCTCCTGCAACTCCAT
The DNA here is from genome assembly GCF_047495875.1 of Pithys albifrons albifrons. Classification (NCBI taxonomy): domain Eukaryota; kingdom Metazoa; phylum Chordata; class Aves; order Passeriformes; family Thamnophilidae; genus Pithys; species Pithys albifrons. Next base: position 51,080,094 of record NC_092459.1, on the reverse strand, counting down.
TCCCAATTCCAGCTGGGTTTCCACAAGTATATTTTCACCAGTGTGTATCCAGCAGACTTCCTGTTGAATAGTAAATATTTTTAAATGATGACAGGTACCCAAACAACACCAACACTTCATGAAACCAATCTGGAAACCATGTAGAAAAGAGGAAATTTCTATCCAGAGATATGAAAATACAGGCTTATCCAGTGCCTGGTAAGAGATATAATGTTACAGAAAAGTATTTTCGGGGGAAAAAAAAAAAGTTGGCTTTCACCAATTTTATACTAGTAGTGTCCTCAAAAAAGCACCAAAATGGTCTTAGCAGGATTACAGCTATACTTCTACAGTGACTTTTGATGTCAAGGTAGTATAGCCAGGAGCATATTTACTGAGCAGCAAAGGGGAATGCATCTCTACTAGGGTGTTCCAATCACACACAGGCACCGTTCGTTCGCCATCCTCTGTACTTACAGCCTGGAGTAAAAGTACTCTCCTGTCACAATCAACACCTGCAAAATGTGCCGAGTGATCTATTTACACTAAGGTTTGTCTGTCCCATGTTACACCATCTCCTTCTCTGCATCGTGGACATAAATGTGCTAGGTAGTAAAGAACAAGAGTGTCCTGTTTGGACACTTGATTCTCTTCTCCAAGGAGAACTGTCACTTTTAGCTCATGCCATGGATTTCTCACCTCAGCTGCTGAATGGTAAGCAGCTGCCTCCCCCCATCTTCTCTTCTGTCTGGCCAAGATTCTCAAAGGAGCACTTCCTTCCTGGGGATGGAGACAGGAGGACCTTTCCAAGCAGCTGTCCCTCTGCATGAAGCCTCCCCATCCTGAAATTTTGCTCTGCAGTTAAGGCCCATGTCCTCATTCTGCTTACTGTGTTTCCTAATGGATTTTCAGTCAAGCAGATCTTTTAACAAACCCTTTACTTTGTATGTAAGCAGTCACTGTTGTGTTACTTATTGCACCTGTCTACTTTGTCTGAAAGAGTACTTGTGGATTAGAGAGATCCATTATGTGAAAATTATATGTATAAAGAATACAGGAACATGAAAGCAGTGACACGTTCTAGAAAGTGAGGATGTTCTGCAGGTACAAGTTGCAGTTTGGGAAAATTACTCCTGAATTTTGAAGGCCGAATGCTAAGTTATCTATGTCTTGCTTCTGCAGCCTGTATTTGATTGAATTGAGTGCCACTTGGTTACCTCTTCCATATCAACCAAGTGTAGTTTATATATCTTTTCTTAAATACCTGACCAGCATGGCAACTTTAACTAAATTTTTTTAAAGTATCAGGGATTATTTTATTTCAAGATTGTGGCTGGTAAATTATCCAAAGTAACAGCAGCTGTATGTTTACTAAGAGTTCCTTGATACTGTACATAATATTAATACTGCACTGCTAAACTTCCTGGCTTGCTGAACACCAGCTCTTCTGTTGCATTTTATGATCCCAAATTTCCTTGCTAATAAGCTATAACTCTTTAGTGCATTTAGAACATCAGCTGCAAATTCAGCGCACACCAATCCATCTGTTCTTTGAGTAGGGTGCAAAATAGGCTGACAATGCACAGAGGGTGCCTAAAGCAACTTGTTCTGCAATTAATTCAGCTGCACAAATGTGACTCACTCCCTGATGCTCCCTTGAAAAGTAATTGTCTAAAATAGCTGACTCAAGCAGCCTATAAAACTGTGCCATACAAAGAGTTCACCTACGCCATTTGACAACTTACCTATTTTGTGCTAAGCATTCTCAAACTGTTCCTGCCCATGGTACACCATCCAGTTCCTCAATGAAAGCACTGAGACCTTTGCAGTATCTGGAGCCTGTGATTATCCCCCTGTAGATATTAGTGTCTAAGAGCAGTCCTCCTCCCACCATTTTCACGATTTACTGGACACCCACTGCATTTTCAGGGATGGACTTCCCAACTCTCCACTCATTGGAATCCCAGTCTCTGGAGCAATAACTTTATGAATGGATGGATTCAAAGTTGTGAAGCATGCTTAAAGGAAGTGCCAAAGGACACTGAATACCTTTATGTAAATGAAAGTGAAATATTCTGTGACTGCATAGTTCTCCACCCACATCCAGCCTGAACTATCTCTCTTTTTATTAAAGAAATATTGACACGCATAATGTAAGCACCATCTTCTGAGATAATCTAATATTTTTAAGAAGAAAAGATAAAATCAGGAAACAAGCTTGATGCTGAAACAGGAGACCATTTTTCATACCAAACTATACTGAGGTCTGAGCTCCTGTAGGTCTTGTCAAATCTATGAAAAGGACATACATATGACTCTTCATAGGATGTGTGTGAGATGAAGCAGCTGACACAGCTGACTCCATGCTTATGAGAACACACCTCTTCCATGCTAATGAGATAGGAAAACTCGTGAACTTTGGTAAGAGAAGGAGAGTTAGGAACCGGGATAATAAACATCAGAGAAGAAACTGTTGTATGAAAGAGAAACAAAAAAGGAAGGCTAATCTGGTATACATTTGGGAGAAAAATAAAAGAAATTAAAACATATGGAAATTATTTATGGAGCTATATATTATCTCTGCATAGCTTCAGTCACCAACTGCTGCTCTGCTCTACCCACTGTATCCTCTCATCCTCTTCATTTTCTCTTACTCTAGTTTCTCTTTCCAGTTCACACAATTTAACTATTTGTAGCAGGTTTTTAGAGTTTTTTCTTTCCTTTTTAATAATAGTTGTGTTTCTCAATTTACTCACCTGTCAACTAGTTGTATTATCATCTCCAGGACTTCCATGTTATAAACAGTCATGCATCTCCAGCTTTTTCAGCCTTTATCTTCAGGTTCTGTCCTCAGGGTTTCCTGACCTTCCCATAACTTGTTTATCATTCTATTAAATAAAATTGTCTTGTCCAGTAAGTTTCAAATCTGCTTTTCCAAAATTTATTTATATTTCTCCCATTTAAAATTCATCCACAGATCATGCTAAGGAGAGTAGAAATTTTGCCTGAAAGGAAACTCTAAGAAAATAACTGAGAAATAGAAATCATATTCATTAAGTTTGGGAAAGTGACAAATTTTCATTTCAAAATTTGCTTTAATATTGATTTTTAATAGTGTAAAATATATATTAAAATATATTATTACAGTATAAAAATATTAAAGTTTTAAGTTGTCACATTTCCAAAAGGATAACATGTTTGGCTGTTTCAAAATGGTGGTGTATTTTCTTCAGAATTTCACTTCATTAATGGTACAAAAGGACTGGGTTTTTTTCTTGGTGTTCCAAGTCTATATGCTCTTGAAAATTCTTTACCACTCTGTACTAACATCAAAGGATAATGCAAAATTATGTGTAATGTCAGCCTTTAAAAACATGTCACTATTGCATTTAAAATACAAAAATATAACTTGATTCCACTGTGGGTGTTACTAAAATCTTCTACATAAGGATGAAATTGTACCTTATTTTAAGTTGCATTCCCACCCATTTCTGTAACCACTGAAAATAGGCTTGCGTGAATTCTTTAACAAACCAATTCTTTCCTAAGTAAAGCTAGAATTACAGAATCAAGTCATATTTCAGTAAAATAAAAGTGTTTTTACATTACTCATGGGCCACATTTTTAAGGCAAACAGAGAGGGTATTATCTCTTCCATGACACATTGGAGTAGCCACTTCTAAATGTTTCCAGCTTTGAAATGTGAGGAATTTCCAGCCACGAAGAGCAAATGCATTGTGTTTCTGCTCCTCTTGTTATCTATAACTGTGCACTAGTGAAAATAAAATCTTCTCACAGAAAATATTGAACACACTGAAATCGAACTCTCTAAAGTAATAGCATAGTTTTACATGTGATGGGAGCAGGAATTGAAGCATCAGAGTTTACCAAATACAGGCTAACTCCTGCTATGATTCACAGAAATATTTTAAGTTAGATTTTTCTACTAAAATTCTCTGTATCAAATATGCCAAGGAGTTTACTTCCCTCAGATATGCTTTGTTCTGATTTAATGGCAATGCTGTGAGATAATATATTGGGCCCAGGGAAAAATGTAGATGCCTACTTTAAAAAAAAAAAAAAACAAAATAAAAATTCCCCCATCTAAATCAGCAAAAGCAACTCGTGCATTTGATACAAGTGGTTGCACATTCTTTGAGGTTAATATACTGACAGGAAAGGAAAAAAATCTAAATCTACAGTAACAATAAATTACGCATATGAGAAAGTCACATATTAATTTCATTACTGGAAAAGAGTCATGGAACAGTGGAGCATCAGATGTAAGGCTGAGACTGCCTTTTAGCCCTGCAAAAAGTGATACCAGAAAAAAAGGTGGGATAGTACAGGCACTTTTGAACAAATTGCATCCAGATGTGCTCATGGGCCTGATCCAAGCTACCAGAGACTGACAGAAAGACCCTCACTGATTTCAGTACTGTTTGGAGCTGGCTTCCAGGAAATTAACTTCTCAGCCAAGTGCCACATCACCAGGTCGTCCCTGCACTGCTGTGCCAAACAGCTGCTCCTCTAACAAACTCTCACTTGTGTGGTGCTTTTGGTTGATTGTGTCACAACACTCCTGGGAAGGGATGGAAAAAGAGATGGTACATGAAGAACAAAACAGGCACTTAGATGAAACTTCCTAGGAGAGAATAAGAGAAATAGGGAGAGAGAGAGAGAGCAACTGGGAAAGGTCAGACAGAAGTTTTTGCCAGGTTCTGTGAGTAAATGACATCAGGCGTTTATGGAGGTTAAAACAGTAACAGCCAAATTTCTCTCAACCTTGAGAGAACCCACTAAGGGCTCTGAAGCAGAGTGAAAGGAAGGCCAATCTGTCTCCTATGCCTGCTTGACATATGTGCTTGTCCTGAACAAGCCTCCTAAACCACCGTATGTCAGTAGTGCTGTAGAATCAATATATGCATCTCTTGCATTACCTTGGAAGGGACCAGGAGCTGATTTTCCAAAAGACCTGTATACTTTCACTGGTCTGGAGAGAAAATATCTTTGCCAACAAATGGAACAGACTTGCAGCTTCTGTTGAAATATAAATATAAAGCTAACCACAAAATTGTGGCCAATTTTGTGTTAGTGTTGAATAGCCAAACTACAAGGAAATTCATGAGCTGAACTCTACAATACAGTATACAGTTTTTCTCAGTGTTCTATGCTTTTATTTTCTTACACTAATATTTTTACACTAGGCACTCACTCTGACTTTCCAGTATAGATCATTATGCAGGCATTTTACTAGAGGCAAGATGTCTTTTTTTTTCAGTGGCAGCAGATCAACGTGAACTGCCCAGTAGAGGGTGCTACTTAATTTTAGGAATAAACCCTACCAATAGCCTTTAAGCATAACCAGATTTCCATGAGTTTATCATGGAGGGCATCACCTTCTTCTCACACCAGCACTAAAGAAACTGAATATGGCATATTTTTTCCTGACATGCTTTTTTTCAACTGGCAGTACAAAGTGTTGAAGAGTGATCTAAGTGAAGCATTGAATTTATGCTTTGACAGGAGCCTAAACGACACTAGATGCTACTGATCAGAAATAGGCATTGTGTATACAACCCAACACTCTTGGTTCATTTTGGTAGATTTCTCATTTTGTATTCTTTTCATAGTTGAGTTGGAAGTAGGTTTTTACTCCAGGTCAGAAGTTTTTTAGCTCTTCGCCATTTACCAGACCAAACCAATCTGCTTGAAGTTTCATAAGTGTGTTATTCTGGCAAAGTAGAAATTTAATGGAAAGTTTGAGGTAGATTCAACAAGATGTTTGGAAGACATGAGGGCTCAAAAAAGGAAGTGGTTTCACCTCTTGAAAATTTTCCTAACATTTTTTTTGGCTCACAGAAACTGCAAAATGGCTTGGCTGAGAAACTACGAATTTGTTTTAATCTTTTGTAGATGGTGATTTCTGTTTCCTTTGGCTTCTTTTGGGGTGCTTCAGGGAGCAATTATTTAGTCACTAAAAGACATTTATACAAACATTTAGGGTTCCTAAATCTGCATGTCAGGTTGTAAGTGGCTAATGAAATCTATAACAGGGTCCCAGACTGCACTGACTGTTTCACAGATAATTCTTGTAATCAGGGCAGGGCAAACTTCCTTTCAGAAAAGACTTTAGTAGGTTTCAGTTTTCCTGTGAGAAGCTCTGAAAGGTCCCACCCAGAGCACCATCAGGTGGTCCCAGAGCACCATCAGGTGGTCCCAGACCTGGTGGAGGCAAAGGCCATTCCCTTAAATGCACTTTGCTTCCTTTTGGTGTTTACATCTGCTGAGAGCTCTCCTTCTTGTCTCTGTTATCTGCACGTACATCTCTGGGCAGGATTTGAGGGGGAAAATACTTTTCACCACAAATTTAAACTGGTTCTGTAAGCTCTGCCACTCCCAGTGCATGGCCAGAGGCAGGCCTGTATGCAAAGATTTTAGCCCAGTGAGATCCAGGAAAAAAAATCACCTTTGTATTCTTCTCACTGTTTGGCAAAATGTTGTGTACTGTCCCCAAAGACCACGTCTTTAGGTGTAGTTAATAGTTTTTTAGTAGTTAACAGGACTTTCCATAATGAGGATTAAAGCTGATCTGAACTTTCACAGTCTGTGATTTTTTACTTCTATAGACCCAAAGTCTAGGGACTGAAGAAATTTACTGGCACCACTTTTTGTAGAATATTATGAAGTAACAACTGAGGTTCCCTAAGGATTTATAAATAAACTGTGGTCAGAATTAACATCAAGGTGGTGAAGATACCATTCATTTTTTAGATTTTTGTTCTGCTCTCAACTTCTTTTATTTACCATGAATTATATCCTTTTCAATTCAAAAATACAGAAATAAGGGTGTAGGATCAAAAAAACATAAGTTAGAAAGAATTAGTGGAAGTCTGGAAAACTCAAAACCAAGCTGACATAAAGGAATGGGGGAGGCATGCAAAAAGTAGAAAAGAATTAATATTACATTTGCAGGTATATTTATCTTCCAAAGTACAGAACATTTTCTGAAAATAATTTAGTATGATTGAAATGTTGACTAGAAGTACCAATGTGTAAAACTAGTCCTGAGACAGTGACTGCATTATGAGTGAGTTGTCCTTCTGTCACCAAACTTTCTTTTTCTCCATTCCATCTCCCTACCTCAAACTACTCCAAACCTTACGATAAAATCTGTTTTATGAAGGCAAAATAAATTTTGAAGGAAGCCTTGATAATAGTAACCTATCCACCTAGTATGTTTTCAGGTACTGGCCTAAAGTTTCATGCATCAATATCGCACCTAGTTGTGCCACAGAGGTAAAAAGTGGTACCTTAAAAGATGATGAGCTGAATTTGCATTGGTTAAATTAATGAAACCCTGGTAAGTTCAAAGAGATGTGGACTTGGCAGGGGGCAATGTTAAATGAAATGAAAAATGAAGTAACAGTGGCAGTTATGTCAAAAGCATGAGAAGCAAAAAAATAAAGAACATCTAAAAACTATAGAGAAAAGGGTTTCTCAAAAGGTTAGTTTTGGAGGGCAAAAAGAAAAAAAGAACAAAATTATTTTCAGTGAAAATGCTCATTACATTTAACAAAATAGACATGATTTATAAGCATTCAGCCTGTTTATGAAGACTTTGTAGGCTTTACGTTGCTACCTCCTATAGAAGGAAAGTCTGCAGTGAATGATTTTCAACTCTTTACTTTTGTTCCATTGAGCAAAATATTGAGAAAGCACTGATGAACAGAAGACCAGAGATGGAAAATAGAAGAGAAAAGATCAATGCTAGGACATGTCAGGGGCAATCCTGACTGTTGTCACTCTCTAAATTCTTTCTCAGAAAGACATTTTTCCTCCTGAAAATAATTCTGAAGACCAGCAATACATCATCTAAAGGAAATTTCTTCATTGAAATCCATTTGTCTTGTAATTTTTCTGTTCACAAATATGTGCGGGGGTTTTGTTGGCTTTTTTTTTTCATCATCACCCTCCCAATACTTGAAAGAGAAGCTCCAAAAAGAAGTGCTTGCAGGTTCAGTATTTGGCTCAGTTATTTGGCAGATGTTAAGTGAGGCTGTGTTTTGGCTAGTCTGTATGCTCTAATTTAATATTAAACCAAATAAAACATTAAATGGGGTCCAAGTGCAGACCTGCAGTTAAGAGAAGCATTTTATAAAACAGGAATATTCCTGAAATTTAATCCTTACTCTTGAGATAATCTAAATTATTTATGCTAAAAACATACATTAATTTCAATATACTGGTAAAATATGAAAAAGATCCAGTTTTCTAATACAAATAATCTCCACTAACACTCACTCTATTTTACCTTCTAGATAGCTTTGCAATGTCTGGAAGGGCTAGTTGTAAGGGACTTTGACCTCTGTTTTCAATGCTTCTCCTGAGAATGGCAAGCTATCTATCTGAAGGACTGGTTTTCATGTGTCGAAATTTATAAACATATCAAGAAATTTATTCCACTAAACATCATTAAATGACAACATTACTGTTTCTGGCTGGCAGTTCACTAGAATATCTAGATTACTAATTCCTCCACAAAGGCCAAATGGCAGGGTAGCTGCTGCTACAGTTACAACGTGACTGAAAACTGCATGAAATGAAAAGCATTTGGTAATTGGTTAATTTTTTCCCTCTATATGCTAAAAGATGATTTTTGAATGTTGATAACTTGTTTATCATTGTGACTCCAAGGTCTGTTTGCAAGATTAATTGATCTCTTCCATCTTTATCATTTCTATACTTATGAAAATGTAATTTACATGCTTTTATTACTCTATGTATTCAGCTGGTGTATGGAATAGAAATCACAAAACACTATCCTGAACACATTAAAAAGGCATGAAATATGTATCAGACCATCAGAAACCACATGAGAAAGCTAAATGAAAAAATCTAATTGCTGGTGTGACCTAATAGAGATCTCTGACACAATGACTGCTCTGTGTTGGAGGATGTGCCTTAAGTATGCATTTTCAGCTAATGTAAAATCTGTAAGACAATTTTGTAAAAAAATATTCCTTTTCATTTACTGTTCACAACAGGTCCATATAGTTACACAAAAGACATATTTTGGTTTGGAGTTTATTTCAAAGGTCCTTCTTGACTTGAATGAGTTTTGCATCAAGCCTCAGTTCTGTACTAGATAAAATTCTCCCATCAGGATTTTCTGCCATCCATTTTAAGTCAATTAGGAGGAATCAGAAGGTTATCTGAATCTTGAGGTGCACAAGTAATTGTGAAAATTACTTCTGGCTTGTTTATAGGAAGGATACACAATTACCCTTGTAATTGCTTGAAAACTCTCTCAACTATCCCTCAAAGAGGATTTGTTTAGTTTCTTGAAGTTGCTCTGGGATTACATACATTCTTCACTAGTAATCCATCATCCATGACCAATCATTCACTTGTGAGTAGCAAGGCCTGTTCAGCTAATTCTGGTATAAATTTGAAACAACATCATAGCATGACAATTTTTATCTTCCTCTGCATTTGTTTTGACAATAAAAATAGGCAAAAAAAGAGGATGGTAACTAGGATTTCATCTGTATCTGTGCATAAGTGCACCTGTATAAATAGAAAGAAACATAAAATACAGTTGCATGAGTCCACTAGAAAATAGAAGAGTAGGTAATGAAATACTTTCTGGTATATATGAAAAAATTGGCACAATTTACATAGGCATTTTTCCTCAACCACACATATGTGAATGATTGTACATATATATAAATGTCAGGACTTGAAGAGAGGAACAAAACAGTGCAAATTAACATCCACTTGAAACAACACTGAATCTCTTCTTAGTGCAAAGTAACAGGAATGTAATGATGTTGAGACAAGCATTTTGTTTAAAAGGCTCTTTTAGGTATTTGAAATTTGGGCAAGAGAAGGCTTAGACCTGTCTGAGTTTGTAGCGTTTTGCCTAGCACCTCCACAGTTAATAAGTGAAGCAAAGTCTTGTGAAAGTTGTGGTTGAATAGATGTTCGTAGAAGAAAGAAAATACATTAAAAGTTGTTACTTGCATTTCAAAGCAGCCATAAAATCAAGCTTAGTAATTATTACAAACATAAGTATCCTCAAATACCTCCAACTGCAATAACATTCAGGCCATTTGATACAAACTTCCAATTTGGCAGAAACTGTTTGCTTGGAAATCAAGCTGTAGTAGCTAGAAATTACTCGAGGTTTAAGCAAACATTGTTCAGGCTGCAGTCCTCCATTTGCTGTGGTTACATCTTATTTGTCTTCCTCAGGGAAATGTAGATTGCTGTGTCATTATTAGCTGTCCTCCCTCTTCCTTCTCTTCCCTTTCCTGCAATTGCTTCCACTGAAATGGTACCAACCTTGAAGAAACAAAGATGATCCTTAACTTCCTTGAAGAAGTAATGTGAAAGTCTTTCAAAACATAAGCTTTAAGTAGAAAATTGCTGAGTTAAACATAGGGAAATATACAGAAGATATTGACTCTCCATATATCCCCAAGGACATAGAGATGTAAGAGTTTGCTACCTAGACTTTTTATTACTTTTACTCTTTTGCTTGTCAGTGAAGCACATGCCCTCAGTGGGCTGGAGGCAAATCACACCCCTGAATTTTGCCTAGGTGCTCTAACTGCCTTGCAAGAGAGCCAGATCTGTTGGGTCTCCCTCTCTGCCTGAGCCTGTGTTTGTGGGATTACAGCTTTCAATTCAGAGGAAAAAAAATGCTTCTTAAAGCCTGCACCATCGGCACCTCCTACACTAAAAGTAATGTACTCTTTGCAGAGAGTAAAAACTTTGTCATGCAACCTTATGGAGCTTGTCCAAAATGCAGGTGTCACAGTCCATGGATGCACTCTCATCATTAGGCCATTGTTCAAGAGGTAGGTATCAAACAGTTTCTTCAGGGAAGGTGCTTACAGGTAGCAAACACATCCAGAAGAGTTGCGTGTTCTCAAACAGAGAATTGAGAATGCTTTGTTAGTAATTCTCAAATGGAGCTAAGCTGGAAATAGTCACTTAATCATCTCAAGTGAGCAGCCTCACTTCTGCACATGTGCTTTCTCAGTGAGCTATTGTTTTGAGGAGCTTCCATCAGAAATGTAACATGCATGTCTCTCCCAGATACTTTGTTGCATAAGAACATGAGTGTGGACTGACTTAGTCACATAACAAGTTCATCCAGCTCAGAGTCCTACTCTCAAGTCAAAAAATGGATGTTTAGGGAAGGGAGTAAGTAATCCTACTCAGGAACGTTCATCTATCATTCGATCATTGATTTTTTTGCACCAATTGTCTTACATGCAATAATTACCACTGGATTTTTCTTGCATGAATTTGTCTAGTTGCCTTTTGCAATAAAGTATATTTTTAGTATCTGAAACAACCTGTGATAAGGAATTCCACAGCCAGTTAAGCATATTGACACAGATGGATTAGGACTTGCTTGTCTGAATCTCTGTCCCAAATCTGAATTACGCTCTGGGAACTTAAGTGCTATTTATAGTTTCCTCTTGGTCCCTTAAGCTGATGACTTGTATGAACAAAACCTGAAAGTCATATACCTTCTAGGACCAGTGAAACTTATATTTGTTATCAATATATTTAAGGTATTTTTCTGGGGTGACATTGCAGTGCTGTGCCAGGAGTGAAGTGTTAAAACAGGGTTATTTTATTTGTTAGAGCTCTTCACCCCTGCTTTTCACAGACTGTTATACTTGTTCCTTCATATTAAGTGCATTTACCTCTGTTAACACTTGCACTGTTTTCCTGCTTCTTTTTCTTTTCATCAACAGATATATCATGTAATAATGACAAGTACAACAGGAAGAATGAGAAATTTACTTTGGAAAAAAAAATCAATCAGGCTAAGCTGCGTTAAGGTTTTAGGAGGACAGTAAGGTCCAATTTCCCTTCTTTGACAGAAAGAAAAATTCCATTCAGATCTTGAACAAGAAATAGCAGGGAAAGATATTAAGTATCACACTACTTTTTGATAGAGGTGTGGATGCAGAAGTACCTCAGGTAGCAGTTTGGATCTTTAATTCATGAAAAATTAAATGATGGAAAGAAAAAAAAATCTGATTTATATTGCAAATATTTTGGTTTTGCCTTTTTTATCTGTTTGCAAACCATCCATTTATTTGACACAGGTCATTTTCTTGCCATTCTACATGCCATTCCTACTGTGGTACTGCAGATAGACAAAACAGATAAACAGAAGAAGCAAATTAACAGTCTTCAGTGTGATGAATGCAATTTATAATTAACATGGACAGGAAAAAGATTATAAGCAGAGGCTTAGAAAAATTACAAGTCCTGATGTTCAACTTGTTTCTAAATTTGTCTGTGAACCACTGATAAGATAGAATGAGAAAAGTCTTTATAAAGTAAATGATATATTATTACCCAAAATAATAGGAACATGCAGTGATGTAAGTATGAATTAGGCATCTTGTGGTTTACATCATACAAACACACTAGTCAGTTCAATGCTGAAAACAAATCTAGGAATTCAGTAATCAGTGTCACTTGACCAGCTATTAGTGAATCCCAAAGATCCTGGGTATAACTGCCAGAGTGACCGATATATGATGAATAATAATATATCAGCCAGAAATTAAGAGTATAATTACATAAACCACAATTAAAGCTCAGTAAATTCACTTAGATTTTTCTCTTGGATTTGTTGACATTGCATCATGATAGGAAAGGAAGACTTGCATAATATAAGACCTAAAATAATACAGAAAAGTACATAATTATTAATCATGCTATCAGTACATTGCACCTGTTAAGTCAAGGCCTAACAGAGGATTTCTGATAATGGATTTAGTAATTTTTGAGTTGTGAATTTTTTTTCTAAAACCCTATGAAATTTCAGTGATGCTTCAGTGCTGACAATTTTCCTTGCATAATGTGAACACATGCATAGGGAGATAACCATACTGGTTACTAGTTTGGTTTGGTTGTCAGCACCAGACATTGAGTTGTATTCAATAGGATACTAATCTATAATGACTCAATATCATTTATTTCCAAGTTCTTGTTGATCCAGAAACAAATAAGTTCATTTTTATGAAGTACCACTCACTTTCTTCATTTACTGAGCTGGTATTAAGTCCTATAACTGAAGCATTAATGTTCAAGTCATGAACAACTTTCCAAATTTCATTAAGACCAACTAAGTCAAAATGAGCAGTTCTCTTTTCTCCTGTTTATTACACTGGATCCTTGCATAGGCAGATAATTAAAGACATTTCTTTATGCTCCTTGTTGCCTTGCTTAAGACTGCTCTCAAGACTCTGCCATTTCACTAAGTGCATGTGTTATGTTCTTTTCACTTTTTGCCATAAATTGACATCTTCCAAATAGTGCAGAGGACTGGTGAGATAGGGACCATTTGCCTTCTGTATTCACTTCTCTACTTAGAAGGTGGACCATATTGCTTTCCACAAATGAGAGCTTCTGTAAAAGAAATCTTTCTCTTATCATATTTGCTGGTACTTCTGCCTCCTCATTCCTCTTCTGATTGGGGAATAACAGCAATGGGAGGTGCTGACCAGCCACAAGTAGATATGATGAAGGTTGTTAGTGGGAGTCCTAGCAGTGCTACAGCCCAAGGACAACCTCAGGAATCTGCCACTGTCTGCAGAGTTCCTTCATTGTTTAAGTTAGCTCAAGGATCTTTCCTGCTCCTGGAGAACTCAGCTTTTAGGAGGTCCAACCTTCTAATAATCTGCTCCCAGGCACATAATTCTTCATTCTTAAAGGTTTCTCAGGCTAATGCATTATGATACTTGGGATCAGTGTGGAGAACAGTTTTTCACTGACTTTTATAGGACTGCTGGGTTATTAAAAAAGAATACGCAGCTCTAAAAACCTTCAAGTTCATGAATGGATTGCTACTTCATGCACATTTTAAAGATCATTCAAAAAAACCAAAAAAGTCATATGAATATAATGACTAGTTGACCTCCCAACCTCCCAACAAAGTTGGCTTGCTGGGAAGAAAAATATAGGGTGTAATTTTAGAATAGGGGTTTTTTTTCATTTGCAAATGCTTAGCCAATCAAAGAAATGAACAAATGAGTCAAATTTCTGAAACATTCAGAGCTCTAAAAGTACAGTCGTAGTGACCTCACAGAGGTGTTTGGAAAATAGTATGTTTTCTGTTTAATAAGCTGTGGTCTATACTAACTGTTATTACTGCAAGTAGTAGGCACAAGCGAAATTAATCTACTTTTCTAATATATTTTACATAGATAGATCTCTGATCACAATAATGTAACTTTTTATATAATATAGCTTATTATTTTATGACAGAATTAAAAATTGCCTTTACTGCCTTTTAATATTTTTTCTAAATCCTCTAAATATACACTGGATGAATATTGCTAACTGGCACTTCATGGCTCTAATTAAAATTTACTTAAATAGAGTTTTGCTGCTGTACCAAAATTCCAGAGGACTACTTCTGCCCTTCATCAGAAAAAAGTGCTTCTGAAATCCTAAACCTAACATATTCCTGTTAGCCAGCATAAATGTCGTTAATTTAAAATTTCATCTTTTAATAAATTAGAGATTATGTAAACTCTGCAAAATGTTTTTTATAAGCTAGACTAGTCCTGGCAAAAAGCTTCTATGTATCTTCACTGTTTCCTTGATCACGAGGAAAATCAGTCCAGGAAACAGTCCCTGGCACCTTCAAGGTAAAGTAGAAGTTAAGGGATCTGGTAAATTTAAGAAACATTTGCTTTTAAAATTATGGTTTATGTGTGTGTCTCAGCTAGTCCAAGCTTGTTTCAGGACGATTAGCAACTGGGTATTTTGCAGTACATTAGAGTAGGCAAGGATTTTACATTTGTTATTCAGTGCCCTGTCAACCTTGTTACAGCAAAGAGATGAACCTCAGGCAAACACAGGCACAGTTTCTGGGAAAATTTATGGTAGTGCTCTCTTAGGACTTTTATTTCTTACATTAGATAGCGAAAGAAAAGAATTCAGGTGTAGAATGCTATTTTTACAGTGTAATGGGGACATGGTTCAGTGGTGCACTTGTCAGTGTTATGTTAATGGTTGTACTCAACGATATTAGAGGTCTCTTTCAATCTAGACAATCCCATGATTCTAACTTTGCAATTCCTTCCTATAGTCTATTCAAAAAAGACATCAGCAGCACTAGTGGGACTATATCATTGAGTAAAGTCTCCTCCAGCTTCTGACAGGTAAAGATTCAGAAACATCATTAAAGATTATTTTGATTCCTTCCAAATATGGGTCTTAAAAAAATAGTTGGTACAAAATAATCTAATTACACACCAAGAGTACTTTAACATCATAAAACTACAGACAGAAATGAGTGTCCTCTGTTTCCACTGCAAATATACAAGAATGTAAGTTGCTGTATTATAGGCTGGTAAGTAATTGTGTGAACACTGGTAAAAGCCAGGCTGAAGCCTGAACTTTTTGATAAGCCTCGCTGAGCAGAAAATATGTTGCCTAAGAACTAAGGCTGCACTACATATGTTCACACAGCTTCTGTACAGATTTATCACACATAGTTGATCTTTAGCCTTTGGGGACTAACTCTTTCCCAATGCTTTTTTTAATGAATGGCACTCTACATAGGATGGGAGACTGCACCATCCAAAAGGGAATGTGGTACAAACAACACTGGAGCAGTCAGTCTACTCAACAAAGACACTTCATACCTGAGTGCTGCAAAGACAGCTCTATTCTTTCAGGGTATGGGATGGCTTCTGCTCAAGCACTGTGGTGCTTCTGAAGCAGATTTCCTACACAAGGACTGAAATAAATGTGAGTGGAGTCTGAGCAGGTCTGCCCTTTTGTAGTGGCATAAATCCACCCCAGAGGCACCTGTTTGGTCCCAAAGAGAGAGTAGAGTAGCTTCAGGTTTTCTTTGCACTATCTCAACTGTGCAACACACTTAAACTCTATGCAGCATGACAGGAGTTGGGGATGAGGGGTAGAAAACCAGAACACCAAATTCTGTGTGATATCCATTGGACATATAGAGCATCTGGACAAACTGGCTTCCATCTAATAGCTTCAAATCTATTTCTACATCTGCATTTGCTTCCTTAATGTCTTCTCACACTGAGTTCCCATCCTGAAGCTCAAGGAGCTTGATCTGGATAATAAACAGTCTGGGACAACACTGCAAAAAGAATTTGCAAAAGTAATCAGGCAAATGTTTAGAAAAAAAATACTCCACTTATAACCTCTCCTGTTCAAGGAAGTGATTTTTCTGCATATATTTTCAAACAGAAAAGTTCAAGTACAGACTGGTAGTCACTTACAGTGTGCAGAATATGAGTTCCAAAACAGAAACCTGAACCTAAGTGTCGACCCCAGCCAGTCAGAATGCAAGTGCCCTATATGAACTATTTCTCCACCTCACATAATTAAAACAACTCAAATGTCTCTTTTTGAATACATGACAATCATAACATACTAATGGCAACTAATCTGTAGGCCAGGAATTATCAGAACAATTACATGGTAGAATTTCAAAATTCCATGTATTTGAGAAAGTATCCAATTAAAGATTTTAAACTGGAAAAATACAAATGTCAAAAAAGACATAGGACTGCACAAATAATCTCCTAAGCTTGGACATTAGATTTTTTTTTCTTCAGTAAGTCTAATGGAAATACTCAATAGAATGTGCTTTCACTGAGTATTCAAGAAAATAGAATTCAAATCCTTCCTCTTCTAATATAACCTATAGGGTTGATGCCAGGTGCCTTATTTTCTAGGTAAATACTACATTTTATAGTGTGGATTCATATTCATTTTGGCAATAAATTCCACAATATGTAAACCCCCACTGGTAAACATTTTTTCATGGAAAAAAATTTTGTCAAAAGTTCCCAGCCAGGTCTAATTATAAGTTTGCTTCTGGAAAGGGAAAAATGAAAGGGAGAAAATATAACCATATTTACTGGGCAAATCACATGCTAAATGCATCCTTCTGGTGGAACAAACAGATGTGGAATGACAGGCAGAGTCATCCAAAAAATCAGTTTTTGAGTTGGCAGCAAGATATTCATATTTTCATCCTGACTCTCTCACTGACTGATTCAGGTTTTACTTTTCAGTTCTCTGCCTTTTTGCCTTCCTTGTGTGTCTTGTCCATTTAACTTACAAAATCTTTGGCATAATAACATTCCCTTAAAATCTGTAGCTGTTTCATAGAACCTGTGATATTCCACAGTAGCAATACTGACATATTAGCAATGTTAAGCTGAAGGGACCTCTCAGCCTAGATTTGAGTAGGCAGAGGTAGGAAGAGATGCTGCAACAGAAGGAATATGAACTTCTTCGGAGCAGTTTTGATGAGCCAGTTCTATGAAACCAGGATGAGCTGCTTTCAGCACAACTCTCAGCCTCAAGTTGCAAGTACAACCTTCCTATTCATCTCCCTTGTTCAGGGACTTCTGTCTTCTTGCAATAATTTAAAGCTTTGACATGAAAAGGATGGGGCTTTTCTCATACTTAGGATTTTTTCCAGTTAGGGACTCATACTGTTACTATATACAACCAGAAGAACATTGACGGCACAGTGGAATATCAGCATAAGCTAAGGTCAATGTGCTAAAATCAGTCTCCAGTGCAAAATATCAAATCTTTGAAACACTACTACTTGGCAAATTGGTTGTTGGTCGTACCGTCTTTCCACTTGGTTGTATGGACTTCAGGCAATAGGTCAAATTCTGCTCTAATAATCCTGAGTCTGGGAAATGTGATGCTAATATCAAAGACAGCGGACTCTAGCAGTGCCTGAAACCTTTATCAATGAATGTGTTCCACATATTTCTAAATGCATAACTTATTTTTAGTGTTAAAATGACATGGTATCTTTATAGAACTAGAAATAATTGTTCTGCAGTAATATATTAAAAGTTATGCATGTGTTTTATGAAACCTTCTTTTGCGTAGAAAAGGGCTGTACGGTTCTGACACTAAGCTTTATTTCTTCCTCTTTTTTCATTTCATTTTTAGCCATTTAGGAAGGTATTTTTCTATTTTGTCTTGACTCATGCTTGACTTTACTAAATTACTTTTCCCAAATGCTCATGAGGAGAGCTTTTTGAATTAATGGATAAAACTAAACTCACTCCCATTCTGCAATTGCATGAGTATATTACAGGCAAATATTTATGATTCATCCAAACTGGCTTCCCACAGGACCATAAATCTTATAGAGTCAGAACATTGTGGCATCATCTCTGCTGATAGTTTTCATTCTTTTGCCAGGCATAATGCTCCTTGAATAGGAAAAAAACTGTGCCTACTCAGCAAGAATCTACAATGCAAATTTAGGGTACTTTGTCCAGCCTGACAGAAGGAAAGGAGATATTTCCAACAGGATGAAACACCTACATGCTAAACTTCAGTCTTCTAAATCCTTGCTCATTTGTTGCCACACCCTGGAGGTGCCTAAACTCTGCAGGCGCCAGCTTTTCATATTAAAATTTGCCAGACTCCTGAAATTCTGCTGTGGGCATGTCCAGAAATGCCTCTCATGTCATAGCACCTGGTTAACTCACACCCTGGCACCGTCAGATCCAGTGAACTCAGCTTTCCTGCACCTGCACTCACCTTGCCCAAGGGGCAGAGCCAATGAACATTCCCAGAATGAAGAGCTACTGCTCTGCAAAGCACAGGGGCAGCTCTTGCTGCTCTCCTCTCCCTCATTCAAGAGCTCTGTGGTCAGGGCTTTTAGTCTAGATGTGGGAAAGCTGAGGTGTACACCCGCGTGTGCCTGAGGAGATCAAAGTCCACGCCCTTGCCATGAGGCTGGGGCTGTTCTGGGTGAAAGTGCTCTCCACCCTGCCCTTTGAAGCTCTTCCACCCTACAGGAGCAAACCACAGCTTCAAATGGCTGTGAAGAACATGAGTGAGCATGATGTTTCAAGGGGTTATGGCCCTTGTGGGGGAGGCAAAGACGGTTTCGGTACCATTTCCCTTCCCCAAGGAGTTTCTGTGTGTTGTGTCCTAGGTCAAAAAATAAATGTGGGTTTTAGGTCACATATGAGAAGGGGCCTCTCCAGTGCTGCTCTGTGGGATGCTGAGGAGGCTGGCAGCAGTGAGTTAAATCCAGTGCCTGTGTCTCCCCTTCTTGGTGGACACTGACACTGGTGCCTCTGAGTGCCATGGCTGCTCCTCCAGGCTGGCTATCCCAAGGACCTCTTGAAGCCTGAGTTTCTCCAACAACTCCTTTCCTCAGAGAAACAAAAGAACACCACCACAAAACAATGATCAGCATTTCCAAGCAGCATTTCATGTACATACAATATCCATCACACTCCACCTCCCAGCTGCCCTGCAGTCCCACATGCTGCCACAGCTGCAGCTACCCCACTGGAGACCACCAGGCACTTGCTATCCCCATGGCAGCATGGACACTGCTTGTTCTCATTTCCCATGGTCCAGGAGCTCTGCCTCTTGCAGCTTGCTGAAGCTATTGTCTGTTTGATAAATGTCTTGAGGAAAGTGGTGAGCTGGGTTTCTTCTTTCAGGGATTTTGGAGAAGAAGTTGCATATTTCTCTGTAATATGCTTCTGACTGTGTGACAACCCTTCCAGCCTGGGGCTGCCCACTTCTGCTAGCAACCATTGTTTCCCAGGAAAATTTTCATGAAGTGGTAGGAGCCTCCGGGACCCCAGCTCACACTGAGCTTTTTGTTTAGCCTTGACTGTTGGAAGTCTCCAGTGGCTCTCTAGTTTCTAGCAGTGAAGTTATACGTGACATTCAAGTGCCCTTCAGTTTGTGTCCATTTTCATGTGATGTTTCATATTTCTTAGCCCACAAAGCCAAACCACCACTTCATAAGCTTGAGTGAGTCCTTTGGCTCCCTAAGTGCATTGTTCTAAGATTAATTTTTGATCTTCAGTGTGTTTCTTTGACTTCCTTAGGCATATTTCCAGTGAAAGTAAAACTTGCTACATCAGTCTGTCTGCATACCCTTGCAATCCACAGTGCATTTTGATTCTTTTTTCTGATGTCAAACACACCCAACAGGGAGATACAGGTTTGACAGGAGAGATGGGGTCTAAGCACTAGCAAGTTTTCCACCAGTTGATTTCTGTAGTGAAATATGTGTATATATGATGAATAATACATATATACCATTGACAAAATTCTCTTCAGAAGCAATTAGGGATACACAAAGATAAGAGAAGATTTCATTAAAACTAGTCCACTGACAGATAGAAGCAGGTTTGAAAGAATCCTTCACTACTGTCCATACTCAGAGAACTAATTATTGCAGGGCTAGTGACAGAGTTGAGGTTAGTGTTTGACTGGGCAGGCACTGCACAAACAGGTTTACAAGCGCGTCCTGTGCAGTTTACCAGCCGAGGACAAGGGCTGGGCCTGGCTGGAGGCAAACATTCATAGCTACCTTAGGAGCTGTTCAGGATATATTACTAATGCTAGAGATCCATACCCACCCCATAAATAACTATGTAACGTTGTTTGTGGAATTCATTTTGGTCTTGTTGTTTTATAAGGGATATGTTCATCTACTTTTTAACCCTTTTCTGTACAAAGAAGCTGCAATGTTGTATCTTCAGCTTTGCTATTCTCTGAGTACAACAGTCATATACTTTTTTTTTCCCTGTGGTTTGCCATATTCATGACTTTTTTTTTCTGTTATAGAAGCTGACTACACTATAATTCCTTCCAAATACTCCCCCTGACAAGGATAAATCAGCCTATGCTGAGCTCTGGGCTGCTATGGCCAGGTTGCTGCCAATATCAAAGCCTGTTTAAAAGTAGCTGAGGGATCTCAGCACTGGTCTGCAGATACAGATATTTAACATTTAATTACCAAAGTTTTATGCTATCCCCCTCCATATGAATGAATTGAAACCCTTTCTTAATGCTTAATGCTGCAGAATCAACTATTGTTGAAATAAGACTATCTTCTGTATATCTTCTCCTTAGCTGGCAAGTGCCACTGGCATATACAGTGAATTACTGTTTACTTCTCCTCCTGTGATCCCTTACACTTCTAGAGCATTTCAGTCCTGGCAGGGCTTCTATCAGTTCCAGCAGTCTGAGATTCCTCTTTGTTTTACTCCTCATGCCCTACATGGCTGAGTAACCACTCAGAGGTGAGTCCTATGATGAGCCTGTTTCTAAATCTCCAGTCCTGCAGACCCAGTAGGGGGTAGAGGATGACCTGGAAAAGCCAAAGCCCATGACTGGCATGGATCATGCTCCTTTTTATACTACTCAGCTGTGCTTTTGCTATTTTCATGCACCAAACATCTGCACTACTCAAGTTAGAGGGCCTTGCAGTTTACCTACAGATAGTAATAAAAGCACCAAATGGCTTTTTCAGTAGAAAGATAATCTCCCTGTTCAAGTGTTTTTGCAGCCTGGAAAATAACTTTTGGAATCGTATACAGGGCTGCTTAGAAAGATGGTTGTCTAAGAGATCAGGAGAGGGATTCTCCCCTTCTACTCTGCTCTTTCAAGCCCCCACCTGGAGTACTCCATCCAGCTCTATGGACCTCCTGGAGCAAATCCAGAGGAGGGACATGAAGATGACCAGAAGGCTGGAGCCCATATCCTATGAAGACAGGCTGAAAGAGCCAGGGATGTTTATCCTGTTGGAGAGAAGTTTGCAGGAAAACCTTTTATCAGCCTTCCAGTACCTAAAGGGGGCTTACCAGAGAGTTAGAGAGACACTTTTCACCAAGGTCTGTAGTGATAGGACAAGGACTAACACATTTAAGAAGGAAGAGTGAAGTTTAAAAAATTCTTTACTATGAGGCTGGTGAGGCACTGAAACAGGCAGCCCAGAGAAGCTGTTGATGCCCCAAGCCAGGAAGTGTTCAGGGTTAGGTTGGATAGGATTTTGAGGAATTTGGTCTAGTGAAAGATGTCCCTACCTATGGCTAATTGGAACTAGATGACTTTTAAAGGCCCCATCCAACCTAAGCCATTATGTGATTCTTTGTTTCTATTATTCTATGAAGAAAATGAACTAGTCACACTGACGGGAAGGTGGTACCTTGTAAGGCTTTAGACTAAGTTTGTTGTTATTCTATTTGTTGGACAGTTAGTAGCTCTAGCTCACATCCTAGCTTTGGTAGTGACATTAAAATCACTGCCTCCTTTCTTCAAGGAAGATTACAGATCAACTGATTTCTGTAAAATCCTTTAATAACATCACACCTTGGGAAGTGAAATTTGATCATAGAATCATAAGTTGGAAAAGACCTCCAAGATCATTGAGTTCAAAATTTGGAAGCTTTGTGCAGAGCTAACTAGAAAGGCTGCATGAATGTCAGATCCTACAGTAACATCCCTTTAATTTTAAGAAACACTATATTTGCATGAGAAAGAACACTTTTGCAATGCTATCTGAAAAAAAAAAAAAATCAACTGAAAGATCACTGTAGTTTCCAAAATAAATGCATTTCCTTGAAATTTCCATCATAAATGACTATATTTGGCCCTTTAAACAGAGCTGGTTTCCCTTCAGCACACTTTAGAACTTGGATTATCTGATATATCAGCAGATACTTTAGGGCAGGAACGTAAGAAAGGATAAATCCACAAACCTGTAAAAAACCCCAGCAGAGGTGAGATGGCTTAAATCAATTTAGAATATGATCTATCAGTTGTATAAAAGTGCTTTTTGTAAATGAAAAAGTGGCAAAAATATGGCTCTCTTTTATGAATTAATTAATCTGTGCTAACTGTTACTGAAGGTAAAAGAATCTTCAGACACAGGAAAAAATATACAGAAGCTTAAGACTATGATAGAAGTTTTACACAAAAACTTCTCCTGGTAGAATTAATTTTTGACATTTTGTGGTACAGCAGACTCAGGCTTTGCATGCGTGATGTACATACAAGAACATAGATGAAGCTTGCTGTGACTATTTTCACAGAAGATATATTTACAACAGAGGACTGAATCTGTTAACTGCCCCTGTTATATCCTGCAAAAATTCACAAGTATTTTTAAAGGAAGGTCTCTTTAAGTGTCAGCTTTGATCCTTGCACCTTTCCCAGAGGGGACATAAATGTTAGCTTCAAGAAAGCACAGTCAGCCAACTTAGGTCCTGAAGTGAAATCTTTACCACCATATATTTTAAGAGAATAGTCAGGTAATTCTGCATGAAATCCAAAACTGTCAACATGTTAAGCCTGGACCTGCCTAAAATCAGTACACTCAGCAAACAGCTGCTGAAGCATCCTTATTATGGATTGCTAAGGGCAGGGTATGGTCTGAGACCTGCAGGTGCCTGGATCAGCAAGTGGGCATCTCTGCCAGTGCTGCTGCCCAAGCTGCAAACATCTCTGGAGAAAGCTGAGAGGTGAAACTCCTTCAAAACACTGCTTGCTATGGTGGGAGTTTTGTTGGGTTTTTGTGTGTTTGTTTGGGTTTCTCCCCCCCTCCACCCTCAGAGGCGCAGCCTACATATCAGACTGTGAGATAGGAATAAAATTTTCCACCCACCCCAGTGAAAATGAGCTGTAGCACGGCAAAAAATTCAGGAGGCACTGACTTGGAGCTGCTTGTTCCTGTCAAGACCGGGACAGCTCTGGGCATGTACAGAGAAAGTCTGAGTTCTGCATATGCAGAGGTACAGCCTCAGGGGCCCAAGACATGGTGAAATTAAAAGTGGTGTCTAAAGGGGGAAAGTTCATCCAGGATTTTTCTGCTGGAAGGATCACAAACCTGTGCTTTCATACTTGTCAACAGCTCTGGCCCATTGAGCTCTGAGATGCACAACCTGTGGTTCTGTATCAGCAGAAAGCATCTGCTAACTCCACTCTTTGCCTCTCTGCCATGTCTTTGCCTTTGTGACCTCTTACAACCTGTCTTTGAGAACGGGTCCCCCCCTTACTATCTCTCTTCTGCCTATATTATGTCTTCATAGTGATACTATAATGTGAGTAATAAAGATAAATGCAGGCCCAGCTTGTGCTGCTGAGGTCAGTGAAGCTGAATCTATTTACAGCAGCTGAGAAACTGCACAAATGTATTTGTTTTTCTTCTTTGCTTGAGAAAATTGAACCCTTAATTTACTGTTGCACAAAAAGACACCACATAATGATTATTTTGGTGGATCATTTCCCATCCACTCTGGGTTGTCCTTTTTTTTGAGTTTATACTGAAGCCTGGCCAAAATCTTTTTAAAATGCTATATTTGCTTGTGAATGTCATCCTACAAAAACAAAGGGAAAAAACACCACAACTTTTTATTTAACAAAAAATATTCTCAGGTATCTCTTGGAAAGGAGCAGGAAATTGATTCCAGGACCACCACAGCAGCATGTCTATGTAAACACGTACAAGCCATTTCATCAGTGTTTGATTGCTTTTTTTTATTTTTAACCTGATACCTAAATGAAACTACAAAAAATCCAAGGTGATAAACTTTTTTGGAGGTCTGTATCCCATGGAAACAAGGGTGAGTAGGTTGAAATAAATTAATTTCAAGCTTTGGTTTGTGTACCTGAAAAGCTGTATTATTTCTAATGCACACATCATATTAGAGGCCTAATTAGTCACTGTCCAGTATAGTGATTCACAAATCTATCCCTTCTCAGAAAGTGCTTCAGTGTGTACTTCTACAACCCTAAATAAATTTTGCCTTGGTTTTCAAGAAAGAGGCTGTATTATCCAGAGAAGTGATGTGATAAGATCTCTTGACTAGTTTACACTTCTTTAGAATAGCTATAAATCATAGCACAGTAAAATATCAGATCCAGCAACTCAGAGGCCTGAACAGCCTGTCCTATTTACATAGACTGGGTGGTAATGCCAATATTTTAATTTCTCCATAAATTTTTCTCAGCTGATACCCTAATGCTTATTAGTTTTGCGGTCACTTTTGGCTACTTTCCTTTTCCTAGAATCTGAAATCCACCTCCTAAACAGTCCAGATACCCAAACTTTCAGTTCTCTACTCCTCTTTCCTCCATCCCCTGTCTCCTATTAGTTGGATGCTCAATGCATTCACAACAAAATATTTGGAGCATATCACAAGCTTAACATGAAGCATTAGTAAGTGGAAGCTCCTAAGCTCTTTCATTAATAGAACTTTCCCTATGAAATTCATTTTAGTCAGTGTTTGTGATGAAAATTTACATGTGGGTGGCTTCCATTCTTCAAGTATCCCTCACAATATTTAAGCTAACACAGCATATAAGAAATTTGTTTAAACATTGAAATCTACTCTTGACTGTCAGAAGCATATAACTCCACAACACTGCAAACACAAACTGCTCTCTTACACCTTTTTCTGCCAGCCATGCCATCCAAATAAAAAAAAAAAGTCACTGGCTGAACGAGGCAATGAAGAATATCAGGAAAACTAATAAGTCTGAACAACTGAGGAAAAAAGTATTACTACCAGTTTTGTACACTGATTTGTTTCCTGATTTATTTTACACTTAAAAGTGACCTCAACCTCTTCAACTTCTTAATTTATAAGGGCTCTGTTGTCAAATCTTTACATAAACATAGATTGCCTATTGTGTGTAGGGTAGGATTGTGCCATTTCTAAACTATAATCAAATGTGATTTTGTTTTCAAAACTTAAAACAATGCACTGTTTTTAAATGGGACATCTTCACGAAACTATGAATAACTCTGCCTCACACAGATTTTGAAAGAAAATATATCATTATCTCCATCAAAGGTCAACCACAGATTACAACCCTCTTTTTGCTTGTTATAATGAATGCTGGTTCTGTGGGCAATGATAAGATATGGCAAGAAATGTGTGAGAACAGAATCTTAAGCAGAATACATTGCCTTGGGTCCAAGAACTGTTTTCCATTGTTTTGCATTATGTTGGTTGGCTAATACTGAATTAACATGCTTTGAATTTGTTCAGTTCTACTCTTTTTCTTTCAAAGATATCTAGGGCGGCATTATGCATCAATTAAAGCTCATGGGTGATGATCCTTAGCTCCTGTGACTCTGAAAGCACTCAGAAAACAATTCCCAAGGGAAGACTGTTACAAGAAGTACTGGTGGAAAAACTGTCCAAGAGAAGAAAACCTGAGAATCAGACACATCAATTTGGGGCCTACATAACCCAATTATAGAGAAGGATTGCCAAAACTGATGTAGGTTTAGAAACCAAAGGTAACCGGTGACATTGCTTGAGGAAAGAAAACCCAAACATTTCTCAAGGCAGGACACAAGTTGAAGAACAGAAGCAAAACCACGTGACAAAAATTTAGAATGTGCAGTGATTTGCTCCTGTCATAGCAAAGTACAGTGAAAGACTCCAAGGAATAATCGACTAGACTGGAACAGGGTAAGCTGGAGGAGACATTAGCTTAACCACTCTGTGACCAGACCTTAGCTCATCATATATAACAGCCAAGTGTTGCTTAAAACAGTTTCCTAAAACAGCTTAACTCCCACTGCATATTTTGTAACTTTTTTTTACAGTGCTACAAGGGGAAACTTACCTCCAGCAGCCAGTGGGCATGTGGCAGCATATGTTAACTGGAGTTACGGAACAGGGGACTGCAGGAACATTTTGGCTGGATTCACAGAAAGAGAGGTCCACAAACACATGCCTTGTGTTTCAGACCACTCAACAGAGACTTACTCTCGCGCTGGTGTCTAGGGTTGCAGAGGGGATCATTAGGATTCTGCAAGTTTTCTATTTTATTAGAGCAGGTTTTCTATTTTATTAGAGCTTTGAAAGTTTTCAGAGAAAAGTACACCTGTTAAATAAAAATTAAAAAAAAGATAAAATGCAAACTCTCTCACACATGCACCTATATAATATGTACACCAAACTCTTGAGATTACAGCATTTTGCCAATGAATTAGTCTCTCTTCACATATTTTTTATATGAAGGTAGTATATAAGTCTAATATACACACTTCTCTATGTCTAAAACTTATACTGATTTGTTAAAAAAAAAAAGAAGAAGAAAATAGATTGGTCTCAATTAGCTGATTCATACAAGCAGTTCATTCTCTAACTTGTTATAACAAAGCTCTTAAGAAGATGAAGAAAGAACCGCACAGTTCTTACACAGGCAAAACTCACCAGAACAATAGGAGAAATCTGTCAGAAAAGAAAAAAAACAAGCCAAAAATCTTTTTCCACTGTGTTAGCAGCAAAAGCACTATTATACAGCAGTCACCTAATCTAGTAGACAAAAGCTAGGGTTCTACTGCAGAATATGTCTTTGTAGAGATTTTGATTTCATGATTTGAAATTAAATCCTGCAGTTTACCCTCTCTGCTCCTTTTTTCCAGCTTCATAAGATCTTGCAACTCTACTGTTATTATTTGTTGATTGATTGTCCTGGAAGGAGGATCCCAGCACAGAGGGGAAAACACTTAGTATTTAGTCTGTCTATAGGTGTATGGGGGTATGGGGAGAGGGGAGGATGGCACTGTGGAGTGTCTCCACCTACACTGACATTAGTAAGACTGAGGATGCTTCTCCCACTAGGAAGAAATACATTAATTAAAGAGGTAAAAGAAAAAAAAAAAAGTAACATCATTGGCTAGAGAGAGGCTGAGCCAGTAACAGTGCCATGGCATGATTGATTTGTTTGTTCTAACACAGGCTGTGCAATATCAATGAGTTGAGAATATCCAGATGAAGGGCAGAAGATTAGGTAATACTGATTGAATTTCTCCACGTTTTTTTTTCTCTCTCAAAAAACATTTTCTTTGGAATTAGACACATTTGTAAGATTACACAAAAGCGGATACACTTTCTTGGTAAAGTGTATGTTCCTGTGGTTAAAGCATGAGACTGGCAATAGGTGTTTTCGGTTCTGTTCTCAGAGATTTGTCACATCAAGTCACACTCAGCTCTGGCTATCACAGCAGCTCCCACTGGTTTCAAGGAGAGCTCTATCTGTTTAAGCCAGGTGTGTGTTTTCTGTGTGAGAATAGCACAGATATTAACCAGTTACTGTCCTTTCCCAAGTGCTTTAATTAAGATAATGTTTACTGACTTCTCTGAGTACTCTCAAGCACTGCTGGAACATCTAATATTTTTATCATTTACCATTAAATTATAATCAGAAGTCCAAATGACCCCACTAGCACTAGACATTTCATTGTTCTATTAGAGGGTCATCCTTACAAAAGTGCACTTGTTTCATGTCTGTCTAGAAAGGCCCAGGGAGATATTGTTCCTCTACCCTTAAAAAAAAAAAAAAAAAAAAAAGGACTATATAAGTTCCCAGGTAATGACCAATTTTTGGAAACTACAGACAATTGGACAACTGTACTCATCTTTCTCTCTCCATGCTTACTTATGCCTGCCAGGTTGTAGATCCCCATCATGAGCAGCAGTTCAAGTTTTTCCAATACATCCATTTTCATCAGTGGTTCACTTAAAGACAATGAATTTGTGCTATTATTACATCTCATCTTCGTCCTTCAGAATGAAAAAAATCTAGTTCCATCACATTTTCCTTATAGCATTCTTTCTTTAGACCTCTTCTGATTATAGTGCATACTTGTAGGTATGTATGCATGTGAAAGTGAAGAATGTCCAGTCTGAGGGTAACAGTGCAATTAAGGCACATTTTGGGTATCATCATAGCCTGCTACCCCAAGCTATTTCTGGGCTGACAGTACATGGCTTTTAGGCTTTATTGTCTCAACATCTCTGCCACTTTTACAATCATTTCAGAGGACTAACTCAAGCTCACTCTGCACCAGGTAATCCATTAACAGGGGACAAAAAAGATTGAAGTTACTCAGTGCTCATTTTGAGTTGCTTTTATTATCATTCTCCAGCCCTCACTCAAATTGCTTGAATTTGTGGCAAATACAGATTGCCATCTGAGGGCAGCTCTGCTAACATTTTCCATTACAAGTCACTCTGAAGAAAATTGCAAATCCCATGAAAGACAGAAAAAAAAAAACCAAAGCCACCCTACAAAGCTCTGTTCAAGGACTTTGATTTGTTTACTGCAGTCCTCAAAGCATTATCTTGTAAGGAAAGTGAAAATTCAATATTATCGACAAGGCCATGGGAAATGTAAGT
Source organism: Pithys albifrons albifrons (assembly GCF_047495875.1). Classification (NCBI taxonomy): domain Eukaryota; kingdom Metazoa; phylum Chordata; class Aves; order Passeriformes; family Thamnophilidae; genus Pithys; species Pithys albifrons. The sequence continues at coordinate 51,051,088 of NC_092459.1, read as the reverse complement.
CTTATTTTGGAGGCACTCACTCAACACAATCATTTAAGTACTACTCTTATTTGCAAAACACTTGTGTTTACCTTTTCTTATCATCATCTTAAGCAGGCAGGCTGGAAAAATAAGCATCCATGCCTCAGAAAACTCTGAAGTTAGCAGGCATGAACAGAGTTGAATGCAGAACTGGACACTTTTATCCTCTAGCAATTTCTCGAGAAGCCTTACAATTACAATTTTGTATGTATGACTAGCTCCATCCCTAAAAGACACTCAGAGCCATCCTCACATTGCACAGAACAACAAAATTAACGAGGAAAATTAAAGAAGAATCCTAATTCTTAGTGCCCTGAGTGCTGAGAGCAAGTTCCTGCCTGGAGCAATGTCTGAGTATCACTGAGCTTTTGGCCAAACGCAAATCATCTTAGAGCTACCAAGCCCCCCCTGGGGTTGCAGGTTTGGCTGCTCTCCGGTAAATGAGTCTGATGCCACCTTCATAATCATGAGAGCTGGACTGTACAACCTATTATCAACGTCCTCTGTCCTGTGAGAGCAGTAAGGAGGCTGTTGGAAAAGGAGGCTGCATTCACAAATCAGCATTCCTAACCTTACCTTGGTCTCCAGTCAATCTCTCCAGATGAAAACTTCATAAAGCATGTCAGCAAGAAAAAAGTCAATTCAAGAAGTGAAAAAGAAACATGTAGAACAATGCAAATTAATCCCTAAAAAAAATACACGGGTCAGTGAACACGGAAACTGATACCAGCCTCTTCTTTACAAAGATCCCATTAAATCTTTGCAGACTGCTTCCTTAAGAGCACTAAAGCCTCTACAAACATAACTCACTTGGAAAGCAGTTAACCAGTTTATCTACTGCTTAAAAAACATTAAACAAAGCGTGACAATGACAGCATTGTATAGTGATTGAAAATGGAGCCTTGTCTACAAACCGCAATCTCTTTTCTTTGGCAACAAGGAATGTACCTTTCTTAGTCCTTTCCATGCTCGCCCTGGGGGCAGAGGGCAGCAGAGATGGTTACTCGTGTTGCTCCCAGCCCCCCCACTACATGTCAGACAGTCCCTGCAACTCCACAGGTAGACTCCACACTAGCAAAAAGTGCAGACTGTCAATCTACCAAAAACCAGTGAGATTTGCACTTTTGAATAATTTTGACTTATTTTGAATTTTTTTTTTAAATAGCCCACTCTGAATTTGAACCCCGTATGAGCCATTCACTTAAGAGTTGGACTTGATGATCCTTTTGGGTCCCTTCCAACTCAGAATAACCTGCGAAACTATGTAAATATCAGAGTCCTTAGTTATTTTTCCCCTCATCAAGACTGGTGTCAGTGATGAAGTAAAACACATCATTAGGCATAAATCATAATATACTCTACCGTAAAATTTGCACTCCTGCTCTTGGCACAACTCCCACTTGCTGCAAGTGCTAAGTCATAGCAATGCAGTTATCTTGGCACTCCCAGCACTTGCATAACAGATGCACATTAAAGGGAGGCTGAAGGACATCACTATAGAAACAGTTAATTAGGGAACATCAGCCTCAGTTGAGAATAACCACTCTGGCCAGAGGTTTATAAGCACTTGGAAACCGAAATGACTTATGAATAGTAGGTAAATTTATGGACTTTACTTGTCACTTTGATTTCTTTTTTCATTCTACTAGATTCTTATCCTAATTTAAGCTCAGCATTTTCCAAATATAAAATAGTATTTAAAACACTGGAAAGACAATACCAGATCCTCCTCCAAATTAATCTGCCAGTCCTAGAGAAGCAGTGCCACGCATAATACAGTATAAAGCAAGTAAAGTTATAGAAAGTCATGCAACTGCATAAATTTGATGATTATAAATCTAGTGTGTGGCCCCTCAGTGCTTCCAGCAAACCAGTCATATACCGATGCTCTGACTGGCTTAATTGCTCTGCCCAAGAGGCTTTATATAATGCCTCAGACGACAGTGTAAGGAACTGATCAAAAGCAGAGTAGTCTTCTAGTCCTCACCATGAACTTACATATCGAGGTGAATTATGTCATTCGTAGAATCAGAGAATCATAGAATTGATTGGGTTGGAAAAGACCTCCGAGATCATCAAGTCCAACCCTTGGTCCAACTCTAGTCCATTTACTAGACCATGGCACTCAGCGTCACGTCCAATCTGCCTTTAAAAATCTCTAGGGATGGTGAATCCACCACCTCTCTGGGCAGGCCGTTCCAATGCCTGATTACTCTCTCTGGAAAGAATTTTTTTCTGATATCCAACTTAAATTTCCCCTGGCAGAGCTTAAGCCCGTGCCCCCTTGTCCTATTGCTGAGTGCTTGGGAGAAGAGAGCAACCCCCACCTGGCTAGAACTTCCCTTCAGGTAGTTATAGACAGTGCTGAGGTCACCTCTGAGCCTCCTCTTCTCCAGGCTAAACAACCCCAGCTCCCTCAGCCTCTCCCCATAGGACGTATGCTCCAGTCCCTTCACCAGCCTTGTTGCTCTTCTCTGGACTCGCTCCAGCACCTCAATATCTTTTTTGAACTGAGGGGCCCAGAACTGAACACAGTACTCAAGGTGTGGCCTCACCAACGCTGAGTACAGGGGAAGGATCACTTCCCTGGTCCTGCTGGCCACGCTATTTTTGATACAGGCCAGGATCTCATTGACCTTCTTGGCCACCTGGGCACACTGTTGGCTCATGTTGAGCTTCCTGTCAATTAGTACCCCAAGGTCCCTTTCTGCCTGGCTGCTCTCCAGCCACTCTGTGCCCAGCCTGTAGTGCTGCATGGGGTTGTTGTGGCCAAAGTGCAGGACCCAGCACTTGGCCTTATTGAACTTCATCCCATTGGAATCAGCCCATCTCTCAAGTCTATCCAGATCCCTCTGCAGAGCCCTCCTGCCTTCCAGCAGATCGACACTCCCTCCCAACTTGGTGTCATCGGAAAATTTGCTGATGATGGACTCAATCCCCTCATCTAAATCATCAATAAAGATGTTAAACAGGACTGAACACAACACAGACCCCTGGGGAACACCACTAGTGACCGGCCGCCAGCTGGATGCAGCTCCATTCACCAGCACTCTCTGGGCCCGACCCTCCAGCCAGCTCTTAATCCAGGAGAGGGTACAGTTGTCCAGGCCATGGGCTACCAGCTTTTCCAGGAGTATATTATGGGAGACAGTGTCAAAGGCCTTGCTGAAGTCCAGATACACCACATCCACAGCCTTCCCCTCATCCACCAGGTGGGTCACCTGATCGTAAAAAGAGATCAGGTTGGTCAGACAGGACCTGCCCCTCCTAAACTCATGCTGGCTGGGTCTAATCCCTTTTCCACCCTGAAGGTGCTGTGTGATTGCACTCAGGATGAACTGCTCCATAACCCTGCCAGGCACGGAGGTCAGGCTGACATGTGTGTAGTTGCCAGGGTCCTGCTTGCAGCCCTTTTTGTGGATTGGGGTGACATTGGCCAACCTCCAATCATCATTCATAGCACACCAGGAGAGTTCCAGCATATGTTAGCATCTCTCCTAACCCGAGATCGACTGCTACAAGAAAACATAAAATTTGAGAGGGTTTATTAAACTGCAGGTGGCACAAAAACACACGCATACACATAAACCAGTTTGCTATTACTTGCACTAGGTTGTTCAGCACAATACTTCTTTTCCCAAATTCATCACAGAGCAGCTTATCAGGTCCATGCGATCATTGAAAAATCCATTTCAATGATCACATTAATTCACTCCAGCTGAAGACCTAGGTGAAGTTGAATAATATGTCAGTGGGGCCATTAAGTTTAACCTGGGACCTTGAAAATATCTGTAATCACAATGGTGCCCATTTTACATTTCCATGGTGCTAAGAAAGAGCCAGTATTGTTATGTAAGAGGTCTCTCAAACTAGGCTTTGAATTTCACAGTAATTACATGCTCTCCAAAACTGCTTATTTCCTTTTCTAGCAAATCTTTTCCAACAATATGAAAAAAATCTTAGCCCTCTTATATGACAAATCTATATATGTTGTATCTTGTCTGATCAGCAGTTTATGTTTGTCTCAGTATGGAAAGGACAAGAAATGAAATGCATCCACCTACAGTAACACAAAAATGCAAAAAGCCATCAGTAGAGGATACATATGTTTGTAAAAATGTACAAACCAGACTATTACTTTGTAACTATAAACAATAAAATAGGAAAATTTTTTCATAGATAGACTCAGAAATGTTTGCATGAGTTTTTTGAATTATAAAATTAACATTCAAAATAAAATGTTACATGAAATTTTATGTATGTTAAACTGTTAATATCGCGATTTTTTTTTGATTTATTGTAGTCATTTAAATATATGCATATTGCTGTGAGAGAGCAGAGCCATAGGAATTCTAAACAAATTATATTTCTGCGTAAATGGTTCTTTGGTCTAGTTTATATATCTGTAGCTTTTAACATAAATATATTGTAATAAAAATCATAAGAAAACTTGGCATTCAAACTCCCCTTAAGTAGTTGAAAAATTCTGAGCTTGAAATTGTCATTTATCTGCCATTTCTGAAAGGCTATTATATCCATAATGTAAACCACAATGTTAAAAATAAAGGCACTAAACATTTATAACAGAATATGCAACCTGCATTTGCATTAATCATAGCATTCATATGTGTGCTTTATGCCATAATTCTTTTTAGCTTTGTTTACATTTATTTCATCTTAATTGTTTCTATTATTTGTTAAAATTACTCCACTGTTCTGGCTCTTCTTTTTAATATTTCTTCAGTATTTTGTTACCTTGTTGCTTTAAGACATTTTAAAGGCAGATTCTTTCTTCTAGAATAGCTCTTGAATGCCTTCTCTTAAAGAAAACTCCTAAAATGCACAATTCTAACAAGCTAATACCTTTACAGTCCACAGCTTACTGTTATTCTGATCATTTAAAGAAATAAGAATAGCAGATGTTCTCTTTTAATGTTTCACCCGCTGGTTATAAGTGACTATTTCAGGCCGTCCAAGGCACTGGACTTACTGAGGAGGATGCCAGCAGAAAAGGTGCTTTTGAGAACTGCACATTTTTGTGTGGGAGAGTCTTGGGATAATGCCACTAGGCAACTGCCTGATGGCAGATCATGACTTCAACAGTGCCTGACATGGCTGAATTCAGTGGTACAAAGCTGCTCCTAACATACTGTCAGTCCCAGTTGCTGTACTGAAGATAAAGTGCTATTTGCTCTGTAACATTCCTTTGTGGAGGCTCTAAATAAACCAAGTCTTTCACATCTTTTCCTCTCCACATCTGGAGGAGTCTACTTTCATTAACTCCTTCACTCTAGCCTTCATCCTCATTAGCCTTCCCTACAAACTCGGAGGCAAATTATTCAGTTATTTTAAGTGCGAAATCCATGTTCTCGGACCTGGGTTACTAATAACTGCTGCCGGTTTAATTAGAAGCCTCTTCTTTCCTTGCTTTTTACATATCTGAAAAACATACTTTTGCTGTTGCTCTAGTTCTTTGAAAAATTGAGCTTCTCTTAGCATCTAGAAACAGCCACTTTTCCCTTGACATTACTCAACCTTTCAAACCTCATATTTTTGCTGATAAAACCTTTTATAATTCCTATCTCTAAATCTGAATCTGATCCTTCAATGGGTTAGGTGAGGAACACTTCTCTGTAAGCCTTTCCTAGTTGACTTGTGAATAGTTCCTAGTCTACCTGTTATAAAGAAATTCCAGCCTGCGCACACATTGAAGTACCCTTGAACTTTTTAGTTCTGTTGAAGTCTAAGAAATCCACATTAACACAAAGGTGGGCTTGTTAAGAGTTTCACATATGCATCATGAAAAGTCAACACTTTTCATGTAGACAGACATGTCACATAAATTGCTACTTGTTTGTCATATTTCTAATCCTTAGACTGCTTATTTTCGGAAAATTTTTCCTGACTTCTTATATGTCATAAGCTTGATGTTTTTCTTGAAGGCCTTTGCATTTCTGTTTCTGATAGCAGTCTGACGTAGGAAAATTCCTTTGAAAATATCTGGTGAGGCAGTAATGAGCCTTTTCCCTATATTATTTTACAGCTCAAATCTTATTTACAGTTGCTTTTAATGAATAACCTTCTTTAAAATATCTATAAATAGCACTTTCTTATTGGTTTCACTCATTTAAAAATAAAATCTGGCTATCTACAAGTTCTTTACTATTTTCTTTAAATTTTGTATTAAGTAAAACATAAAACTTTCATTCCCTGTTTTATTTTCTGATTTTTTGTCTGTTCCTTTTTTTTATTACCCTGAGTATGAAATCTTCTATCTGCCCAGTGCTTCCACACCAAACCACTATCCCACACTGTGCCATTTTTAGCTCACACTCACATCTGTGATTTTCTGTACTGTTCAAATTGCTGTTTGAAACTTTTTCCAGAACTGCAAATATGTATTGAAATTGTCACCAATCCATTTGTTTTCCAGTAATTTTTTGCCAGTAAAACCATTTCATTAGAGTACTTATGAAAAATAGTCTTGAAAAGGATGGAAGATGAGTCCCCACATTTAATGAACACATCGTGACTTTCTCTAGAAAACCATAGGGGATTACACATTGTCTTAAAACAGCCTTTGGTCAAGTCAAGAAATTGAACCTAGGGCTTTTGAGATCTGAAAACTGAGTCCAGATATCAACCAAATAGGTACATGCCTGACTGGTCTTTATAATTGGGGAAAAAATTGCAGATATATTTTACAGTGCTTGTCCAACCCTGGAGGATGAATTCTTACCAAGCTTAACAATTTTTCCCTATTTTTAAGCAGAAAGAAAAGACAGAAGAAAAGAATTGTACTGTTTTGTTTTGTTTTATTTTTTTCTCAAGAAATGGTTCACATTCTACAACTTTTTTCTACAGAAAAAAAGATGATCAAGAAAGATGATCAAGATTCCAGAAAAGGCCAAATCCTAACCCAAGTAATTTGGGTTTAGTCTCCTTCCTCAATCAAAGTGGCCCTCAGACAGTGAAATTTGAATGAGGGTTTTTGGGACTCGACCAAAACACAACAAGTTCACAGTTTTATGATTCCAAAGCAATTCTTATGATTTCCCATGAAGTCCAACCTTGTATATAGTAACAATAGTTCTCATTTTCTGTCCGAGCCACAAACTGTAAGTGTGACTCACCAAGCATGCTCTTTTCTGACGTCTGGTTTGGTTGCTGGGGTATTTTTCATCTGTGTGCCATAGTGGTAAAATGCCAACTTGTAGTTTCTGCCTGGTTCTCCTTTTCATTTGCCACTGCCTATATGTGGAGTTACATTTTAATAGATGAAAAGAGTTCTTACTAAGAACCCTTATTAACAGCTTACATGCTGTGTTGCACATAGCAGGTGCACCTTTGCTGAAGATGCCTCATTCCAGATGGAGACCTGGAACTTCAAAGCACATTGTCATACAGCAGCCATCTGGCAAAACAAGCAGAGCAATGAGATCTGTAGTATTGCTGCAGGCACAAATGCTGTTGTGCGACTCTTTCTGGGGTGGGTGCAACTTCTTCTCAAACACAGTATGTTGCAGTAAATATGTGGAAAGTTGCTGGAAGCCCCATCAACTTTCACTGTGACCAATTTGCCAGATATGTAGGTCTAGCACTTCTGCCAGTCACCAGCACAAACAACACACTTCTGCAAATCCATAAAGATGATAATTACAGCTCTCTATCTGACAGAACAGAGCTCCCCATGGTGAGAAATGCTGTGGCTAGTTGTGCCAAATATTTTCTATTTCCTGAAACTATTGCTTCTGTTTCCTCTCTGTGAGTTTTAGTCAGTTGACCTTCATGACTGTCATAATTTCAGCCAGGTGTTCACGTCTCTGTTTTATCAGCACTGGAAGTGAAACAAGATGCATGGCTCAGGGTAGATGCATGCCGCTCACATTCCAGATGTTTCATAATTTTTCTCAAGATTTTACAAATAACAGTTGAATAAGATATGCAACAGTAAAAGTTGCACTGGATTCATTCTAATGACAGAGTCATCAGTTTGAGTAAATGTGTTCTGTGTACATGAAGAGAAAGATGAAAAACCCAGAAATCCCTGTGTTCTTGCACCAGATATGGAGTTTTTACATCCATTAGAGGTCACCACAGGCTTCAGTGAATGTCTATATGAAACAGGCAGACAACTCTGAGCACACAATACTCTTCAAGATTAATGTGAAGCAGTAGTGACTGATTATATTATTTACAAGGCTGAAAAATATTGGTAATATAATTTGGAATGGAAAAATTACCGAGAACGATAAACTATGATTCAAGGATGATCTTTTGAAGGAGACAAAATAATCAGCAAAGAAGAGAAAAATAGAATGTCTTATGGAGTGCTTAAAAGGCATAGATTCAGCGTGACTGAACTGATACGGAAATGAGAACTGAATCTGTCAGTGTCAGAAGAAAACAAAGAAATGCCTAATGATCAGAATCCAAGTTTGAGAGTAACTTTTGATCTTGTTAAAAACATGTATGATGCAATGGAAAGCAGAAACCTTTAGATGCTAATGATGGCTGAATGACTTGTTTTGTCTGTGAGTTCCAGTCATTGACCAAGACCCTGTTGTGCTTGATGGGAAAACAAATGAATGTCTCTTTCTCCAGTAAATTTCTAACCTAAAAGAGGAAGCAGAAGGCAAGAGAGAGAGATTGGTATGGACTGTCAGTATGAGAGAGAGTAGATGAAACATTAAATAGCATTGCCAAAAGTGCCAACACACCAGCAGTCAACTTGCTGGGGTAGTAAAATTTGATTTTGCCTACTGTGCTGGGAAACCTTGAGCTGGGAATGTGCAAGTACATGCCTGAAAATCTAGGATGTGGGTGATGAAATCTGGCCAAGAGAGAGAACAGAACAGGCTGCCAGGAAAGATGGCAGGAAGCCATGACACAGCCTAAGAGCAAGGGGTATTTCATTTGATGTGGCAGTGAAGGAGGAGCTAGCAGAAGAGCAGAAAGGGAATAGGGCCATCAGAATAGACACATAAGCACAGCAGATACCTCTTGGAAAGATAGGAATAGGGCAGCATTGCTTTAGCAGAAAGATGGGAAATTATTATTGTAGTAGAGGTTCATGGTGGATTAATAAATATCCTGGATGATAACTCAGGATTGACACTTATAGGTGTTATAAGGAAGTGTTTAGATAGAGCCTGGATTTGTAGAACTAGAGTTGATGGTGTGGATGCTGCTCAGAGTACAAATGGGAATGGCAGGCAGAAGGGTGGTGTGTGAGGCACTGTGCAGTAAACTCTGACCTGAAAAGTCTGCAATCTCAAATACTAGGCAGGTGTTTAAGGCAAGCAGGGGCCAGTTAAAGTATAGGGGTGAAATGTGCTTGTAATGCTTAGTGCAGCTGTAGCAACAACCACAAGTCACAATTTACATAAGATGCTATTGCACAGCAGGTTCCTTTTATGCATTACAGCCCAGATGTATTTTAAAGTAGCATTTGAAGTAAGGTGAATTGAGACACTAGCATGTCCAGACATGTGGAAGGCAGCTAAGACTGCTTCTGTGCTAGTACCTAGTTCTGAAGCCAAGAAAGGAGGAAGGGAACTGAATCTTCTGGTTATACATTTGGTTTTGGCTTGTACAGCATTTCTTGACTGCACAGCTACTAAATAATCAGCTAAATATTTATTCACTTGCAATATCACAGACTAATGTCAATATTTTCCTTTTAATCTGTTATCAGTATATTACATACTCCTAAATGTGAGAATGTTTTTTCACATAAAATGCAAATTTGCACAATAAACCCCGAGTGAGAGAGTGATAGTAACATACCTGTTGCTATGAGTTTTGGGCAGCAGTCAGAGCAAGAAAAGAGGACAATGAATAATGAAAACTGGGTAAATAAATATCTGTAAAGATCAGGAAAATATTGAAGCTCTTATGTCACATGTTGAAATCCAGTGGGAATTTCTTTTCTTGTAAGAAAGGTGAATGATGGAAAACACAGAGACAATGTCAGAACAAATGTTCTCTCTCGCTGCTTTCAGGCATCCTCAGTCACTTGGACCATGCTGAAGGGACATCTCACCTCAGCATGAGACTGTCCTGTGAAGGGGATTGCACAGACTGTGGGAAGCCTACTCTACTTCATCACTCTCTTCTAACTTACAGCCTTTTCCCAATAATGCAGCAAAGATTTTTGCTGCAAATTAAATCAACACCTCCTTGTCTACCCACTGTGGACATGGTGAACAGCTAGCTCTGTATACAGGAAAGCTGCTGTCATATTGTTCTCATCTTCTCTTTCTAGACTAAACATAACCAGTTCTGTTGACCTTTCCTCATGAGTTGTGTTTTCCATACCACTTATCATTCTTCTCCTCTGAACTGTCTCCAGTTTGTCTCTGCACATCTATCTATAATTTTAAAGTGTGTTGCCCAAAGCAGGACAAAGCAGGACAAAGTACTCAAACTGAGTTTTCTCGGTGCCAACAGAGTAAACCAGAACATCTCACATAAGGTACTCTTGCTATATGCTCTGCAGTGAGATTAGTCTTTCCTCAGCTGTATGGTGCAGCTCTCTCTTACTTAGTTCAAGGACTGTATAGTCTTCAGATTTATTTTCTATTTTCTATTCATGCACTGGGTATCTGTGGCAAACTATTAACTTGGTATTTTTTTCTGAATTTGTACCACTTCAGGCTCTCACACAGTCCTATGAAGTGCTGGCACTTCCTATCTGCTGATGTAACTTGAAGATCCACTGCTTCATATTTCAAGTCACTCATAAAAATAATGAGTAGAACCAGACGAACAAGTGACATCTGTCCATGTGTATGTTATGATGAACTCATCTACACTGCTTTTTCCCATTTCACTTTTGAGAAAAATGTGTAAGACTATGGGGAAAGCCTTCTCAAAATCAAAATCTAACAAGTCTACCCTTGATCCTTATTCTCTTGGTCAATTAATCTGTCAAAGAAAAATGAGATGGATTTGCTTCTGATAAATCCAGGCAGACTTTGTTATCACTGTAAAAATGTTCAAATATTCACAAAGTGATTATATGCCACAGTATTGTAGAATTTGTTTGGTAACAAGGTTATCTTTTTAGATATCTATAATTTGTTAGGCTCCCAGTTTTACAGAAGGGTATTATTGTAGATATACTGTCACCTTGGTGTCTTCCACAGTATTCCATATTTTCTTTAAAATACTTGTTGCTGGTTCAGTGATTGCTTTTGGTTAGCTGATGAAGTGTTGCAAGGCCCATATGCCTGCCTGTTCTTGTTAATAAAGTGTTTGTGTTTAGTGATTATCTGGTTTGATATACCTTAGTGGAAGAAAGATGTCCATATCACACATTGAGACCTGAAACCTCCAAGAAATTGAAGGAATATACTGAGAAATAAGGTGTATTTTCCAGCCCTTACTAATGGTTCCCTAGTAGAGTACAGAGTATATTTACTCAGTCAATATATGGAAATTTTAAAGCTGCAACAATGGAATGGGAAGAGGATTCCTCCTTCAAGGGCTAATTAGCCATTTTAGTTATGCTAGGATTAATGCTAACAAATATGAAGGGAAATTTTTATGGATGTGTATGATAACTAGTAGTTAATAATTTGACAAGAAGATCTTAATATACTTTCCTTACCCTCTTTCGATTTTCTTTGATCACTGCTTAACGCATCATCTAAAGCTGTAATGATAGTTTTTCTTGCTAGTTAAAGGATTAGCAGTATTTCCTCTCTTTATTAGTTATCCTACCTCTATCATTGTAATATATTTTCATCTACCCCTAGTAGATTGAGAAGAGCTAAGTTTTTAATAAATGTTATGCATTTGAACTGCTCCTTCTTGGAGCAACAGAAAGCATTGCTTTGGATTGAATGCTCCTGTTCACTAGCCTTAAAGGTTACTTAAATAAAACAAGAGCAAAAGAAGAATGTCCCTGCTCTAGCCAAACATGAAATGTCATCCTAAAAATAGAACTAAAATCCTCACTTTGATGTGACAATGCTCAGATCCAGCTCACAAGTTAGTGAAAATCTTTGGGGAGAGCACAGAGGGAACCTGCTTATCTCAGTGAAAAGATATTTGTTGCATCATTCCTTAGCACCTCCTGTTGGCTAAGAGACATGGAGAGACTTTTATTGGTATGAAGGCTAACTGAGCTTAGCTGGCCTATAAAGTAATAGGCACAAAGCTGAGTGATACTTTGCCACCAGTCAGAAAGCCAGGAGTTTTTGTAATGTAGTCAATAGTGTTGGTAAAAAAAAAAAAAAAAAAAAAAAAAAAAAAAGAGGGTTGTACAGGACAAAACCAGAGATTTGAGCAAGTAATAAAATTGAATTCTCTGGGCCTCATTCCTCATACACTTCCCTATATCAAAAATAATACCGCACAAATAATGACGTATATGAGAGTTCTTTTGTTGGCATTTATATTTCAGTTTCAAACATGTGGTGGGGTAAGGGGTCTATTGCTTTGGAGTACAAAGTCTTTAAAACTATCCCCAAAGTGTAGCTTAGTATCTGAGGATGTGTATAAAGTAAGTATCAAAATAAACTACTGGTGTTAAACTTCTGCATCTATTCAAAATGAAAATTTCAGGGAAATTTGCCAGCTATAAAAAAATAAACATTGCTGGTTAATGTCCATGGACCAGAATGAGCTCAGCATGAATAGATTTTATTTACATAAGTGCAAAAGCAGGTTCCATTTGCTATTAGATCTTCTAAGGTAAACTTTCTTATATAAACTATGGAATCTCCCACTAAAATAGTACAGTGAAATCAAGCCAGAATTTGGGGTTAAAACACAAAGGCTGTATTTATTCTCTGAAATGCCCACAAAACCTCATATTTTTGCTGTTTTGTTCATCCAAGCACCACAAAGGCAACCATCACTTATAATGTGTGTATCTTCATTATATATCACAGCACAATAAGAAAGGACCCGCAGAGCAAAACAGTACCAGAGACCCAACATTCCATATACTAAATATTTTGCAGGTTTCAATTTGTACTAGTTTTAATCCATTCCTTTTTACTGGAAAGCATCAGTTGTGGAGCTGGTGTGTGTCCTTCAGTGGAGCATAAGGAAGGACACAGCTTGCATGCGGTGCAACATGCTCCATCATGTGAACCAAAGTGTGGTAATCATGGGAGATGAAGAAGTCCACTTCAAAAACCTGATTCAAAATAAAGCAGCAGCAGAGACACACCCAGGGAATTAAGACCTACCTAGCAGCCCAGTGCATGAGGCAGATTTAATTAACCCTGTTCCACAAGTGGCAGATTGAGGTACAGCAGATTTACATGAAAAGGAAGTGGCAAAACCATGACAAAGTTGAATAATTTGCTGTCCAGAAACACTGGACACTGTGGGGCACTATGTCTGCTGCAAATGGATAGAACACAGTGGTGGAGTAGTGAACTAATGCTGATAAAATCTTTTGAAAAACCACAAAATGCAAATAGAAATTAAAGGGTCTGGGTTGATTAAATGACCTGTGATTAATCTCATTCAGCCTTGCCCATGTCAGTGATAAGGAGGATAGAGGCTGTGATGAGTAGCAACTTAGGAATGGACCTTGAGACACATATTTAAGTGAAAAATATGCGGGCAAAAGAAACTGCAGACCCTGACTTGGCATTGTCAGATGTAGCACTTTCTCTTGGTCACTGGATGAAGAACATGTCCCCCCACTGGCATCCCATCCTTCTCACATCATGGCTACCTCCATACTCAACACCAGAGCATCTCAGGGAATTCACAGAAATCAATTATCAGAGCTTCATTGCTATCAGTTAAGTGACTTCACTACTGCAGAAATGTGTATGTTATTTCAATGAGCAGTAAGAGCTAATAATGTCTTATTTTGTATGATGCATTCTGAGGTTATCATATAAAGCAGATCTTGCCATTGCTATTTTTGTATGTTTTTCTGCTATTTTGTATCTGAAAAAATAACTATCCAGACTAGCTATGCTATCAGCTAGATATTTAATTAATATGTGGCTGTACTGGAAAGTAATGCCAGAAAATATAGACAACCCAGATGTACTAGTGTTGGTTTTGGGCTTAGCTCACATTTTTTACCAGTGAAGAAGTTTCATAACTATATTAAAGACATCATTCTGGAGGACTAAAACAAGAATTTACCACAAAATCACTGGGCACAGAGAATGACTCAATTCATTGGTAAACTCATAAGAAGGGAAGCAGCGTAAGTAGAAAAAGGTCTCAGATATTGCTCTTATTTGCAGCAGTAAGGACTTTTAATGAGATAGGGCCTCAACTGTCAGGGCTTCACAGCAGTCATTCAGTAGATGTAAAAATATCTGGGAATGGAGAGCCATGCCTTTAGCTCCCCTTCATGAACCCAAGTTTATGGCACCTAGATTAAACAATGCCTTTAAAGTTTCCTTAATGATTGCTGTACTTCTCAAGAGGAACATGTGATGTAATTGTGTCAAAAGTTGCAACAACTCCGCTCAAAGGATTGATCACAGCATCTTGCCACTACAGTTGGGTGCACTGCAATTTCCTTTGGAAATTTTGTTCCTTTGCTTCATCTTCACAGCCAAGTTCCAAGCATGATGCCATCAAGTCACAAGTATGAAAGACAATAGAATATGAAGCTGTACCATGATGCTGCATTTATAGGAATGATAGTCTGAGTATAAATAAGTATTTCCCTGTCTTATGTTTCTCAAATTTGCGTTTATACCTCTTAGCACATTTCATGATAAATACTGACCAAATAACTGGAATAAGGTAAGTTCATGAAGAGGTAGAACCTTGTCATGAAGACTTAGAATGCATTTTGTGGTATTTTAAAAGATGAAAATAAAATTTTTTTAAGTTTTCATAAAAAAACTTTCAGCAATGCCACCTTTCCTTTGCTCTCTTCTCAATTCAGGTAAATATGTAACTATGGCTGAAAGAAGTAGAGCTTATGAAAACCATCAGTGTTCTCTCAGTTTCTAAATTGTTTGTCATCTTCAGGCTTCCATCTATTTGTTCTCCTTTGCTAATTACACAATCCATTCAAAAGACAACTTTGGCATCATAAATAGTGGCAGGCTGCATGCACAGCCATACTGTGCCTTTGTGAATAACAATTTCTCATTCCAGCAAATTTTAAATTGAAAATGTTTTTTCTAATTAGCCATACTTTGTAGCTAACAAGATCATAAGGCTGGTAATTCAGTACATTTCTTCCCATTCCTTTAATTTTTTTTATCCTAGAGTATTAAACAGATGATTCATACTTTATTTGTGTATGCTCAGAGTTTAGTTGTTGCTTTCAAGAACTTTCAAATCACTTAAGCTCTAAGCTGTAAAGCAACAATCTTAAGCTAAGATTTTGCAAAGATAGCCTACACACACACACATCCAAAAAAAAGGTAGATATAATTTTTTTTTTAATTACAAACCCTTGAGAACAAAATGTTTGCTTCTCCTAATTCCAGTATGTGCTCATATTTCTGAACAGTCAGATTTTCTTGAGCTTTGCATCAACCTCAACAAAAGGGTTTAAGAAATTTCCTTCTATCTTATCTTAGTTGCTTTGTGCCTTGAATCAAGACAATATCTGGAACTTACACTACCTACAGACCCCCCAAAATTATCATATTGTCTTCCTACAGAATTTCTGTAAGGTTTAATATCTTTCAATGCCATTTGTCTGTTGTCAGGCTTGCATAGCATCGCTGCACATTGCTAGGAGACAGTAAATGTTTTCAAAAGTTAGACCTCCCCTTTTTCCTATTGCTATCTAGAAAATATAGTCAGATTTTACCCTCTGATATACAAATGCAACTTCCCATGGAGTCCTACATGTGTAGAAGGGTAGAATTTGGCCTTAAAGATTTATAGAGCTATAAAACTACAAGTAGATAACTCAGATTATGTTTTCTGGGACTCAGGGCTGAATCCACATCACTAACAAAAGTTTCATCTTAAAATGGCATTAGTATCCCTTTGAATATGATTTTAGATTATTATTATGCTCTTCTACGTCTTTGGGTTCATTTGACCTTCTATCTGATCTATTCCCTTCATTCTTCTTGCTTTTCCTATCATCTGGTTTCATGGGTGGGGTAATATAGGAGAGAAGTCAGGAGTGGAAATGCACTACTGACTAACTCAACAACTTCTGGAAGTTGCAATAAAGGTTCTCCCACTGCTCAGGAGGAGGGAGGTAAGTTGGGAGTGGAGCTGCGTGGTTTAGAACAACACCAGAGGCATTGACCTAGAAACCTTACATAGGAGAGAAACAACACAGACTGTAAGCTGCAACAGTAAATTACTCAGACTTTGCGCAAGTGGCTGAGTAAGTATTTTTCTGGCTTGTCATGGTGTCCCAGAATATTCTTACCTTTTTCTTTCACTGTTGAAAATTAATTTCCTATCTTCTAGACACTCACTGAGGAGCTCTCCATTAGCCTTTTGAGAACTGTGCAGCATAAAGCATTTATCGTAGGCCTCCTTTTTATTTACAGTCTGTTTTTTCCACTCAAAACAGAATTATCCCAAAATAAACAGTAGACAATGAGAATCAAAAGCATGTGTAATAGCCATGCAATTTCGTAACTACTTGCTACATCTTTGTTTGGCATACTGGACTTTGTTTAGCAGAAACATTGTAGTATCACAAGGTCAGAGTCTCTAGAACTTAGTCCATCACTAACAAAACCTGGAATTCATATAACACAGACTTCTGTACAAAAGAGTTTCAACCAAAGTTAAAAGTAAATCCCCTCAAAATGGTGAACAAAGTGAGGGAAAAACCCACTAAAAAACCCCACCTTCTCAGTTAGTTCATTTTTATTTTTTTTTTTTTTCCAAAATAGGATATATGCAAGACGCGTCTGCTTTGTTTTCTCATCTAGGTGCAACACTCTCGCTGTGATCATACTGGATCTCATAAACTAAGCAGGACTAATCCTGCTCAGCCAAGTTACTCAGTGGGGAGTTCTCCAATACAAGCACAGGTGCTTGTAGGTCTTGTAAGTAGTGTTTTAATAAGAATGGCAGTAGCACTCCTCTTGGGCCTGTGAACTCATGTTGGATGTTAGGAAGGATTGTGCTGCTAGGAAAATTACTTTAACTAGCATCTAAAACAAATGATGGTGAAAGACATTACTCTGTAAATCATGGGTGCAAGCAAACAAGTATACATGGATTATATGGAAAACTAAGAACTTGGGAGAAAGACAGATTTCTGTTCCGATGATGCTCAACTTGATATTTTGAAAAGTAGACTTAATTCTAACCTGTCCTTCATAACTTGCTACTACCAAACAATTCTTCCAGTTTAATAATATGTACTGAATTTAAATGCCTGTAATGTCATCTCTGCTAAAATTCTCTGTGACTCAGGACAATCCAGAATCTATTGCATCATCTGGAGTAACACAACCACTTTCATGCACTTGTAGTCCTCTTAACCTGCACAAAATGACTTATGACCAAAAGTACAGAAAGAGAGTATAAGTGGCATGGACACATTTGATTAAATAACCCTAGGAAAGCTCTTCTAAGCCCTTTATCCCCTTCTTCTTTATGGAGCATTATTGATATTGAAAGACCAAGACATTTTTTAATTGGAAATATTAGTCTCATGACATTGGGGATTCATACTCTAAATCTAGTCAAATGTATTTCTTTCCAAGATGTGTGTAGGACACATCTGAAGTACAAAGGCCAGACTCACATCTGAAAGTAGGTTAAAAACTAAACAATATGGATAGGTATGGGAGTAATCAAGTTTGTGTCTTTTATATTCCAGTAAGGATGCAACCTCTGGTCCCTGAAAAATGAATAGGCAGTGCTATGACTTGCCATGTGCCCTTGGCAATTAGAATATTACTGATAGGGAAATAAGAGATATTATTATTATTAGTGCATTAATTACAATGAACAAGCCATTTGTCTTTTTAATTAGCTGAGTACATACTCAGATACAAAGGATAAATTTGTACGATTGTCATATGCAATAGTAACAGACTATAACTTGATCAGAAGTGCCCCTTACTCCTATGTCTGAGTGGTGCGATTGAATTGATATGTAGGAGGGAAAAAATAGAGTTTAAGCTAAGATATTTAGCTCTTGTCTACCATCACTACAGCATGAAGTGGTTGCAATTGGATTTTAAAGTTTTTGGTCAGATTGCATTTTGTTTTGTTTTGGGGATTTTTAGTGCTTATTTCCTATTTTGTCTTTGCTGTTGTATGCAAAAGAGCACTGGGGAATACTCCGCACAGGTCTGTATAACACACATCTCACAAAATAATTCCTTTGGTCTTTTCCCGTTGAGAGTGATGCTGACATCTGTCCCCCTTAGAGGCTGAGAGGCAATACTTTGCCTCAAAGCCACCAGTCAGAATGTGTGTATTCCCTGGCTGGGTAAGCAACTATGTGTGTACACTTCTCGATGGGTCTACAAGACATATGCATACCAGCCTGCTGGCTGCAGCTGAATGCTCTAGACTGCTTTTCAAGACCTCAAGCAAGATAAACAGGTTATGTCTACTCCCTAGTGCAACTGGTTTGGTATTAGTAATTACTGTTGCTGGCAAGGAGGAAGAGAAAACCAGGAATTTCCAATAGGAGGGGGACTTGTGGTAGGCAGGAGGAAGACAGGCATGGTTTGATCTTAATAAAATGGAGTCTTAATTGGTTTAGCCACTCATTTGTGTTGATGACATTTGATCCACAAAGAATGAAATTGTGTTAACATTGTTACATCAAATACATTAATTCAGACTTCTGCTTTCCCTATACAAGTCTTTTTCAGCTGTAGTAATTTTAAGTGTTATTTGAAACTGTTGAAAGTAGAGTCTCCAGGCATTTGAATACCTAAAAGATTTTCTTTTTATGACACCAAACAGGTCAGCTCGAACTGAAGTAAATATGCTGTTCACAACAGCACAGTTAACTTCACATTTTTTCAGTCTTACTAATACATCAAGGCTTGGTTGCTTTTCAAGTCATACTTACTAGATAGGTTTAGAATTATATTATGAAATTTGAAGATGTATTCCCCTTCACTACAGGATATTTCTCTACTGAGCATACAAAAATCTTTGTTGAACACAGGTCCCGGAGTAACAGCCCATAATAACACTCTCTACAAAGATCTCTGAATGGGGAGATGGGAAGTTCAGATTAAGAGAACATGGACATTTGCATTTCAATAACACTTTCTATTGAACCACTTTTAAGCCTTGATAGCCTGATCCTACTCTCATTAAAGCAAATGGCAAAACTCCCTCTGAGGTCAATGGGAGGCTTGATCTGACCCTAATTCATGAATGACCAGATTTTGGTGCTCTGACTTCAACTGAATAAACTGTTCAGTCTGTGCAATTCCGCTTAGTTATGTCCTTTTGAAGTACTACTCACTCTCATTCTCTGTCATGAAGTTCATAACACTTCTTTGAGGTTCATCAGTCAAATTTATGAATCTATTCATAGCATTATGAATATTAGTCGAACATACCATCTAGCTACTCTTTAAGTAGTTATGAAAGATTTCTAATAATATATTCTCAATTTTGATGTTTTTATGACCTGATGTGTTTTATGACCATTTTATGACTCTTTGCTATTTCTTTTTTGAGATTAGTCAGCTAAATCAAACACACAGTTTATCTTTGCTGACTGGATGCAAACATTATAAACATAGCTCCCAAGTAACTGTAAAGCAGACTCTTCATAACAGTGTCTAAAATTTGTGTAACTACCTTACTTAATAGCTGAGAATTTGCCAGATACTCTGACTAAGCCCAAGAAAAGACCCTGTAAGCAGAATTCAAGGTTGTTTTTTTCTTTATTTTGTTGGATTTGTCTCTCCCACAAAAATAACAGTATTGCATTTATTCTCATAGGTGATGTAGAGGAGAGTATTTTGAAGACAGAAAAGCAAATTCACACTTGACTGTCAAAGAATTAAGAATTGAACACAAAACATATTCACCTGGAGAAAAGGAGGCTCAGGGAAGACATTCTCTCCAACTATCTGAAGGGAGACTGTAGTGAGGTGGGGTCAATGTCTTTTCCCAGGTAACAAGTGATAGGACAAGAGGACCTGGCCTCATATTGGAGGCCTCACTAGTAGAGGTTTAGATTAGATCTTAGGAAAAAATTCTTCATGGACAGTGTTGTCAAGCATAGGAACAGACAGCCCAGGAAAGTGGTTGAATCACCCTCCCTGGAGTTATTTAAAAGACACATAGATGTGACACTTAAGGACATGGTTTAGTGGTGGTCTTGTCAGTGCTTTTTTAATAGTTGGACTTGATGATCTTAAAGTTCTTTTCCTACCTGAATGATTCTATGATTCTTTTCTATTCTGATTGTCTGTTAGAAGCCTCTCCATGTATTACTTTACAGATTTACCTACAATGTACAGGTTGCACAGAGTGTTAAACAATTATTCAAGTCTGGAGTAGTTTGTTGTAAGAAAGATAATGATCTCCTGTCTCTAAACTGTATGTTTTGATCCTTTTATTCTTTTATTCCGGTAAAGGACACATCTCTTTCTGGCACCACCTTGGCTACCAAAGAGATTAGGGAGCAGTGACTAGAGCAGATTTCAAGAAAATTCAAAAATCTTTCATTAGGATGCCATAACAGTTAGTCTACAAAGAGTGGAAAGAATAGAGATTGGATATAATCATTCAGGATGTGTGTGCTGCTAAAGGATGCATGTTCACTGCTACAGCTTCTTTGTGCAATCATACATGCCTAAACTGCATCTTCATGAAGACTCTGAACAAAATAACTAAGATTATTTATTTTTGATTTTCAGTATGAAGTCAGAATACCAATGGACAAAGTCACTGAGGAAAAGGTTAGGTTTTATTGTCATAATAAAAAAATAGAAATTACAGAAATGTCATGAGATCAGGTTTCCAACAAAATAAAAAAGGTTCAGATAGCCCAAAGAAAACATTAAACAAAAGAAAACAAACTTTCAAGTGTCATCTATTACTTATATTAATAAAAGATGACCAATAATCTCATAATTACAAATGTAGGTTTATAATAACATGGAAAACTGAAGAGACTAGAATAAACTAGAACTTTTTCACTAACTGCTGTCAATATTTGGACAGTTAAGTAACTTTCTGGTTACAGCTCAGCAGGAATTAGATTACTTTCTGCAAATATTGATAAAAAATACAGAATCAGCAGGACCTGGAAAACAATATGCTCCAACACTCCCTTCACAATCAATTTATTTTGATAAAAACACCAGGACTTGTTCAAACTTGAAAGCAAGTACAAAATTTGTACATGCTTTAACAGCAAATGTCAGGTTTTATTTTTATTATCGGTGCTGTAGTCATTAAAATTGCACAGGACAGCGTGTCAAATACATCAAAATCAATGGAATTTCAAGTCCAAAGTCACTTCAAGCCTGAAGTTGTATTAAAATTCCTGGGTTTTTTCCACATCTGTTTTATTTTCTTTAAACCTGTAATAGTAAAAATCTTCAGCTTTGTCTTCATCGGGATAAAGGGCTACTAAAAGTTGGACAAATTATGCTCACTTAGGGGCTACAGTTTGTTGAGACCTGTTAAACTTTCAATAATCTTTCGCCTACTCATGAATATCTTTTATTCGTCATGGTGACTGGAAGAAATGTCCAAAGACTGGAAGAAGGCAAATGTTTTTCCTATCTTCAAGAAGGAGCCAGGTCAGACTTGCCTCAATCCCTGCGAACATGATGGAGCAGCTAATCCTGGAGACCATTGCTGCTCATGTGAAGGACAAAAAGATGACCAGGAATAGTCAACATGGATTCACAAATGGCAAGTCATACCTGACAACCTTCTATGATGAGATGACTGGTTTGGTAGACCGGGGAGAGCAGTGGCTATTGTTTGCTTTGACATCAGTAAGTCTTTTGCGCTGTCTCACGCAGGATCCTCATACAGAAATTAATGAAGTATGGGAGAGGTGAGCAGACAGCGAGGTGGACTGAAAACTGTTTAAGCTGTCAGGCCCAGAGAGTGGTGATCAGTGGTACAAGGTTCAATTGGAGGTCAGTAACTACCAGGGGCCATGGCTGGTTCTGATGCCATTTGACATCTTCATTAATAACCTGGATGATGAAGCAGTGTACCCCCAGTTTTCAAATCACACAAATGGCTGATGAATAAGGGGGTCATGCCATCATCCAGCAAGACTTCAACATGCTGGGAAAATAGGTGTCCCTAATCTCTGTCCTTTACATCCAAAGGTCATTGCCACCAGATGTCCCTACATCATGTCATAGCTGCTGAGATGTGATTGCTCTCTTTTTATGCATGCCTTCACTTGTAAAAGTGCAAACTGTCTGTCTCTAACAAATGGTAAAATGACTTCAAACATACCTGATTCCAGAAAAAGCTGCAGATATTGATGAAAGGCTCTCTGTTACTTGCTTTCCACTAAGTAAATATTTGGTGCATAAGCAGTAGTGTTCTGGTCTTTCTTCAGGATAATATTCTGGAAATCCTGGAGAAGCAGAGCAAAAATCTTTCTGAACAACAGTTGTAGGTGAGAGACCTGGCTGACATTAAACGCAACATGGCAGGCATTAAAGTGATGCATAAAACTAAACACAGACTATCCCTGTATAGGGAAGTCAGAACATCAGCCATGTTTAGTTCTGATGTGAGGACTTAAAAAACTGTATCAGAAGATACCTTGCACTGAAGTGTAAACATAAAAGATGTATTCAAGACTGTTTGCTTCAGTACATTTCAAGGGGATTCTGGAACCACTCCTTGCAAATCTTTGCAAAAGAGGAACCTGCAATTCTTGTTAGAATATGTAACATATAATATAATACCGAAAAATCAGGTCTTAGAGACCTTAAATCAGGCACAAAAAATCAGAGATTATTCCAGATTAATCTGTCCATGCTCTGGTTCCTCACCTCTAGACGGAAATAAATCCTGTTTATTTCACAGCAGTCTGACAAAGATAAGCATTAATTAGTTTTTTAAATTCTTGAATATCACTACAAGCACCACAGCAAAGCCTGTGAGGAAATTAATAATCCTAATTTTAGAAGTGAATGCATTAAATAAGGCATCTAGCCTCACACTGAACAAGAAGAATGCAGATGAACATTGTTTAGTATGTTATGTGAGTGCAGCATGAAATACACCGAGTCAGGCAAGGATCCTCTTAAAACGATGTGTGAACACAGTCAAAAATCAAATTATCATGTACATGTAAGATAACTAACTCAGCCTTATTTCCTAGCATTAGTATTTTCACTTGGCAGTCTTATTCATCAACCTCTTTTAATACAGGTTTTGTTTTCAACTATTGATGCTACCACTCTTCTCCTCCAGAAAGTTCTTCCAAGGGACCCCACCACAGTTCAAGAACTGACAAGAAATGGTAGGACTGCTTGAGCCTTACCTTGTACATTACCAAAGCTCCAAAATGTTGAACAAAGGTATCATAGCTGTTTCTAGGAGTAGTAGAAAGGACTAGGCAAAGTTGTTCAATCCCATGTTTTATTCCTCTGTCATACCCTCTTTTTGTAACTTGGAAAGCATCAAGGAGATCGTATGAAAAGTTTCAGACCTTCAACTGAAGGAATTAGGGAGGTGAAAGAGAAGGTTTAAACTGGTTTAGGGAGCATCCATTCATCTACCACTTAATCAGCAACTAAAACCTTCTGATACTTCTCCCCACATATTTTGGGAGGGAATGGCATCTGCTTTATCAAGTCAGGTTTCACTCAGTATATGTTGGGAGGGTTTAATTCCTACTTGTAACAAGAGGAAAAGTCAAAGGATAATAATTTACAGTCATTTATCACACATGACCGACAGAAGTTGCAGCAAGCTCCAAACACCTTGCCCTATGTCCCACCTTCCCCTCCTTGCGCCACTCTGACTCCCCACAGATGGGAATCTCCCAGTTATTCCACATCATGTCTTACTCTTGCCATGTTCAATAAGAAGTAGCCTTTGGCCTTCTAAATTTACAACATGGAGAACCATGATGAAAATTGTGAAGGGGAATTACTAGAGTTCTGTGATGATTGAAATAAAATATTGCAACAACAATTCACAGAATCACACAATGGCTGAGGTTAGAAGGAACCTTTGGTAATCACTTTGTTCACTTCCCTTCTAAAGTAGGAAGGAGCCTCCGTGACCTTTCTGGGCAGCCTGTTCTAGTGCTCTGCAACCCTTGTATCCAGTTGGAAGCTGCCCCATATCTTGCAAATCCAAGACAAGCCAAGGCAAGCCAAGAGATGGAATAGGATTGGAATGATAAGCTAAGTAAGAAAAACTGGATTTTGCCTGCATTAGATGTAGGACAGTTGATGAAGAAGATTAAAAGATAAATTAGCTATTCTGCCTTCTTCCTACCTCAACCATGACCATTTCAGATTTTCCGTGGGAGAGCTCATCGCTGTGCAGAGCTCCCTTTCTACTAGCATTATCCTTAACACTCACAAGAATTGCACACTGACACAGATGTCCCTGCTCCAGCAGTATCTGCCATCATAGGGCTTCTAAAGTCCAGTTCTGAGTCCTTCAGCCTCAGCTAGATATAGATTGTCCCACAAGCTCATGGGACTTCCTGCTTCTCCTGTTTGAACTATGCAACTACAAGTCTCCATTGCTCTGGCCAGAGCTGCTCAGTAGCCTTACCATTCATATGACAGGGGTGTAGTTTAGGGCCAATTTAAGAAAATCAGTATGTAAGTTCTCTTTTTCTGTCTCTTTCACCCTTCACCTCACAGATCCCCATATTAGTCATCTCCATTGCTTTGGTCCTGGGGTGGCCTAGATGTGAATGTCTCTGGTCTTGTCCCAGTGACTTACACCCCTCCACTTGAGGGGACTGTGTTGCTCTCTGCCCTTGGGTCAAGTAATGGTACTTTTAACAAATCACTGCAAATGTCTTACTATCACCTTCTTCTCTCTCACTGTAGTCATCAAGCATCCTGCCCTTTGATTAAGGTTCAGTGTTTGTGGGCTCACACAGGACACGCACAGGACAAACTGTGCAACTTTACAAATTAGGGCCAATGACAATGTCTCCACTTATTTTAAAAAAAACTTTAGAGCAAATATGAATATTTTCATACACTTTAATTATTCAATGGATGTTTGATCAAGATGAAAAACAGTAGAAGTCTGACTAATAATGGTATGATATTGAAAAGAGAGGGGAAAAAAGGCAAAATCCAAACTGAAAATTTTCCAGTCTGCAGGGAACAGTGTGATTAAGATACTACTTTTAGTGAACTACTTTCAGTATACAAAGTTATACAGCTCATCCCGGAAAAGTGCTCTGAGACACAGGAGGAAGTAGTAGACTGTTGTGAATTTTTGCTATTGTTCCTTCTTTTTTTTTCATAAGTAAAGCCCTGTAATTCGTTAGTTGGCTGAATGAGATAAATATCTGCCAAAGAAGACATATGTCATCTATTATGCAACATGGGGACTACCATCTTTTGCCGCTGAACACACTGAAAATATGTATAATATAAATATCCACATGATAAATAAGAATGTTAAATATATCTATTCTTTCACCAGCTCCAGCTCATACCGTGGCTTGGGAAGATAAAATTCATTTTTGTTGATCGCCCTTCAAGAAAAGAGGATAGTATTTTTAACAAATCCAGGTCACCTACGTTATAGTAGAGGCTTCTCTCCAGAGCACACACTACATGCTCTTTGTTCCATCACCTGGTCCCTTGACAACAGAATAAGAAGTAGGATTTAAAAACATTGAAAAAGACACCCAAGAACTATATCTAGTACACACATAAATTACATAAAAACATTCATGCACATATATACATATAGTCAATATAACTAAGCATACTTGCATGCTCTTGCACACTCTTATGATGCAAAGAAAGATCAGATGCAGATTCAAAGAAACAATTCCTTAATTTTATTAAACACACAAATATATATAACTGATTAAAAAAAAACACATTTACAGGACATGCTGCTGATGTAGTATCAGCCTTTTCATGAACTATATTCCTTACCATTTAGAGTTATATTTGTGGGCATTGCAGATAAGGAGTTGTATGAAGAAAGCACAGTGATAATCTGTGGTAATGATTGTTCCTTGACTTAAAATAAAAAAGGAGAAGCCTTTTAAGGTCAACATCAGTTCCATGTTTGGATTGTTTTTACTATTTGGAAAGGGTTGCCATGTTTTAAATTACTAAGTAATGTGAAAATACATTACCCGCACAAGACTGTTGTCTATGTAAATATTTTATGGGTAGAATCACCCACCATTGGTTAATAAGGTAGCAAAGATTCAAAGCTATTTATGTGGACTCATATTTTTGAGATGAGGAATTTGAAAACAAGAAAATGTGACAAAGTTGATCAGGATGCAAGACAGTGGCTCACAGACAGAATGTTTGGTTCTTGCATGACACGAACAGATCTTTTAAATTACTTGTTGAAAAAAGATGTAACATTGTCCATGTGAAATATATTAAATGCATAACACAATGAGTCACCCAATGAACCAAAGTTAATCAGCTCTAACTCTTGATTTTGCAGAGATGAAAGAAAAAGATCCTGATAGGTTTTGCTTTCACTGGTTCTTCCATGTGCCCATAACAAGAGATACAAAATATCATCCACCCATGATAGTGTGTACATGAATGTTCTTACCTTGAGGTTAACAGTATTATTGGGAAGTGAGTGCAGCTCATGGGCTCAACCTGCAACAGCCATCTCCTTGGTACTCCCCCATCTGCCTTCATTCCTAGTCAGCATAAGGACTTCCATGATGGACTGCTCAGTTTGGACCTATTTGTTCCCTCGGCTGTCACAGGTTGTCTTTCTCACCAGTCTTAGCTGAACTTTATTGCACAAGACCAAACAGAAGTGCAGCTCACACTGTCCTACTGCCACCGTGAGGGTCCCACAGACCATGAAACAGGGACATGGGGGATCAGCAATGTTGTGCAACGGCTGCAATAAGATGACTTGTCTCCTGCAGAGCACATCAGAGATGCAGCATGTGGCCAGCAGGTGTCTGGAAGTCACCTTCCTCTGCATGTTTGCATCAAGAAAGATGAGTGCTGTACCACCCTTTCTTCTGGGCAACTGCCTCAAAAGTCTGTCAGTCTTTTGCAAGGGACTTGTGGGTAACAAAACACATACAGGCACTGCAACTGATTTCACAGAGCTGCACAATAGCAAACTTCTGTGTATCACTTCTGTGCAGGACAGTCTCTCAAGTTTACTGTAAGGCAAATGTTTCCATCAGCTGATCATAAATTTTATCAGAACCATTAAGGCTTTGGTCTAAAGTATCTCCTGAACACTCTGGTCAAACAAATGCATGCTTTTGCATAAATACTGGACCATATGATTCAATTAATATGCATTTGAAATGTTATAACTCAGCTAGTTCAAGGGAGGTCCACAAGCAGGATTTTACTTTTATTTTGTAAGTTTGTCTCTTGCAGTTTTATTGTATTTCATTACTTTTTGGACAAAAAAAATCTTATATTCGACATGCATTGTACATAATAAGGCAGGATTAGAGCTGTTCGAGAAGCTACTTCATAGTATTGACTCTTTCAGAGTGGTAAGTGTACAAAGGCAGGTAATATTAAGGTTTAAAATAATCTGGTAGTCTGATACACTAGGATTTAAGCCACAGGATATCAAGGAATCATTCAGATCAAAGCAGATCTAGAGGTTACTGTCCTTTTACTACTGGAAGTTCAATTCTTAAAGTCCTTGCACATTTTTAGATGGTACAAAACTGATTTGCAATACTTGCATGAGCCTCAAGTAATCCATCCAGCCTTTCCTTACTGTCAGAGAAACAACTTTTTGGGTATGTTGGCACTGTCAAGACATTTATGGTGCAAACCCAACAGTTAGAACTGTATCTTTATGATGCATTCTAGTTCCATCGTTCATCCATGACTAGATACAGTTACTCTACTCTTCTCAAAAGTGCAGGAACATGTGAAGAATGTGAAAGAAGGTGGTTATAAATTTGCATTTCTGTTCTAGAAGATATACTAAGCAAGAGCTGTGATGAGCCAAAACTTTCACAGAAATACAAGAAAGTAATTGTTGTGGAAGGGTTTGTGAACCTGCAAAGGAGATATGTATTTTTCCCTGAGAGGTCATGGTATGCCCTGGGCAATATCCTTGTTGACCTGTTCCTAGGAAGATAAATCATACAGGAGTGAGACATCTGGTTGTTCTAGGTGGCACTATGTGTCACCACACATGGGCCATGTCAGAGCTGTCTAAGCAGTAAAACTACTTTCATTAAAGTTTAACCACTCTAAACTTATGATAGGCACCCTCACATATAACTATTGCACCTGCACAAAATTGCAGAGGCATACACCTCCTGCTGTGGTTGAAGATGAAAACTAAAAAAAAAAAACCAAAATCAAAACAAAGCTCCCAACCCTTATGTTCACATTTTGGTGCTGTGAAACCTCACATGGGAGTGATCTGTTTCTGGGCTGCTAAAAAACATGAAACCCTGAGAAATGAAGTTTATGATGTGTGAAATAATGTACTTGGACAACACTCCCTTCCCCCCATTTCTCAAAATAACTCCGATGCTCTCCATGTACACCAAACTGATCTTTCTCTCTGAGGCCACAGCCCAGTGGAGCCTCATCCCTCCCACCCTTCATCCCCCCGCTTTGATTTGCGCAATAGATTATATGCAATGCGTGATATTTGGAAGCCACATCCTGCTGTAGGCAGGGCTGGCTGTACTTCCTAACACAACATTTGGGGATGACTCCGCTTCCAGCAAGTGAAGATGATGTGCTGAACGTGGTTTAATTAGTGCCAGCTTTGTCCTATTAACAAGTGTTGGCTTTCTTCACTCAATGCACAAACAGTGATGTTCTGCAGGTTATAGTGCCCTTAGCTTTAGAAGCTCTTCTATATATTGCTTCCTGATTACACAGGAAATAGTGCATGATACCGGGGATAATTCACATGGATAAAGTTGCTTGCATGACTATGAATGAGAAAAACTGGGGCTCCAGGTGCAAAATACGTCTTTTTCTAATCTCTGGGCTATTCTCTATGTGTATGTCTATTTACACATTGCATGCTTATTACTTTTTATTACTTTTAAAACTTAAAAATAAAATTGGCTTGAATTTAGTTTGAGGGTTGGCACCAATCCAGAACAATTCTTGTTTTAACTGAAACAGTTCACCCACTGCTAATTTTAACACAAGTGATTTATTTTATTAGCATGGATGCAATTGGGAAGCACACTCTCCCTTCCTAAACATTGGAAGCCTAGCACAGAGACTTGGAAATGGCAATGCTACAGATCTATGAAGATGAACTTTTTTTCTGGGAAATGGTGTTTTTGAAAGACGCCTAATTTTCACACCTGCCTTTTCTACCTGTGCAGGAAGGAGGGAGCTGAAAGCTTCATACTGTCTGATGATGTCTGAAAGAAAGTAAGCAAGTGAGACACTGAGTCTAGTTAACCCAAGCTTTTCATTCCCGTAAATTTGGTGAAAATATAGAGGACTTGGCTCAATCATAGCAAATGATGAGACTAAGTACTACACCTTCAACTAGGACCAGGAAAGAGAAACAGCAAGGGCTAATTGCTATATATAGGCAGTGCAGCCATTGAAAGACCTTTAACCTGTTTATTTTTTCTTAATAAAGTTTTTGCAATCTATGAAAGAATGACTGTGTTATTCACCACTGAGCTTCGGCACATGACCCAGCTTTTTCTACCATTCAAGGAATGTAATTTAAACTAGATTTAGCCTTCTCTGCGTGGCCAAGCATGATGCCCACTGGAATGTTCAGCTTATGTGGAATTGTTTGGTTTAGTTTAAATAAATAAATAGCATTAAAATCTAATCATGGAAAATATAGCTGTTAAAAATAGACTGAGGTAGCACTAACTGGAAGTGTTGATAAAAGGTATGTGCAGGAGGGATTCTGAGAGCCGATTCATCAAGTGCAACAGCAACCAGACGACCAGTGCTGGCGAGATTTCAGGCACGTAAGCATCACTGTTGAGTCTCCCCACCCTGCTGCAGGAGTTTCTAGCAGGAGTTAGACCTGTTTCCTTCTCTTTGCACTTCAACCATCTGCTTTCCCTTCCATTAGATTCTCCATGGAGATACAAGATTCTCATCAAGATACCTGCGGTGAGCCTGGCACCCAACATGAAAATCGCTGTGTGCAATGTTTCTCCACCTGTGAAGCAGCTGTTTAAAAATGAAGCAATATTAGAGAGGCCTTTATTTTTTGTTTTGTTTGTAGTTTTGATGCTGAGTTTTGTTTGTCTGTCCCACCGTAAAACCTCAGTAAGCAAAAGATGTCATGAAGCCAAATGGCAGAGTTTTTCTCAAATCGATTCACCTTCAGCTGCTTTCAGTTTTTTTCAGCCATCAGCCTCAACAAGAATGTTACTATTCTTGACCAGGACATGTAAGTTAAACAGGGCATTTAATGGGGGAAAAAAAAAAACTAACAAAAAACCCCCCAAAACCCCCAAACCAAAACAACAACAACCCCAAGACATTTTACATATCGAATTCCATGATCAGTTTGGTTTTGAGTATTTGTGAATTTTCATGAATGGAAAAAAATATTCCCTCAAATGCACCTTATTTTGGATTTTCTAATTTGTACAATGGGAACAGACAAGAGGTCTGGCCATGGTGCATCAAGCAACCTTTAAAGTAGCCTGGAATCCATCCAGAAGAGCCTATTTCAGACTGCAATAGATACTGCAAGGACCTGGGGAGACTTTTCCAAATGAATGTGCTCTTTTTTTCACTAACATTTTCAGTTGGAATTCCACTGAATTCCACTTTGCTTTTTGCTCCTGCAAAACTAAAGTCCTATGGAAAACGGAAGACTTTCTGATGAACTGTAATCATGTGTACCAAGGATTTTTGGTAGTTGAATTTTTGTCTATACTCTTTGAACAGATAAACAATGGTGCTGCCACTAGGGATGGCAGACAAGGTGCTCAGCTGCCTTCTTCACCTTCACTACACAGGGAACAGAACAAATCATGCATCTGCTTCTGAGCCACTAGGTTACAGTGAGATTTGGTTTAAATTATTACTGATTAGAACTTGCTTCAGAATGCTAATTTACACATGTGAAATCTCTCCAGGAACTGACTGATCAGTGGGCCATATCTTCCTGCCCTGAGGACCTGGTGGACAGCCCAGGGCAATGACTGTATCCCTTCTATAAAGGTGAGCCC
Source organism: Pithys albifrons albifrons (assembly GCF_047495875.1). Taxonomy (NCBI): domain Eukaryota; kingdom Metazoa; phylum Chordata; class Aves; order Passeriformes; family Thamnophilidae; genus Pithys; species Pithys albifrons. Next base: position 51,019,833 of record NC_092459.1, on the reverse strand, counting down.
TCCCTATGTCTCAGCCACCCCTTGGTGTAAGCCTAGTTCTGCATAACACTGGTAATCTTGTCCCTAAACATTATGATTTCTGTATATAGGGCAGACAAAGGATGGGAGTACAATAGACATTTTTCAGAAAGGAAATCCAGCAGTCAAGGTCATTCAGTCACAGACTTGAGATTTCCTGAGTCTTCTTCCAAGGACCTGCAGTCACTGCTATTGACTCAGACAAGTCTCAATTCAGATGTTAAATATCATGGGTGACATCAGTCATTGCAAGTAATGTTACTAAAACCTTTAGAAAATGGGTGTCAATTTTTTCAGGAGTAAATAAAGACAGTAAAAATCTATGAGAAATATGTACATTCATGATAAATGTTGCCTACAGAAAGCTACATGATACTTCCAATTCATTAATTTATAAAGTCAATTAAAGAGCCCAAGAGCACAGAGGTGCCAAAACTATAATTTCTCTGACATTCTGGTTCTAAAAAGCTGCAAAATGAATCCTCCTCCTTTGCCCAAAACATCTAACCGTTAACAAATCAACTACTCTGTTTGCATGCTTTTGCCAATGGTCTTTTTACATTTGATAGGGAATGCCGAAAAGCTCATAGTTTAAAAAGCTTATCTGAATATGGCCCAGAGCAATGGAAAACAAGGTGAGATGCTGCAGAGGTCAGATGGGATCCAAGAGTGTAAGTAAAAGCTAAGAGAAGAAGCAGTGGGAAGAAAAATGCTTGGCAGGTCTGCTGTGCATAGCAGCCTGGTGCTCTTCCCTGAGATTTCCCATCCCTGAGCCAGCACCAGCTGGGTCAGTGCCTCCTGGTGACTCAGCGCAGGAGGGTGTAACAGCTCCAGAAGCCTGGCATCCACACTGTTGTGGCACTCAGACCTGCCTAGTAACATCACCTTCTCTGTTAGACACACTAAGTCAGCCACAGTGTTACTAGGATGTCCTAGGTCCTCTGGATAGTTGTACCATGCTCAGCCATGCAGAATATACCCGACAACTGAGAAGAGGCAAAAAAGGAAGCAAAGTCAAATAAATAATAAAAAATCAGGGCCAAACTGGGATTCAACAGAGAGTGAGAGTTGATGGACATATGAGTTTGAAAATGAGAAGTCTGGATTGGCTGGAGAAAGAGATTCAAATAAATTTCCTCCTTACACATTTAAACTGAAGAGTGTGCCTCTATGGCTGTATACTGCTTGGCAGAACTGTGAAGCAATTTATCTGCTGAGATAAGTATTCATCATATGTTTCCAAAGAGTGCACTGTCAAGCCCACAGAAACTCCATGAGTTCCTAGAGACTCTTAAACTCTGGGTTTCTCACCTCCAACACCTTTCACACTGTAATCTCAAATTCAAAGTTCCTTTGCTATTGCATATGGAAAGATCACAGAACAGCTACTTTTGAAACATCCGTTTTCCGATTGTCAACGTTTTTTTCCTACACCACCTCTCATGTAGCTGCACCTAGTCACTCCCTTTCCTTCCTCCTGCTCTGAGACCTGCAGCTCTGTAAAAATAGCTGGTGTGGAAGGTTAACTTCTCTTGCTGGAGAACTGAAACAGCTGTAGTTGCTTGAAATCTGGAAGACTGCCAAAGATTCACTGCTCTTCCCCAACTCCTTTTTTACTTTGCTGCTTTTCCAAAACATCATTTCTTGTTTGAAGATATGTGGCTGTCATGGCTGATGAAACTGTACTGATGCACCATAGGAGAGAGAAAAGGAAGCTTTAGGAGGTACCTCTAATACTATTGAGATTGTGTGCTGACTTTTCCTTAAATAGTCCAGGAATAGCTATAAATATGCTGAAACTAACACTCAGAGAGAATGTATTTCACCTAAAGCAAATAGAATAAACTGCAAATAAAAGCAAAGAGATTGAGTCCAAACCATCATTCACCAATAAAAACCTCATTCCATTATATGCTTACGTTTACGGTTTTGTGTGATATTTAAATATAACAGGGAACTACACAAAATTTTAAAAAAGAAAACTGATCTTAAAATGGAGTAAAAATCAAGGTATGGGAGTGCATGTGTCCATTAACTGCATGGGAAGCAGAGTTGCTTCTGCCTGACCACAACTTTTGAAATCTAGTCTCAAGGTTATTCTTCAGATGACCATTAATATGTGCTATGGTATAAAAGGGTATCTGTCCTATGAAATCTCCATGAAAAAAAATTATTTGGAAAGGGCAAATAAAGCACATTAGGCTTTGTCCTGAGAAAACACATGTACAAATCTGAGACAGATAGAAATTAGTAATGTTCAGTAATGCTTCAATTTTTTTTTTATCCAAAAATGCTCCGTTTCTCTGCATTCTTATACTCACCAGACTGAATGGGCTGTTACCAAACATTCTTTTGCTTCTCTTTTCTTAATTATGTGGTTTTGAAAAGGCTGTTTACAAATTTATATTGGGATGATAATCTCTAGCAAATACCTGATTTAAAGTGTAAATTTGTGAACATATACAAGGACCTGTTGAAGCTCACTGGAAATACTTGGAAAATACTGTAAATTGTGCTCAGTTGGACTGTCAGTGGCTGAGGGTGTACTCTCAATAAGTTTTGCCCTTGGAGTCTCACTAAAGTCTGTAAAAACCTACTTATTGTTACACTTATTATGTCTGCATCTGTTCTGGCTTCATCAAATTGAAGATTTTTTAATTAAAGGGAAAATAAAGATGGATGTATTCTAGTTGAATGAAGATGAAGACTCCATGCAATGAGATAACCTACCTGTGATCTTCTGCCAGCTTGACTGAGACATAGTTCAAGGTAAAATGTGTTTAGAATGCCTTCAGAGATCTGAAGTAGTAGATTACCAGCAAAGAAAACTTTCCTGTTTCCTTATCTTAGGGAGACTGGTTTCCTGCTAGTTGTGGGTGCTCCTCCTGTGTAAAGTACCATAATACCCTTGTTCAGCATTTTCAATTTAATGTTGTAGTGATATGGAGGTTATGTATAATCTCTGTGGCTGTTCAGATTCCCTTTTTGTCTTCCACAGTGGGCAGTACTGGAGTTCATGCAGTATCATAGGTGGTGACTCCACAGAAAACTAATTACATCGGGTTCTCAAAGTGCTTTGAAGATGAAAAGCACTGCATCAGTGCAACTTCAGGTATTATTATTATTTATATAGCAAAGATGATCATTAGTGGAAGCCTAGCTTTGAGTACCTTTGGAACTAAGGTGGGAGAAAGATTTGGACAAACTCCCTGTCCTCACACTTTCATTGGATCTGGTTAAGGTAGAAAACTAGCATTCTGAGTTCCTCTGATGTCTTCCTTAATTATGAAATACTATGAAAAAGAAAGTCATTGAAGCAAAGGTGGGCTCCTGTGAGGTGAGAGAAAAAATCACCTCCTAAACTGTCAGCCAAACCTTGTAGTAGTTAGCACTCTTTCTAAATGGATGAAATAGGAGAAATACAAACTTATTAATTAATAGATATTGAATAGAGTGGATAGTCTAAGATATTTGAGTGGTCCTTAGCACATGACTCAAGGGAAGTACAATCGTATGGAAAGTTTTTTAGTACAAAATGTTAAATACCTGCTGCATAAGTGATATGCAGAAAAGAAGTGGATGGTGAGAGAAGACAGCTGCATGGAATGAGTGAAGATTGATAGGATATTATAGTTCACAGTTGAAGACTGTCAGAATGGAGCAATATCTTCATACTTTGACTTTTCAGGACAAGGAATGACAATTGACTAGTTTGCCTGAGTTCTATAGGAAGTCTTATGGGAAACCATCTAGACACAATTTCTCTACTCGCACACCCTTTGCAATCGCCAATTGAACGTTTACCCTGCCATTGAGGGATTGAGCACTATAGTCCATTGAAAGACCACAGAGCTGGGTCAACCAAAATGGAGCCAGAAGAAATTCATCAGAGGTTATCCTAGACCTCAGCAATTTCCTTAGGCTCATGTATTCATGGTTGGATTCTCTGTGTTCCTGAAATAAAACTACAAGGACTTGAATAAAAGAAGGAACTAAGTAAAGCTCAGAGAAGTGTTTTCATCTCACAACACTGAATAGGAACATCTTGTCCTCAACAGAAGTATGCCAGGTCAGACCAGGTAGGATTCTTGCCTGAGTAATACTTCTTTGCCTCCACACACAAAACCCAGGTGGCAATCTTACAGTTGGCTATATATTCAGCTTTCAAACAACTATGATGAGTCTCCCAGGGAAACACTTTGAAGTAGTGATGCATAGATAATTTTGAATATTCCCCTTTGAATAGGAAAATTCAAAGTGTAAGCAGAGCCTGTGTTTTGAAAAGGCCTCCCTGTGGAGGGTGTCCTATTATATGTAAATATCACTGAGAATAGTATGCAAATATGGTCATTAGGAAAGGTCTGAACTTTTCCAGAACAACTTTAATTTTGAGCCAAGCTACTTCAGCCTTCAAAGGCAACAAACTCTGTGACTCAGCAGAAGCTGAAACTTAAAAAAACCTGTTTCATCAAGAACCAGTAGTTTTAAGATGCTAAGTATCCAGAGGCTTTTCTTATGCCTTAAACTATTATCGATACTGTTCTTCTATTCAATTAGTTGCAGACGTGTAGAACTACTGAATATTCCATGATTTCAATGTTTTGCTATCAACTCTGATTGCATTTTCCCTACAGAACCTATACTATAGAAGGAAAAAGAGGGAGGAGGAGCAGGATACAAAGTTCCTAGCAAAGCTCACAGAACAACTGCTCAGTTGTGTGGGATATGGAAAACTTTCTAACAAGGATGAGGAGAGGCAAAGTGAAGATTTCCTTCCTCAGCCGCCTAAGCCAGCAGAGTTGGATATATGTTATACAGTACCCACACTCCTTTATGTAGTCCTGTGTAAATTTGACATGGGCATCATGTACATGTATTTCATTACATTTATAAGTTCATGTCTCTTTGGAAAAGAAAGAAAACCTTTAAACTACTTTTCATAAATTTTCTGGTACACTGAGTTACTGTAAAAAGAAAGTGTGAGGAAATAGGATGATTACATGTATTTAAGTAGCCACCATCCAGGGTTTAGTAGCTTATACTCATCAGCTTTTCCTTTGCAATTATATCAATGAAAATTAGATGTCATAATATATCTTTCTGGATACAATCTGTTTATGTTTGAAGTTAAGAGTAATTTTTACACTGATTTAAATGACTGAAATCCTGGAACTTGCATGCGCATTTTATGTCAGTTCTAATGGGAAGTATGCAGTTGTAGTCTAGGCTTGTTTCAAGGAGCAATTTAAATGTCTGAAAATTTTCCCTTTTATACTGGTCTAAGCTCACATTTCTTATTTTGTTATGCAAACTTCCTCATCATAGCAGCAGGAACCATGTCTTTTTAAGTGATGGGAGAGTCCACAATCACCAGAAAGCTATTTCTTTTGGTTGGCTGACTCCCTTGACAGTGTGTTACTAACCCAATACAGCCTGTCCTAGACTCTGCTTCTAGCTCCCAGCACTAAGTTTCTTCAGCACTTAAAAGTTGCTAACCGAAAACGATCACTATAAAAACATGCCTGTCTATGTCCAAGGTGCCTTTGCTTTGCAAATGCCAGCAAACCAGTAAGCAAATGCAGCATTTTGGCTACCATGAGAAAAGAGTGAGGGCAGCTATATTGGAGGCAGTTGGTTTTACCAGATTACTGAGCAACTGCATCTATTTAAAATGTCTATAGTCATAGTACCCATTGATAATGCTTAACATGTATATATGCACAGTGTCTGTATTGCTTCTTTGGGTCTCCCGGTGGTGTTGCCAGTTAGGAAGTATTTACAACAAAGATTCATCTTTTTTTTTTGTTGTTTTTTCTTTGTTGTTGTTTTGTTTTGGTTTTTTCGTCTCTGTCAAAATGCCTTTTAAATAAGAACAGGAACCAGTAAGATCTTCCTGTTTCAATGTAGTGTAGTGATGTGCTAGCATCATGTAATTTACATCTGACACACTTTCCAGGACTGACAGAGTCTGGGTGTGAATATGTCCTCAGGCTCAATCAAAAGCACATGATTTGAGTCAGGGAAAGGCAGGCATCTCTTTGCAGTGCTGATTTTTAGGCCCCATGTTTGTGGAGCCATTGTTAGAAAAAGCTAGAATAAAATGGAGGACCCTCAAACAGTTTCATGGAACTGAGCCAGATAATACCTCTAGGTAGTGATTTCTCAAACATGAGTTATGCTTCTGACCTTATTGTCTATGTCAACAGTAGAAATGAAAGTAATGTAAGGAGTAGGTAGCTCTGTATCATCAAAGGATTGCTTTTTTTGCAGGAAAAATCCTCAAGGGCCATGCGCCCCACCTCTGTTGTCTGAGTCCTCTGGCAGATCTAACTGCAAATGGCTCAAGTGAATAGCATGAGAAGAAAAGGAATATGTCTTCAAGGAGACTATGGTAAAGCTGGCCATTTGAATAATACATTGCATTAAAAAAAATGTATATCAAGGACGGTTCGTGAGCTCAGTAGAAGGCTCAGTCCTGCCAGGTTTGGATTAGGAGTAAATGCAAAGAAAAAGTTCCACAGGAGGAAGGTAAATCTTATTTTCTGCCATATTTTGCTTAAATTCTTGAAATGAGAGCAGTGGTAATCATGGAGGAATTACAAGAAGAATTAAAACCAGTTCTGACTCAGTGGGGTAGAAACAGCCATCACCAAAACTGGAGAAGGTTTTCATCTGTCATACCCAGAACTCTGCATTCAGACTGTCAACCAGTCAAAGTAATTTCAGATCTGGATCAACCTCCACACCTGACTTGAAAAACTCTATCCCTTAAACGATTAATCAGACTTTTTTTCTCTCTGTCTCTTTTAATCAACACCAAGCTGCAAAGTCTGAGGGAAAAGTCAGCATGGTGATATTGTGCAGTTGAGGCAGTGATTCTGGGTAGCACAGCAGCACTGCAGACACATGTGGGACATGAGACAAGCACATTGTTTAAAAGCATTGGATTTTAGTGGGTGAGACAGGTAGACACATAATTTCTTCCAGTTCTCTATTACTGTAGTTTCCACTTTAAAGATGGAAATTTAATTTCTAAAGTAGGAGGTATCCTTTAGTGTGTACTCACTGTATTTAAAACATCTTGAAATTACATGATATGCATATAGGTTTTAGGCTGTCTGCAACTTATCCTTCTAACTTTATTCTTTAAAAACATTTCAAATTACTGGTACAGGGTGGAGGCCTTAGGATGATTCAGCTTTTCACCAAATACTGCTAAATAAAACATAAACACAATTTTAAAATACTTAACAGGATTTTAATTTGGGGTTTGTGCTTTTTTAACATTACCTTCAGAAATTGGTATTTTTGCCTCTTTTCCAGTTTGAATTCAATATCTAACATACCCTTATACAGAGGCTGAGAAATGTGCACTAACACTGTTTTTTGTCATCCGCAGACAGTGCAACTGCTGCTGCAGAGATGCATTTGGAGAAAGTGCATAAAGAACTGGATGGATAGCACACAAAATTATGTCACCATGATGACTTTGAAGTGTGTAATAAATGCACTCCACACAAATAAATCTAGATGGGAGAAATGGCCTATGGAATGTCTTTACGCAGGCACACACATCCATTACCACCAAAAAAACACTCAAAGAGTTTTGGCACTGAAGCATAAAATTATTTCAGTTGTCTAAGATGCCCCATGGGACATACCTGACAATCAGCCTGTCTAGGAAACACTACATTTTCTCTCAGGGTGAGACCTTCTCTGAATGCTTCAGTATCCACCTTTCCAAGGGCATTATCCTCACAAAATGCTTGGAATGCCCTTCCGTTTCTACAGATGAACTAGGACAAGCCAGCTTAAATGTGACTCATTGCTATTATTTAAGGAAAACTTCAAGGAGTCATTCCTTGTGCTGGTCCCCTTCATTACTAATAGGAAAGGGAAGAATTTGGATTTAAAATAACAAGCAAATTTGAAATTAGAAATCTGCAATAATCATATGACCATTATATTTTGAATTTTCAAATTAAAAAAAAAAAAAGATCTGAACCATCCTGCCTTCAGAATCCAATGCTCGAAAGGCAAGCACTGTTTGCTTTATCAGTGATAGGGACCTAAAGGGTGAAGCAGGAGACAATAAGCGAAACCCTTATAAAAATCACTTTCTCCCACTGATTCTGAAGGAATGAGGCTTTAATTCCAGAAATTGAAACTAACTGTCACTCAAGGAATCTGATTACACGGGGAAATGTAAACTAGATGCAATGATTTCATAATGTTGAATCTAAGCCATATATAAAAGATGCTTGAAAAATTATGTGACAGTATTTGACTACTATCTTTTTAATAATAGTTTGCAAATAAATATGTTTTCTGAAACTCATGGTAAGATTTGAATTATAGTAGTTCATGACAACCATGATTTTGTTTTGAGTGGCACAAATGATGTTTGTTTTTCCAGTGTTTTGATGGTATCTGCTTCTGGTCCTAAAATTTCAGTTCAAAGTACATCCAGATGGATTAGATCAAGGATGCTACTGAAATGCAGACATGACTGGAGAAAAATGAACAGGGGAGAAATAAATTTGGATCACAGTACTGAAACAAAAGATATATGGACATATGCAACAGCAAAAGACAATTAGAAAATGTATTTATACTAAATTAAAACTTTATTGACTAATGTTCTCCAGACAACATGATCTGACAAACTATGGTTGCATACATGCAATGAAGTTGAACACAACAGTAGTTTAACATGGAATGTCAAACAAATTAATATAATGTATTAAATGAAACAATTTATCTGTGTTGCTGCAAAATGAAACCAAGCTATGTATTTCCTTCGTCAATCTGTGTTCAGCTAAGAGGCTATGCATTTGAAGAAACTGGTAGATTTCTTTAGCATAGATTTCAAATAAATTATCTAGAATTGTATTCTTTAAAAATTCTTCCAACTTCACTTGCATTTCAAACAAAATTTAAGTGTAAACACTAAAGTTGCTAGAGCCATCTAGAAAGACCTAACTGTCAAACTCAGAGTGGACATTATGCTTCAGTAAATGTGAATATTTAGAACAAGAAAAATACCAGTTACTGCAAAAGCCATGTAGGCATATTTTATTATTAATCCAGCTCAAAGCACTTCTTCTAAGTTTCTCACATAAAAGACTAAAGCTTACTTACAGTACTACATCTTCTATCATTCAAGCATCATTATTACCTACCAGGGAGATTGTCTAGATGACCTAATGGGTCTTTTTCATCCCTAACTTCTACAAAAGAAAATCATTCATGCCAGCAAGAACATGGTTCGCTACATCTTGGGCTTGATCCTGTAGACTTTGTTCAGGCAAAACTCCCAAAGACTTAAGAGAGATTTTCCAGAGGAAGACATCTAGAATTAGACCCTTTTGATTTTTTTACTTTTAAAAGAGCATCCACTTAGGAGACATGGAAAATATTCTATAGAATTAAAAAAATATAATGACATGTTTTTTCACTTGCATTGAAGGAACCAGAGAATGTAAACACCATAGAGGCCCACATCTTCACAATAACCATGAGAAAGTGTCAACTGCAAGTAACTTATGTGCGTTTATTTCTCAGCCTATGCTTCTGAGGGTGTTTTGTGCATACCTTTACCTCCACATCCACACATACACGTACCCCCTTAATATATATAAAGGTGTGATAAAATTCACTGAAGGCACTTGCTTACTCATCTTGATTCTTAAATCAGCAAATGGCAGCAAACTGTGTTTTACAGGATGCTAAATAGACTGTACATGAGCAGCATGACGCAAGTATTGCTGCAGGCAAGATTGTGTCATTGCTGGTTCCTCAAGTGTGGAGCTATCTCATTTACGCACATCACAAAATATACCTGCATGAAAGGCTGGAAAAGCAGGTGATCAAAGCATTTGTTGGTGGGCCATGTCTGAAATTTGAATTGAACACCTCAAAGACTGTAGATTGTCTTCACAGGAGCCTTCCAACAACCTGGAGGACCCCGTAGGAAAGTTTACCTTCAAAGTGCACTTTCTAAGAATGGAATGTTCTTGACAGGGAAATGGTCAGAGGCTATCCTGGACTTTTTTGCATGTTGAATAGAAAAAATATTTTCATTTTCAGGTAGCACTTCACCCTGACAAATATGAGTTCAGTTATTATTGGGTTTTAGTATTACAGAAGATTCTTTAGAAACAAACATGATAGCACACACATACACATACACTCAGATATTTACAGCCTTTCTAGAAAAACAGCCCCTTACCTTAGTACTACCTATCTTTTTCCTTTTTTTAGTATTTATGTTCTTTAAACCAGCTACATTAAATACCAATGTGTAGTGTACCACCCCACACCAACCCCACATTCCCCCCAAAAAACAGCAATTATTTTAAAAGTTTGTTTTCGTGTTGCTTTTTTTTATGATTGTTAAAATCTCCTGCTTGAGACTAAGTACCACCTCTGTTGGAACAAGATCAGCACTGACGGCATCTTCCAATGCACGTCGTTTCATAGTTGAGCAAGTACTGCAGCAAGAAGCCTAGATCTCCAGGTCATCAGGTCGAGGTCTGCTGCTGGCGCGGCTGCTGGCTCTGCTGGGAGGCCTCTGATCCACAATGGTAAGGGGCTGCAGCTCATGTCCCGATGCCAGTTTTTTAGTGTTCTGGTGGTCATCGGAGAAGTCGAAGGGCTGGGCATGCGAGTTGGAGATGGTGCTGCCAGCCTGCCCCATTCTGTTCTGCTCTGCACTGTAGTTGGCCCAGTTTTGCTCGCTGGCTTGCTTATTGTAGTTACGACAGGAGGAATTGTTCCTGTCTCCGGTAACAAGCTTGTACCCTGGGGGAGACATGGGAGACAAAGGGGCGGTCGGTGAGGAGCAGCCGTTGTAATAAGCATATTTGGGGGAGCCACAGTCCTTGGAAGGGCTTATGGCACCGCTGTGGGAGTAGGGATCGGTTTTCCCTTTCACACGATCCTTTACACCCTTGAAGAACACGTAGAAAAGCTCAATGATGTTCAATGCAAGAGACACCAAGGACACCACCAGCATGAAGAGGATGAAGATGGTTTTTTCAGTTGGACGGGAGAGAAAGCAGTCCACTCTGTGTGGGCACGGATCTCGTTCACAGGTGTAGATGGCATTCAAACTAAACCCATATATGTACCACTGTATCAGCAAGAAAGCCACCTCAAAGACAGATTTAAACAGGATGCTGATGATGTAAGTACGGAGCAGTCCACCACGCATCTTTACTTTGCCATGCTCTTCGATCCCATACTTGAATTTCTTAATTTCTATTTGTTTGAGGTGCATATCCACATTCACGCCATCATTTGCGACCACCTTGAGCTCTTCTTCTCTTTTGTTCAGCTTCTCTTCTTTCCTCATTACATAGAACACGTGTGCCAGGTACAAAAGGGTAGGTACAGACACAAATATGATCTGCAGCACCCAAAAGCGTACATGGGAGATGGGGAAGGACTTGTCATAGCAGACATTCTCGCAACCAGGCTGTTGAGTGTTACACCGGAAAGCAGACTGTTCATCTCCCCAAGCAGATTCGACTGCTGTCCCTAACAGCAAGATTCGGAAAATGAAGAGGACAGAGAGCCACACTTTCCCTCCTGCAGTAGAATAGGCTTGAACCTTGTCAAGAAGTTTTCCTAAGGCACTCCAATCACCCATCTTCACAGGATGCTGGCTAAACAAGGACACAAATTAAAAAAAAATAGTGACAGTTAAGACAGAGCTTTACTACCTTTGATATACTAAATCACAGGTCAATGCTAATAGAGCAGTGGAGTCAGCTTTGTTGTATTTCATGTTTTACACAATCTGAAGGGAAACCAGAGTTTTAGTTAGACTGCAAGTGGAGTGGGAAGTCAGGGAAACAGAAAAGAGAAAGCAGCATAAAATGTCTCAGAGAACAATGAGAAAAGAAGTTTCTAATTTCATTCCAATTTTCAAGAAGCCCATGACAACTCTCAGTGACCATTGTAGCTGGATCAGCTTCCTGGGTGGCAGCCTCACTTCAATGATCTACACCTGCCTCAGGTGGAAAAGAGCTGTGACACACTGCTGAAGCAGGGTGTGGAACTAAGAAGTGGCACTGCCTAAATATGCTAAGAACATAAGAAAGATTTCTCAGTTTTAGTGTGTATTGATCATTGACTGTAATTTTTATGTTCACTCTTTCAGATACTAAAAAAGCAAACCACAGTATAACCTAAATACAAAAGATGTCATTAAGTTAATGTTAGGGGCAGATACCTAAAATTCTATCACTGCAAAATGCATGCTGTTGTTCCTTACACCAACATTAAACTGAGCTCTTGCCTCTTACTACATAGTGTGCAATACATTTAAGAGTATAATTCCGAACAATGACAAGTTTATATGCTGTTCAGCTTCAGAAAAAATTGCTTTCTAAATAAAGCTTGTACATCAATATTTGCAGCACAAAGATCAAAGTTAGCATTCTTTACCTATAGTTTTATGAAGGAATCCAAATTAGTAAATACATGAAACATAACTAAGATCATGTTACCATATTAGAGGAACTGTTTTCCTGTTTATCTGTGATTTGCCTAATTCATTGTAGTTTCAGCTTTGTGTTTGCATCTTTTTGTATTTAAATTCCTACTTTGTTTTGAAAAGAATAAAGTTTTAGCAAGGGGGAAAAAGGGTAAATGAGCTTTTTCTGTTTTCAAGGCAACTCCTGGCTTGCAGTTTGCATTCCAAGTGTTGAACAATGCAAGTTTAAACTGTCTCTCCTGACTTGAGTTTTAAAGTGCACATTTCTGGGACAGAAAGGCAGGTTCTTGGGATATCTGGAAATATACAGGATGACATAAAAGAAATTAAATGGTTTGCTGGATGTTTAAATTCCTAGGAAAAACAAATTTCACCATAGATTTTTATCAACTCGAGAATGGCAACCTTATGTGCATAAAAACTTATATTGTAACTTTTCATATATGAAAAAGCTTGTGAAATCAGGAACATAAGAGGAAAAAATTTAAAAAGTTTCCCCTTTAAAGTGAATGCTGCCGGGCATAGATATTTGTTCCGTGTCTGCTGAGTAATCCCTTCCTGGTATTAACAGTTTTGATAATGTTCAAATGATTTCCTCCTCACTGCATCATGGATATACTCCCTGGTGACAGTCATTTATAGAAAAAGCACTTTTTGGATAATTCTTAAAATAGGAAATTCTAGCACCAAGGAGACTTGCTTTCAAGAAGCAGTGAGTCACTGGAAACACCAGATTATAAATCTGGCAAACTCAAACATAAGAATAGATGCCAAATAAAAACACACCATTCCTGCCATCAGAAAGACTCTGAGAGAGTAATGGGACACAAGTGTTTAAAGTATTCGTTCTCATAGCTCCGAGTTACCAATTATCTTTGAATCCCTGAAAAATATCCCAGGGCCATTTCCTTCATTTGCCTAGTCAGCTGGCTCTGAAGTTCACCCACTGCAGCCTGCTGACCCTTCCCCATATAATTAGCTCTTCTCATGAATGAAGGCCCATCAAAGGCTCAGGCCTGGCTTCAGACGTTTAAATCGGGAAGCCTCTGCTGGGAGAAGTACACACAACTTGTTTACTTCTGACAGCCCCTCAACCATCCTCAGCTTCCATCCTGCCCAGGAAAAGTGAGTTTGTCTTTTTGAGTTGGGGTGACAGACAAGGAGTCAGGCAGAGGAGTGCAGAGGGCTCTGGAAAGGCTAGAAGAAAATGTGACCACATTCCTCCTCAGTCTGGAGTTGTTAAAACAGAGAACAGCCTGTAACTACAAAACATGTGAAGTTTGTTTTAAAGGCTATTTGCTCCATGTCCTAGAATTGAAGTGGACAGAAGGAGCATTTTTCAACTAACAGCTTCTTGATTTAATTAGTCAGCTTTCCAATGATTTTAAACTATTGGGTTAACAGACTTTCCTCAGACTCAATGTTATTACTGTCTAAATGTTATTTCAGATTGAAAGCCTGATTAAGAAAACAGAGGATGTGTTATTTCTAGGCAGTTATGTGTTGTTTGTTTTCTAATTACACTCCTTTCTGGTTCATTAATGCAATGTGATTTACTTCAGTTTTGACCTACTTAATCCCACACCTGCAATGTTTGGGGAATTTACTACCTATTTTTTAATTTGCTCCAGCATGAAAAATTGCTAAGTTTCATTTGTGTCCTCTGGCAATACAAACTCCAGGAGGAAACATTCCATGCTTGAATTACTCATACATAGTTTTGAAAAGCAACTTTTTTTAAAAAAAAGAGATCAGTTACATGCTGGCCTTTGCCAGTGATAAAAAACTCCACATCAATTCAAAACATTGTACTGTTAATCAGATAACCTTGTGGTGGCACAAATATATTATTCCTCTTCTTAAGTGGATTCTACTGCTTTATGAAACACAGTACTATGCTTTGTTTTAGAGAAAATTCATTCATCGTATCTAACTTGTTTACTTTCAGGATACTGAAAGACCAGTTTTATTCACTGATTACAAATCTGTTTACCAGGTATAAAAAGAGGGTTTGTATCAAACAGGTATTTTAAGTACTCTAGCTTTGTAAGTAGTTTGTAATGGTTGGCAGAATCTCTAAAAATAGTTCATCAACACTCTGGACTTTTAACTTCTTTCAACACTTCCAAACACCTTAAATGAGTCCACTGAAAGACACAGGCTGAGCTGTTCAAGTTATACAATATCAGTACTGCAGGAAGTTAAGGATATGTCTGATGATGAGTACCTGTGTTTCATGAGTTTCTACTGATTAATACTTTACAGGATCATTACCTTCTTTTGAGGCAGACTAACGCTGGCCTAGCATTAACATATAGCAGTCTTTAAAAGATGTATTTCTTCCAGGTCCTACCGTGTGTGGGTAAAGATAGGCAAAAAATCCATAAAGCAGCAGAATATCTGGCAGCATTCATCTGCATGGGTTTTGGATGACCACATATATAAAACATTTGATTTGTAAGCCACCATTAAGAAATTCTAGAACTATTTTTTATGGATGGTATTCATCATGTCATCTGATTCATATTTTCCAAGAAGAATAATACAAACTCAGTGCTGTGGTAATGTGCCCAGGTCTGACTACAGTGTTAAAAGGTCACATGTCAGTGGACGGTAGAGCAGTAAGGGTTAGAATGGGTTCTAAAATGGGATCATGCAGATGAAGCAATTCCGAAACAGGCCAGAGTTTTTGTTTTCCAAACTTTTCTACCTTTTTATTTGTGCTCACACATATAGACAACAAAAGAAAAGGTTCTGGACCCTGAATATCAATCAGCTTGAGCATTTTCCAAAAGTAATATGCATTGCAGAGAAAGCAACTCAGATGTACAACTCATGGGGTTTGGACAGGTTGGAATAGGGAAAGATAGTTTTCTGTAATCTTGCAAAAATAAGAGAATGTCTTCCAGACATTTCTCTGGCAAGGTGTTGTTCACATGTAGGACTGCAGATGAGCTTCAGCTCACTTCATCCACTGGGATGCGTTCAGGGATGCGTAGCTAGAATTAATGTCAGAACTGATTATTTTCTTTGTCTGTCAGTATTCCTGGTGGTCAATCACTAGTGGATCTACTCTATAGCCTCGGCCTCTTTCATGTTATACCCTCCCCACCTACTGTAATTATAAAGCATATCTGCAAAAGCAACTGTAAGCACTTTCTCAGACATCCTCTAGTTGTAAAATTCAGGTATATGCTCTATGTTAATGTTCAGATTCATCCCTCTCTTGACTCATTTTGGAATTAAGGTAAGGAAAGCAGAATTTTCCAAGGGGGCCTCAGGCCCTTTGATGCCCCTTGCAGATTTGGAAATCTAGATGTCTAAAACATACATGGCATAAAGAACAGCCTACGTGCCTCCATGCAAAACAAATTCAATGGGTAACATGGGGAGGAGATACCAGAGATCAGGGGAAAGAGAGCAATGCATCTAATGAAATAGATGCATTGCTCAATGTCCTCTAACCTTCTCCATGCCCACAGGAATCCTTGGCCTTGGTTCATTGCAGAGACAAAATTAATCTTTTGTGCTTGCATCATATGAAAGCTGAGATAACTTTACAGTATAGAATGTGTCTGCGTTCCTGTGTCTATAAGCATTGAGCTTTATGTTGCAAATCAAATCCCTTGTGTCCATCCCCGTCTTCCCTCTCCTGAACCCAGCATGCTGCTTGCTTTTCTCCCATTCCTAAGCTTCTTAGGTATTATGGGTCAGCGCCAGTGTTTGGCTTTGAAGTTTCTGAAGGAAACACTTCAGTAAACATCCCAAAGACTAGAGGCTTAAATTCTGGAGCATAGTGTGCTGTCCAGATGTTAAAAATGGCAGGATGAAAGTTTCACGCAAGTCCTCTAAGCCGCTCCTTGTGCACGCACACATACACATGCACATACAAGGGACTTCAGGCAAAAGGTGTCCATAGTCCACTTCCGTCTCCACTACCAGGGGTTTTCTTTACAAATATCACATACAAAAATGAAAAGGAATGCCTTGGATGAAATACACTGCTTCATGAGGCTCGCTGGTTATCTCAAGGCAAAATATAAGCACATGGTATCCTTGTTCATAGGTTACTTGGTAAGATAGACTCTGTGCTTCACCTGCCTTTCAGCTGAAGGCTTTTTTCTGCTTCCTTGTGTTGCTTTTTAACTAGTGGATAGCAGTAGGCAACAATTGCTATAAGGAATCACTCAAAGTCTCACAACATAAAAAGCTTTTTCGTTCTCCACAAGATACTGCTTAATCATTTATCCTTCTGCATTTTGGTAATTAAAGTCTTCAAGGTAATATACAGGATATTTGCCATATAGAGATTATGACACATATTGTGAATATTTTTGTACAGTCCTCCCTAGACAGCTTTCACTTATATCTGCCCAAGACTTTCACAGACATTGCCAACGTGGTAAGGCATATCAAGATATCCCACATTCCTTCTCTAAAATCCCTCACAGAGGTTGCTAAAACAGCGTAACTATATACAAACCAGGTTAAAAATCCATAACGCACGTCTGGATTTTATCACATCTATTTTAAAAGAAAAGGGGAAAATATTTATCAGGAAGACCACGTGAAAGTCACCACTTCAGTAGCTGCAGAATTTAACAAAGCACCTAATTAAGAATCTTGCTCTGGTCAAGCTATCAGGCATCAATCAGGATTTCCATATGAAAGCAAAATGTGTGGGGAAGGAATGGGACGGACTCAGGGCAAAGTCTCTCAGTCACTGACTTCTGAAGTAATTTCGGTACAACACAGGCGCACCTCGGTTTTTTCTTTAAAGAAGTTAAGTTATCCCGAGAGCAGTGGACGGGAGCGATCGCACCCGAGAACTAGCACCAAGTCTGCAACATTGCCCGGCACTCAGAACTTCGCCACAGTTCCTCCTTCGCTTGAACAAGGTTACAAGTTGTAAAAGTTGTAGCACTTCTAGAAATGTATAGAAATAGGACAAAAGAAAGTCAATAATTCCTCCAAGCTGGAATTTAGCACTTTAAGAGAAGCTACGCGGATAAGAGATGTATATTTTTAAACAAGTTCAACCATCAGCAAAATAGCACAGAATTCTTACTGCGGAGGGGTGGAGGGTGGGAGGGAGGAAAGAAGTGTTTTCAGAAAAAATAAAAAAAAGTGATACACAAAAAGATGATAAAGAAAAACTCTCAACTTACCCTCGCTGGTCAGCAGTGAAACTGGATCAGGGTACTTCTTTGGAGGGTTAAAGTAAAATGGAAGAGCACGTTCAGGCACTTAGACCTGTCTATTTAAACTTTAAAAGTCTACTGCTGTTTTGTATTTTTCATCCTTCCTTCCCCACTAATGAAAGAAAAGTGCTGATACCTCGTAAAAGTTTTTTCTAAGTTGGAACACTGGGAGAGCTTTTAACAAGTTTTGAACCCTCTGACTGCGAAAAGGAGGGGAGAGGGAGGGGAGGCAGCCCCGGGAGGTGGGGCGCTCTGCGGGCGGAGAGCAGAGAGCTAGGAGGAGGGAAAGGATTCAAGGCAGAGCAAAAACTAGCCCGCGGAAAGACAGAGAGCATGGAAGTCCACTCTTGCTGATGTAACAAAAATACAAGGGCCGAGAGCAGCTGCCCCACACCCTCCCGGTCACTGGGGCACCTGGGTGGCACTGCGTCCAGATCTGGGCTCGCCTGAAACAGATGAAGCAACTTGGCTCTCTGGTGTGCATCAGGAGTTTCACTGCAGGGTAAAAGAAAAATGCATTGAAAGGGATTAATAAGTAAGCAGTGTGGACATCCTGGGTGCTGGGGCTGCTGTCTCCGTTCCCTCCTCGGCACCACTCAGGAGAGAAAGCCCTCTCAAGCTCTCTCTATTTTTTGTTGTGAACACAGCTTTGTTTGCTGAAGTCAATTTCCTTTACGTGCACACATGAAAGTACACACCAGGAGCAGCGTGTTTGTTTCCACAGGAGATACACATCACATATTTTTTTGCTATTATTTGTGTGTGTGTGTCTGTCTGTCCCATGGGAGAAATGAAGAAATGATCTCACATTCCAGGAAACTCTTTCCAGGAAACTTCAGAAAATAAAGCATAGTACAGAAGAAATGCTTCTGATAATTTTTTAACACATTTTACAGAATAAAAGCATGTTCCAAGACTGATCTATGCAATTGGACCAAAACTAGTTTGGCTTTGCTCCTGACCAGTCCCTGATTAAATGTTCCTTGAAAAATGTCTCCTTTGTAGAACAAAGATTAATTTATTTCTCTGTTTGTGTTAAGCTCCTCACACATGGAGTCCAAAATTCATCAGGAATTGGTCTTGCATTTGTTCATGTCATGGGATATTAGCTGCTCAGCGGGACTGCTTAACAGCTTCTCTAGAAGTGTCTGTGGTCAAATAGTTCTCCATGAAGTTTCACATTTTGGGTTGTTCCAGACTCATTTGAGTTTCAACTCATGTTATTCTCAAGAGCTATTTCTGGGCTCAGTAGAATGCATTTTTTACTCTTTGGAGGCTATATAAGTGGGGAGAAGTCCAGTAATGGTCATTGAGAGGTTCCTAGATAAAGATCCTCTTTACAGTTTCTTCTTGAAATAATGAATGTTACACTCTAAAACACAACTTAGATATTACTGCTTATTTTTCACCCAGAACCCACTCTTTCCTACTGCTTTTCACCCAGAACTCTCTTAGAAGTAAGACAAGATCTTTGTAGAAAGATACTCATCAGGGAGCTTTGAAGCTGGGAAACAAATATACCGTCCTGGTTCTTGCTCTAGAGCAGTTTGTAGCAGACCATACTGCCTCCTATTTGAGAAAAAGAGTTAGTACACTGCAACTGTACACTTTGCATTCCCCTTCCTCCAGCTGCAGTAGGAGACAGCTGATTTCCTCAGTTTGCCTTCTTTCATTTGACACTGCCTGTTTTTTCTAATTTTTTTTTTTAAATTGTGGGTTTGTTTTGTTTTGTTTTCTTTAACAGTTGTCCAGGCCACAAGGCAGAACGAAACTTCATGTTTTCTGAATGTTGTTTTCAGGTTGCCTTTTCTCATCACATTAAAGGAGAAATGAAAGTCTGTGCCTAACAGGCTGTGAGCCCTTCTTGAGAATGGAAAAATTGTAATATACAAGCCATAGCATTTCACTGCCTTCATGACTATGGTATAGACAGCCAGCAGAGTACACACAGTGCTCCTGCTACAGTCCTGTGAAACACTGGTCATTCTGAAGCAAAATACAAAACTGTCAACATGGCTACATATATTCATGCTGGAGACATGAGGAAGATTTGGGATGTTGTATATGTTGCTGCTGAAAAAGCTGCCCCGTAGGAAAGGTGAATTATGCCAGGGAAAAAATCTTGAATCAAAGCATGCAAGAATACAAAACTATCATTCCCTGTCAAATTTGGCAGGATCACAAGGCCCAGCTTGCCCGATCTTGCATTTTTCCATTATCTTCCTGTATAGACTTTGCAATTTTTCAAATCTCATGGCTTTGAAAGAAGGACGGAAAAGTATTCCTTCCACTTAAATAAACAAACAGCATTTGTGAGAAACCTGACAGTCTTCTGTCACATTTGACTTTTCCACTTTGGACTTTGCTATGGCATCATCCACATGCAAAGGGAAAGTTTTAAGAGTCTCCACTGCGGTGCTGTGTAGAATTAGAAAGGAATATTATTAGTCCTGATAAAAATTACTTGTAAATGTCTCCTAGAGTTTGGAAGTATGTCTACATGATCATGTTTCAAAGCTTATTACCAGAACATATTCAGCTTCAGGTGACGCAATGATCTACTATTTCACAAGGTTACCAGAAAGTCTCATACTTATTTGCCTCACAATAGAAATAAGCGTTACAGGTTGAATGAATGTCCTTACACGCAACCTCTCTTCAGGTGAAGCTGTGTTCAACAGGAAAGTATGGTGGTGTCAGATCTGTTCTTCATTAAGGACTAAAAGAAGGGTAAGAAGATCATAGTTAGGTTTGAAGCCTTATATTGTGGAAGACATTCTTTTCACATGATAGAAATGAATATTTAGGGGTTTGAGCTGCCTGGAACTTCTATTACCATCCATTGACATTTTGCCTTTTTGGTGCAAAGTTTGGAAGTTTCTCTGGTCCTTTGACCATCACCAAATCTCCCATTGATACCAGTTGAGTTCACAGTATACTTATAGTTAAGCATGTCTGTAATTTATGGAGCTCTGAGTAGTATGTCTTCACTTGTTTTCAAATTGTTTGCAAAATTAACTTCCCAGTACTCCCATTCACACCACTGTTCTGTGCAATTTGGGAGAGGAATTCAGGGACCAAGTAAAATGAGCTGAATATATAGTAAATAGAAACTAATATACACAGACAATGCAGCTTTTTTGGGTGCTTTCAAGGCAACTGTGCAGTCACTCACATACCTGGATAGCACATAAACTTTGGCAGGTTCCCTTCTCACACATTTGGCTTTAAAGACAGACCTGTGAATAATACGTGACCCTGTTTCATATCCTATGGAGGTAAAGCTTTTCAGAACATCTAAGGAACAATAATGTGGCATTTCTTGATTACCCAAGCTCCTAAAAGTGCAGACTAATGCTTTTTTTTTTTTTTCAAAACACCCAGTGTTTTTTGCTTGTTTGAGGAATTTACATCACATAAAAATACAACACAGCTTTGAAGTTGCTGGCCACAGTGCTTGCACATTCTCTCAGCTGGGGTGACTGGGCTGGAGCCCACTGCAAGATGTTGCACCCAGTACCACAGGGTCTGAAAAACACAACCTTAACCACTCCCTGACCTGAGTTTAAAAGGGTCATTGCTTGTTCAAAACAGTCAATTCAAGGCAATTGTCATCCCTCAAGGTAGCATCTGGTCCCACTTGGGTGGCACAGCACACAGTATATAAGAATACTTTCTGATAATTGTAAGAATAATAATAATAAAATGGGATAATCACAAGATTGTCTCTTAGTGAGCTAATCTGCCATTCCTTGTTGAAACTGGTCTCAGATTAATTTCATTCAAAGTTAGATATTGCCCAGGGGAAAAGTAGGCTTCGTCACCATAAGATAGATTCTGCTCTTACCATCTGCAAAATAAAAGAAAAAGATATTTTAAAAGAAACTCTGTTGGAAAAAATATCAAAACTGAAGCACCTCGTATGAAAGTGGGAAGTTTTCTGTGATGTCATTGCATCAGATCCCAGCCTAGTAAATAGTAACTTTTTTCTGGAAATATATTGCACTGTTGCACAGTCATCAGTCTGCAGTCTGTGTTTTATAAATTTTATTGCAGAAATTACATTATAGCAACCCTTTTACAGAGTTGAGGAGTTTGTTGTGGAGAATACCTGCAGCTCTTCTGAGTCACAGACAGCTCATGACACAACTAGAATTAGAAGCAAAATTTCTTAATGCCAGATTCCATCCTTGAAGCCCCAAATTATTCTGATTTGTTCTCTAGTTACATTTTGAAATATAAGCTAGCTAAGTGGGTCTTTCTTTTTAAAATTTCTGAGGATTACGGAGAAGGAAAATACAGTGTTCAAAGATTGGGGTGATTGTTTCCTTTCTGTTCTTTGTGCTGGTCAGTGCTTGTCAATTCATATCACTAAGGTCTCACCACAACTTCTTCATGGTGATACCCATTTTGCTCTCCTTTCCATGTTACATTTAGAAATACGAATTCACTCCTGGCTCAGTGATGGACAGAAAGGGAGAAGGACAATATGTGAAGACTCAGATGCTCTTCTCCTGTGCCAAGAAACTTCTAAACTTCATTACAGACTGCTTAAACACCAGAAAAGTTTATCTTACAAGGATTTATCCCAACATTGTAACTGATTTCAATCAATATGTCCGCTGAACTAGCTGTCCCTCCAGAAACGCATTAGAAAAGCATTCAAAGAAAGAGTGAAGTAAAAGTTCACAGATCCTTATGAATTTGGCTCCACCTTCTGTACACAGTGAAAATAAACATGAATTATATTGGATTTTGAATGCCAGTTAATCTTTTTGTTTATTTTTCATTTCACAATCAAAAATTCTGCACTGAAATGGTCTTATATTATTCTGTGGGATTTTGTTTCTCTGTATTGGTGGTGGTGGGATTTTCTACCTATTTGGTTCCAAAGGATGGGAGATTTTAAAAACAAATACGGCCATTTCATGTTTTCAAACTAAAGAGTAACATAGAGTAAAAGTAACATTGCCTTTCACAAAACAGTCTTCAAATTTCTTCAGGGGGTCTGGCAATGACTGAATACATTAACAATGAATTAAAACAAAATTTCAGAATATGTATTAACACTGTCTGCTACTTACTCTGATGGGTAAACTCACTGAAGCCAATAATCTGCACACATTAAGTATACCCAGCAATATAAATAAAGGCTGTACAGCCAAATTCCAAAACAGCAACCTGCACAAATGAAAGAAAACCAGAGTAGGTAACTTACCCAAATTACTACCCTATTGAATATACTTTTGTACCTGTATTGATGAAAAAAATTCTTTATTACCAAACAAAAAAGTTACTCGTGTAATAATCACTGTGCTTGGTATGTTTAGAATACATGAGCTGTTTTGACATAACTTTAATACTTTTTATCCAGGCTTTGCAAACAGCAATGGCCTTTCTGTGGAAGTCTTGAAAATCTTGTAGAGATTGATGAGTTTTCCACATGTAGCTGAATGAGGGACAGAAAGTTTGGCTACATTCAGAAGAGGAAAGGCAAAATGAATTAGCTCCCTTCCCCTAAAAAAATCATGCCTTTTCAATCCTGTTTTAAAGATTTTTTAATTCTGTTTTGGGGTTTTATTTAATTTTGACTTTTGATTTTATTTCAATAATTCCAGATTCACTTAGCATTTGAATAAATTTGTTAATGTGAGACACTGTGTTTTACTCACAGAACAATATTTTTATGTTTAGCTAGGCAATATTATTGGTTACAGTGAATTAAACTGAGCTGCTTCAATACTTAAATAAGCATTGAAGTTTAACTGAAAGGACTTTTCATCTAGAAAATCAAAATGAACATTTGTTTTATGTCAGTCTAAAAATTGATATTTAGAAATGAGTCCATTTTCCTTTCTTTTATTATTCCATAAATTTAAATAATATTTGTTAATAACATTATAAATTTAATTGTTTGATTATTGGGATTTTTTTGTTTGTTTGCACTTTTTTTTTTTTTTTAATTCACCACAAGATTAGAGAATGCTTTTGGGCAGCCTTTTCCTGTAGATACAATTGTTTTTAGATTGATGTGTGCATTCATTCCCATTTCACTGAGTGACTGTGTTCACTCACCTGCAGACAGCCTGTGATGGTCATTTTAAAGTCTTCTCCCCACATGACTGCCAAGGAAACAAAGAGGTTCAGCCTTTCTCTCAGTTTAAGAGTATTTTGCCTGCAGACAAGAAACATTTAATGTCAATTAAGAGAACGGGTCTGAAATACAGCATTTCAAAAGATTTCTGAAAAAGAGACACAGAGTGTGTGAGATGTTCCTGGCTGAAAGGCAGATGTACACTCACTGGGTTTCTTGATAGCATCACAGAGGTGTTTGAGGACACGAACATTTCAAGGTTTCCCACTCATTTTTTTCCCACCACTCTTTTACCATTTGCTGTACAGCTGCATATGTTATCCAGAATTATTTGAGGAGCATAATTGCTTCTTTCTTTCATCGATCTGTAGGATTAATGGTGTTGTAGACATGAAAGGGCCTCCAAAGAACTGAACATCAAGAAATTCTAAATAAAAGCAAGTAAAAATTATTAATATGGTTGACTGCTGGTGAAAAACACAAATTGATTTAAAATATACTACTAATTAAGGAGTTCCCATAAGAGCAGCTTTGGGAAAACAACCAGAAAATTAATCATACTGGAATTAGCAGTTTCTGTTATAAGATTTTCCCAGAAAGGGATCTCCCAGTATAATCCATGAGTCATTTTCCTAAGCAGTAGAGAACACCAAATCCAGCAATCTGCTTTGAATTTAAATGTGTGTACATTCATTTATCTAATTCCTCAGAAATTTTTAGATTAACTGAACTGGAAAAAAAATTGTAGTGGAGTTGCACAGTGTATCAGTAATTTAATGACATGTTCAAATGAGGCATAAAGAACATAAAAATCTCTGGCTCCACAATTTAGGCTGGGAACTGCTCTCTGGCTATTGCTAGCACTGTTCAGCAAACATGAACATAGGTGCATAAAGGAAAAACATCACATAACAGACTACAATAGCTTTCAGCTATTAAACTTTAATACAAAGTACATTATATTAAAAAAATTTAAAATCATACAGAACAAAAGCAATTCAATAACATCAGAAAAATTGCTTTTAATGTATTGAGCATTAAACTAAAGGTTACTTTTGACATGTCTAATTTGAATAGTAAAACTCAGCAGCTTCACAACTTTTGGAGGCCACATTCAAAATAAAGAACTTTCAATTACCTGCCCTCAAAACTAATACTGGCATATAATCCATAAACAGAATTCTTGTAACCTTCATCACATAAATAAAACCCCAAATAGGTACTAATCATCTCAGACTACTCCATATTTACAGGAAATTTTGAGAAAATGATATGTAAGAATTAAATCAGTATTCTCACAGACAATCAAGGCTATATCTTGCAAATTATTCTGTCTAAAAACTAAGTGAAAACTTTTAGGCAAAGCCAATAAGGTTTTATCTCCTGGGGGAGGGAAGGGAAGTGGTGGTGGTGGTGAAGTGTCCTTATATAATTGCATTTTAAGGGTGATTTAGTGTCAGCATTGAGGATAAGAAGGAATACAGAATTTATGTCCTAGTACAGACATGGAGAACTGAGGCATACAAGACCAGATTTTGGGCCTAGCAGTCTTTCTTCAGTCATTACCAACCTCTGAAAAATCGTTTAGTCCTATAGAGCACAGGCAGCACCTATGGTGCTTAACATGCCAACAGCTACCCCATACTATACCACACAGAACCATCTCCCATCCTATGGCCAGGAACACCAAAATATCAGAGGTGACCCCAACTCCTTCCCTGCAGAGGTGCCATTTAACCCCATATTTTATGAAGCAGCCCAGGATGGGCTGCCATGTGGGGTTCTTCATACCCTCCTGTTCTTCCTGGATGAGGCTGCTTGTGATTCTGCTTCTGCTGCTGCTGAGATATTTGCTAATTAGTTAGTGATCAGAACACTAGCCCACAAAGTGGTAAACTTGCTTGCAAGCTCTGCTGAGACTGCGAAATTCAAAATAGTATCTTTAGCTTTCCAAGCCACTGCTTTAATTATCAAAACAGAAGAAAATTGAAGGAAAACAGGTGCTTCTTTTATTCCCATTGAGAAAGCTGCATTATTTTGCAAAAATATGGCACTTAGGGCCATGGTTTAGTTGTGGACTTGTCAGTGCTGGTTTTTTGTCTGGACTTGATGATCTTAAAGGTCTCTTCCAATCTAAATGATTCAGCAGGATTGTAACTAAATGATCTTCATGGTCTCTTCCAAACCAAACTATTCTATGATTCTATGAAAAAAAATTGCAAAGTTCATTAACCTAATAAATATTTGAGAAAAACTCCTTGCTTTTGTCAACATGTTTTTCAAAAATAGCCTTAAAGGCAGGATAAGTATTTATAACACGGTGCTAAAGAAAGTATATTTATTTCTCAGAATTTCAGGTGGTCACAGCACAAGTGGATACAATCTACATGTGCCTGAGAACTCCTTTTGTCACCCATTGCACACGAGTTTATGGAAATTGTGAGTGACTACTACATTTTGGATTAACTTCTTTGTTCACTATTTATATTCCGCCAAGCAAATTATTTTTCTGAAAGCAGGAAAGCAGTCCTAAGTAGCCAGTTAGCTGATAACTGTAGAAAAAAGTATTGAATAACTTTACTGATGGAGGAAGATCGTACTAATTAGCCAAGTGAGCCAGAAAATAAGGGCTAATCTTAGGTACAGGGGAGGGAAACACACACTACAAACTGCAAGTAAAATGGTAAAACAGAAGTAAAATCTCTTTGGACTACTTGAACCTCTGCATAAAACAGTGATCCTTTTATGAGTTCATGTAGAGTCGAGTGATACTGATGTAACTGCACAAGTTTGTTTTGCTTTTCTATGGCACATAAAAAGCTTGTTGTTACTTACTCAGTTTTGTTCCCTGCTCTCAATACTATTTGATTTCAAGAAGGAATTCCTCATCAAGAACAAATAGGGTCTCTACCAGCCTTTGAAATGGAAATGTAGAAGTCTCAGTGTGAAATTGTAAAAGTCCTTGATATGCAATCTGCTCCACCCACAGACTACTTCTAAGAAGTGCTAGTGCATATGTTGGGAGCCCTGATGTTAAGTACCATAATAAAACAGCTCACTTTAACACTGGTCTCTGCTGTAACAGCTCACCATGAGTTTTAAATAAGTGTTTTGCTCTGATGGTGGATATGTGCAGATTTATTATAAGACTGGGAATTGAGTATATGTTGCAAGAAATTATTCTGAATTTTCATGAAAACTAGAAAACACATTAAGGCAATAATATGCACTTAAAAATGTGTGAAACATCTTTTGGTTCCCTTGTAAACTTCCCAGTGCAGGACTGGTAGGGGAAAGCCTATTGTTTCTTTTATTCTATAAATAAAGGAAGGTTTATTTCCATAAAAACATGATTGGTTGCCAATGTTTTCAACTTAGGGATGAAAATAAAAGCAATGAAAGACTGAACAAAAATTATAGCATCATTGCCTGTCTTTTTTTGTTGAAAGTACTAAAGATATTCAGGAAAGCAGTATAGCAATGAGCTTTGTGAATCAAATCCATAAAAGGGATCCTTACACTGCAGGACTAATCATTGTGGCCACACTGATGATCCCCACAGAAACAATTTATCCGAATTCCTGTTCTAACTTAGAAAGAGGCTTTCCTTACACAGACTCCACAAACTGAGCCACCAAACAGCTTCATGCTCTCAAGACCATCATGTCCCTCAGCACTCACATCAGGAAGCAATTAATGATTTCTCAGAAAATGAGATGCCTTCAGACATGACAGTTGCTGACTTGGAGCTTCCAGGCTATTACAGCCATACATAAAGACCTAAAACATAATTCAGCACCAGAAACATTGTATGTATTTAAAACAAAATCTTTGTCTTAACTATAAATGTTATGGCGAAATGTAATCTTTCTTTCTGCCTCTGTTAATCACTGATTTTATGATGAGCTCACATTTCTAAGCAGCTCTGCAGACAAAGGTTGCAGACAGGTATTAGACAGAATTTTCACATCTTGCCAAGAAGCATAACAGCTACTGAGCAAAAAGCCCAATGGATTGTTTTGGCATCCCAATCCTAACCAGGGTTTTAAGTTTTGGTGGCTAGAAAGAAGCACAATCTGAAAACACAGCAAGTTAATCTGAAAGACACTGAAGGACATCACATATGAATTTCTATATTGACCTTATTCAGATTTGCACTACATTTAAATATAAAAGAAGCTCTATACTGAGAATAATAATACATAAAATGATTTTAAAAAATCAAAAATCATTTTTTTCACCTTAGCAAGTTTTATTGGTAGTTATATTAATCAAATAATTAAAATATTACAGAAAATATTTTTGATTTTATTCGAGACTAAGTTTTAACAAGAAAATTTGGGTAGATGGCTGAGGTTTGGACGGGGTGACCAAGGGCCACCAGGTGGTCTGCGTTTCAGGCAGATCCCGCTAGGGGGCGGTGGGAGACACGAAAGATCCTCGGTCCTCGCCGCGCTCCTGGAAGGAAGCCGGCTCAGGGATGGGTGGGAGGGAGGAAGGTTTAGATAGACAAGAGAAACCCGTCAGTGGAAGAAGGCTGTAGACCGGTGGCAGCAGTGTGGCTGCAACAGTGATTCCCCTCCATGTGATGCCGTTTCCTATGAGAAAGGCACTCCACAGCTTTTCTGTTTCATTGACTCCTGACGCCTTCAGCAGCCTACATATATCCTCATGTATACACACACAGTTTTTATAGTACCTATAGTACCTATAAAAGCAATATATTTTTTTTTGTTCTGTTCAGGAATGCAAGAATTGACTATAAATATTAAAAAAAACCCACTCAGACATCAGGAGTTTTGGTTCATTATGGCCATTTTTCTCTTAGTTCAGGAACTAACGTGTGAGACTGAAACCAGTGAAAGCACCTGAAAACAATGATTCTTGAAATATATTTCAAGGTCTTTTATATCATGGTCTATAATTTATACATGCCATAACATTTTCAGACTTTGACAAACTAAACAACAATATTTGCTTTGTTCTGGTTTTCTAGTAAAAGCCAAGAGAAGATGAAGGAATGTTTGCTTTGCTATCTATCAGCTTGGATCATCTGCAAAATCAATCAGCTTTCAACAAAGGCAAGTATATCTCAGAAGGTTAGTCCTTGTTTTTCCTCCTGCCAGGATTTCTGCATTATATATGAAACACAGTGTGTACATAATGTAATGATTTGGCTAGTACCCCAGGGTTGTCAAGGTCTATTAGTACAACTAATTAATTGTCATTAATTGTCTTCCACATTCTTTTCTGTCATTCATATCACTCTATTAAAATGTTCTGGCTCTTCCGGGAGCAATATGTTGCATACTTTTGTCAATAAACCTACAACACAGAAAATATTCATTAAAAGTGTCAGTCAGTTGCACATGAAATGAGTGATTACTTGTAATTGACTTAGTCAATTCCATCTGGACAATATGATAGAGCAATTTTTTAACAACAATTTCAATTTCAGAGAGTGTATGTCAAAGCCTTCATGTTTTTATCTGGAGATTGTGTTCGCCATCACTTGAGATCTCTCTAGAAGCATTGGAATTCCTTTACAGTAAGTTAATATAAAATGTATCAATTAGTAATGATACTCAAGGACATGTTGCCACCTGTTGTCACTTCTAGAAAAGGCACAGTATAATACATTTGGGAGAAAAAGACCCAAACAAGCTATGTAGGGTAAATAACAATAGGTAACATGTGGAGTCATTGGTGTAATTCAAAGTCTTTCTTATTACTATTTATAGGATAATCAGGTCACAGACATCCTTCTACTTGCATAGTAGATATAAGTTAATGTTAGGGTAAACAAATCAACAAAAAGTCAAGAATTCCATCAAAAGTTAAGAATTCCATCAATCTTAAGTTGTTGTAGCAGTCAGGCAATGTTGACTGCCATAGCCATAGTAAATACAATATCTAATGAACGTAAACATTTTCCATACTTTCATGATATTTACAGGCACAGTTTGATGATTACAAATGCATTCATTGTTCAAAATTATCCATTTAAATGTTTACATTAATGTATTTCAGCAATATCTCAGGAATGCTTCTGTTACACATTGTTCCAACCCTTATTTCCAACATGAGTTATTTGTACACTACAGTTTGTGGTTGTTATTTATACTACTGCTTGATAGATTTTATCTTAAATCCACAAGGGACCTTCCAAAACATGTGTACGCCTCTCATTCACTCCTAATAAAGACACATGCACAAACTCATATTCATTTTTTCTAATATTTTATTTGCAGCAAAAATTACTGATAATAAGACTTATCCTCTATGACTGCCCTTAAGAAAATGTAGAACACAACATAAGGCAGTAGACAGAGCAGTGCCATCCAAATTCAAAGCCAGTAATACAAATTGAAATGAAGGATAATAGCAAAGTTTGGGATTTTCATTTGCCTGATTATTTGGTTTAGTGCAGGAAAGATGAGAAAATACTATACGTGAAAATAGAAGGCAGAAATGCTTTTGAATGAAGGAAAATATTTCCTAACATTAGGGAACTGAAACACAAAATTCATTGCTTTTGTTCTCAGCTTTTTTTATGGCCTGAGTCTTTTATAACCAACTTGGAAGATAATAATTCTGAAATGTCAAAGCCATAGATGAGAGGACCTAAGGAAAGGTATTTCCAGCTTTAAATCTTCTGACTTTGTATTTCAACAAGTGGCGTCTGCTACTTCATTGTAGTGGGGAGAGCAGAAATATAGTCATAAGAAAATCTAAGATTTCCACTTCTTGTGTGCACTTTGAAGGCTGTGGAGATTAATCTCCATGAAGTGAACAGTATAAAAGGACATTCCAAAGACATGAGTGATTTTTAAACATCAAATCAAAGAAAATGAACAATCTGAAAAAAAAAAGAAATGTATCACAAAGATGAAAACCTCTTGTTGAAAGCCATGCACTGTATGATGGATGTGCATGAACTTATTCAAAGCACGCTTTGCCATGGACATTTCTAGTAAAAAAATATCTCTTTGGAAAATGTATTTTAGAATTTCCAGTAGCTGGAAAGACCTGTCAACATGTTGTTGCACTTAACAGTGGCGCATCCAGAAGTGAGAGGGTTTTTCATTGAAGAAAATGCATGCAGATCTGTATGAAATATTAATGATACAAACCAGATAGTGATACAATTCATGCTTTTGTCTGGATTACACTTCTGTGAATTTAATCTGATTTGTTCTTGAAAAAACCAAATTGAGGCATTTCTTTCATTGTGATCATCACATTGGCATGGATTTTCAGTTTGTCTTTTTGGTTTGAGCTTTTGTTTGTTTGTCTTTTTACCTTCTCCTCTATTTGCTTTCTTAATGAACAATGTATCCTGCTCAATATTAAGAACTGTCCTGGATTAACAGAGTTCTCAAATCAAATTTAGTACTTGGACTTTGAATCATTGCTAAGGGTGAAGCAAATAATGGATAAATGTAGGAAATGGGAATTATCTCAGATGTAAGGGCTTACTTTGAAAGATAATTTCTGAAAGTATCTCATTTTTGTGAGATTTCATGGTTGGATTTATTAGTAAGAAGTGTACCTCCATTATGAATTTTATGGAAAGTTTTGGAGTGCACATGTGCAGTACTGTGCCATTAATAGTTTTGATCTTACACTTGCTCATTTGGTTGACCCTTTTTAGTAGGTTATGAAAACTATTCTCTTTTTTTTCAACCAGAGTTATATTTGACATGTACCAGCTCTGGCAATGTCTGCAAGGAAGATATAAGCGGTTGGATTAAATGACAGATTCAACCTTTTTTAACATAAAATTTCTATAGCACCAATTGTATCTACTGTATCTGGGATTGACAGTATGCCTTAAAACTCAAAATCAGAAAAATTCAATTAGAAAAATCAAAATATCAGACATCTCATAAGCAGGTGCAAACTTTTATCTGGACATGAAAGGAGAATGTGACAACCATTTCTGGATTGCAATTACTAAAAAGGGAATGATATTCAAGTTTGTAGGCACTCTGTCAGTCTCAATGCTTTCTCCCAAAGCTGAAGGTCCACAAGCATCATAACTGTCAGTTATTTTTGGTCTAATTTTTCCTATAGGCTAGCCCTTCCCATGCTCCACACTGTTAATCAGTGATTGCTTCCAAGGCTGAGCTTTTTGCACTAGTGTGATCTGCAAAATGGTGAATAGATTTGTATCTTATTCCCATATCTCAGTATCAATACTTGAAAAGGAGATTTTTTTTTTTTATTTTCTGAGGTGAATTGTAAGCAAAACTCTAATTTTTTGGAGACAGGGATTTTTCCTAGCAGTGACTATATGATTCCAGGATTTGTTTGCCTTACTCCCATCTTTTTCTCCAGCTGTGAATACAAACAGAGGTACATGAATTCCTCTCAGATGGTTTTCAAAATAGCCTGGCTCTTGAAGGATTAGCATTCAATTTCTGTTGCATAGCATTCTTCCATCCAAAGCATAATTTGCCAAAAGATAAGACCATTGAATTTTCTTTCTACCTTGAATTGGGGCATGAGAAAATAGGTGGCTTATGCATGTGTTTCACTTTGGAGTTTAATAACTAAAATCCTCAAGGTTTGAATTTGCTGAATTATTAAATAATGCTGCAGGGTTATGCAGTTATTCATGACCTGACTGTTTAAAAACATGATGGCAATTATTCAACATTTTAAATAAGTATTCATATCAAGACTCAAATACCTAGCTATTAACGTGAGCAATTCCGTCATACTGAGGCAAGGATATTGATGGCTGTGTATTCGTAGAATGCAGAACAAAATAATATAAAATCATTTCCATACAAGGCACTTTCCCCTGAACAGGATTTTAGTTGAAGTTTTCTTCCATTATTTATTTGAATAATTTAATAATCTGCTGCAGTGCAATTAAAAAGACAGATTGGACTGAACGCAAGCTTGGAAGAATAGGACATAGCACTTTCTTCTGCTTTCAAAATTCTGTTTAATTAACATTGAAATTTGCAGCACCTACCTTTCTACCTAAATCACTGCTCTCAACTAAAATGCAGTATGTTTCCATACCTGTAAAATGTTCACTACAACCAGGAAGAAGCCAGTTGTATTTTAGCTCAGGGTTTTCAGACTCTCCTACAGATGTAGCTGAATGTACTCACAAATAAAATCTGTGCTAGTATCAAAGAAGCAGATCACAGACCTGGCAATACTTACAGATTTGTTCGAAGGCAACACAGCTATTCAATAATTAAGGTGAGTTGAATCCATTACTATCTTGTTCTGAAAACAAATATGTTATTTTAATGTTCACTGTGCTCAGTAGAGGCAGGCTGTGGTCTATGTGTGTATACACAAGCAAAAGCAAGAGGAAGACTTGCTAACCACAGAAACATTAAGGCCCATATGTTCTCAACAGCTGCACAAGCTGGAAAACTGTCAGAAGTTGGGCAATACCAGCCTAGCAATGTCACCTGCTTGAGCACGCAGGGTGCATGCTTTTAGTGTCGCAGTCAAATTGCTGCATATGCTGCTGTCTCAATGATAGTTGTGGAAACACAGACTGCTCCACAAACACCCTTCATCTTCTAAATGATTTTAGTGAAAGGAATAGCATCTTTCTGCCCAAGAACTCCTACAGAGTTTCAGTGGCATAACTTCCAAGACAAGAGACTGCTCTGTTGAGAAAACCTGGCAGTCTTTTTTATGGAGAATGAATTAGGAGCAAAAAGGTGAGAAAAACTGAGGGATAAGGTAATACTTGTTCACATATAACAGTTGCTTTGTCTTTTTGATAATTTGTCATCATCAAGAGTTATATCTGGACACTGGGAATTTCAGTAAGAGGGAGCTGTACTTAAATACTTCTCAGGTGGCAGCTGAAGAGAATAGGTTTATTCTTATAGAACGCCTCTTGTGGACCACACAGCTCAGGGACCTTGATGGAAGCAGTATGGTGACCAATTATCAAGCACCAGTCTTTTGTTGGTCCTTGGTAGCAGTCACATTTACATAAGTACAATATGGAATGAAATTAGTTCCTAATTTGTCACTAGAATATTATAAAATCGTTTCCATTGATGTATCCTTAAGATGTTGCTCAGTTTGCTTTTGAGAGGCTTGGAACTAAGTTCTGTGTTTCCACTGTGAAACTCCCACCATTTTGATGTGCATTGAACTGAAGTTCTTCCTGGAGCTGGGTAAAGCATGCTTCAAGGTGAGTTGAACTCTGCAGATTTGAAATAGGTTTTTGTATTAGGAACCTGACAAGTATCACATTTCTATCCTGTGCATTTGTATTTTGAAATATAACTACAATCAGATGCCTTTTTTTCTGTCACATATGAAGGAGTATTTTTGATATAGAAAACTAGCTTTGTTTGTTTGTTTGTTTTTTCTTCCCTGGAAAACAAAAAATATGGGTTCCAATTTGAGCAATAACATCAGCTCAAACTGATTAATCACTTTACCTAGGAATATTCAAAACTGATAGGAATAACAGACTCTAGTAGAGAAGTAGCTTGGAGTTAAAAAACTTCTTTGACGGTAGGGCTTTTTTTTCTGTGCTAGAAAGCATATTACAATAAGACGCTGTCAAGGCTAAACTGACCCTCCAATCAGAAATCACAGGCCTTGTATTTTATTTAAAACATGAAGAAAGGAAATTCACAGAACCACACAATACAGTGAGTTGGAAGGGACCCGAAAGGATCATTGAGTCCAAATCAGCTCTGCACAGGACCATCCCAAAGAGTCACCGCATGCCTGAGAGTATCTGTCAGGCTTGGTGCTGTGACCACTTCCCTGGGGAGCCTGTTCCAACACCCAACTACACTCAGGGTGAAGAATCTGTTTCTAATATCTAACCTAAACCTTCCCTGACACAACTTCAGGCCATTCCCTTGGATCCTGCCACTGGTCACCACAGAGAAGAGGTCAGTGCCTGCCCCTCCTCTTCCCCTCACAAGGAAGTTGTAACCGCAATGAGGACTCCCCTCAGTCTCCTCTTCTCCAGGTTGAACACACCAAGTAACCTCAGCTGCTCCTCACGCAGCTTCCCCTCAAGGCCCTTCACCATATTTGTTGCCCTCCTTTAGACACTCTCTAAGAGCTTAATATTTTTCTTAAATTGTGTTGGCCAAAACTGCACACAGTATTCAAGGTGAGGCCATCCCAGTGCAGAGCAGAGCAAGACAATCCCCTCCCTTGATTGGCTGGCGATGCTGTGCCTGATGCCCCCCAGGATAGAGTTGGCCCTCCTGGCTGCCAGGGCACTGCTGACTCACATTCAACTTGCTGTCACCAGGACCCCCAGACTCCTTTCTGTGGCACTGCTTTCCAGCATCTCCTTCTCCATTTTGTACAAACATCCAGGTTGCCTCATCCCAGATGCAGAATCCAGCACTTTCCGTTGTTGAACTTCATATGGTTGGTGATTGTCCAGTCCTCTAATTTGCTGAAAGGCCTCCCTGCTTTTGGGTAAGTCACCAGCTCCTCCCAATTTTGTATCACCTCCAAACTGTTTTAGCATTGTGGTAGTTTTAGCTAGACCTCAAAGTAGCAGACTCAGAGAATCTATGTAGATTAGAAGAAACAGGTATCACATGACTTAAGGAACCAAAGAAATATTTCATTATCAGATGATGCAAACCTGAGACACGAATACAGGAGTGGGAGGTGTTCACTCAGTTCCATCATGGACGAAGTAGAGGCAAGATACACAGCTGCTGTCTTGCTGTGTGGGCCTTGCTGTTGCCGTAGCTACTTGCATTTTTTTTTAATTCAGGGAAGTAGAAAGATTTTGTTGTTATACTTTCTGCTTCTTGCTGGGTGTCTTTTAGGGTGCTTATAGATCTAGAGTAACAGAATCTGTTTTCGATCGGGAGTGGGGAGTTATTTCTTGTTATTTCTAACTAGTGTAAGTGTGTGTTATATTGTAGTTTCTCTTAATTTTCTCTTTTCTGTATAAATATATATAGTTAAAGCATAAACCTAGTTTGAGGGATTTTTCCCTTTCCTCCCTTTTCTCAGCAGGGGGAGGGAAGTTCTGACACTGTGTTGGGCAGCTGGCATTTTGCCAGCTCAACCGAAGACAAGCATCCCTTCCAGTCCTGTGTCCAAGTAATTTATGAAGATTCTGAAGAGCATAGGACCTAATATGGAGCCCTGTGGAACCACACTAGTGACCACTGATTGTCTTTAATTTTCATTTGTTTAACTTCTGTGTTTGCCACTCTGATCCCACACTGTAATTAATTTATGCATTAAATGCCTGTTTTGCCAGGGGACAAGGGGCAGCACAAAATACACACAGACCAACTTTAAAGAATAACTATATAAATTAACTACAGTGCAAAACAGCAAAGAATTACAAAGCAAATAATTATAAAAGGATACGTTTAGCAATGCACCTAATCATTACTACAAAGAGTGTCTATAGTGATTAAGAAAAATACATCACCAGTTACCCCGTTAATACACTACCATCATCCAGATCTACATGTCAGCTGGGGAGCTTTTATCACAGCGAAGGGTTGGAGAACCACTCCACTTGTGTATCCACTTGTAGGTGATGTCTCTGTCTTTGCTGTGAAAGGGTCCAGCTTTTATACTCGTAAACAAACAAGCTTACATCACTTATTTAGTATGGAAAATATCTGCCTTTCTTCTCTCCTTGGTTTTCACCCAAAGCCTGGCCAGGGCTTCAGAGCGAAATCAGGGAGTCAGTTTGGACCAACTACTGTTGTACAGAGATAGATACATTCATATCTAATAAGGCCAGCCATCTACCTCCATGGCCTTTACTAGTCTCTAAATACAGAAAGTTAGATGCATTCATAACAAACACATTAATTCAGCAGAATTCTGGCTAATAAGCAGATGCATGGCTAAATATAACATTAGATTGGAAGGTTCATTCAAAGGTCAACTCTGGCTCAGGGCCTGTTGTTCAGGCCTCAGCACTTCAACGAATCAAATTAAGGGGGATGAGTGTATTAGTAAAAAGAAAAAAGACTGAACTAACATGTTAGAATTTCTGGATAGGTATGGTTTCAAAAACAGGAGGTAGGAGCCTCAATAGGAATTAAGGACACAATCTAGTTGCATGAATTTCACATGGTGAAACTGCCTATATTTACAGGTGGCTAGGGTTATTTGGTGCAATTAAGATATCATAGGACTGAGGGAAAAATAGAATAAATATATAGGAGCTGCTCATTTGTCTGACAAGAATTTCCTTTAAGTTCACCTAAAATTAGTCCCTCTTAAAACTAGCTTCAATTTAAGCTCACCTGAAAGAAACACAGAAGGATTGATTCAGCAGACTAAAACAGGCATCTCTTGCCATTTGGGATGCCCTAGGGCATTTCAGACATGCACATGTGTCTGGCAGATGTGACACAAGACAAACAGGATGCCTACACTTTTCTGGAGCATCTGGATATCACATACTGTGCCCAAGGACATATCAAAATAAATGCCATTTTTAGACAACTGAATTTGATGCTTAATGTCCTACAAAAGCTTTCAAAACTATTATCCACAATAATGTATTGCCATATAGCAAAAGAAGGCCATACTTAACCTGTGAATTTTTGTGTGAATTGCTCTACAATAAAATTTGGATTTTGTTAACAGATGGATTATTTTCCCATTGTTATCTTTACATTGTTCCAAATCATGTTCAGTACATCTGCAGGGTACTTTACAGTCCTCATTGCCAATAACAACTTACAAATACCAAGCAAAATGGTTCTGCACTGCCCAGTTCTGCACAGCAATGTGTTTCACAGAGCCAACAGATCAACACTGTCCATACGCTGCCACCCCTAAGAGCCCATACAGGGACAGAAACAATTTCATGAGATTCCTATGTGTCCACTAAATGTTTTCATCAATTGCCCAGTTGTACTTTCATTCTCAGCACTGTTGATGTAGAAATTAATGACCCAGATGTAGATAGAGCTGAAGCAAAGTCTAGTGATTGCTGCAAGAGCTCCCTGAATTGGAGGATAAAACTATATTGCTAGTTATTTTCAGAATAGTAGCAGTGCAACTGGCTAAATGAAATGTAAATCTGATTATCTGAACTCTCAAAAATGTTTTTTCCACCACGCCAAAAAGAAAACAAGACAAGCTTGCACAAGAAAACCCTCCTAAAATATTTTGAAGAGAAAAATCCTTGACAGACTTTAGGACAGAGGGTATGACTTTAAGGAACAGCTTTCAAAGGGCCTTCAGCCTTGGCTGTAAATTGAGTATACTCCCTGCAGGCTGAAACAGGATATATGCTTGTGGATAAGATTTTGCAATGTTCTCAGATCACTGATGGGTCGGTCAGTCACTTGCATGCAGTAGATCAGTAAGACTCCAGTAAGGACTCTTGTAAAGTTGGTATGAGAGGTCATTTCCTTTTCTAATTCAAGCATTTCTGTGACAGACCATGCTAATCTATGAAGAGCTTATAGTACTAACATATTCAGGAATGTTCCACCCTCTCCATCCAGCAAGACAGTTTCCGTGAGCAAGTGCTGATGGCACGAAGCATCAAGTTTATTCCATTAGCAGGCTCATAGCTTTGCACTACCAGGAAAGTAATGTCATTATATATTTCTAATGTTGATTTTCATTTCCTTGTGTCTCTCTCTTCAACTTACCTCTTTTGTTGTATCTCCCCCAAACATCTTCCTCCTTTTTTCCTTGGCTTTCATGCTGGTCCTTCTCTCCATTTCTACCCTCTTACTCCAGTGAAAAGCATCTGCTCAGAGTCTGCAAGAGGCTTCAGGTTTTACTGTGCTTTCTGTCATCCTTACACTGTGGGTTTATTTTCAAAAGTAGTTAAACTGGAAGAATGAAAACTTTATTCAGCTTCCTTAAACAGAAATTTCAACTTTCAATTTCTTGCTGTTATGGATAAGCACTACAGGGTATAGTGGCACACTGACAGAACAGAGGAAGGGTGTACAAACAAAGGTTGGAGTGTTTTATTCACAGAGAGTAATTCTTTTGAAATACCCACTGCAGCGGGTCTTTTAATTAGTAGTTTTGGGAAGCTTCTCATCACCTAGAAATGATGCAAATACGTATCTTGAGATTTTCAGCAGTGACTGGTGGCAAGGTATGTAAAGGACACACAAAGGGCTGCAGGGCATGAAGACACAATGTTTCGTAAAAAGCACGTTCCACCAATGTTACCTGAAAAATACATAAACACCCCAAAAATCAACTATCTTTTCTGAAAATCCTCATCTTTGCCTTTTATCATGCTCACACTCTGGCATCCCGAATCTGTGCTCAGAGGGAGCTCTGAACACTGATCCCCTTCCTCCTGTCTCCCATACACTACCTCACTGCAGTCAGTCAACTAATTTATACAGTTACAAAAATTAACAGGAGAACCAGCGTGGTTTGTTGCATTAAAGGAACTGCTACTATCACTTTAAATAACCAATTTCAGGTAGTGTTTTGTTTCAGGCCTCCAGTAACCACTGCAAAATCCATGTTGCAGAAATAACCTCACCATTCAGGCACAAATCCAGCCTTCCTGCCTTTCCACTGTCCTTGATGCAACCACTTTGTGTCACTCGGGCCAAAGATTCTGCTTTCTTTGTATCCAGTCTTGTATGTAAATGCATTGAAAAATCACTGAGTAGCTATAATTCATTTTTTGTTCTCCCTGCCCTCCAAAGACATTCTCAGGGTACAGTGAGGGCTGGCTGTTCCTTAAGTGTTACAATTGCAGTAAGCAATGCCAAAAACTCAGAATTAAGAGAAAATATTAGCTAGCAGCATATGAAAAAATGATGTAAGTGTAGAAAAGACCACCAAGGATCTGTGTTGGAGCAGACCAATCCATAACTACAGTATCTGTATGGCTTCTTTTAATTAGCAAAGAAAAAGCATTTTCTCATTTCATTTTATTCTGCATAACATATCTATAATATGCTGATGGATTTTAAAACAAACACACAACCCCACGAATTTTTCACACTTCTCATGTTTTTTTATCATTACAATGGAAGTTGTACTACGGGACAGAAAAGTCTCCTCAGTAGACAGAGGAGGAGAGGATGGTGTGACTTTTTACTAAATTGCCTACAAAGACACAGTACACACAGTAAAGTGTACAGCCAGTGCTTTACAACTATTCAGCAGTGGCCAAACACTGTCCTTCTTGGTGGAAAAAGTGGGAGTTTTATGGCTGGCTTGCATCTTTGGGCTCTCTGATATGTCAGAACTTCATATAGCTCACAGGACCCAATACAGCTGCCTGCTTGTTTTCTTCAGTGGACTGTGGTTTTCTGTTCTTCACACTAGTCAGGCACGAGCTGAATGCCTCATGGCAGGAAAGGTTATATCGTAATATGTTAATGGTGTAGGCTTTATTTCTGACATGCATAAGGAAAAATTAAAGTATTTGCAGTGTATATGTATAGTGTGGGACTAGGAATATGGTGCAGTATGATACTGTGCTGAAGGAAAAGCCTAAAGCAATGGAAACACCTTCTTAAATATTTCTGCTCCATCCCATCATGATATCACTGAATAGAGCAGATGTTGTTAATCTCCTACTCTGTACATGCATAATCTGCATGGGTCTAATGACTACTATTTGCTGCCAGATCAGTGGCCACAGGCATTGGCATATAGATAACTGTATGATGCTTGCTGTACTGTGCACAGTGTTAGGCAGAGCTCATTACCAAAGGAGAAACACTCCAGCCCTGCTGGGTAGGCAGGGATCTTGTCCTGGTTTCCTGGGACCAGCTTTCTATTGCAGGCACCTTTCATCTAGAGAGCAGAACCAAGATTTAGATTGTGAATGGCTTTATTTTTGTGAAAAACCTTCTTTATCCTTTGGGTAAATAATAAGATTTTGCAGTTTAAGACTTACATTGCTGAGTTGGTTTTTCCACATTGAAAAAAAATAGCAAGGAAAGGAATTCACTGCACTCAGACCTGTTGACTGTACTGAAATGCAGCTCAGCTGATACTGGAGCCCCATCTCCCCAGGCATGCTAGGCTTGCTAAGTGCTATCTCAGGAGCACTGAGAGCAGAAGCTTTTACAACTATCTAGTCTCCCTGAAAATAACGGAAAATAAAATACAATTTGTCTAGTAGTCATCAAGTAATTCTTAAGAATTTCTTTCAGAATTGCTCTCCACTGTCCCACCAAAATCTGAATCAAATATCCATTAGCTAA
The DNA here is from genome assembly GCF_047495875.1 of Pithys albifrons albifrons. NCBI lineage: Eukaryota > Metazoa > Chordata > Aves > Passeriformes > Thamnophilidae > Pithys > Pithys albifrons. The sequence goes on along the minus strand of NC_092459.1, from coordinate 50,978,847 downwards.
ATAACTGCTTTAGATTTAGTGTTTTGTCCTGAAGGGTTAGGCAAACTGTTTTTCACTCCTACAACTTTGTGTGGCCTAATTCAGTTCCATAATCACCAAACCCATCATCAAAATATATTTAATAACTTAATTGACCACACAGTAATTTATATTTCCATGTAAAATTAATTTTCCTTACTGTTAAAAAAGCCATTTAAAGGATCTTTCAGTAATGTAATAAAAACAGGTCTATTGATTTACTCTTCCCATAACAGCAGTTATCAATTGTCACACATGTGGAGAGGGAAGAACAGTACAGAGAAGCAAAATGCCTGTTCAGGAGGAGTACATCTATGATTCAACCAGCAGGGTATCACTTTTAAGAAGCACACACATCCATCATTCTTCAAATGACTGTAAAGAATTAATAAATCCTTTTTTCAGTACAGTTTCAGCTTTTTAAGAAAGAGTTACAGTCAGTGAGGCACCTTGCCACTATCCTGCAACCCTCTTGTTGCTTGATACCTGCAGACACATGCTTCTCTCTTCTCCCTCACTTCAGCAGACTACCAGACCATAACCACAGGCACAGTGGGGAAATGTTCCTGTGATGTGGTTTCTGAAATTGTCTCAGTTTTTCTTCACTTGGCAAAGGCTTATTCATTTCCATGCTCTAAGCCAATCCCGTTCCCAGTCAGTGATAGTTGTGTGAATGCATTTGAGTGCTGAATTCAGCTTTTTGTGTTCAGCAGGTTTCACAATAACTTTTTCTGACTTGGTGTCTTGGGTTGAGCTGGCAAAACGCCAACTGTCCAGGACAGAGTGAAAGGGTTCCTCCTTCCCCCCAACCAGCTAAAGGAAAAAGAAGAGGGAGGGGGAAAAAAAAGAACTCTAAAACCAGGTTTATGCTGAAACTAACTATATGTATTTATACAGAAAAGAGAAAATTAAGAGGAAACCACAACACTCACTTACACAAGTTATATATATATATAACAAGGAATAACCTCCCACTTCCCAATTAATACAAAGCCCATTAGTCTAGATTCATAAGCACTCTAAATGACACCCTGCAAGAAAGCAAAGGTATAATAACAAAATATTTCTACTTCCCTGAACTCAAACAAAATGCAAGTAGCGGCAGCAGGAGCAGGGCCTAACAGATGAGAGCAACTGCGGCACGTCTTCTCTGTACTCCAGCCATGGTGGAACTGACCAAGCCACTCCCACACACTGGATTTTACACCCTTTGAGATGATGTAGTATGGTATGGAATACAATATTATTGGCTGTTAGCTAGCTCAGCCCAGCTCAAGTTAGCTGACAATTTCAGGCCTAGTCTGAACTTTAAAACCTAAATTTAGGTCCACCTGGCCAAACCCATAACACTTGGTGATCATTCTGGCAAATAAGTTCAATTTTTAGGAAGTAGAGTTTCCACTTAGCAGGCCTTTTTTATTAGCAAATAAATCTATCCTACTACTTTGACTGTTTTCTTTTTTCTTAAATTTAAAATCAAAATGTAATTTTTAAGAATCATTTAGAGTCCACACTATATTAAATTTTCAGGTGTAACATCTTGTTCAACCTTAACAGAGCTCAGTCATGCCTGGAGCCCTCTGTAAGCAATTTAAAAAGTTACCTACATGATAAGAACAGGCTTTCAGAAGGAAAAATTTAGCACAATTTTTAAACATATCTTTTAAAGAATGAAGACATGGACAGTTTACAAAGGCTATATAATAAAAATCCTTGGGTCTTGGTTCAGCTCTGCTACAGAAGGCTCAGTGCTGAGGTCAGACTAGGGTGCTCCTGTGATATTAAACAGATCCTAAGGCAGACCCACTGGTGTACTCCACTGCCACCAGCCTCCAAGTAAGCACAGTCCATTACTCTGTCCTTTGACCCCAATCAGCTAACTACTCTTTAACCAACTAGCTGTCCACCAATCCACAATGTAATGACTCAACTTAGTGACAAGAATTTTGTAGGAAACTCTGTTGGGAGCCTTGCTAAAGCCAAGGTAAAAGACATCCGCTGCTGTCAGCTTGGTCAGGTATGATCACTCTCTTGAAAATCCATGCTGTCTATTGCCAAACACTTTCTTTTTCACCTGCCGTAGAATGTTTTCCATTACTTGACAGCAGAATTTAAGATTTTGGTTACAAAATTCCATCAAAGCTGCTGAAATCTATGGATATAGACAAGGGGAGCTTTTTCTCACCTCAGAACAGAAGTGAGGACCATAATTCATTCATGCAAAACCAAACAATGCCTTTATTTTCATTTATTCTTAGAATTGGACGTATACATTTATTGGCATACTTTTAACTGTCTACTGTTAAAGAAACCTGAATTATACTTTGAAATGTTAAATACAAAATAGTTAGAAAATACACTGTTTTGTGTATTATACTTGTGTTTGGGGTATATGCCCAAACTTAGTACAAGAGAGGCTATTGAGATGTCTGAAAGCTGGTTTTGCAAGAAAAAAATCACTTGACATTTCCAAATTCCAACTCAGAAAATACATTTGTTTTATAGCATATAGTTTCTTCCTTGTTCCTGTTAGTTTTATTCTCCTATTGTAAATTCTGCAGTCGACAACTTCCTCATGAGGGGAAGAGGAGGGGCAGGCACTGATGTTTTCTCTATGGTGACCAGTGACAGAAGCTGAGGGAATGGCCTGAAGTCGTATCAAGGGAGGTTTAAGTTGGATAGTGGAAAAAGATTCTTCACCCTGAGGGTCGTTGGGCACTGGAACAGGCTTCTCACGAAAGTGGTGACAGCACCAAGCCTGAGCGACTTCAAGAAACATTTGGATGATACTCTCAGGCACATGGTGCAACTTTTGGGGATGGTTCAGTGCAGGGCTAAGGGTTGGACTCGATGATCCTTGTGGGTCCCTTGCAACTCAGAATATTCAGTGATTCTGTTTACTATAAACTGACAAGGACTGTCCTGTGTTTAGACAGCAACTGAGGCATTGCAGACCTGATGAATGAGCTGAATGAGGCTCATAGCAATAGTGAAAAGGAAAGCTCTGTAACAGATATATCATGTTGCTAAGTTTTAGGTTAGGTATTACTGCCCAAACTGATTCTGACACAACTTTATTTTCCTTCTCCCTTTCCCCATACCCATGTAGTTTCATACAATGGAATGGGGACTACAATTATCTGTTTTTTCTGGGAGATAATTAACAAGAACTCATATTTTCTTCTCCTCGCCCCCTGCTGCGGGTAAATACATAGATTCTGGGATGTTGGAGCAGATTTGGAGATAGATCTAATTCCAGTTTTATGATGTATTTTGAGATTGCACATGGATTCCATTAGAAAGAAAAAACTGTTTTCTGCTTTGGCTTCTGAATGAGACCAGGCAAAGACCCTCATGGTCTGTGAATATTTCAGCTTGCTATGTGGTGCGCATACGTTAAAGAAGGAAATGGCTATATCAGGCATTTACATCTCAGCAAAATCTTGCCACAATTTAACAGGACAAAGAAGAAATTTTTTGTTAACTTAAAGTACTCCTCCTTCTCAAAATCTTCCTGCAAATTATATATATGTTTATTAAAAAAGAGTCTTGTAGGAAAAGTTGTGATAATGTTATTAGTGGAAAGTGTGTAAAAGTGAAGATATATCATCTCTACTTCCCTGAATCTCTTTCTAGTGATAAGGGTAGACAATATCCTAATACTTTGTAGTTAGGAAGATTTAGTTGAGTTTCAATATAGTAAAAGGAGAGTAACTCTTAATTACATCTCTGAAGGCTATCTGCAACTGTGCCATTAGCCAACAAAAAGGAGGATATGCTTCATCAACTGTCCACTTTTCACCTCCACAATTCAAAAAAGACATGAACAGACTGGAGGGTCCAAAGGAGGGCCAAAGAGATGATCCAAGTGATGGAAACCTGATCTAAAAGGAAAATAAAAGCAGTTAGGTCTTTTCTCTCATGAGAAGAGAAGGTTCAGCTGTGACTTCATCACAATTTTCTAGTACTTAAAGGGCAGCTTCAAAGTGGACAGAGAAGGTCACTCTACACAAGAACCCAGAGGAGGACAGGGGACAAAAGGCACAAGTTACACAAGGATAGGTTTCATCCTGATATAAGAAAGAATTTTTTCAGAGTTTGAACAATCACAGAACAGTTTTCACAGTTTGAACAATCATTGTAACAATCTTCACAGGGATGTGGTGGAGTCTTCATCGCTGGAGGTTTTCAAGATATGACAGGACAGGGTGCTAGATAATATCATCAGGGCTCCCTTTCACATGAAAGTTTGGACCAGATGAACTTCTATGTCTCTTCCAACTTAGGCTGTTCAATTATTTTATGATCCAATCTACAATAAGGTTTTTGCTAACACTTGAACATGTATTTGTGATTGGTTTTGGCTTTTTTATTTTTGTTTTGGTTGTTTGGTTTATTTGGGATTTTTGGGAGCAGGAGGTTCGTGTGTGTGTGTGTTTTGTTTTGTTAAGCTTGTTGTGTTTGTTTCTGTTTTTGTTTTTTGTTTGTGTGTTTGTTTTTAATGCAGGAATTCCATCTAATCTGCAATAGAGAAGCAGATGGGACAATTTACCATTTGCTTGCCTGAACAAGATAACATCAGAGGTCTCTCCAAAAGGTTTTATTATCTCTATCTCATCCTCTTTACAATTCTCTTGGACTCTAAATCAGACTTGATAAATTATTTGAGGATTTTGTTTGGACATGAATGACTGTCTTCTGTCCTTGCTAAAATTCATAATTAGTGCTGAACAAATGGCTTATGTGCCACACATTACCATTCTTTGACTGACTCCTGGCTGTCTAAAATAGCAAAATATCAATGTTGCAGTGACTTCTTTTTGCCTTGATGAAGGATCATGCAGGGTTTTTTTTTCAAACTAAATTACTTTGAACATCTAAGTTGGCAGGGATAAAGTAGAAAAAAAAAGTCACAGCTGAGAAATCACAGTAAAATGAGATGCAAAGATTATAATTACCAACAAATAAAATCTAATTTGTGGAGCAAACTTGCATAGATATGGTACTACCTTCATTTGATGTAACTTTAAAGCACAGATCCAGCATGTGACCCACAAGAATTTAAAACAATATGAAATTGTAGTTATCAAAAAAAAAATAAAAGACCCCAGAGGATATTCTGATTTAGTTTTAAAGGCTGGAAAAATTGCAAAATTGCATCTTGAGGTCAGAAGAAGCTGGAAAAAGCCCAACATTTACAGAGGAAAGATCTTGTGAAAATTAAGCCAAAACTTCATGAATGTGTACATAGTTAGGAGATATTTGTCAAGAAGAAAATTAGGAGTTCCAAGCTTTGCAAAGTGATTTCTTCAATAGCTCATTAAAAATATTAATGTATGATGCCCACCTTGTTACGCAAATTTACCAGTCAAATATTAAGATTTGAATAGGACTTGGCTAATAGGTTGAGAATTTTTAAATTACTTTTAATAAGCAGAAAAGCATTATTATATGAAGAAGAAATTCAGTGAAGGGTAACAGAAATGTTCAGAAGGCTGGGATTAATTATAAGCTACAATTAAAAGTGATGAATACATAAAACTTAGCAAAGAGTCGACCGAGGGGCAATGTAACCAGTCAAAAATATTTTTCAAAAACATTAATCTCAACATGATATGGATAAAGTAATGCTGGAAACATTATTATAAAAGTGCAGATATGAATCTCTTGACCATTGATGACTTAGGGAAAAAATAGGTTTTTTGTGAAAAGGGAGCAAACATTCATAATGTTATAATCACTGAAAACGTTATTATATTTCAAATAGCTCAAGAAACATTTCAAGAAAGAGTTTCTCACTGTTGCTGTAGTTACCACTGACTATAACAGTGAGCGAGTGTTTTGGGGAATAAGGGCGAGCCAGGGCATTCCGCTGACTTGCCGGATAAGATTGCTACAGAAAGAAATTCTGACCAACACAACCATGGTCTCACGGCCATTCCCCAAACCCCTCTGAAATTATTGCAGTCTTTCCACTGACTTAAATAGACTCTGACATTCTCTTATAGTGAAATGAACTTATGGATAGCACCCAAAGTTCAAGAAAGCCCACAGGACAAGGTCCTGACCTTTCCATACCTAAAAAGGGAAAAGAGAAAAAATAAGAACAGTAAAGGAAAAGGGCAGGGAGACCTTATAAAGGAGAATAGTAACTTTGGGACTATCTTAACTGGGGAGGAGCTGATAGGGAAGGAAAGAGTGATCATAGGAAGCTGGGTCAAGGAAGAAGGATAAAGAACAGCCTGGCACAGTGGAGGGAAATGAATAATACAGGTGGCAACTCTTTCACTAAGCTCCAATATGAGCTGCTGGAATTTAAGGTCCTCCAAGCATCTCTCCCATTTTCCTATTCATATTGCAAATTCAAGCAAAACTGAAAGGAAAAAAGCAAAGGAGACAAAGACAAAAGCTTTTGCATTAGCAGCAAGAGGAAATAAGTAAGCCAGTTGGGGAAAAAAAATTAATGCAAATCATAGACATATAAAATGCAGTATCTTGCATTCTTAAGTTAACCCTGAAGAGAAAATTTTTTGCTCAGAAAAACACTTTCTGGTTAAAGTGAAAGGTAGATAATCAGAAAAGATGATTATCTATGGGCATGGTATAAATGGTCCTATATTACTCAGGAGGTTCCACCACCGTGGAAGAACGGCTGTCCAAGAAATGGGAAGAAAGAGAATGTCCATATGAGAAAACTTCTGAAATCCATAATAACAATAAGCTTGCATTAACAATATTTTAATCTACAACTGCACTAAGAGAGCTTCAACATTTGCCTTCCTGGGATTAAGGCAAGCAGACCAGCTCTAACTTCTGCTGAGGACACAGTCCCTCACTCAGGCATGTACCACATCCCAGATGGCAGGTGAAAGTCAGGGCCCTCACCAGCAGTGACTTCAGTGGAAGGGTTTTGCCTTCCTCTTCATGCCAGCCAGTGCAAGTACTAATATTTATTCAAATAGGATAAACAGTAGAAATGATTTTTGGAAGAAATAGAAATTCAGTTTATTAGAACTGTGGAAACTCAGTGCCAGATATTTACAAGTATAATCAAGCCACTTAAGTCCAGCCATAACATTTAGATTCTATTTAATCCTAATGTATTATTGTAACTGATTTTTGATGAATCAGCCTTTTAAAAATCTTTACGTAAACTGTTCTTTGGAATTATATGCAAATACTATCCTTTGTAAACTGAAATATTGGCATGTATTCCTCCCACAGTTTACAAGTACCCTAACTATTTACCTTTCAGATTATTTCTTGATTTTTTGATCGTAAATAACATCCAAAGAAAGAAAGTGCTACCTTTTGGGATATCACTAAAGTAAACAGCCTTGGAGACCACAAAATTCCCTCTGCTAACATGCTGGAAAGAAGGCTACTCTGAACACAGTGGGTTAGCTCGATTTTGTTCAGACTGTTTGCTAAACATATGCAATAAGAACAGTTTGGGAAACCACCTCCATTACAAATGAGGTACTTCAAAGACTGCTAGAGTGTCACCTTTTGATGTTCCTAGTTGACCACAACGGTACCTTTATATGAAACTGAAGTGAGATATCTGAATAGCACCAAAATAAAAACAAGTCCAATGCAATCTCTTAAAGACATACTAAGTTTCTGTACCAAGTCAAGTACATCTAGGATGACATTAAGACTTGAAAGGGACGGTGGACACCCTTCTACTAATGAAAAAAGGATTTCCTATTCTGTTCTGTGGAGAAGTTTATTCTGGGAAATATAGAAAAACACCTGAAAGATAACAGTCATTGGTCACAGCCACCACAGCTTTATGAGAGGAAGGGCCCATTTATCCAACCTGATTTCCTTTTATGACAAGATAACTCTAGTTGATCAGGAGAAGCCAGCTGATGTAATCTTTTGGGATTTCAGTAAAGCTTTTGATACTGTCTCTCACAGGATCATTTTGGACAAACTGTCCAGCACACAGCTGGATAAACACATCAAGGGGTGGGCAAGCAATTGATTTACAGGTCAAGCACAGAGGGTAATAGTGAATAGGGTAATATCAGACTGGTGACCTGTCACTAGTGAGATTCTGCAGGGCTCCATTTAGGCCCTGTGCTCTTCAACATCTTCATAAATAACTTGGACACAGGACGGGAAGGGATGCTAAGCAAGGCTGCAGATGACACAAAACTGGGAGGAGTTGTTGACTCCCTTAAAGGTAGGGAGATCCTGCAGAGAGTCCTAGGAAATTAGAGGACTGGGCAATCACCAACCATATGAAGTTCAACAAGGTGAAAGTTCTGAATTCTGCACATGGGATGGGGCAACCCTGGATGTTCGTACAGACTGGCGAATGAGATGCTGGAAAGCAGTGCCACAGAAAGAGGTCTGGGGGTCCTGGTGACAGCAAGTTGAATATGAGTCAGCAGTGCCCTGGCAGCCAGGAGGGCCAACCATGTCCTGGGGGCATCAGGCACAGCATCACCAGTCGGTTGAGGAAGGGGATTGTCCTGCTCTTCTCTGCACTGGGGCAGCCTCACCTTGAATATTGTGTGCAAGGTTGGGCACCATGATATAGGAAAGATATTAACCTATTAGAGAGTGTGCAGAGGAGGGCAACAAAGATGGTAAAGGGCCTTGAGGGGAAGCCGTATAAGGAGCAGCTGAGGTCACTTGGTGCATTCAGCCTGAGAACAGGAGCCTGAGGGGAGACCTCATTGCAGTTACAACTTCCTTGTGAGGGAAAGAGGAGGGGCAGGCACTGATCTCTTCTCTGCGATGACCAGTAACAGAACCTGAGGGAATGGCTTGAAGTTGTGTTAAGGGAGGTTTAAGTTGGATAGTGGAAAAAGGTTGGGCACTGGAACAGGCTTCTCAGGAAAGTGGTCACAGTACCAAGCCTGACAGACTTCAAGAAGTGTTTGTATGATTCTCTCAGACAGATGGTGGAACTCTTGGGGATGGTCCTGTGCAGGGCTAAGGGTTGAATTTGACGATCCTTGTGGGTACTTTGCAACTCAGCATATTCTGTTTTTCTGTAAAAAACAAGAAAAGAACCTTTCATCTTTTTATGTGCATGTGTTGCTCCTACAGTAGCATATGCTTCATAAACATCCTTAAGAAACTTGTTTCTGCCTACTTACATGGAAGCTTCCACACTTATATAATTTCGCTTTCACTGCAGATATCTTCATCCCTGTCCAGTGCCCTGGAGCAGTCAAAAAATTAAAGAGACTAGAGTGAACAAAAATCACAGCCTGAGTTAACAGAATGAGCAGAAGATTTGGCATAGATAGCCTTACACATAGTAAAGGACCCAAAGACAGCTTGTTAGAGCAGGAAGTCTCTAACCTCACCTTTCAAGAGGACCAGAGATTCAAACTTTATCTTGCGTCACCTCAGATTTTCCTTGAGATCTTCCCATTAAAGCTATCATTTTACTGAAACATCTATAGTATTCATGATGCCTTTTGGTGCAGCCTATAATTGCCTGCTCATACAGAGGCTGTCAGGTCTACTCAACTTTGTTTATGTATTTCTCAAAGTAAATAATCACAAAACACTCCCTCTGATTAAAACATCCAGTTTAACATACAGAAACATATAAAACCCCTCCAACAACACATTGCTACATTATATACAATACTGCAGCTCTAACATCATCTCACACCAGTTTCAGTTAGTACATCCTACATAAACACTCTCAAACATCACATTTGAAATGCAAACATAGAGGATAAGACATAATGAAATAATATGTATCTATCTAGTATAATGTAACATAAAGCAATATTTTATCTTTCTTATCAGCCAATTAAATCTTGCTTAAAGAGACACTATAAATAGTTGGGATTCAAGGAGTCAGACATTTTAAAGAGTTCAGACAAAGCTCTATACCATACTAAAGATTAGACAGCAAACATAACAAGGTTTACCTAGAGAGACTTTTAGTTCCTTCCCACACATGTTCATTAAATGTACTTTGTGCCTTGGTGGGGTAGAAGCAAATTAGCAACATGTGAAAACTACTAAGGAAAACAGAAGGTATACATTAATTTCACACCTAATTATTAATTAACTTGCTCAGGCTCCACCAGAATAATCAGCACTTGAGAAGCTTCACTTGCTCCCAATGAGCCACTGCAGTGTCTCTGTTTAAAATTCCAGGGAGCCACAGTTGCAGCAGGCTGAATAGTAATGATTGCAGGGAGCTGGAGTCTGGCCTGGACCCTCCTTTTGTGGGATTTGCACATGCTTTTATAGCATCAAGAATGACTATGTCACTAACAATACGGTAGATAGGTGTGATTCCTTTCTGATAGTTGCATTACACTAGCATAAAACTGAAGGAGAGAATTATGCGTGTGAAGTAGATCTACTGATCCTGTGTTGCTGTAAAATCTTAACAGTGTTAAGACAGATTGTATTATTCACAATGGGAAAATTATTCAGGACAATTAGTCTGCATAATGTATTATGAACCAAGGCTTTGGTGCTCTGATACAAACAATATGTAGTATTGGGAGATGAAAGGTTCAATTAACTTATTAAATCAAACACAAATCAACTTTGACAGACAGATGATGTGAAGGGCTGACTCAAATTTTTCTACGTGTGCCTCTGTTTCAGATAAAACTTCTAAAACACAGCATATATAAGTAGTTCCTTGTACATTTGACCTAGATTGCCTTTTACTCCCTACTGTACTCCATGTAGATTTTAAGTTGCCGTAACATCTGTCTGATAAAAAGTCTTACAATTATACAAAATAAGTGACAATTGGAAAAAGAGTGTTATGTTTATATAAAGATACAAACATCTTCTACATCCTATCCTTATTATGTTATCCTAGGTATCAGATATTGATACAAGAACTGTCACTGACCTAGGGAAAGAAGCACACGTGAAAAATGGAAAACACTTAGGATAAGATTCAGAAGGAACTCTGATATAAAGAGAACTTGGTAAACTTTATACCACAAACTGAAAATTAGGGTGCAGCCTCCTCTTTGGCTCTTAACATCCCAAATCCCTGCACACCTCTTCACACTTCAACCCTACACTGCTCACTGACCCTATCTAGCTCAGCCCTAGAAACTGGGAACTCAAAACAAATCTGCTTCTAGGAGAGTTTTATAGTTAGTGAGAAGCAGACTAGGCTGAGTAGGACTTTCCTCTTCTTCTGCTGACAATTTGTGAACGTCAGGATTTGCCAAAAAGGAACAGAAAGCCAACAAGGGGAAGCTTGGCTCTGCAGAAATAGTAGGACACTTGGGTAAGAGTGATTGTAGGACTGCCTCTACCATTAGGACTGATCATGCATTTTTTACTAAACTGTTACTGGATTAATAAAAAGAAAAGTACCAACACTCTCACATCAGTACATATAACCACCATGCTCCAGTCAAGCTTCATCCTTTATAAGATTTTCAGCTACAGGAATTTTCAATTCCTTTGGGAAAGGAATGCCTTCCTTCCCTCTGGACCTCACAATACAAATTGTTGAAAGAAGGAGGTTTGGGGTCCTTCAGGCTGGAGGATGTCAAACACGCAGATCTACTATTGCTAATCTCTCCTCAGGCAGAGCCAGGGCACACTATATAAAGACACCAGGAACTTTGCCTAGCTTATTCAAGCAGCTTTGATGGGCACTTACCCTCAGGAGAGAATATGGACTTTGGATAACAAAAGTAGAGAGAGGTATTTATCTGCAGCCCTGAATAAGCACCTAAGATCCAGAGCACGATATTAAGGACAATCCTTAACTTTACGTTTTCTACCTGAATCTTCCCTGTTCAGTATATCAGGGAAGGCCAAAAAAAGGCATAAGAAAGACCTGAGGGCATTGGACCACTGAACCATCCTATGCACTGCCTAAAAATGTTAATTCAATGGTTCCTTTTGTCTACCAGGGTTGGAATTAAGTCAATACGATGAGAGCCATGCAGTATAATTCTGAAAGTAATTGTAGTCATTTGTAGAGGGACAGCTCATCTCACTAAGCTTAGAATTAATCATAGAATAATAGAATTGTTTGGATTGGAAGGGACCTTGCAGTTCATCCACTTCTACCTCCTCTACCATGGGCAAGGACTCCTTCCACTAGTTCAGGTTGCTGAAGGACCCATCCACTGTGGCTTTGAACACTTTCAGGGATGAAGGATACACAACTTCTCTGAACAACCTATTCCAGTGCCTCACCACCTTCCCAGTGAAGAATCTCTCTAATATCTAATAGAAATCTACTTTATATCAAGACAAATTCATGTAGTCTCTAAATTTACCCTCTTAGCTAACTATTTCAGTCTCTGATAGGTAGGAATTAGAGTGTCCTGCCTAAAATGAAAATCTGCATAGGGGTAAATAAGAGAAAGAATAAGTGGTTCAATTCCACAAAGTGAAAATCTTGGCATCTATTGCCTTCAGAAACAACAGACAATGTGCAATAGCCCTTAAGAGTGATCTTCAAGTAACCTCTGAGGCAAAGCATTATAAACATAAACTAATTTTAGAAAAAAAGTGTAAAATCCATAAAATTCTAGCAGAGCTTATTTACTGTTTTATACCAAGATCTATGCTTGCATAAAATTTCATAAAATTGAAGCTAATTTACCATGGATTATTTCTTGAATAAAAAGTAGGAAGAAAGGGAGTAATAATTTCCCTATATTTTTATATTATTTTCATCACCGTAGGTAACCTACTTATAATAAAAAATGCAGCAGCTCTGTTTTGTAATGCTATGTTTATAGTATCGACTTATATGCAATATAATACACATCAATACTGCATAGTGCATAAGCAGTAAAATAAAGAGCATGAAACACAATGGCATTACAATTATTTAGTGCTATAAACACTGTAAAGCATCAGAGTAGCTAGCAAAATTATACTGAAAACTAAGGTGGAATATATTTCTAGTATTTTTTGAGATCTTTGCCAAGAACTTCTCAGTTGTGAGTATATCCTTCTTACAAACAGGGTTGAATCCTCCAGTGGTGTAATTTGAAAGACATTCATTAGCATTAATCAAGTTAATCAACACCCACCAACCTAGAATCTACATCCACGAAGATTCTTTCCTTCAGCTACTGCATTATTCTTCAGTGCAAGCCCAGGAACAGTACGCCAAAAGGGGAAAAGACTTTAAAATAGTAATTATCATGTTATTAGTATACTTTGCATGCTACAGGAGCACTCCAAGGATTCCAAGAGGAATAATCAGTCTCCAATCAAGTTATTACAAGTTCACAAAACCCATGTGACAGATGAGAAAGGAATGAGGATTACACTCAGCCTTATCAAAACAGGATATTCTCTCATTTTTATTGACTGTATAGCCAAGTTATGAGGTTCCAACCCACATCATCAAGAGCTGCCTTCTCCCACCTCAGAATCACAGCTCTTTCCCCTTCAGCAGCACTGACTTGTACACTGGAGGTCTGGCATAGTAGATAAGATCATGCATAACTCTGGAAAAAAGATTCCTTCTGAATCAAGGGCCCTGAGTCCCTCCTTGTGGATTAAAATAAAATTCTGGCTCAGAAGAACTGGGAGTCATGTTTTTTCTGGCAATTGCCCCAAACAGGTATTCCTAAGTGCAATGGCCTGGATGGAGGAGGTGGTTCTCTGAAAAAAAAGTATCTGAAGAGATAGGTTTTCTGAACTGAAGAAGAGAGGAGAGATCTGGACAGGCTGGATTGATGGGTCAGGGCTAATAGTATGAGGTTTAACGAGGCCAGTTGCTTGATCCTACACTTGGGTCATAACAACCCCACGGAGCATGACAAGCTGGGAGCAGACTGGCTGGAAAGCTGCCTGGCGGAAAACGACCTGAGGGTGCTGCTCAACAGCTGGCTGAACATGAGGCAGCAGTGTGCCCAGGTGGCCAAGCAGGCCAATGGCATCCTGGCCTATATCAAAAACAGTGTGGCCAGCAGGACTAAGGCAGTGATTGCCCCTCCATATTCTGCTTGTAACTTAGAGATAATCATTCATATTAGACAAATATACTTGCAGATTTACTGAATCAAACTCACCCTTATCACTAAAATTCACTGGGATTACACAGATGATGAGGGTGACTTACTGACTTCAATAATTCAAAAGAAACTATAGCACACAATTTTTTACTATTCCAAAGAAATTAGATTCATTATTTTAAGGAATGTCTGTGTGTTACTAATAAGACTCAATTGCACAACAGATTCTGTTACACAACAATCTTAAAATTAGTTTTCATTAGAAGACCAGCTTTTGTGAATAAATACATTCAGGACCGGCATTCTTCTTCATCCATTTTTCTTTACATCATAAATCATTTTCGTTCAGAGAAACTCCCAAAACTTTTCTTGGATGCAAAATTCTCTTAGGATCACGCACATTATCTAAGTGAAATAAAAGAAAAAGTAAAACCAAGTGTTTTCTGGAATTTAAATAAACAGTGCTGTTACCAAGCAATGCTTTTACTATTTCTTTAACACATCACTTTGATGTTTGAGGAGGTCACAGTTTGCTAGGACACAAAATATTTGAAAAACAAAGCACACAGTTCATGTTGCTGAAAGTACACAGAGGAATAAAGCATGGCAAAGGACGGGCCAAATTCTGTCTTCTTGGGCCTGTTGTACAAGGAGTACAGCTTCAAATAAGCAGCAAAGAGCATGATTTGCTTATTTTCCAAGCATTTTACAACATTCCAGAAATGAACAGAACAAAGTTTTCTGTGCGTCACATCTGGCTAGATTATTCTGTGCTTCTAGAAGAAACTCTTACAAGCAGACTATAATTTATATTAACAAGAGAATATAAAACAACATCTTACATAGTAAATGTCTCAATTATTTGACTCCCTGCAAATATTAAGATTACAGACAGCACTTGGCTGATGATGCAGGAAGGAAATTGTATTGTGTTTCATGCTGGGATTCAGAACTATGGCAGGATAAGCCATTGTGTAAGGAGAGCAGAAGTATATCTGGACGGATACAATTTTCAGAAGATGGATGGGAAACGGAGGTTAGAGAGGGTATAGTGGCTCAACACAGAACCACTGACGCAAACTTTTCAGTATATATGGTGAAGGAAGTGATAGCAATGACACATTTTGGAGAAATCCAAGAGGGACAGAAATGCAAAAAAGAATAGCAGGGGGTATTTGCAACAGAATACTACATCAGCAGCTCGGAGGAGCTGATGAATGAATTCTGAAATGTCAACATGACAGGTGCAGAAATTAATGCTAATCTTTAGAAGAAATGTGAAGGAAGTTACTTCAGCAATGCTGTACAAAAGATGAAAATAAAATCAAGCAATTATAAAAATATTCAATTATCAGGATATCAAAGTACTGGTTTGCAAGGTAGCACAGAAAGGACAAGAAGACTGACAATTGTAAGACACAGGAATATTCATGTACAACAACAAAAAAGGCCACCAGGTTTGCTGAGCAAACTTGTTAGGCACACTATAATAAATTCTGTCAGCATAATTTAAAAATGTAGCTTTTGTGTGCCATGCATATTATGAAGGCAGATTACTTTTTTTAAAAAAAAAAGTAATATCTTCCTTACTTTTCTCTCAGGATGAGACATTCAGGTCTGAAAGTATAAGAGGATTTAGGATGTCCATTTGAACCAGTGAAGATTCACAGGGAAGCCTCGGCCTATGTTTTGCACTTCCTTGGGCAGCATGGCCACTGGCAGCTATGCAATTCACAGAATCACAGAATAGGTGTCTCAGGTTTGGCCTAGTGCTTTACCAACCCTGGACTACCCCCCCCCCCCCACCCCTTCTCCCAAAGCCCTCCCAGCAAAGGAGGGGAAAAATGCACAGAAAAAGAACTCAAAAGAAACTGAACTGACTTAAAAAGAAATTATATTTTCTAACATCCACAAACACGTATGCAATTTACGCACTGTGTGGGGCCCCTCCCTGGGGAGGGGGGGGGTAGGGAAAAGGGAAGAATGCTTTACAAGAAATAAGGGGAAATAAACCCAAACCACAACAAATAAAACAGACAAATACAATTAAAGACTTCAGGAAAGGAGAACTGGCATGATACAAACTCACCACATCCCGGCTAGGAAAACCAACAGAAATAGAACAGACTGTCCTGGCTCCCTCTGCTCTCCCCAGCCTTGCCGGAACCAGGAAGGAAGAAAAAAAACCCAACTCCCTCCTATCTCCCCTCCTCCTCCTTTAGGTGGAAAACACGTGTGGAATACTTAGTAATGTCTACTTCCTTAGTTACACCTAGTTACTGAGGAAGCCATGGTTCAAAACCATTACAATAGGTAAGGTTAGAAGGGACCATTGGAAGTCATCTGGTCCAACCTCCCTGCTCAAGCAGGGTATCATACAGCACATTTCACATGATTGCATCCAGACAGTTCTTGAATATCTCCAGTGAGAGAGACTCCATAACCTATGGGCAAGCTGTTCCAGTGCTTGGCCACCCACACAGTAAAGAAGTTCTTCCTCATATTCAAGTGGAAATTTCTGTGTTTAAATTTCTTCTCATTGCCTTGTATCCTATCACTTGGCACCACTGAGAAGAGACTGGTTCCCTCTTCTTGACACTCTCCCTTCAGATACTTTTATACATTGACCATGAGTATGGTCCAGGATGAACAGGCCCAACTCTCTGAGTCATGTCCAGGATGAACAGGCCCAGCTCCCTCAGCCTTTCTTCTTAAGTAAGGTTCTCCAGTCTCCTAATCATCTTCACAGCCCTCTGCTAGACCTGCTACAGGAGCTCCTTGTCTCTCTTCCATTAAGAAGTCCTTCCTTGAAGTGGTATTTCTGGGGCAGCAGTACCAGAATTTGGGCCCTTGTCCTGGATGGATTGTGAGAGCAGACCTGGAGCCAGCAGGCTTGCAGGCATGAGAGTCACCTGGCATTATGCAGTTCTGGAGTGAAGGACAAAGGGAACGAGAGGCCTGCTGCAGAGATGTCTTTGTGTGCTTCCATGATCCACCATTCAGATTGCAGCTGGGATCTGCAAGCCCGTGTCCAGCCAACTGCTAGCAAAATGAAAGCAGAAGAGAGTTCTCTAAATTGTTCCATATTTCCAGTGTTGGTGTAACTGCCTTGCCTCTGCAGCAAAAACGTTTCAGAATAGTGCAGTGTACTACACCTAAGGCAAAAGGAGAGGTGTTACAGACTCTTTTAATTAAAACCCTGCAATGGTGGTGTGAGCTACTCGGCCTGAGTGACTCTAGCAGTGATTTAAATCATTAAGATCAAATGGAGGAATGGAACTGAAAAGAACCCACCCTACAGACAAGCTATAATCTTCCTTCAATGATTATCACACATAATATTTGTAGTGTTTTGAAGTGTTAAAGTAGTGCCCAGAAATGAGCTAACAGTTCACTGCAGAAAATGTGAATGATACAGACTTCACTGAAACCAATGAAATAGATAATTTTAACTGCAAACAATGATAAGTTGTCAATTAAAAATATTTCATACTTTAGGAATATTCCTTTAGCTTCTGATTTTTTTTTACTGGACAAAAAATAAGCAGTTCTATCGCCCTAGGTCAACATAGTTTCTTCATATTCTGTGGTGATATTGTACATTATATGTCTACAACTACAATGTCTATGTCATCAGTTTGATTTTAGCATATTATAAATAGTCATAAATACAAATATATTTACATTGAAAGAAATGCTGTATTATAGGTCAATAGGTTCAAAAGTCAGACATCCACACAATTCCTGAATATTGCTGCCACCTTCAGGAAACACATGATAAAAAGGGCCAAAATATTAATTAGAAAAGAAATAGCAAGTAAATTGGAGATTTATGATACCACTTGGTTATTGTATTGTACCTCTGTAAGATTAATTAATAATGGCATATAAAGATAATTTTATGATTCTCTACTACCAATAAAGACGTAAGTCCCATATTAAGAGATTTGCCTAAGGCCAGTCAGAGTCAGTGACACGTATGTCCTTAGGTACTTGAAGTTTCACCAAGAGGTAGTTCTGGATAAGAAAATTACATCACTGGGTTTTGGATATTTATATTGTCATTTGTCGGGTTCTAGAAATTTAGGGCTGAGAGAAATTCCATCACCAAGAACAGAGGAGGCTTGGTAATGCTCAACTTGAAGATAAGCTGTTTCCTGCCTTGAGATAAGAAAAGACTCTAGAATGAATGTTATCAGACATGTTGTGATCCCTTGCTATCTTCCCTCCATAAATTCCTGAAATTACCATAACCCTTCCTCCCTATTAGCATATGGCTCCCTGAAACCTTAAAAAGTGGTCAAGTGTTCAATAAAGGATTCCAGTTTCATCTCCATAGCTGGGATCGTTGTAGTTTTATTGACCTTCACAAATGGCTGCCCAATGTGGGCCAAAGAGCCCAGACTTCTAATATTTAGAGGTCCACAGAAAAAAAAAGAAAGAAAAGAGAAGTTTGCAGAAGAAAGCTGTTGGTGTTTGATAGGAATTGCCTGCTTCCTATTCTGGTGAAGGTGCATGACAGAACTGAGAAGAAAGGACCCTGTGCATGGGATGAGTCACGCTCTTGGCCAGGCCAGAGGTGAGCTGTCATGAACGAGGAATGATTATACAGAAAATAGACTTTGAAACTTAACAAGTAGGAAGAGATGGGGATACAAAAATATTCTAATCTAAACTATGCTTATTCAATCTTCAAATACCCACACGGCTCAGTAATAGAAGACCTGCCGTTGCAAAACTTAGTTTTATGGACTCGGCAAAACCACCCAGGGGACTCTTCTTTGCTAAACTTACTTCTGTGGGAAGCTGCGTTCCCTGCAGTGCTGCTACGGGCAGTGACCCTGTCCGAGGTAGGGAGATGCCCAAACAGCAGTAGCCCCTCTGCACTGCTGTGGCCACAGAGCCCCAGAGTTCCTGCCAGCCGAGACCCCAGGAGGAGTTTGTGGGACCCAGGGGGCAGAGAGTCCATGAGGCTGAAGTAACAGAAGTAGCCCTAAATTTCTAGAACCCAACAGTCATTGAAGCTTTTGATTCTTTAAGGCAGTTGCTTAGCATTGCAGTAACAGTTTAACACCTTCACTAAACGTCAGTTCCAGTGGTTACTTTTCCAACCACAAGCAGAGCATCTATTGAAAACTGCACCATAAAATGCAAATGGAAAAATCAGTGTCTATATATTCACTAAGTTAAATTTTTAATTAATAACATGCCTGATTATTATTGGACAGGCTGTTACCCAGTCAGTGCTTTACAATGTTATGTGAGAGTCCTATCGATTTCCTGCCAGTTTCTCACTTCTCAGAAAAAAAGAGATTGGAATAGCAATGTAAGATCTTCAGTCATTTTGAAATGTCAGCATAACTGAAGTTTAGCTACCAAATAAGCAAATTGACCCAATTGTAATTTTTGATTCCCGCTAGATAGAGCTTACATGTCTCACATATCAGTTTAGCTCTCGATAGCAATGTACAAAGTCATCGGATGTAACTTTAGACTAAAGTCATGACACTTTTTTTCCTTGTTATGGAACTGATATAAATTGTGTATAGATATATTTTAACACAAGTCTGCCAAATGCAGCTGATAGTATGAAGTGATCTAGGCTGTGATCCTCATCACTGTTTACCCACCAATTTCTTAGTGGTTTTTTTTTTAATAGAAACATCTAGCAATGGGTTAGTATTTCCCCAGAGAGCACAGGAAGGAAAAGACAGATGGTTTCCAAAATAGAAAATTTCCTTTGGAGATTATTTAAAAAGATTTTCCCATCAGCAGTAATATTTTAAGCAATTTCCTTTTTGATATTTATGACTAGATTATGATCCAGTGAAATCTCAAAACATGCTCATTGTTCCTCCAAATTTGGAAAACTTCCATGAATGTGATGTGAGAGGGCAACAAATGCCACAGTGGTCATACAAGACTTGATAGAGTGTCTTCATCTTTTATTTGGAGGCTCAAGAACTGCTTAAGGAACGCCAGAGAGCGCAGAAATACAATACAGACTTCTTGTACTACCTGCAGAGACAGAATTCACACTTCCCCTTTCCTAACATCAATCTCAGTCCTAGTTTGGGAAACTTTAAAGAGAGGATACCTTGGCTCCTTCTGGTCTTGATTTAGCTCTGAGTATTGGAGGCTGGTTTTGTTTTGAGAGGTTTTTTTTAGTCCAGTGTAGTTTGCCCTTTTCTTTAGTTCTTTGGTATATACACCTTCAAAAACTGCATCAGCCAAGGCAAGGCTTGAAGTGAGATTTCAATACATACTGGTTATGCTAAATTATTCTAGCAGATACTAAAACCCTATACCTTTGGTAGGTCCTACATACAGAGTTGCTGCAAGTCTTAGTTAAACATGAGCCAACAGTGTGTCCAGGTGGCCAAGAAGGCCAATGGGATCCTGTCCTGTATCAAAAATAGCGTGGCCAGCAGGACCAGGGAAGTGATCCTTCCCCTGGACTCTGCATTGGTGAGGCCACACCTTGAGTACTGTGTTCAGTTCTGGGCCCCTCAGTTCAGGAAGGATATTGAGGTTCTGGAGCGGGTCCAGAGAAGAGCAACAAGGCTGGTGAAGGGACTGGAGCATTAAGTCCTATGGGGAGAGGCTGAGGGAGCTGGGGTTGTTTAGCGTGGAGAAGAGGAGGCTCAGAGGCGACCTCATCACTGTCTAGAACTACCTGAAGGGAAGTTCTAGCCAGGTGGGGCTTGGTCTCTTCTCCCAAGCACTCAGCAACAGGACAAGGGGGCACGGGCTCAAGCTCTGCCAGGGGAAATTTAAGTTGGATATCAGAAAAAAATTCTTTACAGAGAGAATAATCAGGCATTGGAATGGGCTGCCCAGAGAGGTGGTAGATTCACCATCCCTGGAGGTTTTTAAACTGAGATTGAACATGGCACTGAGTGCCATGATCTAGTAAATGCACTGAAGTTGGACAAAGGGTTGGACTTGATGAACTCAGAGGTCTTTTCCAACCCAATCGATTCTATGGTTCTATGATTCTTGGAGAAAAATGGCTGTGCATCAACTGCATGAAGAAAAAACAACAAAGCCCTCTCCATATATTTGTGTGTAATCCAAAAAAGGGTGGTCTTGTGGGCAGTTACAATGAAGGAAAAGACAAGAGTCAGAACAGAGCAGAAAGAGGAGAGAAATTATGTCCCTGGTATAATGACATGAGCATGAAGCTCTGCTGTTTCTACTACTACCATTAGCTGTAAAGAAAATTCCTTTATTTTCTACAGTTTCCTCCTTTCTAATCTGCCACATTGGAGATATTGCAGGAACATTTCAAATTTACTCACATTTGTAACAAACTGGTAATTCAAATACTGGGACATGTTCAAGGTATGGAGAGAGAATCATTAATTAAATTGAACTTCTCCATAATACTTAAATTACTCATATTCCTATAATGTTTCACCTTTGAAACCTTGCTTATTCTACATGCAACACACTCTAAGAACTTGTGCATTTGTTGTTTCCTCTAAGTCTCTAAAATTATAGAAGTCAGCACTGTGACTTTCTAGCAATGTTGAAATCTTAAGAAGACTTATTTTTGTCTCATGTCTTCCTGAGCTGGGATTAGGGCCCAGGTTTTCATGTTTGTACAACCAAGAGGGAACATCTGGAATATTTTTTCTAATGAGAATAACGTCTTAGTGTAAGAGAGAGTGGAATTTTAGCAGTGTGAAATTCACATGAGCAATTTCACAGTGACTGCAACCTCTCTCATGTGACTGACCTCCATCTGTGTAAGCATAATGCATTTCAGAACAGTGTTGTTCACTTTGGAGTATCACCCTCAGAGGGTATCTGCCTGGATGCATCCTAATGATCCCTTGCAAATGGCATCTGAGCTCTGCCAGAGAAAGGGTTCCAGGTTCCAATTGCTGCAAAGCATGTGGCTAAAGAAGCTGGCTGAAATACAGAAGGTGGAAGAAGGTAGAAAGGAATGGAAGGATTTCAGAAACACCCCAGGTATTTCTGTGATGCCACTATGCAATTTTTCTTATAAAGTGTTTTATAAGCTAGGAAAGGCATATGTTGAAGTGAAGGTGCTTTGGTTAAGGATAGGAATGTTGAACACTACATACATTCTATTTCTTTATTCTATATCAACTACGAAACTGAGATGTCATTGTTTGAATCAGCACCTGTGAAGTGATAACTAGAAGTGTTGCACTACAGCACCTCTAAGTCAGCCTGAGGACAGAAGAGAAGCAAACCACTCTGTCGCCTGGGAAGGAAGTCCTTGGCATTGATGTGGCATAAGATGCTGTCACCTGTAGCCTATTGCAAACAGTGCACGTAGAAGATGGGGAGGGTACATAGCCAAGCTAACAGGACTCTGGTGAGTTCACTGAACATCCTTTGCCAGCAGCAGTCAGTAGATAATTTTTCCAGTTTTATTTTGTGGGTATGTGAGGGCACTGGCCACTTCAAAGGACTGAAGAGATCAGCGTTAAAAGTATCACAGCAACTCTATTGTAAGTGAGCAAAGTCTTGTTTCTGAGGACCTGGCAGTGAGACAAGTCTATGTTGCAATATCTGAATCATTCCTTTTCAGTGGAAATACCGCAGTTTACATGTTGGCTCCAATGTGCCAATAGTTCTACTGTGTAAGAGGATCCTCACCCTGAGGCAGAACACTATTAACTGAACCAGCTACAGATCCATTTAGAGGAACATGTCACCATGGAGGATTAGCATTACATGCAAGATTAGCATTAAAGAAATGTATCATCAGAGAAGATTAGCATTCCCCGTATTATCAGAATGATTAAAAAATGCAGGAGTGAAGGTTAATAATGTACAATGTATCACCTGACATGCAAGCACTGACAAAAGACTGCTTATTGTAACTCAATTCTGGATTTTTAATAGCTAAACTAGAAGGAAATTATTTCAAATCAAGCTTTTGATGTTATGAATTTATTTGTTGAACTGAAAAAAAATACTATTTGCTCTTTTTTTTAATATGTCCTTCATCACAGGAGAGGCTGGTGATTTAAAGAGCACTGAAAAATACCTCACCATTGACTATTTATTGACACAATCTGCTCCCTTGCTGATAGAAATTGGGAATACTGGCATGCCTGTATTCCTTCAAGTATGGAAAATATTTCTTTACAGAGACAGTAATCAGGCATTGGAATGGCCTGTTCAGAGAGGCGATGGATTCACCATCCCTGGAGGTTTTTAAAATGAGATTGGACGTGGCACTGAGTGCCATGATCTAGTAAACGGACTGGAGTGGACCAAGGGTTGGACTTGATGATCTCGGAGGTCTTTTCCAACCCACTCGATTCTATGATTCTATAATTCTATGAGTTCCGTGGAAAACCTGCGGGTCACTACAAGCTGGGCAGAGAGGAGCCCTGACACCCCAGCCTGAAGACAAGGAAAGCCACGTTATCCGCAGCTGAGCGTTCAGTGAGTTCTGCTGGGGGGGGGCCCTATGGATAACCACGTCCCAGTTTCCCTCGCCGGCGCTTTCCCGGGACGCTCCCGGCGGGTCTGGGCAGCGCCGGGCGCGGGGGGCGGGCGGGCCGCGGCCTCTCGCGATGTTACCAAGGGCGCTGCGAGAGTCGGGCCGCGGGCGCCGCCGTTGCCACGGGCCGCTGCTGCGAGGGGATTCTCGCCGGGAGCCGGGACGGGGGCGAAGCCGGGACGGCAGCCGGGCAGGGCCGCGCACGGCGACACCCGGAGCCTGGGGCTGGGCGGAACTGGGAGCGGAGCGGAGCAGGGGCGTGGGGCGCGCGCAGCCCAGCTGCTCCGGTAGGACCTGCCCGTGCTGTCCGCGACAGCAGCGCCAGCTCAGGTGTAGCTTCTTCCGACGCTTTGAAAGAGACCAGCTGCGCTCCCGTCGGTGGGTTGCGCCAAGAATGCTGGTTGCTGCCCCAAACTGGTGCGCAGTTGAATGACTGGCGGTAAAGGTGGAGGCGGGGTAGGGATTCTGGCATTGTTCGTATTCTGTGAAATGTTGTCCTTGGATTGTGGCTAAAATTGCCACTTCTTGTTTGCGTTGTTCGAAGCCCTGCTCAAGCAAAGGCTTGTGTAGGGATGAATGCTGCGTATAACAGGCCGCTCCTGGATCGTCCCGTGTTTTGGGGGGCAGGATTTGCAAGTGTGGGACAGTGCCGGAAAAATTAGTTTGACCTTGAAAAGACTGGCTAAACTGGGCTTTGGGTAAGGTTTTCTTTTCAGGGAGAAAACCATAATTTAAATGTTGCCAGGAAACTGAATGGGGGATATGCCTGCTGGGAAGAAACATCCACGAAATTAACAAACACCAAAAAACCCAAATGCAATAAACAATCTTTATAAATTAAATATAAATAACTCTGTTAGTTGATTACGTAAGTCAAGTAAGGCTTTTCAAAGCAAGTATTCTCATGGTTTGTATTTATGAATAGTTTGAGTGGGGCTTTGCACTGACTTCTAGCCAGTATCTGGATAATTTGCACTTTTAGAAATGCCTATTTATACAAGAATACTAAGTGATTTTTTTATTTTTTTTCCAGGCGTTTAGGATATTATCTAGTGTTAAAGTTTATATAGACCGAAAAATGCATTGACTTTAATTAAGCATATTGAGATTCTAATTTATAAACAGGATGACAAAACAAGGGTTAGTATATTACAAGGGAATTGCAATGTATTGTTTGTTCTGAGTTTTGTTTAATGCTATTTCTGATAAGATGATTGAGTTAATATTGAATTATGTTTGATCAACATAAAATGCCCAGTAACTGCACTACGTCTTATAGAGGAGTACTAACTTGGTGAACTACTACCTTTCATAAGAGGTAACTCCTCCAGCTGGTGCTATACAGCAGGTTGGTTTTTTCCTGTTAGTTAATACTGTTTAAGTCTGAAGCAGTGATTAACTATATTGTCACAGGTGCTTAGAAAGCCTTTGATATTTTAATTAAAAAAAAGTCAAAAGTCTCTTCATCATTTTTCCATGAATAGACTAGAAATATATAAGGTAGAACTGCTGCTGGGGGTTGCAAGTATTCCTTGGCATGTAAAGAGGTTTAAGCCATTAATTTTGGTTAATTTATTAGTTAAGATTAAAATTGAGCTCTTGACTGTTTTTTGCAACCCTTGATAATTTAACAGTCTGCCTTCTGGACTTGACAGATGTTTTCAGATGCTTCTGCTACTCCCAGTTTTTCTCAGTAGATGAAGTTTAATTTGACAGGACTCTGTCAGGTCACTGCTGTTTATCACAGAGAGGTTAAACAGTTCTGATAATTCCACCTGCCCTTGCAAAAGCTGACTGCACTTTCAGTCATGGGTGCAGCAACAGCTCTCAGTAGAGGGATCCAAAAATCAGAACTGGGTAGTAATAGTGCATGAGAAGCAGCTGAGAGAGAGTTTTCTTACCAAGACACAGTTATTACATCTGTAAAACCCTCCCTCCTTTTATTTTTTTTAACCTACAGTGTGCCTTGTGCCTATTAGATGGGCAAGTCCTCAAGCAACTACAAATTGGAATATTCAGACTTTTCTTAATGTTGTATCTCCTGTAAGAATATTGTGATACAATTTCAGGAGTTTTATTGAAACTGAGTTGATTGTTTTGTTTTCAGTTTGTCAGAAGATAAGCTCTATCAAATATTTCCTCTCTGTGATCATGTCTCTTGATAGAAAATCTCATGTTGTTGATAACACGAAAAAATAGACAATTTATGGAATTTGTGCTTTTCTTAGCATCTTGGGGGGAGGAAAAAACCCTAAACCATGACAACTGGTTGTTCTGTTTGTTTTTACAGATGTCTCACTTTACAAGCGAAGATGAAGCTCTATTGCAGTCTATGGTTAGACAGTTGCTGCAGAGTGTAAAGGAAAAAATCACTGGAGCCCCATCAGTAGAATGTGCAGAAGAGATTCTCTTGCATTTGGAGGAAACGGATGAGAATTTTCACAAGTAAAATTATTTTTGCTATTTTTAGTCTTTTGAAGAAGGTGGTATGTGTTAAAAGTATATTATTCCCAGGAAACATTTACATTTTATATTGCTTTGCAAATGTGTATGTTACAAATAGAGATATTCCTGTCACTAATCAGCTCTTAGATTATGCTAATTTAGAGAATGAAATTAATTTTGCTATTTTTCTGGTTTGCTTTTTTCCTCCACTCTTGGTAATATATTTTTACTATAATAGCAATTTATGAACTGTTTGCGAGAGAGGAATTTACAAAACTGCCCAGCAGTCCACTGATGCATTTGCACTTGTAATGTTCTAAATGCACATGCTAAGAGGAGGTAGAAGAAAACCTTACTGAAGGCTGTTGGTGGTTTTGTCAACTGCTAGACAATATACTCTCACTTTTTAAAATCAAGTAAATTTTCAGAAGGCTATTTGGCTTCCATATTTGATTGTTTTGTTTGGCCTATATTACTGAACATGTTTATCTTAATCAGGTTGTTCTTTTACTTTCTGTTTTAAATAAAGCAGAAATGCATCACCATCACACTTCTGTTAAATCAAACTTGACAGTGTGACTTCACTGACATGTGATCTAGATTTCTGGAGCTCCTTTCCGTGATGTCCTAACTTGGTTATTTTTTACTATATGGGAGATTTCTAGTGTGCATTTTATGACAAGCCAAGAGAATATCAGGCTGAAATGACATTAAAGACATTTTAATAAGGACACGAGCTCTGTGACCTGACTTCTGAGAAAGCTGGTTCCCTGCCCGTTTTTTCAAATTTAGCACTGTCTGCATTCTCTTAAATTTTCCTAGCTATTAACATTGCTTTGTCAGTAGTAAAAGTTAGGTAAAAGTAAATGAAATAGAGCCAGGGTTTATCTAAAATTTCACTATAGTTTTACACCTTTGAAGCTTGTGTGTGTCTGAAGATTCTTAAAATGTATTTTAGCTCAGTTTTAATTTGTATTACAAATTGTTTTAGATAATGCTTTTGTTGGCACTCTTGAAAATTTTGAGCACCAGATTACTGGGTGACAAGCATGAGAGTAAAAGAAGCTGGTTATAAACACATCAAAGTTGAAAATTACATGTAATTTAGAAAGAAAAATACTTTTACTTAAAGGAAGATATATAAAATAAAAAAGCTCTAACAATTACTTCTGTCAATATTTCTTCTGAGTACTTAATAGGAGTATACTTAGGATGAGAGAGTAAATTCTACAGCTGGTTGAAACAATGTCTACACAGCTTTTCCCTTTGGAACAGTGCAACTGACATCCATTACTCTCTCTTTAATGTTCAAAAATTGGTGGTCCTAAAGATCCTTTCTTTTCATGAGAACAGTTTAAACTTAGATTTAATGGAAAATCAAGTGATGCTTTAAATGCAGACCACAAGCCTTACTCCCTGGTGCTGGAGTATTTCTGGAGGTATTTTTGTCTTTTTTGTGACCCATGGCAGTACAGATTGGTTTTCATGGGGGGTCGGAGATGTCATATGGTACTTTCTTACTGAGGCCATTAAGCAACTTTCTCCTTGATCCTTAACCCATCCACCAAATCTGCAAGATTCTCTGTTAGCAGTGTGTGCTTTTGGTCTGTCCAATATTTTAGTTCAGCTCAGCATTTTGATCAGCACTGTTTCTTGCCTCATGTTAATTGTGACTCAGTAATTTTACCAGATTTTGAAGCCTTACTTTATCCTTTGTTCTCACTTTGATGTAGAAAACACAGAAATGCAAGATCCTTCCAAAGCTAATAAAAAGGAAAATTAAATTGAGTACAAAAGTTATATTCATAGTAGAAATCAGGATTTTAAACTATGTAAGCAGCATATTTTCTGTTATATTAAAGGTATTTTTAACACCACCCCTCACCGTGCTTCCTTTGTAAGCTCCACCAGAGCAGTCTGAGTTGAGTGTGCATGTGAAGAAGTAGTTCTGTCATTGCTGAAAGGCTTAATTGCTACAAAATATTTTTAAGGTGGATGATCAAGACTAGGAAATCAATCAGACATAAACAGTGGCATGAATAGGGATGTGATTGCTGTAAATTTCAGAGTGAAGCAGTTGCTGCAAAAACACACTGAAAGTGTTGCAATTTCTTTGGCTAGTACAGAGTTGAAGGACCCAGGGATAGTCTTTAGTTTGAAATCCCTCTCTGATTAGTTGTTGTTTTAGCAAGTTTCTGTGAGTATGTAATCATAAGAGTGCTAATTTTCTTATATTTAACATGTTTGTGTAATTTCAGATGGCAATTTTGTCAGTTTGAGATCTTTTGCATATTGCCTTGTCACAGAATTTCACAAGCTGTAGATATGCTCAGATGCTCTGATTTTATAAACTCTGTTTTCTGTGTTTCTTCTAATCTTATGTATATAATGCATAAATAAGAATAACAGGATAGTTACATGGTAAAACATTACTATGTTCAGGATGCTCCAAATAATGTTTCTTTTGGAATTTTAAATTTGGAATATCTTGATAATGTATAATATTTGTCTACAAAACCCTAATCTTTTTTCTAAGTGGACTTTTACAATTTGGTATTGTTTCTTCATGCAATATGCTTATAATTACCATACTGAAGGAAACTTTAATGTGTTTTTTTTTAACACTGTTGAAGTGTATTGAGTGTTGAAAATGTTTCTCAGTAAAGACAAGGAAACCTGTTACATTTTAATTTTGCATTTGTATATTTCTTGCAGCTATGAGTTTGTGAAATACCTTAGACAATATATTAAAAATACTGTGGGACCTGTGATTGAAAAAGAAACAGAAGAATGTACTTCTGCTCAAAATCAGGGTGAAATATCTGGCTATGACACACTTGTCCAACATCTTACTAAGAAGACCCGTGAATCAAAAGAGTGAGTATTTACATATAATTCACATTTCTCTCTCTTCTTGGTCCTAGTTATCCTTTCTCTTTTCCATAACTTGTTTTTAAAAAATAAAATCTGAGCCAATAATAATTCTGAACCTGTAGCAAAGATCAGTCTTAAGCTATTGAGATATTTCCACCTTACATTGCAATTTGTCACACTTCGTCCCACCCTGGAATTAAGGTTATGAACTACTGCATAAAAAGGTGGTAGCAAATCTCTGAAGTTTTGGAGGTATTTAGGATTTTAGCATCAGTGGTCATTTTTATGTGTTGCTACGGAAGAAAACAAAAAGACAAGGCTTTTGCATTCACCCAGAAAATAGATTCCAGAATGACTGTTTTTCAAATTATGCTTTTTGTATCATTTTGTTTCAAGGATCAGGACCCTAGGGTTCTTGTGCTCATTAAAACTGGTAGAAGAAACTCCAGTGAACTAAATGTGTCTGTATCTCATATTTTTAATTCGACAGGTAGGAGGATATTAAAGCACAATAAGATAATTCATGTCTTTGATATCTGTGGAATAAGTAAAAGGAGCCTTAAAATAAAAATAAAATTGAAATAAAATACTGACATTTTACAATAGAATGTTTTTCTGAAGCATTTTTATTTTGTATTGTTTCCCGGTGGATATCATTATTCAATTCATGTAAGTTAGAAAAAACCCTTGTTTCACTGAAAGAAAATTATTTTGTGTGCATGACCTGTACCCAAGAATCTTGAGTCAGGGTGATGTGTTCTCTTCTACTGGTTGTGCTTGGGGTTTATAGCAGAAGTAATACTGGATGTTGAAACTAGAGGAAACATAAACAGTAACAAAGATGAGAACTGGCCTGTTTTCTCGAGGACAGATCCTCCTTGTTCATGCATTTACATTGTTCTTTCTTAAAAACATCCCAGAACATAGTTATGCTAGGTAGTATTTCATTGAATGGTTTTAGAAGGGGGAAATAAAAAAAAGTTATTTTAAAATGTAGTTGTCTGATAAATTTTAGGTACATGCATGTTTTGTTGCTCATTTGGATTTACATTTGGTATTCATTAATTTCTGTAAAATCCATGAGTTTAGGTCCAGTTAGTATTATGTAATATTCAGTTATTTAGCATTTTTTTTACATAATGATTTTTATGTTCTTTAATATTAAAATCATCTTTGCTTTAAAGATACGGAGAAATGATGCATACCTTGAAGAATGTCATGATGGTTGTGGTGGAATCTTTGATTAACAAGTTTGAAGAAGATCGGATGCATAGTAAGGACCTGGATAGCAAAATGAAGAAAGAATGTCAGAGTGGCTACTTTACAGACAACTGTTCTGACAGTGACTCCTCGTTCAACCAAGTACAATGTGCTTTCTCTCTATGTTAGGAAATAAGCATGGCCCTGCAAAATTCAATGGAGTTTGAGAACAGCCCTATAAAAATATTTTTTCTTTTTATTTTGGATATATCCTAGACCAAATTATTTACCTTTCCTTCACTTTAAAGTAC
The DNA here is from genome assembly GCF_047495875.1 of Pithys albifrons albifrons. Classification (NCBI taxonomy): domain Eukaryota; kingdom Metazoa; phylum Chordata; class Aves; order Passeriformes; family Thamnophilidae; genus Pithys; species Pithys albifrons. The sequence continues at coordinate 50,948,554 of NC_092459.1, read as the reverse complement.
CAAGCTTCTCTTAGCTAACTAACCTTTACCCAGGATTTGCTAGATTAGATTAATATGATGCCCATATGCACTTAAGTACCTATCCAAGTACTGTATAGAAAAAGATAAAATAATGTTAAAAGCATTGCGTTATCTAACTTTTTGTAATTTTACTTTTAAGACCCAAATTATGTGGAATTCATTTCCAGATAACTGCACTATGCTATATTGCTTACTGAATAAATTATTAGAAGGAATTTTATGAAGATACAGGAATCTTTGAAGTAAAGCAAAGCGAAATATGTAATGGTAATTTCATTGCTGTAAATTTAACTTTGGGCAAACAGCAGAAAACATTTGTAATGTTGACTTTATTGTTAAATTAGTATAAATGTTGAAGTCTAATTATTAAAAGTAAATTAGATATCAGAAAGACTGATGGTTTTAATCTTCTGCTGTTCAGGTTAATAAAATACACTAATGATCCTTTTATAATGTGTATTGCAGAGTTATGCCTTCATGAGTCAAGAACAATTGCAGCTGCTCGCAGAAAGGCTTGACCCTGTTCAGCCCAAGGAAGTACGTTTAAAAGCAGAAATGACATGTTAATACGAATGAATGTTTATGGCATATTGGAGAACAGACTGTATGTACATGAGAGTTCCTATGTACATAAGTGGAAACTGTTAGTTCGTATATCTTGGCTTCAGTGCAGCAACTGTTCTGCAGTGCAGTGTTTCATTGTACCCATCTGGTTCAAAAGCTCATGTTGCAGCAGATATCTATTTCTTTTTAGAAGTTTATGTGCTGTAGATTGGCATTTTAGTTTCAAAAATGTTGTTCTATGAGAAATATAGTTTTTGAAGATTATTTGTCCTGTATACATGTCCCTTGCCCTTCTTGGTAACTGCAATGTTGCCCTTTGAGTTACCCCTATCGCAAGAGGGAGATGCCTGCTGATTTGCCAACAATTTACTGCCAGATGGAATATATAAAGTCCAAGTTAGGTTTGCTTTCCTGTCAGTGGCAGTACTAATTTATCTCTCTAACCAGCAATCAGCACCAGCTGCTGATATTTTTGAAGCTTGGAGAAATACCAGTTTGAGCATGCTGTCTCAGTATGGTTTGTTTGGGATCGTCTGGCAGTTGAAAAAGGCAGAGGCAGGAACTGGTATAAACACTGGGATTGAGTTTTATTAGAAAACCAGGTAAAAAGTCTGATGCTATGAAATATTGTTATTTTTTTTAGTAAGATGAAATAAATTTACTAGAGATCACACTTGTCTATGAATAGAACAATAAAAAGTTACTTGAAATTACTTAGAGCACAATACTGGTGACAATTCAGCAGCAATAAAATAATATCTAATAACTGTGCCCACTTCCCTTAACTGACAGCTTTAGAGAGCTACATTCCCTGATAACAAAATATTTGATTGAAAGCAGAAAGTAGAACATAAACCTTGCATCCAGTATTGAAAACTTATTTAAAATGGTTTTGTTGCTTCTTCAAATACATGGTTTTTCCCCCCTCAGTAATGTAGTGCCTTGTCTAAATTATCATGAAAAGTATAGCAGAAGATTAATATTTGGGAATTCCTTATCTGTTCTATAGCCAGGTTCTCTTCCTTCCTCCAAATTATATGGTAAATTATATATTTGAGTGGTTGCTGTGAAGGATTTGTGGTGTTTGTCTCCTGACCATTCCAGGTTCGCCAAGAAGCATTGCAGATGCTCTGCTGTGCCCCTCCCTCTGCTATACTGAGCTCTGAGAGTTGGCCAAATCTGTGTAAGCATCTGACGATCTCTCTGTCAGATCCTGATGCAACATTCAGCGTAAGTAAATGTTTTGTCTCTAGTTATTAGGTGTGTACCCATAGTAAAGAGTACTGAAGAGGTGTAAGAAGCTACATATGTATAACAAGTAGTCCAGTAGGGTCCCATGGCATTTTATTATTTGTGTATGGGCCATGTAAACTACTTTTTAAAGTGAAAGAACTACATGATTCCAGTAGGTCTTGGTTTAAAGGATTATAACAAGTTTTCAGTAGAATTCTTAAGACATCCATTTCCATATCTTTTAATGCAAAAGTAGAGGTTTGATCTTCTTATAGCAAAAAGGCATGTAAAAGATTGACAAAACTCTTCTGTAAAACAGTTTGTGTTAATATTTTCAGTTTAAGTCAGGCTTATGCTCCATGGTGATGAGAAAATGATACGTAGTAATATTACACAGGCACTGATGAGGTAAATAATAAACTGATTTTAGATTATTTATTATGTCAGTTAAAATTATTTTCTTTTCTTTCAATTTTAAAGTGATTACCCAATAAATAGGAAAGTTGCCCCAGCTACTGTCATATATTTCTTTCAGCTTAGTTCTACAGTTTCTTTTAAAACAGTGCTAATTATAAATCACTGATTCATAATAGAAAAGTGGAGTAATGTTTCTTGAGCTACTTCTTTGTATCTCAGTGAGGCTTTGCATTGGTGCTGTCAGTTAAAATATTTGAGTAAAATTTCCTTTGAACTGTGATTTCTGTGATCCCAAACTATATTTTTATAAGAAATATTTAACATTTGTATGGGTGTCTGAGCCATATATAATACTAAGAATAATGCCACTGCATATTGATTATTTTGCAATTATAATACACACTTACATGACTAATTAGTATATTGCTTGCTTTTTCACCCTTAGGAGAAAATTCTCAGGTTCTATGCAAAAACCTTTTCTTCTTCTCCGTTTAATATGACAAGGGAAGTCTATACAAGTTTAGGTATGTGCATTTAATTACGTTTCAGACTTCATGAATCATGTGCTTCCTGAAAATCACTTGAGAAGCTGTATAATACAGTCTGCTTTGTCACTGTTTTCATGGAGAAGTGTTTTTTCTCGTTGTGTTTTTTTTTTTTCCTTTTTTAGCAAGACACTTGGAGTTCCACTTTCTTTCTGGAGAACATTCGCTTCGTATTTCAGCTGGTCTAGATGTATCTAACACAGATGTAAATCATTTACTTAAAAAGGTATAAATGAACTTTCTGTACCCTATTTATCATGATCGAAACTTATCACATTATTTATTTTTTAGTTTTAATAATTATGTTTTCAGGTCCGCCTTTTAAATGAGTACCAAAAGGAAGCACCATCTTCCTGGATTCGACATCCAGAAAAGTATGTTATCTTCAAAACGTTGTAAATGTTTCTTAATTTAATAATTTTTGACATATAATTAGATGCACACAATTTTAGTCAAGTGTTGATTACAGGATGCACAATGTCTAGTCAGTGACAACAGGGGAAATAAAAGTAGAGGGTCGGGAAAAATAGGGAAGTTGCATAGGAGTGGTTATATTAAGCTGCTTACTTAGCTTTTGAAGTGTTCTAAGTGCTTTTGAGAAAAAAAAATTTTGTACAAAGTAACAAGTGTAATATTTAACTCAAAAGATGTAATAATTTAGGTGATTAGACATGCATGCTCGTATTTATGGTGCTACAATAAAATAATATATCCCTACACGATAAAGTTAATGTTGTTGATATTTATGATACATCTGAACAAGGTTTTACAGGAAATTAATTTCTGAATATTACTGGTGGAAATACTTGAATTTTTGTTTTCCGTTCGTTTTTTCCTATTTGTGTCATAAGGTACATGGAAGAAGTAGTGGAGAGTACCTTCTCACTTTTGTCGATGAAACTCAAGCCTAATGATCCTGCCTCTCCAGATTTTTTGAGTCCAGTGTACTTCTTGGCTCTGCTAGATATCAAAGCAGTATGGTTTAAAAAGTGGACGGTAAGCAGAAAATTCCCAGCCCATTAGCCCATAACTTGTTCATGTCTAACGTGTATTTTGGCAAGTTGGAGTTATGACATCACAGACCTATTGTGTCCTACAACAGCCTATACTGAGAACTGTAATTGAGGAAGGCTGGGTTTTTTTAGACATTTTTGTTCTCTGCTTTTTAAAATTCCTTTGTCTCTGAATTTCTGTTCAGCAGTTTCTAGTTGTCACTGAATTTCTGAGTATTTTCTGTGCCTTCAGTACCTTTAGTATCATTGACTGACAGCCATCAAAAGATGCAAGTAGTTTTCTGGAAGAAGTGATGAGCAGGAAAATACAATTATATATGACACACTGCACACAACTTGCTAACTTCTAGTGGATGTTGGAGCTTTTTGCAGCCTACCATGTGTGAACTTAGGACTTACATGGCAATGTCAAAGCACATATAATTTGGCATTTGAGCATAGTTACTGGTTTTCTGTTTTACTGAATGTTCTACTACACTTGTTTCTAATGATGTAATTTTTTTTTCATCTTAAACATACTTCAAACAAAAGACTCAGTTGAGTGTAATCCTGGGTTGCACAAGCTGAAGTTCAATACATTGAATATGTGCTGTGCACAGGTTCCCTAAGAGAGAAGAATCAGAGACAAAAATGTCTGCTTTTTAGTTAAGAAACAAAACACATGTTTGAAGTTGACATTACATCTTCTTTGTCATTTCAGCATGCATATTACAGCAGAAGAGTGGTACTTAGGCTTTTAGAAAAGAAATATAAATCCTTGGTAAGCGCTTCTATTAATATACTTTATTGATATATATATATATTTTATTAAAATTATTTTTAGAAAAATGGTTAATAGCTTCGAACTGAAAGAAGGTAGATTTAAATTAGATATTAGGAAGAAGTTTCATTGTTGTGAGGATGATGAGATGCTGGAACAGATTGCTCAGAGAAGCTGTGGATGTCTTATCCTTGGCAGTGTTAAAGGCCAGGTTGGATGGGGCATTGGACAGCCTGATCTAGTGAATGGTGTCCCTGCTCATGGCACAGTTTGAAGCTAGATGATCTTTAAGGTCCCTTTGAGCCCAGCCATTCTGTGATTTCTGTGATTTAGCAAGACAAATTTACTTGCAACTTATTCTTCTTCTACAAATTGTGGTTTGAACAAAATTTTTCCTTTTTTTCTTGTCAGAGCTGTGCCATGTTGTTCAGCTAGAAAAGCCTTTTGGATTTTAGTTTTTTCTAAAAAATTTCTCTTTGCTTAAGTGAATCATTGAAAATGCAAAGGAAGGGAAGGTGACCAGCCCTGAGTAAGGGGCAAATTGGATGTTTTATAGTAGGTGTTTAAATAGGATTGTTATTTATTAATTTGTTATGTTGAATTCGTATTATTTCCAAAAATGCATAAAAATGGCAAATGGTACATGAAAAAAATATCATAAATACTGTATACTCAATTTGGATTTTTGACAGAAAGAGGTGAAAACCCACAACCGTGTTCTTTGAGTTGTGATATAAAGCACTGAGGATTCAAAGTGTCACCAAGATAAATCAGACTGGGAAAACATATTCTGTAATATAGATGTTAATCTAGTCAAATATTTTGTAGGGTTAGATCTCTTCACTGGGATGGAACTAACATTTGTTTTCAATAAGACAAATATAGATGTGAGATCCATTCATATAGACAGCATTTTATCTGTATTTTGTAAAGTCTTGTAATACAAATGAAATGTAAGATAAAATATATGGGACTGATAAATCATTAAGATGGGAGAAAAGGATACAGGCAACTATAAAAGGTCTTTATCTTGTTTATATGTATACATAGAACAGAGCATAAAATAAAGCATGTTCCATTCAACAAAGAGTTTATAACAGAAAGTCCATGAGCATAGTAGTCTGATCTAATTGAGAAGTGCAGGGTGAAACATCCGATTAAGTTTGGGCTTTTTTCTTATTTTGTATATCTGTGTATTTTACTTACACTTTTGAATAAATCTTAGGAGCTCCAAACTGTAATAAATCTAAGTATTTTCCTCAGGTCATAGGACAACAGAATGAGTTCTATCACAACTGAAACCAGAAAAATAGGCTTTGTGTTTCCTTGCTAAGACCATGCTTATAATTTTTGAATTTTTGTATACCTTGATCAGATCATAGTGTTGTAATAATGATACACCACTTCTGCAAAGAGCAGTAATACATCCAGCACTCAACAACCAAACTTGAAATTTAGTAAGTGTATTCAAGATAAAGTTTTTCTCATGCAGAAAATTAAAATATTCCATAGTAATGACAATATAGCAATCACAGATTGCTGTTGACTTCTCAAAACATTTCTCAAAAAATTTGCATGGTTCTGTACTCTTTTTCATAGATTGTCTTAATGGTTATAGAGCTGGTCACATGACAATGAAAAAAACGTAATGCATTTTAATTTTGTCTCATGTCAGTTAATACATTCAAAGCACTGAAATATGAGGTTATTGAAGTAGGTATTTAAGATTTTGTGTTAAAGGACAGTACTTGCATAAAGAGAAAATGAGTTTATTGTAAAATACCAGGTATTTTCTTATTTTGTGCTTTCTTCCACAGATTAATGCAGCTGTTCAGCAATGTCTTGATTATTTTGAATTTTGCAAGGCAGCAATTAATAAAAGTTCCAAAGTCAGTGGCTTCTCCCAGCAACACTGTAGTGAGTATCTTTGTATGTCTTGCACTATATGCACATGCACCCACATTCTTTAGGTCTTTTAGCGTGCTATCTCAAGAGGAAGAGATTCTATCTGTTCTTTTTCTTCCCCAAATGTTGTGTAACTACCTTTGGAGAGAACGCTAGTAGCAGTGGTTAGTTACTTAAACTGTCCTTGCACACAAAATGATCCACCTGTGTTCCAGATAGTAGTAGGCACTGTAAAGCACACTAAAAAAGTAAAGTTCTAATTTTTTGCTTCATTGTTAAAGGTGATGAGCAGAATTTTTCTTACACTGGACCAGAATTGCAATACATCTATTTTGTTCATTCACTGTGCCTCTTAGGAAGATTGTTGATCTATAAGCAAGGCCAGAATCTCTTTCCGGTACAGCTGAAAAATAAAAAAGGTAAGGGGAGAGTTGAAGAAAATGGAATTTGTTGGGAAACACTTTATCCATACTTGATATATGTTTTCATTTCTATTTTGTGGACATTGTAGAACAACATTCTCTTCAGTGATTCTGTGCCTGGAAACTTTCATAAAAGTGGTATAGGTAATTTTGTGCACCTACAAGGTTTTTTTTGTCTTTGATAGATGTGGTTGAATAAATTGCTTATGTATTTATTTCTTATATATTAATTTCATGTTGAAGAGCATTAGGATCAGCATATAAGTAATTCAGTCCTTCTAGTTGTGAGTAATATTTCTGTCAAACCAATTGACATGTCCAGGGACCAAAACTGTTTTTCAGGTGTGAAACAAAATCAGTATTTCAAGCTATTGCAAATTGAAAACAAGTGCTCTGAGTTTAACCTATCAATTAAGATAAAATAATGATAGCAGAAAGATTGGTACCTGTGGAACAGAGGTGTTATAAGGATAGGAGATACGAGATGAAAAAACCCTTGGACTCCAGAGAAGTTTACGTATGTTGTGCAGGATTGGAAAATGCAAGGGCAGTTGTAGCATTCCAGTACTTTAGTATCTCTATTCCTTCAGTGTAGAATTCAAAACATTACTGGATACTAATTCTGAGACTTTTCTTTTGTCGCTCTGGTTTGAGGATCAGGATAGATCCAGCTTAGAGCAGTTGTAAGAAACATCTGTTAACAGAGTGCTTTTGTCATTTATGGATTATCTGTGTAACACCATTCAATCAGGGATCCATGGGTGGTGGTTGCTTCTTTTCTCTCCCTACAAATGTAACAGTCTTGCCATCTGCTTAATAGTGTCCTTTTCAGCTCCACAGATGTCAGCTCTTTCCTCACAAATCTGATGTATTAGCATGCTTACATTAAACTTGGAACTATTGTTCTCATCTTGCGTTTACCTACATGTGTTGGTTGTGTTTCAGACCTAAGGAAGAGTTCTCTGACAGCCTGTCCTTTTTTACAGTTGTTTAATTTAATCTAAAAGTAAGGCAATGCTGCTTTTCTGCAGTCATCTATATTAAACATTCTCAAATGCTGGCTGCCATTTGTTTCAATGAAAGACATTGTAAAATTTCAATGGCCTAAATTGAGAACAAGAAAGATCAAGACTTATAAGTTGATCATGAAAGACCTTAGTGGAGTCCTATGGCTTTATCGCTTGTACACAGTTGATTTCCTCAATACAGCAAAGCATTCTTTACATTTATTGACAAAATCCATGTTATTTGGGAAACTCAAGTTGCACTTTAATTTGCAGATTATTTTCCTGTGTTTTTTTTTTAACAGGTAGTGTATCCACAACTGATATATTGGTATTATTTACTCAGCTTATTTATTACTCTCCAAGTTACCCAAAGACAGCTTTGACGGCACATACAGGTAAATGCTTTTTTTTTCATTATTTGCTATCGTGTAATTATAATGAGGCATGTGATAACTTATTTTGCAGTTTTTAATTTGTGTCTGTTATTTGTATGGATTTTTCTCTTCCATTCCTCCCTTACCCTTCCTTCCTCCATGTTAACAAAATTATAATTGAGAAGCAACTACATAAACCAGACAGAGTTATTTGTATAAGTTAAAATATAAATAAATATTTCTTGTGTTTACCAGACAATTATTCTCCAGAAGGTCTTGTTATGGAGATTCTTCAAGTTTTTTGTGATCAAACAGGATGTGTTGCTGAATGTTTATATACAGATGCAGTGATAGATGCCCTACTTCATCCTGTTCAAAGTTTGCTGAGTGGCACAGAGGTTTGTAGAAATGTTCCAAGAAATTTTTACATCTGTAGAAAATTATAATTTTTCTGTTTTTTCCTGTGTAGATTTATTTACTCACATGAGATAGTGGCTTCTGTGGTATTTTCTACATTAGGGATCGTAGTATGCATTGCTTTTTTTTTAATTGATTTTGGGCTTTTTCTGATGTCATTTGCATATTTCTTGAATGAATATTTGCTTTAGCTGCTGTTTGAAAGGCATCCTAGTTTATTTTTAAATTCAGTTGGCAGCTTGAAGAATGTTCTCAGTAAGTATGATAAATAAAATATATAATTCTTCATAGAAAAACACTGTTTTCTGAATTGAAAAAAGAAAGAGGGTGTTTTGTTGTTGGGGTTTTTCTTAAACACTTCTATAAGAATTATAAAAATATTGGGAAACATTATCTATCTTTAGGTACTTGAAAATCTCTGTATAGTTTCATCATGTCCTATCATGTTTTGACCAAGATGATTTAATTGATCTTGTGACTTGAGTCTCAAGACAGGCTGTAGTTCTGAAATGCCCATGAAGGAGCCTGAGCTGCTTTTCATGAAGAGACTTTGATAGAAATAATGGCTGAGAAGTTTTGAATTTACTTCCTAAAACTCAGTTTGGGTCCCTTAAGTTAAATACCTCATCTAGGTTCTTAAAATTGAATTTTGTCAGTATCCTTCTGCTGACTTTTTCATTGCAGTTTATTTTACAGAACAGATTTCTCATAGTAATTCCTGAAAATATTTTTACCTATATAAAAATATTCCACTGCTCTTTCAAAAGTGTAAAGAGTCAGTTACAAGTAAATATTTTGATGTATTTCTCTAAAGCTTAAAACCATAGTCCAGCAAATACTTGATCATGCCAATAACTCTTCTGTGGGCTCTTCTGTACTGATTACAATAGCATTACTTACACATTTTATTATAAGACTAATTGTGGATGTTTTTGGAAGATTAACACTTCATTTTGTCTAGTATTTACTGTACATAACCAAGATTTAGTAGAAATGTTTTAAGTACAAAAAATGACTGAGCCTGCATATGCTTTGAACAATGATACCGAAAGACAATACTAACATTGATTTGCTGTGGTGAAGGCCTGTGTAATACCCCAGGCAATCTCTGTGGTCTCATGATATTCTAAAGTTTATACAACTGTCTGTCTTCTTTATTATACATTAGTAATTAAAAAATAAATTACTTCAACAATTAGCATTGTCCTTTTTTTTTTGTTTGGTTTGGTTTGGTTTTTTTCTGTCGTGCTCAGCTGTCTCTCACAGGCAGCTGAACTCTTAACAAACTGTAAGCCCTTCTGTGCCTTAGTAACTGGGCTGATAAAAAACAGCTCATGTCCAGGAATATTTAATGCAGTGTAACTGCAGGAGGTTGGATATGTGCTGTGAATCTGGAATCTGTCATATTTGGTCTAACAAAAGTGCACTTTTTTTGTATTTCATCTGGCAAACTGATAGCTAGAAAAGGTAGAATAAGACAGAATTACATTCTTTCTGTTTTACAAGAATTTGAACTGGTTTTGTTTCCCAGTGAAGTCATTGGTGCTTCTTAGATATCCAGGAATTCTAATGCTGGACTCTAATACTGTACCATGCTCATCTCAAAAGGAAGGTTATGGCTGTGCTCGTTGGAGTTGAGGGGTGGGTAGCACTGGACCAACCTGTGGGACTCCTTGCTTTTACAATGGGCCTGATGAGCAACCACAATGCTCTTATTTTACATTTGAGCTCTGAGTTCACTTGGATAAATGCAAACTTTACTTGTCTTTTAAGGAGAGTTGTATTGCATATCTCTAGTAGAGAGGGGAGGATAAACTCTGTGGCTATGAGCAGGAGTTGTCAGGAGGATTTGGGCAGCAGTATTGACTTTTTGGGCTCTATAACCTTGGAGTTGCTGCTGAAGCATACCTAGTGCAGAAGACTGTGTTCACATTTTAAATAAAGTACAATGGTTTTGGTTTTCTTTTTTTTGTTTAAGGGTTTTTTCATGTTCCACATGGAAAGTAAAACAATAACACTCTTGAAGGAACAGTGACAGCCCAGTATGTTCTTTTCTTAAGATCCTGAAGATGTTACCAAGTTGTAGTGGTTTAGCTAGGCCTCAAATTAGCAGGCTCAGAGAATCTATGTGGATTGGGAGACAGCTATCACCTGACTGGGTAACCAAGGAAGTATTTCATGCCAGATGACGCAAACTTAAGATATGGGGCAGCAGTGGGAGGTGTTAGTTCAGTTCCATCATGGCTGCACTAAGAGAAGGACATCTGGCAAGCTCCTCTGCTATGCTAGGCCCTGCTCCGGCTGCTGCTGCTCGCATTTTGTTTGAGTTCAGGGAAGTAGAAATATTTTGTTGTTATACTTTCTCTTTCTTGCAGGGTGTCTTTTAGAGTACTCATAGATTTAGAGTAATACAATTTGTATTAACTGGGGAGTGGGAAGTTATTTCTTGTTATATATGTATAACTTGTGTAGTTGTGTGTTATATTGTAGTTTTCTCCCAATTTTCTCTTTTCTGTATAAACACATGTAGTTAGTTTCAGCATAAACCTGGTTTGAAGTTTTTTTTTCCTCTCCCTCTTCTTTTTCCCTTAGCTAGTTGGGAGAAAGAGAAATCCTTTTCACTCTGTCCTGAACAGTTGGCATTTTGCCAGCTCAACCCAAGACAGATAAATGGTGCATTGGCCGGGAAACGAAGGACACTAGCAAGTATCCCAGAAAGTTGGCCTGAAGATAAAAGGTCAAGAAGATTTTTAACCCCCCATCATTGAAAATTTTAACTAAAAAGAACAAAGTAATGTTGTTTTTTTTTCTCTTGGGTTGTCGTGACCCACCAGCATTAATTCCTTCTATTTTAAAGTAGGAAGACTATTTGTTTTAATTCTTTGCACTATATAAAATATTTAGCTACCTGTAAGAGGAGTAGGAGCCAGCTTGAATGGTATGTTAAAATTATTTTTCTTGTGACTCCAGCTATCATTCATGAATAACAGAAAAGTGGAAAAAGATTTAAGCAGTGGACTTCACCTTCAGGAGAGTGGTGCTTTATTGCCTATTCTGATATACTAGATTTTAACAGGTGTTACTGAGAACAGTAATCCCACCTAGCTCTTTATTGACTGAAATTTCATCTCACTGTTGCCTCCACTGTATTTTTCTGGATGTGGATAGGGGAAAGCTACCAAAGAGGACTTCCCACTTTGCAAACTGTCCTTCTCTTTGAGTCCATTTATGCATAAGTGTTAGGAGTTTGGAGTGTTTCTCAGTCCCTGTGTGAGAAGGTATGCTCTGGGTATCTCCACTGTCGTACTGAGCCATATGGACAGAAACAGCTTTGGTGAGAACCTTTAGGGCACTGCATTAAGTCCTGCAGAAGAATTACAGCTACTGTCAGGCACTTGGCACATCTGTTCTCGTTCCCTGCCTGTATTATCTTGTAGCAGCAGTGAAGCCCACTGTTCTGTTGATCTGAACATTGACCTTCAGACAGTATTTCTTGGTTTGCTTTACCTCAGTCCTACCTGTTCAGTATAAATCCAGTTGCATAATGATCATTGGGCTGTGTCTGATCCTGGTCACTGTGTCTGGAGCTGACCCCATCTCACCAGCTTGGATTCCTGACTTAACGTTGGATCTCCCTCATCACTGTAGTGGAGATCTGGACTGTTTAGGTGAACCAGGTCACTATTGCTGGATCTTGCTTGGATATGGTGAGACTGCCTGCCTGTCTGATGACAAACCATTGCTGTGCCTGACTTACGATGTTCAGCTCCCGTTTTCTCATCCATTGCAGAGCTTCCTGACAGGTTTTATATGGAGCACATAGTTCTGCTTGTGTACCTTTGGAATATTGATATCACTTATTAATAAGTAATGGCAAATTTGACATTAAGTTGGGTAGTACCATACCAAATAGTCTGAATGCCAGTGTTAAATGTTCAAATCGACTTGATTACAGCCTAGCTGTGGCTGTACAGTGCTCTGAAGTGAATAAGAAATTGGTAGAGCACTATTTCTTTGCTCCAGTGAGGCGGCCTTTGATAAGCAAAAATGTTGCAAAAATAACTGCTAAGAGAAGATTTTTATTCTAATAGCAGCAAAGGTATTTATTGACAACGTTGGAGGCAAGCCGGTTCATACTGGGCAAAAACTTGCCTAACTTGTTTGTGGAAAATAAGCTATTTTATAGTCTTAAGTCCATAGTTAACACCTCTTAATTTCCATATTAATGACTAGGCGGAATCTTGTGCGGAGCTTTCTGGCTTCAAATTTGGGTAGTGGTCTCCTGACTTCATTCCTCAGGGTGGTCTTGAAGCGTCTTCATCACTGCTGGACTTTTGCCTTTTCTTTTCGATGACATGACCTGTAAAACTTGCAAAACCTTGGCTCTAAATCTACAAAATCTTGGCTCTTTACCATTTCATCTTATTGAAATGTCTAGCTTGGTTTAATGTATGAATTCTAACCATGGTACACTAGTCTCTGTAACTACTAGACAACAGTACCTGAACAAAGTGGCTCTAGCACTTCATGCTGTTCAGCGGCCTTGCTGTGCAAACAACATTTTGCGGAGCAGAAATAGAAATTTCACAAAACTGGGGGTTTGGGTCTCTTTTCTCTTTCAGCCTTTCTTAGGTGAGGTAGATAGAGAAGATCTTTTGGGGAACTGGAGTTCCATTTCTAGACAAAGTTGCCAATACATCAGTGAGGGAGTTAGCATGTTTTTCACCTTGATTCTGCTATTGTTCTTACACCGTTAAATAGCATATCAAGAGCCTTTCAGCATTCATGATGGGAAGGGAGAAGGCATTTAGAAATGTCTGTTCTCTATATTGATGCATCATTGAACGTCTGCCAAAATCATTGAAAGTGACAATTAATTCCATTTGTGATGCAGATTTCTATGAGAGGGCATTTGAACATAGATTGTTTACTTACTATGTATAAGCCATTAAGAAATCATCAGAAATAGGACCTTCAGGTGCCTAAGACAGATTTAAAAAAGGGCTTTCACAAAAACATTGAAATTAAAATTTCTTTTTTTTCTCTTTCAAATAGGTGTATATAAATTGTCTTGAAACCACTTTATTTGATGTAGCTGATATTTTGGCAAGGATTGCTGCTTCAGAAGATGGTCTTTCTCTTCTTCTTTATGGAGAAAATGAAAAAAATGGCAAAGATAGGTAAGAGTGCATTAATGAATGACATTAGTGAGCACTTTTAGGAATTGCATTATTCTTACGAGACTCATTTTCTCTTCTTTCATTTATCTATAATGTGATACACTTTGTTTGGAGTAAAATATATGATTATAAAGTAAACTACTAAGTGTTTTAGAGAATGTATTAGGGAGGTATATGTAGAACCAGGTGAAATGGCAACGTAAAGAAATACTTATAATAAGGGAAGCTTCTATGTTTCACTTGTTTTTCTAATTCATGTGGGAGCTTTCCCTTCTGTGAATGTAGTTCCATTACATTCATGGTGCTACTGTTCAGATCAATGGCCTCTCTTCTCAATTTTCCTTTGTTTTTGGAATAAATACTAAAATCAACCAAATGTACCAAAATAATAGATTTAATGTAGCATTCACTTTTCACTATAACTAATAGAGACAGACTTGGTATAAGAAGCTCACATGTGTAACATTGTGCCTAGTTTAGGATCAGTGTGAGATCCTGTGGGTAGCATATTAGCTCATGGTAAAACTTGAATCAGCAATGAAGTTGAGATGAGCCTTGAAAAATAGCTAAGCTGCAGGTCATGAAGATGTTTGCACTGTATGTCTTCTAAGTGGAGAAGTTTCAAAATTATGTTTTTAAGGGGGCCAAGGTAAGTATTTTGGAGAAGGAGTTGTCCCTCTCATTGCAAATGTAGAATACTTGTGAAGGATATCTTGGATTGGGAAAAGTAAGAACAAGGAAAAATTTTACCTTGTAGTGATAAACTTAACACTGATTAAGCAGAAGTAAAAATGACTGGTTACTCTTCCCAACTAGACTCCTATAAAACACAGAATCTGTGTAGTTCATGATCTTATGGGTTGGAGAGGAAACTGCGTTGTGCAGACCTATTAGCCTATTAGACCTATTGCTGTAAATTTCTTTTTTCCCTGAGTGATGTAAGTTATAATGTAGCTTGTCCATCTGTTGTGGGTCAGAGTCTTTTTCTGTAGTTTCTTTTCCTCTAGAAAAAGAGAAGTTTAGTCAGAGGATTTGCTTCAAGGCTTATTGATAACTGTGAAACAATGTTTTAAGTGTTCTTTTATTTCTAGTCCTACAGCTGCTCATGTAATTGTTCAGTTCACAAAGAAACTTCTTCATGATGACATTTCTCTTTTATCTGGATCCGACTTTTTGCCACTTGTTAAAGGAGCTTTCATTTTTATATGTCGTCAAATATACAGAACTTGTGAAGGCCTACAGATGCTAATTCCTTATGGCTTGCATGAATCTATTGCAGAGGCCTGGAGAAAGGTAACTCTTGATTTTGAATTGGGGAGACTAGGAAAAATCTTACTGTAGCAGGTTCAGCTTATATAATAGTTGTTCTTTGCTTCAGGTTGATTGTATTTGAGTAATGAGATAGTGCTTGAAAATGTGAAAATTAAGTTCTACTTTGCAAATTTTCCTTCTGTATGTGAACTTAGCAGAAGCTAATTTGCTACTCCTATGTCTTAAAACAGAAACTCTAAAGATGCATCAGTAGACCTGTCATTCATTGTGCTTGATGTCATGATAACCACTGTCCACCACAGGTCTTGTCTTTGCTCTTAGTTTGGGATATTTTGAAAGGAAAGACTCCTGAGATACACTGTTAGTAATTTTTAGTTAAACTAATTTGTCTCAGTGAGAGATACAGAGAAAAAAATGTAGATTCCAAATACTTGATTTAAATTGTTAGATGCCATTGAATATTCCCAAGAGACCATAATGAGAAGTACCAGGTAGGAGTTCTTGTCTTACCTTTGCACATGGATATCTTGCGAAGTGAAGATTCCATCCTTCAGCTTGAGTTTGATTGCTAGCCCAAGGCTTTTTCTGCAGACAAGAAAGAACTTGGATCCAACAGTTCTGTGTATTCTGCTTTCTGTTATCACACAATCACAATGGAAACTGAGGCAGACAGTATCAGAAAGATAGAACATAAATAGAAGAGACTTAAATCACCAGTTAGTGGGTATTTCTCACTGCTCCAAATACAAATATTGTCACAAAGGCATACATTTTATTGTAAATAAATATCTTACTAATTAGAAGCATAATTGTATCACAGGAAACTATTTCTCATCAAGGAATATTGGTTTTGAAACTTAGATTCTTCCTTGCATTGAAAACTGGAGTATTTTTCTTGAATGAAGGAGTTTAGTTCACTTGAATCATGCTGTAGTTTACATAACTCATCAATCTGGCCGTCTTTTTATGTTTTCCTATTGTGTAACTAGTCAGTCTTACTTGAACTAACCTGTTGCTCTATTTAATGTCTATCACAGGCAAACTGCTAAAAGCTTTTGATGGGCATTTCCAGTTATTTGCTCTAAAACACATTTTTATACATACAAAGTACTTCTTTGCACATTAAAATCCTTTACTATGGTACAGAACATCATTTAGAGGAATTATCTTGACACGTAGAACATAAGTAAACTGAATGTGTTGAATGTAAACAAGTGGAAACATTTAACTGACAAAATACCATTTCTTCACATCAGTTTTGTGGTCAAATTGAGACTGAATTATAATCAACAGTCAGGACTTCAGGAATCAACAAGATAGTACAGGAAATTCACATTTTAACATCATGTTACTACTTTTTAAATTACTTTATGTCATTGTTCAATTTCAAAACATGTTCTACCATTTATAGTGTAGCAAAAATGATGGACTTTAATGGACTCTCTCCAAGAAGTACTGTCAATTTTTTAATGAGTAGACTGGTAGTTTGTTTTCTTTTCTTTTACATGGCTCTTGGAGTTTTAAGACTGGTGGAGAAACAATTTTTTTCTTGGCAGATTCTGATGAAATTCTGAGACAGAATTTATACAGATGATAATAGGAGGTGAAGACAGATCCAGCATAATTGACTAGTTTTAATAGAGGAATCTTTTGTGGATTTATTACATCATGTTTATAAGCAAGTAAATTAATGACTGCTTACTTTAATTTGAATGGTGAAATTTGCTTTTTATTCCTAAAACCATGACACCGATTATTTTCCAGTATCATTTAAACTATAAACTCCATCAAGTATACAAATATGTATATATATTTGTCTCTATCTCCATACCAGTATAGATAAATTTATATCCTTTAAGTGAAATAAAAAGTGGAAGAATTAATCAATAAATTTGGAATTGCATTGTTGACTCCAGAGTCTGTTATTTCCATTGCCTGTGAGAGAAATGGAGTAAAGAGTCATGTTATGATTTTTTAAGTGCCAATTTTTACTTCAGAAATCTCCAGTTAGAAAGTAAAGAGGTTTTATTTAAGAATTCTAATAAAAATGAAAAAATGTGCTAGCTTTAAAATTGTTTATACTTGAGGAAGAAGGAAAATAATAAGCTTTTCTGGAATAAAAAATGTAATGAAATAGTGTATTCTGTGCCGAAAACTAGGCTACAACCTGATCACTGTTATTTTTTCTTTATTATATGGCACGAGAATTAGGAAGCCATGGAGTTTAAAAGTAGTGTAAATAAACAGTAAGGAGATATTTATTTATTTTTTATTTTATAGACAAGTTTGCTTTCAGAAAGAGTACCTACTCCTGTAACTGGTGTGGACTCGACTTCATCAATAAGTCCGGAGTCAAAAAACATGTAAGTTGATGCTTAATTTATGCACATGTACAAGTGGGAACACAGACTGTGACTTTACCCACAATTAAGACATCTTTTAACCCCATGTCTTTGTTGTGGTTTGATCCCAGATGGCAAAGAAATATGACACAGCTGCTCACATCCCAGTGAGATGGGGAGGAGAATTAGGAAAAAAAAAAAGAAATTCAAACTCATTGAGTGATACGAACAGTCTAATAATTGAAACAAAGTAATGATAATAATAACAATAATAATGATGAAAAGGAGAGAGAGAGAAATAACATACAAGAGAAACAAGTGACACGTACATGACACAACTGCTCACTACTCCCAGACTGATTCCCAGTTCATCCCCGAAAAGGGGTTGTCCCCTCCTGGTCAAAGTTCCCCTAGTTTATATACTGAGCATAATTGTCTCTGGTATGGAATATCCCTTTGGCCAGTTCTGCTCAACTGTCCTCATGGCTTCATGTGCACCTACTCACTTGCACAGCGTAGGAAACTGGGAGGTCCTTGACTTGGTTAAGACTACTTGACAACAATGAAAACATCAGTATATTACCAACATTATTCTCATCCTTAAATCCAAAACTCAGCACTGCACCAGCTACTAAGAAGGAAATGCGTTCACAGTTTTTGCAGCCAAAACCAGGGCAGTCTTTTCGCTAAAAGGGTAGTGGTAGGTAGAAGGAGTGAAATTGTCCTAGCATAGGTCTCAGTAGAGTTACAAATTTGTTCCTGATCTTTGAGGAGTTTGTTAGCTTAGAGAGTGGTATAAAAATGACTTACAGGTGATTCTCTCTGACTGCAGAATTTGGTTTGAGGAAAACGTGAATTGGAAAGCAAAGGACAGAATAGTTGTCAATTTATCTTATGGCTTTGATGTGGTGCTAACTTTAAATGCTGTTCTGCTGAACCATATTTTTGCCTTCAAAGTATTATGTAGCTGGGTTGGCAGCATTTTTTCTGAAAGCCTTATACATTTCAAGGGAAAGGCATCCTTCCTTTTATACTAAAACTTAATGTCCCTTTTGTTTGGATTAAGATGAGAAATACACAAATATTTGGGAGTCCAAAAATTCAGGGCAATGTTGGTGTTAGTGCAGAAACTAGTTAAGTAGATTCTGGTTTATACTTCACCATAGATTTGATGTATAATTTCTAAAGGCATCTCAGCAGTTACTACTTTAGCCCATGGTGGTGGCATGTGGATGGTTATAGAAATTCAAATGTAGTAGCAAAAAGAAATCTCGGATGCAGAGCTCTGACTGACAAGAACGTTTCTAGTCACTGCCATTGACATAAGCAACAATATCTTCCTAGCATCTAAAATTTTCATTTAACTACGGAACAAGATACGCTGATTTCTTTTCTGGGTGAAATTTTTGCTTCTGAACATACCAGGTGGGGATTCTGCCAAAGTGATTAAATTTTGAGGTGATGGGTCAGTGCTGTTGGAGAAGCTGCATGTTGGTTGCTGGTGATGTGAGTCAAAAATGGGAAATGAGAATCAAGTAAGCAAATGCTTTTAGAAAAGCAGAATCACAAGTCTGGTGATACCTGCAGGAGTGGTGCCTAGTCAAAGGTGGTGTAATTGTGTCACTTTTCTTTGTAATGTGTGGAATGTTTTGTAGGGCAGAAAGTAACGTCATACTTTATTCTTGCAATTGCTGGTCTTCCTGCCATGTCTGTAGAAAACATTTTCCAATTATTGCTCTTAATATCTGAAGCTCTTGTGTAAATATAACACCTTTCTTCATAATTCTGTACTAGTCTGTAGCAGGAGCCTTCAGCTTCTCAAATGTTTCTCAAAGTGTTTTGATATTGCTGAGAAATTCTGTGCCTGTTTTGCCAACTTGTAACTGCCACATTAATACCTTAAGACTATAGAATCAGACAGTAAGTCATACATATGTTTAAGGATGGCATGGGTCTTTTGGTTTTCCCATTATGTCATCATTCTGTTCCATGTTCCTGCCTAGCCTTAGTTCTGCCAGGATGAGTTTGAATGTTTGCGCAAAATACAGTCTAATATATATTACCTTTTCCCCAAAGACTTTTTTTAAACTAACATAAACCTAAAACGTAAGCATTTTGTGCAGTGAGTGAAGTTGTTTGAATTTCAAAAATAGAAATTGTACTTTTTCTTTTTTTCCCCCATGCTTTTTTACATAACAATTTAATTACTATTTTGTTACTCTTGCAGTTTGCTATGGGAAGAGACTTTGTTAGATGCCTTGCTAAATTTTTCTGCCACACCCAAAGGATTATTTCTGCTTCATAGTACAGGTGCCTTGAATGACTGTGTGAATTTCATGTTCAGCAGTTTATCAAAAAAACTCCAGGTAAGCATTATAGAGTCTGTATGGTTTTCCTTTATTTTTTAATGATTATTATAAAATAAGACAAAAAATAAATCCAGAAACCATTTTGTAATTTATTTTTTTGCAAAACTGAATGTGAAATGTAGATTATGTTTAATATTATGTCACACTGAATCTAAGTTGATTGGATATTGTTTATCTTCACAATGTTGGGCATATATATTTAGTTTCTCAGACTTTCTACTGTAAAGTTTAAAATGTTAGGAAAGATTTTTTTTTTCTTTCTTTCTATATGCAACTTTTTTTGGACCATGCTGGTAGGTGATACTGAGATCTAGATATGATAGACAGTACTTGAAATATAACAAAAAAAGTGGATAATATGCATTTTTAGGGCAAAAAAAGTAATGTCACGGGCATCCTACTGAATGTGTGAAAGAAACATTATAATACCAGTGGTTTTATTTGTTGATGTTACATGTCTCAACCAGAGTTTTTGTTTTTAAATTTTTTAAAGATACTTGGTTTGGAAACTGACCCTGGTAAGTCTGTAGAGGATAATATCTATGAACTGTTCAGATCTAAACATGAAGTGGATTAAATTCTGTAAACAAGTGTAGGAAAGATCATTATTTAAGAGATCATTTGAGAGTTTCATGTCTTCTGAATAACTAACACTGCACTTCTATATTTGTTATCAACAGACAAATGAATATGAAGAGTTTGATAACAGAGTAATTGTTACACAAATGGCAACAACACCAATGGGTGCAGTAGCTCTAAAGAGTTCAGGTAAATTGAAGAATGATTTTATTATGAATAGTTACATGCTGCAGTCTTGCATATTAGAAAAAGACAGTGAGAAAGGTGTTCCAAAAGGTCAACTGAGTGGAATAATTACACGGTATAAACAAAGACTGCTTAAATGTCTGTTAATTTCTTCTTAATGTAAATGTATTCTCTCCAACTTCCAAATCATTCGTTAATCTTTACATCACATTTTGGAGTTTGTTTGTTTGGTGTTTTTTTTTTGTTTTGGAAATTATGCAAAATCTTTGGATTTCATTGGTTTGGATTTCCAGAAATTTCCTGTATGTCTGAAGACATTTATACCTTATAAAAATAATTTGGGAACAATGTGCATGTGCTTCTTATTGATCTGGAGATCAGAATTAATAACTGTTGATGTCTGTAATTGGTGTGTACATTTCCATGGTTACTGACTGCTCAAAGAGTGAGGAACTTCAAAGGCCTGAATATCATTGGTGCACTTAGAGAGTAGTGAGACGGAAAAGAGATTGTCTAAATTGACAATTCTTATATATCAACCCACAGCACAAAGTCCCTTCAGATTCAATGTTATGTAACTCAACTGTTACTATATCATAAGCAGTCCAAGTAGTTGTTATTTCAAAACTAGAATCTCATCAATAAAATAAAGGTACTGTCTTAAGTTGCTAAGGAAGTCCATGAGGTACAAAAGTTGCAAATCTTCTCTCTGACTATCTAGAAGTGGCTGCTGTGTAACTAAGATGACTTGACTGAAAGACTGTCAGAAAGGAATGCAAATTCTGCTAGTGAGGGAGACTGATTGTTAGTTTCATATTATTTATGCCTCTGGGATTTTTCAGAAAGCAGGTAGCAGATCTACTTGCGGAGTTCCCCATCTGTCCTGTTAAGGTTCTCAGCCAAATTGCTTCTTATGGCTCTTGGCATCAAAGACAAATTATAAACCAAACAGCATCGATTTTCAACCCTGAAAGGTTGTGAAATTTATGTAACATTTCTGTTAAGCCTGTAACTTAGATTTGGAGATTTTAGAGTTAGATGACTATCATTCCTCGTCTCTTTAAATATTTAACGTTTTAAATTCAGTTAGTACTGCTTCTCTTAGAAAGTTTTTGGTTTAAGTCCTTAACTTTTCTTTGTGGTATGTTTTACTATATTAATGAGTTATAGTAAACTTTTATTTTCAGAACCACAGAGGCAATACTATCTAGTCTTTGATCTGTTGCACTTAACTCGTTTAAGGTCAGCAGCTCATTTACATGGAAGTTATATAAATATCATCCTACTCTAGTGTAATAGTCTTTGGAAACTGTTGTTGTTGATTTTAAATGGAATATAAAGAAGACCACTGTAGAATGGTGGTTTTGACTAGAGGGTTGAGAATAGTAGGGAGAGTAACCCTCAGGCAGTCTGTCTTATGAAATTTTCATCCACAGTGTAGAGAATGTTGAGAATCTGAGCTGGAATTGTAGTGTAAAAGGTTTTTAATATGAAACTCATAATTAGAACAAAAATTTGTTTTAGGCTTTATAAAGGCACTTGTAACTGAATTATGGGCTCTTTTGGAGTGTGGAAAAGATGATTTGAGGATGACCCAACCGAAATCTGCTCCAGTTGACCCTATTGACCAAAGCTGTCAGAAGGTGAGAAATTATTCATTCTTATTGTTTATTCTTATTGAATCATAATAAAAAACCAGTGCTGTGTTTCAGATAGGATGACACATACCTTTCTGTAAATTTTCATTGCATCTACTCCTGCTTATTGTCACATGTGTCAAGATCAGTATAATGTGCTAATCAAAAGATGACTGATGGAATGGATATTTGTGTTGCATGGCAGGGTCACAATGCCAAGGATTCACTAAAAATTCATAATTAACAATTATGACAAAACTCAAAAGTCGTAACTACTGGCCATGAGTTCTTGTCTCTGATTACTGTAGTAAGATTAGGAAGAGTGATGTGTTTTAGAGTATTCTGTGTCTCTAGATTTCAGAATTATGTGATGAAATACTATAATTTTCAAAATTGCTATACAGTGTGATAGATAACACATATTTCATAGACACTCCTGTCCTTTCAGATTATACAGATGCTTGCCAGGGTATGCAGACTTACTTTGGGCAACTCTCTTTATGTTAAGTTCAGCCTGTAAAGGATAAGAACAAACTTAATCTAAATGGCAAATAATTGCTAACATTTGCTTGGTTATACTTAACCGATTAATATTATCTTTTGTCCCTCTTTTTTCTTTCTCTAGTCTTTTTTGTCTCTGATAAACTTGCTCACTTACCCTGCAGTTTTTGAGCTCCTGAGTAAACAAAATATACCAAATAAACCAATGTATTCATTCCGTGAAGTACCTACAGATGTTGTTGTAAGTATTTTGAAAGAAAGATAAATACTTCTGTGAAGACATTTTTTCCTGAGAAAATATTGGGGTTTTTATAATAGAGTAAGTTTTTTTTTCCTCTTACTGGGAGATTTTGGTTTTTTCTGCATTTTGTATTATGTACAGCATGAGGGCAGTATATGCACGTATCACTTCATGTTAAATTTTGTTTTCATTTTGAAATCCTAAAGATAATATAAAATGTGATGCCTAATTTAAAGATTGTCTTTCCTGTCTTGTGTTAGAATTGTGTTTTTCCATGGAGAAAAGTGACATGCATAAAAACCTTTCTATGTGCATGCAGTTACATACTGGAAAGTGCTGGAAAATCTGTATACTTGTATTTCATATAATATTTCTCTGTCACACTGTCTGTGGATTTAAACAGAATTAAAAAGAAAACCAAACAAAATCCATCAAAACCAAAGTACAAAAAACTCATACCCTCAGGGGTTTTATTAATAGGACATGATTCGCAAGAAGAAAAAAATCAGTAATTGGAAAACTACTGATTAAGGCATATTTCAGAAAAATAGTGTTAAAATTTTTGTATTTAGTGTTACTTTGTATTTGATCATCCAACTGCATTCCATTAAGGTTTTTCTCTCATATACAAAACACAGGCAAGTTTAATTTGTGACCTGGAGTGGCAGTTAAAAAATCAGATTGTTTTCTAATGAGCTAGCACTTTAAATTGCTGTTATGTTGAAGTGTTTGTTCAGCACAAGCTTTGTGTTGGTGATAGTTTAAGTTGTTTGGACAGTGTATATATCATAATTGTGTATATTATGTTTGGAAGGGTTTTTTGAGTTCTTTTTTGTAATGCTGTTTTGGTGATTTCAGAAGGAAATTGCATGAGGAGTTTCATTTTTCCAATCTACTCGATGTTGGTGTGTCCACCAGTGGGTAGTTCTGCTCAGTCAAGTTTTTTGAGGCACTAGGAGCAAGGGAGATAGATGTATGTTGAAGGTGATAAATATTTGAGAACTTTCGAATTGTGGTGGATCTTAAGTAATGATTTTTTACACTTTGGAAAGCCAATGTTTCACTGTAGAGGCACTTCAGTATTTTTATGGAATTCTCTAGGTTTCCAGAAATACCAATACTGATAGAATTGTTCAGAGTTATCTGAGCAGTTGCAGGTGTTTTGGATGAGGTTTGTCTTGCACCTAACTACTGTGCAGCCTAAGATAGACATCCAAGATCACATGGGTTTTTTTTTCTCTTCCTTCGGCAGGATATCATTGACAGGCTTGTAATTTTAAATTCAGAAGCTAAAATTCATTCCTTATTCAGTTATGAACAATCCCATATATTTGGTCTGAGGTAAGATGCTTAGTTTTTTATTCTCTGGTCACATTAACTAGTTAGGGTATAATTAGGGTATAACATGCTTGGATGTTTTACTTCTGACAAGATAATATTTGGGCTTTATTATGTATGAGGGGAAAATTCCTGCAATTTTTAGCATAAGATTAAATGAAAAATGACCTGCAAAATGAAAACAGTGATGAATCTAATCTTATCTGTAAATAGACATATTGTAATATGAGAAGCAGTCTTAGAAATTGCATATTACTTTGTCTACTTGATTATAAAAATGTATTGTACATCCATTGTAGTGCATAAAACAAAAATCATATCAAAATACTAGCATAAACAAATTGCTGTGGTTGTATCAGTTTGTTCTATGTAGTCTCCCTGTACTTAAAATTATTTTTTAAGTGTTGGTTTAATTATCACAAATTTCATCAAAACTTATTTTGAGGAGAGTACCGTTTGATCTCAAATATTTCTAGAACCTGAAGGTTACACTCTCATGCTCATGTTTTCTAATATTAAATGCTTTATAATGTTTTAACACTGACATTAGTTTCTGCATTTTTATTCTGTTTTCCAAAGATGAATATATAACTCCTTGAATTTTTTTTAGGAATATATTGTGTGCTACCAATGTACAAGGTCATTTTGGATTGTTCTTTATAGTATGGAAAACTTTGATAACCTTGCTTGAGCAAGGTACAGCCCAGTCCTTCAACATTAGCTTTCTTCAGCTGTATTTGTACTTTGATATCACAATAAAATTATTTCATACTATGTATGAATAGCCATAAGATATAGTATAATTTGCGGATAAGGATAAGCATGGAGGAGATGAACAATGGCAGAGTTTGGAATTGGGAGATAAAATGATTTTGCCATTTGAATCAAGTTATAAATGCTGCTTTGGAGGAAACCACCAGTTTATAGAAGAATGAAAAGTTCTAGGATGAGATCTGAAAAATAAAATACTGTTCTTTATTTAGGATTAGACTGACTGCATAAAAAGCTTGACAGAACTTCTTGATTTAATTAGGATTAAGAGAAAGTGACGCGATTTACAGTTGTAACTTAAAAGGTGGTTGAGCAGCACCAAGCCTGACAGATTCAGGAGGCATTTGGACAGTGCTCTCAGGCATATGGTATAATTGTTGGGGTTGTCCTTTGCAGGGCCTGGAGTTGGACTCAGTGATTCTTGTGGGTCCCTGCCAACTCAGAATTCAGTGTTAAGACTTGCAACAAACCCTAGCCTGTGTTATGTGAACGTGAGAGATGCACCATTCATTTTACAGCTCTGTGATCTGTCCTGTGAGCGTTACTGACTGCAGACGTCTGTACTCGGTTAAACGAACCTTGCCTTGGTTTGCTCCTTGACCAAATTCCATCAAGAATACCAAGTTCAGCAGCAGTTAAATCAAATAATATCAGATGCTTAACGATCTAAAAACTTAGAAATTAGAAAGAGCAAAAGATTACATTTCTCTGCTACTATGTAGGAATAAAATACTTAGGTGTTTGTAATTGCAGCATTGAAAACCAATGATTTAGTGAAATATTTGTCTAGAAACATTTCTGCTAGACTTACTACCAGTAGTATAACCAAAACCACATTCTTTTAATTGTTCAGAGATCTACACAGCCGTATACTTTATATTTTCACATGTGCCTCACCCAGAGCTGAGTGCTAAACTTCATATCTGTTTAACTTACAGGTTATAATGTAAGGTCCTGCTTTTCTTGTTCAAAACAGTTACAAATTTACTTACTTGCATGTTAAACAACTTCTGCAATTTAAAACTACGTTTTCTTTCATGTGTATACTGAGCTTCAGTGACTTAAAATTATTTTAATTATTGATTGTGTGTATATATAAATAGTGTGTATACATATATATGTAAAGCTTAAAATATATAAATATTTCCACATTTTGTTTAGTCCAGAATGCACAAATATATCTAAAGATGTTTATAGTGTTAATATTGTTTTTTCAAAGTGAAAATATGGGGAAGCTAGATAAGATTTGCATAGCCAGTATTGCTCAGTCTTTAAAGAATGCTCCCTATAGTGCATTCGTACAGACTACAGTGTATGTGATCAAGGTAAAATATTCAGTTTCACAGCAACCTGTGGCTTAGCTCAGGCTTATGGTGGTTGGGGTTTTTTTAAGTTCTGGGAAGTATCTTGGCCTTGGATCATTCTTTAGTAGTTTCACAGACACTGATCTGGTATTCCTTTAGTTGCAGGTTTTGGGTGTTCCTGAGATGAGATTAATTTGAAGGTTCTTTTAAACCAAATTGTATTAAAAAAAATAAAGGGAAACCTTAGGCAAGAAGTTGGAGATAAGAATAGAAAAGTGAAACTATGTAGACAGTTCCTAATTTGTGTATAGCAAGATTTTAAAACTTTCACCTTCAAAGCAGATTTACACTTACTTAAAGAAGTCTCCCAATTTGCCAATATTGGTTGATAAAAGAACACTGAAGGCTGTCTCAGCCACTCTTTTGTGCAAGCTGAAAATCTGAACGCGCAAGAATAAATGCAAGAATTCTCAGTGGTCTTTCGGTTTTAGAAGATTCTGAACTTAAATTGCCACCAGAGCAGAAATCCTGGGGAAAGGAAAATGACAGCAATAATTAAATTTTTAACATACTAAATAGAGAGAATTTTCATAATTGTATGATTGGCTTTATTTCTTTGCTACAAGTGTACCCATTGACTGATATTAGAAGGTATTGCATGTGAGAAATAAGAATTTTCTTAAAATGTGACGCTGAAAGTCTTAACTACCTCCCTTTCAAGGCCAAGCTTTTTGAATATCTATTACTTATATTTATAAGGGAATTAAGAAAACAGCAGTACCATACTTTTTCTTTCAGATTGATGATTTTATTTATCAAGGCAACTTACACAGTATTTCAGTACAGTGAATACATCCATGTGTTTTGAGTTTTTACAGATTGCCAAGAAAATATATGCATAAAATGTACATTTTTTAAGTTTCTGCCTAAAGCATTATTTAGGTACTTGCATATTGCTGTTTTCTCTATTCAGGAAATGCGTTTTCTATGAATGGTAGAGACACCATGTTGTCAGCTGGATTTAAGTGTGGCTGGGTAACAAATTTGTACTTTGATAATCAACCTCCTAAAAATATCAATACTCCAAAATAAATTCAAGGATACTCCATCAGTGTTGGCTTAAATGAAAAACAGGAGAAACAATGTTACTGGGAATATGTGTAGAGTGTGGGCAGTGGGATGGGCTCAGAATTGATTTGTAGCTTTGCAAAACTTTCCTTTGTGTAACAGAGTACTTTTATAACATATACTGTTCCTAGAAATAATTTCCTCTTTTTTTTTCCCCTGTAATTTTGGCAATAAATCAATAAAACTCCTAAATTTTGTGAGGTCAAAAAAAATTTTGTGTGTACATTCTGAATTGAAGGAATCTTTGTTAGTCCCAAAGTTCTTCACTGAGATCCTGCCTGCTAGTGGGCATCAACCAATAAGGATAGTCCTCTGTTCAAGAATTTGGCTTTCTGCAGAGACGTACCTGAAAGACTCTGAGGGTGGATCCTTTTCTTTCAGATAAGCGAATTGCAACTGTTTAATTTAAAAGACACATTATGCTTGCCTAGCATTAGAGATATCTGAAGATAACCTGTTTTGTAGAATTGTGATTTGAACCGCAATAAAAAATAGATTTATTTTAGGTGTCTGTAAGGTAAGGCTGAAAAACATGTCTCTATGAATAATCTAAATGCATTTATGTTTCTGTGCAACTATAGAAAGTTGTAAATATTAGTTTAAGTCGTATGCTCATCAATATCAGCCCCAGGACTATAGACCTGCAGTCTGCTACAAATTGAAAAAAGCATACTGGCTTGTTATTTTCAGGTTTGTATAATAAATATTTTGAGATTGTTAAGTCACATTTTCTTTGTCATATAAAATATCAGGGTAGGTATGTTTTTTATTTATAATGCTAGTTTTCTTGCTTACTGAATGGGTGCAGAAGATGATAAAAATGCATTTTATCTATTTCAGTTGCCCTGCAAAACTAGAGAAAGATTTAGGAAAGAAAATTTAAATGGCTTATATTGTGCCGACATCAAAATCAATCAGCCTCTTGAAATTTGCCTCAAAGGAGTATGTATTAGTCAAAATTTCATCTAGGGGACTCCAGTGAAATTCACGTGAATGAATTAAATCCTACAGGAACTGGGAAATGAAAAAGCATGTGATAGGCAAAAGTTAACTTTGTAGATTTCAGAAATGCAGATAATAAACAACCCTGTGTTCTTTTCCATTCTTTTTTTAAAACTGCATTATAAACTTCCTGCATTATATATAATTGAATTTTAATAATGAGGTAGCTTCAGTATAAGAAACAGTTTGTTCCCTTAATTGAACTTGCATTATTTGTATTGTTAATTAAGAGGTGTGATTTTAATGATGGCAGCACAGGGGAAGAGCATTTATTGTCTTGTTTTGTAAAGGTAGAATCCTGATCATACTTTTTCCTCAGGTTAACATGCTGATTAGATTTACTATCTCTTTCCCTCTCTCTTTACTAAGTAGCATTTTGAGTAGCATAATCCAAAGGTAAAAGAGGGCAGTCTGCATTAGCAGAAATTATTATTAATGTGGATTTGCAACAAGATTATGTAGGCATGCTTCCACATCATCTGTGGTCATGTAGTTATATAGTTAATTTTTGATAGTTTTTATGTTAACAGTAATATGTTAGGTTTATTAATTAAAACAATTTATTATTAATAAAATAGAAACACCAGATTCTGTGATCGGATGATGGCACTAGTTTTTCTTCACTTAAGGAAATTCAAACACTTTACTTTTGAGTCCTCTAGGCTGTCAAGTGTTGCTCATGAAAAGCATTTTTGTTTAGCTAGGGAAACTTCTACTATTGGCAATCACATTACATTGTAGGTCCATTAGGTAGCTAAAATGGTTTAAGTGCTCTTTTGAAAATCTTTTCATGGGGAAAACATCGTAAGGAATACATCAGTCCCTGACTTTTCTTACTGGTAGAAACATGACTACCCTCTGGTAGTAGCTTCCAGTGCCTCAGGTATTGGAGTTGTAACTTCTGTATCCAGAAAACCTCATTTTTTTTTCAAACTCAAGCATTACCTTTAGTGAAACAATTAGAGGCCTTGCTCCTTTAGCAAGACCGAGTGCAGTGTCATCTTCTCTCTTCTCACTACTGATGCCTTTTACTCAGTCTGCTAAGGCAGCGTGCAAAGGCCCTTTGTGTTCCAGCTCCGACTGAGTGGCTTTTACCTTCCTTGGGTTTTTTGGTAGCCCTTTGCCTTTCTCTACTGGTCTGGCACTTGGTAGTAATTGCCACTTGCTGGTTGGGTCCGTGTTCTCTTTGAAGCTCAGGCTGTTAGTCAAAGCATAATTAAAAATAAATCAGTAATGTAGACACTGATGTTAAATCTTTTGAGACTGTCTCCCATGATGACAACACTGAAATTGTTTAATGAAATTTTTGCTTTAGGTTTCACTGTTGGTGTACATACCTTTTTAGCAAGAAGCAGATCCCACTGCTGCAAAGAGGTTCCATTCCTTGTTTCATTCCACTTAAGTTTTTACTATTTCTTCCTACAAGAGAGAAACAAGACCTTACTACGTCCCATAGCTGAGCAATCTGCAAATGTCATGCTGTATATTTTGCACTGACCTGAATCAGCTATGCCTGTATCTACAGAAGGCAGTAACTGCAGGCCAAAAGAAAACCTTTCACTAAGGACCGATTTAGTCCTCCATTTCAGGGTCACATCACTGGAACTCCTTAAAGACAGCATATACACAAGCATTTCATATTTAGTTAGCCATTGAATGCTTCATGAACAAATACATTAGAGAGATTTTAGTATAGTTTACTTTAGATGTGTTAGTTTCTTTTTTTGCTATGGTGGATGGACTGCTGCTTAAAGCATGAAAGTTTATCTTCTTTTGCTAGACTGTGTACTGGCTGGGATTGAGTTAATTTTTTTAACAACACTCCACATGGATGCTGTGTTTTGAATTTGTGACTAAAACAGTAGTGATAGCACACTGGTGTTTCCACTGATGCTGTGCAAGCAACTGTCATCAACAGGGCTTTCTTTTTTGTTCCCCAGTTCCCAGTAAGTAGGCTAGGGGTCTGCAAGAGATTGGGAATGAATGCAGCTGGGACAGCTGACCTGAGCTGACCAGACAGATGTTCTATACCATATTGCATCCCACTCAGTAATGAAAACTAGGGGTTTTGGGGTTGTTTTTGAAGGTAGCCGTTGCTTGGACACTGTCTAGACACTGATCTGCTTGTGAAAGGTGGGGAGTGAGCACCTGCGTGGGTGCTTAGTTGCTGACTGGTGTCAACCCACCACACACTGTTACAACTATGGTATTCAAGAACAGTATCTCGCATCTTTCACCTCCAGCTGAGCATTTGCAAATATCCTTGAAGTGAGGACAGAGCATCAGATCGGCTTTGGAAAGAACCTATTATAGAAGTAAGGAAGAAGTATGTATGGGAGTGTAGTGGGAACTGCAGAAAAATTGGGTTTCCCGTAATAAAAGTGGTGTTTGAGAGAGATTTGTGACTTGACTTTAGGGGGGAAAAAAAGGAACTCATAGGAAAATTACTGAGAAGTTTGGTAACAAACTATTGTCCTAATATGGGTTTGTAACAACTAAGAGAAAATCATGGGCAGTTAAATTATATTGTTTTCAAGTGAAAAAATTTAAAGATACAACATAAAAATTAGCATGGTTTATATACTACCTGGTTTATATCCCATGAAGGACCTTCTGTTCTTTTGTAATGAAAGCAGTCATTATGATTCCACTTACCAAACCGAGGAGATAGTTGGTTTGCAGAGATACACAGGTACTAGTCAGAATGCCTTATTTTAGACTGGGGGTTTCTACAGTGAAGTATTAGTTGTGAAATTGCAGCTGAAGGCATGGAATCAGGGCACATCTTCCCAGGAAGACAGAGATAAGGCAGGAAATGCCAAATTCAGAATAAAATTACTTATTGCATCATTTATCACAACGATGATATGTATGTTAATTTTTCTGAATTTCTTTAAAATTACTGTTCTATAAAAGACTGTCTTCAGATAATCTTTTATCTGCAGTGCACTTTGTTCCTGGGAACATGGTCTATCTTAGTAGGGTTCACAGAATTACATAATCAGAATTCAAAGGGTTGGAAGATTAGTACAACTGTGCTGCTCAAAGTGAGTTCAACCAGAAAGCATTACTCAGGGCTCTGTCCCATCTGGTTTAGAATATTGCCGAGGCTGGTGATCCTGCAGCATCTGTGGGCAGTTTGTTCCACTGTTTCCTCACAATCACAGCATGTTAAAATGGAGTTTCCTGTCTTTCAGTTCATGCCCACTGCATCTAGTCCTTTCACTAGCTATCATGGAGAAGTCTGACTCCATTTTCAGGTCTTCCTTTCAGATATCTATACTCATTGACAGAATCTCCTCTGAGGATCCTCTTCTCCAGTCTGAGCAGTCCGGGTGTGACCTTGCCAGTATCAGTAGAGGTGCAGGGTCACCTCCCTCATGTGACCTTTTGGCATCACTCTGTTAAACTGCCCAGGATGCCATTCGCCTTCAAGGGCATGTTGCTGGCTCATGTTTAACCTGTTATCCAGCAGGATCCCCCAGGTCCTTGTCTGCAAAGCTGCTTCTAACTGATGGATCCCCGGCCTGTACTGTTGCATGGGGTCCTTCCTAAGTACAAGACCTTGCATCAAAGCCTATCTTCCAATTTTTAGCAGTATTCAGGTTAGGAATTCTATCTTCTGCTTTCCAGAAAAAAAATTAAAATATAGCTTGAAAAGATATGCTTTGATTTTTTTGTATTCTATCTGTAAAGGTTTTACACATTTTCATAAACATGCACTCTTCATACGTGGGATATTGAGATGGGGAGTCTGATCCAATTCCTAAGTTCTAAATGCAATTGAAAACAACCAAAGAAGAGAAAACTCCACAGCCATATTCAAGCATGGTTACAAATATACATACAATGTGACTTTTTTTTTTTTTAGTTGCAATCTTTAGTCTATACACTTTTGACTTTGGGTGGTGAAGTCATGGAATATTACTTTTAACCAAATATCTGTACTTCGGTGATAGCATTTTTAAATGCATTTTTCTGTGTAGGTGAAAATTTCATTTGAGTGCCTAAGCAGAAGTTGCTGTTAGATCTTGTATATTTTGTCATTTATCCTACCACTATCCCATCTACCTAATTTTATTTGCTTACGGTTTGTTGTTTTGGGGTTTTTTTCACTCTGCCTTGCCTATCAGAGCAGATGTTATAAAGCATTCCCAGCCACCAGTCTTCTCCCAAGTGGTTTTTAACTGCTGGAAACTCATCTTTGCCATGTATTATACTTAAGAAATTAACCATCTTCAGAATGGTTTCAGTGCTATTTTCTGGATTCAGAAAAGTACTGGAAACAAATCAATGTCACGAAATACTTAATGTAAAATCAATGAAACCTGAAGAGGACTGAAAATTACCATGACAGGTTGTATTATAAAACAACAGGAAAAAAAAAGACGTATTATCATCTTGACTTTAATCCCTGGCCACAATTGTGTGAATTTGCAGGTGTTAAATTATTCAGAGAATGGCTTGTGAATTTTTACTATTATCAGTAGAAGAATATTGGGAATTACAGGGAAGAAAATAACCGTTGACTAACAGACTACAAATTTAAAATAGTATGTGTTTTCTAGTTCATATGAAGCCTTATGTGAATGCAAAATACAGTGCTCATCAGACTTAATTTGTTGTGGTTTATGACTGTGATAAAACAGGAAATAAAAGCTGTAAAAAGAATGTTTAGTCATAATGTTTTCCTTGAACAGGAGGCCCTCAATGAAGTTTTTCTGTTGTGGTCTTAGGGTGAACAGATTAGTTAAAAAAATCGTAACATGATTTGGATTGCTCTATGTCAGATTTACATGAAAATATATTGGAGTATTGTTACCATTAATTTGCCCTGAAGTTATCAAAGAAAATTCCATATATTGTACTGTCTTGAGCTCCTGTGATTATTAATATCATTTACTATTGTTTTGTGTTTCACTGGAAAAAAACAAACACTACAGATATTTTGGTTTTGTTACACGTTAAATCTTTTATTGCTTTTGAATTGTGTTAAATTTGGTTATACAGAGGGGCTTAAAAGCCTATTTTCTGGACAAAAGATTTTTTTTTATCTTTCTGCCTGCCTTCCTCTTCAGACAACATGATTCTAAGTTGCCTTACCAGCCTATTATGATATCATTTCCTTGCATTTTGCATGGCATGTCTTATAAAATTTGCATCACTTTTGTTACCCTGTAATATAAAATCAAAACCAGAACGAGATAACCGGTGGATATTTTCTCTGGTTGTTCAATGCGCATAAAATTCTGTTGGGAACCATTCCCTGTTTGCTTAAGACTGTGCCACTTGAGTGGCTAAGAAAGATATAAAAGAGTATTCCTGACCTAGTTGTGTCTGGATATTTTTCAAATACTTCAAGTTGGGTTTTTCTTTATTTTTCTTTTTTTCCCTTCCCTTTTCTATTTTGAGATCTCATAAACGTGTTAACCTTTGTCTTACTGTGCATTACTGGATTCCTGACTGATGTGCTGTTGTTTCAATGTGTCCTTCTGCAGGTTGTTAAATGTGCTGTGCTGTGAGCTCAATACCCTTTTACTCTTGGAGACTCAGTATAAAGTGTCACAAGTTTTACTAACTGCTCAGGAGGAAAATGTCACAGAACCTTTAGAAGGACCAGGGTAAGAAGTGACTGATGTAAATGTTATTTTAACTATTAAACTCTTCTCCTGAATGAATACCTTAACATACAAATGCTTGCACTTAAGCTGGCTTCTAATGTGCACAAGTTTCCTTGTGTGAGTTTGTCTGCAGTCTTAAATTATGAAAAGATACAATGGTCTTGTCTTCTCTTTCTCCTATGTCCACCCCAAAAGTATAAGAAATAGGAAAGCAAATATTTTCCTACCTTTTATTTATATTAAGTTGTTTTTTAAACAAAAAGTGTGCATAACTTGCTGATGTAAATATGCCTTCTACTTCTGTATTGTTTTTTAACGTTATGTATTTATTGTTTTAATGTTTATGAATTAAAGTCATCGTAAGTACTTTGGGTTTTTTGGTGGAGGGATTGGGTTTTGCTGTTGTTTAGTTTTGTCTTTTTTATTTATTTGTAAGTTAGTCAATTCTCCAACTTCTATGACTTTCCATTGCAGTCTTCAAAATAAAATTATGCAGCACATCCTTTCAAAAGGAAAAGTGTATTTTTGGGACAGAAGTGGACAGTCATTGAGTTACAGACATTTATTCCTTTCTCACAGCATGCTGAGTTTTAGGAATTTTCCTCCTGCTTGCTGTTTGTTATATGTGACTGTTACAGAATGTAAAACAAACAGTATGGGTGAAATCTCAGCAGATACAGATGATAGTTATTGACTATTTGAGAATGAAACCTACTATTTTCCTATGGAGGCAAAATTTTTATTAAGAAAGTGGTGTATAAAAACTAGATTTTATTGTTTTAAAAATATTTTCTATCTTGGATTGCTCAGTGTCTTCAAACATTAAGGAGGCTATGTTTGTGTTATGAACAGTTCTGCTTATTTGTGACAGCAGAAGGATACTGGGAGGCCAAATTACCCTAATTAATGAGCACATGGATGTAACAAAGCTTGTGAAATTTTTTACTTTCTTGTGTCCAATAATTGCCCCAAAATTTCTAATCAGTAATATGTAGGGAATACAGAGTTAGCATTATGCTCAAAGACACCTCAAAATACCTTATGTTTCTGTTTAGTTCCTTATGTCTAGGTGTATTCCAGGTTGTGTTTTGACTGCAGGATGTTTCTCAAAGTATTCTTGCTTAGTAAAGTTTTTTAAATTAAATTGCCAATAAATCAAATTCTAATTTTTGGAGTTTTTTATATTTCGCTTGATTTTGTTTGGATTTTTCTCCACAGAGTTTTTATAATTGATGGTCTGTCAGTGGAGAGAAACCACATTCTTGTAAGGATAAACCTGATCGGAGGACCACAGGAAAGGATTTTGCCTTTGAGAGCACTAGATAAGGTTAGAATCTAAAGTTTAGCAATTTCTCTTTCCTTAGCTCCTGACTTCAATATTGGAACGTTTTCGCTGATAATTAAGCATATGAAAAATGATATAACATTAAGAAATACCAGACCACCTTTAGT
Organism: Pithys albifrons albifrons; assembly: GCF_047495875.1. NCBI lineage: Eukaryota > Metazoa > Chordata > Aves > Passeriformes > Thamnophilidae > Pithys > Pithys albifrons. The sequence goes on along the minus strand of NC_092459.1, from coordinate 50,912,953 downwards.
TTTATAAAGTGCTAATATTTTAAAGAAGTGATACGCTGTAAAAATACACTGTTCCCAGTGTCTGAGGATTGGCATGTAACTAGGGCATACTGCATTCAGATGACAACTTTATTTTGCTCCATTTTAATACTACTTTTAAGTGAATACAATTTGTATTTTTTTGACTTTTATATTTTTGTGTTTTATTTATTAGCTTTCCATTTGTCTTCCTTATATTTAATTTTTTTTTGATGCTTGGGTTTTTTAACTGACTCAGTCTTCTAAAGATGAAATGCAAATTAGTATCAGCACAACAGAGACAGTGAGATCAGTGTATGAAACTGGAAATACAGTTGTGTGGTTTTGTTTTTTTTTTAACTTTTTGTAAAACTTGCCATTTCCTTTGTGATTGAAATAAGGAGCTGTAAAATCAAAAATGTCAGCGATATATACCATAAAAAACTCTGGATCAAATACTTTTTGGATTTTGTATCCTTTTTTTTAGTTATGGCACATCTTACTGCAATATGTTTTATCAAGCATAATTTTGGTGCATAGGGAGTAATTCTGGGAATTGTGTGTTGATCACACAAAAGCTATTAATTCTTCTCTTAAATTAATTTATTTCTGGTCCTGTTTCTAGGGCAGTGATCCATATCCTTGGCCAATGTTTTCATCATTCCCTTTGCCAAAGTGCTATCTTGCAGAAATTCCTAGGAAAGCTGAATTCAGACAAGGTACATACAAAGTATGCAAGCAGTGTAGATGTCACACAAGCATCTCTGTCAATTTTAAAATTTCAATTTCCTTCCTCCTTGCCCCTCCTCTCAACCCCCCATCCCACAGATTATAATGATTAAGTACTTAAGGGTATTTTATTGTTGGCTGCATTTGTAGCTAAATAAGTTGGTTTGGTTTTGCTTGTCTAGCTTTGTGTAACTATCTGCAAAGCTCTGTTTAGTAATATAATTGTTATGCAAACTTTAAGATTAACCTTTTGGCTCATGTCAGGTGGGAGACTCATAAGGTACATTTATATCATCTCTCTAGTAACTGAAGCAAGATAGTGTGGTTGAGCTGCAGATTTTTTTGTACCCTATTTTTGTGATTCACATCCCTGTGTTTACAAAGCTTGGTCGTGTGTGAAATAGACAGCATTTAGAATGGTTTGGTCTCCACATTGAACATCAATTTGGAATGCAAGCAGACTGAAGAATCCTTTGAAGAAATACCTAGTCACAGCAGTTTAATTCACACAGAGAAACCTTTTTAAGGTTTAACTTATCTTAGACAATGCAAAAGAATCTAATGAATGGTTTAGTAAATAAATTGTTCACTGTATTTGTTCATGTTTGCTGTATCCTTGAGATATACTTATTAGGAATTATTTGTGAATTTCCTTAGCAGAGATAGATTTTCAGAAGTGTAGAAGACAAAATAGTCTATTTGTAAATATCTAGGAAAAAATTGAAAACAGGCTCTCACAAGAGGAATGGCCATGCAGTTAAAAAATAAGGGAGTTTTCTTTATCTTTTCTAATACTGTTCCAGGTTTCCTAAAGTAGTTTTCATAAGACAACAATCAGATAACTATAAAGTGTGTACCCATTTGTTTTAATTATGTTTTCAAGGAGGCAGCAGTATTGCTCTTGGGCTGGAAAAGCATGTTGTATTGAATCCCTCAGAACTTCTCTGTTCTCTTCTTCAGAGCAATCCTCTTGCTCATCATTGCCTAGTGGGATAATGCAATAAAGATTACAGTCATCAGTTTTGTGGATGACAAACAGCTAGGAAAACTGGGATAAAACTTTGGCTAACAGTAAATTTGCTGAAATAAAGTTTCAAACGTTTGCAAATGCATTTGATGAGAAATTGAAATAATGATATCAAAGAAATATTTTAACTTGAAATGGCATTTTTGATAGTAAAGGTAACTGAAGAAATCATATAAGTGAAAAATGAACAGCACATTTTGTTTACGAATCAAAATATTGTGTTTCTTGTTCAAAAAAAGAGAAAACAAAACATTGAAAGTGTTCTATTTCAGTACTCAAATTAAAAAAAAAAATCATCAAACTGAAGCTTTCTGGATGCCTAAGTTATTTTGAAAGAGGATATTAGAGTAAATAGACCAAAATGAAAAGAATGAAATTCATAAATCACTATTCCAGTACTTGGGAAAATAAGAAATCAAAACCAAGAGTAGAAAATGGAGAATATCTGAAGTGTATTCTTTAGCATTAAAATATGGCAGTGATAGAAGTGCTCTTCCACAAGAGAGATTTAATATATGATTATGAGAAAGATCTGTGAGTTAAATTTATACAAGACAGAAGAGGACCTTTACACAACTTCTTTGATGTTGTGAATATTTGGAATGCATGTTGTGTGTTACTTGCTCAGCTTGCTTGGATGTTTTGGAACAGGTTAGAAAAACACTTGTTTTCATTCTGCTTCAGTGCGGGGAGATGGACAGGGTTCACACAGACTTATGCAATTGTTCTGCAGCCATGAAACCACTTGTACATGGGATGAGTACGAATGCATGACTGCTTCATTTTAGCTGTCATCAAGGATCGAAGTCCAGCACAGTGTTTTTGTGGTTCCCTGAACCCATCTATGTTCAGATTTAATGGTCGTGGTGTTTCATTATGTAACCTGTGTAGTATCATTTCTGTCTTTTTTTTTGGCATTTCTATGACATGAATAATTAAGACTAAAAGATTCTTAGTACTATTAAAGAATGTACAGTTTGGCTGAAAAAGCTGTAAGCCTGACCTCTTATTTGCCTCCTCTCTTACTGCCCATATAACATGGATACCTGAAGAGAAACTTACCTTTTCTCTCTGCTTTGAAAATGTGCGCTGTATCCAACATATAATTGTGATGTCAGGTGTAAAAATACAATCCGAGTTGAAATTTTTTTATTGTATCTATAGAACAGATGTTGGAGATGGCTGGGGGAGAGTTAAAAAAAAAATTACAGATGTGCTCTCAAATATGGCACTGCTGATACTGCTGGGTTTGACCCTTCTTGTAGATGCAGTTGAAGGACAGCTGCAATAACAGTACCTTTGTTTCCCAGAAGAGTGTCTCAGCTAATGGAAGTTGCCTTTCTGAGTGCAAGCTGAAATTGCTCCCTGAGTATTTTGGAACTAGTGTGGCTGAACTGAGGTCAGGGAACAGGAAGCTTCATTTCCACAGCCCTAGACCTCATGTAGCCTGTGACTGTATGTAGTATAATGCAAACCATGGATAAAAAAGAAAGTAACAACAGGGCTTGTTATTAAAAAGGTCTTGCACTGAGTTCTCTTTGAAGAAAACCTTAGGAAATGGGTGGATTTTTTTATTCTCTCTCTAAATTCTTTTGAAGGACAGTGATAAATGTGCAACACCGGCAACTTTTTGGTTGTTCATTTTGGGGTGGAAAGGGAGGAGAACCTTTAAAAAAAAAAAGGAGAGCAGTGATAACTGAGACTATATAGAATGTGTTTCCCAGCACTACGGCCTGAAAGATGCATCTAAGAGAACACTTTTTTTAACACCATTGGTACTACTCTGTGCTATTGTAGGGCTCACAGACACTGGCAAGTGGATATTTTGACTCACTGTGTCAAAAATTAATCCATTGTAATTTATAGTGGTAAAATTACTAACTGAATTGAAATATTGGGGTAATTTCTCCATTTCATGATGACACTTTGAGTTAGTAGACTCACTCAAAAAGTGTATTTGTATTTGAGCAAAATCTGTAGTTCCTCCCCGTGTGCAACTATCTGCCCTGGTTTTGCAGGTGTTCAGTATTTGTCCATATGATATATGTGTCTGTTAGAAAGGATTTATAGAAAAATAAACTTGCTTGGTTGCGTATTAATATGCACTAATTCCTTCAGCCACTACTTAGAGTTTGAAAACTATTGGATAGCAGTATATTAATGATTCACTTCTGTCAAAGATAATTTATAGTGAAGCTTCAAATGATTTATGTGGATCATTATTTGCATGTGGAAATTAATTATGCCGTTTCCACTTGTTTACACTGCAGCAAGATCCCCTGTTGCTTTTCTTTTGTTTTAATTGTTCAATTATTATTTCATTAGGATAATGTGAGGAAGAACTATTAGTGGTTTTCAAAGAGTGATTATAGTCCTTTCTTATTCGGTAAACAACTATGAAAAAGGGGTTTTTTTGCTTGTGATATTAACTATAGTGTAGATTATTAAAACTTAAACTCTGTAGAACTCTATTAAACAGTAATATTCACTCTTCTATTTGCACAAAAGATGTTTCTTTTTTCTACTCCTAGCTCTGCATTTATGACAGTTGATAATGAGTGTTGCTGAAAAAGTGTCCATAAATGTTCTGCAATGATGCATTCACTGCTTAGCATTTCCCTAAACTTAGGTATCCCACCATTCATCAGTCTTCCTCTCTTCTGGATGTGTACAGTACAGAATTGCTACCAAAAAATTCTGTGGTAATGTTCTTAAAGTATTTTGATAATTTATCTCAACCACTGTTCTCTGAGTTCTTTGCTTCATACTTTTAACTTAAATGGGAACATGCTGCCATGTTTCTGTCTTGGTTTTGTGGGAGGGCTTTTTTGAGTGTTTGTTTGTTTTGTTTTGTTTATGTGTTTTTATTTTGGTGTTCATTTGGTTTGGTTTTTTAAATCTGATCTTAGCCCTTTCTTTACTACCTGTCTGAAACTACCAGTGTCTTCAAAATGTTTTTTCTAAACTTTCTCTGTCAAAGAATCAGCTACATTAGCTTTGCTGTTATTTCTTGTAATTTCACATCTTTATCACCTGCACCTCTTTGACTTTTATATTTGTCTTGATATTCATATTTGAGCCTGTTGTCTTTTGCTTTTAAAGTCCACTAAGTTAATGAAACTTGAAAGAGCAGTAAGTGAATAAACCTATGAGAACTGTACATGGGGTTTTCTAAATTATATATCCTTAAATGGATTTGTTTTCATGTAGTAGTCAAATATAATAAAGTCAGGTTATTCATTATCTCTCAATTTAGGTTTTGAATAAGATACTCATGGATTTACAGATCTTAGATTCTTGGTCAGAGAAAAACAGTTTTATCACAGTGCATAATCAGATGAGAAAGGACTTGTTGCATTTCTGATGTTTTCTAAAACATTGATGAATTTTCCTAGGTCTTAACTGCCTTAGACACAAAAGCTAGATGAAGTATTTTTTTCATAATTATAAAGCATCACCTTTTAGGGAAGGAGGTAAATTTAAAATTGCAAATTGCAGTTATGGTGTGGGGGTTCAGATTTCATACATACTGTGGCTTATTTATCATGAAGTTTCATAGCTTCATAAACTAGTAAAAGTAGTGGCTGGGGTTTTTTTCATGTGACTAAGCAACCAATGCTAGCACAAAGCAAAATATAACCACATATGAGGAAGAAAGCAGGAGTGTAGCAGATTGATTAAATTGACATTAGTTTCTTTTCACTCATGAGCATATTTAAAAGCTCACTAGCATCAGTAGAGGAAGGTCTCACTCATTTTCTTCCTTGCTTTTTCATTTCTTTCTATTGATTTTTTCCCTCTTTCCTCTGTTCGCTCATCTTCTGTCCTTACCCCATTCAGCAGTTCTGGTATTTCTTCCAGGAAAAAAATATTCAAGTTGTTAATTCAAGGTAACTAGTGAACTCATGTAATGACATACCAGAAAAGAGAAGAAAGAAAAGCAGAATTGTCTTGGCATTTGTGTGTGTTTAGAACACCTCTGGTGTAACATGTAATACACATAGCCCAGGACTGTGTGGTTGTTCAGGTTCCAGCTCTGTGGCAATACTATTGGGCAAGTTATAGTTGCCTTCTAAATTATGAAAGTGAACTGACTTTTATTTGCTATCATGAGTTTTTTGGAAGCAATTTTCATTCAAAAAACCCCACAAGGTTCTTCTTTTTTTTTTTTTTTTGTCTTTGACCTGGTGACTAAAGTGGTAGTCCACATTTAATGATAAGTTAAGGGGAGCAAGTGGTTTACCTGGAAGAAAATGAGATGTAGAAAATTTCCATAATATAATGCCTGTGGTAGTTTTATCTAGGCCTCAGATTAGCAGGCTCAGAGAAGGAGAGACAGGTATCACTTGACTTAAACAACCAAAGAAATATTTCATACCAGATGACGCAAACCTGAGATAGGTAGGAGTTTCCTCAGCACCATCATGTCTGCACTGGAGGCACTCAAGAGAACTCAATCTTCCGAGGGACAGACCCAAGCAGAGAAAACTAAACCCAAACATTTTACTTTCCTAAGATACCACAGTAGCAAGTGGCAGTGCTGGGGCCTTACTTAGCAGACAAGCAGCAGCATCTTGTCCACCCCAGCCATGATCAGAAAGACCAAACTCCTCCTACTCTACTGTATTTATATCCCAGTTTGTGTCATCTGGTGTGAAATATTTCTTAGGTTGCTTAAGTCAGGTGACACCTGTCACTCTTAATTTATGTAACACTATCAGGGCCTACTAAAATTAATGCGTACATCTAGGCCTATCTAAAACTAAGGCTTAAACTATTACATGGACATTGCTAGATACTAGTTGCTAGATACTAGCATGTGCTCATTTCAGCAATCACAAAATAAAGATTTAAGTTTGTAAAGCCAGCTAGAGAGGAAGAATGTTAGAGAGACAAACTGTGCAAGGAAAAATAGGAGTCATATCAAGAAACCAGAGAGGCAGCAGAGATCTGATCTTGAAATCCTGCTTGCTTGAAATTACTAGAGGATACTTTTTAGTAGTTTTATTTCCTTCAGATGAATCAAGGTTTCAGCCTGGTCTCTGGTAAGCTGACTGCTTAAATCTCAGCTTGTAGTCTCTGATCCTTGTCTGCCAAACTGAGTTACTGCAATCCTTTGGGAAGTAAAATAACTATTTAACTTGTACAGAGGAGTGTTGATTTGCAGTTCTAAGATTTTCTTCAATATTCACGTTACAGAAATAACAGAAAAGGGAAGAGAAAGAACTAGAAGTCCTACTGACAATACTGAGAGTTATATCCTTTTTCACATTAAATTTTCCTAAATAAGCTGTACTAAGCATCAGTGCATGTTATTTGGAAAGAGACTCAGGATTTAGTTATTTGAGAACAAAGATATTTCAGGTTCATTAATTTGGAGTAATTATTAATGATCATAAGTTACTATAATAAACTTATTTTTAAATGTTATATATTTTATAATAATTTCCAATGAGAGGGATACAATTTACTAATTATAAATTATTAAGGTCTTTGCATGAGCTTAAAATAAATTCTATGCAATGTTGCAATTCTGTTGAAAATATTCTAATAATCTTAATAAGATAGTTTGAAAATAGTACTTTGAAATGCTACAAAGAAGTAAAAGTAACAGCAAATACTCTAAATAGCCATAGACTGGCTCAAACAATTGTTGAATCTCTATTGAGAAGTCATCATTCATGACAGAATTCACTTCTATGTAGTGTCAAAAATGTAGAAACAGAACAGAAAAGAGCTTGCATGGTATGAAGAGCTTTCATCACCTTAGTAGTAGTGCAGGATGCAATCCTTCCATAATGACAGGAACTGCATGATCCCGCAGCAGAGGGAGGGATTGTGCACAGCTGGAGCAGGTGCATGTGCATTTACCTTCTCACAAATACCATCTATTTTTTTCCTCTCAAACTGGCCAGAACGTCTTTCAAAGCAGCTTCAAGTTCTCTGGGAACCAAGTTGCCTGAGGAGAGGCAGTCTAATTGAATGTTTCCATTTTGGAAGAGTTTGATCAGTTTTATCTTGCATAAAATTACTTTATAAAAGGACTTGGCATTTGAACTTGAAATTTGTTCTGTCTTCAGAAAAATTATTTAAATAGTCAGCCCTTCCCAATACATTAACATTTAAAAAAAAAGTTGCATATAGTAAGAAATTATTTCCTCTTTGATTTCCCAAAGCATATGTATGCATTATTTTAATTACTACCTTGTGTGTAATTTTCACTGTGCTGTGTCATCATGCATCATTGTAGCTTGCTAATGTTCATTGTTCAGTGTGAATTCCAAGAGACAAATTTTGATTACAGAACATTTTTTGTTTAAAGAAGTAATTCTTTAGGCTTTAAGTACAGATGTTGTATTGTTGAAAGCCAACTTAACAATTTCAGGTATGATGCACATGCTGGTTCTACATTTGTCATTATGGTCCTGTTTTCAAATTTCTGAGTGTCAGCTGTCTATGAAACTTACTGCTACAGGCTGTATTATTCTAGAAAACTGGTAAAATGTGACATTTCCTCGAACTTAGTAGAAAATAGAAGTGGAAAAAATCACTTCTAGCGAAAAGAGAAGAGAACATACTTACTGTCCTTTTGTCATGGCATCAATGGTAATTTTAATTTTGAAGGCATGTCTCCCCATTGTAAAGAGAGAATCTGTCTTTAGTAGCAAGATAAGATTAAGGAGCAATCTTTGAAATTCTTTCTTTTCATTTAAAGTGAATATTTCATAAAAATCTTCTTTGTAAACTATACCACAAATTGGTTTTAAAAGCGAGCTGAACATGTAATGAAAAATGTTATATTTGAACCTCATATATAACAATTGTATTGTAAGACTGTGTTTTATTAATACGCAGGTAGTGAGTCAGTCATTCAGAAGTTCAAATAAATGCCTGAATTACATTGTTACTGTCCCTAACTGGACCAGCAAAAACCTGTTGCCCTGGGCTGGTGCATGTTTGGTACACCTAGATTCTAAAGAAAACTCGATTAAAAATTTCTAAGTTTCTCTGAGAGTTAACACAAAACTTGAAAGGAGACATTTCAGCAACAGTAAAGTATACTTTTAGTCTAAGGTTTTGTCCCAAATTTAAGTCTTTGTGCTAATGCTGGGAAACACTGGAGATTATCAGCAAAGTCATTGTAAGAATTCTCATAACATATGGAGCCCAATATATTTTTGACAAATTTACTCGATAGGTGTGGTGGCAGCCTGAAGGCATACACTTCCAAAGTGGCAGCTTCTGAGGGAAACCTCCTTACAGAAAAAACCCAGAAATTTTCTGTGCAACACTGTTACGTTGCTGTTTTATCTTGCTTCATTTCATGTCTACAAAATTGTGCTGCCATCTCACTAGGGAATTAGTGGCTAGAGAATAGTGCCATGGAAAGGGATCTGGGAGACCTGGTTGAAGGCAAGTTGAATATGAGTCAGCAGTGCCCTGGCAGCCAGGAGGGCCAACTGTGTCCTGGGGGGCATCAGGCAAAGCATCACCAACCGGTTTGAGGGAGGGGATTGTCACACTCTGCTCTGCACTGGTGAGGCCTCACCTTAAATATTGTGTACAGTTTTGGGCATCACAATGTAAGAAAGATATTAAGCCCTGGAGAGTGTTCAAAGGAGGGCTATGAACATGCTGAAGAGAAAAAAGGTGGCAAAGACCTCAGAGATCAAGTCCAACCTTTTACTGAATACAACCATGTCAACTATCATGTCAGCATCACTCTGAACATCCCTCCTTTCCCCTTTCTTTCTCCTACTTTATATACTGATGATTCATTTCATGGGAAGTATCGCTTTGGTCGGGTGGGGGCAAATGTCTCAGCTGTGTCTGCACCCAGTTTTCCATGCACCCTCATCCTCCTTGGCAGCATGGCCGTATGAAAGCAGAAGAGGCATTGACTCTGTCTAAGCACTGCTCAGCAGTAACAAAAACATCTCTATATTATCAGCGTTGTGTTCAGCACAAATCCAAGAAATAGCCCCATTGTAGCCACTCTAAAGAAAATTAACTCCACCCCAGCCAAAATAAGCACAAAACCCCATCAGTATGTAGAATGAGTATTTCTGTTTTGTATAAAGCAGAATGTCATCAGTTTTAGGACTACTTCTCCAGTTTAATTCTCTTAGGTGAAAGGATACTTATGTAGCCATTTCTTCCAAAGGTGTGAGGTCTGCCAAAAATGACCACAATGATGGTGTTGGAACTAGATGGTCTTTAAGGTCCTATTCAATCCAAACAATTCTATCATTATATGATCATTACAGAATAACAACTAGTTTTTCATTTCTTCTAGATAAGGATCTTGACAAGCTCTTAACACTCTTAAAAAGTCCAGAGAAGCCAATGGACTGGACAGAACATTGTCGAAAACAGTTCTGCAAAGTCATGAAAGCCAGATCAGATAGTATCAGTGGACCAAGTGAGTATGACTTCAAGAGTTTAACAAAGGAAGCAAACAGAAGACCACTAGTAAGCAACTCTTTAAAATTTTTGAAACCTTTCAAGGGGATTTTCCTGGGAAAACAGGGTTTATGCTGTATGTGCTATTTTTCTCTCTTTATCACCATAATCCCTCTGTGTTTTCAGTGAAATTTGACACAGAAAGAGGGCTCAAATGTTGTTTCAGATCTCTAAAGAGTCCATTACTGACATGCTGAGAAAATGAAAAAGAGAGCCTAAAAGAAAATGCACATTTCTTGGAGATCAGTGAATGACTTAAAATGGATTAGGAAATTATATTAATAGCCAACTGCAGTAAAAACTTTAATAATTAAGCCATACTGTACATCAAAGAACCCACTCATTCAGGGTTTTCTTAATTTTCACATGTGTTTTCTAGTACACAGTGTGGTCATGCAGAAGCACGGGTAGAGATCAGTTTAAAAAAAACAGCCAAAGGAAAACACTAATTATCCATATGACAAATTGTCAGAATTCAGATGTAATAATTCACTTGCTGTACCATAGAAACTTGCGCAGCAATAAGGAAACCAGGTGTTTTCAGAAATTGTTGGCTTCCATTTCCATAACCATTCTGGTTATGGTCAGATGATCAGTATGTAGTTTAACTTCTTGTTTAGAGATGTCAGAGTTGTCCTTTATACTTTTTAGGTATGCAGTTAATACAATTGTCAGTAAAGACACTTGTCAGTAAGAGGGATCTTTTATACAGGACAAAAGTAACCCAGCATTTTTGTTTTACATAAGATATCTGAATTTTATGATAAATTATATAGCACCGTAAAAGTTACAGGGCAGTTTCACTGAATCATAGAATATGCTGAGGTGGAAGGGACCTACAAGGATCATCGAGTCCAGCTCCTGACCCTGCACAGAATCATCCCCAAGAGTCACACCATGTGCCTGAGAGAATTGTCCAAATGCTACTTGAACTCTGTCAGGCTTGGTGCTGTGACCACTTCCCTGGAGAGCCTGTTCCAGAACCCAGCCACCCTCTCGGTGAAGAACTTTTTATAATATCTAACCTAAACCTCCCCTGGCACAAGATTAAGTTATTTATACAAGAACTGATTTAAATTTGTCATTCATCTAATATGGGTAAATTCAGTAATTGTTGAATCATTTTAGATTCTGAGCTTTCTGTTCTTGTTGCTTGTTTGAAACAAGCTTGAGTCTGTAGTCTTAGGTGATTGTAAATTAGAGCTTTCACGTTCCATTTGGAAGACTGTATGTGTAGACAGAATAGAGATTTATTTTTATGTAATGCATATATGCATTTAATAATATACATTATAGTGTACACATCCACAATTCATGTATTAAGGCAGCTTTGTGAAACAGATATACAAATAGAAATTCTTCACCATTTAAAAATAGCTGGATGTATTTTATATGAGTTTCTGCTAGTATAAGGAAAATAAATTGAAAAGCAGCAATGAAAAACCCCTAGATTTTTCTATCAAAATTGTATTTTTACTTTTCTTGCATGACTCAGATCTAGCAGTTCAGTGAGGGGTTTTTTGATGTTATATATTGTGAAGCACAAATAATTTAGTCTTTGTAAAATCAATTTTAGTTGAAAGCAGCATTTTTTCTAGACTGATCATCTGAGATTATATGAAAGTTTTTTTTAAAAAATTGTTCATCTATGTTTCAGCATCTAAAAGGACTTGCCAAGAAAAAAATATTTTTTTCAATAAACAACATATATTTAAAGTAGATGACTTGGAAAGAAGAGTATTTCCTTTTGTGTTTTGTAGTAATCTATACATAGTCTCAAAAACTCTGTAGTTTGTTTTCTGTAACTGTTGGAGGTACCAGCTAGAGTGAGGAATTGGAGAGTCATTACGATGTATTAACTCAAAGCAAAAAATTGCACTTGCTTCTGGATAACTCTTTCCAACTGACATGGAACTAGGAGTAAAAGTCAGCAAGAAAGTATCCGTGGAATTGTCGTTAAGCCTCACATGAACATCATCTGCAAGTGCTTTCACAAACAATACAAAAAATGGGAAAGTAGAAACAGAATAGCATAATGAAACAGAAATTAAATAAAGACACTACAAAACCATAGTACTATAAATTCAGTGAAAGTACTTGTAATTTAATGTGGATACAAAGCTCTTCAGATGTTGTCTGTGTGCTTGGAGATATTGCTGAGGCTGCAAAATATCTGCCAGCTTTGTGATTTGAGATAACATCATGTTCATTGAATCCATTTTAAGAGACACAGCTGTGCTGCTGTATACCTTTTGCAGCATGTGAAGCTCTCCCAGATTTCAGAGGGCTGAGAGACTTCAGTCTAGATGCCCAGAAATAAACTTTCTCCATAGTTACAGATGGAGCAATCTCCAAGTTTACAGAACAACAATGCGTATTTGCGCTTCCTGTACTGGGCCCTTTCTAAAGGAGGCTGACATTAACAGGAGTTGAACCAGAACATAATGAGCAGAGACAACATTGGATTCAATGACTGTATAGTGTAGTGTGTATTTATTTATTAAAATATTTTGTAATCCTGGTGTCAGGATTACTGATAGATGCTGAATCTATAGAACCTGCTTGAACGCCATCAGAAAATTCATGAGCAAACTGTATAGTATCTCTAATTCACTCTTCTCGTGTTGATTTCTCTCACACTGACTTGGTTAATACTTTGGTGATAAATGCTCTGATGATGCATTACTTTTGGGAATGTCCATCTTTATCCTTGAATTGACATTTTCTCTGCCAAAGCATCACCTCTGACTGTAACTTTTAAGTACTTTCTGTGCTCAAACACCAAGGTCCAGTTTTGAAAGGCTTTATTGAGCTGCTAAAAGATGATGCAAACCTTCCTCAGGCTTGTATGTCTTTTAACATGTCAGGACTGAAAGTGTCAGATATTTCTTGGTTGTCTAAAAGCAAAACATATTTTAGAAAACCAGCACCTACATTCTGCTGTTTTAAGCACAATAAGCTAAGTCAAATATGTTCTTCCAGTCGTTACTTCTGTAAAAGTGCCACAGATTTGTGAATGCTAGGTATATAGCTGCTTGTTGAATATGTCTTTGGGTCACTTATCAGCTAGAGAACCATGGATACAGCCTTTGGTCAGGTTAAGTCTTGGCATCTTTGGGACTATTCTTTACAATACTTGTGGCCTCCCTGAAGCATTTTTAGTACATCTAGGTAAGAGCTTTCTGCATATTGGCTTCTAAGCTTTAACAGAAAGAGAAACAGACAAATCAACTCCTCTCAGAAATAGCTTATATTTATGTAGAAAATTATTAGCCTGTGTGAATCTAGGCTTAGTATATTGCATGTTCAAATTGTTTACATGACTGGGAAGTGGTTTGTTGAATCTCGTCTTGAGTATTTTAGCTGTGCCTTTTTCAGCTGTCTTCCCCCTTTTTGTCCTTTAGGTGTGGCAGAAGGCATTTTTGTTGTTTTCAACTCCAGCAACTTCTTTTTTCACCTGTTCCTGGTTAATGTTGTATCAGCAACTGACTTCTGGGCAGATTCAACATCCTTAATCCTCTTCTCTCTTAGGAGACTTTAAACCCAAAGCAAGATAATTTAAGGATGTTGCAGAGATAATATCAATTATATGCTAACATTCTCCCCTTCATAATGAGAGATACTCAGTCCCCAAATCCTAATAATTCTTCTGAAGCTTTCTATCCATATGTGGATGTGGATAGGGATAGTGAACTTTGCTAAAATTGCTTTCTCTATGGAGTAATTCAGAATTTCCATTGCCTGTCTCCCTGAGGATCTGGATTTAGATCACCAGTATTCTTTAGGGACTATTTACTTACCTCCAAGTTGTATTTTCTTAAAAGAAAACAACAAAACAAGAAAAAAAGATAGCAGCTGTTGAAATTGTGTGGGAGGTCTTACTGGAAAACATTGGATTTTTCTTCAGTTTTTACAAGCAAAATGATTGATGGAGCCAGAGTAGTTATGATCAACAGTGTTCTGGAATCCAGTAAGATTTTGTGAGCTCTGCATCATCTGAGATAGCTCTATCAGAACATGTTGACAAAAATACTGTGGTCCTTTGAGTCAGTGTCATTGTGATGTATTTGTGTTGCAGCCATTAGCAATTGTGGCAAAAAGTTGAAAGTAACTGCAGAACTTTCCCCATAGGATAAACAACCAATAAGAGAATATTTTTGTTAGGTGTGACTGTTGTCTGCTGTTGTGGTATTTTTAATTCAAGATAACAAAATGCTAAACTGTGGCCATTTATCAAAGTAACCTAATGAGGCATTGGAAATGTAGCTTGTATCAAGGTTTACTGTACAGCTACCAGAATTTCAACAAGGAGGGGATCTCATTCATCACCCCTCAGTTTTTATATAGAACTAAAGATAAAAGGGACTTTAGTTTTTGATGGAAAGATTTTCCTGGATTCAAAGGCAATGAAAAATTATATTTAATTATTTTGCCTCAGTCTTCCCTGTCCATCTCTCTTGCCATGCCTCTCAAATGGATGGACTGCAAGACAGGGACTGGGGGAGCAAAGTCTTTTCCAGCATAAGAGATCAGGCTAATGACCATCTGAGTAACCTGATTGTAATTAAGCCTATGGGACCTGATAGATGCATCCCAGAGTCCTGAGGGAATTGGCTGATGTAGTTTCCAAGGCACTATCCATGATTTTTGAAATGTCGTGGTGGCCTCACCTCTGCCCGGGAAGATTATGGAACAGAACCTCTTAGAAGATATGCTGAAGCACTTGGGGGACAGGGAGGTGATTCAAGAAAGCCAACAGCTTCACTGAGGGAAAGTCCTGCCTGACCTACCTCATGTCCCTTTATTATGGAGCAAGTATATCAGTGGACAAGGGAAGAGCTATGAATGTCATCTCTGTGGACTCTAAATTGGGGAATCACGGATTTGTTGGATGGACTGAGCAAACTGCCCTGGATCCAGAGTGTAGGGGTTGATGGTTTAATGTCCAGGTTTGATTGCAAGAAGAGCAACTGCAGATTAAAACTTCTTGCTTCTGTCCACCAAACCAGTTTGGAGCCATTTCCAAACGAGTATCCTGTAAGCAGTGTAAGTGCATGTGAATGTGCATGCAGGTGTGTAAGGATTATGGCATTTGATTAGGATTTGAAAGGCTGGTTTTCCCCTTAATAAAGAAGATACACAACCTTCATCTCTGATGGAATCACTGTCTGTATTTTTGTTGTCTTGTTTTCAAAGAAAATTCAGTTTGTTCTTTGGTCATTTTAATGTACAATAATTGAAAGTCCTCTGGTTGTTACCATTAAGAATGGAATTACTACCTGTGTTTTTAAAACATTCCTTAAACTGAAGTATGGTTGATAGAGTTGAAAATTCCTGACACTACTCTTACAAAAGAATCATTGCTCTAAGATTTTCGCTCTTGGATTTTTAACCTCTAACACAAGTCAGGCAAGACTACTGTTAACTCTGAAAAGAGGGGTTTTTTTTATATTTTCCCATGAGGTCCTCTGAAACATCTGAATCACAGAAAATGATCCAGTATAGATTGTAGAGTATGATCATAGAATACGATATGGATCATAGAGTACAATACATTAGAGGGTCCAAAAGAATCTGATGCTATTTGCAGCTTTTCATATTTTTGACTTAAAACTTTCAGAGTAGAGAGTAGATGACCTCTCATGGTCATTACCTATTAAAACAGTTTTAATCACATGATTTTTTTTTAATCAGTGTTCTTATGCAGGTTTAAAGCCATTGCAGTTACCTTTCTTTTGTATACAAGTCCCTCAAAGAAGAAAAAACCTGTAGGAATTTGGTTGTCCTATGAGCATACTGCAATAATTTAAAACTTTCATTTATTTTGTATATGATTATACATTCCTACATTAAAATTCCCTTTATTTTGTATGTGAATTAAATTTGCATGCGGTGAATTGCCAGTCTCCTAAAAACTTCAATACTAATACAGCCAAGCTACTATAATTTAAGGAAATCAACGTTTTCACCAAGTTGGTAGGCCACATAAACTGTGTGAGAATTTGGGCTTTTACAGCCATATTGACTATAGTCTACAATGAACCTGCCTAAATTTCTTTTGTCTACTTTCCCAGTTAAATGAAGAATCAGTGTAACAGTTTCCACGACAGTGTTGAGATAAAAGTTAAAATAGCTACTTGTCATTTCACATGAACATTCCTTTGGAAGAAAGAGACAGTGTCCTGTGAAAAACCTCTATTTATGTATGAACAACATGTGTTTTGATAAATTCTTATGTTTGTCTTCCTCTCTCAAACTTGTGTAAAAACTTTTCAAAGATCCTTATAGGCACTTAAGAGAAATACTTTCAAATGCTGGAAATGAATTTAGTGATTGAGTTTCAAAAAATTGCTTAGCAGTTGAGCTGTCACTTCTCTTCCTAACGCATGCACTAAACTGAAGTATTCAACTACTAGGTCAAGCGTGTGGATACCTTCCAACAAAAAGAGAAGATACATACAATGTCCTGAATGGTTTTAAATTTTCTGAGTTATGGGGTATTTTAGTCTTAACATAGTTCCCATTTATTATTATATGGCATATGTCAGTAATCACCATACTAATTGTCATACAGTAAACTTATAGCTAGTTAAAAATTTTCAGTTTAATTTCTGCTCTTTACTATCTCCAGCTCCAGGAATAAACACATTTGCTCATTTTACACAAATATTTGATATACTCTTTGTGGGCCAAATTCCACTAAGTGATTAGTGAGTTTGTTTATTCTCTCAAAATGAATAAATTGTTACTCTTTTGTAAAATAAATTGCTGTTTCTAGCCCCATGTGGTTTATTAACCATGATTAAAAATACCTATGTTATATTTAATTAGCGTTTCTTGTCACTGTAGGATTGCATATGACTGTAAATTACACAAGTAATTTTTTTGTTTTAATTTAGTAGTCCTTTGCAGTGCAAAATTAATTCTGTTACTGTTGAGTTGGCAACTCTAACTGTAAATCCCTGTTTAGCTGTTGTACTGAAACTTCTCTAGTGTTACCAAAACTCAAACCTTTTAAAAACTTTTTATGGACTCAATTCAGTGTAAATTAATTTCTGTAAATGTTTTAGTAGACAAGTAATCAAAACAAAAAAAATCGTGGTTTAAAGTCAATATGTTAGCTTAAAATGGTCAGAAGAAGAGTTAATTATGATACCTTTTTTTTTCTCTTTCTGACATAACAAGCATCAGACTGTCTTTCTCTTCCTCCTCATTCCCAAAAGAGTTTGCTCTGCAGTCTCCTGTAGTAGTTTCCCCGTCAACAAGGCAAATTCAAGAGTTTTCTGGCTTTCTTCATTGCCGCTGCCACCACAGATTGCTGTGCCTTACTTGTGCTGCTACAGCTGCTCATACAGTCATCTGCTTAAACAGTGTAGTGGAACTAGATGATCTTTAAGGTCCCTTCCAACCTGGGCCATTCTATGAATTATTCAGTTTAAGGTCAGCAAAACCCCCTGCACGGAGTTATGTGCAAGAATGGGGGAACAGAAGCTGAAGCTTCATTGCTATTAAACTGAGATGCTGCCAAGGAAATGGTAAGATGCAGCCGGTACAGGAAATCCCATAGGTAGCAGCATTCATTGTTCTCTAAATACACTCCCTTGCTTTGCATTATTGTGTAAAGAAAGTTATGTCTAAAAGTTATGTTTTAAATTCTGTTTATCAAGACAACAGCAGCTGTTCACTGTTCCTATCTTAAATTCTTAATAAGGCTTACCTCATATGGGCCTCCTCCATGCAGCATGGGTAAAGTTTTCCTTGTATCCTTTGTTTAAACTTGTATGGTGTCATGTGCCCAATTGCCCTACCCTCAGACTTGCTGAATTGAGGTGTCAGGGACAGTTATGTTAATGATTGGTCATTGAGAGTTCTTGCTCACTTCCTGGCTCACATCCGCTCAAGGTGGGAGATAAGATTTCATCTGTAGCGAACAGATGTCAGCATCTCACTTATCTATATAGTATTTGCAGACTCAGTTCCATACTAAGAATTGAATAAGAACATTATGGCTGTCATTAAATACAGAATTTCCCAAAGGAAATGCTCTTGTTGCATTATTTTAAGTGACTGATTTTTATCTTGTGATGTTACAGGTAGTTTTATATTGGTTTTTTTGGAAACAGCCCTTAAAACTTCTTGTATTTCATTAGCATAATTTTGGGGTGGTGTCAGTTTTTGGTTGCATGTGAGTTGTTTGGTTTAGTCAAGGTTGTTTGTTTGTTTGTTTTCCTGTCTAGATACACAGACAAATGTGGTAAGATATTCTAGTTTAATTATAGTTAATTTTCATTTCATATTCAAACTGTGTAAGAAATTCTTAAGTAATCCTTGGAGGATATAAAGATAATATGGAATTCTCTTTCTGTTTACACTGAATATATTCTCAGTGAAGCTATTAAAATTTAAATTAAGTTAGGAATGGTGTTAGGAATGCAAAAGCACAATGCATGCTTTGAGTTGTTCCACCATAAAAACATAAATAAATATGCAGGAATTTAAATAGCTTTACTTTCTCACATATTGTCATTTTGTTAGGTAATGTAATTCCACATTTTGTTCGTTTCCTCTAATGTTTTAATGGGTTTTTACATTTTGCAGTTTTGGGAGAATTAATTGAAAAGTTCGTGTCACATCTTTCTGAAAGCCGAACAGACTGTTATTTCAGCACGGGAAACTATAAAGGTCAGTTTCCTGGTAATTTATTGCCATGCAACCTCTTCATATTTAAATTACTTTTATTCTAAATGTAACTATAGCATTGTGGGGGTTGTTTAAAATGTTCTTTAACAGCTCAGAAATTCATTACTTTACTGGTGGAAAAAGCCTCACTTTGGAGCAAAAGATAATGTGCTTGAATAAAAAGTACAGATTATTATTAGTGATGGGCTTTCCTGTTTGTATTTGTAATGGAAAGATGGAGATGCACAGCAGGTGAGGGTATGATTCAAAGTATTTGTTGACACCCAGTACAGTATGATGTATAAAGCTGGTGACATAAATATTGAAGATGGTGTAAGCAATCTGGCTCCCCTTTTGAAAGCCTCACAATATATAATCAAGTGAAAGGTATGCAATTTATATTACATGAAAGGATATATATTAAAGTACTATTATTGTTGTCAGAGTAATGTAAGTGTTCATTTTGTACAGGTGTCATGCTTACAGTGAAGAATAAAGGATGAATGATAAAGTTGATTTATTCTGAGTGTAAAGTAATGCATTTTAATACTTTGAAGCAATGGCAAAATTAGAATATTTAAAACCAATGTTAATATCTGCTGGAAAATGCATTTTCACTGTTCACTGTTTGTCCAGGACTCCTCTGAGGTTGTAGTTCAGCCATTTAGAGTACTTATTGTGCCACTAACTGTGGAGAACTAAACCTGCTGTGGGGAAAGTCTGTTATTTATACTGAAATCCCATCCATAAGATGCATATACAGTATCCTTGGAGACTTCAGGCGTGCCTTTGAAGTTTCAAAGCGTAAAACCCCCCTTTAGTAATTTAAAAGTTCTCTTTCTTGTATGTGGTGGCCTTTACCTTCTTAAAGCTCGCGAACAGAATATCCTCAATTTTATTTGAGAGCCCATCTCTTTGCTTAATGAAGAGAGTTGAGAAGTGACAGTTATTTCTATTATAATCTTATTTTTTTCTTAGAAGATCCTGGAAATGTTTTGTGTTGCCCTGCATTAGTTTGTCATTTACTTTTCAACTTCTCTTGAGGCATAATGATCAATTAAATAATTTCATGAACTCACAAGGGTCGCTAATTACATATTTCTGACATTTCCCAATTCAAATTATGATTTTGAGTTTTCATTTAAATGCTCACAAAATGTCTTTATGTTGTAAATTATTTGACACCTAGACTGCCCCTCTTGCTCCTCTATGTACATCTCTTTTTTTAGGTCACAGTTCAAAGTACCATGCATTCTTCAGTCAAATGGAAGGCCCAGGTGTGGTTTCCTTTTCTGCCGTGGGGATTATGTATCTTGCATATCTTTGGAGAAAAGTATAGCCTGCAAACCTAACTTTTCAAGGTTATTGTATTTCCTGTTAAAAAAAAAACAAACAAACAGGAAGACCCATGGAGTTTGAATAAGGCAAAAACTAATCCTACTAGAGGAAGAACAAACATCTGACTGTGCAACCACCAAATGGATGCCTTGCCCAGCAAATAGAGCAATCCTGCTCTTTCTTAATCATGGTAGCTAAGTCCTTCCATACAATGTGAAAGAACTGTAAGAAAGAGAAGCTGTAGGCCCTACTCAGTTCACTTAGCTGTCAAGTACCTTGGTTTTAATCCGCTCTTCTCAACCTTTTGGTCAAAGCTAGGATTTAAAACATGTTCAGGAAAGTTGAACCTAGATCTTCTGTTTAATTGATTTCACCGTGAAATACTGATTAGGTGGATGTGTCAAGAACGCTGCATTATTTATCTAAAATTTAATGCTAACTTTGAAGAAAGACCAAGTTTGAAAATCCTGTGACAATTGCATACATTAAATTAATATTTTAGAATGAAATATCTCAAAGAATAGGTCCAGAAACAAAGGTAACATAATGAAAGCCTCAGCTCTTTATTTTCTTAGCTTGTCAGTTTTTCTTTCCGTGATAAACCAGCTCTGTCTGTCTCATATTGCTTTTTGTATTTTCTGAATGCTTTCTTTTTCAATCTTAAACAGGCACTATTGGACATTAATTCTGGATAAGTTTGCTATTCAGTTATCAAATAAAGCCTCCAATATTTAAAGGGTTGTCTGATGAACAGTTTTTATGTGCAAATGCTTTTCATATTCCATTTACTTTAATGAAGACAAGCTTGGAAATAGGAAAGTAAGATGTCTTCTCAGGGATAGTCAGTAATCTGGTGGTAAGAAACTGATGTGAAATGTAGACAAAGGGCTGCTGGTGTCTTGCTGTGCTCTTTCCTTGTCAGAAACACCATTGTCACAGACATTTTTGTGTAAAGTTCTCCAGCCCAGGAGAGCGTATTGGTCAGGCAAACAGCACGTGTTTCATCAAAGGTTTCTTTTAAGTTTTATAGGAAAACAGTTACTAAAATTTCATAGCATCTTTTTCAGACAGGTATACCAATAAGGCTTCACCAGGGAAGCTGGCTTAGGCCAATAAATTCATGCTGGTTGACATGAAACAGAAGTCTTGCTCTAAAATTGAATCTATGATCATACTACACTCTGAAACACTTAAAGGGCCTGATTGTAAAAATTGGTTGTTTAGCTAAATTCACACTCATTTCAGGTTCTTTTTTACATCATAAAAAGTACAGTTTGGCTTTGCTATGAAGGTAAGTTAATGTGCTTTGAGAACCCAAGTCTGCAATTATGCTTCCTCTGTTTGTACCAGAGGGACAAACAGAACACACTCAAATCTTTATCAGACTTTATTTGTTTAAAACTAAGTTTCTCACTAGTTGCATAATGAGTGATCAGATTTTAGTACATTTCCCAGGGTTTTCTGCTAATCTTTATGAAATGGAGAATTATGGAATGCCATATTATTTCACAGTATCTTTTTCCTATACTCTTGTGTAAGAACTGTCTAAGCTAAATCCTAGAACTACTGTTACAGTGGAGACATTTTTCTCTATTAGGTAAAGCTAATGAGTTATTAGAGGGTAACATCTTTCTAGCTTCACACTGAGTAAGCCAAACATGTGCTTGGTAATTGCATGTGTCCACCATTCTCTGAAATAAATTTGAGTCTGAGGAACTGAAAAACAGTTTCTAATAGTTGTTGAATGAAGAGAAGTCACAATTTTCATGAAAGTGGATTCAGTACAGCACATGGATATTCAGTTTTTGTCATGTTTCTTGACGCAAGAAATTGATTATCTTAAAAAATGACAGCTTTGTAAACCTGTAGCTAGTTGTAATTAGAATAACACAGTCATCCATCTGCTGTGGAACCCCTCAGGATTTCAGTCTATTATAAAATTGCAAATATGGAAATATCAAATTAGTTTGGGTTGTTATCATTTTCAACATGAGAGCAGGGAAAATATCTGATAAACCACTATGCAGCTGCAACGTTTAATTATAAAGTAACAAAAATCTTACATGAAGTTTACTTTCTGGCAGGAGCAATAATACTGCTGTGATGTTATCAGATGACTGGATCTGTGTGTTACATGTTAATGATCTCTGTCTTTCCCCTTTCCTATAATTAATAATTTCTAGTTTGTTTTCTTTTTTACTTCTTAATAAAACCCAAAACATTGAAAACCCAGTCATTGCTGTCTAGCTGTAATAGGCAATAAAATGGCAAGAAACCAAAATTTGTTATAGTAGTAAAAGACTATGTGTTATGCCTTAGGGATATGCAGTTCCTAAAGGAGCCTCTTGCTCTTTCTGTTACCAAATTCTAGTTCAGTGCAAAAAAAAATTCTTTGTGGAAATGTCAAACTTTTTTTCACAGTTTCAACAAACCCCTTTATCAGAGAAATTCCACATGCAGAGTCGTCTAATATGTTGGTGTCTAAGCTTCTTAATTGATCTCCACCATGTGTTGCAGACTCCCCAGACTTGGGAATGCTGCAGCCTTTGGCAATCAGCACGTTTTTTGGTAGCTCTTCTTTTGCAGATGACCTTGCAGTTAAGTCCTCTGTTTCCACTGTATTTTGTCTCTGAAGCAGCTCTGCCAGGTACTGCCAAAGGGACAGAACCTCAGGGATTTCAGGTCTTGGCCATAAAACTCAACTGTCATGGTGTGTTCCCTCTTCTAGATGAGGCTTAATTCTCCAAGTGAACAAAATCTCATATGAACTTTCTACCATGTAGTAAGCTCTTAATCTTTGAAGAATCAGATGGGTTGGGTAACGAACTGAGAAATTTTAAAAACAACTGTGGGAAGGTATCAGTATAGAGGTGCTCAGAAGGAGTCACAAACAAGAAATACAGGATTACAACCTTAAACTGATCTGAAAAGGAAGGGCATTCTTACATTCTTTCTACGTCATTTGGTGAATCCACTTCTTTAAAGGCTGTTCTCCACTTTAAAGATGCTGTTAGCAGAAAGCATTTTGCCCATTGCCAGTTTATGTAATGAACTGAAAATATCGGTCATTCCTAATCGGGCTGTTGCCAAAAATAGCTTGAGTACTCGTGATGACATATACATAAGAAGTTCTAGATATGAATATTTTGATCTTGTACTGTTACGACAAATGTACTGATGCCATAACATATACCTTCAATAGTCAAGGTGGAATGGCACATGAGATTCCCTACCTCTGAGAAGCCAGCAACGTTCTTCAGCAATTGTTCTTGGATATTGCTAACATTTTCTCCATGCGCAGCTCAAATCTAATATACTATAGTAATACTTTTCTTTGCAGTAAGATTTTTTTTTCAAGACAATTCTAACAATGAGGATGAGATTCAGACTGTTAGAAGTGCTCTAGGTGAGTAGTCTAGTACAGGAAGTTACACCATCAAAAAATCATAGCAAAATGACAGAACTGAATATAGATATAGAGAAACTCATGACCTTTACTCTGCTCCAAGTGCAAATAATATTTTAAAATAGAAAACTTTCATAAGAACATCAGAATGAGAGAGGATAGGTGCTGACAAAACATAAAGATTTATGTTGACTGCTTGGGCACCTACCCGTGGATATCATCAGTGCTTAGGTACCCATTCAAGACTAAGAAAAAAACCTACACTTTTTTACAACAACAAATATATGTGTTCCACAATTTGTTTCTATGGACCAGGACAAGGACTAGAGATCTGTCAGCAAACATAGCTACATACTTTCAGATTTTAAGATTTTTGAAGTATCTTCAGGAATTATGCAGGTGGCCCTGGCTGCCATGGGATTTTCAGAATCCAGAATGTTTGCAAAATTGTTCCCTTGAATCAAAAATCGTTTCCATCCATACAAAGAAAATTAATCTTTCTGTCCATCACTGTAGTTAAAGTTTAGCATTCATTAATATTTTCTAAAGATTATTTTTATAGACATAAAAACATTTGGCTGGGGCACCAGGGAGTGAAAAAGTTAAATGTATAATGTGAGTGACAGCTTTAGTAATCTCGCTCACTTAGCACAAAAAGGAAGCCAATGGTTTCTTTGGGGTAACAGCACTTAAACTGGGGAAATAAATTAAATATTATCTAAAGGCCATGCAAGTTGTATGAAATATGCTGTAAAGCTGTTTCAGCTTGGCATCCTGTCATTTCAGTATGAATGCAATGTCACTCATTTTCTGACTTAAACACATAAAAGCTTCATCACAGTAAGAGGGAAAATGAATATGAAATCAATCTTTCAAATAAGTTCTAAAGTTGATTGACGTCTGGTCTAACCAGAAAGAATACTACAAGACTGTGCATGCCAGTTAACTTACTCTGAAGTGTTTATAGCTATGGATTGAATTTAATAATAATACATAGTCACCTTTGGAAATCATGCCTTATGGTTGTCTGGTTTTGTACTCCTGAACACTACAAAACATTTTGAAAAGTACTGCCCATTGAGGTGCTTTCTATTATAACAATATTTTTAAGTTGTAAATCAGCTCCTAGAGAATTCTGGTATCCTTCAAGTTGCCACTTTAATTTGGGCTTAATTTCTCTTTTGCAGTAATTTACATTTTTAAAGAAAGAAGGGTAGAGTATCTGTTCAACATAGATTTTTTTTGTTTTATTAGATAAATAAAAAGGAAACTGCCAAAGCATGTTTTTCATTCCATTGAATAATAAGCCAGAGTGCTGTATCATGTTGTTATTAATTCACAGTTCAGAGAGGTGTCCTGGCCTGAGGAGAAACAGCGTTCTTATTTAGAAAACTCATTAGTCCATCCCTTTTATTATGAAAGCCCTTGTGTTTCAAGGCAGTTATATCAGGTATATTAAAAAATATCTGTCAGATAAGTTTTGTAGAATGTAGAGGAGATTTGGCCTGATCCTGCATGCACAACACGCTGGCCAGAGAGCAGACAGGCAGGCAAGGTCAGTCTGACCTTGAGGCAGCCTGAGAGTCAGGTGAACAACCTCAGACCTGGAGGTAAACATCGTTTCACTGGCGCCAGGGGGGTCGTGGCTGCCTCGTGAACACCAGTTCCCCAGCCAATCAGAGCAGCTTGCTGATGCATGGACAAAGACCTTGAGCCTATCAGAACTTGTTATTGTCCTCGTGTTTACCCCAAAACCATATATAACTTGTTCACCCCTCAATAAAGTTTGAACGTTCCTGCTTTTAACCTTAGCGCATGGCTCTATCTCTATGAGAATATGCACATGTGACTAGAAGCCTGAACCCGGGGTCATGTCAGGGCTGGCTGGCGAGGGCACGAAGACCCCTCTCACAACGCACCTTCCTCAACAGTAGAAAATTAACTGAGTATACTAAATCAGAGGTATGGGCATCATTACAATAGTCCAGTCACAATATATTCTTGCAAGTGTACTAGTCAACTTTGTATCCATAGATTGCAATATGCAGTATTTAAACATTGCACTTGTTTTTAATAACATTTTTCAAAGTTTAGTAGAGCATTTGAGGTTCCTAGGTCCAGTTTTTAATACATGGGAAGTGGTCCCTTGTGTATTCTAAATGACTTTATAGTGTTCTAAAGACTAGTCTTCCCAATCTGTTAAGTGGTAAACAAAATGGAAAATAAAAATTTGACCTAGGACAAAGAACTACAGTTTGTGTTTTCCCATTGTGAGTTGTGGATTATCTGAGTACAGAGCTATGATTATGTGAAATACAGTGGTCTGAAGCAAGAGTTTTTGCCGTGATAAGGTACTGTCTGATAAAGAATTATTATTCAATCCAACTATGTTAATTGTATCTTCTTTCTCAAAACAGGGAAAAATATCAAAAGAAAAACTGATAGGGAGAAAACCCTTTTCAGCAACTAAGAAATTATTGCAAAAGTGAAGAAAAGCTAATGAGAATCATTGAAGTCAGTTGTGTTCTTTTAATGTTATAGGAAAATAAGCATTCTGTACTTCTGTAAACTGTTACAAAATGGAAACTGGGCTCAGACTGTGGATTGTGATACATCTATTTCTCATTAAACCCTTGCTGGACTGGGAACCCAGCTTGTGCTTTGCCACCTGCAGGAGGATCCACCTCAAAATATAGGAAGGGCTGCATTGTGGCTCAGAGGTTGTTGTACTTCTTGCATCTACCTCTTCTGCCATTAAACATGGTGGTGTTAGGACTGACTTAGCCATTAGCCACAGAGAACTCATTCAAATTCCCCCTATTTTCTAGGATGCAAGTATGCCACTTACCTTCTCAATTGCACACAGGAACTTGAAAATGAATTGACTTAGTTTGGTAATAGTAGGCTGAGTAAACAGGTAACTTGGAACAGGAGCTGTAAAAAGTTATGAACTGTTTCAGTTATCTCTGTGTGTTTTTAACTGAAATGCCCTGTAATTTTATATGTATTCTTCCAAATATTGCATTGCTATGCAAATAATAATTGAACTTCTGTTCTTTGGATTAAAAAAACACTCTCTGATGTGTGTTTACTATTTCAATCCCGTCAGATTGTTGGATAAATTCATTTTACTCCAAGATGAGTTGATTTTTCTTAAGTATAAATGTATTTGTCAAAAGCACAAGGTTAATTCCTCATGACCCTAACACTTTAAATTATTGTCCTCAATGAAAGTTTTAAAATAGAGTGGGGGTTTTTTCTTGCCGTATTTTCTCTGCTGAATTGTACCGTCTCGTTGTTGAGTGTAATTTTGCTGTATTTTTCATAAAATTTGCAACATTCCTCAACTTTTCGAGCAGGCTGCTTCTTCAATAACTTAGTCCCTCTTTGCTTACCAGTAACATAGAACACAGAATGTTTACCTGAATGAGTAGCCAGGGAATCCTCCAATTTGATTCCTCTCTCTGTCTGAGGTTATAGATAAAATACATATTAAGTTACTGTGTGATCTGCTTCATCAAATTTGTCATTGACATGAATATATTTTAACTTCTGCTGCCATATCTGTTACTTACTCTTTTAACAAATGTTGTCAGTTATTAGGGGTTTTGTTTGTTTCATTTGTTACTGTTTTTTTAAGTAGCACTTTCAAAGAAAACTTTAAAACTTTAGTCTTTCAGCTTTGTAATTCATAATATTATTAGTCTGTAATTTTTGTCTCTGGTACAGTTATATTAGATGATACATGTACATGATAGAAAAAGTGTTAATTTTTAATTGAATTTAGACTTTAAAATTTTAAGAAAATTCTACAATAGAGTTTGCTTTAATTTTTCTAACTTGGATTTTTAATTTAAAAAATATAGAAAATGGAGTATGTGTTACTGTGTGAAAAAACTGCACAGAAATACAGGATTTTTTAAATCCATCAGTTATAAAGTTTTCTGTGATTCATATCAAAATAGAATTTTCTTTAATAAAGTTGGAATTACACCTAAAAAACTGTAAGACCACTGGAATGGAAGAAAGTAGATCAGAATATGTTGACTTGTCTGATTTCTAGGCGAGAAAGGTTAAAGTTCTACTAAGAAATGGGACTGAAAAAGATGTTGCTACCTTTTGTCATGCTGTTAAGCTACTAAGCATGAGAATTTCCTTATAAAGAAAGTGATTTTCAGTAAAAAATATATATGAAGAATGCATGTTCTTGATGTATCCTTTCCAAACTCTACTAAACTAATTTTGAAGTGTTCTCCAGAATTGGTATTCATACACAAAAGAACCTTTGCATTAGTATTCAGTTAAAATAATATTTCTCATAATAATTAATTTATTTTGTTTTGTTTTAGCCATAGACACAGATGTGAAGAAAGAAAGCCTTTCATCTGTGCAGCAGCTTGGTGTTGAAATGACAGTCAGGTACATGGGATTAAAGTATTTCCCTAGAGTATTTCTAGGATTTGTTTGATTTTCATGGAATGACTTTAATGATACTTAATCCATCAACTCATTGTTTTATACCTTTAAATCCAAGGTAAACTAAAAGAAAATGAATTCTAACTGTAAATGAAAAAGATATTAAGGCATAATTAAATTATCTTTACAGATTATATATGTTATCCTTTATTTTCATAAAGACTAATTGTAACTTGCTAGTAAGATTTACTTAAAATTGCATTATCCTGAATTATGGAGTTTTTTGTTCTTTACATTACTTCTCTAAATGGTTCTGTTTAGCTAAGTGTAGTTATGTGCCATTTAAACATTTTATTTGGCTGGTAATTTGCAGAGCTGTGATGAAGGAAAAGCTAAGATGTCTGTACTTCCACAGATTGCTATCTTTAGCATTAATGATTGAGTTCTGATTATAATAATTACATGTGCACTATACTTGAATTCTAAATATTGTATGTGAAGAAACTGAGCCATGTCTGTTAGAGTACTTGCCCTCCCCACCACAGTTTCTAAAACTGAACTAAAAAGATTTAGGTGAGAAATTGTTACACTGAGTAGCAGTTGTTTAGTGTATATAATTCCTAGGTGGAGCATAATAGGTTTTATTTAATAATTTACGTGTGTATCTGCAACACAGTGTTAGAGATGAACAATGCTATGACATCTTAATTTAGACAGGCTTATTAATATGAGGTTTTGAGCTTTTTAGGAATTAAAAAATATTTAATCTTTAAACAGTTTTGGTTTTTAACTTTTTGTGTTAGATATGGAAAATATTTAAACTTGCTGAAAGAAGATGCTGAAAATGGGCTGTGTTTTGTGTTGGTGAATTGTGAGAAATTTCTGAAACAACAGCAAAGAACAGTGGTATCTTCCCTTTGTATCCTTTGTTGATGGTATAAGTTATATTGCCTAAAAATGCCAGTGGAATTTGAAGTCTTTCTTTGGGCTTCAGATAGTGGTGAAGATGTGTAATATTTATGGAAAGAAATTTTTTAAAAAGCAGGACTTTTACTTTGAAATTTTGTTAAGTTAAAATGCACACTCAGTGCACCCAAGAAAATATTCACCCTTTTGTTCCTTTACTTTTTTAGAAGTGCAAGTCTCATTCATTTATGTCATCAACTCTTTTTGAGTGGATTCACATATTTGTATGTGATAGTCTGCAGCAATGCAGCTTTGAACATTAATGAGTATTTGTGGTACTCCCACAATATCAACACTGTTTATGGTATTGTCTGTGTAATAATAAGTGGATGTGATCTGATCAACAGGAATGTTTTGATTTGTGACTCTTTTAGATCTAATGTGGACATTTTTTAATAGAATAGATAGACCTTTCCAACCAGCTTTGCTATATTCTTCATGTATTAGACTTATATATCACTGTTAAATTACACTTCAGATATATTAGTCAGAATATGCTTAGTCTCTTTTTTAAAAGTTTTCTTTTGCTTTGTTTTTTTTTCCATAAGTTTGACAAAACATATTTTCCTCCTCTACTGTTCTTCTTTCTTGTACTTTATAAGTGCAGGGATCTTTGCATTTGCTTGTTTTTTGTTTACTTTTGTTCATTTAGCTTGACTACTTATGGACTGAAAAAATAATCAGTCTATGGGGAAAACAGCTTAAATTGTTTTTCTTAATTCAGTTTGAGAGACAATTGTGCCTCAAGATTCTGCCTTTTGTGGAGCTCTGTTCTACCCTTGGACCATCTCTAACAAACCAGCTCTTGTCTCTGTGACCACAGCCTGGGGAGTAGAAGGGCTGTGGTTTCTGCAGGACGGTGAGGAGGAGATCTCTGCCTGAGTTCCTTAACCTTCTCATTCAGGCTGCTTGCAGGACCACTGTGCTGGCTATGACTGGTTTGCGTCTTCCATCTTCCTCATAATGTCAGGGGACAGGGAGAAGACACTGATGTTTCTTCAGCAATTTTCATGTCTTCTTGTTTCAGCATTTCTCTGGCTACCAAGACTGCATTTATCCGTAAGAATTTCAAATCTATGTCTTTCTGAAAAACAGCTTTGAATGTTCATAAAGGAGACTTGATTAATTTCCTTTATTGTTTTTTTTATTTAATGCTTTAAATTTTCATTAAAGTCCCCTAACCAAACATATGACCCTGAAAAATTGTCTCAGAAAAATAGAGATTTGACAGTTGCTCAAATTGTTGTTTAAAAAGAGTAAAATAACAGGTGGACTGATGGTAAAGACAATGTTATTGAATCTTAAAGCTGACAGTAAAGCAAACTTTGTTAATGACATTAAATTCTTTATGAAGACTGCAATTCTGTTGAATAACCTTGTTTAAAATTATATTATTATAGTGTGCAAGTCTATCCAACTGATTTTTTGTTTTAAGTAAAATTATCAGTTTTGAAAATTATTTACGTTAGATTGTATTTAGTAAATTTTAAAAATTACTACTGCATGAATACTTTATGATTGACAGTTTTAAATTATTGGTATTTTGGATCAAATTTGTAGTATAGAAAGCAATTTCTTTCATTAGGGTGTTTCCATCTATTTAAAATAAAACCCTTTGTACATTGTCTTGTCACCTTGAATATATTGAAAATAAACTCCAGACCAACTGTAGTCTCTGCTAGGGAACTCTGGGGCATAAGAAGCACAGAGTAGATTCTGTACCTCTTCCGCATTCAGTTGATCTGTCTTGTCACTAGAAGTGATGACTGTGTTGGTCCACTTAGAGTGCTGAATCTGTCCCTGAGGTTGTTCCTCATAATGAAATTTGTGCTGAAGTTTGCTGCACTGTGTGACTATAATTGTATGGAAAACCTTTGGTGCCAAGGATTCATTCCCTAGAAACTGGGTGTTAATACCAGAGACTTCCATAGTGATAAAACCTCTGCTCCTTTTATTGCACAAAATAGAATTTCACTTACATCTTCCACACATGCTGCAAAGAAATGTACACTAAGAAAACAACTTCAAATACCATAGAAGTTCCACTCCACCAGTAAATGGGGGAAAAAAAATCTAACAGAAATTGGACTCATTTTTCCTTCTGTTCCTTTGTTTCTCCAACCCTTCGACAATTAAAGCCTATGTGCAATAAAGAACTGAACTCCTAATGCAAAGGGATAATCAGGATATATTTAGCAACACTTTTCTTTAGTTTTGTTAGTTTTAGTACATGTTTTTATTAAGTACTTTCTTTTTTGTTTATTCTGTTTCCTGTCTCTAAAGTAATCAGAATGACTTATCTACATGTAAAAGTATATACTTTTATATATCGTTCTGAGCAAAGTATTAGAAAATAACAAATTTTTATGATCTGTCGTGTTAATTTAAAAAAAACATTGACATGTTACAAGTAGACTGAAACAGAGCTTGAATTGACAGTAGTCAGGGAAACTGATGGCATCTTTTTTGGATCAATGACAATCTAAAACCAAATTTTGTTGTTGTTGATAATGTTGTTGTTAAGCAGATTCACCTGCCTGTTACAACAGTGGAGTATGGCATCCATCCAGTCTATTTTTGCAGTGCTCACCACATTGAAATGTTGCTGAAAGCTGAGTTGCCACTTGTCTGTTCAGCCTTCCACATGTCTGGTTTCACTCCATCCCAGGTAACTGATCAAAGTATATTGAAATATCATCAACCTTTTGACTGAAATCCACAAAATAAAGAATACTGAAGAACTACTGGGTTTTTTCTGTGCAGCAGTTGTGTGGTGTTTATGAAACTGGGGATGAGAAATGGTACTGAACACATAGTGACTTAGAGCATCTGAAAATAGAAATCAACTGACTGGTAGAATAACGACAGCGTACTGGAGCTGGTGACCTTCATGTAGAACACTTCATAAAAATAATATGTGCTAAACCCTCAGTTTTGGCATTAAAACTAAACCAAATAGTTACATAATAGGAAGCAGTTCCAGTGATATTAGAGCAAAACTGATTTTATATGAGCTAACATATCTATTACAATCAGGTAACACAATATTCTTTTACATTAAAGTGATACTACTAAAGAAGAATAATTATCTATAATGTTAGCTTTCATTTTGTGTGCTTAAACCAATTCTTTGGT
The DNA here is from genome assembly GCF_047495875.1 of Pithys albifrons albifrons. Lineage (NCBI taxonomy): Eukaryota > Metazoa > Chordata > Aves > Passeriformes > Thamnophilidae > Pithys > Pithys albifrons. Next base: position 50,880,797 of record NC_092459.1, on the reverse strand, counting down.
AGTATGGAATGCTATGTATGAAGCATTACTTAAAAAGACTGCAGTCACGATGAAGCGTAAAGAGCTTCGTGCAATAATGAGCTAGATTGCCAGTGCAAAGGACATCTCACCACAGTAAGAAAGGTTATTGCTGTGCTGAGGCAAGGAAAATATTTTTCATCTTACACCTTCAAAATTCTTTTTTGCTGCAAGATTTGCAGCTGAAGAGACTTCTTAATGGGGGCAGATGCCAGTGTGATTTAGACATCGGTTAAAATAGTCAGCCTGGGGCTTGGTCCTTGAGGAGAGAAGATTGCAGATGAGGGAATTTATCTCAGCATAGGAATGCAGTGCTTGTAATAAGGTTCTTTCTTTTGGGGTGGGAAAACACAAGGGCACAGTCACTCCTTCTTCAGCTATTGTGCAAATTACACTGTATGCTCTTTTAATTGTGTGCATTCAATAATAGACTAGTTACTGTTCTAAACTGTTAACAAGGATTTTTTCATTTATTTATCATGTTACTGAAAGGCCAGTGGTAGGTGCCCCTGTATCTTCTGTGTGATTTTGCAGTTCTACTGCAGGGTTAAGAAGAAACAAACTCTACTGTGGAAACAATTCTGATGTATTTGATTGTGTGCATTAATAAATACATCAAAACAGATTTACTGCCAGAGTATGGCTGTTGTCATCTAATTAGAATTCTGGTACTTCTCCTGCTGCATATTTTTAAACACTTTAAGGACTGATTAGCAGAAGATTTGTGGTCTAGAACTAAATTAAATGTGCAGTATACATCTTAATACATTGTAATTTAGAACAGGAAAGAAGAGTCACTAACTGTGTTCCATACCCACTTCATTAAATGAAAATGTATCTTAGGGAAGGGCCTAACGTTCATTTATAAGAAAAAGAACTAATTTAAAGGAAAAACAACTCTGAACACACCTTCATCACTGTCATTACCCTTTAGGCCACATTTAAAAGACCTGAAAAAATATGATCTTTGTGTTCATTGGACATTGAGTTTTATGTCTCAGCCTCAGGAGTTGCTGGAATATACTCAAATAAGTGAGATGCTTGGATACCAGGTGTTATGTTTGGCTGAACTCACTGGAGGTATATTCAGAAGCTGTGCTTTAAAAAATGGGGCTTCTTTTGTACCTCATCCCTTTAATTTTTATAACTAGGATAATGTTATAGGAAAAAGGTTCTGTGGTATAGAAAAGAGATAAAGCTGATAAATTATGACAATGTTTACAGTGATTTAATTATGTATAATTTCATTTTCATCTAGATTTGTCTGCAATGGATAACTCAGTGTTTCTGGAATTACATGGACTGGAGTGAGATCTGTCACTACATTGCTATATGTATTTTACTTGGCCCTGATTATCAAATATATATGTGTATTTCTGTGTTCAAACACCTACAGCAAGACATTCTGAAGCACACTGAAGCCCAAGATCTTCAAGTCTTTCTTAAAGTAATGGTTTCTTTTTTAATTAATCAGTTGGTGAGGAGAAGCAAGGCTGTCAATACTGAAAATATATATGTTACTTAATCTGAAACTCTCATTGAGTTTCATTAGTTGTTTTAAGTGAGTGGAATAATATTTGAATTTTATTCATTCCCTGGCAGGAAACTGTGGTATAGTATTTTCCAGAGAATAACTTTCCTGCATTTTGTTCTAATCAGTTCCCTTCATAAGCAAACAGTCACTTAAAGTCATTCAGTTGTCTGTGTGTGGACCCAATCTCATTAAGATATATGCTTTCTAGAAGAGGTGGTTTTACACAGTGGTCTCTTACTGAAGCTTGAAGAGATGTGGCACCAAGCTCAGCGAGCTGTTATATTGAAGAGATGCCAATTATTGTACAACCAGCCACACAATTTCATATTATTTACATATTATAAATTATGTTTTGGTTTATGATTTTTTGCAGAATACTGCTTAGGTGTAGCTGCATTCATAAATGGATACAGTATTTTACTCTTCTCCACAGAGACATTTTTGCCTTTTTCTCTGTTCTTTTTTCTCCTGTCAGAATTCTTGTGAGAACTAGATTATCTGCATCTTAGTCTGTCCTAAGAATAGTTTTCTGACTCGTTTGTATCCAACCTACATGTTCTTAAGTATGAATAATATGTCAGCTCAATCAGTTTCCTTGAAAATGATTGGTACACAGTATGATAAATGTATTGGGTTTTCCCCTGGTTTTGAACAACGTGGCTTAAAAACTATATCTTGATGGCATTACTGGATAGTATATGTAAATTATACAAGAAAGAATTTGTATGTTGCCCCTTACAGTATAAACAGGCCAAAGATTTGGCACAGTACTGCTAAACTAATGAGAAAAAACCATTTATTAATGCAGTACTGGAACATTTACAATTCAGTGACTGATTACTACAGAAAAAAAGCAGTTTATGGCATACTTAAACTGTACTCTTGCTTCTGATAGCTGTTAATAGAAATTAAAAAAAAGAAATTAGAACCATAGAGTGGTTTGGGTTGGAAGGTAACCTGAAGACCATCTAGTTCCAACCCCCTGCCAAGGACAGGAACACATTCCACTAGACCAGGTTGCTCAAAGCCCCATCCAACCTGTCTTGAACTCTTAAGGGATGGGGTATCTGCAGCTACTCTGAGCAATCTGTTCCAGTCCCACCATCCTCACACAAAGTCCCTCTTAATATCTAATCTAAACCTACTCCATCTTTGAGTTTAAAGCCATTTCCCCTTGTCCTGCCCTAGATGGCATTCAATTTCAGATATATCTATATAGTATATAGATTTTATATACCACCGTAGTCAGCTTTCTCACAGTGCATGAAAAGCAACTTGGAAGGTAAAATTATACCTTTGCTTTCACTTGTGTGTAGGGGATGAGAAAAACAAAGCCCATTTTGAATTCCTGTTCAGATTCCCAAGTGCAGCCTTCCAAGCTCGAGTATATGTGATGATACAGAAATATTTAATCTGCTTTTATTTCAGCATTTCATAAAGGTCTTCATCATTGATTTTAAAAATACATACCAATATTTTTAAAAATACTGTTAGTCTGCTGATTTTCTTGAGAATCTAGGTGCATGTAAAATCCATGCCCTGTGCTGGAGTAGAAATATTTCAAAAGAATATTTTAGTACCTGGCTTTCCCTTCTTAAAGCTTACTTTGTTTTTCTTAAAGATCTTCAATGACATGCTTTCCAAAAATGAGATAAACAATGTCCACATGAAACAAAACTATCTGATACCTTCTGATATCTGTAATTAGAAAACACCTGTCTGGAAGCAGGTGTTGCCAAATCTGCATTTCTACATAAAATGTAATAAAATCTATTTTAAACACCTAGGCTGTGACAAGCAGAACAAAATTAGTTATCTTTGGAAGCTTAGAATTCATTAAATTTGCATTGTGCATATTTTTTTCCTAGCTAATAAATGCTTTCTCTGTCTGCTTTTTTTCAGGAAGAAGCACTCCATGGATTTCAAGTAAGTGATTATTTAGATTACATGGAAAGCTTGGAGGTGATCTACAGACCTATGCTGCTGAAAGACATGAGGACCATAAGAGGACAGAATACATAGATGAAGCAAACAAGCTGCAGTTTTGGTTACTTGAAAGGATGCTTATTGGCTGATTGATACATCAATCTCACCTAAAATCAGCCAGACTGTTTAAATGTACATGCTGTAAAATGAATAAGGAGAGTTTTCAGAATATAGTTTTTCAAAAGGAAGTACCTTAAATTTGATGACCACATTTTACCAAACAGGCTGTATGTACAGTCTCATTTTCAGTTAGCAGAAGGCAGCTTCAGAACCCACCTGTAGGATGCTGAAGTGTCTTCCTTAAAAGCCTTGAACCTCTTTCATTGTATCATTGTCATCTTCTTGTAGCACAGTCCTAAAACCTTCATAATTTATTAGGGTATGACAGATGGGGTTTTTTTAATATTTAGAAAGAACTCCTATTGTGTTTTCATGTGCATGAAAAGTCAACAAATGAAAAACAAATTCCTATCTGACTTTGTGGGTAGTGTTAAGGAAAAGGGATGTTCAAATGCATGTAAATGAAAAAACACTTGATATTCCTGTCTTTTTTTTTTGAATAAAATAAATCATTTAATGTCCTGTCTGAATTAAATTAGAATCTTTAAAAATTACTGGTTTTCAGAGATATTAGCAGGCCACTCAGGAATTTCTCTTTCACTTATGTAGAGTGTGTGTGCCACATGGAAACAAAATCTAAAATTATAAAAATTAATAAAATTTATTCTCAAATTTCTTTTATGAATGTATTTATATGAGAAAAATGGAGAAAAACTGTGATCTGTTTACTTCATCCTACCCATCACTAGGTTAGCATTTTCTCCTCTCTCCCTTGTACCCAACCTATATATTATCTTTAGATTGTTTGCTCTTTTAATTTTGCAAGTTTTTTTTTTTTTCCCTTTTCAATTCTGTATTTTATTGGCCTCTTCTGTTCAGGGCACTTCAGCGGTTCTTAAAGGCACTTCCTCAGTAGATGCAGTAATTCCCATTTCTCTCTACCCTGTATTTTTCATTCTCTGTTACAAGAGACATTACACTGAAATTACTTTCGTCCCACCTCACCTGCAGAACTTTATGGTTTGAAGCTGTTTTGTGAGTTACCCAAGTTCACTGTCTGAGTATTGAAAGGTTGATGAAAGAGTTCAGACAGTGGGATTAGTTTGGCCTACAAGGCAAATAGGTTGGATATCAGGAAAAGATTTTTCCCCAGAGCATGGTTGAGCACTGTGGTCACAGCACCAAGACTGTCTGAATTCAGGAAGTGTTTGGACAATACTCTTGGGCACATGGTGTGACTCTTGGGGATGGTCCTGTGCAGGACCAGGTGTGGTACTCGATGATCCTCGTGGGTCCCTTCCTACTTGCATACTCTGTGATTGTATAAGGTTTAGAGACTATCTTGAAGCAAAACTTTTGGAAGAAGTTCAGAGCAGAAGCATCTATGCATGAAGTGAGACACACTCGTCTGCTTTATTCTCCTGTACTATGCTAAGCACAGAACTGGCTTGTTGCACACTGGCCAACAGCCTTCACCTCAGAGCACAGTACTGATCTTTTGTAGTATTTATTCATAAAGGCAGCTTTGACTCATGATCTCTGACTTCAGTCTGAAGGCTGTCTTTCTACTTGCCTAGCCTTGGTAACTTACCAGCGCCTGGAGTTACAAAGTCTTTCCACAAACTGCTCAGTCATTCTTTAGTGTCATCAATATCAAGTTCTTAAACGGCATTTTTGTAAACAAGATTACTTTTCGCACAGTCTTGACAAATATACCTGCTCTCACCATGAGATACTCATTTTCCCTGAGTAAATTTGCAACAATTATTCTGAAGTCTCTTGACATTTGTGCTTCCTCCTTCAATTACCCAGAGCTTCTGAAAGGCAAATACTGAATATATCTTTTTATTAGGAGATCTGTGCATTCTTAGGATTTCAGTTTCGCTTCAGCCAAATAGTTGCATCACTTCTAAATGAAATGAAATGTCCTGTTTCTGCCATTACCTTTAAAGAGATTTTTTATTTGGTAATTATTTAGCATAAAAAGTTGGCAAATTGCCCTGTACCTTGTAATATCAGACCCTTAGTAACTTGATATTTCCAATGATGTTGCTTTTTTATCAAAGAAACAAGATTCAGCTCCTCTAGCAAAAAGTTTCATATCAGCTGTATTTTAGATGAAGTCATCTTCATACTGCAAAGTGTAAGCAATCAGCATAATTGGTCACGTTTCTGCTGCAGCTTGTTTAGAAACTATACAGTATAAATTCCCCAAATGCATCCGAGTAATGTAGGTAATATTACCTGATGGTGTTACATAGTGAAAGTTAGGCATTAAGTAGTTCTTTATTTGGTTAAAAAAGTAGAGAAAATACTATGTTTTGTCAACACCTGCAATAACATTTTTATTACAGAATATCTGGAATCCCCAAATATTTTGATTAGAATTCATGATGTAATAAATGTTTTAGAAGTCCAACAGAAACCACAAATGCTGAGTTTAGACTTACACAATATTTTTACATTCCTGTGAGACAAACTAAATATTACTGTAAAGTTCTTGAAAAGCAACTTTGCTAGATAAAACAAATATACATAAATTGAGCACATACATGAATTCAAATTATAAAATACAGAACCTGCGCTGAAATTTCTGAAATTATATGCACCCTGAGAGTGAACACTGACTAAGGTTTTGCCACTAATTTTTAATTTTCCTGACTCTGCATTTCATAAGTTCAGGAGTTTAGCTTTTTTTGCTGTCTAGCAAAAGTATATTTTAAATATTTTTGGACTTTAGTGAACTGTTAGCTCACCTGCATTAATAAAAAAGGCTGGCAAGTATGAGGAAAAAATTATGACAAGAACTGATGGAACCAAGTATTTGCCTGACACAGAGGCCAAAGAATGTTATCAATCCTATAATATCTATTCTTTTAACCTTAGTACCAGTCTCTTTTTTTTAATTTTTTTGCATATATCTCAAAACAGCCAAATAAACATCCAGATGGTGAATAACTCTAGAACACTAATGTATATGTGTTTCTAGCAATTCCATGCATTTTTAAAGAGACCATGGTTGATTACCAATTATGAAGTCATCAGTTCATTTAGCAGCAGCAGAAATTTGTCAGGAAAAGTGTCTCTTGTGCTAGGCATATGAGTAACCCAGGGACTCTTGCCATCTAAATAGCTGCCATTTTGTATTTCTTATCCCCCAACAAAGAAGTGGGAGACACTGCAGAGCTGGCAATATTAACAACTTCTATGAATATTGTATCAAATTAATCCAAAAAGGTACAGTACGCAATAACTGGGAAGAGGAGTCAAATACAAATAGCAAGCAAATAGCCTGACTACCATGTGCTGCTACTGGTAAAAGCACTTTTAGCATTGCCTCCAGCAATTCAGTCCACTGTAGTTTCCCCATCTGCAAAGCAGCTACATTTTCATACAGTCCATGTAGGAGCTGAGATCATTAATTAGAGAACATCCTTAAAACACTCCAGGCATGAAAATTCTATGCAAACTTAGCTGTTAATAATATAAAATTCCACTGTGCCCTATCACAGAAACAGCACATTGATATGTTACAAGTAGACAAATAGAGCTTGAAGTGGCAGTAGTCTTTTTTGGATCAATGACAATCTAAAAACAAATGACCATTTTAGCAAGATACCTGAAGACATACTCACATGTTATATTACCCCCAGTTTGAAGACTCCTCCTTCCAGCTTTACTGGTTTATATATAAATTTCTCCATTCGCTTCCCTATTTTCTTTCAGGGAACTGTTCTATTCACATGTAGACAGTTTCTATCTCCAAATCTATTTGTATTTTTCCAGTTGCCTGTTCCAAGTTTCTTTTTCCCTGCTTTCCATCTTGATTGTATCTACCTCTCTCAGGCTTTTTCACTTTCTTATTTTCAGCTGTCTCATTGTTCCAAATCCCCAGTGACAGTTCTTAGCACTAAAGGATAAGAAGCATTTCCTTGATCATACCTAAAATGTGTAACTAAATATGAGTTAAAATAAACATAATTGTGCAAACCACCGCCCCCCACCCCCCCCCCCCGCCGCCCCCCCCCCAGAAAAAAACAACAAAAAAACCCAACAAAACAATAAATTCCCAGCTTGGAAGAATTTAGAAGCCAGTTATAGGAAGACATGGCACTCCCAAATAAGCTATCAGCAGTTCTTACCCAGGCTCCTAAGCACAGCTAACTCTGCCTGTGTCATATCCCCTGACCATCAGCTGGGATGTATTACTGAATAGAAACATCTGTATTATTTCTAAAAGACATGCAGTTTCCAGACTACCTCCTTCAGCTATCCTCTGCAGCATGACTCAGCCTTTGGGGATAAAAATCAGTAATATATGAAAATATTTTTCATCAGTTGGTGCCTGCCCTGTTGCTTTTTGACAAGGTGTTTTACTTCTGGAAACTGAGTACTGGTCTAAAAAAAATAAAAAATGCTTACTTGTTTTTGTGAAAATGACAGTTCTGCAGGTGGAAATGGTTTTCCCATTACTGTATATAGTGTTCATGCAACAAGAGAAATACTGGAAGTGGAAGCAACTAGAGGCTTTAAAACAGAATACTTTAGGTGTTGTAGGAAAAAAATTAGATCAGTGGTAAATAGTTGCACTCTAAACTCTGGGTTGGCTGTTTTAAGATGTCTAGCTCAATTACTAGATCAACAGATAAACAGTCTCAGCTTCTCTAACCCATTTTGCATTGTTTTAAAGTACTTTTCAGCTAATTACAGCAATAACCCATAGACTTCTGTAGGAGCTACATTTGAGTAACATTAAAATATCCCAGTAAATAGGCTGAATTTTAGTATCGCAGGCTATCATTAATGACAAGAGATCACAATACAGAATAAAAGCAGAAGAACTCCCGAGTTGACATTCAGAAGGAAGTTGGAAAATGCCAGACTAAAACAAAGCTATGGTAGCATATAATGCGCAGCACTGACACTACTTTGTGGTCACTCAGCATTTCATCACCTCCAGCATGAGAATCATCCTTTACAGTCCAGATAAATAATGGTGGACATATATTCCCTTCAATCATTTACAGTTTTGTTATAGGGACGATACTTTAAGGATGATAAGAAATTTGGCAAGCAGAAGAGTTAGCATCAGTAGAGTTTCAGGATATGTGTTTTCTCTATCCCTACTAAGAGCAACGCTCAGATTACCGCAGGTCCCTCACTCACTCGTGAGTTACAGCAGCAGATTCCCAGGGAAAGAAACTGCGAGTCTGTAACCATTTGAGAAGTATCATACATTATTGGCCATTGTTACTGAATACCAGTCATTGAAAGCAATTCCTGTCTTGAGGAAAAGGGCAGGTTCATCAGGGTTTTCCACACCAGTGCAAGAACACATAACAGGAGTTGTAGTGCAAGGGGATCAGAAACTGCAACAAATTCAGTGAAGTAGGTGAAATTATAACAACATTTCCAGATGACTGCCAAACTCACGGATACTAGGTAACTGTCATACACTTAAGGCCCTTCGAGGTAGAGTGTAATTAAGTCCGTTGGAGAGAAGATTGCTTGGTTAGATTGTTTGAAGGGGATTTACTCACTGTCAGTGATTACTTATGTGGAGAGGAGATTTCTGATAACACCTTTTTGATCTAGCCAAACATCTTCCCCCTCACCCCACCCTCCAAGAAAGCAAGCACATCACCAACAAGAAAGTGTGAGATATAGGAATGAGGGGCTATAGTAACAAACTGGGAGCAGATGTAATTTTACAGTGCAGATAACTAACCAGGAGAACACAGTTTTTACATAATAAATCAGCAGGTCAGTATTTTCAGTCATGATCTGATTTTATGAGATACATGCAATTCTAGAACATGTCATTTTAAAACATATAATCTATTCCAAGTCCACAGCACAAGTTGTACAGTGAGTTAGCTCAGAGATCTTACCTTTTGGTCCCTACAATATATTTTTAAAAAATAATAACTCGGGTAGTATCAGTGGGATATGATCTCTTTCAGTTCCCTTTGATATATTTTAGGCAAATCATAAAACATTATTCCCCCAAACCAACACAAGGAAGTAGAGATGGAGAAATCTCAGACAGAACAGTGAAAAAGAATTATTTGAAGAATTTAAGAATGGTAATAACAGCATACAATTTCCCTTTTTAATTATAGTTGATGCCGAAAGGGTTTTTTTTAATTTTTCAATTTTCATATTTTGTAGATTTTAGGAACACAGTAGATGTAATGCTGTAGATTTTAGTGAATTAATATTTAGCAGCTTGTAGCATAAAGTCCTTCTATCTCTACCCCTGCTCCAGAACAGGCAGCTAAGATCTGCCAGCTATTTAGTCTCTTCCTCAAGGTACCTGATTAAGGCATATCAGAAGAGAACATAAACATGGAGCAGTGTGACCCGAAGCCCTGGAGAGCGTCCAAGAGACCTTTGTGTGCTGAAGAAGAGGAGGTGGATGAAGACAGAGGGTCCCAACGACCCCAGCCCCAATTCAACAGGGGTGGGAACTGGAAGGGGACAGAGGTGGAACTGGACATGTGGACAGTAGTGATTAGATAGATTATATTATAAAAACTATAGAACTTAAAGCTTGCACACTCGTGCGTGGATGTATTCCTGGATGAGCGGGGTTGCTCATTAAAGTGCCTGCCCATTATCTTATCTCCTACAAAACTTGGCTCGGAGTCTTTTTTACAGACTTTTACGGCAACATAGTATATATTCAACATTTGACTAGTACTGAAGATAAAACTTTAACTAGTTTGAGCAGATAAAAATTCAAAACATGTTTAAAATGTAACATTGTATTTGTGCCAGAAGAAGTTACTAGTATTTATTTCCCATGAAGAAATTGGGGAGCTGCAGTGTTTGTGCTGTTTCTGCAAATCAGTGGACTATATTCATGACATTTCTTCTGGCATTGTGTTTATTAACTGATCAAATGCAAGTGGACAGAGGTACAGCTCTTCAAATCTAGATTACTCAACTTAGTTTCCAATAATTTAAAATCTCTTTTCCATATACACAGATGATGTGCTTTCATATTTCAATTTAGTTCAAAATCTAAGCTAAAGAACATTTCTTTTGTTAATTTCAGACTATGAACAAGGTACTAGTTTTATTACTTCACCAAACAAGAACTGATTAAAAATGTTTTGTATGCTCAGCAGAGCGTCAGCAAAAAATATCTTCCCTGTTCCTCTGATACCAAATCATCAGCAAATTAAAAAAACCCCCACAGCTCCAGATCATAATACTGTTTGAATCTGTTTCATCACAAAAAACACAAAAGATTTTAAAGCATAATATACAATCCAGTGGTGCATAGGGAGGGATCAACATGGTTTGAAAAATTAGTTTAGATAAGGTTAAATTGGGAACTGACACTTGACTAATATTTCATCAAGTCAGTTTCCTGCTTGGCAATAGAATGAGACAAGGAGAATACATGAAATTCGCTTAGAGTGATGAATGGAAAAAGCAAGCTGTTTTGGAGTAGGTTTTTTAAGGAAACAAACAACACAAAAAAAATTCCAAGGGAAATTAACCATTTGAAAGAAATCAGTGTTTTCTCTCTCAAAAGATTTTATCTGCTCTTGGTATTTCCTGTGCTCTAACTCAAAGCCTATCATGGTATCACATTCATCCATGTTGTAGGAATTAGCTCCTTTAAAATGGACTCAGCTTTTAAAATGGTGCTTTATTTAATACAGACATTCACAAGCGAACACAACAATCCATTTGAACTTCTCTCCTCTTGAAATTCTTGATGGTTCAGATAAGGTAAATTTTCTGGAGTTATCAAGGCTACCTTCTGTAGCACAATGTTTACTTAGGCAAATTGCAAGTATTTTTTTCTTTCAGATCAACAAATTCTTGATCTGTAAAACCCACTGTTTTGAACAATGCTGTAATGTGTATGCTATCACAATTTCTGTCATGGACTTTTAAAGTAAAGATTTCCAGTCCAACAGAACTTATTCCCCATGCTGATTCAGGATGGTGTTCAGTTAAAATGTTGTTTTCCCCCTAGCTCTAAATCAACAGAAAAAAGCCTCCTGCTAGAAAATAAGAAACCAAAGTTTGGAACAAATACAACTTTGGCAATGAATTCCTTCTGAGGGAAATTACAGACCTGTGAAGCCAGTTAGACCATCTGTCTAAATCACTTTGGAGTCATTTAGATATTTGTAGGAAATTGATTTTGTACAGAACCTGGAAGTGAGGGGGAAACCATAGTCTCTAAATACGCCAACCCTTTCAGACTTCCATGAAAATTTACTTTAATGAATTTTCAGCAAAACCACTTAGAGTCATGCAGCTTTCTCCCTTAGAGAAACTAATTTTATATCCTGATTAATTGCCTTCACCTTCAACGTGCAGTAGATATGAAGCTTCCAAAGCATCCTGAACTGCAGGAGTGGGAAAATCTTAGTGTAGTGTTTAACAACCATTGTTCTGTTTTTATTCAGCAACACTGCTGCAGCCTACCACTATGGCTATTCTTAGTGCCAGCTGTTTTTCATCTGTCAGGATAGAGTTTCAAACAGCTATTGACAACTTGATGCAATACTAACACACTATGCTGAGGAAAACTGTAAGATCTTCCATCCTGAAGCTGCTAGTTCATTCTTTATGGTGAATAATAATGGGACTGATTGCTACAACAAAAGTTTCATCAAATATTTTCTAAAAGCACAGTGATTCTTTTCAGAGTAGCAAACCCTCTCAAATGTCTCCCATAAAAATAGTCCCCCTCTCCATCAGCACTGCCACACAAAATGACTAGAAATTATTTAAAATATAATATTCATTGCAGAAAGAGTGTAATAAAGAACTTCTGGGCCAAGCTTTTATGTATAGCTATAACAATTTGACAAACCGCTACCTTCTATAATCCCTGCCCCTATGTTAAATACTCCCACTACTTGCACCATTTTGATTCTTACCAGATCCCCCCAGTAGCTGGTTTATATAACTAAAACAGCAGAAGGACATCATCTCGTTTTGTGGGGGTTGCTTTCTAGATGCTCAGGTAGGGAGTGGGAGCCCCATCAGGGTTGCAAGGTGAATCTGCAACATGAGTAATAGTGTACACATGGAAAAATCTCTCCTCCACTTGTGTCACAAGCAGTTAAACTGTCATTTGTTACAGTAGAGAAGATGAAACTGTCAATATCCCAATGTAAGAATAGTTTGTTTCCCTCCCACATGAACATATTCCTACTATAAATTTCAGCTACTGAAGAAGTTTGAAAGATTTAAAGAAATACATTAACATTCTTTATGGTATAGCATAGTCTGGATTTTAAGCAGACAGTTTGACTTGACTTTAAAGAGCATAGGAGATAAAAGTCAGAACTGGTCTTCTAAATGAGCCTTTCAGCAAATAGAAAGCAATAAAATAGAAAAAACCCAAATGTTTTCTCCTATTCTAACCAATAAAATAAACTCAGCACCTGCAACACAACAAAAGTTTGCCTTTGGGAAAATCCCAGTTGAGACCCACAGCAAATTTTCTCTGGCACAGAGTTTTTCTTTCAGCTTGCTGATTGAACTATCCTTTTGCTCCAGTGTGTACCACAGTGGTCAATATCTACCCGTAAGATCTTTGTATACCCATATCATTTACACCTTCTTAAAAAACAACCACAAAGTTACACAATTATTGCCATAGTATAAAATCCCAAATTTATTTTAAAGGATTGATTATCCTCAAGAAGAAGGATGAACTCAAACCAGTAGCTGTAAAGGGTTACTTGAACCATTACTTGCAAATTACAGATTGATGACAGTACAGTCATTGGAGCACTTCCCTTTTATAAGAAAATGTTCAGAGCTTACAGTTTTCTCAATGAGACTGAAACTGCTCTTCTTAGCACTGGCCATAGGCATCTTGCACAAGGCTTTTCTCAGCCTGCTATGGTTTAAAAGTTGTCAGAGCACTGTCTGGACACTTGTCCCAAAGTGAATACTCCAAATATAATCTATAACTGAGTGTTACTTAAAAGTATGAGCAGTATGGGAAACTCCACACATATGTTTTCAAAGATCTTTTGTCAGCAGAGCTGTGCTTAGTTCCTGACTGCATCCCTCCTCATGGGCAATTGCATGCAAATCTCAAGTTCTCCATGCTGCAGATCCACAGCTCTAGAACATCAAGAAGAAGGTTTGTCCTCCTCCACCTTAGCTCCTGAAAGTTCTTCAGGAAAGAGTCTTCTCCTAGTATTCATACTAGCAGTTTCTATTGCAATTTCAAAATATTTCAGTACATGGGACATAATGTATGAAGAACTCCTTGAAATACTGTAGCAATCTTGTGGGTTGTGTTTATGAAAGAGTCATTCCAAAAAAGAATGTGCTGCTCACAAAGACCAAAGGACCTAACTGCACTTTATCATTGTAGAAAAACATTCTGCTCTCCATATACTAAAGGCCAATGTTGACATTTTTTTTTTTATTTAATCCCAATGAGTATTTCACCAAGATTAGATTAAGCTATTTGAAAATTCAACTTCAAGTTTCCTCTGTGAATAGAGAAATCCATGCTAAAACTTGATAAATCTTTTCTACAAAAAGGTAGATTAAGGAATTTAGGCTAGTTGTGATAGTGAATATGTAAATTTAGAGTTATTTAATCTGCTTGAAGAAACTAAAGCTTTTGGTGTTCTGCTTCCAAAGAACATTTTAGCATTTTAAGATCAGTGAACAACAAGGCAAGACAGTCAATTTAAAACTGTACCTTGGAAAAATACGTACTTTTTTCTGTTGGCCTTGAATATTTTGATACACCAAAACTGTTAACAAAGAACAAGTTTGTTTTGTTGCTTTTTTTTCTTAGAAGTATTTTACTTGTTTATTTTCAGAGCAACTGACCTAAAAAGATCCAAATTTTTCTGCTGATAGAGCTGAATGTTAGGTAAAATTTCTAGTCAGATGTTAACATGGAGAATGAGAGCTCATAATATTCAGTAGAACTGCTAACAAACTTTGATCATCTGTGAGGTGTCTGTGCAGTTTGGTAGATTGCAATTATTATCAGTTAGTAGTTCCATTCTTTCCACAAAGTAATCAGCCAACAAAGATTAGCTCATTATGCAAATACAGGAAGTGAACACTGTGTGCACAGTGGTGTAGCAAAGATGCTGCACTGGCAGTGAGCTACTTAAGGTACAGAGAGAAATCAGAACTTAAAACAGTAAATGTAATAATAAAAAACAATTAGAAGGAGTATAAACATTAGGTCTGAGACTAAGAAATTAGAAAAGAAATAACTATCAAATTAGTATGCCAGCATGGAGCTAGAAAGCAAGGCCCTTCATAAAATAATCAGAGCACAACAGAGACCATCTGAATTGAAAATTGCAGTTTCAATGGATATGAAAGCATCATCCTCTTGCAACAACAATCAGCCCCTAGGGGTACATGAAATGAACAGAGTTCTAACCCTAATGTAGAATGGAGTTTTCTGTGCAATGCTTTACTGTGTTTACACAGCTAACCACTTCCTGACAGGACTCTTTGGTTAGAAGTAGCAGTGTATTGGCTTCAGGCAGCTCTTTTGAAATATCTGAGTGAGGAATTCTCTATGAATGTACGGCATGTATTTTGAAAGCCCCACTTGCCTTGCCTGAGATCAAGTTCTTTCCTCCCTCCCAGTCTGGCTGCTCTGAAAGTGGTGGCAACCTTACCAAGGGCAAAGAAGAAAGTACTCATCTGGTCATACCAGACAAGTTGCCCAGGCTGTAAGCTAACAAGGCACAGCCTGGTGCCATTTGGAAAGCCTTTTAGAGACATGAAAGCACATGTACCCATGATATGCCCATATAACTTTCAGACAAGAGTGATCAGCTTTGAATTAGCACATCATTGCACATCTCCATGTCAACCTAGCCAGTTCCAATTTCACTGAGAAAGTGCAAACTCTGAACACCTTGTTATAATATGGAAGTGCTCAAAGAATTCCAGATTTTTAAATCAGAAAAATAATCCATCTGGAATCCCAACTGTATGTTTGTTTAGGTAAAGTTATTCCATCAGCACTCCAAGAGATATTAAATCCTGAAAAATAGGTTAAAGAATCATACTTGTTTCTTTGTTTGATGCATCCAATTCTTTGTGTAGGCATTTGAATTGCCATATATACTCAGATCTTTCTGAAGGTGTTTTTTGTAATTTTAGAAGAATGTAAACCTTTAAAAATGGTGTTTGGATGATTCACTGCAAACTATGGATATGTGTCCTAAGAATTTGCTCAATTTTTTATAATATTTTGGTCCTTCAGTCAGTTTGACATATACAACACTGATACATTTACCATCCTATCTAGCTGCAAATTTTTTACAGCTGTGCAATTTGATCTTCTTCAGGCTTTAACCAAAAGCCACCAATAATCTGTATCTCAACTGCTTGCATTAATTCAGGAGACTGTTTTCTGACTCTCTTCAAATTGTGACTAACCCCATCTACCCACTCTGTAAAAGCCATTTGTTTCTTTGTGAATAGAGAACAGTCTCAGAGAATTACTGTTCTGAAATGCAGCAGTGCAGCACTCTACCGAGCCTAGAGATGAAAGGTACAAAAGCACTTAACCATCGAAACCATCAAAGAGGAGTTCAGACTGGAAAAATGTTAACCCCCTTTGCTAACATGTCCATATCCAGCTTGATAGGGAACATGCTCCTTGCTGTACGTTAGACTGAAAGTGAAACTTTAGTCTTAGAACCTGATATAGATGAGACACTTGCAAAAAAGTAATTACAGAGGAATTAATTGCAAAATATCTTGGTTTCTCATATTTTCAAGTAAACACCAAAAGTTAATTGGAGAAGGAGGGAGTGAACTCCAGAAAGTTCTCAGACCACTACAAATAAATAAAAATGGGAATAGACAGTGGTCTTTTGCTCATTCTATTCTGTTCCACACATCTAATGCCAATAGGAGAAATGTATTTATACTTTGTGATGACATTATAATACAGTACATTTCCCAGAATACCAAAATAATTGAGACTCAACTACCTATCAATATTTTGCTTAATCTGCCTTTGATATTGTACAAATCACTGCTGATCTCTGATCTAACTCTGTAGATGTTTCAACCTGTGAAACTTCAGATAGGAAGATCTCCAAATTGAACTCAAACTTTAAAATTTGCACCTGGCTCTTCTGTAATTCCTAGATATGTACTATATATAATACCTAAGCCTTAGGTATAATCTCAGTAAAAGAAATTTATACCAGCTACTACTGTTACATGTATAACATTTCTAAGAAAACTCTAAGGATCTGTTATTTCAGAACCTAAGGCCACAGTTTTTACTAGGAACACTTTTTCAACTTCACTTCTTTTTCTGTACTGCTTGTGCACATGACAGTGATCTTTATATGTACTGCTTCAGTGTCCCTCAGGCTCAGTTTGCCCATAATACCAGGGCTGCAGCAGGCTTATAAATACCTGCAGTAGAGATGAATTAATTTTAGGCCAGAGTTCTCCAACACAAGCTTTATAACTAATGGCCCACCCAAAATTATAGTAGCACTTAGACAAACACTTATTTGAGTAGCACTTCTCTTCATCCTCTTTCTGCTTTATCTCCAGCAGCCAGGCAGGAGCATGCAGAGCCACAGGCTGCGTGAGACTCAATTTGTAAGGGGCTCCATGATGGCATATGCCACTTCCAACATGAGTTCAAGATCGCTGAGTTTCCAGCAGATCATTTGAAACAGTCCTTATTTTTATTGATAAAATGACTTTCTGAATCTTTGCCAAAACTGAGTTGGTGATTTCCACTCAAAGCTAATATTTTAAAAATCAAAAAGTAGCAAGGCAGGTACTCCAGCAGCCTACTGTGGGAACCACACCAAGAAAAAAACAAGAATATTTTGGCCATCCCATCCAGGTGTCTGTATAAATGAATGCTACAGTTTCTTTCTGCCTGCTATTTTCCTCCACTGCTAAAAGTTAATTTTTGTTCCTTCCAAGATCCCTTTTCTGTGGGAGTGAGAGAATAGCAGCATGGTGGTTTGGCAGCTGGCCAAGGTCAACCCAACACAATCTGGGTTTTTTCTGATATTGTTATTCACCTGTTTCCTGTACTTTAAGAGGAAATCAAATACTTTGTCTTTAATTGTTACAGCTTCTTTACTTTTCTTCCACCCAGAATTATGAACAACTATTTCTGCTATATTTCACATTTTTTTAACACTGGAGTAAATAACTGGTTTGGTTTTGAGGGTTTTCTTTAACAGATAACATTTACCTCATACCATCCTTTCAGATGGTTACTTTCACAGTGTACTGACTGATGGTGTGATACAACTTTCACTGGTTTTGTGGTATCATCAGCGGTCACATTCAGCTTAAGGCAATTCAGGAATTCAGCAGCGGAAAATCTCATTTATTCTAACCCATTTGAAAAGAAAAAACATCATGAAGCATGATCAGCTGAACACAACTAGCAGGATACGCCACAGTGGCTGTATTAAGAGGGCATTCTTTCCGAACACAGAGAAAACAAATATGTCTATGACAGTGAATACAGGCTGAAATTTTGAAGCCCTTCCCAAAGCCCAGTTGCATTCAGGTTTAATACCCAGTTCTCAAAGGCATATAGCCTAACTAATTGATCAAAAGATAATCAATCAAACCTTAACCAAATACTCAGGTAGAATTTTCTTTAGTGACTATACTTGTGCATATATTAGTACAGTAGAGGATATCACATTAATCGATTCTGCATTTTCATTTCTGAAGTATGGAAACAGCAAACTCAGTGATTTGTCTTGCAGACTTGCATAAACAATCAAAAGACACCTGCACAATGAGTTATAGTAAATTTTTACAGACAGACACACAATTCTATTTATCATTAAGCTACCTGAACCCTGCACACAGTACTTGGCAAAAGATTAAGCAGGAATTTGCTGGCTTTCCTTACACTTTTCACAATATATAGTTCATTCCAACAGCACATTCCTGTTTTCAACACTCTTCAGAATGCACACCTCGTTTCACTACTGCCTTTTCAGTCAGCACAGGTAAGCCAAACGAAGTTTTTTACTATGCTCTAAAACCAGTTTCTCTCCAGGTTGCATCCAGACTAGTAGTCATCTCTGCCTGTAGTCTGAGGGCCTCTCATGGTCCTGTGCCTATGCTTTCAAGGCTTTTGTTACCATTCCAGAACTGTCATTTGACATCCTTAATGAATCTGAATTATGTTTGCCCTGAGGTGCAGCCTCAGCTCACCTTATTGCTGTTTGGTACGTATGAGTATTACAGGGCAGCTGAAATTTCATTCTGTATAGCAGTGACTCATTAAAAGAGCCTATCAGTACAAAGCATGCATTTATTATCATTTACATTATCATGGGAAAATGTAGTTTCCCAAATGCAAAAACTTTCCCAGACCTTGAGCAGTTAATGATTTTCAGCAACATTTGATATCCCTGACCAAAAAGTACCTGGAAAGCAGATGTTCCATTGGTATTTCTGTTTCACAAAAGACCCAGTAAAACACCGTGTCCTCATCTTGACACAAAAGCCTTTCTTAACATATTCTCTTTCCTGTCCAGCTGAGGGGAGGAGTGATAAAGCAGTTTCTGTTGTCACCCGGCATCCAGCCAGAATTAGCTCAACCACACTGGTCTGGAAAAAAACCCCAGAAGTATCTTACACCAATTATTCTCTTTTAAAGGTGCAAACTCTTTAGTCTTAAACAAAGCAATACTGGGTACACCACAGTAGACCTTAATTCTGTCTACAAACACAGCCCCAGGGGAGTCATTACCACAATCCATTGCCATAGGCCAGTGATTACAGTTCTTTCCCTGTTGATGCATCATGCCAGGTATTAAAATAAGAATGAATATCAGCAAATTGAGCTATATGCCAGCATGGGGGGAACTATAATAGGAACAGAAGCTCCTTTGTATCAGCAATATTCTCAGCAAATGTTCTCTTTTCCCATGGGTACCAGAGCAGTGGAAAAAACTTTCCCAGTTATATTCTTGAATAGAAACAGACTCTTCTGTAAGACCCCATAAGGAGTCCACCATCACCTATTAAGCATTGTATACCTTCTTTCCCCCTCAGAAAAATCAGGAGGTTTCAATTCCTTCCTTTTTAATTTTTCTTCTCCTTCCCCACTGTCCCCGCACAAATAGCAAATGATTGAGATACACCTCCTCTGGAGCAGATCCTACCCAAGCTCATTACCCTACCACCACTATTACCTGACTATGACTAAAAGTTACAGGCAAGTGAATAGGCACTAGTGAGGTGCTGAGGGATATCTGCCAGCCAGCAGTGCTTTTAGCAGCTACTGTCAGAACTGAACTTTCAGCCATTTAGAGTTCATCCTAAGTTCACACTGGCCTCTGATAAAGTCAGAATAATTTTCCCATCAATTTCATCAGCATTGATGATTTACTTTTTATTCCTCCACCTTTATTTGTATGTAAAAGTTAAGATTTAGTGGCATACCATTCTCATGCTCAGCAGTACTTGCTGTAGGGAAAGCACTGAGAAGGAATAATCATCTTATTGTTATCCCTTTGCCATTTTAGAAGCATGCTGAGAGTTACACATGTAGAAAGATTACAAAAAGCATTGCAAAGCTCTAACACTTCATTTTGCTTCAGATATCCAAGTAACCTTTACTAATTGCATTGATAGTTAGAAAAAGGCAATCCCGAAATAAGCAATGGAGTATTACCAACATTTTTTTCACCTTTGCAAGAAAAGTAAAACACTTGTTTCAAAAGATTTAATTAAAGGTGCATTAAGCTTTAGTATCAGAAAGAAATACTTATGTTATTAACATTCTAGTTTCACTTTAATGCTACTGACTTTAACACTATGCAAGCAGGAAATACAAATTTTTCATTACATAATAATAATAATAATAATAATAATAATAATAATAATAATAATAATAATAATAATAATAATAATAAAAACCAGCCAGTCATTCAATCCTCCCTTATTTAGCATAAATTTCTTTTACTTTATTTGTATGTCACTGCTTCTTCTTTCTGTCCTGCAATGCTGCCTGCAATGATTAGCTCTAATTCAGTCCTAAGCTCTGAACCAGACATTAACGTGACATACCTGCACCCAGGACAAGGTCAGCTCTGCCAAGGATTGGATTTTTGAAGGTCCCAGAGGGTTAATTCATTCTAGGCTTTTTAATGTCATCCTCCATAAGTTTACTACACACTATGATGTGGAATAAAATGATCTGTTCTTCTGTGAGGATGCCTGGTATTCTAATAGCTACAGTGAGAAAGAAGAAGGCTTCATGAGCAACATATCAATGTTGTGTGTGCAGTGTGTCAGGGAAAACTGACATTTGGTTCCTGTTGGTCACAAGAACTGATACCTCTTCAACTCATAGAGAGTGACTTGGCGTTTGAGCCTCTTTGAGATAGTTAAGATCATTCTCTGGGCTCTCAGAAATATCTGAAACATAATCCCTTTTAAGAAAAGAGGAAAATAGAATATGTGTATTTTGCCTGAAACTGTGGTCCTGAACAATACCTTTCTTCATTCATGACTGATAGGCAATGAGCCTCTTCTTATAGAATGTCACCTCTGATAAATTGATTTGTCATTGCAAAACTGACACAGGTAGCTAAAAAGTTGGACCAAGAAAACAAAGAACTGCTCATATTGCTTTCCCAGTCTGTGCAAGAACTGATGCCATGCTTCAGGGACCTTGCATTTACAAGTTGTCCATTATTTGTTGTGAACATAATACACTCTCATTAGATCAAACCTCTGTATCCCCACTCAGAATCAGATTGGTGTTTACCAAATATATATAAAGATTACATTTCTGTAAATAGAAGTTATGATTCTGGACATGATCAATGTATGCAGAAATTATTACAATAGATTACAATAAAAGTATCAAAAATTTAAAGATTTCCCACCCTTCTCAGTTCTAACAGAAATTACAAGTCAAAATTTCTATACACTTTAGGAAGAATAAGAAATCACACATTTTTCAGTGAAGCTTAATTATGGCTTCATGTTTGTCCCATTACAAGAGCTGATACTGTGCAAAACTATAAAGACTCCCAGACACTTAAAAATTCATATGAATCACCATTTAAGGATCAAAATTTTATGGCTATGTCCTGACTTTTCCTGGGAGCAGTGTTCTAGCTACTTCACCTATACAAAAGTACTATTCCAGAGTAGCCCAGTATTAGGAGGTGACTGTGCATTTCAAGTGCTTGACTGTTGTACTCTTAAAAACTAGTCAAAGGCATAAAAGGACCTAATGAAAAAAGTCCCCTACTTACACTTCTTATTCCAAGAAACTGCGTTTCTACATTTGGTAACTGTCATGATTCTCAACTAAACTACATAAAGCTTTTTCTCTTTCACGTTTAGTTATTTATTTCTTCATGCTTTACAACTGACAGTTGTTGATACCCTCGTTACTCATTCAGCAGAAACTGGTGAGTAAGGCCTTTATAAGGCTCTCTCAAAGATCTTTGCTGGGAAGTATTTACTTTGTTTTTTGCTTTCCTTTCTATAACTTCAGTCAAATCAAGAGGAACACTCAAAACAGAACCTATTTGGTATTCCAGAGTCCATTTAAAAGGCTTCCCTGAGGCTGTTTAAATTGTTGCTTCCTGCTGTAGGCATTACAGCATTCGAACACCCTCAACAACTCCTTTTAGCAAATATTATTATACTAAAACTTCTCCTACTTCCTCAGCTAAGTATGAAAAAAATAAAAAAGAAAATAAAAATAAACTTTTGGTTCCCCCATCTCCAAGTATTACAACTTTTCATAAAGCACAAAGCACAGATACAGAGTTCTATTTCAACAGGGCCTTTTGGGACAATGTAATTTCTATTCTGCAGCAGCAGACAAGGAATGATGCGTCTATGCTGTCTCCTGACAGAGCTGATTATACTACATCTTTTAAATCTGTTATCAGCTCATGCTGAATACTGATGCCTTTCTGTTCAGGCTAGCACAATTTGATGAGAATTCCTGACTTTAATTTAGCTCATTGGCATTTTCCAGTGCATCGAACTCCCTCTGTCCTCCCACAGACATGTTTATGGGCAGAATACAGGTAGCAGATAGGTTTAAGTGCAACTCCTTCCCACAGTTTCCTTGCCTGCTGCAGTATGTGCAGGCTGGACATTTACCAACTCTTACAGATGCTACCTTTGTGTCAGAAAGATCTTTCCTGAAAGAAGCAATATATGGTACTGCACTGCAATGAATTCCCATTTCATCTGCCTATTATGGCAAAATATCTCACCCCCTATAAACCCTTATATTTTCGTCTTCCCATCTCCTTCTCCCTCCAATATCAATCCTACAGTGATTTACAGTTTCAGAGGATACTGTCTCTTTTCTAAAACTCAATTTTTCCTTCAAGAAAAGATGAGAAAACTTCCAGCAAGATAGATGAAATGTTAAATCTGAGCAGAGACAATGCTCTGTTGACATAAAGTGGTCAGAGCTTCATCAAAATATCTGGCAACTAAAAATTTAACCCATACGAGAATCTGCTCCTAGGACTGCAATGAGGCTTAAACTTGAATGCTGGTTTTAACAATAAGCTAAATATATGAAGATACATAAACAAGTAAATGCCATGGTATTCTGATAAAAAATGTGAAACTTTAGGTAAATAAACAAAGCAAAACAGATACTCCATCTGCCTTGCCCTGAAACACAGATATATAATGTAGACAGTCTCTGCCTAACCCAATGCAGTTAGTGTAGAGTAAAGCCAGAAGTGCTAGATAAAAGCTGAATTAGGCTACAACCTGAAAAACACCCAGGATAGTTTTTTTAAAAACCCATTAAGAAGAATAGGCTATTAAAAATATCCTGAAGTGCTGTTCTGCATTTTTGTATAAGTTCAGACTTTTCATTTCAGTCCCAGAACTGAGTAGGAAAAAGAGCAAAGAACTTATCTTTTATGTTCTCAGCCTCACTACAAGCTTTATTAGTAAAAGCCCGGTCTCCATTCTAGAACCACATAATTAATTCAGCTGAAAAGACGTAATGTATTTGGCCTATAGTTCCCTTAAATTCAATAAATAGGCACTTCAATCACTGTGAAAATTGTTTCAGGCCACATCTAAAAAGCGCAGCCCACATCACAAATTATATTTCATTATAAAAGCAAGTAATTTCCTACTGTTTTTAAGGGAAGCGATGTCATGACTTCAGACTTATGTGGCATTTCTGATGTAGCTCATGAGGGCACTCTAAACCCAGAGCTTGCTAACATTGTAAGGAAGTGAAGCTGACTTACGCCTTGCTTTTGGTTTCCTTTGGAACTGATATTCTGCTTCTGGATGTGTAATGAATAGATCTGAGAGAAATTCATCTTAATAAGGTGAGTAAAGATGGCACAGACTGTTTTGTTCTCACCACTTCAAAAATCGTTCTTCCCTGCTGGGTTTTACTGTTAGAAACCATGTGAGAAGTATTCTCCTATTTGAAGTGCAGTTATAAGATTTTCACCTTGGAATGAAAGGAAAACTACCCAAATCTTGTCATTTGGAAGCTAAACCAAATGATACTAGAAACCATGTTTTTTCACTGTCACTAAATCTGTGATTTACAAGGCCCACAATCATTCCATTGATGGACAGACATATACCATCTGTGTACAGAAATGTGACAATGTCCTTCCTAAGATGAAATTCTAGATACTGGGTTTCCACAGAAAAATTTGTCTGCAGTCACCTTTTTTATTGTTGCAGTTGAATAATAAATACATCAATGAAGGGATATGGTCTTTTCCTGTTTAGTCACTGACAAACATTTATCTGTATCATCTGTATGGAGAAAATGTGGCATAAAAGGACAACATCTGTGTTAGCATAGCTTGTCAGTCCGTATGCTGTGCATACTGATTACATAGTCCCACCAACCACAGTGTTCCCATTCTATTCCATGTTGATAGCAAAGATGTGGACTATAATACATTTACTTTCATGTCTCACCAACAAGAGTTAACATTTAACATGCAGAGTAAGCAAAGATGTGCTTACTGCTACCCAAGATCAAAGTAACATATGTGACATCAAATACTTTGACTGCAAACATCTGCTCAGGGAAAATGCACAGGCCCTGGACATTCAGTGAACTGGTTACTCATCTCTTTACTGCTCCATGGGAGCCTTTCCTCATCTCTGCCCAAACCCCAAACGCCCACATAGTCACAGAGACATGCAACTTGACCCCAAGTCCATCCAGTGATATAAAACATACACTCCTCCCTTCAAAAGTACTAATGAGGTGGATGGATGATTTTGAGGGAATAAAAAATAAATGTAGCTCTAGGTAAATTCAAGATTAAGGAACATTAAAACATCAATAAAAAACAGGTTTTACAGAAAAGCCATGAATCTTCAGGTTAAACAATTGATTTACAATCAAGTATTTTACCATTGCACAGACCACACACCTTGCCCAACTATACGCCTCACTCTATTTGATCTATATCTAAAGCTTAACATAAGTCTCAAATCATGCTGCTTGATGTCCATATTTAACTGACATCCTTTAGAAAAGTGAAAACCAGCAGTATATTCCTTGTTATGGAAATATATCTGCTTGAACTCTGCCTTTCTTTAGCAGTTTGCATTTTTCTGCTACTTTAATAAGTTACTCACTTTCAGAAATCCCACTTGCTAGGTACTTCTGCACTGTAATTGATTTACCTTTTAAGTTGATTTAAATTAAAATAAACACTAATTTGACTGGTTTTCTCAGATGTCTCACTAAAAAGGAATCTTTATTTGTTGTTTGTTGTTTTTTTTGTTGCCAAGTTTTTTCTTTTCTATTTTTTTTTTATTTTCTCTTTCTGTAAGAGCTAAAATTTCCTATTTTCTTTATTAAACAGTTTCCAAGTTTTCATTGTGCACCATTGTGGACATTTAAGTTCTTGAATAGATTCCTGCTTTTGTACTCACAGACCATGCTTGTTCTAGCACAGGAGGGAGCCAGTAGTTCACAGTGGACTGATAGCCCACCATGACTCATTCTTATCTCCAGAAGCATTTCACAGATGTAACCTCTTTTCTTTCTTTAGTTTATCTATAAATGCATAAACTTACAAGAGAAAAGATTCAACACACAACTGTTAAGTGTGTAAGCATAAAATGGAAATCATTGCCCAAATTGCAACCATTTTCTTAACCCAGATAATAACAGAAATTCTCCTTCAGAAAGGACTCATTTTACACATCTTATTCTTTCTCATACATCAGAAATGTTGGACTATGCTCCTATGTTAAGGGTTTTGGTTTTGTTTGTTGTTGCTATTTTCTTTCTTTCATGAGAAGAAAACTGTCTTATATGAAGGATCACTGGTTTTAATTAGTCATAGAATTCCTGCTATGCTGAACATTTTGCTTGGTTGCTCCAAAGGGCAGAAATATAATCTTCCTCTTTTAGTCCTTCACAGTGAAGCAAAATGCCCTGCTTGATACATACTTTTCAGAATTTCATCTACCACTTATAAGATGACAAAGCTTCCCACTGATATATCTATCTCCATGGTCCTTGGGGACAATACAATCTGTGTGTGAGAATAGGCATAACAGATGAAGAGAAAAGAATATGTTCAGTGATCGTGCATTATGGTGACTCTACAGTGACTCCATATATGACCTCATAGAAGTTACTTAAACTTAATGACCACATTCTGTCTATGACAGAAAGCTAAACCCCTTCTGTCTTATGAGTATTATGAGGTTACATTTATGGAAAGGCCTTTCAGATAAATGCAAAGCTATTCTTACAAGAAAAAAAAATATATATTTGAAAACATTTGAAAGCTTTGAGAAAAAAAAAGAACCATTCTCATTACCTGACATGGCATGTATTTGTTTTCATAAAAAATAAGTATTTCCCAAGAGCTTACCAGAAAGAGGGTACCCACAAGGATCATTGAGTCCAACTCTTAACCTTGCTCAGAACTATCCCCATGACTCACACCATTTGCCCAAGAGCATCATCCAAATGTCCCTTGAACTCTGTCAGGCTTAGTGCTGTGACCACTTCCCTGTACCCAATCACCCTCTGATTAAGAACCTTTTTCTAATATCCAAACTAAACTTCCCCTGACACAACTTCAGGCCTCAGGTCCTGTTACAGAACACCACAGCAAAAAAGATCAGTGACTGCCCCACTTTTTCCTCTCATAAGGAAGTTGTAACTGTAATGGGGACTCCCCTCAGTCTCCTCCTCTCCAGGCTGAACAGACCAAGTGACCTTAACTGCTCCTCATGCAACTTCCCTCAAGACCCTTCACCATCTTTGTTGTCCTCCTTTGGACATTCTCTCATAGCTCAACATCTTTGCAGCACCCAAAACTGCACACAATATCCAAGGTGCGGCTGCCCCAGTGCAGAGCAGAGAGGGACAATCCCCTCCTTCGACCGGCTGGTGATGCTGTGCCTGATGCCCCCCTGGACACAGTTGGCCCTCCTGGCTGCCAGGGCACTGCTGACTCATATTCAACTTGCCATTGACCAGGACACCGCCCCCCCGGCTGCTTTCAGTGACAACTGCTTTTCAGTATCTCAGTCTGTCCATACATCCAGGGTTGCCCCGTTCCAGGTGCAGAATCCAGCACTTTTCCTTGCTAAATTTCATATGGTTGGTGATTGCATAGTCCTCTATAATTTGTTGAGGTCTCTCTGCCTCACCTTCAAGGCAGTCAACAGCTCCTCTGAATTCTGTATAATCTGTAAACTTGCTTGCTATTCCTACCAGTCCTATGTCCAAGCCATTTAAGAAGATGCTGAAGAGCGCAGAGCACAAGATGGAGCCCTGTGGAACCCCATCAGTGACAGGCTGCCAGTCTGGTGTTACCCCATTCACTATTACTCTCTGTGCCCAAACCATGAGCCAATTGCTCACCCACCACATGATGTTTATCCAGCTGTGGGCTGGACAGTTTGTCCAGAAGAATCCTGTGAGACACAGTTTTGAAAGCTTTACTGAAATCCAAGAAGATTACATAAACTGAGTTCCATTGGTCAGCTAGGTGGGTTACCTTGTAGAAGGAAATCAGGTTCAATAAGCAGGATTTTCCTCTCATGAAATTCTGTATCCTTGCACAGTTATTGGGAAAGGCCCAGAAGGCCAGAAAGAGAAGATAAAAGGAAAGTCACAATCTAAGTACAACCTTTCTTTTGTACTTAAATGGTATCTCTCATATATTACAGGTACCCTTTTTAAGGTTCTTGACTTTACAACCTACAAAATTGAGTTAGATCAGAGAATCTTTGAAATCATACCAAGGCTTATCAGACTATTTCACATCATTGTTTTATGAATTCACTGTGTTGTGTTCTCTGAGTAATGCTTTCATTAACTCCTACTTCTTTCAACTCCAAGATACCTTACAAATATTTCTTCCTAAAACTCAACATTCCCGAACTTCAAGACATATAACTCATTTATACAGCCACTGCCCATTTTAAAGACTCTACCATGTCATTTAGAGGAACACTTCTGTACTGAGAGAATTTTTGCATTTCCAACCCAAAAAAGCCCACAACATTTCTATTCAGCCAATCTGTGTAGGCAGAAGAATAGTTTTAAAGTTCTGCACCATTTTCACGTTTTTACTTAAAGTATGTAGAGAAAGAAAAAGTAACAAAAAACATCCTTAGAAAGAAGAAGATAAAACCTAAAAAAAAATAAACACAAAAGAGGTTATAAGTATTCCACCCAAAATATTAGTGACTTCTGAAAGGCCAGTATGCCATCCATAGCTAACCTTAGAAACCTGGGAGATTTAAGAAGCAGATTTTTTTTCCCTGTGTGATGTGTTCTCGGTTGCTGCAGTGGAGCACTCTGGTGTGGTGCACAGGTGAGCAGAGACCTTCCAGGAGCCCACAGCTCATGCCACAGTGGCTGATGAGACCTGGGTGAGGCCAGAAGCGATGTCAACCCAACACCTATAAAAGAAACCACTGGGGAGCACAAGTCACCAGGGTGTGGGGTGTCAGCAGGGGCATGGAATGACAGTTTGCACAGAAAGGTGTACAGCAAGGGCACTGAAATCCAGACAGGTCAACCGGGGAACAATGTTACCTACTCAGCAGAAAGACACTGCCTGTCCAAGCTCTGCACCCACCATTACTAGGTGGGTGCACTATCCAGCTGCCCAGACAGAGCTCCATTGGGAACTATCACCCAGGTTTAGAATGGATATTATGAAAAGTTATTCACCAAAAGGGTTATCAAGCATTGGAAGAGGCTTTCCACGTAAGTGGTTGAGTCACCACCCTTTTATGTATTTAAAAGATGTGTAGATGTGGCACTTAGTGACAGGGATGAGTATAGAGTAGTTCCATATCTGCATGGATTCTTAAGCCTGAACTTAAATAACATCTCCTTCCCCAGACCTGCAAAAATGCACTTCAGTGTAGCATTCAAGCACTTTTCAGAGTTCCTGGATTTATACAACATTAGGCACGTAAACAGTCACCCATTTTCCAGAGGGTTTGCTGCAGAATGTTTATTTTAGTGGGGCCCAGATTTGGGTTTTCCTTAGTGAGGTGTGCTGAATACTAAGCTCTGTGCATGACCAATTCAAAATGTTCCTGCACTGTATAGGTCCAGCAGCCAGTGAGATCTGTCTTCCTCTCATGTAGAAACATCTCTTTTGCTTGAGCCAACTTTTGGGACAAAGTGTCCACCTTGAAACTCCAAGTATCAAAAAATGCCTTTGAAAATACAGTCTGGACAAGGCTGAATCCCAACCTTGGTCTTGACATACTGTGGGAAGCCAATATGCTCATTAAAAAAGCTGGTTTGATGTGCACTTTGAGGGCAACTCCTTAAGAAATACAAAAGCTATTACCTCAGCTGGTATTCTTCTTGGTGGGAAGAGGTGGGGGCCATTGTAGAAGAGCCAAAACAGAAAACATTGAGTGCTGGTTTACAATACCTGCAAAGCCACAAATGTGTCTGCTACCAGATTCAATTACTATAATTTTTCTGAAACATCCCATATTGGAAAAACTAAGCACACCATCTCTCCTTTAGAATGAGGTAGGGAAGAGAGATAATGTTACTGTCACTGTGCCTGTCATCTGCCCAGCCTTTTTCTAAGTAATTTATCAAGAGCATTTTATGTGTCCCAGGGTAAGAGACAGACCCTATGAATGTCAGGGTCTACTGACAAGGTAGATAATGCAATACCTTTTATTGGGCCAACAAATAAAATATTATGCTTTAGCTTTCAGGCCAAAAAGGCTCTGTCTTTTGGATGTTGCCAGAACTTCCAGAGTGTGGCATTTAAGTGAGGCAGCTGGTTTAAATCATTTCAGCTGTCCAATAGCAATACATCCTACAGCTACAACAAAAAGAAAAGTCTTCTGGGAGAAAGAAATAGACAAGATGTCCATAAGCCCTATTTCTTGTTTTAGAGAACCTGTCCCTGCTATGTCTAACTCTAAAATTATTCTATGCTTTTCTTCAAAAGTATTGCATAGGCTGTGTAAAAATTGTCAAAATGAGAATCAGGTATTGAGTTACACAAGCAGAAATTAAAATGTCTATTAATTTGCCAGTGACTCAGGAAACCTTAAAAAGAAGCAGCAATTTCTTAGAATGTCTTCTGATAACACTGATGAACAAATATTGAGAGAAACAAAATAGAGACAGAAAGAAGCAACAGACTTCCATTTAATTTAATATGTACTAAGTTAGCTTGAGGGAAACTAGAACATTTCAGCAGGAAAAAAAAAGGAAAAAACTCCAAAAATTCACACAGGCCATCTGCTCTAATCTAAGCGATCAGTTACATGAATGGCAAATTTCTTGTGCAGGTGGGTGAAAGACCAAACCACACTCTCAGTAAAGGTTCAACGATGGGAAATGCAAGAGTAAAATTTAAAAATTTCTGAAATGGTTCTGAAGGCATCTTCCTTGCTACCTTTGATTGAAACTTTGAAAATCATAATCACCACAAGTGTAGATGAACTTTTTATTTGTTTGATTTGAAAGGGGGATTTAAAACATTGAACCACCTCCTGAAATGGTGTATAAGAACTGCAGAACCTGAGAATAAAGACTTTCAGAGAATAGATACTTTCTGAGCTCTAGTCCTCTGTCAAGGAGCAGAGCTGGGGAAAAAAGTATAGACAAAATGCTGACAGGGGTCCCTCTATAACTTCTCAGAAAAGAAAGTGTAGCTGGCCAGGGAAACTAGTGTGAGGGCACACATTGCTCCTTTGTCTGAAATCACTCTGTTTGCAAAAACACAGGTTTCTTTAGGAACGGATTGCTCTTAGACCTTCAGCTAGTAAAATGTCTCAGGCCTCTTCAGCTGTTTTCTTTCACTGATGCATCTTTGGGGAGTTAAGATACCATTTCATTATTAATAACTCCTGATGCTACACGTGAAAATATTTACTCTCACTCTTCTTAATAGCAACCAGTAAGTGTCATATATAGCTGCCACTGTAGATTGTTTTATGACCCATTTAATACTTCTACATCTCGTCCAGAAGTGTCCTCAAATCCCTTTTTCTTCTCATAAGATTTAATTCCTCTGCAGACCCCAAGATTATGACAAATCACTGTATTTTTTAATATTTTTTCAATAGCAAATTAGTACACTCTATGCTAAAGGACAGCAGCAAGCATTCTTTAAACAAGTTTCTTTAGTCATTAGCTCCCAGAGTAATGAAAGAACTATAGCTAGCAATATGCACTCATTTTAAAACAATCTTGTAAGGACACTAGCTCACCACTACCTTGGCTTAAACAATTTGTGGAACCCTCTAAACCATGAACTGCTTAACCTATGCTATATAAAGGGTAATTTTATAGCTTGAATGCATGAGAACATTCTGTGTCTTTACAATGAAAGCAATGTAGTTGTCTAACATCTCAGCATCACTAAATTAGAAAAAAATTAAGAATTGTAAAATACATGAGCAATATTCACTATCTTATTTTTGGAAGTTTGTATATTAAACTTTTCTATTATTTGCAATAAGTTATAAAGTTCTTTCCAACTAGTGAACCAGTAGTCATTCCTTCCTATTTTCTTATAATAGTTTCTTTGATACTACCTAAACAATTTCTAATGTATTACTCATCTTGTCACGATGTTGATAATAATTAACAAAATAGCAAATTCAGAAACACAGCTGTCTCTCTAGATGTGGAAACAAATGCCACCTGTGAATTCATGCAGAATTTTACATTTTCAGAATTCTTTGTTTCCTCTGAATAATTATTTTCCCAAGCAACAACATTAAGAAAATAATTTGCATCGTTCTCATTCTAAGCATGGATGCAGTGCCAGAGGAAAAATAGAGTAACACGAAACAAAGTGGGCAGTGACACTGTTACTAAAGGACATGTACAATGCCCAGCTCAATACCTAGTTTGCTTTGCAGCTGCACTCATTAAGAATTACATGATTTTTCTTGTCACCCAGGGTTTCTCTGCTTATTTGCAAGACTTTGGAGCCTATAGTATAAGCCCAGGAACTGCAGTTAGGCAGAGGATAACTTTTTGAAGTCCAGATGTAAATCCCTTCCTCCACTCACACACATCTCATAGGTGGCAAATGTCTATTGTTTATATTTAAGACGGACTATTAAAAGCACAAGCAGACATTTTGAGATTGAATCCTTTTCTTTATCACAACTACTTCTGAGCTCAGCTTTACAGAACAGCTGCCCTATCCCATTTACCCATCAAGAGCTTATCAACAGTTTTCATTTTTGGTGAAAAAGGAAGCAGCATGCTTCGCTTATTGATCCAGGCACACAATCACAAGACTCACTCCAGTCTTGTTTCTAAGACCACTCCTCTCCTCTTGACGGAAATAAGCACCTGGATTTTCAGGTTGGTGAGACACGTTTCCTTTTGAAATGTAAATGCCTTACCAGTGTTATCAACATGGATCAACCCTCCTATGCCTGCCTAGTCCCTTGGAAAGTCTTAAAGTGTGGTGACAGTACAGGAGTACGGCACTACAAGGACTTCCAGGATACAAAGATCAGTCTGGAAGATAAACAGCAGCAGAATTGCAAATGCTGTTTATTATGATGTTCTGAGTACATGGGCAAGGTAATGGTTCTGTATAGGGGAGCAGACCAAGGCCTATAAGAATCCTGCTCAAATCTTGCCTGCATCTATCCTTGATTCACTGATTATAAAACAAGTGGAGATATACAGGTGTATATATAAATTCACAGGCACATACAACCAAATGTAAATACAAAATAATACAATTCCAGTTTTATCAGAGGCCAAAACATTGCTTACTATTGTATTTTACTTGTATTTACTTTTATGTTACTTTGTTCTTTGTCATATCAGGTAAAGGACAACTTACACAACTTCTATGAACTTTTTCTGGATCATGGACTTCTAGAAAACTAAGAGAAGCTCTACATGGTTCAGTTTCAGATAGTTTCCAAAATGCCTGCATGTTCAGACTCTTAAAAATGAGGTAGGTCATGTTTGAAATGTTTCCTGACTCACTGGATTTAAAGAGCTCTTTAGGGCCATGCAAAATAATGTTCTGGAGACACATTTAACTTCATATTAGTGGGTGGGAAAAAAAAAAAAGAAAAAGTTCAGAAGAATTGATTTTGAATTAATCATTTGGGTTATTCTTTCACAAGATTTCAGAGTGCTATTTGCTGATCTAAATAATAAGGCAATATAACAAGGGATCTTTACAGTGATACTGTAAATAAATGCTATTTTGAATTTTACAACTCCTTATATTTCCCTAGTTATATTACTAGATACCTAATTGAATATCTTTGAAGTATTAGATCACTTCCGATTGTGATACACAATTCTTTTATGACTCCAACACAACATTTGATTAAAAATGTGTGTCAGTAAAATCATACAGCCCCAAATGAAACTTATTTGAGGCTATATATTTGGCATACACAAATATGTCCATGTTTATAAGCAAGAGGGAGAAAATTTGGAATAGAAAGTATGTACTACAGCAAATGAGGAATAGTGTGTTTTTCTTGATCATGATTTCTGTATCAAAAAACTATATATGTCTATGGTATAAATACTGGTTCTATAAATAAAGCACCTTGTAATACTTCATATTTGATTGTTCATCAAGCAAAAAATAGGCTTTAAAATTCTTGTGAATGGTGATCTCACATCATCAATGGATTACAAGCAGATGATTTGTCAAATCTCTAAAATATTGAATACTATTAAGAATTTTATGGCAATAGCACATGTTAAGCTCATTCTGGAAAAAATGGTAACACCAGTTGCACACTTTCAAATATCAATTCATTCTAGTAAAACTCATTTCCTTCATTGATTCATGTTACGGTTCAGTCCTCTCCTGTCTGACTTCCACAGCATCAATAAAAGCAAAAGATCTGTTCTGCTCAGAACTTTTAATGAAGCCTGGCTTCAACAGAAAATTTCTTTACTACATTTCTTTACTAATTGAGCACTTGTGCCTCCCTTTGAAATATCACTATGACATGCAGATATGTTAAATAAAATTAAATCATTGTCCCAAATAAAATTAAATCATTGTCCCCTCTGCCACATAAGTGTTATTATTATGAAAGGTACAGGACAGTAAGTCACTCTGTAAAATCAATATGAACAGAAAATATTTTCTTATAAACAGTGTTGGTTTGTTCATTTTGTTTGTTTTCTCCATAGCTTCTGACTCAATTAAAAGACATGATGGACAAAACCCATAATCTGATAAAAATGGAAGTCTCAAAGCAAAAGCAGCAAAATTTTCAGGTTATACATTCAGCCAGATTTTAGAATAGAACAATTAGTTCTCTAGGAGATCAGGTGATTCCAATTATTTTGGTAAGGTTGCCTTTGATCTAACTGAAAATCTGTCCTGGTTTTTTTTCACACTGATTAAAACATTAGGGCATACAATATTCTGTTATAACTTGAGGCAAAATATTTCTTAGTCTACACAAAAAAAGATGTATCTACACTAAAAGAAAAAGGATTATTAATGTTATATCTTATAAAGACTGCATTAAAAATTTTCTAAACTTCTTCAGAAAACATGATTATATAGTTGCACTTGAATTCAGTGCCAAAATTTAGGGTCAAGTTTTGATGCCCTGCAAAAACACAATACACCCATGCAGACCTAGCTCCCAGAATTTCTGACCTCCATTGAAATATCCAACTCTCTATTTTCTAGGGATGACTTTGAGAGAAATTATCCTTTACTTCCTAGGTGCTTTGAGCATTCAGTATTACAGTCTAGAAAAACATGCCAAAGTATTCCAATTTGAAAGTGAGCCTATTTAAATCAGAAACAGATAATACTTGAAACCAGCTAACCAAATCAGTGGTAAATGCCAATTTCTTAACACCTTCACATCAATAATTTATGCCCTCTTGATTAGACAGACCTATCAAATACCGATTACAGAGTTTAGTGAATTTCTGTCAGTCAGTGACTTGTGAAACATGAATGAACAGGCAGGATCTGTCATCTGATGTTACAGACCATGAATCTCATTATCACTTATGTTTCATGGTCTATCTTTAGATGGCTACAAAAATGGGTTTAAGGCTTACCTTCAGGGTCCATGTTTGAATCTTTTTCTGTATACATAAAAATATCCACTGTATTCAGTTATCCGTCCTGAAAGTCTCACTTGTTTTTCATTGTTAACAGTGAAACACTGAAGGTTAGAAAAAAACAGAGACTCCAAACCAGTGTGAAAGTCCTCAAAGAACAATTTGCACCAAAAGCTGTAGTAGCTAAAATTCAAGCATATTATACTTTGGGCAATAAAGGTTTTCATGTTCAGTGCATTAGATTCTGATTATACCAGTCTGTAAAATTCAACAAGTTTTACTATTTCCTAGCAAGCTATTTTAAAAAGTGTCAATCTACTCCGAATATTAAAGTGGCAAAACTTTGTATTTTTAAAAAATTTTACAAATATTCAGCTTCATTGAAAGTTTTATCTCTCATAAAAGCAATACAGACTCTTCTACAAGGTATTTTATAGTTTAATAGAATTACTGAAACTCTCCTTGGACACATAGATATTTTTATATGACTGTTCGCTCCTTGACTAGTAAAACACTTGAGAAAGGAAAACAATATAATAGATGTTCCAAACTGCTGAAGGGCTTTATAATTGGTTGCTGACCTGATCTCAGACCTACTAGCACTGTCTTCTTTTGAACAACTCTTTCCTGCTTGCAAATGAGGTTGTATGCTTCCATTCTCAGATTTAAAGGCCATGCAAAATTACTTTTTCTGTACAGTACTCCAAATCCACTATGCTTTACATCTGTCCCTTTTGCCTGTCACTCATACTTCTAAACTTAAATTTAGCACCTAACATAATCTGTTTGATGAAGGTAGAGATACAGCTCTTGGCCTTCATGAATACGTGATAGCAGCTTTCAAGACAATACTCACTCGACAGACTTCAGAGTTTTAGTACTAACATTAAAAAGTGATTTAGTTTCCACATTTTCAAAGGGCAAACAGACACTTCCAGTCTGAACAAAATTAAGTTTATATTAAGAGAAACATTTAACAAGAGAGAAGATTTCAATGTCCTTTTGTGACATTGGAGGTGGATGCTGAAAATGAGAAAGATGGAAACCCTCTACCCTGTAGTAAGAGATGTGCCACTTGGGTCTTCCTGAGACAAGTCTTTTCAGAGACAGAGTTATAAATAAAGTTGTCTTCCTTATGAAACTCATTATCCTACCTAAGAGAGGTCTGGAGATCAGTCATTCATGCAACATTCATAAAAGAAATGGAGGCCACATGTCTCAGGACACTTTGTCAACACTGAAAACTAAACAAGAAAAAAAAAGAGATGTGGAAAATATTTATCTGCTTAGCTAATAAGCTGTGCCTCTACAGAGATGCTTTATGGTTGTCTAAACCAGTAGACTTGTGTAACCACTTTTTATTTCTGTAGAGACTCCAAGTAAAGGGACATGTATACCAAGTCCAATTTTTTTTTAAGTTATGGCTATTTTAAAAGCCAGATTACACATGTGTTTTAGAAATGTTCCTCAAAACAGCACTGTAGTCAAAATTCTCATCACACTAACTCTGCTTAGAGTAGCACTCCTCTGCAACATGTTAAAAATAATGAAATTAACAAACAGAAATTACAAATACCATATTTACTAATATATGCTGTCTAAGTGTCAAAATACACTGTGTTATGTCTTATCTGTCAGCTGTCATGGCTGTTTAAGCCTGGCCAGCATTCCTTGGTCTTGCTTCAGCTCCTTCTGCGCTTGTTCTCTGGTTTACAGTGATCCAAGACAGCAGAAGGCTAAGGAGGAACTTACTGCAAACTGAGAGTTCATTGACAATTCTAGATCTTCTAACTTTCCTTTTGCATGAGACCCCTCATCGGGTTATGTTAAAAGGACTTGAATGAGATAAGGCCATAGGAAAAGTTTGTCTTCTTCCAGAGGTTAGGCTGCATCTCAGAAATCCTTGCGAATGATGAATACTGCAGTGTAGTGCAGTTGACCAAAATTCCAGGTGTGACAGTGAAGTGAGGTCATAAATGAACCCCATGCTGATAATAAGAGCTTGGCACGTCCTTAAGTTGTAATTATAAATTTTTGAATGGGAACTTTCAATATATTAGGCCTAGTTCAAATGTGTAAACCCAGCCTCTAGTGATGCTGGTGATCAGCTTTCTTTTGTGTTACAGTGCCTTTTCAATCAAGATATGCCTATGCTTTTTCCTTGAGTCTATGTACAACTACATACAGTAATTAGGTAGAATTCATTAAATATTTTAGTCAACTACAATGTATTCTGTAAGATCATACTAAGGAACATTGGAAGATGCTCATTCTTCAAATATGGATGGAATCCTTCTTTTACTATTTTTTGAGATAAAAAGCTTTGCACGTATTTGCTATTCTGTTAAGAGTTTCTGGAATAAAGAAAATTTGGCTGTAGTTTTTAAATTTCTTCAAGGATGCAACTATTAAGTAATTTGAACACAGGCTGAGAATATACAGAAGATTGTGAATCATTCTACAGAGACTCAAAAGAATTATACAGTTGGAGATGATACTCAGCACTATTGTACAGAAATAAAACCACAAAACATTGCATATGTGTTTCAACTGTGAAGTTGAAATTCTTTTAACTGAAGGTTTTTTGTATCTATTATTTTAGATACCACAAGAGAAATTTTGGCTCCTAATTGAAGGAAATGTGTTCTCTTAATTACAACATTGAGAAATTTAAAATGGCTTAGATTGTTTGCATTGTTTTCACACTACAAATAAAGAGCACACATTCATGTATAGCACAAGCACTTCTGAAATGTCTTTAAACAAACAAGTAATATAAATTTACACCTACGGAGCCAGCAGTAAGCTTCCATTTAGGGAATCATGAACCCAGAAACATAAAAGTGTACGTCCATTCTAGCTAAAGAAGAGACCACTGCAGAGAATTCTCTTCTATCTTTTTTAAAAGAAGAAACACTATTAAAACTTATTGTGGCTAAGCAGTAAATTTTTCAATCAAAAAATAAAATACGGGGAGTTGATTCTGTAGCATAATGAATTGTTGCCATGCTTAAGATGAAAACATCCTTTACATGAAAGTATTTCACAGATATAAAGTGGTTGCAAAATGTATAAGAAAATAATAATTTACTTATTTTAAATTAAGAAAATTACAGTAAAATTTGAACTCACATCTTTATAAACATTGTATAGTGTCACATTTGCCAATAGGATACTTTTTATTAGTTATTATGGGGACTCACAGGTATTAAATTACCTCTAAGGAGAAACTTTTTTTCCATTAACTCAATAGAAATGGAAGAAGACTTGTAAAGGAATAATTATAAAGATGCTGAATATCAATGCTTACACATTTTAAAGCCAGTACTTTCACTGGTTTATTTACTTAACTAAATTTTTATATGTCCTACAGATTTGTTGTAAGATACCTTGTACTCTTCACAAACAGAAAGAGGAAATGCAGATTAAAAAGTTAGCTTTATAAACACAGGCTTTTCTGTATAAGTTAGTTTCATTAGGCTGATGAAAAAAGGAAAAGATAAAAGGATCCATCCACCTATTGATGTTGTCCAGACAGTATTGCAGCTTTCCTTACACATGACCTGATAACAATTACCTGAAAGGTAAATATCAAAATTAACATTGACTTCAAGGAAAGGATGAAAAATAAGAAATCACTTTGCAATTTTGCTTAGAGTTATCATCAAGGCATTGGATATATGCATGGCAATGAAAGAAGGCTAAAAACATGCTTGAGTTGCAAGCCAGTGTAAGCTGGCAGCAGCTAGTTCAAACCAAAAATCACAGGAATTAATAAACAAGATAGAGGGTTGAAACTCTTTATAAGGATGTGATACTTTCCCAGTCATTGTAGTCTTTTAATCTCCCATTTCAAGATATCAGTGAGGAAAAAAAATATTAAATCACAGTGTCCTAAAAGTCTACAATCAAAGGAGTAAAACCAATGAAACTGAGACTTTGATCCAAGCAGAAATTAAAAGGAAACAGGCAACCTTTCCAATCTGAGCCCAGAAATTCACTGTGGGTTTTCAAGTCACAGTGTAATAAGATACAAGCATTGCTAACAATTTTAACACTTCTGAACACTTAAAATACTTTTTTGTTTTCTTATATCGCTATTAGTTTCTAACACTGAAAGACATTCTTTAAAACATCCAAGTAGAATGTTAATGGGCAGAGGAGAATTTTATTTCAAAACAAAGTCCTGAAATTGGTGAGTCAATAACTGGAGTGGTATTATAGTCACCAGGTGTGTCGTAGCTCCTTCCTTCCCTCTTAAGTCTTCTGTCAAAGGAAAATCCAACACTATCAAAATTCACTACCAAATCAGAACACCATCACCATGCAAAAAGGAAAACAGTCATCACATAACTTCAAAATCTTTGCCTTCTAGCAAATGCTGAAAGAAAATACAATTCTTACTGTTTAACCAAACACAGTCCTAAGTCTCAAAATCACAGTCTATATTTTTGTCTGAGAGTGTTATGCAAGTCAAAATCACTTTCTATTTTTATCTCCTTCCAGAGCTTGGAATCTCTTCTGCTCAAGCAATTCACTCTCAAAATCTAAATTTCCAATCTCAGTTTTATCTATCTCTGACTGAAGTTTGTCAGAAATGGAAGGTTTCTTCTCCCACTCATCTTGAAGTTTTAAAATCTCACCTTCCCATCTGAGGACTGCCATCAGAGATTGCACAAGCAGATGAAATTTAAGGGAATTCAAAGCTTCACTGTCATTTTAAATTACTTCCTTCTGCAACACTAACATAAGCACATTTTAAATCCTAGAGTGGGATTGCTTTTTGCTCCTCAGTTTTGAAATATATATTAAAAAGCAGATTTCTTTCACATACTTGTGCAAGGAGTGATGCTTGAATGTAAATGGTGTTTCGATTGTAACTGCTTTTATCTTCTAAATCGTAGTTGCTTTCTGCAAAACAACAGAACATGCTCATTCCCTTTCAAAGAAAACAGTTACAAAATGACTCATATACCTGTCAGAGTAAAAAAAGCATACTTTTGTTAAAAAAAGAATTAAGCCCCCTCTCCATCACAACAATACCACTGTTAATTGCTACATTGCTTCAAGAAACAAAAACTCAGTGAAAATAATCAAATTGTTGGAAGCTAATTGCAAGAAGCTTAAGCTCTTTGTTCCATCACTGTATTTCACAGAGCAGAGGCTTCAGGAAAACAAATTCTTTAATTTCTGGCTTTCAGATCTTTGCTTTTCTTCTCAGCTTACTTCATATGCACTGACTATTGATTTTAACTAACTACTGCAGCACAAACTGTTACTTCAAAGGGGAAACCAGAGTTGCAGCAGCATCCACGCCACTGTGGCTCCACACCAGCTGTGCTGCCAGACACTGGGTGCAGTAACTTCCCTCCTGTGTCTTGGTTCAGACCACAGCCCCTCTTGCTTGTGATTTCTATAAGCAACTTCTGCTCAGTTATGATTAAATCCATAAAGGGTATGGGGGAGGAGGGTGGGGGTGGGTGGGCGTGGCTGGGGAAAAGCAGGACATGACAAAATAGGGGACAGGACACAGACACATGACCAAAACAAAGAAAAAACAAACAGAAAGAAGACCTCAAGTTAGTATTCTCGAAGACCATACTCATTAGCAGAAAGGCAGTGTGTTAGCATCTTTTTATCACAAAATATTGTTATAGCTGCAAATTAAGAATAATCCCTATAAAAAGTGAAATACCACTGTAACTTTATGACCTGCTTGATTTCAAATCCTGGAATTTCAAATTTAAAAAAATGGAAATTAATTGTAAATCAAGAGTAAGTTCTTAAGGTCAAAGACCTCTCTAGTTTTCCCATGTCACAGAAAACAGGATTTGATTTTATTTTATTTGTAATGACAAGTTCTGTTACTTAATTTAGTTTTATAAAAACACGGACCTAAAGAGTCAAGTGGAAATTCCACAATGACACATTTCTTTAATCTTGATAATTTAGTGTGGGCTCTATAAGTAGCAGGAAAAAAGGGACAACAGACACTGTAAACTCTTCTCACCTTTCAGAGTGCTTTGAACACAATAAAGAAAACTGAATGAGACAATTTGAGAAAAAATATGATTATACCATATGTGGTAAAATAATCATTAAGTTTCTACC
The DNA here is from genome assembly GCF_047495875.1 of Pithys albifrons albifrons. Lineage (NCBI taxonomy): Eukaryota > Metazoa > Chordata > Aves > Passeriformes > Thamnophilidae > Pithys > Pithys albifrons. The sequence goes on along the minus strand of NC_092459.1, from coordinate 50,839,527 downwards.
TAAAAACAAGTAAAACAGATGAACCACCAATGTTGCTCCACCCACCTGAAATAGAAAGCATTGCCAAGCATCAAGTGACCATAATACAGTCAAAGACCTCACAGATATATTACCTGTTCCACATGAATTCCTTCCTAAGAAAATATCTGTGGTAAAATCCCATCAACTTGAACAGGCCCAAAACCTCATTCCCAGATCCACTCTCAAACAGTACTCTAAATAAGTTTTCCAAATTCAGAACTTTGCTTTAACCTTAACTGCAGCAGATTCATTACACAAAACTTTCTGGATTAAGCCTAAAGAGATGAAGGTGAGTGGGCTTTTTATTTTTTATTTTAAAAAGGAAACAGCAGATGATATCTGGCTGTGGATAAATTTGACTGATTCAATATCTGACTGACAGATTCAGTATCTGAATCATTCAACATAGACTCCATTTTGAGTCAGAAGTGAAGAAGTCAGAGTAAATTCCATCCCAAAAGCAAATGTTCAGCAACCTTAAAACTAGCAGAATTGAAAGTCCTCCTAAAGTATTCGATTCTCTGCACTTGATAATGAACATAAAACTTACACAGTTTCATAGAGCTAGAAATTTACCCTGTATTTAAAGTACATTAATGACCTTAAAGCTGCATTCCAAAATCAAGTTCCACCTCATTGTTAGAAGTTTACATCTAGGGAAAAGAAAGATACTATTTATCCCTTTAGTAATGGAAAAGCAGAAGGAGCTCAATTCAAATCTGTTTCAAGAGGCAGCAGCCAACACACAGGGAAAAAAAAAAGTTTTATCCATTAAGCAGGTGCACAGCTCCAGACAAGCTACACTCCTGCTGTGGTGGTTGCTGACAAAATATACAAACGTGGGCTGGTGTACAAGGATTGGTGATAATAGAAAGGCAAGTTTCATTAGTTCTGCTACTAATGGAATAGTTTGTTTTAGCTTCTAAATGTTATAGAAAAGCATAACAGCTATTAGAAACTTTGAAGATTACATTTGATCATTAAAGTGTGAAATAGAAAAATATATGTCTCTTTTAATTGAAAAGTTTAATGTAGCCTTTATGGCAGTCACCTCCTGATGTATCCGCAAATGTCTGCAGAAAATTATTTTGCTGGGCATCTTTTACATATGCCAGGAGATTCTAACTATGGGAATTAGATGATGAGGACAGAGACAAATTAATGGAGATTCAACTGAGATTTTCATAATTAACACTTGAGGTGATCACTTTGTCCTTTTTAGATTTCTAGTTATATAAAAAAAGGGAAAAAAATTTGCAATCCTAGAGAAATCATTTTAGTACTTCTTACAGGAATACCTCTCCATGTAATGTATATCTAAAGTGTAGATTTGATTGTGTGTAGGTGCAGCACTCTAAAAACTTTAATTCTTCTATTGCACTAGTCAAGTTTGTACTTATGTAAGGTAAAACAAAGATAATAAAGCTGTGAGGCCTCAAGGAACACGAAAACAATTGTGCTCTCTGATGCATCTCATGTTGCATAAACTATGTTCAAAAACCCCTTTGTACCCTGGAGACTAAGTTATAGGCTCAACACGTGAGGGTTCAAAGATTAAAGCAGGCTGATAGAGAAAAACATCTTTAATACTTTCAAATATATGGATGTGTAATTCATAGTTCAGTTCTTACTCTTAAGTATTTTCAGAACCAACAAAAAGATATTGAAGACAATATAATGATAAAGAGTTTTGTGGAACTACTTTTATTTCTCAATTATGCCAGAATTTAGGTCATAACTTGTGGCAGAGAATATGTAACAGGTTCATCAAAAAACTGGAACTGCATCTGTCAGAAGAAAATAGGTATGAGGTACATAGAAGGAGTATCTACAACTGCAGTAGCCCCTAATACACCACAAAGCTTGTATTCCATCCTCCCCAGCGGCATGAGAGAAGTTCAATATTCATTCAATAATTGCAAGACTATACTGAATCTAAATGTGAAAACTAAAAAGCCGAGTTTGAAAATCATAGAATGGTTTGGGATGGAAGGGACCTTCAAAGGCCATCTAGTCCAACCCTCCTGCAATATGCAGGGACATCTTCAACTAAGTTAGGTTGCTCAGAGCCCTGTCCAACCTGATCTTGAAAAGTTCCATGAATGGTGCAACCACCACCTCTCAGGGCAGCCTGTTCCAGTGTTTCAACACCCTCACTGTAATTTTTTTTTTACTTATGTTCTATATAAACCTATCCTCTTTCAGCTAAAAACTGTTGCCACTTGTCCTGTCACTACAGGCCTTGGTAAAAAGTCTCTCCCCTTTTTTTATAAGCTCCCTTTAAGTATTGAAAGGCTACAATAAAGTCTCCCTGGAGCCTTGGCTTCTCCAGGCTGAACAGCCCCAACTCTTTCAGCCTGTCTTTATAGGAGATGTGCTCCAGTTCATGAACACTTCCATGGACCTCCTCTGGACCCACTCCAGCAGGTCTATGGCCTTCTTATGTTGAGGACCCCAGAGCTGGATGCCAAACTCCAGGTGGAGTCTCACCAGAGAGGAGGAGAGGGGGAGAATCACCACCCTTGACCTGCTGGCCATGCTGCTTTGCATGCAGCCCAGCATATGACTGGCTTCTGGGCTGTGAGTTCACACTGCCAGGTCAAGTCCAGCTTTTCATCCACCAGCAAGTCTTTCTCCCCAGGGTTGCTCCCAAATCTCTTTAGCCCTCAGCCTGTATTTATGCTTGGGATTGCCCCGACCCAGATGCATGACTTGATACCTCGACTTATATACATCTATATTGTCACAACTGTGTGTCTGAGGACCATGACACTGAGACTCTGTACAACTCACAGGGAGCATAATGTGGGTCACACAATTTCCTCACCATTTGCATGGGAGAATTCATATTCCTTTCTCCTCAGATTAGAGTCAGCCAGGAACAGCTTATCAGGTTTCAATAAAAGCTCTTTCCTTGAGTTTAATGGCTCAAGTTGACCAGAAAGACATTGCCTATTGACTTTAGATCAAAAGTACTTGAAAGCAATAACATAGGAAATAAACCTCTCTTCACTGTGAAATAGGTATTTGCAGAATCCAGGGGATAACTGATAACTACACAACTGAAATCTGTGAGCTCTTTACTACATTTGGAACATTTTGAATATTCTGTCAGAACAGATGTAGTATATTCAACTAGCAAAACAAAAGTAGCAGCAAAAAACCAACTTCGTTATCTGGTAGCTTGTCTACAGCTTATATAATCAAGTTAAGGGACGTGATTGCTGAATGGGCCCTTAGACAGGTAATTTGATAGATAGATAAGTAGCTGTTGGTTGGCACATACAACTTCATTTGAACTGGCAATTTGACACTAGGGAATACAATTTATATCCTTGCTATACAGTGTGGAAAAATACCATAGCTGCCAGTATAAAATAAGATGCAAAAGGAAAAGCAAATACTGAAGAAAAAACTTCAATAATTAATATAGAAGACAAACCACAACTTAAGGAGGCCATACATGTGTGAGAAAAAAATTCCATCTTAAAGAGGTGCATAGAAAATAACATTCCTACAATTTCCACAGAGGGTTCAGACCTCTAACATTTCTATATGATGCTCAGTTTTGTAAATGCTACATACTATTAATGACCACTGATTTATGTGACAGCAGAACAACAGGAATAAGTTTTTTATCATATTTAAGGGCTTCAGTGTGAAGCAAAGCAGTGTGGCACCAAATCAGCATGAAAGTCTGTGCACTAGAAAGAGAAGGCGGAGAGAGAAGAGGTGAAGGAAAAAGAAAAGTAAAAATGATGACTTAGAATTAAAAATGCCTAGAAAAATAAACAAGGGGCTCAGGAGAAAGAATCTGAAAGAAAAAACAAAACAAAACAATCTGAAATACATCACATTGAGGGATAGGTTTCAGAGAAGGAAACAAAAAATTCATAGGAACATTGGAAGCTGCATGCTTCTACAATGTTGATATGAAATACACAAACGTGTACACAGCACACACATCTCTGTTGATAAATATGGGATATTTAAGCTATTATTATACCCAAATTGCAGATGGCCAAATTATTTTCCAAGGTTGGTTTCAAGCCTGTTATTTATCAGTCCAGTCAAGGTTACCAGAGTGCCAGTAATAAAGATCATGCTCCATCAAGGTGTTAGGCATTTTTAAAATGCACAGAGATGCTGATTTGATAATGTTTCAGCACTACATGGAGCACTTTCAGCAAAATTATTTCTTATAGTCATCTCTTAACATGCAAAGTTCAGTATCTGGAATTGGTAAAAGGGGGTAAAAGGAGATGAAAAAATAGATTGATGCAGGCGGGTATAAGTCCAAAATAACTCATCAGTAAGAATGTCATTATATAAGATAGGACCTCTTTGAATCTGATAATTTTAATGTCAATATGAGGCCTACTACCTATATTCTTTTTTGTTTCTTTTAAGTAGTTTCTTCATACTCTTCTTGGTATTTTCACAAATAGGGAAAGATATATGTATATAACTTGTGAATCATGAAGGATGGGCTAACCTTTTTCCAGAGACATGTTCTCATTATAAATGAACCACATGAAACTCCTGAGGTCCTTCCAGATAAAAGACACTACCTCTGGAAAAAACTATTTCCTTTTCTAAATTCTGGGTCAGAATGAGATCATCAGAATTCATATACTTGAAAAGAAAGTCTCTGGAAGCATTCTGAAAATTTAAAAGTCTGACCACCAGCTAATTCCAGGTAAGTTAGTGTAGTTTTAAATTTTAATTCCATATTTACTTCTGCTCCACTTTTGTTTAGATTTATTTTTTTTCACTGCCTTAGTTATAAGAACTAATTCTAAAACAACTTCTATAATATACCTGTTAAAATAAGATATTAAATGAACAAATGTTCAGGATAAAAATATGTATTAATGCATAGCCACTTCTTGTCTTCCTATCTGAAGTCTTGGTGACCAGGACTGCAAAGAAAAACTCTCTTCAATGGCACAATATCTGTGGTTGATCTTTATATTTTCAAACATCATTGCTCTTGGATTACCAGTCTTTGACAAATTTTCAGTACATCATAATATTTCTTCTTCCTCAGTTTTCTGGAGATTCTCTTGCATATGTTTTAAAACATACATTTTTTATAGGAAGTTAATTTATTCATCCACAAGAAGAATGAAATAGTATTATGAAGGCTCAAGACTATTACTCGAATTGGGAAATACTTTGAATTGTTTTGATGCAAAATTTAATTTATGAAATTTAACTAGCAGTCAAATTTGCTGTGAAACTAGCTATTGTTTTATAATTACAGGAAGACACTTAAAATGAAAAGTGGATTGAAAACTAAAAGCAGAAATTTTCTCTCATCGCATTTTCAGAGTATCCTGGTCTTCCATACCAAAAATAACCTCCCTCTTTATGTACTATTATTTTAAAAATAAAATTTATTTCAGAAGATTATTAGTATAAATTGAGATAATTTCCCATCAGAAACACGTTGAACACTAAACGTTATTTTAAAATAATCATGCATTTCTTTGCAAGCTTTTGTAGGCTTTTTGTGCATTTTTGGGTAGCTTTTCCACTATATTAATAATTTACATCAATTCATATATTTTGTTTTGAAGTCAGATATTAAAGATTCAACATAGCAAAGCAATGACTCACAGTATGTAAAATTCAGAGAAGTACTTTTCCAGACTTTTGATTCTGAGAATAGAAATATGCATCTCCATTTAATAATTTCTTTGCTGGTTTTAATAATCTTAAAAGTCTTATAAACTATCCGGAAACCCCTGTCAAGGTCAGAACTTCTGCTGGGTAACATTTCAATACCTAATGAAAGAAGCCATTTCATAAAGAGCCTGAAACCTAGGAAAATCTAGTTCTAGTTGGTTAGAATTAACTTCTCTTCCAGTTGTGTTAAATTGATTTCTGAACAATTTATGCCTCCAAGGTGTCTGCCAGAACATCATATAGAAAGTAAAATTCAGCATTAAATGTCTAACACAGAGAGATCTCATAGAAGATAGAGATTTAAGCAAGTGAAAAGATCAGGGTCTTTCATGTCACTAAGATGCAATCTATACATCAGTTTGGATCATATGTGAGTCAAACTACCTAACAAAGCACCTAACATATCAGTCTTGAAAGGAGTGGCCTGATGTAAATAATGATCATGACTTAGGAATCTTAGTTAGTCTGAAAAGTTCAGTGGCACACAACCCAAAGTTCAACATGATATATCCTCCACTCAGTCAGGGAACTGGAACAGCCCCTTTGCTGCAGCTAAGCCTTTTGAGACTCACAAACTAAGCATCCTGATCTGTGAGGAGTATCCAAAAGGCATACTCTGAGGAATAACTCCAGGATTTCCTCAATACTGTTTGCATCAAAAAGCCACAGAAATATGTGGAGGGGGAAAAGCACATGTATAAATGAAAAGTATCTTAAGCAAGTGCTCTAACAAACATGCTAGAGTCAGGCATCCAGCTATCCATGCTGCTTTTGTTTACAGTACACTGTATGTTTTTGATCAAGTGCTGGCAAATATGGGTCCACAAATTACCCAAATGCTCTGGCAACCAGGCTGTAGTAGTCATGCTGAACTTTTTATCAGCCAAGCATCTACAAGTTTACATAATCACACAAAAATTTCTCTTGAATCTGGGTTAACTATATTATAGGACACCAGGTGATCATACACAGCATTATTTCCTTCCAAATCCAGGAGATATACATCACAAAATAGCAAGTTACATAGTTTTAAATATGAGTATGTAGATGGCAGTTTATAGGTACATGCATCTTCATTCAGGCTCATTATTTAGAAACCTAGCATTAGCTAAACCAATACCAATACTTAGGAGACAAAAAATGCATTCTTCCCCATGAAATTATGTCTGAAGGCACATTTCTCCCCATTATTCTTTTCTCTTTGACCAAAAGCTACATTTGAGTCATTAAGATGAAGAATTTTCCCTTTCAAATCCATGAAAGTTTCAATTCTCATTTTAGTTTGGAAATGGTGACAGTTTGTGAATTACAGGTTCCTGTACTCGTCTGACTGAGATTTATCAGCAAGGTCAGAGATGGCAGTGCAGGAACAGCATAGTAATTAGAAAGGTGATTGTTCTGCCAGCTAGGTGTAAATTGTCCCAGCAGTGCACAGTGAAGACTTTATTTTATGCGTAAATTAATAGCAGTAGCTATCAAACTACAGCTGGCAAGACAGCCAGCTGAGTATAAATGGAAATTCCAGGCTGCCAGTGTTCCTGTTGGAAAAACAATGTCTTCACAACATGAACCTTCAGCTGTTTGAGGTGACAAACCAGAAAGGGAAAACACCACCTCAAGCACCTGCCTCAAAAATGAGCAGCTGATCCTCAAGATAAAGCCAAAAGCAGAACACAGAAAAATCCTTCAAGACCAGTTATATGATATAGTACAAGACATAATGTTTGAGGTTTTATGTTTTTTGCAAATTACACATGAAGTGCAAAACCTCTAAATAGGACTGTTAGTTCCTAAGGCTTCTATACTTAGTCATCCCTTCAACCTTTTCCTTCTGCTTTTGCTTATAGAGATGGATAGTAGTTAAAAAGAAAACAGTTGTACAACAAGGTGGCAGCCTCATTATACAGGGTCTCCAGCAGCAGAAACAGGAATTTTGAACTGGTTACCCTTTATACATACTTTTGCACCTTAATGACAAAACTACCCTTTGAACTGACTCACTGAACACATGTGAGTGAAAATAAATCTTGAGCAAAAAAAGCTATTATACTCAAAATATGAAATTGAGGTGAGGACCTCAAGTGAACATCCTTCTTTTCCAGGAAAGATGGCTTGCTTTGGTTCTTCCACTCTGGAGAAAAAACATTTTCCTTGCTGCTTATAAGTTTTGAGAATGAATGATGGAGAAGGAAAAGAACTGTGTGAATTGGTGCAAGATCTGACCAAGAAAATACCGTAAGAGGGTGAGAGATATCACAGCTGAGTTGTAAGTAGATTTACTAGATACCCTTCTTCATTAACCTGTTGTAATTACTGCCCCATACTTGTAGGGACTGGTTTTGGTATAACAGGTTTGCTACTTGTTCAGAGTAGACAGAGGAGTAGTGAGGGAAGAATGATGCTCCACTGTTAAACAGGAGGCTTAGGACAGCATAAGATATTTTGACCATTGCAGGAATGGCTAATTCAGAACAAGACTTGTATGAGAAGATACAGAAATATATGGTTTTATTTCTTTCTTTACTTATGCTAAAGTTAAAACTAGTACTAAAAAATCCTTAACAACATTCCGCAGACTTATCTGTTTATATGAACGCTCATTTGCAGTGTGTAACTGTGTGAGTGTGCTGTTCTCACCTTTTTAAAATATGAATGTGATATGAGTAAGATGGGAATTATGGCTAAAAGGCAACTTAAAAAGAAGTTAATGGAAAAGACATTTCAGAATTAATATCTGTTGGGATTGTTTAGAATTCAAAACTTTACAAGAAAAAATAAATAAATAATGGTACAGGAGGAAACCAGGTATCAGGCTGCCATCCCTCAGCAGTGTCCCTGCCCTCACATGGGGTGTCTAGGGCTACAGCCCTTCAGAGACATACTTCCTCATCACAGAGCATCTCCTTCCAAGAGTACGTTTCACAGAATCACAGAACATGCCGAGTTGGAAGTGACCCTCAAGGCTCACTGATTTCAACTCCTTTCCCTGCACAAGAGAACCCAAAAACTCACGTCCTGTGCCCAAGAGTATTGTTCAAATACTTCCTGCACTCCGTGCTGGAACCACTTCACTGGGGAGTCTGTTCCAGTGCCCAACCACCCTCTGGGTGAACTTCTTTCTAATACCCAACATAAACCTCCTCTGACACAACTTCAGGTTATTCCCTCAGGTTCTATCGCTGGTCACCATAGAGAAGGGATCAGTGCCTGACCCACTTTTACCCTTAACAAGGAAATTGCAGGCTGCAATGAGGTCCCCCACTCAAGTCTTCTCCAGGCTGAACAGACAAAGTGACCACAGCTGCCCCACCCCTCATAACGCTTCCCCTTGAGACCCTTCACCATCTTCACTACCATCCTTTGGATGTTCTCCAGCTGTATTTCCTTTGGTTTGCATCACTGTGTCACCTATTGCAGTGGCTACTGCCCTTTCGTCTGTTTGAGCAAAGTGCCATGTTCTGGCGTGCAGTGGGCCACTGCCATCCTTTGGTAGCCCTGCTGATGCCCCAAACCCTTCTGATTCTGTCTGGTATTGGAGAGCATCCTGACCACTGATGCCTCAAAAATACTGGGCATAATGGACTATAAGCTGTACAAAAAGAAACAGATGACCCAGAGCTGAAAGGAAACAGCAGAGATGACTGATGAGGAAACCTAGCACAGCTTTTGACAATTACTGCCTGAAGCTGAAGAGAGATGATATATTGTGTGTTCAAAAGGGCTGCAAAATAAGCTGGCAACACCCAAAAAAAGTTGACTTTTATGGTCTATAAAAATACTAACAGTTTCTTCTCATAAAGCCCATAAAATAATTCTACTTCAGCATCAAACCATTTTTAAATCATATAGTCTGAGTTTCAAAATTGAGTGTTTTTAGCACAGTCATTGACAGTATTCAGAAAGAAATCAAAAAATCAATTATAGAAACAGTGAGTAATGATAAAAAATACCTCTTTAACTTCATAAAATAAAAAAAAATCTTATTTTCAGGATCTTAAGTTTTAATTTATTTCTACATAGTAACACATACACTGGAACTACTGGGTTTTTTTGCATTTAATAAATTTCTCATGCCAGCAAAGCTGACATGGGGAGCTGTCAACCTCTAAACCTGTGCACAGACTTCAGTCATGGATGAACTGAGAGCTTAAACCAAGGTCTGGATCATAGAGCAGAAACCTCTGAGTTCATCTATGCCCTGTGTAGGTGTGCTTGTGAAGAAAGGGCTTGTTCATGGTTAAATACACATGGATGAGAACATCTGCATTTGACACTTACCTCTATTTATTTTCTTCTTTTAAAGCCGGAAAGTTTATTCCTACAGGCTCTGGTAGCAGAGAAAGTTCATTTGGTAAAGCATTTTCCAGGCTACTCTGATCATTCAAGGTATGAATAACAAATTGAGAACAACCTTTCTTGGAATAAAGCTTCCATCAATCAAAACAAGGTTGAAACACACCCACTAATTTACAAACACAGAGCATATAATCTATATTTTTTTCCTTATTTGCACCTGCTCACTTGTCCAGCTATCACTGAACAGGGAGGGATGTGGTTGAAATCAGGAATTCAGAGGACAGATATATTGTTAAAAATCCTCAGTGGGCTTGCCCACTTCTAAAAGTTGTATTAATTAAGAACATTAATGCTCAATAAGTCCGACACAAGATTGTGCTTGTCTCTGCTAGGTATTCATATATCAAGCCTTTTGATCACTAGTTTAAGTGTTCAGAATCATATTTAAACATGCCAATAAGCCTTGTTCTAATTACACAATAACAGCAAAAACAGCTCCTAGAATTTCTACCAGGACCACATTTTCAAGATTTAACCCCTGTCCTCAGAAAAGTTTTTTGCCCTTTAAAAATACCAGACCTGAAAACTGACTAAGATGATCTCAACTTAAGAAAGAGAAAAAAAAAAGTTAAAAAAAAAAAAAGCTAAGGGCAGAGAGTGATGAAGGATCAGAGACTTTGGAGCTTGAGAAAGAACACCTATGGATTCAAACTGCTGGTATTCACAAATTTAGCTTCTTAAGGTTTTGTCTTATGTTGTTTCAGACAGATGACCAAAAATAACTTTATATGATTGAAATATATGTTTCCAAAATACCTGCCTTTAACACTGAATTTGCATTTTGACCATAGAAAAAGAGCATATTCTTTAGGAAAGCTGAATGAAAACAAAACCAACCAATCAACCAAAACAACAAAAACCCCTAAGTAAAATAAAAATGTTTATCGAGAATGGATTCATATGTCCCTGTAAACTCAATCAGATCTCTCAAGATGCATACCTCAGTAACGAGATGCAGTGTAGTGAAATATACCCTTGGGAGATGAAGCCAATTTTCATCACTTTAGTTGTTCCATTAAAAATTCTGAAGATTTCCAGGGACAGAAGGCAATAATCATGCAATTGTTCATTTAGTCCAAATTTCACTTTTCCATTACAACCCATTTTGACAAAATATGATTGATTAGCCCAAATTAAGAATTAAAAGTGTAAAATCATACTTTTGCATTGAAACATCACAAAAAACCCCACCTGGTACATAGACCCTTTAGTTAAAAATATAAAGAGGGTTCAAAATATGCTCAAAACAAGTGTAATTTTTGCTACTATTGCCTGTCTTCCCTCTCACATTTGTATCCTCCCTTCCTTTGCCTAGTCTCAAGTATTTTCTGAAGCATTCATCTGAAATAAAAAACTTCAGGGGTGTTGCCTTTTTTTTTATTTTTATAAATATGCTTAGATATTCTTAAACAACTATTCATGTTCTGATTCTCCCTATTTCAATGGTATTCAATGAATAACTAGTCAGTAATCAGATAAAACCAGTTTTCGATGTGTATTTTAATAAATATTAAAATCACTGGAAGCTGCAGTACTGATTTCACTGTCAAGAAAACACCATGGAAATTTGCATCATCTCCAAAATTAGATTTCCCTAGCTATGTTAAAGTGGTATAGACCTCCTTATTATCTTAGTTTGACCATTTGCTCATACATGTACTTATAAATAAAGCATTTCCTCATGGAATCATAAAATAAAGGATAAGTCTCTCTATTTATACACATATTTTGTATATATGTACACATTGCACATATACACCTTTAAAAAGCAACAGTGATTAAGTGTATCTCATGTACATTATAATGTGCTCAAACTGTAATTGTGACAGTTTTCTGTGAGTCACTTCCGTTCAAAAAAATCAACTTCTCTATTAAAAGGATCTAGTAAATGAGGTTCTCAGAAAAACATGTTGCCCATTATGGCCACACAACACCAATCTACCACTTTCCTTTTCTTCCAGAGAAGAGAGTATATAAGGGAGTAAAAACAAATAAACTGCAAATGTCAAAGTAAATAAGAGTTTTCAAAGTATAAAGGAAAAAAGCAAGATATACCCTTCAGAACTTTGTCTTTATCACCCAGCCTGAAGTCAATTTTTAACAAAGCTCTTTGACTGTTCCTGTAATTTAGCAGCTATAGCAATGAGTTCCACCCTCTGTGAATCAAAGCACACAACTTTCCCAGCATTACTTTACTTGAAGACCATTTCTTACTGCAGCATTCACTACTGGAGCATTGAATCCTGCCCTGTCATAAATTCAGCAAAAACTTCATATGCATGTGAGAACAAGCAAATAACAACAACAAAATATTTTATAAGTAGGTACAGCAAAAAACATAGGAATTACAGTGATTTTATTCTAATCAAGAATACTTTTGGAAGAAAGAGTTCACTACCACCCAGTTTAAACTAACCAAATGACCAAACTGCTTTGAATCTTGCATGTTACACTTTCAAAGAGTCATAGAACATATGCATAAATATTGAAAAGTATTATTATCTGTGAACACACAAGAGTTATTCAGTCTACAGCTAGGGCGAGAGTAACCAAGAAAGTTGTGCCACTGAACCTAAATATTTTAGTATTTGAACAAGTAGACAACTGCTACTGGACAATTTGCTCGGACTTGACTGCAGTTAACCAATGTCCTAAATATGCATGAATCTGAGAGAAAACGGTCATTCATTGTCACTTCCTCAGTCCAAATGCTTGCAGTCTGGGGTGTTATATAAGTTAGTGACTAACTTATTACATTTAGCCTTCAACATAACCAGCTGTTTCTCAATATAGGCTTTTTTACTCTGTTTTATGGCTGAAAACATATTTTTTAGCATTTACAAAGTATTAATGCCCAGGCTACTCATGCAATAAATTGGATTGCTCTGAAGGGAAGAAATTTGGGAAGACAATTACAGGAAATAACCAGTTAATGACAAACATTACCAAAATAAACTTCTTCAAGATATCTTAGATGAAAGACTAATGGTAAATCAAATTAATCATACTGTCAACCATTTTATCTAAAGCTACAAAGGAATACACACGAATTTTAAAGCAGAAACAGACTTGAAGTTCAGTTGCAGATGGCCTTGCCCTCTGTGCTTGAAAGGATGTTGAGGACTGTTTGAACTTCTACAGACAGGAGTCCCAGACAGGGCTATAGGCTTTGTGTTTCAATTTCATAAGAAAGTTGCTAGGAAGAACTGTAAGACAATGAGCTGATGACAATGACATCTCTAAAATGATACCCTGGTATGTCTTCTTTTTCAATCCAATACCACTTGAAAATCTAATTTCTATTTCTCAGATTGTGTCAGGATTAAGACTGATTAAATCAATTTTGTCCATTCCAAAAGAAGCAGAAGTGACATTTATTGTCATGGGAAGGGTTAGAGTGGTGTCTCTAAAAATCTTTTGGTAGATGATACGATTTTTTGTTAAATTGGTTCAGAGACATTACAGGCCTTTGGGCTATGAAAGGAGGGTTTGGATTCTCAAAGAGCAGCATGGACTTGAATCACTTATTTCTCATGACTGATCTGAGAGAAAAATGAATAAGCTTTCTATGTTATATTTGAGCAGAACACTTAAGCTTGCAAGAACTGTCTTCCCACAGAAATGGACAACATTGAGCTAGTGAGAGTAGGCACATTCATTCCAACTATAAGCACATTTACTAATGTAAACCTCTGATAGGCATTTGTGTCGAAACATACTGAACAATACATTTTTACAGGCAATGATTTGCCTCACTACCTGGTATACAGCAATATATTATCCCTAGAAAACAGCAGTGTTAATATTTACAGGTATAGTAAGTCATTAGTGAATTGAAAATGAGTGGAACAATGTTCAGAAATGTAGTTATGCTTTAGGTATTTTGCAGCTTTGGAGAGGTTGCTCTCTCTTCTTCATCTTCTGGATGTTTAGATGAACTATGACCTATTGAGAAAACAAGACAAAAAAATTAAAGGTGATACTTTATATATAACAGTCTGCCTTTCCTCATGCAGTAGAGCTCAGCATTTTCTATCAGTTATGCAGAGCTTTGCTTACAGAACCTATGTGGCAACAACTTCACACAGTGCTTTGAAAAACCTAAAAGCCAACACTGAAAGCTGTACATGCAAACTATTATTCTGTATTTACTTCATCTTTTTTTTTTTACACACAGATAGCGTGTTCCTTTTTATCTATCTCATTTGCAGAGTACTTTGAAATGCCTGCCTCATATAATCTCAAGAAGGAAAGAACTTTTAAAGAAACAAATTAGCAACCCAATAAAATGTGAAAGGAAGACACAGCTTTTCTCTTCTGCTGTTTCAGAGTCAGAACCCCAAGGGGACGGGGCAACATGATAACAATCAGTCCTATGAAAGGGAGATGATCCTCCTAAGATCTTGCTTAAAAATAAAATGACCACCTCCTCTACAGCATATCCTGTTTAACACTAAGCCTTTGAAGGCATATCTTCTATGAACATATTTTACTCTGCCATGTCTGGTCAGACAACTGAATGATTAAATATGTACTTGTCCCTGAACATCTTAAAAGATCACAAGACAGCTCCACTATGTATCCAGCACAGTGGAGGGAAGAAAAATGAGAAGAACAAATATTCATTGCACATTCTGTATGTTGAAAAATAGATTGCCACATTAAGAAAGCCCTCTTTTTTTCTTTTTTTTTCCAGTAGAGACATGAATTTAAAACAAACAATGAAAGATTTTGTTTGCCTGCTTTTCATAAATAAAGTACGTTTTATTTGTAATGATTTCTGAAAGTTAGTTCTAGATTTAAATTAAAAAACCTCAGGTCATTACCAAACAAAAATGCAAACCCTCTCCCTGCCCTCGAAATCTCTGAGGAATATAAATTTAGATTTCAGATTAAGGGTATGAAGCTTAATGAAGAACTCTGGGGACAAGCTGCCAACTAACAGCTACCCTGGGGAAAGTGTGACAGTACTGAAGAGAGACCAATCTCCATGTGTATGAAGCAAGCAGATTTTTAAGCTCCCTACTTCCTTCTTGATAAAGCTTAAGCATCCTCGCATTAACTACCAAGCAAAAATATCCACTCTTTTCTGCTCATCCTGACCTCATTAGCATCCTGTCAATTGTTTAAGAGAAGTCTTTTTCATTGTAAATTCTCTTTCAAACCGTACTGCCCCCCAGACCTGCTTCGCTCCAAGGGCCTTTAATTGTGCAGAGTACAGGCATTTGACAAGCACGGCAACTACTTTGATTTAATGCCACAAGATTATTTATGTGCTGCCTTAATTTTAAAGAGCAAACCTGATTAAAACCAAAACCTTGAACTCCACAATTCTATAAATAAGCTGCAGAGTCATCAGTGCAAAATGGAGATTTCCAGCAAAGGACTGTTTTACTAAGACATTTCAAAGAAAAATGGCAATAAATCGTTGCCTATGTCAATTAAAATATGCACATAGACTCTCCAGTCACAAAGTAAGATCTTCTAAAAGTCTGGAGCCTTGAAATGCACCTGTTCAGTATAGTAAAGAGAAAGGAAAGCATTTTAATTAAAAGAAACCTTCTGTCTGCTCTACACCTATGCCTAATTTACACTGCACTGATTATGCATTAAAGGAATTAAATTTCAAATGGAAATCACAGTATTTTGCCATTGTTTGGACTGTAATTACATGCTTATCAGAACAAAATCTAGAAAAAGGAAAATTCTTGGAGTAATTTAAGAGAAGTTGTAATATTACAGCAATGAGCTTGGAAAAAAGTGAATGCAAGGAGTTAGGGAAAGAAGGTTTCATTAAGTGAGAATGACTGCAATCTTATTTTATTCCCCTAATGCTGTTTTTAAAGTGCACAAGCCCTTGATCTGAAACCTGTGACCATGAGATCTCTCATCTGCCTTACTGAGTTTGAACACAAAACAGTAGTTATTATTTTTTTTCCTAAGTTGTCAGCTCTGAACATCTGAAGAAGAGTCAGTGCAGAGGTGAGTTATATAGTATTTTTAGGGTTCCAAAAAGCTTTTATGAATACATGGAAATTATGACAGTACAATAGAAACCTAGACACTTCTTAGAGGAAGATAAGCAATTAGTTAATACCACACTGTACCTCAGTACATTTACTTAGGTCATGAAAAATAGTTGAATTAAAATAACAAGATAGGAAACAATGAAGAGATGGAAAATAATGTCATTTGAAAACAGCACAGGAAATTTGTTGACTCTGCTAGTACTTTAGGCAATGAATCAGCACCTGAACAGCAGACCTATTGGGATGTGTGATAAGAACCTGGTTTCTCCAGGCAGGAAGGAGCAGAACAGCCCAGACTAGGAAGAGAGGGAACCCTGATCACCCAATTAGGAACATGAGTCCCTGCCCTGGCCACCTCCCTGCTGTCTCAGGAGGGTTTCAGCTGCACAGACTGGGGGTGCACCCACCACTGAATCAGCAGGAGACCCTGTCCTAAGATCGCCTACAGAAAAAGGTGTCACTGCTGAGGGATATGTATATATTTCCCAATAATGAACCTTTATCCTCCTCAGCCAGGGAGGGGAATAGAATGAGGCCGTCAGTGTTGCTTGTGTGAGTGCTGAGCGTCTCTGTCTCTACTGGTCTGTGTGGCTGTTTGTGTGGGTGCGTGTGCGTGTGTGTACTGGAAGTACATGCTCAGTCTTGCTGCTGTCTGGACCTGGGACATGGAGTTGGGGTAGCATTGGCTCTGTTGGACTGCTGGATAGAGGAAGCCCTTCAAGGTCAAAACCCAAACCAACACTGAAGAGTATTCAGCCCATGCCCTAAGATTTATTTATAGAAATATCTGAAATATTTTTTGCAAAGTAGAAAATAAACTGTACTTTTCAGTGTGTGACTAACACACAATTACCTTCCTTTTTCTCATTCTTAATACTGTTCCTAATCTGTGGTCCTATACCCAAATACTCCACTTGCCCAAGAGGTGAAAAAATTAAAATATGGTGAAATGTAGAACCAAATGTTCTAAAAATGGAGATAAACTTTCTTCCCAAGTCAGTTTGTAGCATGGCACAGTTTTATTTCTGTAAATACATACAAGCACAAAATATGCATACGCATATACACTCTCAAATTTACATGAACACATACACATATATGTTTGTACACATAAAGAAATTAAGTAAGAAAGAAGAGGTGAGTGCATGTCCTCACCACAGATAGGGAGTGTTCAGGTTTTAGATCAAGGACAGATCTGTATGCAGATTCTAATAGGAAAAGAAGCCCTTCACAGAGAGCAAAACAAAGAAAATTAGCATAAACTATATTCTATTTTCAGTTGCTCAGCACAGTCTATTTTTCAGCCTCAAAAGAGTTTTAACATGTCAGGCCAGATCACCTGCTAGCATGATGTGACCTTCCTTCAGGCTGGTCACTCAAGTGAAGTCACAAAGTTTCTAGGGCACTTCATTTTAACTGTAGTCATTTGAGGCTATTTTATACTCATATTAACAACTTCATCTGGGTTGCATAAGCATTTCTCATCATGTTCTCTTGAGTTTACTACAAGTCAAATTTGCATTTCTATACATAAGGACAATCAGATATGCTCATCTGTAAATAACAGAAAATCAGTAAAACAGAGCAAAGTAAATGTAAAGGACTTGTATGTGAGATCCCAGGCATTATTTCAATGAAATAAAGTCCTCGGTTTGCTTTCCTTCCCCAGCTACATATAGTTTCTTCATCCTCACCTGTTCAAACCTCAGCTGCATGGAAATTGTTGAAGGATCACTTAGCATGGTTTGAAGCAGTTATTGAACTTAATGTTGAATATTGCTTGGATTCCCATGAACTAGGCATGTTAGAGTCAGGACCAATGGCCATCACTGTAAATCATGGCCCATTACATCTAATGAAACATGTATCAGAAAAAGTGCGCACCTAGCCAGGTACATCTAGTTGCATGCCTATTTCATGCTCCGAGTCAGCCTAGTTCTAGCTCTTCAACTGGGGAAAGTTTCTTTTTGGAAACTTCATTGTCAAGGGGACACTAACACAAACAAATCATGCAAATCCTTTCCACATATACGTTTGCTCAACTACACTTGGAGTTTATCTTAGTTGTTTAACGTCTGTAATTTGTGAGAGGAACAGGGATTTTTCAAAAATTGACCACATCCATGTATTATTTTCTTCCTCGGAGGATGAAAGGTTTTCATCCTGGCAGTCTAACCAGGAAGATAAATGCTGAGATTTAAAACAAGCAGTAAGTATATAGCTAATACTGTTGAAATGAATGACCCCCATAATTTGTAAAGCAGCCTTGTTTTCCTCAATCAGAAGGAATTCAAATAACCAGGGCGCTATTTAAAAAGCAAATAAAGAAGTTATGCCTGAACTAGAGCACAGGAAGAAATGAGGCATGTCGTTCCCATTAAGTTATCCTCAGCATACAAAACAAGAAGAGTACTCACTACATTTTTTTAAATGACTTCCAAACGGCTTTAGTTTTATAAGCTGTAGAGTCCTACCTATATTTACATTTACTTTCTCTCTTGTCCTTGCGTGAAAAACTCCAATTTACTTTAACCTTGTCTTTTACATAAGAACAGGTTGAATAATAGGAATCTCGAATTCCCTATAAAAGGTCATTTAATAATCAGACAAAAGATAATAATCACCAAATAGGTAAAAATGCCATCTGCAAGATGAGTATTTTTTCCTCAAACACAGCTTGAACTTGTCTAAAAGATCCACTGTGGTTTTGTATTAAAATTTCTTCATCTCCCAACTACCCCCCCTTCCCACCATACTTATAGATTTACCACAACATATTCTTCATAGGTAACTACTGAAATTATCCAGAACACAACAATTTTTTAACCTCTATAAGAAAGAATTTTGCCTTCAGGTAGAGTCTCCAATTAAAATTAGCACTTATTAGAACAACTTGGTATATATGATCGCTCCACTTTTCAATTTTAAAGTGTATCTGTAAAATGCCCATGAAAAGTTTCTGAACTTTAATGCGAAAATTTTTCAGTGATTTCTTTAAGAGTAACAGGAAAAAAAAAACCCTAATCTGATTTTTTAAGAAAAGATAAATGCATCCTGCATGAAAATTCAACAAGTTTATAAACTACCACCACTACTGTTAGATGAGTTCATTTAAGTATCAGATGTAAAGGGCTTTATGAGATGCCCAAAAAAAAACCATCAGGAACTCAGCTCTCAATTCACAGACACCAAACTCGCCAATCAAAATGGGCAATTCTAACTCTACCATTAAATTTTGCTATCATTAACAAGTAATAATTCATTTCATAAAGCAGCCAGAGAACAATGGTGAATGGTGTTAAATTATATTCTTATTGAATAATAATAAACAGCAGATTTGTCACCAAGTTTTATTTCCATGCACAGAATAGATGAAATCCTCTCTTTCGGAGGCACACAGCCCTCAGAGCTTCAAAGTGATGGTGCAAGAAGCAAAGTCTAGCATTCTTAGGCATTACTATTTCTGGAGGATACCATCAGGCAAGCCTCTCCCTTCCCCTCATCTGGCCATTGCTTAGAAAGTTCTCACTTCCGAGTGCTCTCTGCTCCCTGCACTTTGGTCTCACAGCTCTGACTCAGCTGAAGCACTTGGCTTTTACTAGTTCTGAGTCTTAGCCCACTAACTAGCAGATTATTCTGAGACTTCTATTACTTCAGATTTGGAATTGTTAATTTGTCCAAAACAAGGAGAAATGGGTGCCAATGTTTCATGTAGAGGGACACACACAGGAAAATGAAACATGGACTGCCTTTTTCTCCTCTAAGCCATCTCTTACTTAGAACTCTAGCTGGTCTTCCATCTCAATTTAATCTCATTTTTATTGAGAGTTATTATGCATTAATACTCAAACAGGGTAGTATAAATTATCAAACATATACTAGTATAAATAATATTAATGATAAACAGACAAAACCTTGCACATTTTTCAGATGAGAGAAAAAACCCAACTCCCAGACTACTATATGCTAATGAAAAAGGAGAGTACTTAGGTGGCACAAGCATCTCTAGACAAAAAATTACAAAAATAAAAGAAAAAAGGAAATCCTCACAAGGCTTGTGATGTGTTACCACATGTTTTCTAAGCAGACTCATGGTGGAGCTTCAACAAGACTGACAAGTGAAGATTTTTTGTGTTTGAAATAACCTGTTACAGAAAATTGCTTGCTGCTGAGTAGTAAAAGTGTGTCAGGAGAAAGGCAAACTAGAGAACAAGCTCAAGAAGTAGTCCTTGATGTACCAGGAAAAAAGAAGCTTCAGCTGTTTGGACACATCTGTCAGATGAACAGTAGCTGCTTCCTAAAGACTGCACTTTTTGGCCTTGTAGAGGAAGGGTCAAATACTTTCCACCAGCAAAAATCTTTCTATTGGCAACATACAAGTCACAACTTGGACAGCTTTCCAGGATCCAGGTCTAATAAGAATGGCAGCTAGAAGACATATATAAAGATGAAAATGTAAACCCGCTATGTTTCCTTACAGTTCTGAATCTAACCTGAAAATTATTTAGAAGGAATAAATATGGGAGTTTATAGGACGATTTTTACTGCAACTTTTTTAAAGCTATGATCACACACAAATGATTCGGCCTACAAAAAGTGCTGAATCCACCTTCTGAGTGACTGAATACTACTCCGAAGCAATGTTTCCCTTTTTTTCAAACCAATTGCCAGACACGTTTGAGTCCCTTCTTTTCAAACCACCACTCTAAAAGAGGCCAAAGGGTTGGGAAAGGTAGGGAAGACTTTCTGTTGTGCACTCATAGCACATTTAATTTCTTGTAATTTTCACAAGGAGAGGGGTCCTGTGACATGATCTCAGTGACAACTCTGGTGAGATGTGATTCTGCTGCTCTCAGTAACATCACCACAGCATTCATCGGCATTGCTTTTGCTCAAAATACTGTCCTGTCTCATTGCAGGGCATCACAGCTCAGCAATGCAAGGAACTGCTTGTTATGTTCAGAAGGCATTATCAAAAACTGAATGATGGAGCTGTTTGTATCATTTATACATTCGTTCAATTCCACAATGCTGATCGGACAAACAGATGAAAGACAAAGTAGGTCTCAGCCAATCTGGCTTTCGTCAGTGTTTTATGAATAGCAAAAATATCTCTTATAAGGATTTCCTGAAGCTGGACCAAATGGAAAGGAAGGAAAACAAGTAATGGTTCCTGGTAAAGCTCTGATCTAATTCAAACATGAATTTCTGTCTTCCAACAGAGTTCTTGGATGTTATTTGTTAGATTTTGGAATAATAACAGACACCAGATTCCTATAGGAAAAAAAAATCATGAAGAATAGTCCAAGGCCCTAGATGAATGAAAGAAATGAAGTCTCCAAGCAGATGTAAGGGTATTCTATTCCTAGGTCTTTCTTGAGATTACTACTTGGAACATTTCTGTATCACAAAGCTACCCAGCTACCTATTTACTTATTCCTTGCTTTTTTTTATTGCTTCTTTTTTTTTCCTTCTGCTTTGATAGGTATTCCATTTCTCCATTTTCTATTTCACATTACCTATATCAAGCTCCCTCCTGTTTCCAAGAAAACCACTGTAAAAATAGGTAAGTCACCTACAAACACAAGCCAACTGTGCCTTTATACGCTATCATTAAATATTCATAACTTGGCTCCCAATGTGGTAGGAACTGCCTGTTCTTTTTCCAAAATTTAGGATTATGCAGTGTCTCCCAGTGAGGAAGAAGGATCATTTCAGCTCAAAACCATATGCTTCTGGCTTTACATCTCTTTCTCTCTCTCTCTGCAGATAGGTTACTGCTTGCACTTTCAGACATAATTTTCAAATGTCTTAGTGAATATATCAAAATCATTTTATTATTTACATATATTCACAAGCAGCTGGCAGGAAACAATCATAAAACACATCGCTGTGAGATAAGGCCAGCATCTTCCTTTTTGGGTTTTGAGCAAAGACATCCAGTATCCTGTAGCAGGATAAACATGAAATCTTACTGAACATAATGATTTGGTGCTTGTTTAAAGTGGTGTAGCAATGCACAGATAGACGTAAAATAGAATACTGTAATTCAGTTGGAAGGCATCTACGAAAAATCACCAAGTTAACATAAAGTTTGTGTCATCTAAACATCATCTACTGCAAAAGGATCTGTACAAATGTATTTCCTTTCCTACAAAACAGAAATTAAAGCAGGCAAAAGACACTGTCATTTAAAAATGTGTCCCATTTCCACCATTAACTGATTCCTAGCAAACTGACAGCTGACTTAGTTACTATTTTCTTGCTGCTGTTCTTTAGCTTGCTTATTGTTCTGGTTTTGGCTGGGGTAGAGTTAGATTTCTTCCCAAAAGCTGATATGAGGCTATGTTTTGAATTTGTCATGAAAACTCTTGATAATTTTGGATATTTAAGTTATTACTGAGCAGTGCTTAACACAGAGTGAAGGCCTTTTCTGCCTATCACCACATCACAGACAACACTTACATAGATCCTAATGTTTAGACTATCTCTGTGTCCAGCACTACCTATTCCTTTTCAGATCACAGACTGGTTTGGGTTGGAAGGAACCCTAAAGATCATCCACTTCTAATCCAAACCTCTCGCCACAGGAAGGATCACCTTCCCACTAGACCAGGTTGCTCAAGGTCCCAATTCAGTCTGGCCTTGCACACTGCTAAGGCTGGGGCATCCACAACTTCTCTGGTACAACTTATATGACCCTGTAGGGAAAAAAAAAAAGATCAAAAATCAAAATCAAACAAACCACCAAAGCATTGATAATGAAGCATTTGCTGCTCCTCTCAAGTGTAACTGTATTGGCAGTCAGAACTCTGCTGTATACAGGACACTGTGTTTTCTCTCTGCTCCTAGGGCAAGATTCAGATTTTTCTTAGTGAGATGTCAGGTTTCCAGAAACAGTGTCACCCAGGCTGCCAGCCTCAAGGACAAGAAGTGAAACAAGAGCATGAATGTCAGTCTAGAGGAAGCCTGTATGTTTTCCAAACAAAAATTTTTTCTGAAAGGCTTTAGGAAGCAGACCCCCGT
Organism: Pithys albifrons albifrons; assembly: GCF_047495875.1. Taxonomy (NCBI): domain Eukaryota; kingdom Metazoa; phylum Chordata; class Aves; order Passeriformes; family Thamnophilidae; genus Pithys; species Pithys albifrons. Next base: position 50,816,404 of record NC_092459.1, on the reverse strand, counting down.
CAAGGCCAAACATTAAAATGTAATCACTTCCATACCTGCTCTGTGTATAATATTGCACTAGTAGTCTGGCATGAATTTACCTCTCCAATGAGATTTCTCAATTAGTAAAAGAGCTTTTCCTGGCAAGCTAAGCATTACTGTGTGCGTTCAGAAGCTTCTCTCTTAGCATGAGCAACATAACACATTATCAAAGTAAATTCTTTATTCATTAACTCCAAACAGAAAATTCTCTCATAATGAAGCTCTTCAGAGGACTATATAACAGAGATTATGCAATGGAAATACACTATTGCAGAATTATGTCACATGACAGCCTACAAACAAGGCTGAGTTATTGCCAGACAAGGGACAATGGGCACAATCTGAAACACAGGAAGTTCCATCTGAATATGAGGAAAAACTTCTTTACCTTGAAGATGACATAACACTGGAACAGGCTGCCCAGAGAGGTTGTGAAGCTCGCATCTCTGGAGATATTCAAAACCTACCTGGACATGAATATTGGCAACCTACTTTCAGTGAACCTGTTTTAGCAGGGTGTTGGATTAGATAGTCTCCAGAGGTCCCTTCTGAATCCAATTGTTCTGTGCACACTAAAATGCGTCACAGACCTCAATAGTTATCTCCAGCCAAAATCAAGAAATCACATCTCTGTGGGATGTGTTAGTTTCACAAATAATGAGCTTTCCCCACACTGAAAGCAGGTCTCCCTGACCTCCCTCACCTCTACCCCCAGTCTCCAAAAACTGGTATGCACAAGTTTTCTCGCTACTCTAAAGGTCTCTCATAAAGATCAGCTCCCATTATCTGATAAGGATTTACATCATTTTTGCATGAAAAAGTCTCCTTTGTTCAGCCTTCATTTCCCTTTTCTTACTTCTAATGAAGCCTTCTCTATGCTCAATGCCATCCTATGTGCATCCTCTGAATTCCCCTCACATACCTCTTTCTACTCCCTCAGTTCCTCACAGCATATTCTTTTTGGAGACTTCTCTTCATCATTAATATTTCAGCAGACTTTTTTGTCTCTATTACTGTGGGATGCATTAGTTCAACTATTCAATTTTCATTAGTTTATTGTCTACCATACTCTTCCTTTCCTATATCTTTTAGTGAAATCTTTGCTTTCTCCATCCCTCCCTGCACAATGCACTCATAACACATGAGAGGAGGCCAGAGAGACTGTCACATTAATTTCTTCTGATACCATTTTCCATTTCATCAAGTAAATCCTCACCACATCAGCAATACAACAAAATAATCTGATTTTATTCATGTATTCTTTAAAACTGGAAGTGATGTATCACAAAATAACGCAGGATGGAAATGTATAAGTGGATGCTCATAGACTCCTAAGACAAAGCTGACTAAACTTCAGCAAATGAAATAAAAAATGCTAAAGCTGTTTTGCTGCTGGTGACTGTGGATAACAGCAATCTCCCTGTGCAAATCCACTGGCTTGGTACAGAAGTTACTCTGTGCAGCACAAACTTCAATCCCGCACCCTACTGATTTGTGCAGGTGTTGTAGTTCATAGATAGGGAACTCTCCTTCCTCATTTCCTCAGACATTTGCTCATCCGGTTCAATGTCTGCCACTGTGTTTTCTTGCTTGATACAACTGTAATTTCCCCATTTAATTCAGAAAATCTAACAGCTGCAATTCAGAAACCTGGCTCACCTTAAGGAAGCATCTGCATTAAGCAGAACTGTGAGCAGGTTTTCATTTCAGTCTTATCATCACCCTCAGTGCACTCATCTTCTCATTTGCTTTCTCTAGCTGAGACGAAAAGGAAAAGCATACCCATTTCCAAAATTTTCTTACTGCAACAACAACAGCAAATACCTTCCAAGAGGATAAGAATTATGTTGATAGATTTGAAAGTAGCTGATTATGACAAACTGCTTTTCCAAAAGAGCAGAAAATGCCTTTGAAACATGAATAAAAATGGATTGGTGGAAGGAAGGTGGGAAAAGAATGCTTCTGTACTTCCAGCTTTAACAAGTTACTAAGGAAAGGATTCATATAATCTCAAAGCTCTGTTTCACCTAATTCTACTCTGAAATTCCCTCAGTCAAAATTTCCATGGTTTCTTAACTGGTGTTCACATATCGTCACCGCACTGACTGCGAGGCAAAAGGTCAGGGATATTTTTATAGAGACTCAACTGCCGAGCTCCACTACTCTGATCCCAGGATGTTCCCAAAGAACAGATGGTGTTAATAACCTAACAGGGCTTGAATACCAGTACCCTGCTGCGTGTGTACTGGACAGAGGTGTAATGTAAGAGTGGGCAAGGGAAAAGGCATAACTCTGTGGGTCAAAGGCTGTTTTCCTCTTATTTCAGTACCAGAATGAACTCATCATCTTTCTCAACTCAGTAGAAAGGAGATGTTCAGCATTTACTGCTGTGCAACTGGCAAATGTGTTCTTTGTTTTAGAACCAGTTTTCACCAGAGAAACAAGAAGAAAATCAAAGTATATCTAAAATTGACAACTGCTGCCAATATAAAATGGAGGTAATAATCTCTTGAAAGAAAGCTTATCAGGGCCTTAGTTTGTTTGTTTTTTTGTCTTTGTAGTAAGAGAATAAGGAAGTTAATATAATCCAAAAATCAAGTGAATGATAACTATTCATTTTTGTATCTTTGTAAACATTAAATCCCAGCATCCTGGACAGGTTTTCCTTGTATCTATTTTGTAGATGGGGCACTGGAACAGAACTCTGAAGTTGCTTGACCGTGGTGAGAAACTACTGATACCAGTAATGAAATATGGACTTCTCAGCATTCTGTCCCTGTCCCTGTACTCTCTGAGTCACATACAGCCTGAGAAATAATCATGCTGTCAACAACAACAAAGCTGTAGACATCCCACAATGCGTTGCCACAGGAAATGGGATAGGATCTTCTTCATCATGCATTTTTAAGGCTCTTACATTATGCAGGTTGCCCAGATGGCATGTCAGCAGCACTTTGCTTCATCTCCTTTGCAATTAGAAATCTTGAGAGCTGAGAAGTCTGAAAGACCACAGGCATTTCACAGGAATCAGTACAATTTATCTTAGGAAGCTTAGGAACTCTTTTGTGTTCAGAGACCATTCAGGTGAAATCACTGATTTTCAAGGCTTGCTAATAAACAGATGTAAAATTTAATACTTAAAATTACATCACAGACAGAGGCAAATCCCTCGGTTACATATTGCATAAGCAGAAAGTGCTTAAATAACAAGACTTGCGTCCTAAACAGAGATGTTCAGTTCCACCAGTTCTCTATGCCAACTCAGGTGTTCTTGCTGTGCCTGTCCAAGCATCAGCTCTGCTCCACCATTCTCCAGACCTCAAATAAAAGCAGTCACCAAAAACATATGTGATCCAATTACAAGAGGGTCTTGTAAGGTACAATCTTTCCTATGGAGAATAATGAAGAAAGGAAGATTTTTTTTTGGAGTAGAATGAACTCAATCTTGCATATTAAAACAACTCTGCTGAGCCCATTATATTTTTTTTTCCTTTCGGCCAAGGAGAATGAAAATTACCTTCAGGCCTAAAGACCTGACCCTTCTTAGCACGAAGACATGGCCTGCTCCAGTGACTGAAGGACATGAACAGGCAGGGTTGTGAATCCCAATTACTATGTTCTACATCACCGTATTTAAGAGATAGAAAGGCCAAGTCCTAAGACAAACTCTATTAGAGTGCTTATTGTTCGACAGATTAGGCAATATCCACCCCTCCTCCAAGTAATCCACATATTTGGATGTTTCTGGCATACAATTTTTTATCTGTTTAAATTACAGGCATCAAACATAAATCCCAGCTACAGATTCTACTAAATAACAAGATGAATAAGGAAGAAGAATGCCCGAGTTCAACACCAGACACTTTGCCTATATGATCTTGATAATTTTTGAAAATTTAAAAGTCAAAGATTAAATTTTTAATTAAGAGTAAAAATTTAAAAAGCCTTTGAACAAAATTTGGACATGAACATTAGAATGTCATCAATAACTACCAGTTTTAATTTCTTCATCAGCTGATTTTGGTTTGGTGCAGAAAAGAAAAGGAAGAAAAATAATACTATTATTCAGATCATGAAAATATTAAATTATCTTGTCTTCAGGCAAGTCACTTAATTTCCTGCCTTCGAAATATGGTTGATGCTGTCATTCTGCTTTCATTTTCTCCATTTAGACTGAGTTTTACAGGAAGCAAACTATATCTTAGGCTTAGTATGGGTCACACTTAGTTCAATGAAATCATCTAGACTGGAGTTTCATTACTAGTATTTTAAGAGGAGTGATCTAGGTGCTAGGAAAAACCTCAAGACAAAGGACAGTTATTTAAAAACATATGCTGTGTTCTGTTGCAATCTTAGGAAGATGCATGCTTTTAGAGCAAGTGCTTAACCTCAGTGAAGAAGACTACATTGGCCAAGAGGACTGCTTATCAAATGATTTTACTTATGCCTTCATCCATAGGAGAACTGGGATTTAAATAGCTGATGTGGCTTCAAATAAACTGCGCTAAAAATTGTAACAGCTTCTGGTTTTGTGCTCTTTGAAAGTGGGTGTCAAAAGGCCTCTGAACCACAAAAATGTGTTGTTCATTGTCAAGCCTCTCATCTGCAACTACTTCAGGCTCTCTCCCAAGTGTACTGCAGCAGAACAAGCATTTTCTTCATCTCTCTCATTATTTTCATAATTACAAATAAGCTTCAAGAACTCTAGATTTCCACGAATGATTGAAGATTTGGCATATTTTATCAGGAAACAGAAGTAGGCAGGAGGCCCTAGAAAGGACTCAGATTGTTGTAGTGTATTTTATACTGGGTTTTAATTACAATGCCTTCATATTTGTGTAATTTCCAACAGTACATTAAGCCAGGCAACAACACCAGTCACAAGTGATTCAGTCCATCACCCCCCACACACACTCCAAGGACAACTGGGTGCAATTGCACAGTTTCAGCAGAATACAGTCATCTTTTGTGTAATGTAAATGAGACAAAGCACCTGCTGTGGTTGGGAGAGGGATGTGGGAAGTTTTCTGCTGTTTATTCTTCTCCCATCTTCATATACTGAGCATTGTGCCATATGGTATGGAATATTCCTTGGTCAGCTGGGGTCAGCTGTCCTGGCTGTGTTCCCTCTCAACTCCTTGTGCACTCCCTCAGCCTCCTCACTGGTGGGGTGGGGCAGAGTGAGAGGCATAAAAGACTTTGTCCAAGCACTGCTCATCAGTAATTAAAACATCCCTAAATTATCAACACCACTTCCAGCACAAATCCAGAACATAACACACTGAAAACTACTATGAAGGAATTTAACTATATCCCAGCCAAGCACATAACCTTGCCTACTTTGGCAGGCCACACTCAGGATCAATATGGACTAGTCCGTCTGCCCTTCACATGCCTCTCATGTAATGACATCTCTAGTTCCACATACACTCCATTTAACAGATCCAGTATAGCTCAGTATTCAACAAACACTAGATTTCCCTTTTGAGTGGATAGAAAAAACTGGTTCTCATAGTTACCACAATAACATATTTCTGTTACAAGTTGGGAAGCAAAAGTCAAGAAAATTGTTCTCTTCTAAACTTCTGACAAGTGTAGCTTTTGTATTTTTACATGTTATCAATTCTCTTTTGCCTTACTTGCCTCATCTCAACTAACAAATGCAAGGTTAATTGCTGCCTTGTTGATGGTTAACAATACAGAATTATCTACCTGGGATCCCATTGGTAGAGAACAGAAGATACCTTGTTCAGTTCTCAGAAGACAAAGATATACTGGGGAAAAAAAAATAAAAGGAAAGAAAAGGAATTTTTTTACACTGCCTGTAAAGTAAGATTTGCGTAACAGTAAACTAAACCTCTTGACAGTGTATCTTAAAGTGTTCAAGACTCTTGCTGCAAAAAGGGAGCTTACATTGCTAAGTTAAATACAGAAACGCTAATAAGAGTAAGAAAAAACCCCTTAATTTTGCCTTCAAAAAGCTTATGATTACATAGCCAGAGACAATATCTGTCACCTGAATAAACAGAATTGTTGAGGCTGAAAGAGACCTCAGGAGACCATCTAATTTTAACCCCTGCTCAGAAAATCATCACCTAGAGTACCACTGTACAAGATTTAATTAGGATTTGAATACCTTCAGGGTTGGAGGCTCCTTAACCTTTCTTGGCAACTTGTTCCATTGTCTGACCACCCTGACCATTGTTAAAAAAAAGAATATTTTTTTTCCATTTAAAAAATTAATTTTATTGTATTTTAATTTTAACCTATTGCTTCTTGTCCTTTGACTGGGTGCTGCTAAACAATCCTATCTCTCTCAGCCACTCCTCATACATTAGTCAATCCAAGCACTTAATCCTCATAGTACTTTGCTGGATTCACTCCAGTACAACCTCTCTTGTACTGGGAAGTCCAGAACTGGACCCAGCACACCAGAGCTAACCAAAGGGGAAAGATCACTGCCCTCACGCTGCTGGTGATGCTGTTGACCTTTGCTGTGAGGGCACATCGCTGGCTCAGAGTCAACACCAGAACCCCATCCGTTTTATTCCATGAAGTTGCTTTCTAGTCTAGCTGAAATGCTGTGGATCACCACAGAACTATTAATTTTCCCTGCAAGACCTTTTCTTCTCCTCTCTTTTGTATATCACCTAGGTTTTTGAAATATCCACTCTGAAACAGGAAACTGATTACCTTTCCCTCACGAGCCTCTGCAGTCATGTGTCATTCCCAGTGAACCACTAATCAGTGCCATAATGTGTAACAGAGTTCATTCTTTAGGTATTCATCATCTCAAAATGTTAATAATGACTCTTGTTCTGATATATTTTTGAGAAGACTGATAACTCTTTGTCAAATCCCCATCCTAAGAAGACTGTTCATGCATCAGTGTGCACAGTGGGGTTGTATTATGTGATGGATAGTGTGCTTTTAAAAGAACACACACATCTTGCCTTCTTTTCCTTTCCCAGCCATGAAAATTCCAGTACATATTTTTGTACAGGTGTTTTCCCACAAGCAATTATATCAAAAACTTCCATCTCTAATGGCATGGTAGAGAATAGAAAGAAAATCCCTGGAAGAATAAAAAATAATTACATTGTTAGCTGAAAACAAGCTTCTCCATCTTGTGTATTCTTTTAGCTCCTCTGGAGACATGCATGACCAAGGCTTACAGTTAACTATTCCCTTTTTGCTACAAGTACTTTTGTGATAATTCTATTACCATTCATTCTTCATTGACCCAGTATCTCTTGGCTGCACTTTTGGTTTCATGATATCATATGTACCTTCCAGGGAAAAAAAACACCCACCACTAATCTTCGCAACTTTGGGGGAAAAAATATAGTTACAGAAGCGTCTCAAGTCTGTAGAAATGCAATGTGTAGAGGACTGAGTCCTGCACTAGCATCAGCCTGGGCTTTGATTAATAACTCAAAAAGGTGTCTGTCTTCACGATGTAGCAGTGTACCTCATAAATAAAGCAAGGCTACATTATCATACGCATTATAGTCTGAAAAAATTCCACATTGAGACACTAGTAGAAGAGATGAAAAACAAGACATTAGAAATTCCATTCTAGTGCAGGTGGCAGAATTATTTACTGCCACTGGGTAATGTTAATCCTATGTTCCTTACATTAATACTGAGGGATTATGCATTTTTGGCTTTGACACTGCTAAAAAAATTAGTCCAAAGGAAATACGTTCCTATAAATGGCCACAGGGTGTGGGAATAGGCAGACTTTTTGCCCAGTGCTTAAATGCATTGCAAAACAGGAGATGGTCAGACAATTTCACAAATCAAACTTATCTTTTACATGTTTATCTAAATGATTTTATCTGTTCTTTCTTTTAAAATGTTGAATAATTTGACAAATAAATTAAATACACTTAAGCACCTACCCCCTCCCCCCCAAGAAAACCTCACTGCTATTTACATCCTACAAATATTCATTTCTTTTTCCTTAACACTTTAGTTTGTATGCAGAATGAGTTTTCTTTCTTTCAGCTTATTACTAAGTTCCCAATGTTTTACATGAGACACGCGATATCAAAAATTCTGTGATGACTTTGCAGTGCAAGAAAGAAAAATGTTGGGAATTTATGTAACCTTCAATTCTTTTTTACATGGACCCCTACATTTGTGTGGAAACACAAAACCAAGCAAAAGTCATTTGCAAAGATTGCCTAACCCAGGGAAGCATACTTTATGACTAAGTACAAAATATATGTTACAGGTACAAGTCTACAGAGTACCAACAACTTGAAAACAGCCCTTCAGAATTTAGCTCACAAGGTAACTTTACTCACAGCAAATTAGCATACATTTTACCTGGAAAAATTACAGAGAAAGTTGGTTTTGTTGGTGAGTCAGGCACTTCTATATTCGTGATATGGATGTACTGCTACTTTATGTTGCCTGTAGCACATAGAGAAGTTGAAGGTCAGAGAGACAGAAAAATTTTCCAGGGTACCCTTGACATGAAAATTATTTTTTTGAGGAGCATCTATGTACAATTACCAGATGCACTAAAGTATTCAATTGCTTTTGATAATTATAAAAGTCTACAGAATGAGTATTAATTTGATTGCACTGAAAAAGGCAAGGAAGATATCAAGACAGTGATGCCACTCTTATCTTTCCCTTCCATCCTGGCTCAGAATTTAAATGCATACTATTTCTTCAAGCATCACAAGTCAGGGAAATCCAGCTAACTCAAAGCTAGGAACTGTACTTTGCCAAATCACTATTTTCTTTTTCTACTATCAACATAATGTGCATGTTGGAAGCTGCAAAATATAGTCCAGAGCTGAGCAATAAAGGCACAATGAAAAGGGCAATAAAATTCAATTTTGACAGAAATAAAAATAATAAAAGAAGACCACTATCATTCTTCCCTGCAGTCAAATAACAGGTGAAGAATTAGTTAGGAAGATGTCAGTGGCAAGGGTTGTATAAAGACTTTCTTATTGACATCTGTAGTAAAAATGAAGAGAGAAAGGGATAATAAATGACACCTACCTAATTAAAGTACTGGACTTCTTCAGGTACTAATGGGTAATTATTAATGCAGGTCAGCACACCAACTGCAATGCTATGAGGGAGAGAATAGAGTTTGACAAAGTCTTGGCTGCTTCACACTCAAAGCAGAACTACAGTGGGGACTGAAATAAACCTGCCGTCAGAGGTTATGCTACTTCAGTGATACAAAATGTAATCAGCCCCAAATAATACTTTGGTTTAATTTCTTAATTTAAATATCTTCCTTTCTCTATGTTCAACTTTAAAATGGAGGATGATGTTTTGGGGTTTTTCTTTGGTTTTGGTTTCTTTTAAAGAAAAAAAACACAAACCTTGAAAAGTTTGAAACTTAAGGGTCTTTAGCAAAACAAAGTTGACATGATTTATCTTTCTGTGGAAAATTCTTCTGGTCAATAAGTCTTCCTAAGATATCTTCAAATGGTAAACCTTTTGCATCCTCACCTACTCTTAACAAAAAACCCCCAAAAAAACAAAACAAAAAAACCCAACAACAGCAAAATAATATATATACATATGTAGTTATGTATTTAAGATCTTACTAAAAACAAAAACAATCTCAGATTTGGGTCCTCCCTCCTAAAAGCAACTCTCCATAGGAAGTCACCAATTGGAGGGTGGTGTCCGTAGGAGATGCTAAAAAGTCCATTAACATTTCATATTTTAATGAGGTATCTGTAGAGAACCATAAAGCTTCTAAAAATTTATGAAGCATAAAGAGTAGTGAAACAGTAAATAAGTATGATGAAAGGTCGGTCTCAATATGAAATGTGGTGTCACGGTACTTCACAGGTCAGGTGGTAGCCTAGACATATACACTCTGTCTCTAATTAGGCTTCTGTAATTAATGCTTGGCACATGCTAATGCACCTAAATTACATAGTGAAACCTCGGCCAGAATCAGCAGTAGCTTGAAAATGTTCTATGTATACACAACCTTTGTTTTAAATAGTTCCACTTTGAGAAAATGGTATTTTCTTCCTGACAAATGAGAAGCAACTCTTGAAAAATTATACCACAGCTGTACAATCAAAGGACTGCTGTGGAATGGAGAGTGTTGCAGAAAAATTTAAACCATGCATGATGACAGAAGTTACAGCCCACTGCTATGGTCAAGGGGGCCCAAGAAATTTTGGGACCTGTAAACAAAAACAGCAAATAGGAGTAGAGAGGCAATTCTACTGCCATCTGCAATATTGGTTGTGTTGGGTTTGTGTGTCAAGATTTGGATAGCAGGGAAGCTACAAGTGAAGCTTCTATGAGAAGATTCCAGGAGAGTGGTGAATTTTGTGTTTTCCTGTATATTCTCATGGGCTAAGACACTTTCTAATAAATGTGCTTCAGTCATATCTATGATATACTTTAATCAAACTAAAGTATCAGGCTCAATATCAAGGAGTTTAAGGGCTCATAATACAGAGATTAGTTTGAATGACACAGTACCCCTTTCTGGAAATAGATTTTAAGAAATGTCAAAGCACAGTAGATAATACAAGGCAGAGTAGAAGAGCTTAGAAACTTTTCGCATCCCTTGTGAAAGGCCTTCTACAAAATGCTTCTCATTGGCAAAATGAAGATTCATAGCATGTCTATTGAACCTTTTCTTTCTACAATCTAGTTTCTGTCCTCAGAGGAACAGCCCTGGCTTATAATGGAGCCTGTGAGAATGTTGCTGCTGCTCCCACCACAGCAAGTATCCAAGGAGCTCACTGAAGGATTTGAGTAGTAATTCTCTAAAGATGATGCAAACAACCAGAAAGTCAGGCTGTGCTTCCAGATCTCCCAGCCTAGGAGGTTGTAGTTGTTGCAGGAACAGAGTAGCGTCACTGGGGAAGTGGCTCCTGGCTATAGCTGAGGCTTTCTTAGGTTCCTTTACCTATCAGATGGGTGAAATATCAGTTTGTCCCAGAATGTGTATGCTAAACAATTCTTTTTTCATCAGTTTTACTCAGTGACCTAAGTACTAGGGTTGAACTATCAAAACCAGTCACAACAGGAAGATCTCACGTTTGCACTTTAACATGTGCCAGTTGAGTATTTTGCTAAATTAAAGAGTTGTTTGTGGAAATGGTAGTGAAGGTAGAGTATAGCTAGATGTTATAACCAGAGATGAAGCTCTGGTTGCAGGGGCATTTGGAAACTGCACATGAACTTGGGTGTGAACACAATGGACAAGGTAAAAAAAAATCATCAGCTCTGTAGAACAAGAAGCAATAGTAGCCTGGTGGCAAATCCCTTCTGCCTTCTTACTTGCACGGAAATCTGGGGTTCACAAGGCTTGCACAGTACAACTACGGTGCCTGCAACAACATCTTTGCAAATAATTCCTTCTTGCCTGGGTTCTGCCACAGAGGTGGCACAGGTTGTCCTGGTCACAATGGAAGCCCTGCCAGATGCCAAATACACGATGCACTGTCTTCTCAATATATTATATACCATATAGCTATGTAGACATATATATATATATCTCCTTTTACCTACCATAACACCACTAAATACATTAAACTATCAATAATGTAATGTAAATTACCCCCTTCTCAACATTATTTTACAGAGTTCATCTGTAACATATTTTAGTTGTGGCCTCTGAAAATAATTCTGCCTTTAAATTGCATGTAAACCCATATATTTGCTGTATATGTAAATTAAATATTCACAACAGGCATGCAAAAATACAGAATCTAATTTTACAAGATTTAATAATTGTGTCTTTGTTTCTCAAGAGTCAAATTTAAAGTAGAAGATTAACATGGACTGTTTTATTTAAAATTTATCTTAGTGCAACAACATTGGGAACAAAATGCTATATTGTAACGTAAAAAGTGCATGATACCAAGCAGACATCATAAACTTTTTTCCTGTTTTACTGCTACCACATAAACTATAAATAAACACACAATTCTTGCAACTGAAGGAAACTTTTGAGAAACAATTTGCTGAAGTATTGATTTACAACAATTCATGCAGACTTCTTGCTGTTTTATGCAGTGAATACTTTTTCTAGGTTAAATGCAGACATGATGTACAGAAATTTATAAAAGAGATTACTGCTAAATTTGGTGTGAGTCTCTGTAGAATATGTATTAAAATGTAAAAATTCTGAGATTGACAATTTTTTGTTTAAAAAAACATTAAAAATTACATTAATATTTCTCTGTCTCAAAATTTATAAATGAGAGGGAATACAGGGAGAAAACTACCCTAAGTGGGAAAAAATTATTTGAATTTTACAAGGTTGAAAGGAACCAGGAGTACTGTAGGCATTAAGCATAATATAATTCTACAGTCTGAAACAAACACCCTAATAATAAATTTGCAAGTTGAAAATTTAAGGGTTAACAGGATCAAGACCTAATCTAGTAGAAGCAGTGGGATCTGTTTGTTTCAACATGATCAATGAGCAAAATATCAGCAAGGTTTCAAGGTTGCTTCTGAAGAAATCAGAGAATTCTGCTAAGCTACTCAACAGTACCTTTTTTTTCTGAACACTCTCTCCACTATATTTTCACATGTAATTTGATGATTCCTCTCACCACATTCCTGAACAAAGTTAATCTTACTGTAATACAGGTTCTCCATTACTTAATAGAACAGCCTTTATTACAAGCCCTTTGCATACTGCTCACCAACTTTCTAATCTATAATCTTGTGATTGATTTAGTGGTGAATTATGATTTTAAACTCCAAAGTCCAAGAGTTACTCCAGTTGCATGAAAGGAGGAGCTGATATAATCCCAGACTGAAGTTCTGCAATGATGTACTTCAAACAGGGATGTCCTGACTAACAGTACTGTATACCTATGTAAAACTTAGCACCATCCCTGAAGCTGAATATTCTCATACTATTAGATACATATAGAGAAGGAATTCCTTACAGGGGGAAAAAAAACCCACAAAGAAACAAAAAGGCAGAAAGATTGTGTCTTTTGATGTTCAACACCACCTATAATTACAGACATGGCAGAAGAAGTGAAATAGCTTTAAGAACATGTGGAAAAGTGGAGCATCTTGGCAATTTAAAGGAAAGTGCAACCAGGTCTCTGTTGAAATCACCTGCTCATTTTGCAGTGTGTCCTTCAAATTTATCTATTTTTTTTTAAAACCGACCACAAAATAAAAAACAAACCTTGTTAGCTGAAGCTCATGCTTACCAACAAGTATTAGAAGATGTACAACAGTTTTGCAGAGGCTGCACATATCTATTTCTATTCTTTAAGTGCCAGTCAGCCAATACTGTATTGGGAATGCAAGACAGTTTAGAAACTTGGACTGTTAAGCGATACTCACGTACACCTTTTTCTCACTGGCCACACTCTGGCTTTACATTTGGTTCTGCCAAAAACCTGCATTGCCTCAAGACACTTGATCTTTAAGAGATGTCTGGAGAGAATACTACTTTCATGCACTCAAAATTCCCAAAAGCTTTTACATCAACAGTATACAAGATGATGTTCTGGATATATGAAAAATGAGCCTTGGAAGACACCATGGTCATCTGACCTATAAACATTAGTTTGAAAACTTTTGCTGAAGAGCAATGCTGAAATAATTCTTTAGGAAGCTGTGAAAAAAAAATTAAAAAATAATTGCTGAAACTTCCAAGAGCAGGTGGAAATTGGGGGTAGGAGAGGGCAAGAGAACTGCCAGTCAGTAGACATTTATCTATTTAGCCTTTGCTCCCACAGCTGTAAATGAGTGAGAGCCTGAAAGCCACGTGGTATAGTAGAAAAGCTAGAATAGCACTATTGAACTACTGTCTTAAAAAAAAAAAGGAAAAGAAAAAAACCCCAGAAAATAACTGACAGAAATCATGGTTCAAACACAGAGGCAAAGATAGTGTGGCTTTCCCATTGATTGACAGTAACTCATGGGAAGACTACAATAGATGAGAATGAAGGAATTATGTGGCACTGCTCATCTCTGCCCATTCATATACACTTGAGGGAACAGAAGCACAAAACCGCCAAACTCCAAACTTTTTTAAAAAATTGTGCTTCCATGAAGAAATATCTCCCACATAGCTTTTACTGCCCCCTTCTCTCAAGCCAATGTCTTATTCCCTTTTTTGTAACTAGGTTTTCAGTTCAGGCTCATCAGCCATGGATATGCACGTATTGCCGCTAAAGGCATCTACAGGCAGCAGGGTAGTCCCAGAATTTGGGATCTGAATCAATAACGTTGGCTACAGGAGGAGCCACACTAAAGCTTATCTGAGTCAGATCTGTTAGGTTGCTGACATTTCCTTCAGAAAAGGCATGATAATCCCAAAAATACCCACAGGTAATTTGACAGACATTTCTTACCAGGAAAAGAAGCTACCAATATAAGTAATGGCTATTACTATAATAAAAATTATCTTGCATGAATCACATTAGGGAAGATTACTGCTAAATCAACAAACATACCTATGCTCACAAACACTGCAATCCACCTGCAGGAAAATGCCAGGGTTTTTTACCCTTAAAAATCTAATTTCAGATTTATTGCAAGCTTTATTTTGTAAAAGAAATTTCACAGATGTACTTTGCCGAGAACTTCATTAAAGCATACCCAAACAGAATAATTAACAGCCTCTCTGGTCTCCCTCCACTATATTAGCAATCATCGTTGATAAAAGATCTGTTCACATCAAAGAGATAACAGATTTTTCCCTCGAGAGAATTCCATTAATGCCCAGCAACTGTTGATGGGGTAAGCATTATGAGGAATGATGTCCTTGAAATGTGTAAATGCACATCTGCTGTGGAGAATTTTCGATATTGTTAAAAAATGCTTTTATAATAGTAAATATTCAGTAAAACACAAAAAAGATATTGTTGTACTTTCCTCATTTTCTTCAAATGAACGAGAAAATTTTCAAGCAATCAGTAAACCATGTGCACTACAAACTAGTCATATCCTTGTTGCCTCTTCTTTCTACATAGAAAATCAGATAAAATTAGTTATAGTTTACATGTCTGCAGTAAGAAGAATATAAAACAGTTTTTTATATCAAAGCAAGTTAGACAGCTACTTGTATTTCACAGTCTAATTCCCATCAATGTCTAATGAAAGATAACATTAAATATTACTGCAAATTAGTAAGGATTAAAATATCTGGCAATAAATATGTCATATTATGTTGGTAGTCAGAATAATTTCCTCAGTAGATTTTCAACTCTACCTGATTAGAAGAAACACAATGATATTTTAGCCATTTAACATCCTACCAATAGTCATCTCTTGAAAGGAGAAGCCAAGGACAGCTTATTAGAGAACTCAGTCCACAAGTGATCTTTAAACAATAAAAAGGAGTTTGTGTTCTCAAAACAAACACATAAAAAATATAAACTTTATGAAAGTAACCTTGAGAACATAAAGCAATTCTAGCCTCTTCTCAAAAAGAGAGCAGTTTTCATGCATCAGTTTTCAAAGGCATATCTGCATTTCTGTCAAATAATCATCAGGTGAACAACATCCCTGTACACATCAATTTTTTTTTCAAACCTAACCATATCTTTTGATACCAGCATTTTCTCAGGAGTGCAGAAGTGCTGCACAAGGTATAAACCAAGGTATAAACAAGGTAACTGGAGCCATGTTATGGGCTGTGTAGGGGATTCATTCTACATTCTCTTACAGGGCCACAGTGGAATAACCTCATCAGCCTTCAAGCTCCCCCGTGTATCAACCTCCTCAGCACCCAGGGTAAGAAGGCAGCCAAGCTACTGCTATGGCAGGCAAAAAGGAGACTGGCTAATCTTCCTTGCCAAAAGGGTTTGGTAAACTGAGGTGGTGTCAAGACAAACTTCACAAGGGTTTTAGTCTGTTAAACCAACCCCTTCATCACAAGCACATGGAGAAGCCCTGTCAGGCTACACAACTTGTCCAGACTTGCAGAAACCCTCTCCTCCACTTACTCTTTGCCTGTGCCTGAGGGACGGATCATGCACTGAGCACTTGCCCTGTCCTGCCAACTCTGACAGAATTGTGTGGTACAGGCACTCTTGCTGCAGAAAAGACTGAACTTTCAGAAATTACTGTGGAATCACAGAGCCAATAGATTTAGATTGAGGACTGAGAGTAACATTTAAAATCAGTTTGTAAAAATAAAAGGAGTAATTTGAGGAGAAAGACAATTTTCTTTGTCTACTTTATTCAGGGAACAGCATTGTGAATCACTGATGGTGCTGAACAACTGCAAACCCCAGTATTTTATCCTGTTTTTGCTATAGCAACACAAAGGACATGCCACTGTCACAAGAGATAACAGTACCACTAGAATAGCATAGTAAGTGCTGTTATAAAAAAACTTTGAGTAAGTGCAAGGCTACATCAGTCCCTCAGACAATACCTTCTTCATGTAGGTTTCCATGTTTCAGGAGAGTTTTAAATGTTTCAAGCAAATCTGCTCTGACTCCATCTCTGTAATTGTTCCTGGCATACTCTGATATTAGCTGTGATGGGTTTGCATCTGAAGATTTTCAGCCCACCTTCTTTACTTACTGAATCCTGTGCTGAACGTGTAGTGATCCTAAATATTTTATACCACAATTTCTGTTGCAACAGACAAATGTCACAAACATGTGATGCTCTAACAGCAGGACTGGGCAGAAGGTGAAGGTGGGTAAATAATGGAAGCTGCCTTTGCACAGTACTTGAATAAAAGCAGAGGAATGTAAAGTGGCGCACAGAGTACTGTGTACTTTGCTTTCCCCCTTCCTGTTCCTGACTGCCATCAATTGATGACACGGTCATTCTGTCAACAGTAAGCATGAGCTAAGAAATCATAACTGTATGAACAATGCCAAGACTGTATTCCAAGCCAGAAGGAAAAGGCTTCTTGCATTGAGAGTATGGCCTCATGGCATCCTCTAGAAGCAATTCATCTCCCTTTAAACCTAAACATTTAGAAGCACTTCCTGCTACTGCAGACAAACTAATGTCAGTGAGCTGGTTTAAGTACATCGAGTCTTCAACCAAAGAATTCAGCCTTCTTTTTAAGTGCAGAAGTCTAACAATTGGATATGTATGCACTCTGGGTTTTCTTAGAGGCAGAGACAAGTGCTCTGTCAATTAAATTTTTGTATCTCTCCTTCTGAAGCATCCAAGAATGTCAAAATAAGCCATTATTAATTATCACACCTTTCAAGCCATGTTTTGAATTTAACATTTTATTATCCTGCTAAAGGATTCAGCACTGCTGTTGGAAACACCTCTCAGGTGGCTTTGCTAAAATGGCTCTTTGGTGTCTTCATTTGTGCCTTCTAGAGGAGATTAATGTGATCCCTGGAGCTACAATGGGTTTGAACTCAGAACACAAGGTTGAATAAATGTATATTTAGCTGAAAGCAAACATGCATGAAAAGGGCCATTTTTATGATAGTCTGCTTTAAAATTAAGGTGATAAAGACCGTTAAGTCTTGTGTCCAGGGCCTTTTTTTGGCAAAACAGTACTGAAAACCAAGTCACTGTATATATACATCAGTTTTTTCCTGTGTTTTCATTTCACCTACTCTCTGTTCACCCCCACAGTAAATTTTATTGCTCTAGGATGTTACAATTTTTACATTACAAATAATGAGGAAAAATCATTAATTTTGGAGGACATATTTGTGGCGTGGGCAGAGAGAAGTAATTTTTCACTGGACAACACTATCATGAGATATATGCCAATTAATTCAGAATTGAACAAGTTTTTAGCTAAGCAAAAAAAAATTCAGCATCCAATTCATTGTCCCATTTTAAAATATTTTACAACTTAGAAAATTTTACAACTTGAAAATGTCATACAAAAAATGCAGAATGATATGAATAGTTATGCAGACAATCTGCATTACTAGTAAGGTGCATAGCTGGAAAACTTTAAGCTTTAACACAAAACATTTGTGCAGAGCAGAAGTTCTTTGACACTATACATCAAATCAGACAACAATGTGACTGGATATAAAAATTAGCAATATACTAAAAATGGAGCAATTCAGAGGGGAATCTAGCAGCATACATCTTAGCTTCAAAATTAAATTATTCACTCTCTTACAATTACTGCTATTCCCCGTTTCCCTGTTTCATACTCACAGAACAAATTTCTATGTTTTAGTTTTTATGGATTTTCAAGTCTCTTGCGTTTTCTATTTAAATTCTTTTCTAAAGTGTGAACACGACTGCAAAAATTGTTTTTCTTGCTGAAAGGTCATAAAGCATCCAGAGTTTTTATTTAATTTTAAATTAAGCAACCTCACAAGTGATTTGTGTCTAAAATTAAGATCTTGTACATGTAGAGATGATGCTGATGAACAATGAAAAGCATTCTGGCAAGAGTAACCTTATTTTACGTAAAGGGTCGCAGGAGTAATATGAGGTTTTTACCACCATCACTGGGCACAACACAGACAAGGGAAAACAAAATAATAAAAACCAAGACACCTGCCCTGTAATTTGGATTTTAAAAACAGATGTACTCTTTCCACCTCATAGCCAGTTATGTATTTCAGACAAATAGTACACACAATCTAGTACAAAAAAAAGTAAAACAGCATTACAGCCTGATGAAAGGAACAGCATTGCCTGGACACAGTTTAGGACTTGGACAGTAAAAGCTACTTTTCAGAGTGCCACACAGTTTGAAATTCAAGGAGTCAAAAGTCAAGGGATAAATGCTCTCAGTCTCTATTGTAATATTTTGTAGCAGCTCTGTTTAATTTAAATATAAATTATTGCATTACTAACAACAAGAATACCTAAAGTAGTTAGAAAGACTCTCAACAGAATAAGAAACATGAAATAGAAATGAATTACAAGAAGTTTGTAAGCTGACACTGCTGTAAATAGAGGATTACAATTGTTTGCTTTAGATGTGCACACATTAACTGTAGCAAGTAAAGAAAGCAAACAAGAAAGCTGACTCTCAAAAACAAGTTCACTTTCTTTCCCTGCTCTTTGATTCCCCACCAGCTACCTGAGATAAAGATCCCTGATCATCTGAGTTTGGTGTGTGTATTTCTTGTTCTGATTTTTTTTAAGTCTTCATAGAAATAGCATTGTTCCATTTAAAAAAGCAGAATTTAAAGGGAAATTATCGGCCATGTAAAAATGGCTGAACTTAGAGGAACTATGAAAGGCTTTTGAAGCCTTAACACATTCACAGTGACACTGAAAAATCTCTTCCCTATGCTCACAGGTCGTTGGGGAAAAAAAAAATCTCACTCGCCATGCCCAGCAACAATGTTTTTCCATGACTTTCTCCTTTGAATAGATATTCTCCAATATCCAGTCAGACTTAGGTTCCTGCCCTAAGCCATATCAATAATTCCTGATACCTAGTCTCAAGGCAAAGTTGTCATCTCTATATTTAATAGCTATGGGCCTGGTTGAACCAATGCTAGGAACTTTAATAACACCCACAACAAGAGTGTTGCTCAACCAGCTTTTTAATACACCTGACACCTTAGAATCAATAGATTTCATTGTTTTCCACATCAGTTTTGATTTTCTAAGTCCAAGAGAGATGGAATACAACTGTTTGCAAAAAAAAACATGGAATTTTTCCTGGAGTTTAACTGCAGAACATCTTGGAGTTCACTGGAGGGAACAGTATTAATACCACCCTGTGCTTTGCCCCAACCTAACAACATATTTCTGCCTTCTTCAAAGCTCCTAAATCATCAAAACACAGAAAGTATAACTACTTTCATAGCCTCTGGAGATCACTGGAAGTCTCAAGAGAAAATATTTTATTCAGAGAGTTTTAAGTCAGATTTCCTGATCAAAGAGATTAGGATATAAAAGCTCAAATGAACTTCCAAAGCTTTTGAGTTTCATATGTCAGTGTTCCTGAAAACTCACAAACAACATCCTCTGCTTCATCAACAGCGCAACAAAACTCAAACTGGCCCAATATTTCAAGCCTGGATTGTCCCTTCTATAATCATTCCTTGTCAGAAGTCCTGAACAAAACATAATACCAGCTGTAGAACTCTTAAAAGTAGAAAGTTCAAAAAAATCTCTTTTTGAAGAAATGTCCAATTGAACAATATAATAAGTCACAAAAATTTATTTTAGATGATGCAAGAAGAAGCCCACTTCATGTATATACTAGCTATTATATAGCTGGCTGCAACTGTCTTATAATTGGATACCTTATTCTTGCTCAGAGTAATAGGACAAGGTGTATACCCAACAAAAACAGAGCTATTCCACTGTTCAAGCATGAGGTTGCCCCATGCAGTATATGACTGGAAAACTCTGCACACCAAAATAACATGTACATGAAGAGTAAAAAAAGAAGGGAAGAGAAAAGATGAAAAATACTTTAGGTAGGACTATTTTCTTCAGAACTGATGGAAAATAACTCTTATGATGAGTTAACTTGAATGCCATTCTATGAACTGCATCCTTTGAATTACACAATTCTGCATTACACAAAAGGTGACCTTTTCAGTATGCTTTATGACAGCTTCAGTATTGTTTATGTGAGTTCCCTGGATGTTCAGACCCTTTCCCCCAAAGGTTAGTCTGGTCATAATCAGGAAGGAAAAAAGACAGCAAGCTATTTCACAAAAGATAAAGTGGCCAGATCTATTAAAGTGTCCTTTTTATTTTTTATTTATTTCCTCAAATTTATTTCAGAACTAGGCCTGTTTCAAAGAAATGGCAACTGAACAGGTTTCTGTAAAATCTCTGCCTACAAGAATTCACCTCAGAACAACACATGCATTTAATTTTGTACTTTTGAGAGCAATGACTTACAGTTATAATAGGTTGGGTACCTACCTCTGGGACTAGTCTGCCACAAGCTTTTGGAGAAACTACTTAAGAAGTTGTGTAATCAGCAGAATTAAAAATCCATACTATGCATAGCTTTGCCTCCTGGTATGATGCCTAGACATCTAATAATGTACAAATCTTCAGTTCCTGTGGAGGTAGCTGAGGAATTCTGTGATGTCTAAGGCTTAAGCACATATTTCTTTGCAATAATAGAAGAAATACTGAGAGGAGAACTGAGTAGGACTGATCACATTGTCTTGTTTCCTAAGAACTAAAGAAGAGATTTAACTAGGTATGTTTGCAGATAGCCATAACTGAAATACTGCCTTTAAATTAAAATGCATGTTAATGTGAAAACTGAGATTTTAGTCTTTTAAACAGAAAAAACCCCACAATAAAAACAAAAAGCCCCTTCCACAACAATCTTTTTTTTTCTGTCCCTATCCAAACAGAAAGTTAGGCCTCACATTTTTTATTTTTTTTATTGAAGCTGACTCATGATTCATTTAGATTTTCTGCCTGCTTCAGTTTCTTTCATCAAGATTTATAATTTTGTGCTCAACAGTTGATCTGTCAGCTGTACATAATTTTAAAATTGCATAAATTTACTTCTAATAGAATCTTCAGACCCACCCCACATTTTAGAGAACATTAGGGAGCCACATTGCAGTCTTGAGAAGAAACATCGAAGTGCTATAAACCCTTTAGTTTTGGGAATTTTATCTGCTTCTGTCCTTCTAGCCTTCCTCCCTTCCCAAATAAAATATGTATTATTCTCACAGGTGTTTTTCAGCAAGCAGAACACATCTATCAATTTAACACTTGAGAAAAATTCATACCTAACTTTCCCAGCAATTCCAAGACTACAGATCCAAGTATTTTTCAAAGGATTGAACTGAATTCCTATGGAAAAACAAAAAGAACCCAAAGGGGGCTCTTTTAATTGATTTTTTCCAAAAATGATTTTTTAGTTTCCTTCTTTTCTCTGTTTTTCTACTTCTGTTTCCAAGTGAGCAGTACTTTAAATTTGTCAAAGATATTTTTTTCATTTGCCATATGCTAAACACCCCCCTCCACTCAACTTTTTCTTGGACTTTTGTTGCCACAAGTCTTACTTAACATTCCTCATTTACCCGAGCATCATAGAAAGCCATCATTAACTCAGTCTCATTTTTGCCTAAAACATTTGTTTCTTCCACCATAACATGCAAGATATTCAAAATTACATTTGTTAGCTCTGAAGCTGCAGAACTTGCAGTCTGTCTCAACTGTTTACCTATACTGGTACCTTTTTCAGTTTCTTTTTCCTAGTAGTTTTTGGATCTAGCATATGACACAAAACTAAGTCTACATTGTTAGCTTAAAATCATTGTGAAAATCATTGTTTGTCCACTCACAGCAATACAAGAATTGCCACTCACTCATAGTTTGTTACAAGAAATTAGTAAGATGTTTTTAATTTCAAAGTAAAAAATTAGTGAAGAAATCAAACCATGCTTCAAAAATAGATATATCTAGACTTGAGAAAGAAGCTCTAATAGCTTTTGTGAATTTTAAAATATTGCTTATATTTCCCAGTCATTTAAAATGAATACATCATACCAATTTATGAATACTGAATTATCTACACCAATCAGCATTTTGTATAAAGATCATATAATATGCTGAGCTGGAAGGCACCAATCAGGTTTATGGAGTCCAACTCCTGGCCCAATTCAAGACTCACACCATGTGCCTGAGAGCATTGCCCAAATGCTTCTTAAACTCTAACAGGCTTGGTGCTGTGATCACTTCCCTGGGGAGCCTGTTCCAGTGCCCAACACACTCTGGGTGCAAAACTTTTTCCTAATATACAATCTAAACATCCCCTCACGCAGCTTCATGACATTTCCTTGAGTTGAAGATGTTGAATAGAGCTGGGCCAAGGAGGGAGCCCTGTAGAACCCCACAAGTTACTGGATGCCAGCCTGATGTTACCCCATTCACTGTGACTTTTTTTGCCCTAGCTATGAGCTATTTGTTCACCCATCATCACATACTCCATTTAAACACAAAGAACGAAGAAATGCCAGACCTCCATTTACATCTGTATATTAAACATAAACTAACAGAGCTTAACATTGATTAAAACCAGAGGCCTCCACACTGCCATATTTTTTCTCTCCTCCTGCCCCACCTTATCCCAGAATTAAAAATGCATCTTTATAAGCCACCCAAAAAACTAAATTATGAATTTCACAAGAGCAATGCACATTTAAAAAGCCGGGAGCAAAGCTCTACAATTAATTAATTTCTTAAAATAAGACAAGCAACAGCTTTTAATACATACCTCACATACCCTCTATTGCAGTACATTTCTGTACCGCCCCCTCACAAACACTAGCTCTTAGAGAGAGCTCTTAAATGTTTTCTCAGATTTCACCTCCTCTCTCTCAGGAGCACTTCCATAGAGAGGGCTTTTAATGGCATTCAATACATCATTGCCCTGAAATCAATATTAACCAGCCACACCTGACAACACAGTCCTTACAGGTGAGTACTATTAGTATTTCAAACACCCTGTGTAAGGTAGTTGAACTGAGATCTCCATTCAAACACTTACTTTGCTTTCCCATCTAATGCTAAATTTCTTTTCAATTTCACAAGAATTTAACTAGTAAGAAGACAGCTTATAATAATTGAGGTGCAAGCCAGCATACCACCTGCCTTACCTTTAAGACATTAAGAGAGTAGATTCTTATGTGTTTATAATTAATTGCTATGAAGTTCAAATCTTTGTGCTTAGGCAAACAGCAAATGTTAAGTTCACTTTTATAAGACAGTCTTAGACGAGGACACTTTGAGCGACCACTAGATGGTCACTATCTTCTGAGTGCAGAAAAAACTTGGTCTGTTTAGCTGCAAATGGAAATATAAGCTGAAATTGCACACTGATCAAAAAGAGAAATGCTGTCCATTGACATCATCAAATCTTGGAATACTAAACAGCCTGTGTTTGCAGAACAGACATGATTTTGAGACTAATAACTAAATACTGTTTCTCTAGCCATGGTTTCTAGCTCTCTAGTGAAAACAACAACCATAGGCAGATTAAACAGAAGATATAAGATATTGAAGAGGTAGAAAATATTAAAGGGATTAAGAAGCAACTGATGAAGTATTGAATTAGAAAAAAATAAATAAATACACCCAAGACAGTTAGATGTAAAGATACAAATAAAACTTCCATTTCAAAAGTCTTCTCCTAGGAGGAAATACTAAAGAAATATCTCACCATATACACCACTAATAGCTACTGTTTAGCAGTATATCAAGTCTCATACTCTTCTGCTCTTTCTCAGTATTCCTCCTGGCCTGTTCCTTAGCGGCAAGTCAATGAATTCCTTCCAAAAGAAAAATGAAGCTGCTTCCCCTCCCCCCCCCCCCCAGATACTTAACACACTTTACATCAGTTCAGCAAAAGACCCACTCACTCAAGAGAAGTATAAGGCTGAGAGACCTGTTTATCATCCCAAGAATGTTCAATATCTCAAAGACCAGAAGCAGCACACAAAGTTAGACAGGAGTTAAATCAGGAGAGAAAAGCACATGCACAACAGCAGAGTTTCTTTTGCCTGTTTGCAAACCTGAGGATACATGTATACAGTAAGAAGTAACAATGAGAGACAATTAAATCCCTCTTCAGCTTCAGGAAAGAACTGTCAATTACATTCAGCAATTAAGCCTGGTTCTGTATCATTTATTCTAGTGTGAATGTGGAGGAAAATTAGTAGCTATATTTGCATCATAATGTATTGTGCTATCAGACTGGCAGAATTCCAGACATTTACTAAAATATTTCATTAGCTATGAGTCTGAAAGACTTTCACTAAAAGTGTAAAGCCTGCATGGTGATAAACTACCATTTAAAGTTAGTCCACTTTAGACCTAAGCTCTTCAATATAGCCTGGAGGAGAATTAGGACTGAATGACAGCAGATCACTTAGATATTTATGAAAATTTAATAAAAAGGGCTTCATGCTGAATATTTATATTGTTTTGGTTCTTTTGGGGTTTTTGCCTTTTTTTTTTAATTGATGAAATGAGGAAGACTACAGAGTTTAAATTACAGAACATGAGTGGTACGAAGACCTCATTCTTTGAGATAAGGAGCACACTCCCCATATTGGGGGTCACAAGCTTCAAAATACAAATTCCTGGTGGGATTTCATTTTATTAAGTTCTAAAAGTAGAAAAAGGGCGGGAAATAAGATTAAATGAAGCACGATAACATCACTACCACCTTCAATCCCTCATCACTTGCTTGCTACCTTGTAAGAAAGAAGAGGTAACCAAGAGAAAAGAGATGCTATACTATAGCCAATATTTAAGTACTTGTATAGTAGTCACCATTTATTTACACACTTTGCTGCATCACCCAAATTGTTCATGACTACAGCAATTCTACATCAGTTCTACATGTGCCTTCAAAGCCTGAGCTCATTTGAGGGGAGGTTCATTTTGGAGGTTGGCAAAAATCTTTAAGTATACTAAGCAATATCTTTTTCATTGTAAGGTGATATACTACAAAGCTGGCACCTGTAAACTACTGTGGAATCATACAAACATTTTTTTTAATTAGAAAGAAAACAAATCTAAAATAAATTAGTTTGTACAATTTAAGAGCAAAAAAATCACCCTAATATCTTTTTAGATTTGCTTTACATCCTGTAATCTGCATTTAGCCCAGGCAGTTTACATCTAGATTCCCACCTGCTCTCCTCACAGGACAAGATTTCCTAAGGCCAGCTTCCAGCTGAGGACCAAAAAGGGTTTAGTACTAGAAATGCTGAAAGACCACAGGCTACTGACATGGAAGAGAGGAGAGAAAGATGTGGTGGGGAAAGTGCTGGAAGCAGCACAACAGAAGATGAACATTACTTCTTCAGATGTGCAGTGTCAGTTGTCAGGTTTATTTCTACATTTCACTGCACCAAAGAAAAAAGTTTTGTTCCCAGTTGAGTGGCAAATAAGATAGGGAACTAGCATATAAAGCATCTTGGACTTTTAAGATGTAGCTCTTTTTTGAGCAAAGGAGAATAAGAAAGGATTTTTCTTTCCCTCTCAAGATCAAAAGAAAGATTTTAATTGCTGAAGTTGATTATCAACTATTAGTGACCTTTACCACTGCCATCTAATCTGAAATAAATAGCTCAAAGGATGGCTGGTAATAGCATGCTGAAGTTCATGAACTTTAATACATAGCCAGTGATTTTTTGCCTCTAGCAGTTGTTGGTTCTATAATCTAAGACATAATACTAAGTGTCAGAAGTCAGCGTGCTCATACTAATAAGCACACCATGTGACTCTTTGGGGTTTTTTGTTTTCTTTGCCTGTTTTTTCTTTCTTTTTCTTTCTTTTTCTTTTTTTTTTTTTAATACAAATATAATCTAGTTTCTGTTGGTGTGATTTTTCATAGAACTCACATGTACCCTCCAAGTCCCAATTTTCATTCAAATCCAGTCTCATAAACTGCTGCATTATGATGAGGATATTATATATCACTGTATTCAGCCTCTGGAGCAGTGAGTGCTCTGCAGAGAGCAAGAGCACAGTACAACCATGAAAAGAACAGAGTTTTTAAAGATGAAAATGATTTTAAATGTTTGAAAGGCTATCTGAAAGCAGTGTTAACAGGTGCTTGGCAGCTGAAGGCAAAAAGAATCCTTTTCTACTATGGTATGGAATCTGATCAGGAAGAAAGAGTAGAAGAAAGGATGCAGTTATTAAGAAGAAAGAACAACAACAAAACGTTAAAATCAGGGTAGGCTAGTTTTCACGTCTACAGGTACAAATACAAAGCCAAACATCTCCACTTGCATCCATTCTAATGGGAGAAATACCAAATCTGCCTAGCTGATAGTGCAATACTTGCATGCTGGATCACATGAAAAAGGTCTAGAAGGGACTGCAAACACTGCTGCCTGTTGCAACCCTCATAGCACATTCCTTGAGACAGGGGATTCCATACAGGCTATAAGAAGCAGCACAGCTCAACTCACCTCCACGTGGCTGACAGATTCAGTCACTCCAAATGGCTTGCACTGGTCTCCTGGCGACCTGAAGCTCCTCAGGACAGGACCCCTACCTAAATATATA
The DNA here is from genome assembly GCF_047495875.1 of Pithys albifrons albifrons. Classification (NCBI taxonomy): domain Eukaryota; kingdom Metazoa; phylum Chordata; class Aves; order Passeriformes; family Thamnophilidae; genus Pithys; species Pithys albifrons. Next base: position 50,789,458 of record NC_092459.1, on the reverse strand, counting down.
GGTCAGATTGTAAATGTTCTAGACTATTTTTTTTTTCATTCCCTTTCTCAAATCTTTGGGCAAGAAAATAGAGAAAATAACTTTCAGTTAAGCTATACTGATATTTATGCAACAGAGGAAATCACACTGTGCTTGAAGGCACCAAAAGAAAATATCTTTTCTGGTAAAGAAGTAAATAAAATGTGGAGAAAAGTCCTCTCTTGTCTTCTCAGCTCCATTGCAGGTACAAGCCCACTATGAGTTGTTATAATTTTGTTCCTCACTGTGTGGAGAAAGACAGCAGAGAAAAAATAGAAAGAGATGTAAGATTATGCAGTAAGTGCAGATAAACAGAGTAGGAAATAACAAATGGAGCAATATCTGCTCAAACAGAGCTAAAGGCATGTTAATACTAATGTGCTGCACACAGTCTTTTGTTCACAGTTGGAAAGAGTCCCCAGGTAAGTGGAATCTTACACATGCTAAACTTCTTAACTGTAGCTAATACAGTTTTATCATCTTTAAAATGTGTGAGTTCCCAGATAAATAAAAAACATCTGTTTGGTGTTTGAAAGATTTTTTCAAACACCTACACAAGTCATATTAACACACTTCTCTAGTAAATCTCCAGGGGAAACCTAAATGCCTACTGAAATTCTAGAAGTATGGTACTTTACTGATAAAATTGAGAAATAGTTTAGACACTACTTTCCTGCTAAGTTTTCACTAAGCCATATTGTTACATCAAGGAGATAAGAAAGTATTACACACCAGATCAGCTATTATTGGGTCAGAACCACCTCGTGGGGTGGGGGGAGGGGTTTGGGGGGGGGGGGGTAGGGGGAGGGGTTGGAGGGGAAAGGGATGGGTCGAATCTCACAGAGTTGGGGTGGCATTGTATCCCTCATGGCAGTCCCTGAAGCTGACCTGGGGAAGCCCAGGAGCAGCTGTCAGTCACAAACATCCCAGGAAAACGATAACACACCATAGATTCTGAAGCCCCTGACCCAGCTCAGATTGTCAAAGACAGTGAGAACACCATTTCCCACCCTGGCCTGGGACCCCAGAGGGGCCAGTGGGTCAGAGGCCCCACCTGGAAATGGTTGGCCACAGGGACCAGAGTAGACAAAACCACAGGTGTAGGGGTGCCACATGTCACAGCCCTGCCATCCAGACATGTGAGAGCTGCTTTTCTACAAGGTTTCATTGGAAGCTATTTGATCTGTCTCTCCCTCTTTCTCCTTCTCTCTTCTTGCTCCCTCTGCTTCTCTTTCTTTGCACCTTTCTTGATACTTTGGGTGGCTTGGAGCCAGAGGGACGGGATTTTGACTTAAGTGTTGTGGATTGATTAGATTTGACGTAAGTGTTGTGTATTAATATGTTCTGGGTTGATATTGTGGTGGAACATCTTGTCCAGTTTGTGTAGTGCACTTTTAGAACCTTTGCCAAGGTCCCTTTTTCTCCCCTAAATGAAAAAAGAAACCTCTTGGGAACAAGTCTGTGGCTTGGTGCTATCTCAGGGTATTAAAGAACCCTAAATATACATTTTAAAGTAAAACTCCTGGCTGAACCATGACGCTGCAGCTCCCAGGGCTTGAGTGTTATAGAAGGGGATACAAGTTTCAAGAAAGAACAGTTAGTGAGAAGGTAAGAACCTCAATACCACACACAACACTTTTCATAAGAGAGATGAACTCCTTCAGGCATCAGAAATCTCACTATAGTTCAATGAAAGAAGAGCATTAACTCAGTTAATATGCTGGCTAAATTCCCATTCTGATAATTACATTCTTAGAACTTCAATCTCCATTGCAATTTTTACCGGCAGTAATATATTTAAGTATCACCATAATACCTAAACACCTTCTAAATGCCCTTAAACTTGTCCTGTGAAGACACAGCTCTTCCTTGGAGGCACTGGTTGTTGTCTTGCTCACTGGAATGGGACTTGGAACAGGTGCTCCAAGATATGGTACGATTAGATCTATTGTCTGCATTAAAACATGAATGTGGAAACTTTGGTGTACATTCACTAAGAAACATTACAATTACTAGATTAGGTTGGTTTGGGAAGTACATTCTCCTAAGCCTTTAAATCACTTTGTGAATAAATCTTCTACCTTATTCATGAAGCAATGAAGATAAAAACAGCATGAAAAGCTTTTTACCTGGTATCAGCCTTAATTGCATAGCTGCAACCAATAGACAGTAGAGGACTCAGTGCCCCCTCATGTAAATTTTCTTAGGACATCTATGGCTAAAAGATGTTTCAAATTTTTTCACTGTATCTTTATTCTAAAAATTACGTATATTCAGAAACAGCATCCCTGTGATCACAGAGTTATGCACTGACACTCATAGAGTAACACCTTTTACTTCCACATCACAGCAGCTATTTCTCTTTGTCATTTCACTGTGCACTCTGAACCAAATAGTGTGGGTCATCATTAGTTCAGAAGTCATGATTGTTTTCTTTAGCTAGTCTATTTGATGCAATGGAAAAGTGATTGCTTCTAGTCTCTCCATCAAGTTTTGAAAAGGGTTTTGTTTCTGCCCAGACAAACGGACTGGAAAATTGCAAATAATAAAGGACATTCAATTATTATTGTACTATTTTCCCATTCAACACAGTTTTGAGATCTTCAGTGTAAGATACCAAGTTCATATTGGTCCTTTGTCTCATCAAATATTCAGAAGTGTTTAAGACTCCACAGGTAAACTTAGCCCGCTCTGCCTAGATATATCTTGCATTGTTAAAATGAAGTGTGGCTATCAGAAGAGTTAGTGGAATTCTGATCAAAAAGGCACTGAAACCACCATATTAGAAACAACTTAAAATGAAGAAGTGCAAGAATGAAGTTATCTGACACAATTAGTAGAGAAGGAAAGCTTCCAAGTCCTGTTCATTAGAGTTTGATTTGTGCCCCAAAGCATGGTAACTTATCTTCCTTTTGAAAAGAGAAACTATTTGAAAATACATTTTATATAAATAACGATATTCACAGCTCCATAAAACTGTGTCTGTAATGATGTTATTACAGTGAGTTTTATAGTTGAATTATGTACTGACTTAAAGTAATTCCTTACCTTTCAGTTTCAGTGAATGTTTCCATGGGGGTTTTTTTGTTTGTTTGTTTTGGTTTTTTTTTTTTTTTTTTAATAAAAGAATGCAAAGCAAAAATCTCTTTGGCCTTTTTCTCTCAAAAATCTTTACTCTGGAAGAAATGGAGGCCATCTGTGTTTTTTGGTTGCTTGCTTGCTTGCTTTTTGTTGGCTTGGTTTTTTGGAGGGATTTGAGGGAACGGTTTATTGTTTGTTTGTTTTATTGTGTTGCACACTCCAATTACTGCTTTAAATAAAGGAAGTTTAAATCTCTTCTTTACCATTCTCTTCTTACATGGATGTCATTCCCAATCTGGCATTTTCCTTACCTTTGTGCATCTTCTGTGGACTATTTTTCCCTCCTGCCATACAGAAGCAGCAGAGAACCTCAACATCTAATGAGTAGGCATTACTTAGTCATATATTATTTGATAGCACTTAATTTTAATATTTCTTTTTTTCTGGAAGGATTCAGTTTTAAAACTACACTTATGTGTAGCTAGAAACAGACACTGCATTGTCACAGACTGGCCAAGAACAGTTTAATTTCTATCATCATCTGTACTTCAAATGACAGTTGAAGATTTTAGTAGGCAGAAGGAGGAAAAAAAAAAGAAAAAGGAAGAAAGTGATTTTCCCCCCCTGATTTCTTCCCAGCTCACTGCAGACTAATGCAGTCTGAGAACTCTAAAAGCAGTATCCTGGCAAAAACATTTTGTGAGAATACCTGACAGCAAAAGCTCTTGTGCTCAAGCCAAGCACAAAGACTAATTGTCCAACTTTGAAGTGAAATACCCCTTCATTTTCAAGCTCTTTCTTTCCCTTCAGACAGGGTTTAGAAGTTCTGAAGTAATGTCCAAATGCAACTCAGTTACTTTCTGTCACATACCAGTAATTCAACTCTTGTCTCCTAATCTATTCTTAACTGTGTAAGGGATAAGCTCTGTGTCAAACAGTCTGTAATTCTGCCTTATCGAAAATATATGCAGTCACTCAACAGTTACTTTTCTAAAACTGGAAAATGTTATATAAATTGACTCTAGTGAAGGAGTTATAGAGCCTCCAAGGAGTAAAAAGCAGTGAATAAGTACTGTTTATGTTTCAGTGAGCAAAATAGACCAGGAGATACGGGACCTCAGCTCCTCTTCAGCCTCAAAATATATTGCATAACAAGGTTGTTCTGGTATCTAAAATCAATCGCAAAACCCTCATTGATCAGTCTTGACCAATCTAGAAGTGTAATATTCTTAAACATTTTGTTGCGCTAATATTAAGACTTGCTTTTCTATATATTGCGTCCATATACAATGGGAATAATAAGGAATATTGAATGGGACTTGCTTCTAGTAGCCTTTAATTTCCTTTCGTTATCACCTGCAGTCATGCTCATGTTGAGACATCCAAAATACCAACCATACAATAAGCAGAGATTCACAATAGCTACCTACCTGCTATGTAATACATGTGCAGGATTTGTAACATAGTACTTATACTAAGTCTGATAGTGAAAACAAATATTTCCATCTCTACTGAAATAACATCAAGAAAATAGAAGTAATTAGCCTGCAACTGATAGTATCCCGAGGGAAAAAAAATGAATAATGTAAAAAGTGTTTTTACTTTTCTAAATGATAAAAATGACCATAGGAGGGTGGCAAGTTTTTATATTCTCATGTTTTATGTTTCATTTGAGCCATCTGGCTGGCAGTCAAAGCAACTAAACTGTCATTCTCTTCATCTCCACAAGAGAAGAATACAACCTGATTTTCCTACCATAATGTCTACTGATGGAACAAGACATAAAAGCTTTTGCCTCGAACAGAGCCTGGGAAGATCCCAGTGACCGCTTTCATGGCATTTCAACTCAGTTTCTGAACAGGAGCAATTGGCCAGCCCAGAGTTGGTGACAGCTCTTTGCTGCTTGTCAGAGAGGAATCTGACAAGAAAGGGCACATGAGAAGGTTCAACTACAATGCTTTTACTGAACCTAAGCCAAGATTTCTGAACTGAGACATGATGATTTATTTGCTCAGAACAGTCAGTTCAAGATTCCAACCTATATTATGCTGCAGAACAAAAATCATGTTCATCATCCCTACTTCTTCAACAGGATTATGCTCCCACACAGATGTCTGGCAAAGGTTATCCTCTCCCTTGGACCCTCTTAAAAGAAGGTAACAGTTCCTGACATGCTCATTCCTTAAGACTATGCTTTATTTGTCCCATACAGAAAATATTTACCTGGAGGATACTTGTAATGGTTTGACCCATGGCTTCCTCAGTAACCATTGTATCTAAGGAAGTTACAAGTATTCCATACGTGTCTTCCAAGTAGCAGGGAGGGGAGTGGTTTTTGGTTCTCTTCTCTCTTGGCCGAGGAGCTGGTGGGAGGTGGTTGTGCAGCCTGACCCCTCCAGTTGTTGATGGTTCTCCTGTCCTGGGTGAGATTGTTTCATTCTTGTTCCCAATCCTTGAGGTTTTTAATTGTGTTTGTTTTGATTCATTCGGTTTCTTTAGGTTGGGTTAGTGTCTTCCCTATTTTCTAATCAGTCCCCTTTTTCCCATCCCCTTCCCCTGGGGGTGGGATCCTATGTACTGTGTATACAGTGTGGTTTGTGAATGTTAGAAAATATAATTTATTCTTTTTATTCAGTTCAGTTTCTCTAGAGTGCGTTTCTTTTCAGTGTTTTTTTTTCCCCTTCCCTTTGCTGGGAAAGTTCTGGGAGGGGAAAGGGGGGCCTGTCCAGGGTTGGCAACAACTAGGCCAGACCTGCAACATTATTGAACAACATGTGTTCTAGGCAGCCTTTGCCTTATTGTTTTTGTGTGTTCCACAGGTCATCCACCAAATATAATTTAACTTTTGAGATAGTTTGCTTCCTTTTCTCTTTTTTCCTTCTTATGAATTGCAGTTACAGGTTGTAGACACTGTGAAGTTCCAGAGTAGTGCTTGGTACTGGTGGGTTTATATAAGTGTCTGAGTTGTAATCCAGACAGATCTCGAAGACAGATGATCTCTTGTAAGCCTCAGCCTTTGCCATAACATTTACAGAAATAATGAATCTCTGTCCAAATCATTTATTTCAGTTCTGTAAGTTTAGGGTGAAGATGACCACAGAAACATCACACCAAGGTAACTTCTTGTTGCATTTTGAATGAAAATCCTTATCGTGATAAAGATCTCAACTCCATCATCATCATGCTTGAACTGTGTTCCTCATGCACACAGACTCCAAGACAGAGACAAGACTGAGAGAGAAGGAGACTGAATTTCACAAAGGTTGGTCTCTGTTGACATGGATACAAAAGGTGTATGAGACTGTCTGAGATGAGCCTCCCAAATGATTTAAATACAGCCATGATCTTCCATCTTATGGTGAGATGGTATTACCTCTACACTGAACAGCTTTTACACATATCCCCCATGCACTACTGTACTAAATATCAGCTGCTTAGCCCTGCTCTAGGCAGCAGACAAAGCTCTCTTTTCCCTATAAGAGCGGTGGATCACAGGTAACGGCTTATAGCAGCTTCTGCCACTGGCCTCATTTAGGGACTGACTTACAGGCCAGGGCTGTAATATTTGTTCTTTCCCATATCTTTACTCTCTTGCAGAAGGCTTCTCCAGTTTTGGATAGAGGAAAACAGCTGTCTCCAAAGCACCTCTTTACCAAGAGTTGTGTCTAATTTTGAATATGCAGATATTTAAAGAAAACTATAGTAAATAACTTATACCACTGATTAGTTAATATTTTCAAGTCCTTGCTTAAAATCAATCTCTGCCCATTACAATGCAATTCTCGTAGCAAAAGGGAATCTCTGTTCATTAGTCCCATATGCCCTACTCCTGAACGGTTTTTGTTAACAAAGCATTATCTCTACATTTCTTGTCATGGAGGAACAAGAAAATAAAAAAGATATTCTCCGTTATTTGAAATTCTGCCATGTTATCTACTGGCTACACAAAACTTGTCTTGAACTGGGAACAATTACTAGTGCTTGAAGGTCTGAAATCAATTATTTCAGACTGATGATTCAAGCACAGAGAATACCAACACCACATGGACACTGTATCCTGACTTGCTGTATGTAGAATTCAGTTTTCTTAATATACACAGCATTGTGCGTTTACAACTCCAGAATCAAGGTTTTGCAAAAATCTTAGGGTACCTTTAAATCAAAATGACATACAGAGAATATTCACAGTCTAAAGGTACAGCCCATAAAAGAAAGGAGTCTTCTTTCATTAATTTTTTCCTTTTTGTCTCTTTTCTTTACCCTGCTATCCCAGATCTAAGTCCTCATGTCCACTTCAGACTCACCTACATCTTTTCTTCCCTGGTGCAATTAATTTTGAGTATGGTACTTAATCCCCACATGCATAGCTAAGCAACACTTATTTTAGTTGTATATGAGACACGGTTCATTTACACCTTAGTCATCTAATCAATCAACATATGACAATAGGAAAATTGTCAAAACCAATTTACTTTAATCCAGATGCATTCTAATTCTTAAATTAAATAGATTAATAGGTAAACTACTTATGAGTTACTTGTGCTAAAAGACCCATCAAATTCTCATAAGGAATATTCAAAATTTAAAGTACAAAGTATCAAGAAAACCCAAAGTATATGTGTATATATGAAAAGGTCAATGCTACAGTGCTCAAGGTAACAGTGTTTAGAATGAGACTGTCTGTCTATTTAGCAAATCTAAAGAGTTATTACTTTTGTCAGAGAAAAAAAACAAACCAAAGTTTGCTTAAAATAAGACATCTCTATAATGCATGTTATTATAGGCTAACTTGAATTAGCTGATAATATAATAGTAATATCTTATCCTTTAGTTCACTGTTGAACACCCATAATTTAGTTATATGATGGGATAGTTCTTCCACTATATGCCTTTCTTGAATACTTGAAATGAGATTCATAACACAGAATGAAAGATTTACCACACATTTTTAATGTCGTAGGCAAGTCCATCATAAAACTCCAGACTTGTCAAAAACATAGTGATGTTGGAAGTTGAGTGACAGGAAGATAATAAAAATTAGCACCTCCTTCTCCAGTCATTGCAGCTTTTATGTTTTTGTCCACTAAACCTCATTTGTCAATGTCATTCTCACCCAACAAAGAAACTCTCCAGTCTTTTAGCATTAGAAATAATTAGGATCATCTTCTAGTCAGACTCAGCCGTAATCACTACCTAACCCAGCTCTTCCTTTTTAGATTTCCACCCTGTTATAGGCTGTCTTTATGAAAAAGATGAGAATATAATTTCTGCCTTCTGAATAACAAGAGATGCAACTTGTATCCATGGTTTCTGTTTCCCATGTATTTAATTAAAGCTGGTAGATTACAGAATATTTTCTAAAGGATGCTTCTGAGTCAAGATGATTCATTTATATTAATGATGCTGAGTATGATAATGGCCAAATGTTCTAAAATATTTATTAACTATCTCCTCACAGAATATATATCATGTTTCCCAGCTAATTTTCATGGAAATTCAATATTTTACTTAAATACATATACGTAATGCTACAGTAAACAGAAAGGAAAGTTACATACACAGTACTTGGAAATTAGAAATAAGAAATGGTGCACAGGCCCCACATTGCTGTATAGACTTCAATATTCCTTTGAACCTTCTTTTACTGGTAGGATTAACTGCTTCACTTCCAAAGAGAAAAGAGGCTGGGCTAACAGGAAGTTCTGAGGCACTGGAATATTTCTTACAATCACAATAGTGTGTGTGTGTGTGTGTCTCAGCATTGTAAACGAAGATTTGGGAAGGGCTCTCCCCACATGGGTGTGCCCTTCCAGCCTGCGCAATAGTAACTATAAAAGACTAAGTAATCTTTTTAAACCTTGGGAACAAAGTTCATATCATCAAAACTTGGACTATATTAAACGGGGAAATTTAAAGAGGTAATTTTAATCACTGCAGGCAAGGAGTGTTCCTCAGAGGAGTTAAAAAGACCTTAATTGGATTATTCCTAGTACAGCCTACTGAGAGGAACAGTAAGAGCCTGTGAGAGTTGCTCACTGAGAAGTTCTGAATCATTACAGCTATGAAAAGAAGAAAACATATATTAAAAATAATTTAAAAACAAGAAAGAAAAAAGATTAGGAGGCACACAGGAAAGGAGACATGAACATCATTTCAGCTGGATATTGAATAAGAAAGATAGCTTTGCTCACTGCTCAGTATGTACAGAAATTGGATTCCATTTAAATTGAGGGGGAAAAAAAATCCCAAATCTCAAACTCTGCATGAAAGCAAGCAGAGCTACCAACAGTAGCATCACAGTCCTGAAGCCCACAGCTTGGAGGCAGTGTGCCTGCTGGCCGCTGAGCACAGGACTCTGGAATCAGAGCCCTAAGCAGGACCAGCAAGAGCAGAAACCACAGTCCTGCTAGGAAAGCTGATTTATTGCAGGAAACCTGTCCAGAACTCACTGAACAGCTGAAACTGGAATCAAATTATTTTATGGAAATGATTCAAATGACTACCATCCACTTTTTCCCCCACTATCGCTCAACATGTTTCTGGCACTGCACTAAGAAGAGAGAAATAGTATTAATTAGGTTTACAAGTTTCCAGCAGGACAATTAATAAATCTGAAGAATATAATATACTAGTAACGTACAGGTAATAAGGGAAAACATATCCATGACTCCTGGTCTTCCTTTAGTTTCTGTGTTGAACCATGGTCCATCTAGGAACAACTAGGATCTATTGATCATGTAAGAGAAGTTACAAGTTTACAGAAAATTTTCTCCATGGGAGCAACAGTGGACACTTCTGTCTTTCAGCCTGCCCCCCTTGATCTCCTTGTTTTCCCTATCCCTATCACTTGCTGTGTGCTGAAACCTGACAGCACCAGTCACTGTGGTGGTGAACAGCAAAGGATAATGGGAATGGAGCAGTATTAGGTGCTTCACAGGACTTTGCAAGGGCATTTTTCTCTTCAGCATAACTCTCATTGCATTTATCTATTTTCTGAGCACTTCCTTGCTTTATCAGCAATGTACAAATCACATGATGCAGGTGTCACCACATTTACTTTACTGTTAACAGCTTTTTAAGAAAACAAAGGAGAACTTTTATAGTGCCTTCTGGCTGTGTATGTTTAATCTCTTTTGAGATTTTTCCACTTCTACTCCAGGAACTCTTGAAGTATTTTATGAAGAACTTTTCTGTGCCTCTCAATTTCTTTAACAGACTAACCCTGAAGCCTCAAATCTCTGGTTTAAGTCTTACCTTTGAGGGTAAGTTGAATGGGCACAGATCTCGCAGTCAGATATCTGGATCAGAAATGTACTTCATTCATAGCTGACGCAGGACTGTAAGGCTATTTTTAGAAAAAGATTTTCTACCCAGTTATAATATTCCAAGTTCAGCAAACAATACTGTTTGTTTTTACTGAAGTGAACTCCGGTCTTATGCCCCTCGATGGCAATTAACTCCCAGTTTCCCCTCATCATATATCAAAAACTCAGTGGTAGTTAGGATCAGAGGAAGGACACTAGACAGCTCAGTAGGGACAGATGGACTCCAAAATGCCAACAATTTCCATGCCAGAGCGTGACACTTTAGAGCTTTGCTGCAGTTTCCATAGTAGCTGCAGCAACCACTGGACCAGAGCAACCAAAGAGGCCCAGGCAAGCAGAGAGACTGCTCAACTGCAAGTGGTGTGCCATAAGACTGCTTCTCAAGGCGAGCCTAGGGAGGGGATGGGCAATTGGCAGTGCTTGGCTGCAGCTTGAACAAAAGCACCCTTGGAGTGCAACCTGTTTTCCCTTTGAGGGAATGAAAAAGCAGCATCAGCTGTGATCCATCATGACACAGTCATCCTCCTTTCTTAATATCAGGGGGAACTTGTTCAAGCACTTTTTTTTTCTTCTTTTCACTATCTTGTTCCCACATGCCGGCCCCATAATTGTAACTGTCACCTGCGTGCAGTGTGGGGAGTGTTGCCTGGACACCAGCGAAGAGCAGCCCCGTGCCCTGGGGCTTGCTCAGCATAGCCAGCAAGTGTCTCTCAGAAAGATCAGGCAGCAAGATTAGTAACCTTGCATTTATTGGTCTTTAGGAGTAATTTTGTTTACACTTAGTTTACATGTGGGGACCAGAGAGAGACAAAGAGTAGGAATGAGGTGGTCTTTTCTCTTTTGGCAAATGAAATGGTATTTGAAAACATAAAAAAATTTTTGTCTGGTTATCAGTATCACTTCTTTTCTTTGTCTGTAGTAGATCCCACAGCCTACCAGTATTTCTCTGAGAATAAGAATATAGTTCCTGAACTAAGAAAATACAAATAATTCATTCAATACAATATTTTGAGTTATGAGAAACACAGCCCTATGAGGAATAAAATGTCACCTTAACTTTATTTAAGATTAAGTTGTTCTGAACCAAAAATGTCCGTGTCATTGCTAAGGTAAGAATTTTGTGCCTTGATTTATTTGCAACCAAACTACACAGAAGCAGGAGCTGAGATGACAAACCCAGGTGTATGGAAAAGCACAAGGACATACCTTAAGACAAATGAGAATTGAGATTCAGGGAACCTTCTTTCATGCTTAAAATAAAATTCTGAAGAAATTATAGTTTGTAAGTACAAAAATACCCCTACCTGGAACACACAGTGATGTGCAGTTACCTTATACCTGACCCACTTAAAGCTCATGAGGCTTTTACCTGTCAGCCTGAGATTTATCTGGGCAGCCAACTTCAGTGTCTCAGCACAAGCAAACACATCAAGGTGTAAGGCATTAGCTATTGCATGCATGACACACAGGAACAGTCATGTATGAAGTGAAGGCAGCTGGAGTCATTCCTGAAATGATGTTGCTGATCTCATTAAAGTAGTCAGACACAGGATGGAAGTGCTCTGTTCAACTCCAGTATTACCTTCAGGACATTCAAAATGCTATTCCACTTCCAATCATTCCCGAGTGCCTCTTCATCTTGTGTGCTGAGCACCAGATGCTCTGCAGGCAAGAAACAAAATGTCACTGCACAAGAAGAAGCTCTACAAAGCAATACTTCCATGAGAAATTCAGTTCTGTGTCCACCTAATATAAAATTAAAAAAAAAAAATTCTTAGGTGTTTGCTTTTGAAACTTTTCAGAGACAAGTACCTATTTTTCAGGAATGCAGCACCTGTGTTTAGGGTGACCTAGTATGTACTCCTGGATGTTTTTCTAGACCACCCGAAGTACCAAACAAGAGAAACACAGAAAGAAGCATATTCATTCTTTTGAACACTATCTACCCATCAGATATGAAATGTCCCCAGCTTAGAAGAGTCTTCCAGTCAAACTTTAAGTACAATCAGAATCTAGGTGGATATATATCACCTATTCAGATGAAAAAAAACTATGTCTTGTCAAGCCTGATTATTTGTGTTTCGACAATGAAGGAAGAGAAAGTACTTTTCTCAGTAGTTTCCAAATTTCAGTAACTGGCTGAATATCTGCCTCAAAATCTTCTTGAAAGCTAGTTATAGAATTTTTCCTGAGCAGTATCAGAGGGTGATGGACTATACATTTGAATGTACGTATTTACTTATCTGCACTCAAACATTCCTGTTAGTGTACATGAATATTTATGCTTAAGTTATCTTTGAAATGATCTCTTGCCTGACATTTGTTGCCACAGCTGTAATGAGGTATGAGTTTGACTGCTTCAGATTCTCATATGTATACATTCAGTGATACTTTCTTAAATGACACTGGTTTTCATACCATAGTACGTATGCAAGTACTACATATATGCAATTTGCATCTATCCATATGCAGGTAGCTGTATCTGAAAAGGCACTGTTGTGAATTCAGCACAAGAACTGTGACTTCTTAGTTATAAATAAACCTGTGTATTGGTCTATGAATACTCCTATCAATTGTTGTTTGTTTTTTTTTAATTTTCAGTTGATTTACTTAGTCACCACTAAAAGTTCATTATATGTTGCAGTCTAGATATTTTGCCTTTTTTTGTTTGTTTCTTTGTTTTTATCTTAGAAAGGGAATTGGTGAATTGGCTTACCACAAACAGCAAACCAGTTTTATGACCCTTTATTTACTCTTAAAGCAGCCTTGTATTGGGCCTTGTTAAATTTCATGATGTTCACATTGTCCAACTCCTCAAGCCTGTCAAGGTCCCTCTGAGTGGCATCCCTTCCCTCAAGTACATCAGTCATCTTGATGTTATCTACAGATTTGTTTCCCAATCCCACTATGTCATTAATAAAAAATAGTTACCAGAACTGGTCCCACTACAGAACCTTGAGAGACATCACTTGTTACTAAGCTTTATTTAGACATTGAGTCAATGATTGCGATGTTTTGGATGTTGGCATTCAGCCAATTCCTTATTCAACTCACAGTCCATCCATCAAACCCATATCTCTCCAATTAAGAGAAAAAGATGTTGTGTGAGATTATGTCAAAGATTTAACAGAGGTCAAAGTAGATGAATGATTTTGTTGCAATGAAAGACAATGTCCTTTTATGATTTTGTTTATCCCTCCATTGGTTCATTGTTATGTATCTGTTTCTCTCAGTTTATTGAGATACCTATGTAAAGTTGTAATGGGAAAAAAAACCCCAAACCACAAAGAATGTATATTAGTATATAATCAAAAAATGATCCTGCTTACAAAGTGTGTCCAAAGCAGACACTTGACTGAGATTTAATAGTTCCACTACAAGTATCAACATTTACAGAAAGAGGTGTAGTTTCACTGAATTTGGCAGTACTCACTGACATGATCCAGCTCTTGCTGCCAGGTGATCAGTTCATGCGTGTCTCTTCGCCTAATGAACAAAACAAACTGTCTGAAAAGGTTACTCTCAGAACTGAAACTATTCTCACATTTGTCTGCAGATCTTGTAACACTAGCATTTAGTTAACTCATGGCTGAAGTGTTTCTTTAAGCTCAGTAATTCTCATCTTCATACAGGTAATCCTATTACCTTTATTGGGAGTGCTCAACTACTGTGTTAAAGTTAAGAATAGTATTATATTTAGCCTGTGTGCTACACCTCAGAATTAGGTGCCTCAGTTCTCCTCAGCATTATGTGAATTTTGTATCAAAGCAAATACACTTCTGTAGACAGTGTTTCAATGACATGATCTAATAAGAGTCTGCAGAGAAATAAGCATTAGAGTCAAAACTTTAGGTTGGAAATCACGCTATCATGATGCAAGGACAGTTTATTTCTGTATGCCTTGTGGTCCTTTTTCTGGGAAAAAAAAGAAAAAAAAAACCTTGAAGATTTTATTATGCAATTTTTAATAATCTTTAAAAGCCATGAAGTGAAATGAAAACCAAGTAAAATAATGTTTCTCGTTGTGTAGAAAATGGGCAACTACAGTGGTAAAAAAAATTAATAAACCCATATGTTGAAATATAAAAAGGGACACACATCTGGATTGGAATTCACCAGGTCAGGAACTAGCTGTCTTCTAGAACACATATTAAATTGTTGCTTTAATTGAAGTCACCCAAAGCAGGTACTGTCTCAGTTATGAGTAACTAGGGAATATTATTTAAGTTATGTAGTTCATTAACTTGGTAAGATTGAATTGTTTAATAAAAATAACACTTTCAGCTCTTTCTATGATTCCTTGAATTTCCCTGTGCATTGTATCTTTTTATAAAACAAACTGAAGAGTGTTTCACATTCATCAAATGTGAAACACTCTTGCCTCTTCCCTTTTATAATGAGAGTAAATGTTTTATTTATAGGATGAGTAAGAAGGCACAAATAAGATGATTAAATTTTTGCCTTTAGGAAAATATTCAGAACTCTAAGAAAAAGGTTTGTTTCTACATAGTGTTAAACAAACTGGTCTTGAATAAGTTAATGATTGTTTAAAACATTATGAGTTTCAGTTTATTATAATGATAATAAATGTGCATTTTAAATTATCAGTATCTGTAATACAGAGTTTGTTTTAGGTACGAAAACTCTCTTTTCTGTGTCGCAAGTCAGTAATTAAGTTTTCAAAGGAATTCTTCTAAGTCACATCAGTGACTCAAGATCTTTCTTGTGGTTGTTCATATATTAAAACAAAGGCTACTGTAATGCAAAAAAATAACTATATGTTGAAGTGAGAAGTGTTCAAAACAAAACCCCTCACATCAAGAATGAAAAACATCTCTCAGCTACCTCAGAGCAGTCTGAACAAAAAATTCTTACCTGTAGAAAATGAAAGAGTGTTATGTAGTCCTTGCACTTGCCAATAACTCTGTGGCCTAGTCAAAATTCCCAGGTGTTTGGGTGTGTCCATCACACCACATTTTTCACAAAGGACAAGTTTGCATCTTTTGCTGCTAAGAGAAATACATTCTACTGTTGCTCACTTTGCTTTAAAACTGATGTGTCTTCCTCAGTGATGATTCACATCAATATGAAAGGACTCTAGTGCCATTAGTCTTAGCAGAGGATCACAAACACTTAAGTCCTTCAAATTTTTCATTCTGAAAGTGATAGTGGAGGGAGCAAAATCAGAAAAGGATAGTTTTTGCTTTTGAATTCTCAGAAGGCCTTAAAAGAAGGAAACTTTGTTCCATTTTTCTGTTGGAATAAAAAGACAGAAAAATATCTCGGGGACCACCTGATGCTGACTTTGGATTATCATGGAATATTTTTACAGCCATAAAATCTGTAAGTATTACAGTAATCTAATGCATAGTAGCAATTTGCAGGTTGCTAATAATTGTGCAACAACAAAAATCATCCTTGTCTCACTGAAAACAACCATGTAACATGGGACAATTATTACCATGGGGTCTATTGAAATACATTAAAAAGTAGAGTGTGAAGTCTCTAAGTATTTGATTTCTTTCCTTATTAGGGGAAGTTAGCACAAATGTCAAAGACATTTCTGAGGAAGTATTTGAATTTAGTCTTTCTGACATGTAAAACCATACTCTTGCCCTGTGATAAACTTTTAGTGCTGCTAGTACTGCCACATCATACAAAGCAAGCCTAAAAATCTGCTTTTGTGAAGTGGCTAAAAAGACAATAAATACAGCCCAGGTGTGTTCTCAGATCTCATCTACCCAAAAATGGTCTTGGCAAATATCTTCAGAAGCCTAAATCAGCCCTTTAGTCTTCTGCCTGCTCTGATTAGTCCCTGGGAAGTATGTTCATCTGGAAGAAAATTCAAAGAACTCTAACATAGAAGAGCCCTAAGGTGACCTTCTAGAAGAGGTAAAAACTTTACATTGACATTGAAGTGAGTCATGGAAAACTCACCAGCTAACCTACAAGGCTAAGTTCAGTTTTATCAGTGGCATGAATATCTTCAAACTTTTATTCATTCATTGTCACAGATACAATAATTCTGCAAGTGGGGATATATTGTCATCGACTTGCTATCACCTGCAGTCTGATGTACATTTCTATTATTCTGCTTGGTGCTGAAGGGATGGAAGTACCTCCTAGAGTCTTGGCCATATGAGCACCCTTGTTATCAGAAGCAACATGAAATCAGTGGTAGAAGTGGCAGAAAATTTTAGCAAAAGAAAATAACCTCATTATGTCTGTTTCTTGAAATGGTTGACAGTCTTTACAGCTCTTCATACATACTAGAGCACTGTTTAGATGTATTTATTTTAAGGAACCATAAACCAATATTGGCTTATTAACTCATCAAATATAATTAATGCATTCCTTCATTTTCAGAGTATTTTATTAAAAATATTACAGCTATTCTAATCTTCTCAGTAAAGCAGACAAACTGGCTAGTGTAGCTAGCTTCAGAGATCTGCCAGAACAGAGGCCATCATATTTTACAATGCCAAGCTGGATTCAGCTGTGGTCAGTGATAGCTCATTTTTCCTATTCATTGCTGACTACTTTTTCTCTTTCAATAGGATATAGTCTTTTTACAGTATTACTGAAGTCTAATATTTAAGTATTTCATGACTGGACTATGTAGATCTAATAGCTTATGCTGCGGTGGGTGAGTTAAGAGAGTCTTTGGTACTCTCTGTGCCTCTCATTACCATTTCTAAGTGCTCAACACAGCCTGGAACTGCAGAGCAGTATGATACTGAGCCATGCTGCCTTTTGATCACTATTTGGACTCTCACTGTGTTCATTGTCTGAGCGTGACTCTCTTTTCAAGGAGTGATTTATCATTGCTGCCTTCTCACACAGGAAGATGTGCAGCAGCCACCTTAGTCAGGCTTAAGCTATTCAGAGAGATCCTTTGACTCTGAAGAGATGTAGGAAAGGGATACAAAATCTCTGATGTAGTATATATGCAGTTTTTGTTCTTTTTTTGAATTACACAGACTTGGGAAAAGTTGGAAAAGCAAAATGTCTGATCTAGATTGTCCCATTTGTATAGGAATTTTCAGTGTTCTGTAGAACACATTGACTGGTATTATCAAGATTTGCTCTTGTATTGATTTCATACATGAAAAATGTAATTTAGCATAAAACCGGGTCAAAAACCAAACAAACCAAACACCCCAAACTAGTCTCTCACTTTTTTCTTGAGTAAAGTGCCTCCTTAAAAAATGTTTTCCTAAGAAATGTACCTTAAATGGAATTAAACTCTGCAAAGTTCCTGCTTAGAACAGCAGGATTTTCAGGTATACGGGAGTGTTAATTTAAAGACTTATTGCAAAATTGTATTGCTTTCATGCATGGTGAAACCATAGTGTATTTGCAATGACCCATGAGATAACAAGTTTATGCGGCAGTTAAAATATCCTTACAATAAATAAAATAATTGGAAACCCCAGTGCTGGCAAAAAAAATTACAATCATATAATATCAGATTTAAATGAAATGGAACCCACTTACTCAGCATTGTCACAGGTTTGGCCTAGCTTCTTACCAAACCTGGACTGCCCTCTCCCTCCCCCTTGAGTCCCCGTAGCAAAGGGAAAAAAAACCTGAAAAAAACTGAAAAGAGAAGAACTCAAAAGAAACTGAACTGAATTAAAAAGGAATTATATTTTCCTGACATTTGCAAACACATATATACAATGTGTACACACCACGTGGGACCCCACCCCCAGGGAAAAGGGAGAAGGGAAAAAAAGGGAAAAAACAAACCAAACAACTGGTTGACCAGAAAAGAGGAAGAAACAAAACCAAACCTAAATAAATGAAACAGACAAATGCAATTAAAGGAGAACAAGCATGAAATGATCTCACCCACATCCCAGGCCAGGAACACCACAAGAACAGAACAGACCATCCAGGCTTCTCCCACACCCAGCTCCCCAGAAGAAGGAAAACACTAAACTCCTCCTCTGTTATGTGGAAAACACGTGTGGAATACTTGTGATGTCTGCTTCCTTAGTTACACCTAGTTACTGAGGAAGCCATGGATCAAAACCATTACATTCTCCACCCTTTATTCCACACTGGTTTTTCTATGCAATCTTTATATTTTTGCATTCGCTTATATCCCACACATATATACATATATATATAGTCCATATGCGGTCTTCTGAGGCAGATGTCTTGTCATCAAGGATCAACACCAGCATTAATTTAGCTTGGGTCCTCTGACTTTTGGTTAAAGTCACAGTTCCAAGTTCAGGACTGGTTCACAGATTAGGGCTGCTTTATCATTGGACATTATGGGATACCAGCATCAACTTTGTCCGAGTCTCTCTCATCCGGTGTCTGGTTTCCTGCAAGGCACAACTCAAAGCACATAATTAGTTTTTCTCCAAGGCTAAATTGCCTTGGGGCACACACTGGATTTTGCTATCCTTTTTCATTACCCACCAGGTGTTTCCGAACCCTTGGGCAAAAACAATCCCATGAATGGGTTTGTCTTGGCCCGAGGGAGGAGTAATCTAAACAGATTTCCTTAGCATGCTTCTTAGGTGAACTGCTGGAACTTTGTCTCCATCTACCGTGTGGAGGGATTCTGCTTGGGCAGGACCAGCTCGATTGATGGAGCCTCTAGTATTAACTAACTAGGTGGCCTTGGCTAAATGCTTATCCCAGTTTTTGAAAGTTCTTCTACCCAGTGCCTTCAGGGTTGTTTTTAATAGTCCATTGCACCTTTCAACCTTTCCAGCAGCAGGTGCATGATATGGAATGTGATATACCCATTCGATACCATGCTCTCGTGCCCAAGTGGCCACTAGATTGTTCTTGAAATGAGTCCCATTATCTGACTCAATGCGATCTGGAGTGCCGTGCCTCCACAGGACCTGCTTCTCAAGGCCCAAGATAGTATTCCGGGCTGTTGCATGTGGTACCGAATATGTCTCTAACCACCCAGTGGTCGCTTCAACCATGGTAAGCACATAGCGCTTACCTTGGCTAGTCTGTGGCAGTGTGATGTAGTCAACCTGCCAGGCCTCTCCGTATTTATACTTGTCCCAGCGTCCACCATACCAAAGGGGCTTCAATCTTTTTGCCTGCTTAATGGCAGCACAGGTTTCACAATCGCGGATAACTTGGGAAATAATGTCCATGGTTACATCCACCTCTCGGTCCCGTGCCTATTTATAGGTTGCATCTCGGCCTTGATGGTCTGAAGTATCATGGGCCCATCGAGCTAGGAACAATTCTCCTTTTTGCTGCCAATCTAGGTCTACTTGTGACACCTTGATCTGTGCAGCTCGGTCTGCCTGTCTGTTATTATCATGTTCTTCATTAGCTTGACCTTTGGGCACATGGGCATCCACATGGCGGACTCTCACATTCAATTTCTTTACTCTGGCAGCAATGTCTTGTCACAGATCTGCCGCCCAGATGGGTTTCCTTCTACGCTTTCGATTCATTTTCTTCCACCGGTCTAGCCATCTCCATAGACCATTCGCTATCATCTATGAGTCGGTGTACAAGTAGAGCTTTGGCCATCCTTTTCTTTCTGCAATGTCTAGGGCCAATTGGACAGCTTTCAGTTCTGCAAATTGGCTCGATTCGCCTTTCCCCTCGGTGGCTTCTGCCACCCGTCGGGTGGGACTCTACACAGCTGCTTTCCACTTGCGGCTCTTCCCTACGATACGGCAAGACCTATCAGCAAAAAGGGCATAGCGCGTCTCTTCATCTGGCAACTGATTATATGGTGGAGCTTCTTCAGTTCGACTCACTGACTCTTCCTTTTCTTCATCTGCCAGGCTGAAGTTCTCACCTTCAGGCCAATTGGTTATGATTTCTAATATCTCAGGGCAATTCGAGCTCCCAAGTCGAACACGTTGTGTAATCAAAGCAATCCACTTGCTCCACGTGGCATCGGTGGCATGATGTGTAGAGGGCACTTTCTCTTTAAACATCCAGCTTAACACCGGTAGTTGAGGTGTCAGGAAAAGCTGGGCTTCAGTACCAATTACTTCTGAGGCTGCTCGTATGCTTTCATATGCCGCTAGGATTTCCTTCTCTATAGGGGTGTAATTGGCTTCAGAGCTTTTGTAGCTTTGGCTCTAGAAACCAAGTGGTAGCCCTCATGTTTCGCCAGGCACTTTTTGCCAGAGGCTCCAGGAGGGACTTTTATCTTTAGCTGTAAAGTACATTCTTTACATCTGGTCTTGTTCTGACAGGTCCCAGAGCCACAGCATATGCGATTTCTTGCTTGATCTGCTTGAAAGCCTGTTGTTGTTCAGGACCCCACTGGAAACTGTTCTTTTTATGGGTCACAAAATAGAGAGGGCTCACAATCTGGCTGTACTCGGGAATGTGCATTCGCCAGAAGCCTATGGCTCCCAGAAAAGCTTGAGTCTCTTTCTTGTTAGTCGGTGGAGCCATTGCTACAATCTTATTGATGATGTTGGTTGGAATCTGGCGACGTCCATCTTGCCATTTCACCCCTAGGAACTGAATCTCTCTGGCAGGTCCTTTCACCGTGCTCTTTTTGATGGCAAAACCAGCTTTGAGGAGAATCTGAATAATCTTTTGTCCTTTTTCAAAGACTTCTTCTGCTGTATTTCCTCATACAATGACATTATTAATATACTGGATGTGTTCTGGGGCCTCACCCTTCTCCAATGTGGCCTGGATCAGCCCATGACAGATGGTAGGACTGTGTTTCCACCCCTGAGGCAATCAGTTCTAGGTGTACTGCACGCCCCTCCAGGTGAAAGCAAACTGTGGCCTGCACTCTGCTGCCAAGGGAATGGAGAAGAACGCATTAGCAATGTCAATAGTGGCGTACCACTTTGCTGCTTTGGACTCTAACTCATACTGGAGCTCCAACATATCTGGCACAGCAGCACTCAGCGGTGGCGTAACTTCATTCAGGCCACGGTAGTCCACAGTCAGTCTCTATTCTCCATCTGATTTACATACAGGCCAGATAGGGCTATTGAAGGGTGAGTGTGTTTTGCTGACCACCCCTTGACTTTCCAGCTTCCTGATCATCTTGTGGATGGGGATCACAGCATCTCGGTTCGTATGATACTGTTGCCTATGTACAGTTGTAGTGGCCATCGGTACTTCTTGATCTTTGACTCAGAGTAATCCCACAGCAGAAGGGTCTTCTGAGAGGCCAGGAAGAGCAGACAACTGTTTGGACTTCTCTCCAATCACTGTGGCTACACCAAAAGCCCATCAGTACCCCTTTGGGTCCTTGAAGTAACCCCTTTTTAAATAGTCCATGCCAAGAATGCAAGGGGCTTCTGGCCCTGTCACAATGGAATGCTTTTCCCATTGGTCTCCTGTCAAACTCATGTCGGCCTCTACCACTGATAAGTCTTGAGACTCTCCGATTACTCCAGAAATAGAAACAGTCTCTGTACTCTCATGTTCCGATGGCATTAATGTACATTGAGTACCAGTATCTACCAAAGCTTGGTATTTCTGAGGATCCGATGTGCCAGGCCATCGAACTCACACAGCCCAATAAACCCGATTGTCATCCTGGTCTCTCTTCTCCTCCTGGCAGGAGGCAGGGCCCCTCTATTGTTGCTCCTGGTTGGAGTATTCTCCATCTGACTTGAGCAATGTTCTGTCAGAGGCTCCTCCATCAGAGTTGAGGGAGTTGTTTCTTTTGCGTCTCGGAGATCTATGTTTCTTTTCCGGGGTCTTTGCTTCAACTATGTGGACAGCTTTCTTACTAGCTAATTCTGTTTTAATTCTTGCAATCGGGCTTCAAGTTTAGAGGTGGGTTCACCGTGCCATTTCTTCATGTTTTCCCCTAGTTTACGTAGAACAGTCCACATGATACTACGCTCACTCTGTGTCTTACTCCTGGGGCTTCCAGTTTTCCCACATGCCGCATGAGGTGACCGAGAACAAGAACGGGAATGAGAACGAGAACGAGACCCTTCTTTGTGACCCTTATTATCATTGCTTTTAGGGTCTTCTTCGTACTCAGAGCGTTCAGTACTTCTCTCTACCCCTTCCTCACTGTAGATGGGACGACGCCAGAGTTTGGAGAGGTCTCCCATGGCTTCCGATATTCTCCGTATCCATTGACACATTTTATCCACTTCTACCTCGTTTGCGCTCGGAGTATATCCGGATATCATACTAAACATGTAGGGTGTAGGGGCACCTTTCATCACCTTATCCCACATTGACCATGTGCATATAACCTGCTCTGGGACGAAGATGTCATAATAATCTGGATCAGAATATATGATCTCCAGCATGGCCAATTTCCGCAGATACTGGATGCCTTCTTCTGGGGTGTTCCACTTTCTTGGAGCACTCATCAGATGCTCCTTCAGTGGGTATCTTTCCCTCACAGCACGGAGGATTCGGATCCAGAGACTGCATGCCGTCTCCTCCTTTCCCATTTCTTGTTCTATTTCACGATCTCAGGCCAGAGATCCCAATTGTTGTGCTTCGTGTCCCTCCAGTATATGACTTCTAGCCCCACTGTCCCAACATCGCACCAGCCAGGTGAGGATTCGTTCATCCGGCATCCGACTGTAATCCCTTCGTATATCCCGAATCTCCTTTGGGGTCAGTGATCATGTAATTTCACTTTCCCTCATTATTTCCTGTCCATCCCTCCCACATATAATTCTCTCCACTGTGTTTTCACTTTTCCGCTCTTCTGTGGAACATCTCTCACCTCCTTTCTGTCCCTCTCACGTGACGGTGGGGACTGATCACGCCCTGAGGACGAGCTTCGATGCTGTTCACTCTGGGGAAGTGGGCTTCTAAGTTGTCCACGCCACGGAGAGGGACTTTTACCTCGTTCAAGCCATGGGGAGAGACTCCTGGCTCATTTACGCCGTGGAGGGAGTGTATAATCTTTAAGATGCTGGGACAAGGGCCTTCCCCAATCATCTATTCCCACAAATGTGGGTCTGGTGTGGAGAGATGGACTCACACCTCCAAGGGAGGGTTGCGTCTGGAGAGGTAGAGATGGTTCTTCCTCAGGCTGACGGATACGTGTTGACTTCTTTGTTTCCTCTTTTGGGAACTTGCGTCTGTGTCCCAAGTACAACTCCTTGAGTGCCGCTTCTCTGCTCTCTTTTAGGTGCTCCGCCAGTCCCGTTGGGTGTGCCCCATCTCCTGTGACCGCTCCTTCCTCTCTAGCAGTTGCTCCTTCATCTGCTTCTTCTTCCTCTTCTTCTTCTTCACGTTCC
The DNA here is from genome assembly GCF_047495875.1 of Pithys albifrons albifrons. Classification (NCBI taxonomy): domain Eukaryota; kingdom Metazoa; phylum Chordata; class Aves; order Passeriformes; family Thamnophilidae; genus Pithys; species Pithys albifrons. The sequence goes on along the minus strand of NC_092459.1, from coordinate 50,765,832 downwards.
ACTTGCGGGGGTGGCTCTGTAAGTTTAATGGTCTCCTTCGTCCACGCCTTTTTCTTCTTTACTGGGGCAACAGTGATCCTTGGTGTTGTGGCTTGAGTTTGAGTTTCCACAAAGCGAACAAGAGCTGTGTCGGTTTCAGGCTGTGTCTGAGTCTCAGTAACAACACTGGTCTCATGCTGCGTTTGGACTCCGTCTCCAGTGGATAGGACGGGAACATCACTAGTTGTAGTAAGGACAGCATTGTCTTCCTGGTTTGTAGTTTGAGTCCCAGTTTCAGAGGCAGCATTATCTTCCTGCTGTGTTTGGGCTTCGTCTCCAGTGGATGGGACAGGGGCATCATGGGTCCTGGACAGTATATTTTCACTTCCAGTTTTGGCCTCAACCTTTTGGGAGTGGCCCATGGCCAATTGATAAGCACTAGCCAGGCCCCAACACAAAACAGTGACTCGCGTATACGAGTCCTCATAGGCAAAACACCCTTCTAATAAATGGTGGGCCAGCTCACTAGACTCACACACTTGTTCTGGTGTGAGCTTCCAATTAATGGGAAGTGCCAAACGCCTTAGCGCTATACCGAAATCCAACCAGGCCCCATCCCACCCAGGGACTGGCCTGTCCGAAGCCCCTTCCAAAGTTCCAGCAAGTTCCCTCAAGGCATGGCCTTTCTTAGATCTCAAACAGGAAAAGCAACAAGACACCACCATTCCTCCGTTGCTAAACAACAGTTTCATTATTTCCATAAATACTAATGCTGTCACAACACAATTAAAATAATAACTGGTACTGATTGTCACAATAGGAATCCCCTTTAACAGGCTGTTAATATCACATTGTAACAGGCCTTTAATGTCACCATTTAGTAGAGATTCACACGCGTGACATTCAACATCTGGACTTGGACGCGTCCTTATTGGCATTCCCAAAACAGGAACCAGTATTGCCAGCATTAGTATGTTAAAGGGCAGAATGACTCTTAAGAGGAGGCCTTTCACCGTAAGGGGCCATGGTGCTATGACACCTTCGAGGTCATGGTTAGAGCGACCTCTTCTGGTACCTCTCAGGTAATTGCTCAAATACGTGGACACCACTCTATTCATTATTTACTTTGTCCTGACTGCTCTGTCACCAAACAGAGACCTTATTTATATCAACAAGGTGCTCTTGACTGCCTTCCAGGTGGTTGTTTTGTAAACACGACTTCACCTGGACACTGTTCTATAAACAATAGATTATTTACACAACAAACCAAGGTCGTAAATCCCAGCGGTGGCTCCAATCAAATGTCGAAGGTTTGGCCTAGCTTCTTACCAAACCTGGACTGCCCTCTCCCTCCCCCTTGAGTCCCCGTAGCAAAGGGAAAAAAAACCTGAAAAAAACTGAAAAGAGAAGAACTCAAAAGAAACTGAACTGAATTAAAAAGGAATTATATTTTCCTGACATTTGCAAACACATATATACAATGTGTACACACCACGTGGGACCCCACCCCCAGGGAAAAGGGAGAAGGGAAAAAAAGGGAAAAAACAAACCAAACAACTGGTTGACCAGAAAAGAGGAAGAAACAAAACCAAACCTAAATAAATGAAACAGACAAATGCAATTAAAGGAGAACAAGCATGAAATGATCTCACCCACATCCCAGGCCAGGAATACCACAAGAACAGAACAGACCATCCAGGCTTCTCCCACACCCAGCTCCCCAGAAGAAGGAAAACACTAAACTCCTCCTCTGTTATGTGGAAAACACGTGTGGAATACTTGTGATGTCTCCTTCCTTAGTTACACCTAGTTACTGAGGAAGCCATGGATCAAAACCATTACAAGCATCAATTCCAGAAAATTCTCAGACTTGAACTGGTTTTGCACATAAGCAATAGCTCCCATTAACACCTCCAGGTACAGCTGACCAGAACAATATATAGAAAATTCTACCAACCTAATAGAGATTGAATATACAAATCCAGAAACAGAACACATTAGCTTAAAGATCTTGAGTTGAAACACACATGCATTCTTGGAAAATTCTGACATAAAGATTTTGACAGCTTGACAGTTGCAAAATAGTACTATAGAGAGACTTGTCATCTGTATTTAGGACGTTATCCTTTTGACTGAGGTGGTAAAAAGAATCCTGATTTCCTGAACATAGCACTCTCACACCACTGATGATGCCAGTTTGAACATTTCACAGAACAATTAAGTTACCGGTGTGGTCTCCCTGCAGAGCAGGGTCTTCATGTTCTGGCGCCAGCACACTGAAAAAGTGCCAGTAAAGAAGCTGCCAGGGATGTTTCAGAGGCATGGCTTTTGAAGGTTAAGATTGTTATGAATATGGAAATACATAGGTCATAGACTGAGGGGAGAAGGAAGTAGCATTTTAAAATATTTTGTGTATTAAGGTCTGGGCAACAAGTAACATGGAAGAATGGTTGTTCATATAAATAATGATAATAAAGTTATTAATGTTGCTATTAATGACAACTATTCATGTTCTATACAGCATATATAAAGCTAAACTTTTTACATATTTTTACTGGGTAAATTGATAACAGAGTGATTGTCCCTCACAAATTATCTAAATTACAATATTGCTGTAAGTTGGTTATGGTTTAGATTATATTTTATTAGGTGCTTGTTTGGTTCTTTCAGAAAGAGTTATGAGCATGTGTATAGTAAACAGAATTAACTGAAATTATGTGTCTTCTTAATAGAAATCACCCCAAGAATTGCAATACGACTTCAGATTGCTCTGATATGCAAGGATGTAGTTAAAGCCATTCATTGATATATACAAACACATGTACATGTATATATATATATGTGTTTGTATAAACATAGGTATATCCATTAAATTAAATTAGATCAAGGCATAATATATATTTGTAATGCTTATTAATTTACAAGTTATATTACCTCAATGCAGAATAAAAAGAAACTAGTTTAGACTAACTATCATTTGACTGGGATATGAACTTTTCTGTGTCCTTCATGAGACTTAGTTAGAAAATGTTTTGCTATTTCACATTGCAAAAGTAAAAAAAAAAAAAAAAGGTTTACTTTTTTAGCCTTGGAGATAATTTGAAATCTAATATTAGTATGCCAAGTTCCTAAATATATGCATCTTTTGTGTTGTGAAATCAGTAATCTCATTTAGTAACAGGATAAATTTGCATATGTAAACCAAGAATTACATGAGAGGACTGCATTAAGTTGATTTTATTTTTAAATTGTTTATGTTCTGCTAAAGACATACTAATTTGAAAAATGCAGTCAGTTATTTGGATGGAAACATTCAGACTTTGCACTTGATTTCTGATATGAAATATTTACACTCAATTGCTATGTAAATATGTTTTATGTTGCACCTTACACAAATTTCCAATAAACTGCCTATTTGATTGGGTAGCTACACCCATCATCACGGAATGCGAATTCTTAATGAGTTTCTAATCTCCACAAATCAACTACTCAAAGGAAAGAGCTGGAGAAGATAATATTTTAACTCAAAATATAGTGATTATATTAAATGAAATACAAAGAGACAAAATACAGAGCAGTATAGACCGTGCCTCAGTACAGCAATGTATAAAGGGACATGGAAAAATGACAACTCAAGTACAAATGAATATTTCATGTGTTGCCTGGAAGTCGTCTTTTGAAGCCTAATGCTCCAGAGGGGTAAATGTCATTTAGTACAACCATTTCACTACAGTCTGTATACATCCATAGCTTGTTGCTACTGATGTGTCAGACACCACAGCTAGCAAAAAGAACTGGTGACTAGCTTTACACATAACCTCTGGCACCAGGAAAATTTTGACTATAGGGATCAGGGATTGATGCCTCATCATGAGCTAGCTGGCTTCTTTATCAACACCATGGAAACAATATTGTTTCAGAATCTGAGGCTCTGGAGTCTAAAGCCGAAAATTTCATAAGGCCACTACCGTAAAAAAATTCAGATATAACATACGATATAATTTAATGATGAGATTGGTCAGGAAGGAGACAATCAAATAATATATATACTAGCTCATCAATGTGTCCCTTCAAAAAGTAATCTTTCTTGCTTATCAGAAATACAGACCTTTAGGGTCTGACAGACATTATTAACTCTTCAAAATCAGTCAGGTGAGGTGGTCAGATGGGTAAGTAACAAAAGCTGTTTGAAAAACTGATAAATGCCAGAAGCCAGGTACCAGCAGACAGCTAAAAGAGAACTGCAAGGCATAGATTAGAAATTCTCTTTGCTGTTTTGATCAATGACAAAGTTAACAATGCCATCTGACTACAGTATGTGCACTCAGTAGAATTAATTCCTCCATAAACTCAGTTTACAGAAATACAATCAGTAACAGTACTAATATGTAGCTACTTTGTCTTTATGAGGTCATAAATAGAGATCATAATGTTTTCGACTCTTTCACAGCAAAGCAAGGAAATATTTTAGTAGATGTAGGAATCTAAAAACCAACTTGAGAAGAAAGATTCAATTTAAGAAATAGGTTGTAGTTAATTTATGTTATATCTATTTGTTTCCTTCTCTGAAATCACAGGATTTGAACCAATGCAATCTATGGTGATGCTTCCTTTTACTTGCAGAATCTTTCTCCTTCCTCTCTTTCAAATACTCATATGAACAATTGCAGTTTTTGTTTTTTGTTTATGCCCTCCCCCAAATGTCCCTGAACCTTAAAATAATCTGAGAACTGAAAGTAAGAATACATTTCAACCCATAATTTTTTTTTACCTTTTTGTTAAAGCAAGCAAAATTAAAACTCCACATCAGACTGCCAAACTCCAGTTTTGGAGTTTCTGAAGCCTCCATCTAAATGTCAAGATTTGAGTCCATGTCTTGTTTTCCTTTCATGATTTAATACAGAATTAATCAGATAACTTTAAATCATAACCCTTAGCCTTAGAGCTCACCTTCAGACTGGGCAGTGCCTGTTTAAAACCCATTAAAATCAAATTGCCACAGTGACCACTTCAGTGATACTACATGGTACCATGAAATCTGTCCAGTAAGTCAGAAACAGAACTTTGAAAGAAAATACTCACATTAACAAACATTAAAGAAAAAAGCCAAAGATAGGTGTGTCCTCAAGTGTGTACATTTAATAAATTTATTTCAGAAAACATTAGTCACATTCACATCTGATGCTCACAACTCAGCAGTGCCCTTGAAACAATTTTATTGCTCTTTGTGGTGTTTATTTAAATACAATATTTTTAGTGTCACTCAGGCATTGCTTTCCAAGCTGTAAGTTCATTTCTCCAATATTTAGGTTACTGAGACATGAGCATAAGAAAAATCAGCATATTTTCTGTGTAAAGAGTCTCCTTTTTTTCAATAGGCCAAATTTTATGAAGAATTTAATAATCTAACACAAAAAACATTTTAAGATTTTGACTGGCTTCAAATCAAAACTATATTAATCTTTGGAGGCAGAGGTCCAGAATCCTATTATACTGAGCACGCAGCTTCAGTTTAACAAACACATAATAAGTGTTTTTTCTCATCCAGCATAAACAAGGTCACTTCAAAATAAAACGACTGAGGTAGATTTAACCCCTACATAAATTCATTCTGAAAAATATTCGCCTTTCTGTGACAGAATGATGGTACTGCATTAAAGAAATTAAACCATAAACCATACACTCGATAGAATTAAGAGTGCAAGGTATTTCAGGCTGCCCTTGAAGAGTGTATACTAAATACAACTGAGTACCTCAGCCTAAATGGGTCTGCAGTCAATCATTGTGAAGCTCAGAAATGGATAGTGTGTCTCATCTTAGTCTCTTAGGGATAAAGTTATATCTGTCAATAGCATACAGCTAATCAGAGTACAAAATCCTTGTTCTGACTGAAACTACTTCTGGAAAATCCTGTCCTTCACCATCGGAAATTGGATGTGAAATGGCCATTATCAGCAATCTGACAAAACACAGGATTAAAAATGGTAAACAGTGGTGAGCCAAATGCAAAGGATAAAGATATACACAGAAGGATGGATTTTAGGCTGCTTATTACAACTGGGCATTACAGACCTCACGCCCTCAGAATGCCCCTGAGGATGGTCTCAGTGAAATCATTCCAATCTAATAACTTCATGCCCATAGCACAGGCCACTCAGGTACCCTGAATACATGTCCTTCAGCTTCTGCAGTGATGTCACTGCACAAGCACATAAAGTCAAGCTAATTAATAAACTTCCAAGTATAAGTAGGAGCATGATCTTCTATGGACACCTCAGGGAATCTACAGAAAAAGCTCCACTGCTGGTGACAGGACCATGATGATATCACCACAGGAAAATTCAACTCTAAACAGGGGCCTTAGAGGTGTATCAATCTGTCTGTAGCAATAAGAGAACACAATTGCATTGCTGGAAGCAAACACTGTTTTCTCAAAACCATTCTGCACACATATCATCAGCACCAGAAACTCCATTGCCCTCCAGAGATACAGCAACAGGCCATGACTTCAGGTGTGTATTAAAGTATATGTGATAATTTTAAAATATGTGTGAGATTCTTCTATTACTATGTTGAACTTCCATTAAGTATTAGGACAATATGGTAAATTCTTAGACATCTTGTTTGGCTATTGTTTGCTAGGAGTTCAGATAAGTAAATGGTATGAACTAAGTATTCAAAGGACTGTCAGTTGCCAGTACAGAGTGGTATTAGTAATAGAACCATCACTGTTCATCATACTTCTCTAGAAAATAGACCTTGAAAGACTTTTTTTTTTTGTTAAAGAATATACTGGTGTAATAGCAGTTTTCAACAACCATAGTTATTTTTAAGATAGCCCAGAGTTTTATAGGAGGCTTGTGTGAACTTGAAAAACAGTATAAAAATGTAATATTGATAAAACTGTTCAACGCTAAAGTAACTTCTGAGCTTTTCTTTAGGTATGGGTTATAAAAAATGAGGCTCAGCCAACAGTAAATGAGCATTGGAAATATTAATGAGATTAAAAATTGATTCACAGATGGTTTTTAAGGTGCAAGTATAAATGGGACTCTTCTTAGACAGTGACGGTCTTGCTGGGTTCCTCAAGGCTAAGTCCTTGGCTCTACTCTGTGCAACACTTTTGTCAGTGCCTTGGGAGAAAACAAAAACTGGTAATTAATGTTGCTTGTAGATGCCACAAAGATTGCAAAAATGGAAAAATTTTGAAAATTATTTGAGGTGCATAATGAACATTAGCTTCTATTTCCAAAGAAGCAATGCATTACTCTGCTGTATAAATATAATATAATCTTATACTGAATCAGAAATTCCATATTCCCTTTACTCTTGGTAGCAATGTAGATGAATTGCCTAGTGATGCAATTTGTTCTGGTGCCTATAGTTACAAAACAATGTTGATAAATTGAAGGATACAGTGAAGATGTATGGAATAATTTAAGTATTGTGAAATAAACCTAATAGTAATTCTCTCCATGAGCTCAAAGGTGTTTAGCTTGATAAAAAAGACCAACAGTTATATTAGTAGCTGCATAAAACCCAGGAAATTTATAAAAGAGGGCTATTTAGTCAGATTGAAAAATGTATAAAACCCAACCACTAGCTACAGTGGAAAAAAATAATCTAAACATATTTTATCAAAGCACAGGATATATACTTCTAACAGGGATAGTAAGCAAACCAAACATCACTCAATCAAGGAATTTTGAATTTCCCTTTAACTAGATGTTTTTCAGTCCAGACTGAACATTTAAATAAAAAATATCTGTGTTCTTCCTCAAACAAATTAATGCAGGGAGAGCCTATAGCACATTAGTTGAAGGGCACTGGGTTTCTTTGGTAGCTTAATAGAAATCTGTACTGAAAAGTATTACACAAGATGACTTACTATGCTTTCAGTAGTTATGCACCACTTTTATATACTGATGCAAATAGATGGCAAACAAGGAATTTCAGCAGTTATTTTCCAGGAGAGAAAACTTAATCTGAATTAGCTGAGCAGCATCTCCATGCAATTCACTTTTGAGGATTTATTCTTTGTGGAGTAGGGTGAAGAGAATATCTTGCACTACTTCTTTTACCATTCAGGCAAACGAAGGACTGTTTAGCTGTTGGTGCACAAGACCATCTTTTCTATTATTTGGTGAAGAAAATTCCCTGGACCTAGAACAGAAAGAAGTCACCACATTTCCTGCAAATAGTTTTGACAGCTTTTCATTGCCTACTGAAGCAATCAAATAATTTTCAGCCTCAGTGGAATGAAATGTAGAATCTGCAGTGGTTTCATTTCCCTTTCTATAGGACTTAATGTCTCAGTGTTTGGGCTCCCATCCTTTTTTAACTGCACCAGCATTGCTAGACCCCAGGTACTCATAATTCATAAAGATCACTGAAGAAATTACAAATTTGTGATTGAATTTCTGAACTTTTCCCCAATGTGTCAAAACAAAAGGTAGTTTTATATTATTTTATTTATCAGATAATAACATTCTTGAAATCAGCTTGACATTATTCAATCATTGTCAACAAATAAATGAATGCTGGGACACAGATTATGATTTAGTTAACAGAATGACTACTGTGCAAAGAAATGCCAACTCTTCTGAAAATATGTTTTCCCTTTGCTCTGAAGAGACAATTTGTTATGTCCTTTCTTACAAATGTTACAGGTGAAGTTGCCAAAATTACATTGAATAATTTAAGATGGTCAGCATCATCCCTTTCCTTAAACTAACTCCAGCAATATGAAGAACATACAAATCACTGCACGCCTATTCTTTGGTAAGTACAGAAGTAGCTAATTGCTGATCTGCAGTAGGCTCGTCTTCAAGTTTAATCTGTCTTCATACTTCCTTTTCATGGGGCAGTAATTTTTCACCATCCTCAGAATCCTATTACAAAAACTTGCCTAAGCATTTTTATAAAACATCAAAATTTTGAGCAGGACAAGATATTAAAGGCAGAGGACTATTAAAACTAGTTTAAAAGAAAGGCTTATGTTTTTGGTAGAACTCTGGAGCATCATTCTAGGATCAACAAAGTGCACCAAGGCAAGATTTACAGTCACAACATTTCATGTTATCCTTAAACTAAAAAATTTTGTCCAATCACAAAGCATCACACCTGTTTTTGTCAGGGCATCTGGGTAAGTGGGGCCATCCCAGAAGAGATGTCACCATTTCCCCCTGTCTCTTAAGTCACTGTGTTCAGTCAGGTGGACAGAGGAAAAGGAATCCTCTGTATCTTTCATTGTGTCTGCACTTTGGGCCTGTCCCAGAGAAACTAAGGTGTGATTCCAGTTCATTTCTCTCTCTTGTGCTTCTAATATACCCCACAACCTACTTATCCTCCCCTAGACCTCTATCACTGAGCAGAGGAGTTTCTCTGCCCAGATGCACCTCCCACCGGGGTGCTCACTCCTGACATCTAATGCTCTCCTGAGGGTAGGACACACCTTGCAGCTGTCATTGGGGTGGCAGCTGTTCCTCCAAGACCTCTGTCTTGGGGAGCTCTGAGCCCTGGCTACATCAGTCATGATGGGTACAGACGTTGGAGAGGCCATGGCTTCCACTGGGTGGATACCCTGGATCTCTGTTTGGGCTTCCATGACTCCAGCAGCCTTTCTGTGCACTCTGGTATGCAAACTGTTGTTTCACACTCTTGCTGACACATCAGGCCATCTTTGTGGTGCTCCTAGCTGCTGGTGCTTCCCTGGGGCAACTTCTGTAAACGGAGGGGGACTTAGCCACCTTTGCTCCTGGCCTCACCCAGGTCTCATCATGTTTGGCACAATCTATGGCCTCCTGATGGCTCTCTCAGCTCCCCTGAGGTTCTTGCAGTTCAGGAAACCCCCATGTGCACCTCACTACAGTGGTCCTCTTCAGATTCTAGCAGCACTGAAGCTGCTCACCTTTGCTACTGAGTCACATAATGAATGAATCAGTGATATTTCTGTTAATGCCAGCAATGCATTAAACATAAATCCTCCAAGCCTTACATTATCTCACAGATTTCTGCCCCCTGTCAGTGTAGTGGGCAAATTGAAATCAGTCATGAATCCATAGGAAGGTCATCTCATGCAACCTTTCTGCTCACAGCAAATCCAGCTAGATGAGATTATTTAGGGCAGAGCCCAGTTGCGTTTTAAAAATCTTCAAGGAGGGAAACCTTCTAAACTCTCTGGGCAACCTGTTCCATTATTTGAACACTGCTATGGTAGGTTTTTTTCCTTATATCAAGTCACTATTTCCCATATATATGTTTGTGTTCATTGCCTCTTGCTGTTCCATTGTAAACATTTCAATCTATCTCCCTCAGGTGTGTGTCTTTGATCAGGTGGTTGAAGACCACTACAGGATGGTGCGATTTTTTTGCTTTTGTTTTTTTGGGGTTTTTGCTGGTTTTTTGCTGGGTTGTTTTTTTGGGTTTGTTTGTTTTTTGTTTTTGTTTTTGTTTTTTAAATGCAAGAGTGCAGTGCTAATTATGTGCAATTTTTGTCAATCAGATAGGCCTCATCCTTTCCTGCCAGGTTGTTTTGCTGCATGTGATTAAATGTACAGAACTCTCCTGTGCTCCTGAGGTTTAAGTCATTCTGTTTTTTACTGCTTGACCAGCTCCTTCTGAATATGAGCCTTGTCCTGCAGTCTGGTAGCATCCTCAACTGTGCTGGCCCTCCATTCCATCATCATTAATATAGACATGAATCAGGACTGGCCCTACTATTTATCCCTGAGGAACACCACTCGTCACCAGCCACCAGCTGGACTTTGATATTTTACTTTTTAAATATAAATTAACTATAGTATCCAAGAATGCACCAGTAAGGTAAACTGAAATGTGGACAAAATTTGTCTTAAAGAGTAGAACAAATGAAATCTAAGGTGTCCTGTCTCTCTTTAATATTTACATTGCGGTCAAATTATTTTATCATTCTTTTATGTGAAAAAACCCTTCCTGCATGCTCACGTTCCTTGGTCTTTGCAGCAGTGTGACTTTTTGAGAAACAGCAAAGCACTGGAGAGTGATTTGTAGAACTCTAAATTGGTGTGCAAAGCCTTTAGGATTTTGCTAAGAAAATGAATTGTTTTCATTGTTGTTGCTCTGGGTTCTTTTTTATTGTCTGCGTAAATGAATGCTTTTCTGAAAGATGGGATTCATCTCTATTCGTTATTTTGTCCCATCACAATTACCTGTACTCTAGGGTATTTTGCTTACATCACTCCTTATTACAATGTAAGTTTTGTCTGATACTCATATTATGTGAAGTGTTGCTTTTTTTCTACTTTAGAATAAAGAGCATCTTAGTTTCATGGCAGTTTGACAGCTTTTCCTCCAAGCAACAAACTAAAATTGATCAAATGTGCATTAGAACTTTTAACTCTGAATCATGTGGTATCCTGTAGGGAATGAAGCTGGAATAAGTTATGATGTATGAAAAAACACTGCACTCATAAACAGATCATTCACACTAAGCTTCCAGTTATCTCCTTTTATCTGCTTGACTGGCTTCACTGGGTTTAATAGAAGTGCCCAGGACAATTATAATAATTTCAGATCAAAATCCTTTAAGTTCTTTTGCACAGTCTTAGTGTGTAATCAAAACCCAGGTACTATGGATCTGGTATTCAGCTAGTACTGCTGAGTCAGTGCTACTGAACTCCTTAATTTCTTGTATACAAGGAGGTGGTTTTTAAGCCAAAAATGGATGGTGGCCCCCAAAAACCCCAACAAAACAGAAAAGAACTCCCCTCTCCCCCCTGCCTCCCCCAAACATCAGAATGGGATTAATTATTTCTTGCTTTAATAAAGTTTTAGATAATAATAGATTATTCATGAAATTAAAAGTGACAAAAATGTTTTCTCTCTAAAATTGTAATACCTGATTGATTCTTTGCTTTGACATTACAGCAAATGCTGGCAGGCACCTTAAGCATGGAGCAGTTTCTAACTATGCTGCAGCCTTAACAGCCACATATAAACTCTTTCCTGGTACTCTATCCAGTGAAATTACAAGGTGCAGTATACATGTTCACTCTAGATTGGTACTTATGTTCAGAAAATAGACTTGGTTTAGAAATCCATGAGGATTTCTCCCCCTAAAACAAAAAGCATTTTTTGAAATCTAAGAAGTCGCATATGCCAACAGTTTGACATTATAAACACTATAAGATTATACTTTTTGTCACTGGACTTGAAACCTTCTGGATTTTTGGAGACTTCATGGGTTTTTTTTTTCAGAGTAGGAACTAAGAAGTTTTCCATCAACAAGCTGTCAATAAATAAATTCTTGACAAATCATAGTTCTGTTCTGCAAGGTTGTCTGAAATAGAATATGGCACTTCCATCTACAGCTCTGACAGATGCACCTTACTGATACTTAATTATTATTTCTCTTTCACTGTAGTAATGCTAACATCTATTTGACAGTTATAGCCTCATAGACTGCTTGATTTGAGACAGCTTTGAAGATGACACTGTATCAGCTTTTAGGGTTCTCCAGAGGAATGTATTGCTCTCCTGCTACCTCACTTCTTCTGTTCTGCTCTGAAAGAGTAGTACTAGGGGCATATCATAATAAGATAATTTTTATGCCTGATTCGCCATCTGCTTCAATAAAGTTTCCTGCATATTCAAAGCCCATATGATGAATAAATGTTGTGTAAATATTCCAGTCTGCAAGTAAAGGAATTTTGCTTTCGTCTGTATTCAGGCATTGAGAATATGCCACTTGATAATATAAAAAAGATCAAGTCAGAGTAATTAATCAAAACCCAAAAGCTAGGTGTGCATGTTAACATTTCAAAGAACTGTGGTTCAGGAACAGGGCCGATTGTTGCTCTCAACTTTAAAATAGGACCACAAATTTAGAACTAAAAGTATGAAAGAAAAAAAAAAGGACATTCAAACTTATTTTGTGTTTTCTTTTAATGTACATGTTTGTGATGATACATGCTTCTTCAGATTCTATTACCCATTGACCTACTATTTCTTACCATGGGCTGAGTAGGCTGCTGTTTTAAAGGAGTTGCCACAATGAAATGAAGATCTAATCTAATTCCTAAGAATATGCTTCTTTTTTGTCTAAAAAAGAAACAAACTAAAACAAAAACAAAAACAAAAAAGGAGGAAAAAAAGAGGAACAGGACTTATACTTTACACATGTTAACAAACTGGGTCCAGAATGGAATAGTAGATCTCTGTGTTCATTAAATTACTGTGTATCTTAAGATGATTTTCTACGGAGGATTTTCAATCATGTTCAGAAAGAATGTAAATTCTAAAATACTGAAGTAAAAGGAACAATTAATGAGCACATTTCTGCACAGAAACTACTGAACAACTTTGAGACTGTATCGAACATTATGAACTGGAACATAGGGGAAAGGAGGAACTGGGGAGAATGCAAAAAATATCTAGGTTAGTGCGAAAAAATTATTTAAGTAACTTATTGCTCTCCTCTCTCACTTTACCCCTCTTTAACTGTGCTTTTAGAGATCAGCTTTAGAATGGTATAGGCATAGGTGAGTTTAGGGAGTTGCTTTTTTCTTTTTGTTTTTACAGTATCGGCATCTGCATCAGGAGAGAATGATTTTTCTTTCTGCAAGTAATAACAACACAAGTCCTGGCAGATGGGTTGTGTGCAACCAGTTCAGTTTCAGCATCCTTTGGCCTTCAGTGGTTCTGGATCCTCAATCTGATACTGCGTGAAATTGTGGAAGAGTTGATTGGAAGAGCTTTTACGATCATCAAGCTTAGCTTTTGCACACAAAGTAGGACTGTTCCAAAGACTAGGTCAGGTCACTCCTGGTTTGTCTAGCTGTGCATCAAAAGCTTCCAAAGATGAGAGATCCACTTCCCTGGTCAGTTCAGTTCACTGCTGCACTTAAGCTCCTGGTGGAAAAATTACACCTACAAGAAAACTGATTCCCAAACCAAAAATATTCTTTACTTTATTTTCCTACATAAAATAACATCTAAAAAGTACAGATAAGTAACAGTGAGTGTGTCAGTGATATGAGGGATAGACCAAATAGTGCTAGTGAGGTCTGAGAATTTATCCTTTACATGCAAGATTCTGAAAAGAAAAAATAAACCATTAGACAATGTAAAATAAGCAAATGAAAAAACCCACTTAGTATAAAAAAGAAGACATGAATGAGAAGAACAAAGATCAGAAAAGCAAATGGAAGGAAAACAATTTTAAAATATTTATGGAACATTCAAAACAAAAAGGAACAAAATAAAAAAAAAGAAAACCATATACGCCATGCTGAAGTTTATCACTAGCATAAGTTTGGTGTTTTACACTCAAGATTAAATTTTCCCAGAGAAAGTGAAAATAACAGAATAAAATAAGAATATTAGATATCTGACCCAGGAAGAATAAAAACAAGTAAGTATGAAAGTATCTTCAAGAAGAAAAAGATCTCTTTACTTTCTGTAGTCCACAAGTCGTGTGACAAAAAAATTCAGTAGCAGATCACTGGATTTGCAGTTACATGAGCATATGATTTTAAGTGACTTACAAAATTTTCTGAACCTATTTTTTCAACAGTAAAGTACTAAAATTTAGACATCCTTCATGATATTTTTTTACAAATACAGACAAAAGTAACCGTATGAATAGATGTTATATATTATTTGTAGACAGACAAACCATGAGAACTTTGAAATGGGAACCAGAGAAAGGGAAAAAGGAGAGAGGGGGAGAAAAAAAAAGAGAGAAAATGCTTTTACAATGAAAATAGAAATCAGAACAGGTTGATTTGTGAGGCAAAACACTAAAGCTCAACATCAACACAGGCTACCATGACATTTACAGTAAGGCATTGTGCAGTCCTCATTATTTTTAAACCATAGTCCTCAGATCTAGAACTCAAAAAGAAGTTTGTGCATTGTGATGAAGAATGGCGTTATTGAAGAACAGGGAGAGAAGACACATATAGTGACTGAAATGGCTCACGTAAGAAGCAAATAGGTGAAAATCTGCTATATTTGCAGCTAATAAAAGCCAAATTACTTCTTTATTGGATATTTTGGTTGTAGTCCTAGAGGTTTATGTTATGTTTTAAGGCACTGCTCCAATCTAGGTGATTTGATTTAGGTATTCTGTCCCTCCAAAGTAAGATGTGTGTAGTAGTTTCTGGAAGGATATGGGGAAGAGAGAGCATCTGCTGCATTAGGTTCATCTGGTCAAAGACCTTTCTGGTGAAAAAAGTGATAACAAGAAAAGGTGAGAAGAAGAAACAAAATGCACGGAGAAAGAAATTTGACCAAAAAACTGTAATGAACACAGTAATAAGAACTGTACCTTGTCAGACACAGTAATTCATAAAGATATATGCAATGTGGGAATATTGATTTCAATAAAATTATCTTCTCAAGGAAATTGTTAAAATGGGATGGAAAGGAAGAGGGAAAAGCAACGAACAAAACATACAAAGGCACACACCTTACAGAAAACCATAATGGGCACGACAAAAAAACCCCAAACCTTTGTGGTCACACTAATTGATGGTCCATTAAGAAGCTGCACACAAACCCATACCTTGCAACTAATAAGGATACAGCCTGGAGGTTCCTGAATATCAATAGGGGTGGAAAGCAGAACTATGTCAACTGATAAGGGAATACATAGGGGAAAGGGGGGTCAGGTAGAAACAATGGGGTAATAGATAAAAAGGGTAGCTTGATAGCTGGGAAGCAACTGAAGTTAGAGCAGGGGTGTAAGCTCCTGTGGCCGATGGTGTCAGTCCCTGCCATGAGCTGAGGTGTGGGCAGCCAGCCAGGTTCATGTCATCTGTGTATATGTGTCTCTGGAAGACTTGCTCAGCTTTATTACAGGATGAATCTGCACAAAGGAAAGCAGCAGGTGCATCCATTACCATGAGACGGACACCCACATCCCACAGACTGGGCTTCAGCAGCTGGGCAGGAAAAAGCTCCAGGCTCTGACCTGCTGGAGGCAGTGGCAACTTTTAACATCCTTTACATTTTGTGTGATTGCATCCATCTACCTATATTTTGTCTTAGGAAAAATAAATTCACCCCGTTTGTATTCTTCAGATTTTTTATTTCAGATTTTCATTATAAGCAGCTTATTTTGCTATGTCTTCATGCAAAGATCAGTGAGACTGATGGTGATCAGGGTCAGAGGATGCCAGCTACAGCACCCTCCCTAACAATACATGCTGGACTCACTCAGGAAAAATAAGAAAATGGTTATCCTGACAGTGCATTCAGGTGTGAATGATACTTGCATAGTGGGAGTGACAAAAATAAAAATTAAAAAAAATAAAAAGAAGAGGAAAAAAAAGGAAGGGAGGAACACACTGGGTATGGCATATGTACATAGGTAGAGTGAATTTGTTAAAAAATGTGAAAATATTTGTTGGATATTATTATTGATGAATAATAGCCAAACATAAATACTGGTAATAAATGCACATAACATTGAGGATTGTCAGATCTGTAAGGCTCAGGCACCATGGGAGGCAAACCCAACCTGAAGATAAAACCTTTTGGAGACTTGGTGTTTGCTCAATCTGCAGCTTTTCATTCTGCAATCAGTAGTGACAGGAATGAGCAAAACGTGACTGTTGTTAAATAACGTCAGTTGATGTGAGTATTTTACTTCTATGAGTTTGCTTCTGTAGTGATTGCTAATAACTTTTTGTGTAATGTGGACACTGCATGATGGCATTTGTGGCTCCACTACATTTCATTGTCTTTCATATGCTTAAAGCAAGGCAATTTTCACCTACTTTCTGAAAACAAATAATTTTGAAATACTGAAGAGACTATGTGCCCTTGTTTTGCTACTTGAATAGTAAATATCTTGTAAAGTGAGATTGATAAGACTAAGGAATCCTGTTGTCTGAGTATAAAGGCAGGTGAAGCAGCAGAGAAGTAGAGACATTGTTCAAAAGTTGTCTATTTTTCCCTGAAAAAGGAGGGCAGACTGCTCTATGCAGGCAAGATTACCCAGCATATACACTCGAGGTAAAAACTCTAGTTGGGTTTACCAGATTCAAGACCCAGACTTAAGCTTCTAATCTTGCAGGTGGAAGAGAGGATAGAGAATATGTCTTTTGAAATCATATTCTGCATTATATTAAATCTGAATTTTGTTTGAAAACATTAAATATGCATTAATTTCTTGACTTCCTGAAATGCATATTTAACTGAAATCTACCCCAGCAAATAATTTTTTAAATCCTTAAATCATAGCAAAGTCACAGTTTATCTCAACTAGGTCAATAAAATGCACATGCCCTGCAGACCTTAGTCATGACGGGGTAAAGCAATTATATGCATGCATGACTTAAAGATTGCACATACTGTCATGTCTCCTCAGCTAAGAGCTTTATAATGCTTTAATTTAAGAAGCTTATTTCCTTTAACAAGACATATTCTCTCCTGCATTTTCTACTTCTCATTTTGTAGTTCTCTCAAACGAAATTCCTCTACACTGTCAAAATAAGTTTTATTTTGATTGGACTTTTTCTTAGTTGTTTTGTATATCAAAGTCAAGGTAATGATGTTCAAAACAAACATTCAAATCCAAAGCATCTAAGGTGTCCCAGTGTGCTGATGCCTAATTGAAATTCATAGAACCATAGAATCATAGAATCAGTTGGGCTGGAAGAGACCCCCGAAATCATCAAGTCCAACCCTTAATCCAACCCCACTTTGATTACTAGATCATGGCATTAAGTGCCATATCCAGTCTCATCTTAACCTCCAGGGTCAGAGAATCCACCACCTCCCTGGGCAGGCCATTCCAATGCCTGACTATTCTCTCTGTAACGAATTTCTTTCTAATATCCAACCTGAACTTCCCCTGGCAGAGCTTAAGCCCATGCCCTCTTGTCCTACTGTTGGTTGCCTAAGAGACCAATCCCCATCTGGCTACAACTCCCTTTAAGGTAGTTGTAGAGAATGATAAGGTCTCCCCTGCGCCTCCTCTTTTCCAGGCTAAACAACCCCAAATCCCTCAGCTTTTCCTCATAGGACTTGTGCTCAAGCTCCTTCACCAGTCTCATTGCTCTTCTCTGGACCCGCTCTAGCACCTCAGTATCTTTCCTGAACTAAGGGGCCCAGAACTGAACACAATGCTCAAGGTGTGGCCTCACCAGCACTGAGTAAAGGGGAAGGATCACTTCCCTGGTCCTGCTAACCATGCTATTTTTGATACAGGACAGGATCCCATTGGCCTTCTTGGCCACCTGGGCACAGTGCTGGCTCATGTTCAGCTTCCTGTCAATCCAAACCCCCATGTCCCATTCCACCTGGCTGCTCTCCAGCCACTCTGTCTCCAGCCTGCAGCGCTGCATGGAATTGTTGTGGCCAAAGTGCAAGACCTGGCACTTGGCCTTGTTAAACCTCATTCCATTGGAATCAACCCATCTCTCTAGCCTATCAAGGTCCCTCTGAGGAGCCTTCTTTTCTTCCAGTAGGTCGACGCTCCCTCCCCACTTGGTGCTGTCTGCAAACTTGCTGATGATGGACTCAATCCCCTCATCTAAATAATCTATAAAGATCTAAAAAAAGCTGGGGCCAACATTGACCCCTGGGGAACACCACTGGTGACTGGCTGCCAGCTGGATACAGCCTTGTTCACCAGCACTGTCTGGGCCCAGCCATCCAGCCAGCTCCTAACCCAGCAGAGAGTGCCCCTGTCCAAACCATGGGCTGCCAGTTTTTCCAGCAGTATGCTGTGGGAGACAGTGTCAAAGGCTTTGCTGAGGTCCAGATAGACCACATCCACAGCCTTCCCTTCATCCACTATCAGCGGATTGTAAATAGCCCACCGATACGGTGGAGAGGTTTCCGCCTCCAGGAGCCAGGCTAGAAAAGCGACAAGCAGGGCTCCCTAGGATCAGGCCCCTTAGAAGCGAGGGACGGCTCCTCCCGCCCCCGGCCCGGCGACCGTCCCGAATGGAACAAGCCCGCACTAGCCAGGAGTCCACGAGGAAAAGCCAAGTTTATTGCCGCGCGCTAGCTTTTGAGGAGAGCATGGGAATTCCCCGGATCTAGGCGGGGAAGAGGGGCGGAGACGGGGCAGAGTAACACAGTTCATTGGGTACATGCAAACGAAGGGAAGGAGGGAGGGAAGGAGTGGTAAAAGGACCAATGGGAGAATGAGATGGGCGGGGAAAGTCTACCGTAGGGCTTCAGGCACTTCGAGGCAGGCACAGCCCCCACCCAGGCTCCAGCGGCGCCTCGTGGGCGGCCCCGCCGGCAACTGCCCCCATGGCCGGGTCGGGCCAGGACAGGAGGCTGCGACCCGGAGGGTTTTGTGGGAAGAGGGAACCCGGACAAAGAACTACCAAGGGAAAAACAACCAGGGTAGACACATTGGGGTGTATAACATTCAAGCTGGGGAAGTGTCCATATAGGGTGTGAACATTAGAGTCCTTATAAACCTCTCGCAGAGTTTCCATATTCAGGGAGCCGGGTTCCTGGACTTCGGCGTCCTCGTCTATCCATCTCTTGTAGTATTTTTGCCAGTGTATAAACCCTGGGTCTCCTCCGACATCTCCTCCTTTTTTATCTTTTAATGGCGAGTAGGCACGAGGAGCTTGAAAAGCTTTAAAACTTTGAAAAGACTTATACATACAAGAAAAAATACAGCAGCGATTAAGCAATGTCCTTAACTGGAATAAACTGGGGCAGAAACTGGGTTTACAAATCATTGTAGGCTTGAAAAAGTAATCAGTTTTAAATAAAATTACATGAGGCATTAACTTATACATTAAAAATATTAACGATATGTAAAGAAACACTGCAGATTCCGACTTAAATTTCCGATAAAAAGCAATACATGTAAATGAAATTCGAATGATAGCTGTCACTCTTCAGATATGTTCTTCTCTTCACAACCTTTTAACACTTCTTATCTTTAACATTTTCATCAAACCTGTATCCCTTCTTTTTCTTTTTTTCTCCTTTCTTTTTCTACCTCTCAGATTCTTTCTCCTGCTCCTCTCTCCAACATATACTTCCACTGGCCATCCTTATCTTACCCTACACAAACAACCGTTCTTCTACCCTTTCACAGACCGTCTTCTGACCTGCTAACACTTTATTTCATTAAATCTTTACTCCAACCAAAAGGCTGTCAATAAAAAGAAGTCAAATGCATGTAAAGTAAATGTTAGTACAATTAAAATGAGATATAAATACTTGATTTAGGCAACGGTAAATTATGTTCAAGAAGTATTGATAATAAAGAAAATGTAGAATTACTAATTGAATTTAGATGGGTAAAGTTCAGTGAAATGCATGTGGGCATCAGAGAGCACCTCTAGGAAAACCATAACATTCACACAGGGATGATAAATATAATAAGTGTAGGGATACATCTATACTTCACCCTAACTATCTCATTCACACTGGTGGCCACCACATTCAAGCAATCACACTCACAGACCTAAATGCATTCCTAGTACACCCATTTATGGCCCATGTTAATGATTATATGTTGTTCAGAGATCTGCAAAACATAAAAAGACAGTTACAATATGAACATATACAGAAAAAAATTCTCAACAGAAGACTTGTGCATTCCAAACAGGATTTAAGCAAGATCATTGTCCTTCTCCTTTGTATGATGGCTTTTTTGGTGTTGTGATGGAGACAATCTATGTTGGTAACAACATCTCTGGTAATCCAAGTACTTCTGGCCCATGGGTGCAGCCATCTTGGGCCGGATGTTCACAAAGGGAGGGGGCGGGGCCACCGTGGGAAAGAGGAAGTTGGGTGTGGCGTAAGGGCTCACAGGGATCGCCCACCACAGAGATCGGCCCCTCCCCTTTTGACACCACGCCCAGGGGGTGGGCATCGGCTGCCTCCTCCCCTTTCCCCCAACCTCCATTTTGTGGTGGACCTTCACCACGCTCTCCATCGCCATCTTGTGGGCACCTAACACATGCACATGGAGAGGCCCCAACAGCGGCCAGCACCGTGCTAGCAATAAATCCAGGGTTTGCCGGTGGATCGGTGGAGGGGGGCCCCTGAAAATGCGACGCAGGTACCGCGCTTCGACCGCAACTCCCTGCGCTACTCTGTCCTGGGGCCCCCTGGATCCCTGCGGCCTGGTCTGCTTCTAGGATTGAGTTCATCAGTGTCCATGCTACTAATGCATGCGAGGCTTGTTTGCCGTTTCTGTTAGCCGCCGCCCTTAATTTTCGTCCAAAACAGTCCTACTCCGTTGTAGTAAGATGAAAAGGCAGGGAGTAGTTCTCTTTAGCCATGTATTTCATTAACGATCTTATTGCGGCCTTGTCCACTTTACAGTTCGCGTGAGTTAGAAGGGACTTCAGGTGGCGGTAAGTCTCTTTTTCTCTCTTAGAGAGAAGTTTCCCCATTTTGAATAAATGAAATAAGGGTGATAGGGAGCAGGGTCTGCTCGGAGGGCTACCTATCCAGGGTAAAGGTAGGCTGAGGGTCAGTCCTTCGGTCCCACGTTGAAACAACGAGGGATTGCCAGCCGATAGCTGAAGAAATGCCGAGGTGCTCTGCCCGATCGCTTCCTCCGAGGTCCGCTGATGACCGAGGGACTCACCCATCCCGCGGCTTATGCTGCTTCGGCGTAGTGGGTACCACCACCGCGTTGGGCGTCAATTATCAGCGGATTGTAAATAGCCCACTGATACGGTGGAGAGGTTTCCGCCTCCAGGAGCCAGGCTAGGAAAGCGACAAGCAGGGCTCCCTAGGATCAGGCCCCTTAGAAGCGAGGGACGGCTCCTCCCGCCCCCGGCCCGGCGACCGTCCCGAATGGAACAAGCCCGCACTAGCCAGGAGTCCACGAGGAAAAGCCAAGTTTATTGCCGCGCGCTAGCTTTTGAGGAGAGCATGGGAATTCCCCGGATCTAGGCGGGGAAGAGGGGCGGAGACGGGGAGGAGTAACACAGTTCATTGGGTACATGCAAACAAAGGGAAGGAGGGAGGGGAGGAGCGGTAAAAGGACCAATGGGAGAATGAGATGGGCGGGGAAAGTCTACCGTAGGGCTTCAGGCACTTCGAGGCAGGCACAGCCCCCACCCAGGCTCCAGCGGCGCCTCGTGGGCGGCCCCGCCGGCAACTGCCCCCATGGCCAGGTCGGGCCAGGACAGGGGGCTGCGACCCGGAGGGTTTTGTGGGAAGAGGGAACCCGGACAAGGAACTACCAAGGGAAAAACAACCAGGGTAGACACATTGGGGTGTATAACATTCAAGCTGGGGAAGTGTCCATATAGGGTGTGAACATTAGAGTCCTTATAAATCTCTCGCAGAGTTTCCATATTCGGGGAGCCGGGTTCCTGAACTTCGGCGTCCTCGTCTATCCATCTCTTGTAGTATTTTTGCCAGTGTATAAACCCTGGGTCTCCTCCGACAATCCACCTTTCGGCACACTGAAACAGCCTGTTCCTGTGCACTCAAGACTTCCTTCTTGAAGAACGTCCATCCCTCCTGTACCGCCTTGTTTTCAAGGGTTGTTTTCCAGGGTATGCTCTGAACCAGTCTTCTGAATATGCCCACAGACTCCCACCAGGATGTAAGCCTTGTTGGCCTTCCACCTGATTCTGGTCCACAGGCACTCAACTTTATTGTTAATGACCTCGAGTTCTACAGAGTCAAGAGACTGTCTAATATATAGAGCCAACCCTCCACCTCTCCTACCCTGCCTGTCCCTTCTGAAGAGCTTGTAGCCCCCCATTGCAGCACTCCAGTCATGCGAGTCATTCCACCATGTTTCTGTGATGGTGACTATGACATAGTTTTCCTGCTGCACTATGGCTTCCATCTCCTCTTGTTTGTTTCCCATACTGTGTACATTAGTGTACATGCACTTCAGCTGGGCCATGGGTTTTACTCTCAACTCGGGCTTTACACCTTTAGGCTTATCTCTGGAGAGCCCGGTTTTGGTCCCTTCCCCCTTCAAACCTAGTTTAAAGCCCTCATAACCAGTCTGAGGGTTGAATTAGCCTAGGAAGTCTATTAGTAATATCCCTCACTCTGGCCATGAGAAGGTAGCAGACCTCTCTGTGGGATGGGTCTGGCTGACATATAGGGCCCTCAGTTCCCCTCAAAAGGGAGACACCGATTACAGCAACCCATCTCCTTTTCCTTGTATCTGTAGTTGTAATCCGTCTGGCAGATGAGGGGTAACCAGAAGGTCTTGTAGGCAGATCTTCCTCCTGACTGTCCTCCATCAGACTTTCTGAGTCCAGGGCCATATACCTGTTTTTTAAGGGCAGCCCTGTAGGTGAAAGGGGTCAAGAGGGTTTTTTTTACCTCTACAACCAGGCACCTATTTCCATTCCTCCCTATCCATTTGGTCTGTTCTGTCTGCCTGATGGCAGGAGGGGCAAGGTTTCACCACCTCCTGCTGGGCTTTCTTAGGGATCGAAAGGGTGTGACTCCACCAGTCAATTTCCCTTTCACTCTCCCTTATGCTTCTGAGCCTTTCCACCTCTTCCTTTAGCTCTGCCACTAGGCACAGCAAACCGTTCACCTCCTCACATCACATGCAGGTGCTTCTCACACTTTCTTCTGGTAGCAGTTCCAAGCTTAGACAGTTTGTGCAGCCAGAGGCCTGAGTGGCTGCATCCTTTTTAGAGGATTCTGTCTGTGTTGA
This sequence comes from Pithys albifrons albifrons, assembly GCF_047495875.1. Taxonomy (NCBI): domain Eukaryota; kingdom Metazoa; phylum Chordata; class Aves; order Passeriformes; family Thamnophilidae; genus Pithys; species Pithys albifrons. The sequence goes on along the minus strand of NC_092459.1, from coordinate 50,742,230 downwards.
CACATCCACTGGTAACAGCGGCAACAGCTTTCATTTTTTTGAAAACCATGACTGCCCTGAGTTGGGGGAGAAGGGGGGGGGAGAAAAGAAAAAAAAAGAAAAAAGTTAAAAAGAAAAAAAAACTAAAACAAACCCCACCCCCCCAACCCCCTCACCTAGGAGAGCTGGCTTCTGCCCTGCCTGCTCGCCCTGCCTGCTCGCCCTGCCTGTGCAAACTGCCATGCCACGCCCTCACTTCTGTGCCACGCCCCTGTTTGCTTGCTCCCGATCGCTCACTCTCCCCAGAGATGTTTTTTAAGCATTCTCTAACCCCTGCTAATGAGCCTGCCCTGCCCCACATTCACCTGAAAAGATTCCAAGGAGCAGCCAAGCCCTGGCAGGATATGCTGTAACTCCTCAAGTAAAATCTAAATCCAATTAAATATATGCTTCTCCTAGTACCATAACTTATACCCCCCAAAAAACCCTAGCAAACCAAAACCCATAAAAGCAGCAAAACCTAAATCAAAACTTTCTTAGAAGTCTTATGTAAAATGGTAATATTTGCATTTTCAGATAGAAGAGAATTTTTTTATATTCTTAAACCTTATGGTGGCATTTACAATAATTCATATTTTTTTTCATCTCTCACTACAGATTTCTACATCTGCAATTGAATAAAAAGCCTGAAAGCCTCCCTATGAAAATATATGGAAAAAGTTTTCATCTTAAATCTGTGGAGAAAAGCTTCACTTGGAGTTGGTAGCATTTCTGAGTTTTTGTGATGATGGGACACAAATCCTCCTTTATTAGCATGTGCTGACTCACATGGGTTCAGTGCCAGATAGAGAAAGCACATCAAGCAAACCACCTGCTTTACCAATCACAAATCAAAATAAAAGCAAAAGAACATAAACTTGAGGAGTAATGCATGTTCCAAAATTCTCAGCAACAGTAGGATTAGTGAATTTAGTGCTTGAAAATGTATAAAATGCATTACTCTTGCTTTTTTAACAGGTATTACTTCCCGTGCAAATGAATCACAGCAATGTGTATTATAAACAATGAGAACACCTAGATGAAAGAATAAATGTTTTAAATTGTACATTTCAAGGTGCATATACACTCACTGAATTTGTAATTTTAATTCCCCAGTTACCTGTGTACCTAAAAAATTTTTGACACTAGGATCAAACTGGAATTATAACTGTTAATGTTTATGTATTTACTGCGTTAATTTTTTCCTCCCACTTTCTCCTTTCATATAACTTTGCATTAAAAAAAGGTTTCTTTATGGATTCCCAATTATTATTTTCCTTTTTCTTCCTCATTCTGCTGATGGTAACAGAATGCAGGTCTAAAGAACTTGGGTGTATCACAGATACGTCAACTAAGCGAGGGAGACAGGACATTAAAACCACCTCATGCAGATTTGTGCTGTCCAGTAAGACTGAGCTTCACTTTTGCCTTTAGTGAAAGAGTTGAGCTTGCCTTAATGAAGTGTCAAAAGGAGCAAAACAAAAAATTGAATGTGTCATCAATTAGAACTAACGTGTTAAAGGAACGACATCAAAATTAAAATATGGTTATCTTTTTCAATTGCACTCTCTCTCTCAAAACAGTGGGATATAGGAAGACAGAAAAGTATTCATGAGAGAGAATTTGACAGCTATAGAGAGATCTAATGTAAGAGAAACGAAAATTCTTTTGAATTTAAGGGTTTTGTTACTTGCTAAAAAGAATCTAATTTGCATTTATTAGATGAAGAAAAAGATACAGTAGAGCCTGAGATTTAAATTTTGGGAAAAGGTTAAGGATTTATAAAGTTCATAAAAAAAATTAGCTGAGGTGTCCATTAAAATGACTTGTAGCCTTTCACTGCTTAATGGAATATTAGAGATTTTGGACAGTAATGGAAAAGGTCCAAGACTAACTTCACTGTACTCAAGTAAATGCCACCCTATCAATTTGAGATTTTACAATGACATTAAAACAAAAGTGCTGAAGAGTCAAACTCTGGCTGTAAAAAGGAATACAGAAAAAGAGTTGCAAGATCAAAAAAGCCTGAATTAAATTTAATCACTGGAAAACATCAATAACAAAAAAGCACATCTCAGATTTAAATTCTGCTTTATTCTTGGCACACGTAAGTAAGGTAGACATGTTTGAAATGTAAGAAAAAAAAGTTCTCTTCTTAGAGGATAAGAAATGAAAGGCCTTGGTTACAATGGTGGGGGGGTGGGGGTGGGGTGGGGGGGAGAACAGGAGGATAAAGGAGAAGGCCAAAAAGAAAAGAGAAGACAAGACAATGAGCAGTGAGCAGTTATGTTCATAGATGTGATGTGTAAATTCTTTTCTTTTTGACATTTTGGAATAGGAACATCTACAGAAGACATTCTTTTGCTACATTTCTTTCTTGTATTTCCATGTATAGTTGCCCTCAGAATCCTTATGGTATCATTTTTAAAGCAACAAATATCAAGATTCAGATATATACTCAGACACACATTTTGATCCATGAATCCAATAAAAGCCTGAGGCTTGTAAAAGCCTGGAAGCTCTGTGTTGACTGCTCTTGTAGATCCTGGGGTGGTTTTGGCTCCCAAGAGAAAATGTGTTTCTTTCCCTTATCCAGGACTCCTTTCCCAAATTAGTGGAGAATGCAATGATGGCCACCTCTCAGCCTCAACTGAACCATGTTCTCAAAATTCCAGGATCATTTTTAAAATATTCAGTGATATTAAAAAACCCCAAACAAACAATAAAACAAACTTTTTTTTTTCAGTGACATGCATAAAAATGAAGCTTTTCTCCACAACATTCCTTTTCTGGATGTAAAATGAAATTAGATTACTGGAGATCTTCATCTTCCAATGGACTCTCTTTCTCAGTCCTTTACAAGGAATTCTGTCTCTCTCTTCTTCCTTCAACAAATTCTTTCTCATTTAAAGTTTCTGAACTGCAACATTCTGCAGGAATTTTCCAGACATTTATTCAAGGAAAGCTCTCAGTAATTTCAATGCGTATTTACTCAAAGATGATCTAAACCAGAGAGTGAAAAATAAATTAGTTTTATTATATTTTATTATATATTTATGATATTACTATTATGTTATTTTCATATCTTTCCCCTTTTGATTGTATTCTATGACTTTGCAATTTTTTTCATAAGGATTAGTCAAAATGATTCACTAAGGGACTTGTGTGTGTTATTCATGATACTATTTTTGAATCTGTTATAAAATTTATTTCAAAGAACTTTTTAATTTTGCTAAATACCAAACATAGATATTGAGAATCAGGTTTCAACGTGAATATTTTTATTTATTAATTAAAATCACATACTACAAGCGATCTCCAATATTGACTTAATATTCACTTTTTACTAGAATATTTGCATAAAATAAAAGCGAAAACGTCATGTAAAAATTTTTAGCAAATAGTATACAGCTATAGAAAGCATTATTTTTATATAATGCCACAGAAATATATAGCTATTCTCTTAAAGACTGAAGCTAAACTGAGGATGAAGTTATTGCTTCAAAGCAGAAATGTAATAATGGATCATAATTTCCTACACATCACAAAAGGATATTTTCAATAATCACAAAGAGCAAATTAAAATATGCATTCCTCTATGTTTTGAGAAGTAATTGTAAAGGATCCAAGCTTTTGTCGACTAAATTAATGGAATTCAGAAATTAACCTGATACTTTCTTGAAAGATGCTGTGTACATGATGTATAATAAACTTTGAGAGATTAGATTAATATCTTCAAAGTAAATCCAGTGTTATTATGGAGTTTTCAACTGAAAGATTAAATAATCTGGAAGATTAAACCAGCAAATATTAGAAGTCATCTACAAGTACAAGGAATATGCTCTTAATGACCTGAAATGGTTTAAAACATGAAGTATTCTGAACAGCTGGGAGACATGCTGAATTCTTTGTTTGAACTCTATCCGAATGATGTAAATTTCAGCTGGATATGTAATTTGGTTAAAAATGTTTCCAAATCACAAGGTGGTTAAAAAATTATAGTTCCATAGAATAGTTCAGGTTGGGGAGTGCCTCAAAAGATTGTCTTCTCCAAGCACCAGTTCAGAAAAGAACTGAATTCAATGCTAGGCAAGGGACATTATCTAAGTAATTTGTGAATATCTCCCGTCATGGAGACTGCAAGACCTCTCTGGATTACCTATTCTAAAGTGACTATCTTCCTGTTAGATTTTTTTTTCGTAATCTCTAATAATACTCCTATACTCACAAACATAGTATATATATGGTGTCTGAATTTGTATAACATTCATTTTGAAAAACAATATGGATCTAGAAATTCAACACAGATGACCCCTATGCACCTATTCAGTTCTGTAGAACAGTTTGTAAATTGAACTTAGGTTAGGATTTTGCAGGTCAATATGGTTGAATTGTACTTCTCAACTATAAGTATTGCAAAATAACTTGTCGAGTGCAAGGCTATCAGCATTTTAAACTGGATCTGAATTTATCATATCTACTCAAATTCTGCACATGATATTTAAGCAATATTTTATAAGAAAAACCAAAAGATTAATTGAAAAAAGTAGTGGCTAATCTTTTTTAAAAATCTGCTTATTTTCTTATAGTAGTATATGTTAAGCACTACAGGATAATCAATTCTGACTGTATATCAGGATTAAAAAAACCTTGAGATGCATTGCTCCTTCACTGAAGAGGAATAGACTGGCACAGCTTTCTCAGCAGACAAAATTAAATGATGACGGGTGGTCTGTCAAAAATGGCATTAAATTAGCAGAATGAGAAACAATTGCAAACACAGAAATCTAATAACCAGAGAAAGAAATTATCAGCCACTGGAAAAAGCTTAGCTCCTTGTCAAGTTTTACATAACTTCAAACAATTTAGTTTATGAAGGTTAAATATATATACACATTTAAGATACATTCAAGATTTTTTTACCCTTATTTCACCCTTACTGATTTTTCCTTGCAAAGTAGTTTCAGTAACATTTTGAGAAAACCTGGTGTACAAAAGAACTCTTCCAGAATAAGAATTATGTTAGAAACTGACTATTGGTTTACTAGTAGTAATAGCGTGATTTTCATTACATACTAGTAATACTAGTAAGGTATTCATCATATATCAGCTATATAGGGTGAGTCCAGCATGACTTTGAACAGCAATTATAGAACATTCATCATGCAAATGACCTTTACCTCATTTGATTCAGTTAAGACACTGAAGTTCCCATCCAGAGTCTGAGAGACCGAATTCCCTTCTGATCTGCAAAGCCTTCCACAGGGAAAAATATCCACCTCCACATCTGAGAAAATTCTGTTAAGACTCCTAATAAGGATACAATTGCAACACATAAAAACTGTATTTTAAAGTTAGGAGTTTTAAAAGTTTTGAAGGCACGGACTCTGTGTATGTAACTTACGTTATTAATCTGTACCCTGTTCCTCTCTCCCACCTCCCTCTAAATCTAATGGTTTGATTTACTGTTTTTATGTTTGATTCTGCACACATTACTTATTTCTATGTATTCCATGAATCATCCACTAGAGTGCAAATGAAATAAAGAATTCTGAGTAGGTGGAATAGATATGAAACATGCACACATATGGTGATGTCCTTGACCAGGTAGTAAGTAACCTTTCAAGCATCATAGTGTGTTGCTACCAATCATACAGCTGGGGATTTTTGAAGACAATATAAAAAACAAACAAACAAGCAACATTGGAAGTTATTTGGAGACAATTTGAATCAGAAATTACCATCAGAAAATAGCAACAAAGAAACACAGTAAAGTCAAGCAGTTCATAAAAGTAGCAAAGCTCTTTTAGCTTTTTGGTCATGTACACCAGATCGATAATGATCAGAAGCTATGATGCTGGTTTCACAGTTTCTGTCAAACAGATACAGAGTTTAACAGAGTTTTCAAAGCTAAGCCATGTAGAGGAAAAGCCCACCACTTCAAACAGTATTGATGTTTTATGGAAATTTTAGTGAGAGTGTTTGGAACTAACTAATATTAGAAACACAAATTTCCAACACAAAATTTAAATACAATAGCATAGTCAGGTAAAGCAAACTTGCACAGCTGATTTGTCTTCTGAAGTTTTATTTCTTTGTCATGGTGCACAAACATGTATGCTTACATATAAAAAGAAATACATTTTTCACCTTAATTACAATTTGAGAAAAAATTTCTGCCCAGAAAGGGCAGTACTATGGCTGCATACAGATACAGTTCTGATTTATCAGAAAGGCCAGAAAACAACACTAATTAACAATTATTAGTAGGATTTCAAGCTCGATTTACTCTATAAGAAATCTACCTCATGCTACCCATCACAGGCTTTGATGATTTACAAGACTTTCCTCCATTTTCTAAAATTCATCTAGCTTACTATATGGCAATAGCAGAGCATAAATGCATACGTAAGAGATAAGAGTGCCCTACTTTTTTGAGTATGAAATTGAGCAGTTTATTTTCAGTCTAGATTTAATGATCCAAACAGCTTGACTTTCTATCCATTATGAATTGTTTATAGCAACATTTTCCTTAAGCCAATAAGCTTTCAATCAAAGCTGAGACAGTTTTCTTTTCTCATTATATTAGTATTTTTGAAGGCAAAATTCTGATTTGTGTTTTCAGCTTCAATGGTGGTTTGTCAGAGAATAAGAGAACCCAGGCCTTTTAAGGAAGCCAGTGGTAAATACATCATGAAATAATTTTCACTGGAAATAATAAGACCAGATAATGGGATAAATGTTCAGGTGTTATTTATTTCAGGGAAATACATGGCACAGTAAGGACACCAAGGAATGAATTAATCAATTATTCACAGTATACTTCTGCAAGTCTCATTTATTCAACAAATATTCAGGAGTAAATAAATACTGATATATATTCTCTACCTCCTATTTGGTAGATTTAAGTGTTTTCTTTTATATATGCTCCAAAAATATCTTCAAAATATTCTTTAACCCAGTTCTGCCATGGACTCTAGAAAAGATTTACTCCAGTAGAATGTAGATAAGGCTTTTATTGACCCCTTCAAAGACTATAATTTACATATCATATGACACACATGTACCAGACTGTGCAATGTGGCAATGGCTGGGCAGATCTGGACCTCCTCTTTTCTCTGTACCACTTAGTGTTGTTATGTTCAGTCCTTGTGTATGTTTTGGTGACAGTTCTGCAGTTTGTAATCATGCAACACGCAACCTGTAATAAATACAGATTATTTTGAAAACTAGTGTCAAAGGATCTCTTGAATCAAATGGAAAATTATTATCATGACTCTGAATTGTTTAGATTTTCCTTTTATTTATTTATTTATCTAGGTTGAAGAGATGGATTCGACACTATGACAATAATCCTAGCTCTGCTGTGGTTCAGTTGCCATGTAGTAGTTGGTGAAGATCTGTAGTTGCTGCTCTTTATTATGGCTGACCAAACAAGTTTAATGACTAGTAATGTCAATTCACTAAAATACCAAGTTATAGTCAACTGAACTAGAGCAACATATAAAAGTTAGTTTCTAACAAAATACGTGGAAAAAAAGTCTTATATAGGAGGAATATTGAAGCCAAAAAAGGCTCAAAATAAATAACTGCTAAGAGACTTTTTTATTCTTTTAGCAGCTAAGGTATTTATTTCTGACCAGGGAAGTGAGACAGTTTGCACTGCACAAAACCCACTTCCAAGCACTAATGCCAAAACAGGTATATTTATACAAATACAGTACTTGGTTACAATGCATATTAATTTATTACAATGTGTGATTAAAATGTTATGCTTGGCCAGTACATAGGCATGGTTAAAGGTGGGGCTTTCTATATTCTTCTCTTGGCATTGATTCTTGGGGTGTTTTGGGGTGCTCCCCCTAGTTTTCAACATCAGTCCATACTTTTCCTCAGTTTAACTTTCTCAGCTTTCTTTCATAAGTGTCCTTGCCCAAAACTTGTAAAAAAAGTCTTGGCTTCCTACCATTTCACCCTATTGATGTGTCTAACTTACTGTAATTTATGACTTCTAATACATGGTACATTACTCTCTAATAATTGCTTGGGCCTAGATACAGTGAGCAAGAACAAGAAGGCTTCAACCCTTCATGCTATGTTTCTTTAGCAACATGGGTTAAGCAATTTTGCCATGCAGGCAGCACTTTGCAAGGCAGAATTAGATATTTTACAAAACTAGGGTCTTTTGGACCTTTTTCTCTTTCAATATTGCAATGCTGGATTGGATAGAATGAGGAAAAAATTGTACATGTTAGCCAAAGACTCCTGATTACTAAACTGGTCTACTAGTTCAAGCTATTCTCTTTTCTTAATTGACATTTAACAACACATTTTAGCATAATGATTATCTTACAAAGTAACTTTCAGTCAAAAGGAGGATTAGACACGAGCAGAGAAAATTAATAACTCCAACTAGAAAACCTTTTCACCACTTCTGTGTGCTTTGTGCTCATTACACTGGCTAAGAATTAAGCTGAATGTCCAAAATGAATGGGAGAAATTATGGAATCATAATGTTCACAGCACATCACCAGTGTGGAAATTTGTCATGCACATTACAGGCAGGAGAAACACTGGTCATTTCTCACGCAGCATCACAAGCCATTATAATGTGCGCTATTACAATGATTTAAACCCCTCAGGCTTTTAAGGGACATCATATTTAATATAATCTACTGGAGCTGAACCATATTTCATATTATTTTTGTGCTGCTTTACAAAACAGGATGAGGTTTTGCTGTCTGTTTTAAAATTATCACTATGCAGTGTGATGACATATCCCAGATGGAATTAGACCTTGGTTGTTTGACTAACTCAATATGGCAAAGTAGCACTAAACAAATTCAAGAATGTCTCTAGTCTTACTCTGAAAAGACAGGAATGAGCCACATGTCACCATAAATGATCAAATAGTTCAAAGCAAGAAAATTTCTAAATGATATTTGATCATAATTGAATTTTTCAAGAGTTTATCATTATTACAGTTTGTTAAGTAGTTTATTTCAACATTAACTCTTTTGAAGACAATCTTACCCCCCTTTTCTGGAAGACATTATTTTCCCTTTTTCTCCATGAATTCTTGGTGACTGAAAACTCCAAAATTTCTGTGCATGTGCATTTCACTCTGCCTACACGTTCTCCTTAATATGTTTTTAATTCATTACCTAATTTCAGTTTTATTTAATGAGCATAATTACAAAGATTATTAATTGTTTTAAGTTTTATGAAAACTCGAGTGCAGAAAGATGACTCTATAAACATCATTGCTGAGGAAATAACTAATATATAAGTTCAAACCTTTTTAAACGCCATGAAATTTACCTGGGAGATGAATACCTTTCAGATAGGAAAAAAGATCATGGAACATTAGGGAGGTGAGGTACTGAAAATACAATATAGAGGTCTGAGTACTATGTTAAATAGAAGTTAAGGAAAAAGTGTCTGGAGAGAAGAGTCAGTCAGTTGGACAAAATAATTAGTTCGTATGGAAATAGAATGTCTATAGAGAATTCACTTGGCTTTTCAAGAAGTCTAAAGACATACCACAGCTTCAAATAAATCCTCTTTGCCTTCTCACTCTGTGGGGAACAAGAGAGGGAATGGAGAATTGAGGAGTTCCTCAAATCTTTTATTGAAGCAGCTGTTTTTTAATAGCTTGGAGTAAGAGAATTCACCCATCTGGGCACAGAAGTGCTGCTGACGCATGGTTTTTAAGAAAACAAAGCTGCTGCAGATTTTTTACTGCTAAACCATTTGGATTATCCATGCTGGTTTCAGGAGCCCTGTGACACTCTTAGAAAAGACATGGGTGACTGTGTCAATGCCTTCTGCATCTTCAGAAAAGTACTTCTCCCCAAATGCCCACTGTTGCTTGAGGCAGCAGAATCTTGGGAACTCAAAGCATAATTCATTGCACTGTAGGCAAAAAAGTACAAAGGCTGGATCTACCAAAAGGCTTCTAATGTTTGTAGCTTTCTTTTCATGCTGGGAGGAAACCGGTAGAGACAGCACTTTTAAACTATGTGAGACAGCTGTTGGGGTCTGTAGACAGGCTGTACTAGCCCAAGGCATTCCAAATAATATTTTTTGCAATGTCTTTAAAGATACTCAGAGAGAGACACATTACCAAGCACCATGGCATCAACTGAATCAGTCTCTTATCCAGACTCTCAGAAAAGCAGTAACAAGGGAAGTTGATTGCTGAGCTCCATTATGGTAGTTTCGCTCAACTGTGCTGGACATGCCTTCCTGCACTGTATCTGTCTCATAGCTTTTGTTAGCATCAAATCTCATGTGATTATTTTAAAGATAAAACATATGAATAAATATGAATGCCTCAAAAGCCTTAGTACAAACATAACCAACTTGTTAAATACCTTTAGCTGGTATCCAGAATAATTTTCTTTGGAAATGAATTTTTATTTATTCATGCAGTTAAAGGATAAAGTTCTAAATTGTTCTAACACAGCTGTTTCCATTTTAGCTCTTATAAATGGATAATCATGCAATCTTATACACACAAACAGGTGGGGCCATTAAATGTTTCCTTTCTCCCTTTGAATGCCTCCACTGCTCCTTGTGAATATAGTCCCTAAAAGCTGTACAAAACTTTCCTAATGAAAGCACAGAGAAACTGCTGGTCCATTTGGGATTTCACAACTAATTAAATGATGAAGTTCTCAGCCATGATTAGGCCCAGCTCTTTTCCGAAAGTTGCTGTAGAAGCTGAGGAAAAAAAGCAAACACACTTTCAGAGGAGGGTGGGAAAAGTCCTAAGAAGAGGTGAGATTAGCTGATGGATTTGCAAACATGTTATAAAATTAATTGTTTTCTGTCCAGTATTTATATTTTCCCATGATAGTGGTGGTAGAAAGGACTTGAATACTTTTAGGGCAGTCCTTGGAGAAGAAAGATCCTATAATCAATTTTAGTTTTGAGTTAAGTATTCTTCAAAGATGCAAAACCAGATGAGTTTATCAACAGGGCATGTTGAGGGCAGCAGTCTACTTAATAAATTTGTGCTTCTCATAAAGACAGCTGAATCAATCAACTTCTAGTGACTAAGAATATCATGCCTCCATGCAGTTTTCCAACAGCTTTGGAAAATCAACTGCATGGCTAAACTAGCTAGTTTTATTTTCAGTGGGCACATTTTATTATTGCAGCACTGAGGTCTTATTAAAATATATAATTAACTGAAGGATTCAAAATACATACAGTGCTAAAACTCACCTGATTTATTCAGTCAGATAATAAAGAAAAGGAGAGATAGCTCTAGTATTTGTCAAGCATTTTCACACTCACCATGACACTCCTTTGTGTCACAGGACATACAGTAATAAGCTTCATGGATTGCACATTTTGTATCAGTAGGAAAAAGATGGGCAGCAGTTTGCTTATTTATTAACAATAGAAAAAGGCCCTCTGAAATCCAAGACAGATGAGAAAATGCAACCCTATTTGATCAGGTACATTCCCCAAAACCATGTTTTCTTCACAAGGGAATTAATTTTGAAAGATGAGAATGACTTGCATGCTAGCACAACGCTGACGCAGTAGGAAGTTGATAGATTCATGAGTAAAGGTATTGTTTCATTGTCAAGATTTGCAGCACATTCTGCTACTTACAATTTATTTTCTATGTAGTTATTAAATGTGTATATATTCCAGTGTTTAAGGCAAATGTTGGTTTTTCTTTCATTTTATTATTTATTATTTGACTGTTTTAAAATGCTGACATGCAATGACAGATCAAACCTGAAATTTAGACAGCTGTCGGTACAACCAGAATGAAATTAGTGCATATTTAATCCTTATTAATTCATCCTTAATCCTTCTCTGTGGCTGATGTGATGTCAGCTTGACAATTAAACTATTTAATGATATAAAAGGTCTCAGCTGTTTATATAGTGCTTATATAATGACAACTTTTTAAAACCAAGTCAGTAAAAATCAAAGACCTGAAATTATCTTTATTGAATCTTTCTCATGATATTGTACATGAATAAACCAGTTATTTTTAAAGTAATCATGGCTGAGAGTAAACATCTCACATTAAAAAAAAGCTTCTGTCACACATTATATGTAAAAATTCTTTCTGATAATGTCTGAAAAGTGGTGACGGGGGCTAGTTCTCAGGAAGGATTTGATAGAAAGAAAACTACGAAAACAGTTGCAAATTTAAAAACTCATAAGGCCTTGATAAATAAAGTTGGCAAGAACAAAATTGTGAAGAATTAATAATTAAAGATAGCAATGAGGAAAACACAAGGAAACCCTGACTTAGGATAATGGGAACCATGAGTACCACAACCAAGTAAGAGAGGCAGAACATGGAAGAATTTTTAACAAATAGTCAGAAAAGCATATATCCCTTTATCATCAGTCTGGTAAGTGGATGTTAATAGTTTTCATGGGCTCATGGGATGGAACATAGTATGGGAACCACTGCCATAAAACAGAATAAAATATGCCCATGTTTGTAAGAAAACTTATGAATCAAAACACAGCCACACAGTTGCAGACCAGGCATTTAGTTAGGCCATCACCCTGTTACCAACACTGCTTACAAACAGAAGTCTAGCTAGGAGTAAGACTAGAAAAAATATATAAGTAAATATATACCAAAAAAAGTTGTATATATATGTATAGATATATTTGTATGTGTGCGTGTGTTTGTAATTTAACATATTTCTTTATGTACTTTTGTCTGTGTGTTCTCCAAGCATCTGATTTCTTCCAGGTTGGTGGATAAGCTTACTCAATCATTGTGGAAATCACCAGGCAATTACAACAGTCATACAGGTTAAAGCTGTTAAAGAAAAAAATCCTGGACCTGAATGAGCATGCTCTGCACTTGTCTATGTTACATAATCATGTACTTTCATTGTATCTGTCTCATTCTGTATTCTTCCTGGTTCAAGGGAGCCTTTTTACACCCTTATCTCCCACTAACATCAGTGAAAGTTCTCATTTAAATTAAAAGTATGTCAGTAGTTGAGTCAGCCAGTGGTTAGAATATGAAGAAAAGGATATGTCATAAAAATAGAAGCAAAAAGTAATAAACGGGAGAGATAGGGTAGAACATAATAGATCTTCAGAAAATTTCAAAATTCACATTTGACTGTTTACATTCACCTAAAACTAATTCTTTTCTTTTGTAAACTTGAAACATTTAAAAAATAGAATCTAGATTAAAAGTAAATATCAATCTATTTAATGCCAATGAACTTGAATTCCTCATGCCTAATTTTTAAAGCAATACTGGTAATAATACTGATACAAGGTAAAGTGATGAAGTAGCATAACAGAGAAATAAAAGTTTGGAATCAGGAAATGCCTATGGTCTTCAGCAATTAAGCTTTTAGTCCACAAAGCCCAGCTGAGGAGGCTGTGTAGTAAAAGAGAAATAGTATTATTTTCAAATTACTGATCCAGTGATACAATGCTAAATCTTACATCATAATACAGTAATGAAGTTTACCAGCAATTCTCACTACATCCATACTGGAAGACTTTTCCTTCACCACAAGATGCTACATAAAACCTCATTTAAATGTCTATGCATAATTTGCCATCCGAAAGCTTTAACCAGCTGCCCATAGATATATTCTCTCACTTCAGCAATGCAAATAGATTTTCTTCATATTTTTTGACAGATTTAATTAAATTCTTTCAGTTTTCTTCTTCTGATGTTATGAAAAAGACCATTGAATCTTTCATTCAAAATACCCTCAGATATTTAAAGCACAGTTCTTTAGGGATGGTTTATCTCTAGCAGATGTGTTACTATAGACTTTTAGCCTTCCAATCTTCAGGCAATTACGATGTTCTTTCAACCAAACTGCAGAACCAGTCATTCACTCTGCAGTCCAATTACTTGCTTGGGGAATGTACATAGGTATAGAGTGGTTTTATTCACATTTGAAAATAGAGAATTTTTAAGAGAACATTCATAAAATTGAAAGTGTAACATCAATTGTAACTTCAATTAATTTGTAATTGGCTGATTTTGGCAGCTTTTAGCTAAGCAGAAACGTGCCTTAAGCTCTCACCTGAATTACTCTCTTCTCTATGCCCTACAATTTTTATTTAGAGACAGTGATGGATGCCCAAGAAATGCTAGAACTCTGAAAAAGAGTAAGTACTGGGGCTATGCATAAGTTTGGAACAGGAAAGAGTACAAGGGAACATTTTTCTCCTGCTAAAAAGGCATCTAGGTTTTTAACATTTATATAATGATCAACATGTAAATTAACATGTGAAAATGGGTTGCTTGTCTAAGGTGCTCCATCAAGAGTAATTTCTCTTGAAATCTTGCCCCTGCAAAATATTCTGCGATCTGATTACTTTTAGGCCATAGATCATTACCTGCCACCATCTGACAAATATGCTTTATAAAGTATGTATTGATGGAACATAGCATTCAGAACAGACTTTCTACCAGAGGCTCTGAAAGTGCCTTGCAAACAGAAACTCAGCAAGCTCCTAATGTGTGTTACCTGAATTGCCCCAGCTGCGAGAGCAATATGGAGTAGCTGCATTGCTAATGCATAGAAAACTACAATGATGTCATAATCAAGATTTCTAAATACCAGTCCTTGAGTGCAAATGGCTACTTTACTGGCTCTTCTGAGAATGTTTTCATGTTATGCAGATTACACATTTTGATCAATATCTTGAGGTGCAAAGCTGGCATATAGAAAAATTTGTTTCCAAAATACTGTGTGTAACTCAGAGCTTCAAAGGTTATGAACCAAAGATATGATTTGGATTATACAAGATATTATTTCAAGCACACCCCAATGCTTCAGGTGGACTAGAGCTTAAATTTCAGTTAGATTGTTTGGAGGGGGTTTTGTGCCTTCATTTTGCTTTTCTTCACTTCGGTCTGCAGCCCCACTTATATTCAAGGCCAAGAAAATCCAAATTCCATTTCAAGCATTTTGGGGAAAGAGCATGCATCTTCAAAAGGTTTCTTATTTTCTTCTTTCATTTTTTAGAAGGACTTGACATTTTATTTTTTTAATGTTTTCTGGTGAAAAATAGAGACCTTGCTTACATAACACTGAGATGAAACATACTAGTTCTGTAATTCAGTAAAATAAGAATCCATCATCAGGTCTCAGATCACACTTCTGATGCTTATCCTTCCTCTTTCATGGGAAATTACCTAATGCTCATAATAAATCTGGATTTAAAATGGACATATTAGTTGGGTGTAATCCTGCTATCCCTGGAGACAGTGAAAAAACCAGCTGTTGATAGCAATGTAATAGTCCAAACAACTCTACATTTGAATTTGTCCCATTGTCATTAATACTTCTTTAAGAATACATTAAACCAAGCACCCCAATAGAATCTCTTCTAAAATTAGGCAATTGTTTTCTGAAGCCGCCGTGTACAAATACATGCAAGATTCTATTAAAATCACTTATAAATCAGACAATTTTTATACTGAAAACTTGCTTAAACCTTGAGAGCATATTTGGATACCTGAACATACAAATACAACCTAAGAGCAGCTTTCATGGAAGAGTTCAGTATCTAGCAATTTTGGAAAGTTCCACCTAGGACTTGAGTCCTTCTTTATCTGTGCTTAATTGCTTCTAAATATAAGCCCCTGTGAAATTCATTAGAACTCATGCTTTTGACATATTATCAAAAAGTAAGTGGAAAACCAAGCTAGATATTTAGGGGAAGAGAGAGAATGAAGGCTGATCTAAGTTTCTTCTTTATACTGAAAAGTACCTATAAGCAAATATTATGTTATATATATATTACCTAAGTATGTGAGGGCTACACTAGTAATAGAACAAACATATCTTTTTATGTCCTTTGTGAAGCAATGGACAATCTGTACCCATTGATCTGCCTTTTCCTTCTTCTACCCCTGTACAGCACACCTCTAGTGCATAGGTACACTTACACCACCAATCTGGCCAGGGGTACAGACTCCCACCAACAGCTCAAACAAGGCCAAATGCATACTCTCTATAAACCTTGGAGACAACCAGCTAGATCGCCAACCTGTGAAACTCAAATAGAAGAGAGAATAATATGTGAAATTGTCTAGGCTCCCTTGATTTCAAAGTCACAGCCCCAGTCTTTCTTGGACACAATTACAAAGATATGATAGTCTTATATGTGTGAGTTGTCAACATATCAAATTTCCTTTCAGCAAGATGTCCTTCTCAGTCCATCAGGGGACTCAGAGAAGGATTTTCCTCATCATATGTTTAATATAGTTTCCTGAATGATTTCCCATATTCCTCAGGACTATCAAAAACCTGATATTACTTAGTATAGGACCACCTCAGAAGTGACTTGGCTGATGTGTCTAGCTCACAAAGCTATGCTGATTGCAGGGTTTGATGTAGGGAAAAATTTTCTCCCTGATGAGATTGGCAAGGCTCCTGAACAGACTGGTCTTATCTCTGCTTTCCTCTCCATCATACATAAAACCTTACCTAATTAATTCTCTGCAAAATACTGCAAGGTTTTCTGATGCTACAAACTACTTGGTCTCTCTGGTCTTTCCTGTTCTTTATCTTATAGGGTGGACTTGTTCTGACCTAATGTAGGCCCTTTTGGCTGTTCTTCCTAAATTGTATGATTCCTTTAAAATACCAGTGGCATCTTCTTCATGACACGCATTTCAAGGGAACTGGAGACACAATTCCCTAAACACACAGGAAAATGGTACATTCTTCACAGGGGCACAAAAATTATAAAGGAATTCAACTGTAGATGATCAAACATTCTGCTTGAAAGAAGACAACAATGCACAGACATGGGATTGTTTTCTTTTTCTTCATCCTACAAACCTGTGTTGCTGTTGTGTTCTTATCATGCCTAGTGTGAATCCATACAGCCAGATCTCTATGTATAAAACACCATGTGTGCTCTCACTTAGTCTTTTTCTCTTTGGATATTATGCCTGATCGCACAAGACTTGTCCTAATTAAGTCTTGAATATCAGCATTGCTGATTCCATCTAAACAAAAGAAAACTCTTTTACTTGAGTGTGGTCAAATGCTGGAAAAGGTTGACAAGAAAAGTCACAGAATCTCCATTTGTAGACATATTCAAAAACTCTACACAATCCATAGCAACTTGCTGTAGCTGATCCTGCTTAAGCAGGTCTTGATATAGGTGTGCTCAAGATGTCAATAATTTTTTATCCCATCCTAGAAAGCTCTTATTTTCCTCTTCATCAGTTACTTGTTCTTATAGTTCACTAGGAAATTGTGAGAAGATACCTTCAATGTCTCCATCTGAATATATGTCATTCTTATGCAACTTCTAGGCTGATTAGCTCATAAGTGATAGAAAACATTTACTGGATCGGCTTCTTCTTTTTCATCTTCCACCATACATTAAACTGTATGTTGTCATCTTTAAATTTGAAAAAGCTCATTATTTTTTTGCAACAATTCATTTTCAATACTGCATTGAATATTTCCATTTCTGTTCAACTAAGTAGTTTTTAATTGGTTCTCATGGGCCTCATCTGCTCACCTGCCCACATTTATCTACTCTTTTTTATCTGATAAGAAAGTCTTTCTTTTGATAAAAAATCATAACCTGCGTATCTTTGACATATTATAGACTTTTAGATTACTTTGACATTTTATTTTTTCATAGCTGTTGCATTAAATAATAGTATATTATGTTTTAAGTTATTTACCATCTCTTCTAATTTCCAAACTACTCCTCTTTCACTGATAGTTGTCAGCATTGAAATGCCGTCATACCATGGCATGCTAAAAGCTCTCTCTTCCCACTGAAGTTAAAACTTCAGAAAAAAGCTGGTGCTAGCCTTTCTCCAACCACTTCTCCTGCAGGCCACCTGAAGTCAAAGAATTAATGCAGTTTGTCCCCTTTTATATTCCTAATTTTAGCCTGAAACAATTATTCTGTAGGTAATTTAAAAGTCTTGATAAAGTGGAAGTATTCCTAAATGTGTCATCAAGGAATCAGAGTAAAATGTATAATCACAACTCCAAATGCAGTGTGTTTTTCTTGGCTGTCCTCCTCTGCCACCGCTGTCCTTCATTCTTCTCCTTTGGAAGAAATGTAAACAAGACTGATCCCTTTTTGCTCTGGGCTAAATACATGCCTACAATATCTATTTATGGCCATTTTTTTCAGTCACATTGGCTTCTTACTCAACCGTTTGTTTCTAAACAATTTTAAAAAGATTTTATACATTCTGACAGAGTGCATCATAAATACAAGATTAATATGAAGTGAAAAGTGAGGTGGATGAAAGAATCAAACTAATAAATACAAGTCATAAATCCATTGCACAGAGAAACTGAATGGCTAATTAAAATGGCAAGTATGTTTCAGCTCATGCTTTAAAGTCTGGTATGGCTACATGCAGTTTTATACTGGTAAAGCTTTTTCAAGTATAATGTTAGAAAAGTATGAGCCTTAATGTAGTTTCAGTCATTTTTTTGATAGAAATGTTTGTAGAGTATAAAAATATATGCACGATTTACATGGGTAGATTTTCTACATCTCAGGTATGAATAGATATACAAGTACAGTAATGGTGTATAATGCTTTAACTGTTCCAGACTAGTTAAAACGTTATTTTTTTATGATTAAAAAATTTCTGATTGTGTATAATTTGTTCCAAAATTGTTCTGTTCTTTTGTATCCAAAATTGCTTTGTTTAAAAATATTTTCGTTTAAGAAAGCTGCAATTTCTTCTTCTTTCTATCCTCTTGTTTCCATCCCCTCATCCTGCTTGAGCAACAATTAGAAACATCAGAGCAGGAAAAAAATTCACTTCCTGAGAAAGGCAGTTTAATGACAATCCTGTATAAATTTTGAACAGAGCTAAGAACATTAACTTCATAAGCTAAATCTGAGTGTGGATACTTTATGGATAATTCATAATGAATTTAACCACAGGGAACTCTGCAATGTTGAATAGTTTCAACTGTATTGCCAGTTGGCTGTGGTTGATGCTGTAAGGACCTCTGATGCACTTAGTATGTTGTTTGAAACATAATTCAGTTCTGATAAATTGAAAGGAAACTTTAACGGTTTACTCAGTATACAACCTTGAGAAGAAAATCATTATATTTACTGGGTCAGGAATGAAGGTTCTTTGCCCAAACAGCCAATACCTTTTCATAGTGAGAAAAGAGTGGGGAGGGAAAGGAGAAGAGAGGAAGAAGTGAGGAAATGCATAGTCTGATTGTCAGGAATCTGTGATGCCTGCTGTGCCCACTGAGTTCAGGAGAATCTCTGCATGCTTTGCACTTTGGAAAAATCAGGCCATTAAAAGACAAAGGACTCTAGCCACTTTCCAATTTTGCCTATACTAATCAAAATAACCTTTCATAGTAGAGATGAAGGGTCAGGCTTATCGCTTTTGCAGACTTGAATAAAATTTTCTTATTTGACAGGACAATTTGCTGAAAAATGCTGTTCTAAAAATTATGTCAATTCACCTTCCTATGTATAGTATACAGAGCTTGATTGAAGATGATATCTGAGAGCAGCAGCTCATCATCCATTACATTTATTAAAGCAAACCTTCTAGAACCTGTTAATTCATTGGTTTCATCTAAAAGGTACTTGAAAAAAAATAAGAACTCACATTTTATACATTAAATAGATGTTTCAAGAAATAAAAAAGTTCAGCTTTGCTGGGATCACTTCCTCTTTAAGGCCTTCTTCCTCTCAGAATTTTGATGAAGACAGAAAGTTGAAATTAACGGAATATTGTGCAAGACTGGATTTGTATCTCATTGGATGATTATTGAGTTGAATCAACCAATTTGTATGTGTCCAGGGAGGGCCCAGGTCAGAGCCCTCATGGTTAGGGCTGCAGCCTTACAGAAGCCGTGTGGCAGTATTGGGAGCCATGTGGCAGTATCCGGAGCCACGTAACAGTAACGCAGCAGTATTGGGAGCCATGTGGCAGTATTGGGAGCCACACAGCAGTATCCAGAGCCACGCAACAGTATCCGGAGCCACTCAGCAGTATTGGGAGCCATGCAGCAGTATCCAGAGCCACACAGCAGTGTCCAGAGCCGTGTGGCATATCGGGAGCTGTGCGGCGATATCCAGAGCTATGTGACAGAGCCTGTCAAACAAAAGGCCAAACTGGTAGCCCACCCACACCATGCCCCCTGGAACCTCTGAGAAGCTGCACCACTCTCACTCTGGCCTGGAGCATACTGAGTGGTCAGTGATCCAGGTGTCCCGCCTGGGAGGGGTGGCCACAGTAGCCAAAGCCCATAAATACAACAGCACAGGGGCTCTATCTTGTCTTTTCCCTCAGGACCTGTCATTGTAATGTGAAGTTCTGGACTTCCATAGGACCCTTCAGTGGTAGCTATGCAATTCTTTTATTCCAATCTCTCTCTTTACTCCTTCCCTCTTCTCTCTCTATTCCTGATTCTTCTCTTAATCATTCTTTTCTTTCTTTACTCTTTCCTTAATCTCTTTTGAGTAACTTAAAACCAAGAGGTTGTATTTTACTAAGTTATGGGTTGGTGTTTGCTGGGTGCTTTGTGGAATCTTCTCCTTGGTTGTATGTTACTTCTGTGAACCTTTTGCCAAAATGCCTATTAAGAGAAATCTCTTGGGAAATGCATGTAGTGTGTTCTCTCTACATGACTTCAAGGTATTAAGGAACAAAATATCTTTGAAAAATAAATAAAATGCCGGGGCAAATTACGACTTTTCATATATGAAGCCCAAGAATCTGTAAAGCATTAAGGCAACACCAATATGAACAAACACAGTAAACAGGAGCAATTCCATCACATTGTCTTTTGAATTAACAGTCACATTTTTTGGATATAACTCCAGAAACTCAGAGGGGTGAACAACAGATTACAATTCAAACAGTGAAAAAAGTATCCTTACATAAAAGTCAGGTATGGGGAATGGGAAAGTGTTAAAAGAATAGCGATGAAATTAAAAATTGACTAAAAGGAAATACTCTACTTAAATATTCTCTTACATGTTAAGGAAATTATGAGAGGTTTTTATTCTTTTAATGTGTTCTCAAGAAATAAACACTGTTGCTAAATCAGTGAACTTTAAGCTAAATGAAGTAATAGCCTTAAAAATATTTGGGGCATGTTTTTTTATATCTTCCTTGGAACCAAACTTATAGTGCCTATAGTGGGAAAAAACAGATGTAAATTTACTACACTATCTTCTTAGAACAACTACTTGAATACAGTCCAATAAAATCACCTAATTCTGGAGACAAAGTAGTGGCATAAAACTATATATACAATCATATAAAACTTGATATAAAAGAGAGGCATGCACTAAATATTTTATTTTCAGTAAAGCTGATGAATGTACAAAATTATTGCAAGCAAAAAAGGGATTTTTCTTTATGTTCCTGTTTTGGTTTTGGGTTTGGTTTTTTTTGTTTGTTTGTTTGTTTGTTTGTTTACCACTTCATTTATCTTGTTGCTTTTGAAAATCCAATCACAGTTTCCTGAAGCAATTCTAAACAGAATACCAAGTTATTTTTTGTCAGCCTTGATCAATGTAGGTTGAAGTTTGTAGCAAGTAGTTTCATAAGATCAGCTTCATGACTAATATCCTAGAAATACAGATGACATCCCCAAGTGATAACCAGATAATCTGAGAATAACCTCCCCACTATTTAAAACAAATTCAATTTTATATATTCTAAGTCAGCTTGCCATAGAATTTCTAGGAACTGATTTGGAAGAAAAAAAA
The DNA here is from genome assembly GCF_047495875.1 of Pithys albifrons albifrons. Lineage (NCBI taxonomy): Eukaryota > Metazoa > Chordata > Aves > Passeriformes > Thamnophilidae > Pithys > Pithys albifrons. Next base: position 50,720,480 of record NC_092459.1, on the reverse strand, counting down.
AGCGAAGATGTTGCCTTCATGATTCTAAGGTATATTTTAAAAGACCCAGTAAGGACGATATGGGTCCTGTGAGAGCAACAGTGTTATAGTCTCACCTAATTTTAGCTACTTATTAAAACTACCCAGTTCTCTGCAAGGAGTAGTGTACCTCTTGTGGGTGCTTCTCCCCATACAAAGATTCCTCAGGCAGGCAAGCTGCATCCTTGGTGAAAGAGTGAGCTTTCATATCTTAAAATACCACGAGTCACAGTGATGCACTTTAACTAAATGCTCAACTTTGAAGGCAGTTAAAGTAAAATTTATATGAATTTATTCCTCAATGACCATAGTCCAGCATTATATTGCTATTACATTTCTATATACAATTCCGCATTGTTGCTAATACAGTTCAACAGAGTTCTATTTGACAGAAAGTGTTTATAAAGAATATAATAACTGAAAGAAAGTGTGTGCTTCTAGTGTCCTGAACTGATGTAACCTACTACAACCTGGTTTTGCAAAAAAAGGTACAGAAGAATGACAGGTTGGTGTTTTTTGTTTTGTTTTGTTTTGGTTTTTTTTTTTCCCTAATCAATAAAGAAAAAAAAAGACTGCATATGAAAGGTCATGGTAAACTAATTTTGGAAGAGAAGGGTTTTGGTATTATCTATACATTATGAAGGTTCAAGAAGAAATAGAATTACTATAATTCTATATGTTCTATAACAATGGAATATATTTAGGCTGATTTTCCTGGTCAGGAATTATAACTTTCACAAAACACTTTTGGCCTCACATTTAACATTTTTATAATCTAAGTAAAAGAGGAGATGGGAATTAAAGTCTGAGTAGGAGGTGAAGAGTTGTCACAAGTAGAAATCATGAGAAATGAAAGGAGTTGGAATGAATGGAGGAGAGAGGCTCAAGTGTTTAAAGATTATGAAAGGTTAAAAAAGAAATATCAGGAGAAAAGGACAGCAAAGTTTAGGGACATGGCAATTAAGAATTGCACATGAACAAAAAGTTAGGGAGATTGCAACACATGACACACGGGGAGAGAATCTGAGAAAAACACACAGAAACCTTTATTAGATATATAACATTTTTGAGTAAGGCAGGTGCCAGAAAATAAATAAGATAGTAGAATTAGTAAAACCATAAAAGGAAGAAATGCCTTTTTTGTTTTTCTACAACAACAGTGAACTGGACTTGATGATCTGTCATGGAATCATACAAGCATAAAATGGATCTGATTGGAAGAGGATCCTCTAATTCCAGCTCCCCTGTCATGGTCAGGGACATCATCCATTAGACCAGGTTTCTCAGGTTCCCCATTTAACCAGGGCTTGAGCACCTCCAGGGAAGGGATGTCCACAACTTCAGTGTGAAACTTCTTCCAGTGTCCCACCCCCCTCACATGAAAGAAGTTCTACGTAATTTCTAATCCAAAACTACCTTCTTTCAGTTGGAAGCCATACCCCTTCATCCTGTCATCCCATACGCTTATAAAAAGTTCATCTCCAGCTCTCTTATAGACCTCCTTTAGCTACTGGAAGGCTGCTATAAGGCCTCCCTAGAGCCTTCTTTTCTCCAGGATGAATAACCCAAGTATCTCTCAGCCTGTTTTCATAGCAGAGGTGCTCCAGCCATTTGATCATCTTCCTGGCCCTCCTCTGGACTCAATCCAATAGGTCTACATCCTTCTTATGTTGGGGGCCCCAAAGTTGGACACAGTGACCCAGGTGGGGTGTCATGAGAGTGAAGTAGAGAGGAAGAATCACTTCTCTCAACCTGATGGTCATGCTTCTATCATGCAGCCCAAGATAAAGTTTGCTTTTCGGTCTGCAAGTGTACAATGCCAGCTCATGTTGAGCTTCATCTCAACCAAGACTTAGTCTTTCTGCTCAAGGCTGCTCTCAATCCACTCTCTGCTCAGCCTGTTCTTGTGCCTGGGATTGCCACAACTCTGGTGCAGCACCTTGCACTTGGCCTTGTTGAACTTCAGGAGATTTGTACGGGCCCACCTGTCAAGCTCATCAGCATCCCTCTGGAGAACATCCCTTCACTCCAGCATGTTGACTGCACTGCACAGCTTCATATCATCAGCAAACTCCAGTTTAGAGACAAGAATGTCATGTGGGACAGAGTCATATGCTTTGCACAAGTCCAGATAGAAATCCATTGTTCTTATTCACTAGTGTGGTAAAATGCACTGTAGAAGGCCACTAAAATATCTGGCATGATTTGCTCTTAGTGAAGCCATGTTGGATGTCAGCATCACATTCTTATTTTTCATGTACCTTAGCATAATTTACAGGATGATCTGCTCCACAATCTTGCTGGGCTCCATAGTGAGACTCATCGACCAGTGATTACTGGGGTCTTCCCCTTTTTTGAAGAATAGGGGTTATGTTTCCCCTTTTCCAGTCAGGGGATCTTCACTGGACTCCCATGACTTCTCAAATATCACTGTCAGTATCTTAGCACTTCATTGATCATGACGTGCAGATACATCTAATCAGATCCCATAGACTTGTGTACCTTCAGGTTCTTTAAGCGTTCTTAAACCTGATCTGTGATTACAGTGGACAATTCTCCATTCTTCCAGCCCCTGCCTTTGGTTTCTGTGACTTGGATAGTGTGGCTGGAGCACTTGCGATGCTGAGACAAAAGAGACTGAGGCAAAAAGTCACTGAGTACTTCAATCTTTTCCATATCCCAGGTAACCAGGTCACTCATTTCTTTCTGGAGGGGGCCCACATTTTCCTGAGTTTTCTTTTTATGATCAATGTACCTTTAGAAGCTTTTCATGTTGCCCTTGACATCTCTGGCCAGATTGAATTCTATCAGGGTTTTAGCTTTCCTAATCTCATCCCTAGATTTGTGGACAATTTCTCTGAATTCCTTCCAGGGTATGAATCCTTGCTTATACCCTATGTGGGCTTCATTTTGTGTTTGTGAATTTGTCCAAGAGCTCCTTTTTTATCTACCTTCTGGTGCCTCATTGTTGGGAGGCATCACTCTTGGTATTTGAGAAGGTAAACCTTGAACATTTACCATCTTTCTTCGGAGACTCTTCTCTCTAGGGACTTATCACATGGCATTTTTCCAAGGAGATCCTTGAATAGACCAAAGTGTGCTTTCCTGAAGTCCAGAGCAGTCAGCTTGCTGTGCACTCTCCTTGCAGACACAAGCAATTGGACTCAGAACATAAGCAAAGTAATTAATTCTAAATTAGAATAAATAACTTTTACCTAAGAAAGGGGGATACAAAGCATAAACAATTTGTTTCTGTTAGCAAATCTTTCTTGAGGGATTCTTGGTACAGATTGTGTATAATTAAGGATGCTTTATGTAGTGTAATGAGAGCTCAGAAGACAACTGATGATGATGTTCTGTGGTCATTGTTTTGTCTCAGATCTGCTATAAGATTTTTTACTATAAGTAATTATGCAGTTAATTATTCACAATTGCTTGCTCTTGTCAAGTGCAAAAATTTTTTAATATTTTCCCTTAAGTTCCTGAAGTCTAAAACAAAAATCCAACTCACTATAACAAAAACATGCATTTCCTAACTTTCTTGTTTAAAATTCTACATAAAGTATCTAATATAGAATTCTTACAAATGAATTTTCATATTCCTTCATTTTTTCATTTCCTGTTCTTGCTATTGCAAAAATAAAATGAGAAAAGAGAAATAGGTGAGAATAAAAACTAAAAATATGCATTCCTGAGTTTGAATATATAGCATGAAATTTATTTATCCTCATGTGAGATGTGTAAGCTGAAATACCCAGCTACTATAGTTGCCTGCCTGCCTTTTTGTACTCATGGAATTATGAGACAGTGACATCTTTGGAGGGCAGTTTATACCTCTGAAAACATGTGTCTTAAGTGCATGAATAAAATAGAATAGAATGAAATGGAACAGAGTTAATAGAATAGATTAGTTCAGTTGGAATGAACCTACAGGATCATCTAGTCAAACTGTCTAACCATTTCAAGGCTGATCAAATTAAGTTTCTGGAGAGTCTTTTTCTTCCCTATGGATATGGAGGATGATTATTAACAAGGAAGTGTGAGTTTATCCCACACTTTAGTGAGAAAATGCTACCTGTTTGTATATTCTTTCTAGGGCTGGTACTCACTAAAGCATTTACAACTAGGTATAATAAATCAAGTGAATGGAGTTTGATGTTTCTTTGGTTTATTTTATGAAATATCATTCTCAAATATTATATTTCTTAGCAACCTGTGGGACATTATGAAAATACTAGGTTTAGGCATAGAAAGGCATCATTGCTAGCAACAGAGGATTGTGACAAACTCAGCAACGAATGATTATTGGAAAACTGGAAAGCATGCTGGATTAACTATCCTCCACCCTTCCCACTCCCACCAACCCAGCAAGCTCAACTGTGAGACAGTCACCTGCATCAAAGCAATTTCAAAGCCTGGACTTTCCCAGTATTAAAGGATTGCTTTCCTATTAGGATCCAGATATGCTTAGTATGCTTAGTAGAACAGTTTCTTCATTGTGTCAAAATAGTTTCTATCAACATTAGGAGGGCAAGTTTTTAGAGTTCTAAGGCTTTGCAAAGTGTTTTATAGTCAGGGCAGGTATTGCAATAGCTCACAACAATAGACCACAGGATCTAATTTCAAAGCTGTCTCTAATGGGCTCCCTTTTTAGGATTACAATTCAAGAGTAACTACTGACATTAAAAAACCTATCTTTGCAGATTTTTTGCATCAGGTAGTGATGAACCTGCATTAAAATTTTCCTTATTCCAATTGCTTAGTAGCTTGTACAGTGCTACTCTCAGCAGGAAAAGATCAGCATCTTTACTATTTAAGACAGGTGCTGCTAAAATTGGACAGTAGTGCTTCCTCATGGTGGTCACTGGTCCACACCTCTTCTCCTATGCATATGCTAGTTTTGAAGTACAAAGCATACAATCCGTGTTCACATTGGTGCTACGTATGTTTATACATATATAACAATAATAAACATGACTCAAGTCTTGATTGTTCACAGTTTGATGAAGAAGTGACTAGCACAGATAGGAAAAATGCTTTATGTTATTGCTGAGAGATTTTACGGTCATTCATGCTCAAGAAAATTGAACTCAAGACTGAAAAGATTCGGAAAAGCAATATTATATGTACAAGGGAACAGAGATTATTTTTGCCCAGGACAATGGAAAAGACTGGCTTACTCAGTCTTAGCAAAAGGAAAACTAAGTATGGAAACAGACATGAAATGCATATGTTTATGTAGAAACGTTAGGGAGGGAGAAGAATTACTTAGGTTCTCACAGTAATATGCAAACAAAAGGTGATAAACTGACACCAAATTTGTAGAAACTGGAAGTTAGAAAAAGCATTCTCCAGTTAAAAATTAACTTGGAGAAGAGGAGGGAAGTGAATGATGAGGCAGCAAAAGAGGATATGGATTGAGATAAGGCAATCAACTGCCAACTTTTTTTTTCTTGCCTCAAAACATTGTGTCACTTTTGAAATATCTTTGACCTGAAAAAACCCAAACAGATCACAATAAAATGTAGATGACACTAAACCAAGGAATAAATTATTGGTTCGTGATTTTAAAAGAACTAAGCAAGGTTGTCTTAATTTCTGGCCTCATAAATTTATATTCAAAGAGTGAGAGCAGTTCACATTAACAAGGAGACTGATTTATGTATATATCAGCCAAGGAACCTAAATGCATTGTTTTATTAAATTGGTGCATATGGATTCATACCAATGCTCTGCATATCTGGGAGGCACACAGTTATGAGGAACATCTCATCCATTAGCCAGGAATCTGTATCATCAGAAGTATGCATTCATTCTTCTAAAACAGTAAAGGGAAATCATATTTTCTTTGAGGTAGTTCAAAAGGAAACTTGGCAAATAGTAGCATGGAAGATATTAACAAGTGAGTAGGATGTACATTGTTCACTGTTCCATGAGAACTAAACTGGCACAAACACTGAAAGATGTTCCTGACATAAGAGCAAAGCAACAAAAACAGTCTCACCATCCCTGTTCTCCACCTTTCCATCTCTGTTCTTTTCCCTTGTTCATCAGTTCATTAAGCAAATTGTGTCCTGAGAGTAAGGACATAGTGCCTGAGCTCTTCAGTATTTTTCTCCAAATTAAACAAACCAAAAGCTAAGTCTCACATACTTGTTTTTCTTTTTAATTCCAAGTTGGTTAAGTGCATTATACAATCTAAGGCAAGGTGACTCTATCAGGCTTTCCCACAGGGCTCTTTGTTTTTATAGCAGAATCATTTAAAAACCAAAACACATATTCTATTACTGCTGACTACTTAATGGAGAAAGAGGAGTTTTGTGTTTGGTACTTAAAAACCCCACAAAAACAGACCACACTGATAAACCCAGGGAAAAATATCTCTGTGTCAGATCAGATGGGTAGTGTTATGTCAATGAAGATTCCATTATGACCTTATTAATTTTGAAAATACCAGTGCATATTATTAAAATACAGATGAGAATTTGAAGAATCGTCAACAAATCACATTTAATGACTGTTTTAAAGTTTGTCTCCTACACATCCTAGCTAATTAAATCCTACAAATATAAGAGCCAAATAGTGAATATATTGGTTTAGGACTCTGCTGGTGAGATTAAAGGGTCTATTGTGTATTGTCTAACTTTCAAATATTAAACTAGAGACAGCCTTTCAGAGAAATGCTGGTGATAAGCTTTCAAGTGAGTCAGACAATGCTGGAATAAAGATCAATGTGCCCCAAAGGACCATGACAGTATATGGTGGCTGGAGGCCTAAAAGCTAATGAAAGATAAACTCTCAACAGAAGGGCTGTCAAGGAAAATAAAAGATCTAAATAAAAAGTCAAAGCAGGAACAGTGCATATTGTGTAATAATGGTGAGCGAAAGAAAGATGGAAAGAATGAGGTTGTGAAATCCCACCTGATCTTCTGACTTTGAAACATGTGTCTCCTAGAACTAGCCATTAAAACCATAAACCTTTATTTCTGGTTTCCAGTGGATTATGGAAAGTCACTAAAAATAACTACAATCTTTTGCAATGCATTTCACAGACAGATCAGAGGTCATTATTTAACCACTGTATTCATTACAGTATATTCCCTTTCAATTCAGAAGATCGTGGCTGGGTCTCAGGAGTTTTGGTTTATATGCTACATGCTATATTTGGATGGTTATTACCTGTGATCCACTTCATCCCTTGTTCTCACTCACTGAATAGCCAAACTCCCTACAACCAATCAAACCAACAAGCCAGACTTAAACAGAGGTATTTCTAGTAATATTTTCACAGGGAGAAGAGCTCGAAAGGCGTGAGGCTGTATTCTCCTTTTTCCATCTAGAACGCTCATAGTCATTATTTTTGCACTACAACCTTTGCAGTATAATCACACAGAAAAAATGAAAAAACAAAAAAGGAGAAAAATAAACCTCAATCACATATTCCAACAGCTCAGAAGACAAAAGACCCTAATCTGAGCATTGTAGCACCACTGAATGATCTCAAAAAATTCCCAAAGGTGAATGATATATCTAGCCTATAAATTCATTATTGCTGGCAGATCCAAAATGCATTTGTGCCAAGATTTTCTGAAGCACGCAAATACCAAAACAGATACCATTCTGTGCCTAACAGGATTTTGAAAAATCAGCCTAAACAGATAATATTTTTCATTACTTTTCACTTGCAAATTCTGTGTCAAATGTACACTACATATTCCATTAAACATAAGCAAAAATTACAGAGTTGGCTGGAATAAATCACATCTTTAAAATGTACATAAAAACAATCACTCTGCACTACATAAACTATTCCATTTTCTACTTTCTCTAACAAACCAGACCAATTTAAAAAAAAAAAAATTAAGGAAGATGACTCTCACTCTTAAGATTCTCAAATGAGACACCCAATCCCATCAGATCTTGGAAGCTAAGCAGGGTCAGCCTGGGTTAGTATTTGGATGGGAGACCTCCTGGGAATACCGGGGGCTGTAGGTTCTAGTCCTGAGGACTTCACTGTCACTGTCCAAGCTCGCTCAGCCGTGGCAGATGAACCTTAGGAGTTAAACGGTGGGGCCAGTTCTGTACATGCTGTGCCTCACCTAAAAAATCCACTGCGCAGGCTGGAAGGGCACACCCACATGGGGAGAGCCCTGCCCAAATTTTCATTCGCGAATCCTGGCCATAAATACATACATACATACATCTGGCAACTAGCAACTGATAAACCAGAAAACTATTGTATGTCAGTAAAGTTAATTCAGACATCTCTGCTGGGAAAAATATACCCTTCATCAATTCTATCCTCTGTAATTTATTCTAAATATCAGTTTGGTGAAAAATATATGAGTAGGAGGGTCAAAGCTTGCAAGGAGATACCCCATTGCTTCCAAGCTAATGGGACACAGATGCAAAGGAAGTAAAGCCCTATAATTAAACATTTGTCTCGTTGGTTCCTTTCTTCTGAGTATATCTTAGATACTGGTTTTGTATTGATGGAGAACGAAGTAATTAAGTAACAGCTTTTAAATCTAAGAAGTATAGAGATCCTTCTCATCCACATGTTCAATACAAGTACCATTCCAACTCTGCTTCACAGGGCTCTCATGTTCTAAAAGATCCCTCCCATTTGGGTCAGAGACAAAAGATTGGAGCTAGAGGTAAAAAAAGAAACAAACCAGCTCTAGGCTTAGCATTTACAGCATATACAGAAAAAAGTATGAGAATTGAACTTAGTTTTTAACTCAGCTCTAATTTCATAGCGGTTTTCTTTGTTTAAGTATTTAAACAATATTTTCACAGTTCAGCAGACTATGGTAAAATAACTGCAGTTTTATACTCTTACCTGGTAGTATATGTCCAATAGTTGATAATTTAATGTAAAAGTCAAATAGATAAAGGCATCAGTCATTAGGAGATGTTGTTACAGAGAATTTACTTTTTTTTTTTCCTACCCTTTGCTTCTTAAAAAGAACAACAATTTAGGAATTACAAATGTTTCTGTAAAATGTGATGCAGGAGTTTCCAAGAGTGACAGTAATTTAGGATCTATGACCTGATAGATACAGAACAACAGACAACAGAAAGAAGAATGTTTGGAAGGGGTTCAAGAAGTCTATCTCTGCAGAAGGTGTGAGAGAGAACATATTTGTGAAACATGAGGTGTAAAACCAATAATTTCAAATTCTTTCCGACATCCTACAAACTTCACTTTTGAATGTGTCAGTGTAAATGACTTAACAAATACAAGTGTATTTTGTTTCCAAAGTATCTATTTGTTAAAAGACTAAGAAGGTAATATTTGTTTACCTCAGTTATCTAAATTCTTACAAGTGGTTTATAATTTCTAAAAGTATATTGGATTATTATTCAAGTATTGTTCATTTTACAAATTATAAGCTAAATTTTCTCTCTGTTATACAGAATAGCATCTCTGTTCCATGAATAATCCCGAATGTGATGCTATGGATTGTTGGAGGATGAAGGCAACATCAACACAATTGAGCAAGGCAGTTTCTAGATCAATGATTCAAGACATTTCCCAAAACAAAGCAAGTAACTTCTGACATTCTACCCCTCTCTACTAAGTTAAACTTGCTGTTGTATTCGAGAGACAAATGCAGAAAACACAAACTACCTTAGAAGTACAAGAACAGCTCCCATCTGTGTTCTGACATGGATGTGGTGAAATTCATCTGGACACAACTGACTGAGAAACTTGTTTTGAGAACAAAGTGAAGGAAAATAAAGAAATTATTATTTCTTTACATCACAATTTTTTGAATTTCAGTTTAAATAGTTTATCTCAAAAGGGATAATTTGACAAATGAAAGCAAATTTGTTGGGCAATAATGATCTCTATACTAAATGAGCCCTAACATTTTTAGACAGAATTGGGTCAAAAGCGTATCTAAAATCATGACTGTAATTTTATATCCTGATCATAAGCTTTGCAGAGAATACAGCATGCTAATTGCTTATTTTTCAAAATGTCTAAATAAGAAATTATAGGGCAAAGAACGAAAAATAAAGCTGTGTTTGGTAAGGAGAAAAACCTACGTAAGTCCCAAATGGAGATCTTAACTTTTCTACATCATGCAAGCATTACAGGGAAATATAAAAAGTAAAGATAACTGTCAAATGCTATCAGGTATGTTTCTGTCGAACTAGGATTCATAAATTAGTTTGGAATATTGGAGCAAGGAAAGGCTTTGGTTAGCTATAACATGGGGCAGATAAGCAGCTTGGAAAGAGGGAGCAGCTTTTGTTTCTAATATCTCTTTTTTCAGCAAATTTTCTTTTTTCCACCCAAGTGTGGAAAAAAAAGTGTTGTGTAAGTGGATAGAAATGGAAAATTCTCACTAGACCATGCTGAGAACTCATTAGAAAAACCCACATTTTCTTGCAGAAGTGAAGCTGGTACAGCACAACCTTTATTTAACCCCCAACTCAGACACCCTCCCTCTCCACCACAAAGACACATAAGATTCAATTACATTTTTGCCTCCAGTTATGTCAAGTATAAAAAGGAAAATGAGATCTTAACAAGACTGGTTTTAAAATAGCCGCAAGTCAAACCTTTTAAATGTTGGAATTTACTATACAATGTTCCAGACATCTTAAGTGAATAGTCCAAATGACTCAATATTAGGAACATTTCCAATATAAACCTTCTTTGCATTTTAGGTGAGATTATTTGCAATTAAACCCCAGAGGATGCTGTTCAAATTTTAAAGAAGTCCCCTATTTTCTCTTAGAAAAAGATTGACATACTTTCTTTATAGTTTCCCAGCCTCAGTAACTGAATTGCCTCCTCTGCATTTTTCAAGTCTCAATCCATTATTTTAACATCTTAATTTCTGAAAATCCTTTGTGTTTTCTTGTTTAGAAAATTTGGCAAAATAGCAGTTTTGGGTGTCTTCTGTGCCTTTATTCACTGTAACACTCTGGCAGTTTTGGTGGAATTTTTTTTTTGTTTGGTTTGAGTTCTGTGTTGCTCTTTTTTTGGGGGGTTTTTTCATTGTTGTTTTTATGCATTTTGGTGGGGGGTTGTTTGCCTGTTTTTTCTAGTTTATTTTTTTAGTTTGCTTTGGTTTTCTTTCTCCATTTGTTTAGAAGTAGATGGTTGAATCCTTAAATACAAACAAAATTGAAGGCTGAAAATCATATAATGATGCCTTTTCACCATAATGTATTACACAAAATACACAGCACCTCTTGTAGGCTCTCTATTGTCAGGTGGAATGTTGCTTCTACATTGAATCTTAACTTCCTTTTCTTCCTGATTAGAAGTTAAACATCCCATAGGAAAAAAAAGTTCAATACTTTTAGACAATCTTCCATATCTTAAAAAACTACACTGACCTGGTTCAATACTTCAAACATTTATTGTATTAACACCTATTTTTATGACATTACTTCCACGTCACAGCTGTGGAACCTCGAGTCTGCCTGCAGGAGCTCATAAAACAGGAGTAAAAAAAAGAGAGGACATGGAACATTCTCAAAGGCAGCATTTTGCCTTAGAGTAGAAAAAGAGGCTACCCTTAAACTCTTGAAAATTGGAAATGTAGATGTAAGAAATATTGTACTCTTACAGGCTGACTTTACTTTGACCTCTTACATGTAGCAATAGCCCTTGCACAAAGAGGAAAGGTGCAAGCCACAAACATCTCCCAGTACCCTGTGCTCTAGGGACTCTGTACAGCTGCTAACTCACTGTGATACTTTCCCAATCCACAGTCAAAAGCTGTAGAGAGATTATAACATCTGAATGGCAACAGCAAAATTCTTTTTTCAGGGTAAGTCTCACCTTATATGTTTAGGATTGCACAGTACTAATGTGTTAATTCTAGTTTTAGGACCAGACCAATAACTGAATGACATAAACATATCAGTTTCAATTAATGCTAGCTTCAGCACTACTCAGCAGCATAAACTTCTGTAAAATAGTCTGTTTAATTTGGTAACTGGCTGTACAGTAGCTCAGAATGTCTGAAATGCAGCACTGTTGATTGACTGTGGCTCATTCTTCAGTAAAGTTATGTGGAATCTACTTTGAATTATGCAGAAAGTTTTGAAAATGCCAAAGCAAAACATGTAACATGGCAATATCACTGTTCAGTCCATTTATATTACTACAACAGTATTTAAAATGAAGGTTGGGAGGGTCCATCAACACCTAATTAGGAAAAGAGGGAAACTGATATCTAAGTACATTCCATAAAAAAACAACAGCCAGTAATCAACAAGTAAAAATTAGTTATTAGACTTACAGTCATTATCTTCATGTCTAAACTGACAGTATTTTTATACTGATACAACAGAAGACAACTAGAGATGCAGTAATTTATTCCGAGTTCTGCAATCAAACAATGAAAACATGGTAAAAAGTAATTTTCCTGTTCTCTTCCCTATGATATACACAGCAAAGGCATAACAAAACTAAAGCCATAACCAGCCTTATGATCCAATTTCCATTCATTAGATTTACTGTCAAGCATGGCTGTCAGGACTGTCTTTCTTGTACATTGTGTGCTAACTTTTTTCCTTAAATTCGCTGAAACATTCACATTTCATCACCATAGACTTGCTATGATTTCTAATTACTGTAAGATTCAACCTGTTCTGCTCTACTGATGCTTCACCAAAATATAGCTCTTGTGCAAATTAATATTTACTGTGCTATCGCTGAATAATGCAATGGTTCATGTACTTAGTAGTGGCTCAAAGCATAAACTAGGCTCCTTAGCTAGAAATGTGCATTTTATTTTAAAGACACAAGCTGAAGTAAACATTAGGCCACATCTAGGTCCCTGTTTGTTTAAAATTCTTTCTTTCAGCTTCCACTTGCCTCTCCCCAGAATGAAATACGCTTCTCACTGTTAATTCTACTAAGCATATTCTTGGACTCCTTGAATGATTTTTCTTCTTGTTTCTGCACTAGGCTAACACATTTCCTGTCATTGTTACAGAGATTATTGGAATACTCTGCAGAAACTCCTCTGTGAGACTCATAAATAGGAAATATTATCAGAGAATTAATTCCTGAAAGCTTGAAAATTAGCTTCATAGCACTAATGTCTAAGTTGTGCAGAGTCATTAAGAAATAATACTTTATTTTATGAATAATCATTGTGTAATATACATCACAGAACTGCTCTGAATGTTTGTCTAATAAAGAAAGCAGTTTAAGGATTAGCTCCATATCACTGGTTTGCAAAGAAGTGTGATCATTGTGAGCCGTCAGAAGATGATAAGTTCCATCAAAATAGCCCATATACTAACATAAGTATTTATACACCTGCTTAAAAAATTACAACCAAAACACATAACTGAATTCTTATTTTCAAGAAATACTTTATTGCTACCATCATTACAGTGGAAAATGGAAGTGGACAAAAAAACATCTTTAACCTATGACAACTAATAAATACAACAGTGCAGTCTGTCAAATTGACTATTGAAACCTCATGATTAGATGAGCAAGAAGCAAGCTTAAGGGTAAGAAAGAAATTGGTTGTTAACAAAAGTGTTATCACTTTGTTATTGCTTCTGGAAAGAACAGAAGTAATTTGTCTTTGCAAACACAATCTCTAGAAATAATGAAGGATGTTCTGTAACGGGGATAATAAACTGTCAGTTGCATTTTTACAGCAGCAAGACATATCAGGATTGGCCTTGTGGAAATATAGTTATATAGAACAGCAATAAATATTGTTCACATGTTTTTGTGATCTATTATTCTTGTTTTTAATTGCTACATACAACTACAACACATAACAGAAGGAGAGCTTTGTCATTCAAAGGGTTTGGGAGCCCTCTGCACTTTCTAAACTTTACGTTGCAGGATTTTTACAACCCTCTGTAAAAGTGTGTTAGTTCATCCTCAGGGACTGGTCCTTTCATTTTCCTGGGAAGATGATTTTTTTGTCTCCTCATCCATACAAGTACTACCCTGTAGTATTTGTCAAGAACTATTACATTTCTTACAGTGGTGCCACATGAAGGCACTCATTCCTTGACATAGTTTTGCAACAAAAGAATATGCTTTCTCTACACAGGGATAAAACAGTTCAAAAAACTTTCTAAGTAGACTCTGAGACATGATGCAGACTTTCTGAGCCAGATGATCCTTTATCTTGTCATAATTCAAATCTCCACAGTTCAAAAAAAGTAATTGTCAATTCTGTTGACTTCAGAAAAATCAGTCCCTAAAATAGAACTGCTGAGTGATATTTAAGTATTTCTAAGGAACCAGTCACCCTTTTTTTTGTGTGTGACTATTTCCTCTCCCCAAAATCAGACCTCACTAGTGTGCCCTAAGTCAGTCACTGATGCTGTACCCTGGAACTAATAAATCCACTTCTTTTTGCCCAAAGAACTTCAACTCTATCTTACATATTCTCATTTTCCAGTAGGCATTGTGAAGAACATATATTCAGACCACATCCCTGGGATAAAATTATTTTAAGCCAAGTGAAAAGGAAGCTGCAGTAGGGAAGCATAGTCTTTCTGATCCATCTGTTATATCTGAACCTTACTGTTGTGCCAGGACATAATCTTCACCTTATGATTCCTATTTTGCTGTACAAATGACTGGGACCAAAACTGCAGGGGTTCCCACTAATGTATGGATTTTTTTCAGGCATATGAGGTTTTTTCTCCTATTTTCATCACCAGATTTGCCTTGCTAGAGTCTGGGACTAAAACAAAGGACAGCTTGTGCATAGCAAAGGAATACAATCTCATTTTAACATGAGCTGAGATGTGTTGTTCTCAAAGATTGGGAGAGAAGGGTGCCTCTTAACAGAACAGACATCTTCAGTGATGCCTAGCCTGTTTTTCCACCCATCCAGCTTTTCTTTCTAGATACCATACTATAATTTCATATGCTTGTCTTCATTTCATCCAGACCTTTAGTATTTAGGGGAATATATGCTGGTTGCCTGTGGATGTTCCATCACGGCTGTATAAATTGCTGGGTTATAGAGGTATATCATTATATTGATAGACTGGTAGATGGATCATGCTGCACTCAAGGGGGTACTGTAGTTTGGTAGTTGAAATTTCCACCTTTGCCAAGAAAAGAAAACCAGGTTTTTGAGAGCTATTAAGAAGTGCATTTTTGCAAAAATGAGGTCATGAGAAAGCAGACTCTGGAGGTAGCTTTTTTTTTTTTAAAGGTGAGTTCTATCAAGTCAGTACAGCCACAAGTAGTGATGCATGATGCATGAGGAGTCGATGGAGTGTGCTGATAGACCAAATTAAAAGTAGTTTCTTACTTACCTACTGCTAAAAATGAGGAGACAATACAGGGAAAGGCTTGGAAAGACATTATATGTTCAGCTATTAAGGACATTTATTAGTTTTCCTCTAGAGACAGGTCTCATCTGACCAACACTGTGTAAGTTATTAGATAAAATTCTGACATTCTTTATAGAATGAATTTGCTAGGTAATTTTTTAGTTCTGATGCTACTCAGTTTCTATTTCTAATCTTACAAACTGCATCACAAATATGTCACTAATTTTGAATCCTGACACAAGTCAGCATCAGTTCTACATTCATATACATTACGTGAAAAAAGACACATCAGTGGAATGAATTGTAAGGTTGCAAAGCCAAGTGCTCTAATATAAGGAAATGCCAAAATTAAGGCTGCCTGAGCAGGGTTATTTCCACTCCCTTATATTTCTGCATCACTAAACAGTTTATAATTACTTGATCATTCAACACATGATGCAACCTTCACTTTGTTAACAGAGATTCAGTATTTCTGTTTAGCAACATTATTCAGTGAGAGGCTTTATACGTCTTTGTACATATCATTCAAATTATGAATCAAACATAAAATAATTAATTGCTTTAGCTCTTTTCATCAGGTAATGTCATTACAACATTTTAATACTTTCTACATATTGAAAAAATCAATCTTCAGAATACCTCTGCAGGGTGAGATAAGGTGTGTTTTTCCTCTTTTCTCCTGACCCTGTGACTGCTTAGCCTCTTAGATCCACAATATGACTTCCATCTTTGGCAGCTTCTGGCTCTTGCCTCAGTAATGGTTGAAGAATTTAACCTAAATTTTAAGAAACAATCAACCATATCAAACGAAGAGTCAAATGAAGATGTTCAGGTTCTGAAAAAGGCATGTGTCCCAGGCCACTGTTGGAGTCAGTGAGCTAGACAGTCTTTAGCTTCACTTGATACAGTCACCTTTATGTTCTAATGAAATTTCAGCTTGCTGTTTTAAGCATGGCATAACAGATCCTGGCACTCAGGAACTCAGAATGCATTGGGAACCTGATAATGCACTGAAATACTGAGCTTTTTTAATAGAGTCAGATAATCCCTTTTTTACAGCATGCCTGTGCCCGGTAGTCTACCTCCTCTGACATCAACTTGCCATTATAAATTATTACCTTTCCACTCCTAAAAACATTTGTTATTATTACAAAGCTATCACTACAAGAGTAGCAGATGGCAAGTGGTCTCAAGACTTCCCAGCTGTGTTAACGTTGAAATCTCTCTCCCTATCTGAACTCAACAGCATATTTCCTCAAAGAAAGCCAAGGAGAAAGCATCAATAAGAAAAGTCTGTGTGGAATGTTAGAAAGTGTGCAAATCCCACTGGTGTTCTACTGGGTGGAGAGCACTCAAGCTTGAAGGGTATGTCAAGTCTTCCCAAGGGCTGGATCCTGAAAAGAATTTTGTAAGTATTTAATTTGATGCACTCTGAATCGTTCCAGCTGATTAGAACAAAACGTGCACAAGGTCTCAGAAGCATACATAGCTCGGCCTCAATCTGCAAATAGTGCAGAAAGCCAAAGTATAGTTGATGCCACTTGTTAGAAAAACACTTTAAATTCCAAATTCAAACAGTTTTGTTGAAGATAACATGTTTTCTACCATGTCTCACTGAGAGAACAACCACTCATAGAACAGCAATTTGAGCAGAAAAAAAATAAAACATTTTAATGGAAAGAACCAATTTCCTAGCTGCAGGAGGTGTTGAGATGTGCAAACATTCTAATCTGTTGGACATTAAGTAGTTTCAAAGCTTCACAGCTGTGGGAGTGTGAGGAAGAAACTTCCCAGTGAGCAAAAGAACAGTTTTCATGACAGAAAAATGAAAAGCATGATTGCTTTCCACACTTATTTCTTTACTAAACAACCATACCTAGTAAAATCAGCAACTATAGGCCCAGATTCAAAATTAATTTCAAAGCAGTGTGCAACCACATATTAATCACAGTAGACCTTACATAAGTTTATGAAACAAATAGGTAGATCTGCTAGCAGCAAATGCTGATGGAAACCAAGCCTGTGCAAAACTGAAGACTCCAGAAGTAGGACTCTGGGTTAAAGCATGATAGTGCTCATTTTCAGTGGTGTGTCATTGTTTTAGGCAGGCCTAAAAGGTTGGGCATGTTGGTGATTAGATGACACAGCTGCACAAATGCAGGCTGGGAAGAAAACAGACTAAGAGCAGCCCTGAGGAAAAAGACTTGGGAATGCTGGCTAATGAGAAGCTCAAGATGAACCAGCAATGTGCACTTGTAGGCTGGAAAGCCAACCTTGTCCTGGCCTGCATCAAATGGAATGTGGCCACCAGGTCAAGGGAGGTGATTCTCGCTCTCTACTGCACTCTCATGACACAACAGCTGGGTTACTGTATCTAGTCCCTGGGCCCCCAACATAAGAAGGACATGGAACTGTTGGAGTGAGTCCAGAGGAGGGCCAGGAAGTTGATCAGAGAGCTGGAGCACTTCTGCTGAGAAGACAGGCTGAGAGTTGGGGTTATTCAGCCTGGAGAAGAGAAAGCTCTGGAGAGACCTTACAGCACCTTCCAGTACCAAAAGGAGGCCTACAAGGGACCTGGAGGTGATGGACTTTTGAGAAGAGCATGCAGTAACAGGATAAGAGGGAATATCTTCAAACTGAAAGAGACTAGGTTTAGATTAGATATTAGGAAGAAAGTCTTTCCTGTGAGGGTGGAACACTAGAACAGGTTGCCCAGAGCAGCTGGGGATGACCCATTCCTGAAAGTGTTTAAGGCCAGATTGGATGGGGCTCTGAGCAGCCTGGTCCAGTGGAGTATGTCCCTGCCCATGGCAGGGGCATTAGAACTACATGCAATTTAAAGTCCCTTTCAACCCAAAACTGTGATTCTGTGATTCTATAACTTTCTTTCTGAAGGTGCAGGAGGAAGAACTGTTTAATGCCACAGAAGAAGCTGGATAGCTCTCAAATTGGTGTAATGTAACCTTTCAAACCAAGAAGCCCCAGTGGGAGTAAACAAGCAAAGAGAGTCAAATTACTTCTCATATTCCATTTCACATTGCTAGGCTTTTTATTAGGTATTTACTCAAACAACTTATGTTACAATGGAAGTATTTTACTCCAGAACATCTTTCCATATCATCACTAAAAAAATAATATCTAATCTTTTGCTGTGACTACAGGAATATAATCACACACATCCATTTATATCTGTGGTTTTCCACACCGAAAATCACAGCTCAGGAGAAATAAACTGAAGGGAGACTGAAGAACTCCACCTGTACAGAAGAGATCATAAAAAGAACACTGATGACCTACAGATATGATTATAGAAGTAACAGTGTAAAAAAAAATAATTTGTGTAACATGCACATGCATATTTAATAAAGGGATACTGTACCTCAGTCATGATAATATAAGTGATTTATCATGCTTGCCTAAGAACTATCTAGGTTAATATTGCCCATGGAAGAATTGTATGTCCAGCTGTGAAACAATGAAAATTCAGTGTGTCTCTAAGTATGAGATTTCAAATTGTTAATATTGAAAAATGCATTGCTACCACTAGTACAATTTTGCAAATTCCTAAACAGCAACTAAAATAAATGTGTTTTCAGCACTTAATTAGGATAGTTTTATGATCCAAGTCCCAATGAGTTTTCCATATTTGTGAACAAAATGAGACAAAATGCTTTCCATTGCAAAAGTCTATGGCACAGACTAGCATCAGGGAAATCTACCTTTGAAAGATTTCTGTCATATTTTACATTACAAAAGAAAGTAATTACTGAAGTAATTTCCTCATATATTAAGTTACAAATTGTCATTGACATTCCAGTTTCAGCCTCTGTTGGGTATGATTCTGGTATAAATGCCCATATGCCACACACAAGTTTGAGATTAGTCTTTTGGAATTTTAATTTGTAATTCCTCTTTGAACCTAAAATGTAAAAAACTTTCTTTCCAATATTGGTTTTACGGATTTCTTTTGCAATTTTTTCTTCCAAGTCAATGGAAATTTTAATTATTACACTAATATGATAAGTATATTGTATCTAAAAATATATATCAGAAAGACTGATGTGAGGGTATGACAATTTCACTGCTTTAAAAAGCTGAAGGATAAACACAGGTGAGCTCAAAAAATCTTGGCAAGGATTTTCTCTAACGTAAGTTAGAGCCATTTGGGTACCAAACACAGTGTGGACTTGCCTGGGGCCATCGATCCTCTGAGGAAATGTGAGTACATGTACGTGTAGAAAAAATGATGGCATAAAAAAGTTGGGGCTGTAAACAGTCAATTGGAAATGTGAAAGCTGGTAAAAGTATTTACAACATGAACATTAAATACTATAGCACAATATGTATTTTTATTGAGACTATCTACACATGTTTATTGTTCACTCTCACTATTACTGAAAGGATATGATAATTATGGTGAAATTATGTTTCAGCTTTTTAATAAGGGGATTTTGTATGGTTAGTTTTTAGATTATTATTACTGTATACAAATGTTGATGCTTTTTGTTCTGTGGAAATTAGGAGTCTTGTTATGAAAAACATGACTAGAAGGTCTTTCTGCTATTTATAAGAGGACTTGAGAAATACTATTTTGGTGATTGATGAGTAGCACATGGCAAGTTAACTCAGTTGCAGAAATGTGGTGGCATACTAGCAGGCAAAAAATGGTAGCTGAAATAATAGATTCACACTGTTCAATGTAGACTATGAATATAAAATAATAATTCTATTATAAATAAAATAATATGACTATAAAATACTTTATTCTGAACCTCTAGATGTCATAAATAATTTATTTTCAGCAAGTCACCCTTCAGTAGCTCAGTTACTGGTGCTTAATAAAAAATTAGATACCTTTGACTAAAGCACAGTTTCTGACATACACTCAGTTTTGAACTGAAGAGATGAGAAATGGGACTCTGATGTGTCTTGACTTTTTTCTTTTACTATTGTTCTATTCCATCTAGCTGTTAAAAATGTTGAGTTTTTTTTTTCAAACTTCTGGACTTGCCTGACTCCAGTTTCTAGACAGTGTTTTTATTTTTTTCCCCCTTAGATTAAAGAACTCTTTCCTGGTGAGAAAATAGCTAGTGAGGAGAATCTAGCAGAGCTGAACACTGTAAAGCACTTTCCCTATTATATTCACAGCATAGAAAATAGCATGTTTTGGAGAGGCAGTTGTGTGAGCTGGCACAGGCAGGGCACAGGAACAGTCACAAAGCCACAGATGAAGGGTAATTTTGTTTTCATTACCTCACCAGCTGAGGGATCCCCACATGGGCAGAGGAACACAAGCGGGGACACAGGCACTGAGGAGCTCAGTGAATCATTGAACCTGCTGGTTTTGCTGGTGTATCAGGGATTCACTCAAGTACATTTACAAATGTGTTTTGATCTTTCCCACAGCAAGGCAACTGCAGGTGTTTTTAAGCATATTCTACAAATTGGCTCTAAGTCTATCATAGGCCTGTATTATCTAAGTATAAATGTTCTACTTGCCCATTACACAAGGTTGAACAACATTTAGAAGGATATATGGGATTTTCTACACCCCAGCTGCATGTCACTTGACTGTGTTTACAATCCTCCTTGCCAATCTTCCATTATCTCCCAAAGCAATAAAACTTTTTAACATAAATAAGGTGAGGATGGATGGAGACTTCTTAAAAACAGAAGCTCTTTATTGTATCTGTATTTGTCTTCACTTTGGTACTTAACAGCTGTAATGAAACAATTAAGCGCTTTAAGTACCTCATGGAAGTATTCTCCAATTCTTTAATAAAAGCCACAATTTCTTTGTAGTATTTAGTTTTCATTAAGAAACTCTGGACCCTTACATGTTAAAAATAAATTTACTAATAACTTCACGATGTCTCATACTGAATGAAATCACCATGTACTCCTGGCTCTATTTTTATGTAATAATTTATATCTGATTTTTATTTCCCTAATAACATATTAAGGATTCATGGAGCTTGTTTGTTGTTTGTTTTGGGTTTTTTTTACCTATTATTAAGTTAGTCTTCTTTTCAAAGTCACTGATGCTGAGACAAAATCCCCACTTTTTAAGTTGTGGAATGGATATCTTGTTTCTAAGTATATAAATTTGCTTTAAAATGCAGCAAGAAGTCTAATATTCTAAAGAACCTAAACTAGAAAGTGATCAGGAGTACTCTATGGGCCATCTACACTGTTCATTTACTGCTGCAGTAATGTTAGTGTCATCTTGGAAATTTGACTTGGTTTCATATTTCTTCTAGACTACTGACAAAAATGTTGAGCTGCATAAGATCTGATACTATATAGTGCATATAGAAACCATATAGCTTCATTGTATTAGTTTTAGTGATATATCAACCAGCTCGAATCCTAGTTAATACTCCATATGGTTCTGAGCGATAGTGCTAATTTCACATACTCAGTGTTGTCTAGAGCTCAGTCAGCTACTTAAGAAAAAATGCCTACAAAACACTACCTGTACCTAGCTGGTTTTTTTTCCAGATGATAAATGATATGAGGCATATTTTAGTCATGACAAGTCTCCCTACTGCTTCACTTTTAATTTGACACCAATTGCCCATCCAAGTCAATTGCACAAGAGTGCTCTTCAACTGGTTCCCAAGCAGCACTGGTAAATCACAATGCTCTCACTTTACATTTCTCCTTGCTGAAATTCAGGACATTTGTCTTAGCCTAGAATTTTTTTTTCTGCATGTGATCTTTACCACCCAGCATGCCAAGCCAACTGTACCCACAAAGTTAGCCTTAGTCTTAATCTGTCAGACTCCCACTTCTCCCCAGAAGAAGAAATTGTTCAGTAGACTTTTATCTTTTTAGACTTTACCAGAAATACATTGTTATAAAGTCAAGGTTTGGGAATTACTTTTGTTTGTTCTATTTACTAAACTTAACTATAATCCTGAGATAAAGCCTTAAGGAAAAACAAGAAACTCTAGGAGGACCACAATAGTGGAAGATAGAGCTTCTGAAAAAAGAAAAAAACTAAAAAAATATTTAAAATTTGACTTTTTAGGTAATCATGCTTGAGTAAACTTTGTGAAGTTATTTTCATAGGGTCCAAAGTGAATATTATAGTTTTGTAAGTATTTTTGTGTGTGAGTGTGTGCACAGCTGTGAAAGAGTAGGTTTAGATCAGATGTAAGGAAGAAATTATTTACTGTGAGGGTGGTGAAGCACTAGAACAGATTGTCCAGAAAAGCTATGGATGCTCCATTCCTGGAAGTGTTCAAGGCCAGGCTGGGGCTCTGAAGAACCTGGTCTAGTGAAAACTGTTCCTGCCCACAGCAGCAGGGTTGGAACTGGATGACCTTTAAGACTCCTTCCAACCCAGCCCATTCCATGAGTCTGTGATTCTGTATTATGAAAACTTATGTGGAAATGAGTATTTCAGGTTATCATTAAATTTTTCCAATCAAAACAGTATTGAAATTCCTTTATTTCATAATTTCTTGATGAAATTCTTGTCTTCATTTACAGATGAAGGAACAAGTGAATTTCCTGAGTTATCCCTTAATATCATATTTTTCAGACCTTGTTGACTATCCAAAAGAAAACTGTCTTAAAATACACACTGCTTTGTTAAAATAAATTGGTTTTATAGTCTTTCAGCTGAAGTGACTATGGTTTACCACACCCTCCAAAATTCACCACAGCGATTGAATTTCCTTCCTTTAAATGTTTGCAAATTTGAAAAGGTAGATAGATGGAAGCAATCCTATTAAGCTCAGTCTGAACGAACCTCATCCCATTATAACAGCCATAAGCATATCTGCAGGAATAAGCACTTTTACAATGAATTAAAATAGGTTTAGTACCTTTCCATTTTTAGAGTTCCCATCCAGCAAAACATACCAGCATGCATTGAACATTAAGCACGTTTCAATCCCTCCACAGCCATATAAGCTTTTAAGAATGTGCTTGGTTTAAGTGCTACTTAAATTGGACTGGCAACAATTTGACTTAAGCATACGCTTAACTGCTCTACTGGATTAGGATGGAATGGGATGGGATAACTAATGTGTTTAAGAGTGGAAATGGGCTGCATGTGGAGTGAAGGCAAGGTGATACTATCACAGAGATTTTTGGATCTGCCCACACTCCACCATGTGTGTCACTTTCTTCAACGGCATTGTCAGAAACATGCCAGTTAACTACTGCATCTATGCAAATGTTTTGCTATAAAACAGATGGTCTAGGGAGGGAACAGGTTTCATGCCTTCCGTAGTACTTCAACAGCACAGTAAAGTTGAATCTAGGTCTTAGTCTCAAAATCTAGGTCCAGAAAGAAGGACTCCACAGAGATGTGTTCTTTGGGAAAGCATAGAAAACAACTACCTTGGTGAAACTGGTCAAAACTTGGCACAACTGGTCAAAACTTGGCATGTTCATCCCACACAGAGTTCTATTTTGGCTACTAAATCTAGCTTTTTGGTCCAAATGATAATTCCTACAGGAATGCAATATTATCATTCTGAAGAATTAGGACTTCTCTATTTTTTTTTATAAAACTTAAACTAATTACTTGGCTACCCCATATTTTCAAGATCTAAGAGTCCTTTATATCAAAACAGAAGGCAGAAGAGAGCTTTCAGGACTTTGAAACTCTATAGCATGAAAATAGAAAATGACTTCAAGAACAGCTCTTCCCGTAGATCAACCAGGAACACAGAAGGAAACTCACAGGTGCAAAAAAAAATATTGCTACAGAACATATTGCTATCTAACTAACCGACATATTTCATAGAAAAAGAAATTATTGTAAGGCTTCCAGCAATCTCTAATCCTCAGGGGAAAACCTTTGTTATTCTTTATAACAGTGGCAGCTGTCCAAGAGAATAAGAAGTACATGTTTGCTATGGGTTGAGATACAGTCACTTAAGTATGGCAGTAATTCAGGGAATAAAACACTGGCAATATGCAGCTCTGAATTACATCATCTTTAACCTAAACCAAAAGTGTTTGTACTGAGTAAAGGAGAGACAGTTCCCACTCCTTATTCCTGAATGAAAAGTCACCATGGCCCTATCTGTCACCCTAAGCACTTGAGCTCCTCTGCCTTCTCTGGAGAGAGTTATGGTTACAGCCCAGCTGCCTGTACCAGCACCATAAATTCTGACAAGGTCATGCACATCAGTAGCTACTGATTCTCACAGGGCAGGTAGACAGAGAGTGCCTGAACTCATTTACTCCAAAAGGCACTCTGCACAACAAAGAATTCCAGATAAAACACTCTCATGAAATACAATGAAATAGTAGAAACTCTGTCTAACAGGGCAAGTATAACGATTAATGGGCATTTGATAATTTAATTTTAGCCTCTCACTTTTAGCTACCCTGTGCAGTAGGTATTCTGCTGCATACACCCCACCGATTGCTCAATGGCACTGACACTACTTCTGCCCTGGAAATACACTTTGAATTATATTGTTGTTTTAAATCTAAACTTCACCATGTCTCCTGCAGGGATTAATATGAGAATGCCATAGAAGGATCATCAACAGCCTTTGCTCTCATGCTGGAAGCAAACACCTATATGAACTGCTGCTGGTAAGTGGACAAATACATTGCAAGGTCTACATGGCTTCAGGGTTGATAAAAGTGTACAGAACCAGGGGTTGCAAGCAAATGTTTTACTACCATTGAATGGTAGTAAATCAGATGGAAACATTTACTTTTTCTTAGCTTCTGGAGAACTAGCCAAGAGCTTTGACTGCAGTGAAAGTGAAGCCATCTCCCGTTCCTACTCCAGATAGTCCCTTTCAGCAATAAAAATAGCTAGACACCTGCCCACTGCTGAGGTAGTCCTGCCAAAGGGCACAGTCACAGCTGGGCAGCAAGGTAGGAGAGCTGTCAGCAGCCCGTAGTCACTGCAGAAGTGCACACGCGAGGACTAACACAGGGAGATCAGCCAGCTGTGCAGGCAGAGCACCTCAGCACAGGGCTCAGGAACATTGTGGGAGGTCAAACAGCACAATCAGTCAAATGAAAAGGGTACAATAAACTGCCTGCGTCCAGTGTGGTCTCTAACCCTGAGTCTCATTTGAAATCAATGACCTGATTTCAAATCAGGTCAGCTAGAAACCACCTCTGTGTCACTGCTGCAGCTGCCCCTGCCCTCCCTCTGCTTCCCAGCTGCCCCTCCACAGCCTCTGGCAGATTCACAGCCACCAGAAGCCAAACACAGCTCCTTCTTGGGGATACTCAGCAATGTCGCCACCAGTCATAGGGAGCAGCAGCCCTAAACAGCTGCACTCTTCAGCAGCTCATACTTTAATGACTCAAAGTGGAATGCCTTTTCCCTCTGCTTGCCACCATTGGCCCTGAAAAGTGCACAGCATTACCTATTCAGCTCACAAACTGTGCATCATCTTTCAGGACTTTTTCTGTTGATTGCAACTGACTGGAGTGTGAAGATTAGACACCTTTTAATCTTTTACTAGCCATGATTACCATCAGTGGAGTAAAAGAGCAATTGCCTAGTAGTGCAAGTGGCAGACCAACAAAAGGCTGTCAGAGGAGAAAGTAGTTATACACCAAGTTCAGCTTCCAGCCTGCTCAAGTCCACGATGCCTCCCCTTGAAAGCTGTAGAATTTAATCACTGATTCTTGGAGGATTTTTAATGACCCTTTATGACAAGGAATTTTAAATCTGAACATAATTCTTTTTGTCTTATATATTTCAAAATTTTTACTTATCTGGAAGATTTTAATTTGTATTTGAACAGATTATGAACAATCTGAATGAAGAACAATGAATTTTCAGAAAACTGGAATATCTCAGTAGTATTCAGCAGCTACCTGAAACACTTTCAGCATTGGAAATGTTCCTATAGAGACACTAATACAGCTCTGACAGTATATAAGCAAAGATTATTTTGATTTAAGAATAAAAAAGTAATTAATTTCCCCATTGCATAGGCATGGGGAATGCTAATAGCACTAATGTTACAGCTCTGTTCAGATTGAAATTTATTTCAGATCATGTAATACCAGCTCCTAGACCAGTTGCAATTGCATGGGTTTCTGTGTAGGTAAGTCCTTGCAGTGTACCCCACAGCTCTGAACAGTCTTCATCACAAAAGTAGCTGTCATGTGTGCCTTCAGTGTTCTTGACATGTACAGTTACTGAACTAAAACATCCTGATTGTGCTTTCACATGTTCACTCCAACCTCTCTGCCACAGCATAAACATCACTATCAGGATTGAAGAAAAAAAGTGTTTTGAACAGATATATATAGATATCAAAACCTGCTTTACAAAGTTAACTCATTAGCAAAAGGTAACCACTGAGTAACAATTACATAGGTAATATTTAAGGAGATGAAGCCTGGGTTAAAGTTTTAGATATCTCATTGACATGCTCTGAGTCATCCATTTCTTTCTCAGTCCTATGGGAGACATTATGTGAGTAAAACTCAAAATGCCTTTTGAAGCAAACAGATCAGAAGTGATGTGAGTTTGCAGTTTCTTTTACATATATATTGATTTTATTTAAGTATTCATTAGAAGCACCTTGCCCATTTAGATGGGCACTTGTCATATTATAAACCTAAACAAACACAACAGTCTCTAGTATAAAGAGAAAAATGGAGCTATTAATCTCAATAGTAAATGTGACCACAACATTTTTATCTAGCAGTCAAGAAACATGGGGAGTAAAGAATAAATATTTGAGCAAGTGACATCATCAGAGGTGAGTGAACAACCTGACCTTAGATGTTGAAATGTGACAGATCTCAGGAGTAGAAAAGCCTTAAAATTAAATTCACTTATAAATTCTCTCCTATTAATTCTGAATGATCCATGTTCAGACAGATTTAAGGGGGAAGATCACGTCATATCACTGGTGACACCATTTCTCTGGTATCTGAAATTTTAAATAAAGGAAACTGAAATGAAAAGAAAATATAAAAAAAGCTGAATCACACATAATATGGAAAAGGAACAGGAAAGGAGCAGGAAAGATAAGGCAAGACTATTTATAAGAGCATATAATGACAGGGCAAGGGGTAATTAGTTCAAATTGAGAGTAGGTTTTGATTAGATATTAGGAGAAGATTCTTTACTGTGAAGGTGCTAAAGCAGTGGCCCAGGTTCTCCAGAAATGTTATGGATTCCCCGTCCCTGGAAGTGTCCATGACCATGCTGGATGGGGTTCTGAGCAACTGAGTCTAGTTGAAGGGGTCAGTGCAGGAGGGTTGGAATTAGATGATCTTCAAGGTCCCTTTCCAACCCAAACCATTCTATGATTCTACTCCTGTTTATATGAGTGCCGGTTTCTTTCTCTCCCAGCTACAAATCACTTTTGGAGAGCATCTTGGAGTGTTCCTCAAAGAAAATGATTAGTTAACTACTTTTTTTTTACACTGAGTACAGCTGGATAAACTTGGTGATTGAATGTATGTATGGCTGGGCTTCGCAAATGAACATTTGGAAAGGGCTCTACCCACATGGGTGTGTCCTTCGAGCCTGTGGCACAGGTGAGGCACAGGGTGCACAGAACTGGCCCTACCGTTTAAGTCCTAAGGTTCATCTTCCATGGCCAAGCGAGCTTGGACAGTGACAGTGAAGTCCTCAGGACTAGAACCTCCAGCCCTGGTATTCCTAGGAGGTCTTCCATCCAAGTACTAACCAAGGCTGATCCTGCTTAGCTTCTGAGATCCGACGGGATTGGGTGTCAGGGTGGCATTTAACCGCCTTCACTTGGTAATTAATGTATTTGAAAACTACAGGTTTGTCTGCACCAAACAAATGGAACTTGCAGTACTTTGTGAATTCTCTAATATTTTGAATGATATAGTAAAGTGACAGCACACTCTGTAAAAACATCGGTCTGATTTTCTTCTATTTATACAGAGGACTGAAAAACAACTGTAACTACATCAGATAAAAGTAAAAAAAACATTAACTAAAGAGTTCTTCCTTTGAATTTTAGGATGTATGATATCTACACACCCCCAAAAGCAGTATAACCTCATACAACCACTCTTTGAATGATAAAAGTACATGGATATACTGCCATATGATCTCAGCACCTTGGACCAAGGAGAAGCACAGAAGCTTTTACTGTAGCCAAAGTGTTTCCTCCTTCTATGTTACTTCCCATCTCCAAAATTTTGATAGTATTATGCACTTATGAAGGACATCTACTCAATTTAATGGCATTGTCAATCAAACTGCATGAATTTGAGGATAGACTGCCACATGCCAGACGAGGTCAATTTTACAGTCCAACAGACAGGTTACATCTTTTTCAGAGTTTTCTCACGGTGTAATTTTCAGCTTATCCCTCTGGCTTCTAATTTCCATCTGCTCAGATCAGCTGCTGCTATAAAAGCAGGTCCACAGGGGAAGTCTCCAATGCAAATGCTTTTATAATTGCCATTGTGGTAGTTACATAAAGTCTATCTATCTGATAAATCCACAACCATAGAGATAACAGTAAAATAAAGGAAAAAATACCCCAATTAGAAAAAAAATAAAAGGATAGCAAAAAATAAAATATCACCAAATTCATATTATGATTTGCTTTACTAATTTCTACTTTTTTATGGCATGAAACTCACTTAGCAGGACCATAATCTGTCTCTTTACATAGTGAAACTTTACAGATATGGTTTACATCCTTGTCAATAAATCTGAGGCAAAAACGTCTGTCTCCAGCATTGGTGGCGTTAGAAAGCAGACTGTCAAAAAGTTCAAGCTGCAAGGATGGTTTGTTGAGTAACAACCAAACAACGTTGCAGGTAACCCCTTTCCCTATGTCCACATATCTATGCAGAACACATTGTACCAAAATAATTTTTGGAAAGTCCAACTAGGGGCAAATATTTATACTATATATCTGACCTTTTCTTATACCACAGGTGCAGATATATTAACATAAATATGAGATACTGCAAGTGTGAAATAAAATCTCAAAACACATCACTGAACACAGCATTTGCAACTAGAAGATGAAAGGGAAGGCAGCTTAAACCAGCAATTAAATATTCTGGCGATTTTCCTAAAACACAGATTCAGGTAAAATGTGTTCAATCATGTAGGCTCTTGTGTATGCAAACTGATGGACTTTCAACATTTGAATCTGCTTGCCAGCACAAGGTTTGTAGATATGGAAGAGCTGTAGGTCAAAAAAGAAATTCATATCCTTGGGATCTCTGGACAATAATAAAAAAAAGCCTTTGCTCAGGAAGTTTATTCATGCTTATCCAGGAACAGTCAACCTGATCTATAGTTGAAAGGACAAATTCAATGTTATTGGATATCAAACCGTCATCAGAAGGCTCTGCAGGTTTCTTGAAAGGGATATTTCAAGAAAAGTACTCACTGCTCTCTGCCTCTCTCCACAGATATTTATTTTTAAGTAATTCCAATGGTTGTAGAGTATCCTTACACTTCCTTGTCTCTCCAGGATCTACTCCAGTGCCTAACTGTCCTACTTTTATTTTGGGGGAAAATGCATAGAGTGGGGATGTTATTGATGAAATTCAGCTGAAATACACATTCCAGGAGTGTGACTACTTGTCGGAGGAGACCCAGGGTTTATACAGTGGCAAAAATACTACAAGAGATGGATAGACGAGGACACCGAAGTCCAGGAACCCGGCTCCCCGAATATGGAAGCTCTGCGAGAGATTTATAAGGACTCTAATGTTCACACCCTATATTGATGTTTCCCCAGTTTGAATGTTATACACGCCAATATGTCTACCCTAGTCACTTTCCCTTAGTCGTTCCTTATCCAAGTTTCCTCTTCCCATAAAACTCTCTGGGTCGCAGCCCCCTGTCCTGGCCCGACCCGGCCATGGGGGCGGTTGCCGGCGGGACCGCCCACGACGCGCTGCTGGAGCCCGGGCGGGAGCTGTCCCTGCCTCGGAGTGCCGGAAGCCCTGCGGTGGAATTTCCCCGTCCATCTCATTCTCCCATTGGTCCTTTTGCCGCTCCTC
Source organism: Pithys albifrons albifrons (assembly GCF_047495875.1). Lineage (NCBI taxonomy): Eukaryota > Metazoa > Chordata > Aves > Passeriformes > Thamnophilidae > Pithys > Pithys albifrons. The sequence continues at coordinate 50,690,189 of NC_092459.1, read as the reverse complement.
CCCTCCCTCCTTCCCTTCGTTTGCATGTACCCAATGAAGTGCGTTACTCCACCCAGTCTCCGCCCCTCTTCCCTGCCTACATCCAGGGAATTCCCATGCTCTCCTCAAAAGCTAGCGCGCGGCAATAAACTTGGCTTTTCCTTGTGGACTCCTGGCAAGTGCGGACTTGTTCCGTTCGGGGCAGTCGCCGGGCCGGGGGCGGGAGGAGCTGACCTCACTTCTAAGGGGCCTGATCCTAGGGGAGCCCTGCTTGCCGCTTTCCTAGCCTGGCTCCTGGAAGCAGAAACCTCTCCACCATATCGGGTGGCTATTTACAATCCGCTGATAACTACTAACCAAGTTAGGCATAAGAAAATATTAATTTTCATCATGAAAGTGTGAAAGTGTGAAAGTGCACACAGCTTATCAGATAAATACTATTCACCTCCTAAACTAACGTGCATACACTGAACTCCACTATTACAGAGGGTACATCCAATAGCTTTGAACAGCATCTCTGCAATGTTCGAGGTGGTATGAATCTCCTCTGATGGTCAGAAACTGAGGCAAGTTTCCAAGCCTTTCTGCAAATGCTTCAGCTTTGCTGTAGACAGCTCCAACCCAGAGGTCATCATTAATCTGCCCACCTGAGTTGACCAGGAAATGGTAAGTCTGGACCTACCAATACCTCCTAGCAAGAGAAGAGAAGAGAAGATAAAAGAAAGCACCAAACAGCAAATACTATGGTCTAACAGAAGTTTAATATTTTTTAAACCCCAGTTCCAAGGGCTCCCAGTTATTGCATCTTTTGTAGCTTTATGTAGCTCTTATTTTACACTATTGTTCCCTGATGAAACCAGCTAGATATTTTACTGTCCTCAGTTCTCCAGTAGCAAGTTGACCCACTGGTTCTGACCTTCCCCTGCCCATACACACATTTTCAAAGACCTTCTCTACTGTTGAGGTCTTTGTGAAAAAAAAAAAAAGTTTGTTTTATATCAGGACACATTTTTGTGGAAGGTCATTTCTTCCCTTACATGCAAGCATCTCCTTAAATGTCTTTATACCCTTCAAGTGGACACACTATCCTTTAATTTTCACATTAGCTTTTTGTAGAGAAGCTGCTGCATGCTTCTTGCTTTATAAATAAACTAGGTGAAAAATGTCCTGAGGCATCTGAAGGTGAGGTAAAAAAATTAATTCCTACCCACTCTGATTAACTTGTTTTGCAAAGCATTTTTAGCAAATATCCCCTCTGGAAAAAATTCTTAATTGCTTTTGGAAGGCAGAATGCCTGTGACTACTTCTTGACATTATTAGAGAAATATTTTACTATGCTTTTTGGTGTTGTGCACACCAAAAGGGAAACAAATCTCCATGTTCTTATTCATAATTTCCTGAAGTTTAATAACTAAGATGAAAAGAAGCAGCCAATTGTCAATTACCAGCATTTTCATAAGGTTCTTAAATAATAAAAGCTTGCATTCTGGCATGCGCCAAAAAAATCCCCCAACTATTGCAGGCCTTCTATCCCCATGAGAATGAGAGGGGTTATGCTCCAGCAAATTCAGTTTTCATACAAGCATGAGGAGATAAACATACGTATATAAATATATATTTGCATTTATGTATGCATAGAAAGGGGGTTGTTTAAAGACAATTTAAAAAAAATCCTATACAGAAGGATATCACATATTGCATATTTAGGGGAAAAAAGCCCCCACTGACTGATAGGAACTGCACAATGTCAAGAGATTTCTAAGTACAGAGAGCAAAGAGATCTTATCCCGCTCTATGACTACCTGAAAGAAGGCTGGAACCAGGTGGAGCTACAGCCATGTATGCTGTATGTCCTTTCTCCCAGGCAACTAACAACAGGATGAGAGGAAATAGTCTTAAGCTGCACTAGGCTTTAGCTCAACCTAAACCTTGGATATTAGGAGGAATTTCTTCACAGAAAGAGTGATTAGACATTGGACTCGCCTGGCCAGGGAAGTGGTGGAGTCACTGTCCCTGGAAGTGTTTAAGGGAAGAATGGATGTTGCACTTAGTGTCATGGTCTAGCTGACATAGTGGTGTTTAGTCAAAGGTTGGACTCAATGATCTCAGAGTTATTTTCTAACCTAATTGATTCCATGATTCTGTATTCTGTCTTCCCACACATTCATAATGACAGACTACCTATGCAGGTTACAAGATGTCATCACTCTTAAGGAAAAACCATAGGTCTGCATCTGTGAAAATATATCATTAAATCTGGTTTAAAGAAGTGACTGGTATGTTAGGGGAAGACAGATTATCATTTAAGATTTATAAAAACACAGAGCATACATGTACTCACTACCTCTGTTGAAGTAGGCTCCTGGCAGGAACTGTGGCCCCTGGGGCACTAGTGCTGGAGCAATTTTTTCCAGAAGGATGGTACCCTGTGGAAAAAACTCACACTGGAGCAGTTCTTGAAGACCTTCAGCCAGTGGGAAGGACTCATGCTGGAGCAGTTTGTGAAGGACTTGTATCCCATTGGAGCGACCCCCAACTGGAGTGGTGGAACAGTGCGATAAGGAAGGAGTGGCAGGGAAGAAGTGTTATGGACTGACCACATCATTCCCCACCCCTCTGATCTGATGGTGGGGGGAGATGGAAGAAGAAACAGGAGTGAAGTTGAACATATGAAGAAGGGGAGAGGGGGAGATGCTTCTAGTTTTGTTTTTGTTTCTGTTTCTCACTGTCTTACTCGATTTCTGATTGTCAAGAGGTTAAGTAATCTTCCTCAGGGTAAGTCTCGTTTGCCTGCTGCTACAGGTTTAAACTCTTTGGTGATTTTTCCACATCAACTCAACAGTTTTGAGGATGGGATCCCTTCTGCTAGGATGGAATATACATCAAGGTTCAATTGTTTCTAGCTTGGATATTAATAGCTCTCCCATTGAAAAGCTAATAGCTTTCTCTGCAAAGGTGGGATTCTTTTGTTTCTTCTGCCTATGCCCCAAGGCAGTGGGGTAAACCCCATTCCCCGTTTAGCCATGGCTGAATTACCAGACCAGAGCGGGTGGGCGGAGCAGCGTGGGGAGTTCAGGCTTAAAGGCAGGCGCAGCCTTTCTCCCCGGCTTAGGAGTTGGTCCAGAGGAGAACACCCCCTTCTCACCTTTAAAGCAGAAATCAAACGACAGCCTGAAATAATACAAAAGACACTCCGAATGGGATTTGCTTCCTTCCTCTTGCTAGGTGTGAAGAGGTTCCCCTCGTTTGCCTGTGCTGGCTCCGCACGGCTCCCATCCCATCGGCTCTGCTGCTCAGCAGCCACCTGGCTCGGGCTCGTAGCAGCTCCAGGAGGGTCCAAGCCACCCTCCGCTGGCTCAAAACTCGGCAACTACCCGCACTAGACTGGCTAGAATTTGCAGGAACCTCCTGAAAGGGGGAGCACCCTCTTATTTTCGAATTAATTTCTAGGGAAGGGTCTTTGCATTCCAGGAATGTTCCCACCTTCCTTGTCAGACATTATCTTTAAACCAAGATACCTGTGATGGTCACTGGTGAACAATTTATCTGTCCTTATCTTTCTTTACCCATGCACCTCTTAGTCTTATTGCTTGTTCCTGTCCTGCTCAGGTGAAGGAGTGAGAGCAGCTGGGTGGGTACCTGACAGTCAGGCAAGGTTAAAATACAGCACACAGTTCTGTGGGTTCTGAGGGACTGCAGTAGTAACACATACTGAGAAGGACTACACTGCTTATGTCTGTTGCAAGTAGAGCTCAGTACAATAATAATCCTTGTATTAGCCAAGATAATATGGCTAATGGACCATAACTGCAAAGTAGCAATTGAGAATGGATTTTTTTTCCAGAGGGCAAATTATGAGATGCCTCCTTTCATTTTGCTAATAAATAAAACAAGGAGGTGGTATCAATTGCCACAGATCAAGGATACTTAATACTCTTACTTCTGTAAATCAGTACTTCGTCCCCTTGCTTTTCATTTTATTCCAGAGAGGTGTCCGTAGCAACTAGGTCATATGCCCAGTTTAATTTTCAAGCTGTAACATAACAGTGGATTCACTTCTAAGTGAAACAAACAATAAAGAGCACTTTTTATTTTCAGCCCTTAGATATGATGATAATGGAGCTCTTCAAAATGATCTCTGGCAGCCAGGCATGTAGAAGTCCACCTTTTTTCTTAGGTGGTTAACAACTGATTATGGATAGGAATATGAAGGTCTAGAAGCAACTTTGTTCTAGAATTTGTCCAACATAAAAAGCAATACCACCCCAAACAGAATTCTGGAACTAAACAGGAAACCTAACACTGGACCTCCATAACCCCTTTCAACCTGGCAGTGCTCTCTTGTCACTGTGTTTTGCTTTAGCTTGGTAAAATGCCAGCTGCCCAACAGAGAGAACCCCCACAACCCTCAAGGGAAAAAAGAGAAAAAGAATTGAAAACTTAAAACAGGTTTATATATTTATACAGGAAAAAAGAAAAATTAAAAGTAAAGTACAATATAACACACACATCTACACAAGTTAGATATAACAGCAATCCTCTACCTCTCACCAGAAATAGATCCCATCACTCCAGATCCATAAAGCACCTCAAAAGACACCCAGCAAGAAACAGAGAGAAATAACAATAAAATGTTTACTTCCCTGAACTAAAACAAAATGTGAACTAGTGGTGGCAGCAGCCAAGGCCCAGGACAGCAAGACAATGACAGCGTGTCCTTTCTCTACTTCAGCCATGATGCCAACTGACCAAGGCCTCCTCCTAACCTGTTTTTATGCTTGCTGTGACATCATATGATATGAAATATCTCTTTGGTTGCTTGAGTCAGGTGATGATCGTCTCCTTCAATCCATGTCACACTCTCCGAGCCTGTTAAACTGAGGCCTAGCTAAAACGAAAGTCTGAACTACCACACTCTGCTTCTTATTTTTTTGGAAAAGTGGGCTGATATAGTTGGACAGAGAACCTCGACAGCTTGAGAAAAGCAAGTATTATTTATATTTCAGCAGTGTGTTTGATCCAAAACATTTACAGATGCGGAGGATAAACAAGGTGAAAGACAAACATTTTTCACTTTTAAGCCCAAGCTTCAATGAAAAGAGACAGCTGGTTTTATGGGATTTCCGGTCATAAAAGTTAATGGCTAAATACAAAATTGTTAATGCCTGAATACAAAATTGTCATGGTTTAATCCCATCTGACAACTAAGTATCATACAGCTTCTTACTCACACAGTCTGCCACCCCCCCACCAGTGAGATAGGGAATAGACTGGAAAAATGAAAACAAGAAGTTTCTAACATGAATTTTATATGGCAATGACAACAATAAGCAGAATTATTTAAATGGTGCACTCTCTCCTATGCAAAGTGATAACAAATACCAAAAATCCGAAAATTACCACCTTATTCTCTTAAACAGTCCAGTTTACATTATATGAGTGCCCTGACATCCTAGAGCACCTCCTTCCAGCACTATCAAGGCAAGAGACAAAGCAAGACCTCTGGTTTTGTGCAGATTTCCCTCTCATATTCCATGTCCTATGAAAAACCCCATATTCTGTTTGCCTGATTTTGCAAAAGTTACCTCCGATCTGAAAATAACATTTTATATTCTTTAGGTAAAGAATATAAAGATTTGTCAACAATAGGAATCAGATTCTTTACTTGATTTTGAGGTGTAGGTGTTATGGAAGTAATATAACAGCCTAAACTATTTCTAGGTAAATGGATAGTTGAACCGAATGGAGGTTGTAGGGATAGGTGCATTTTTGGAAGAATTTGTAACAGGAAGCTAGAACTTTTTTTGGTTAGGAAGACTTTTTCTACCTGCAAAATACCCCTCTCTGGTAGGCAGGAGAGATAACATTCGTATACATGTACAGGGCCTCCTTGGGCCAGAGAGGGCAGGGAACAAGAGAGAAGATAAAAAAAGCCCAGGACTGCAGGCCTTACCATGAGGCCCAGTGCTCTCTTGCAGTACTATGAAATTTTGTAAGTTTTCAGTGTCCTCACCTCCAAAATAAAGGTTTCTTTTGAATCCTTTCTAGTGCCTTGTCATTTTTAGGTGAATACCTGTGTATGTTTTATTTTACAGAGATTTTGCCTTGTTTTACAGAGAACTTTTATTCTACTTAGTAGGACAATTTGCAATAACCAAAGTTTGAGGTTAAATCTGCCATTTCTGAAAATGTTGCAATCAAATGTGAGACCTTGTACCTGGATTTCTATAAAAAAATTCAGGACTAAAGGTATCATAGAATATTAGTAACAGTTCAAAACACTGTGTGTGCGATCATGACTCTGTGGGAGACTGAACTAACTAAACATGCCATCATTCCAGTGAAATATTAAATTCATATTTCACTTAAGAAAGTGAGAAAGGAAAATTAGTTTAATGAACAAGAAAAATTCTAAGAAATGTAAAGATCTACTAAATTGGTATATCCTCCATTAAGAACATGAAGTGAATGAGCTTACTGGTAGTATATGCTCTTATTTAAATGTTACCTAATATGGGACTGCATGTTGGCCTTTGGGAAACCCAGGTTGCAGTTTTCTGTACATCATATTCACCGTCACATAGGAAAACCCTGTAAAAGCAGAAAATGTTATTTAACCCAATAAACTCTGAGTCCTGCAAAATATCTTTTAGCTATTCAAATCACATCATTGTCCAGATTGTGAGCTTCTTTGCTTTTGAGAAATGCTTCTTATTGATTCTGTTTGAAACTAATTCTTTCATGACAGGCAAACTAAATGCCAGCTTTAAATTTCTATTCAAGCTTTTCTCACCTTGTCACTATTATCACAGGATCTCACTGTCTCTTTAATGAAGGATAACAAAAATAAGACAACCAAAATTCTAATTTAATGTCACTCCACTCATTCTTCCCTCTGCCTTCCATCCCCCTCCTTTTTGTTCCTTATCATTTGCCTCCCATGCAGACTTGAACTTCTCTTACTTTTCACGTTCTTATCCAGCTGAGTTTTCTCCTCATATTATACCCCTCACATGCCCTTTCTTTTCCATCTCCCCTTACCCTTTCTTTTACAACATAAACATATTCCATTCACAATAGAACATAGATTCTTTATAGTCCTTACTAGATTCACTTGTCATTGTGATGAACATGCCAACATCAAGTCATTGTTTTTAGTTCTTCAACACTGTTTCACTGATTAAATGCATTCGACTCCACATCTTAAAACTGATTTGTCTTGAACAGTGCCATACAGAAGGAATGTGGTCTCATAAAATAATGTATTCATCCCACAGCCTCTTTTCTTCATGTCCCACCCTGTGATTGATGTGCATCTATCTGGTACAACTAATGTGTTAGACGAGGAGACACACATAATAAAGTCATTTCTTCCTAGTTGTATTCCAAGGATAAGCCTTATATTGGGTCATGTGAGAGAGGCATATCTAGACTGAATGCAGGAAAAATTTGCATATATATAATTTCTCATGAGGAGACCACTAAAGTAAATAGAGAGTTAAAGCACTGACACTAGGTGAAGTGGATGGAAGCTAGAAGAAATGACCAATTAAGTAAAAGATGTATGACAGATTACGCCTTTAAGAGTCTGGATGGAGACTTCATCGGAAGATTCTGACAGCATAAAGCAAGGAAGACACCAGAGATGGTGTCTTCTTTGAACTACTTAAGGTCTTTGGTCAATATTCCTGACAGCAGTAGCTCTTTCTGGACCTCTTTAGGATTGCCACTTAAAAGAAAATGGAGGTGGCTAAAGAAGATTAAAGAGGGTGAAGAAATTATAGAAAATTATGGAATTATGAAAAGAAATCATAAGAACAAAACAGAGCTGTAACAATAAGCAGATAGTAATGGACAAACATCAGGGAATTCTATTCATTTATTTATTGTTTCTTGTCTGTTCTTACCTGCCTTTGACAAAGAGGTATCATTGTGACAGGCAGGAGCTTAAGAGTAAAACAACATGCACAAGACATCACTGCTTAAGGCCATTTCTTTTTAGTGTAGTACTTCTGTATTTATTGACCTTGCTTAGTAAATCTTTGCCAATGTAAAGCAAAAAATTACTAGTCTATGCTATAAAAATTTCTATGGGAGCTGTAAAGTTGAAAACAGAGGACAACCCTGATTTTGACATTTTTTTCCTGAGAAATTCAGGATTCATTAAAGGTAAGGCTGAACTGCCATGCACAACAGAGAGGGACATCAGGAAGTGACTCAGATGTACACATCATTTGAACCAAAAAGGGAGCATCATTTCTTTAGATAGGAAGTTGAGAGAATGTAACTAGCCACAATATAATAAGTTCTGCTCCACCTTTCAAAAATAGATTTATTTGACTATTCCTCAACCAAAAAAAATTATATTTCGTTTTTGGAATCAAGACATAAATTTTATTTCTGTATGCTTATATAAATAATTTGGTTTTGTCCACTGGGTTGTACACAAATACTTTTCTTTAAACATATAAAAGATTTTGCCTTTTTCCAATCTTCCACTAAACATTTAACATTTGCTAAACGTTTAAAAATGTTAAAAAATATGTTCTTTGAATGTCTTCAGTTTTCAACTAGAAACACCAAAATCTTCAGCTTGTGGGTTAAATTGTTGAAAATGTTTACAGGGCAGTTGATAAACAAAATGTTTAGAATTTAAAGCTAAGTGTCAAACAACATTTTTTACTATCTCGTATTGAGAAACAATGGCCAGTGTAACAGCCCAACTGTGAGATTATATGTACAGGTGACTCCATCTCCATTTTTTCTTCTGTGTTGCATAGCAGTTAATACATTTTACATAGTCTTACTGGAGTATTTAAAATAATTGTATAACAATGTGAGTTTGTATTTCATTGTTGCTTAAGAAACAAGCAATTGCTAGCAGTTTTTCATCCTGTGGTTTCCTGTATTGTTAATGTGGAAAATGATGTAATGTTTATGTTCAGTAACCTAGCAATGAACAAGATAATTTCAACACTTGAGTCTCTTTTCTGAATGTGGATATTAAAGATTGATGGCAGTGAATGAATTGTGGGACACAAATGTAAAGTAACGTGAAGGCCCTTTTTACTCCCACGCAAGCCAGCCTGGATACTGGAAACATTACATTAAATGGAAGAAACAGCTCTGGAGGCAGTTAAAAGTTGCTATTGTGGCTAAGAAGCCAGGGCACACATCCTGTTTATTTCACAGGTTTATTCAAGTAGCTGCTGAACTTCAGCAGGCCTGATCTACTCTCCCTTTTGTCTGCATAGCAAAACAAGCATGATTCCTGTTTTGGTCGGTAAAAACACATTTCTGCCATGTAGCAATCCTTCTGTACTTATGAAAAAAAGGCAAGATTTATCCCACAAAAATAATTATGTTCTGTACCATACCAGATAAACTTCATGATTGCCTTCCGCAATTGACAATTCCTTTGGGAATTAAAACAATTGCTGGTTTTTTTTTTATCAGGGACCTGTTTGATTTTACCATCCTGAGATATAAATTGGTGATGGGTTCTTTTTCTTATCATTTGCTACTTCAGTGGATCTGTGACGACAACAAGCTTTTGATAACGAAGAGTGCTTACAGGCTACAGAATATTCTATAAACTTTCCCCTGAATTTGTTCATTTCTAACATTTGAATATGAAAATCACTCCTGTCAAACTGTCAAAAGAAATCACATAAGTGTTCTTGGGCTGTCATTAGAGCACTAATGGCATTAGGAATGCATGGCACAAGGTAGGAACAAGATACATGAAAACTATTCTGCCCTGTGAGCTTGACCATCTCTAGATATGCTTTAGCATGCTGGCACATCAGATTAAGAGTGTTTCATTTAAACAATATCATCTATTTTGGTTACCAGTCAACCAAGTTTGTCCTTTGGTTAAAATAAAAGCAGCGCCTACTGATAACATCTAAGGTTTCAAATTCTTTTCACCAAACATGGAGGGTTTCATGAGTTTGTGGCACTTTGTGAAAAGCATTTTGGAAGTAATGTACAACAATTTAGAAACAATATTATTTAAGATGAAAAGTGAATTCAGCTTATTGTGGTCCCTTGTGCATCCACATTAAGCCATAGGCTTTGATTATGTGATTGTAACTTGTTTTTCTTCATAGAATCACTACTTAATTCTGTACACAAGTTAAATATACTAGGAAACAGTATTAAGGCCTGGGTAGATAACTGTCAAGCAAGGTATCTTTGCAACTCTGGAATGTCTTAATTTGACACCTAGTTAAATTTGTTGTAAATCTTTTTGAAATTAAAAGGAATATTCATTTTTAACCAGAAGATTTGCAGTGCTGCTACAGTTGTATGATGGAAGTTTGGCAATGACACGTGGAGGAAGACTTTTGTGGTTCCACAGGATTCACACAGAGTGTTATGAACAGTCACCACTGGACTAATGTGGGCACAAAGTTCTGATAAAAAAGAAGGGAAACAATTGCAGCTGATGTGGAAAAGAACAGAATTCCCTTTCTCCTGATGAAGACGAGCATCACATTATTACAAAACCACTTTAGATAATGCAGTAAATTACTTAACTCCACTCAAGCCTGTCGAAGAAGCTTATAATGGAAAATTTCTCAGGAGTCTTTCCTTTTGTTGGCCTATAGACAGAGTGTTGATTTTTCTTCTTAATCTCTAATTGAAATATGGCATTTAAGAAGTTCAGGGTTTCTTTTGAATGAGGTTCCAGTGTAAACAGGTTGCTCCATTTTTTACAACATGCTTATGTGTTGTGCATAGCTATCAAAACCTGGGAGCCATGGAGAGAAGCAGTTCCTATGACAGGCATTCAGAACCACAGAAACTCAGTAAAGAAGCAGAGATGTCTCAAATTGTAATATCTGGAATGCAAGAAAATTAGAATAGATAGAAAAGCCTTTTTTTGTTTGTTTTAAGGGTGGAGTTTTTTGGTATTAGGTTTAGAAAGTATGCTAAAACAGGTGAAACAACATCACTTTGTCAAAACTGAGGCAATCCCGTCATAGCCAGAGTTAGGGCAGTTACCCTGGACACTATGGTTTACACTTCTTTACACAGAAGACTTTGTTTCACAGAGAGTTTGCTTTTGTTTCCTCTCAGGAAAATTAGATAACCTCCATCATGAATTCTGACTGAGCTGACACATGAAATTACAGACCTGAACCTGCACTGTATGACTGGAAAATACCAAATCTACTAATATGAGAAGGACATGGTCATTAATGTAACTTCATACAGAGCATAACTGATTGAGAAATTAAAAAGCAAACACAAAGGACAAGTAAGAAGTAAAATATAATGAAATATATGATCATCTAAATTAGAGCATGCCAGATCAGCCTGATATCTGTAATAACAGGGTTTTTTTGGAGTCAATGAAGTTTGGAAAGAGTGCATAAACTGGATTTTACTAAGCTATTTAGCTATGGGCTTATTTGAAAAATTATTTAATTAAGAGCACTACAATTGCACAAGGTTTGCAAAGCAAATGAACTGATGGATGCAAAGATAATTCTTCTTAGACATTAAGACCTTGGAAAAGAAAGAGAGGTAACTCACAGAGTTCCTTGAGTATCACTGATGGAACTGGTTTAATTTTCTATTTTTGTGGGTTGGGACAAAAAGTAGAAAGCTGTTGCTGGTGGTGGAAAGTTAATACATCCAACTGATGGAAAGGATTGGCTTGTTGGATGGGAAGAAATGACTGAAGCATTGCAAACATAACATTCAACAGCACAGTATGTAAGTCATGTCCTTCAGGACTTATGAACTTCAGCTAGAGTAAATTAATTTGTCAGCTGGAAATGGCCATTTTTCATGGAACAGATTTTCTGTTTCTGGAAACTAATAACTGTGTGCATGAGGAGTCAGGACTTTGCATGAAATATCATGCTGCCTAAAGATAGGCTATGGAGGGTCTGAAAAACACTGTTTTGAACTATCCCATTAAGACAAAGATCCACTGTGATCTGTGATAGGATTTGGGTATCTTTGTATTTATTTTTTTTTCCTTTTGCAAAGCTGCCTGACTTAAAATTTCACAGTCAGCCTATCAAGGTACAAGACAACTGTAAAACACATCTCTGGTGCTAGATGCAAAGTCATAGAATTATAGAATCATAGAATCGATTGGGTTGGAAAAGACCTCCAAGATAATTGAGTCCAACCCTTGGTCCAACTTTAGTCCATTTACTAGATCATGGCACTCAGCGCCATGTCCAATCTGCATTTAAAAATCTCTAGGGATGGTGAATCCACCACCTCTCTGGGCAGCCCATTCCAATGCCTGATTACTCTCTCTGCGAAGAATTTTTTTCTGATATCCAACTTAAATTTCCCCTGGTAGAGCTTAAGCCCATGCCCCCTTGTCCTATTGCTGAGTGCCTGGGAGAAGAGACCAACCCCCACCTGGCTAGAACTTCCCTTCAGTTCTAGACAGTGATGAGGTCACCTCTGAGCCTCCTCTTCTCCAGGCTAAACAACCTCAGCTCCCTCAGCCTCTCCCCATAGGGCTTGTGCTCCAGTCCCTTCACCAGCCTTGTTGCTCTTCTCTGGACTCGCTCCAGCACCTCAATATCCTTTCTGAACTGAGGGGCCCAGAACTGAACACAGTACTCAAGGTGTGGCCTCACCAACTCTGAGTACAGGGGAAGGATCACTTCCCTCGTCCTGCTGGCCACGCTATTTTTGATACAGGCTTGGATCCCATTGGCCTTCTTGGCCACCTGGGCACACTGTTGACTCATGCTGAGCTTCCTGTCAATTAGTACTCCAAGGTCCCTTTCCGCCTGGCTGCTCTCCAGCCACTCTGTGCCCAGCCTGTAGCATTGCATGGGGTTGTTGTGGCCAAAGTGCAGGACCCGGCCCTTGGCCTTATTGAACTTCATCCCCTTGGAATCAGCCCATCTCTCAAGTCTATCCAGATCCCTCTGCAGAGCCCTCCTGCCTTCCAGCAGATCGACACTCCCTCCCAACTTGGTGTCATCAGCAAATTTGCTGATGATGGACTCAATCCCCTCATCTAAATCATCAAGAAAGATGTTAAACAGGACTGGACCCAACAGAGATCCCTGGGGAACACCACTAGTGACCGGCCGCCAGCCGGATGCAGCTCCATTCACCAGCACTCTCTGGGCCCGACCCTCCAGCCAGCTCTTAATCCAGGAGAGGGTACACTTGTCCAGGCCATGGGCTACCAGCTTTTCCAGGAGTATATTATGGGAGACAGTGTCAAAGGCCTTGCTGAAGTCCAGATAGACGACCACATCCACAGCCTTCCCCTCATCCACCAGGTGGGTCACCTGATCGTAAAAAGAGATCAGGTTGGTCAGACAGGACCTGCCCCTCCTAACCCCATGCTGGCTGGGTCTAATCCCTTGTCCACCCTGAAGGTGCTGTGTGATTGCACTCAGGATGAACTGCTCCATAACTCTGCCAGGCACAGAGGTCAGGCTGACATGCCTGTAGTTGCCGGGGTCCTGCTTGCAGCCCTTTTTGTGGATTGGGGTGACATTGGCCAACCTCTAATCCTCTGGGGCCTCCCCAGAGAGCCAGGACTGTTGGAAGATGATGGAGAGCAGTTTGGCAAGCTCTTCTGCCAGCTCCCTCATCACCCTGGGATGGATCCCATCTGGTCCCATAGACTTCTTAGGATCCAGCTGGCTCAGTAAGTCAGTAGCTATATCCTCCTGGAATACAGGAGGGCTATTCAGCTTCCTCTCTCTGTCTACCAGCTCCAGAGGCCAGTTGTCTTGAGGGCCACCTGTCTTACTGGTGAAAACTGAGGCAAAGTAGGTGTTAAGTACCTCAGCCTTCTCCTCATCTTTCTTAACTATATTTCCCTCCAAGGAGGGAAATATAGTTAAGAAAGATGAGGAGAATGGAGGTTTTCCTTGCCCCTCCTTTTGTTATTAATGTATTTATAAAAGGACTTTTTGTTATCCCTAAATGAAATAGCCAAATTTACTTCAAATTCCACTTTTCTTTCCCTAATTTTTTTCCTGCATGACCTAGCTCTATCTGTAAATTCTTCATAAGTAGCCAGCCCTTTTTTCCATAGTCTGTAAACTTTCTTTTTATCCCTGATTTCTTGCAGAATCTCCCTATTTAACCAAGCTGGCCGTCTTCCCCTCCGGCTGGCCTCTCGGCACACTGGGACAGCCTGTTGCTGTGCATTCAAAATTTCCTTCTTAAAACATGTCCAATCCTCATGGACCCCCTTGCCTTTAAGGGTTGTTTCCCAGGGTATGCTCTGAATCAGTTCTTTGAATAGGCCAAAATCTGCTCTCTGGAAGTCCAAAGTAGAGGTTTTAATGATGGCTCTCCTTACATCCCTGAGGACTGAAAATTCTATTATTTCATGGTCACTATGCCCCAGACGGCCTCCAACCACTACATCATCTACCAGCCCCTCTCTGTTTGTAAACAGTAGGTCTGAAGTAAATGGAAAGATTCACTTTAACTTCAGTGAGCTTTAGTTACGAAATATAAAACGTAAAGGTCATTTTTAATACATATTTTCTGCAGAAAATTAGGTTGTTTTAATGGAAATTTAAGAGAGAAAAAGCTGGGAGGAATAAAGGGAATATTTATATAGGTGTAATGTAGGCATGCTGATAATCTAACCATGCAGTAAATTACTGAGCTAGGTACACTAGTCTATGCTAGTCCAAAAGATTACTCAGTCTCTGGGTAAAATTAATTAACCTTTAAGTACCAATGAACTAAATCCTTCTTTACAAGAAACTACTTCACCGAGACAGCCTTAAGCTGTTTACAGTCCTAAGAGCGGGGAAGAGAGCTGAAAGCCTAGTATGCCTCTCTCTACTGATAAAATGTATGCTGTATGTTTATTAACTTGCAAATTTTGACAATAAAATAAACAAGAAAGTGGAGGTCATTATAAGGTTTTGTTGTATTTTTGCTATAATTTACTACCCTACAACAGTATTTTTGCAAACAAAAGATGGATTGCCATAGCTCTCTATTCGTATATCTCCATTTTACAGAGAAAATTATAATTTTATTTCTTACAGTTGATTTTTTGTTTTGAAAAATTGTATTTGAAAAATCTGAAAATCCTGTTTAAGTATAAAAACAGCTTATGTTGTGAATAGGAAGTGTGGTTTTGAAGAGGAAAACCTGGCTTAGGGAAAATGCTCATTTGACTCTGAATGGAAGAAATAATAAAGATCCAGAAAGGGAATTGGCTGAAGGTGAAAAGCTGAAGACAAGAGGAGGCCATTCAAAACAAACTGGAAAAAAAAAAGGTAGAAACAGAGATTAAGACAATATCCACTGTATTCCTAGGATCTGCTTCTGGAGAGGACTGCAATAAGCCCAACCTGGAATGGCAAAATGTACCGAAAAACTGGAGCCCTGAGTCTTATCCAGATTTCACAGGAAACAAGGGAAATCAGGAAAGATGTGTTTCTTGTAATGTAATTTTGTAAATGATTGCTACAGCATTGAAACATTGCACTAATAGGATGCTTCTGTGTCATTTAGACTACCTATGAAAAGTGTGGTACTATTTTAGGAAGTAGAGACAAGCATTACACAAATGATTTTAGGAGACTGCCAGCACTTTTTTAATTTGCCAAGTAAATCTCAAACAGATAGAAATAAATAAGGATTTTATTTAAAAGATGAACAAATGCACAAATTAGCATAAGCCAAGCCACTACCTAAGCTCTAGAAGCAAACTAGAGAGGACAAATATTTTTTGTCTGTAGCAGAAAGCAAGGTCATAAGCAGAGACACAATGAATATGTCCAAGTCATCAAAGCAATGAATATTTAAAGCAGGTAATCAAATTAATCAAACTGAACTATGGATGAGAAAATTACTTTGTCATCTTAAATAGGAAAATTTACAGACTAGTCAGATTTTTCCTGTATGAGATACTTAACTGTTTAAAATAATACAGCGTTTTTTATTTATACTGAAGCACAAAATGATCTGTAGGATAAAATTGTCTGTGAGAGAGAATCTACTTTGATCTCAGATTATTGCAAGAATAAATTGACTAAACATACAGTTGCTGTATCTTGGTTCTCCTTCAGCAAGTATAGCAATACTTTAAAAAAATCTGATTTATCATGTTCAGTATTTTATTACTACAATTTATTTTGCCTCATCCCTTCTGATAATGATACATAAACTTTTCAAGGACTGTGCAAAGGTGGGACAGTTAAAACTTACACACCAGCAGCTTCTGAATAACACCAATTTTAATTCCTAACAATTTACAGACTAGTAAGAGGGCAACTGGAATGTCATTTTAGAAGATTAATAAAAATAAGCAGTTCCCATACCAACAGCCACAGATTATGCACATAAGCAAAATCAGAATTGAAAGAGATCTTCATTAAAACATATACTGCTTCACCTTTGTCAAAAGGGCTGACAAGTAACACAGAAAAAACCTGCATCAAAGCTCTTACCAGTGTGGTGTAAGACAAAATTCTTGTTTATTTACTGTCTTTGGCAATTAACACAGTAAAAAACCAAGAAAATTGTATATGGCCACTCGTTGCCCTGGCAATTACTGGTTTCTCTAGGGTAAACACACTGCAGCAGGAAAACATGACAGAACTCAGTAACACTGGGACAGAAAAAACAGGGGAGCAAGCATGGTTGAGTTCCACAGCTTGTGTTGATCTCTTCAATGCACTACAGCAATTTAAAGAACAGAGGTAAACAGACCTGTCTGGAAGAGTTTCCTAATAGGTGTGAGGAACTGATCTCCTCATCCCACAGAGACAGATACAGAGCTCTTCAGGAACAGCAGACCCACTCAGCTGACATCTTTATGCCCTTAGCAGAGAGAAAATGGAGCAGCATGGAGCAGTTGTGTCAGGGAAGCACAATTAACTGTTCAACCCGTTCTTGGACCTTGCCTTAATTCTGACAGAAAAATTTTAAAAGGGCCGTTTGCTAGCAGCACTGTTTTGTGTGAATCGCAGAAACTGAATGCTCATTTTGAGGGATTTTTACACATTACTTCACACATTAGCTTGGTTCCTGTGACAATAGCCATCTGATTTGCCATGCTGGATCTTAAACTGTGTTTTGGCAGGATGTAGCAAGACCAAGTCTGTGACAAAAAATGAGATGGCTTTGGCTTCTACACAAAGGCAGAAAACAAGCCAAATGCACACCAGCTCCAAGCTATGGCCTCCTGTCTCAAGGACATTAAGTATACAAAATATGCCTGTGGTATCAAGATGTCCACTTTTGAAGAAACCCTTCCTCACTAAACAAGAATCCCAAACCATACCTAGTGTCCCCCATCCTATTCTCATTGGAAGTACAAGAAAACTGCAAGGCTGAGCAACACAGGTTTCCTAGTGTGGCATTAGGGAACACTTACTGTCTGTCACCTATCTGCTGGAAGGCAGGAGGGCTCTGCAGAGGGACCTGGGAAGGCTGGAGAGATGGGCTGATTCCAATGGGATGAAGTTCAACAAGGCCAAGTGCTGGGTCCTGCACTTTGGCCACAACAACCCCATGAAGCGCTGCAGGCTGGGGACAGAGTGCCTGGAGAGCAGCCAGGTGGAAAGGGACATGGGGGTTTGTATTGACAGGAGGCTGAACATGAGTCAACAGTGTGCCCAGGTGGCCAAGAAGGCCAGTGGGATCCTGGCCTGTCTCAAGAATAGTGTGGCCAGCAGGACGAGGAAAGTGATCCTTCCCCTGTACTCTGCGTTTGTGAGGCCACACCTTGAGTACTGTGTTCAGTTCTGGGCCCCTCAGTTCAGAAAAGGTTTTGAGGTGCTGGAGCAGGTTCATAGAAGAGCAACAAGGCTGGTGAAGGGACTTGAGCACAAGTCCTATGAGGAGAGACTGAGGGATCTGGGGTTGTTTAGTCTGGAGGAGGCTCAGGGGTGACCTCATCACTCTCTAAAACTACCTGAAAGAGGGTTGTAGCCAGGTGGGGGTTGGTCTCTTCTCCCAGTAGAATCAGCAGTAGAACAAGAGGGCATGGACTTAAGCTCTGCCAGGAGAGGTTTAGGTTGGATATTAGAAAGAAATTCCTTACAGAGAGAATAGTCAGACATTGGAATGTCCTGCCAAGGGAGGTGGTGGATTCCCCGACCCTAGAGGTTTTTAAGATGAGACTAGATGTGGCACTTAGTGTCATGATCTAGTAAGCACAGTGGTGTTGGATCAAGGGCTGGACTTGATGATCTTGGAGGTCTCTTCCAACCTAGTTAATTCTACAATTCTATGATTCTTTGCTTAAGATCTGTGCCTAGGCTTTCCACAGACCACAAATCCTCTGAGGTTTAAGCACAGCATCAGCTGTTCCATGGAACACTTTGCATTTACACCATTTGCCATGTGTCAGAGCAATTACTCTTGCATATGCAGAACTCACACCTGTTCTATGTCCAGGCAGTTCTGAACTCTCCAGGAGTAAATCTCCCATGCACAAATGTCCCCTGAGCTGTCCCATGGCAGGTGTGCCAGACTGCCTCAGGCCCTCACTAGCAGCAGTTCTGACAGAAAAAGGAGAAATAGCAATAAATATCTGTGCACATTCCTCTCTGCTAGCAGTTTCTCAAGCAGGTAGAACATCAACAAAACCTGAGCTCAGTGTTAACATGAAGAAGTAAAGGAATAACAAGGAATAGGTTAGCCTAATTACAGAAATGAAGCTGGCCATATAGAGGAGATGGAAATCACTTGGTAATGCTGGAAGGAAAGATACCAGGGGAACACTGTCAGAGAGGTAAAAGTCATACGCAAAGTAGATTTCTGATTTTAGCACTGCAATAAAGAACAAAAGGTTGAGAGCTAGTTTACAGTTACCTATGCTTGAGCAACCTTAAAAAAAAAAAAAGAAAAAAAAAGGAAAAGAGTAGCTGAATTTTGTAGAGGTAGGTCTCAGGGTTCTGCTTTTCAGTGACTAGGGCGAGCATGTTACCCAGGATCACAGCAGGACCCTTGCAAAGTGGTGCTCCCTTTTCAAATTAGTCAGAATTTTCTTTATCAAAATTACTGTGGCTCTTAGTGAGCCAAAGCTCAGCCAGGTGAAAGAGACTGATAGATGCATATGCTTTAACTAAATGATTATAGCTCTTTGCAAGCAAAGACTTCCAGGTGAAAGAAGCAGATAGAGGCAATTTTAATAAAACTTTCCTAAAACTCTTTTATTTTTACTCCATAAAATAGCTTTTCAAAAATGTGCAAAATAAACAGAAATTCTGGGTTGTTTGTTGTAGTAAATGGGTTTATTTTGTGTGTTTAGGACAAGCAGAGTAATTCATTCATGGCTTTACTTTTTGTGGATCAGCCAGCTGTTCTCTACTTGAGCCAATAAATATGTTGCTCACATGTCCAAGAAAAGCAGAAAATGCTATATGAAAAACCATTCAAAACAAGTACCTACTAAAAGTACTAAAATGTACTAAAATGTACTAAAAGTACCTTTCTTAGTCTCTTGGAAATTGTATTAAACAGTGATTTGAATCAGTCATGTTAGTAAAGATAAAGAAATTCATATCTGCATTTTAGCAGAAAACCTCAACATTTTTCAACATTTAAGCACAACGGATTATGGTTATATGTACTCTGATAGATGTAGTTGTAGCCATGAGGAAAATTTGTGGGACAGAGTTTACAAAAAAGCCCTTACTGATTAGTTTATGACACTGTCCTAGTTCAGCAGGAGGGACCAGCTAACCCTGTGTGGGGGTGATCAAAGCTGTGTATTCTACCCCCTCTATTCATTCCCCAAGGACAATGGGCCATTAGCAGCAGCTGCCCAGGGAGCCATTATCACCTTCACACCCAGCCTGAGGGGGGCGGAGCTGCTAATGGGCCATCAACAGCTCAACACCCCCTGGCTCCCAGAGTCAATCACCCATTGTGTGAGTCCCCGCCCAGGGGGAGGGACTGAGTGCTCCCTGAGGGTACATAAGTGGTGGGTAAGAAGACCTCGGGTACTTCTCGTCGGATCCAGAGCAGCAGCAGGACCTCGACAGCAGGAGATCACCGCTCTCGCCCAGACCACAGCCCTCGCCTGCACCAACAGGTTTTTCTTTTCCTTTTGCTCTGGACTTGGGGGAGCCACAGGGGTCTCAGCACAAGGGCAAACAAACCCCCTTGGGTTTGTGCCCCAGGACACTGGGTTATACTGCTGGGGTATTGTGAGTTGAAAGCAATTTCCCTTGTGTGTCAGTGTTGTTATAATAATATTATTATTAAATTTTAGCTCTGACTTATAATCTCTCTCGTGGTGAGTTCATTTTCCCTTGCTGGTTCACCTTCAAACCAGCACATCTTTGGCGCCCAACGTGTGGCCCGAGAGAGAAGTCAGAACTACAATTTCATTTTGTGTATTTGGGTACAGAAACTCCCTGACTACCATGTTGCTTGATGTATTCATGTGGATGGTGTATCTGGGCCTGTTCATATTTCGACACATGGGGAACCATGTGCCTGTTTTGATGCTCTCTTTAATACCAGGGAGAAGGATCAAAATTGCTTTATTAATCTACTATGTTTATGTTGTCATAACATCAGAAGCAATGAATTTCATTGTGAATGTATATTCAGTCTGGTCTGCCTGTCCTGGTTTGGGTTGTTACCTCTGGGGTCTCATTAAAAATAGCACCCAGACTGTGGGAAAAACAGGCGGAGATGGTTACTTCCACCTTTTCACCTCTGCTACAACAATCATTGAAAATATTGAGCTTCCTTTTGATGTTAGGGACAGCATAATCCTACTGTTAGAGTTGCTTTGTCTCCTCTGTACTGTATACACCATGTTTAGGGTCAGAACTGGGCTCTCTAAGGAGACTTGCTGGAGGCCTGCCCTGGGAGCGGATGATGTTGAGTGGCACGGGAAGTGGGAAGATATGGGCCAGTATTTGGAGACCTTCTCTCCTCAAATGATCTGGAAATTCACCCCGGAACAACTGCAGGACCCTGCCAAAATGCTAAGCTATGTGAAAGGAAGATGCTCTGGTAGTCCCAGAGAGGTGCAGCTCACAGCAACCTGCTGGGCCCTGGCCACTGCCTACCGCACACTGCTTGGTGTGGTACAGCATCATCAGGAGGAGGAGGAAAGGAGCAAACCAACTAGCGCCATGTCCACCCAGACCATGACTGAGCCAGAGAGGAAGAGAGATACATCAACTAGCGCCATGTCCACCCAGACCATGACTGAGCCAGAGAGGAAGAGAGATACATCAACTAGCGCCATGTCCACCCAGACCATGACTGAGCCAGAGAGGAAGAGAGATACATCAACTAGCGCCATGTCCACCCAGACCATGACTGAGCCAGAGAGGAAGAGAGATACATCAACTAGCGCCATGTCCACCCAGACCATGACTGAGCCAGAGAGGAAGAGAGATACATCAACTAGCGCCATGTCCACCCAGACCATGACTGAGCCAGAGAGGAAGAGAGATACATCAACTAGCGCCATGTCCACCCAGACCATGACTGAGCCAGAGAGGAAGAGAGATACATCAACTAGCGCCATGTCCACACAAACCATGGAGGAGCCAGAAGGACAACAGAAACCGATAGCAGTTGCCCCTGTCCAGAAAAGAAAATCAAAGACCAAATCAGTTCGTATAGTGCATGACGAGGAAGAGTCAGGACCTTCATCTCAAGCAGAAGAAATGGAGCCAGAAATAATCACCCGGTCCCTATCCCTGGGAGAGCTGCGTGAGCTCCGGAGAGAGTTCACACGACAGGCAAATGAGTCCATCTTGACCTGGCTACTTCGAATCTGGGATGCTGCAGCCAATGATACCATTCTAGATGGGAGTGAGGCAAGGCAGCTGGGATCCCTGTCTCGAGATGTTGTCATTGATCAGGGCATTGGAAAGAGACAGGAAACTCTCAGCCTCTGGCGGCGACTGTTGTCAAGCGTAAGGGAGAGATATCTTTGTAAGGAGGACCTCCACGTACAGCAAGGACAGTGGAACACGATGGAACAAGGTATCCGGTGCTTAAGGGAATTAGCCGTACTGGAGATAATCTTTTCAGAGGATGAGAGATTCCCTAAAAGTCCAGATGGTGTCCAGTGCACATCCCAGATGTGGTTAAAATTTGCACGACTTGGGCCAGAAATGTATTCTCGCTACCTTGCAACATTGCAGTGGAGAGAGGGAGAAGACAAGGTGGGTGCACTGGTCAGCAAACTCAGGATTTATGAAGACACTGTCACTGCTCCATTACGAGCCCATGTCTCAGCTGTGGAAACAAAACTGGCTGAACTGGAAGAGAAGATTAAGGAAGGACTCTTCCATATCTCTCCAGAACAAACAAGAGTCTCCGCCATCAGAAGCAGGCGTCTTCCAGCTAAGGAGAAAGGGTACACTCCACGCGGCAATCTGTGGTTTTACCTCCATGAGCATGGAGAAGATATGAGAAAGTGGGATGGGAAACCCACCTCTTCCTTAGCAGCTCGGGTACGTGAATTGCAAAGAGGCACAACTAACACAGGGAATTCTTCAAGGTTGAAGGCTGCTCCGGTCTCTCGTGGGCAAGGCTCCAGACAGTATAGGAATGATGATGTTATGCCCGATCCTCTTGAAGAGACCTCCCAGTCATATTCACAGGGAGAGCGCAGTGAATACCATGACCAGAACTAGGGGGGCCCTGCCTCTAGCCAGGTAGAGGAGAGGGACAATCGGGTTTATTGGACTGTGTGGATTCGGTGGCCTGGCTCATCAGACCCACAGAAATACAAAGCTTTAGTGGACACTGGCGCACAATGCACGTTGATGCCATCAGGATACGTCGGGGCAGAATCCATCTCTATTTCTGGGGTAACAGGGGGATCCCAACAGCTGACTGTACTGGAAGCTGAAGTCAGCTTGACTGGCAAGGAATGGCATAGACACCCCATTGTGACTGGTCCAGAAGCCCCGTGTATCCTTGGCATAGACTACCTGAGGAATGGATATTTCAAAGACCCAAAGGGACTGCGTTGGGCCTTTGGCATAGCTGCTGTGGAGACAGAGGAAATCAGACAGCTGAGCACCTTGCCTGGCCTCTCAGAGGACCCTTCTGCTGTAGGACTGCTGAAAGTTGAAGAACAATTGGTACCGCTGGCCACAGCCACAGTGCACCGTCGGCAATACCGCACTGACCGAGACTCTGTGACCCCCATACACAAGATGATTCGTGAGCTGGAGAGCCAAGGGGTGGTCAGCAAGACTCACTCACCCTTTAATAGCCCCATATGGCCAGTACGAAAGTCCAGTGGAGAGTGGAGGTTGACGGTGGATTACCGTGGTCTCAATGAGGTCACACCCCCCCTGAGTGCCGCTGTGCCGGACATGCTGGAGCTTCAGTATGAGCTGGAGTCCAAGGCAGCCAAGTGGTATGCCACCATCGACATTGCCAATGCCTTTTGCTCCATTCCGTTGGCAGCAGAGTGCAGGCCGCAGTTCGCTTTCACCTGGAAGGGGGTGCAGTACACCTGGAATCGACTGCCCCAGGGGTGGAAACACAGTCCCACCATTTGCCATGGACTGATCCAGACTGCATTGGAAAAGGGTGAGGCTCCAGAACATCTACAGTACATCGATGACATTATTGTATGGGGGAACACAGCAGGGGAGGTTTTTGAGAAAGGAAAGAAGATAATCCAGATTCTCCTAAGAGCTGGTTTTGCCATTAAACGAAGTAAGGTCAAGGGACCTGCTCAGGAAATTCAGTTCCTAGGAGTGAAGTGGCAAGATGGGCGTCGTCAGATTCCAACAGAGGTGATCAACAAAATAGCAGCTATGTCCCCACCGACCAGCAAGAAGGAAACTCAGGCTTTCCTAGGCGCCGTGGGCTTTTGGAGGATGCATATCCCTGAGTACAGTCAGATTGTAAGCCCTCTCTACCTTGTGACACGGAAGAAAAATGATTTCCAGTGGGGCCCTGAACAACAACAAGCCTTTGAGCAGATTAAACAGGAGATTACCCATGCAGTAGCCCTTGGGCCAGTCAGGACAGGACAGGATGTGAAGAATGTGCTCTACACTGCAGCCGGGGAGAATGGCCCATCCTGGAGCCTCTGGCAGAAAGTACCTGGGGAGGCTCGAGGACGACCGCTGGGATTCTGGAGTCGGGGATACAAAGGATCTGAGGCCAGCTACACCCCAACTGAGAAAGAGATCCTGGCAGCTTATGAAGGAGTTCGAGCTGCCTCAGAAGTGATTGGCACTGAGGCACAGCTCATCCTGGCACCCCGACTACCAGTGTTGGGCTGGATGTTCAAAGGAAAAGCTCCTTCTACCCATCACGCCACTGATGCCACATGGAGTAAGTGGATCGCTCTGATCACGCAGCGAACCCGGATAGGGAATCCTAATCGCCCTGGGATTTTGGAAATCATCACCAACTGGCCGGAAGGTGAGAGTTTCGGATTGTCCTCTGAAGAAGAAGAGGAGCAGGTGACACGAGCTGAGGAGGCCCCACCATATAACCAGCTACCAGAAGAGGAGAAGCGATATGCTCTCTTCACAGATGGCTCTTGCCGCATTGTAGGGACAAGCCGGAAATGGAAAGCAGCTGTATGGAGTCCTACACGTCGAGTTGCAGAAGCGACTGAAGGACAAGGTGGATCAAGTCAGGTTGCAGAGCTGAAAGCTGTTCAGCTGGCTTTGGATATCGCTGAACGAGAGAAGTGGCCAAGACTCTACCTTTACACTGACTCGTGGATGGTGGCCAATGCTCTGTGGGGATGGCTGGAGCGCTGGAGAAAGGCCGGCTGGCAGCGCAAAGGGAAACCCATCTGGGCGGCTGAGATGTGGCAGGACATCGCTGCCCGGGTAGAGAAGCTGAGTGTGAAGGTCCGTCACGTAGATGCTCATGTACCCAAGAGCCGGGCTAATGAGGAGCATCGTAACAACGAGCAGGTGGATCGAGCTGCCAGGATTGAAGTCTCTCAGGTAGATCTGGATTGGCAGCATAAAGGTGAATTGTTTCTAGCCCGATGGGCCCATGATGCCTCTGGTCATCGAGGCAGAGATGCGACATACAGATGGGCTCGTGACCGAGGGGTGGATCTAACCATGGACAGTGTCTCACAGGTTATCCACGACTGTGACACATGTGCTGCCATCAAGCAGGCCAAGCGGGTGAAGCCTCTATGGTATGGTGGACGGTGGTCGAAATACAGGTATGGGGAAGCCTGGCAAGTTGATTACATCACACTTCCCCAAACACGCCAAGGCAAGCGCTATGTGCTGACCATGGTAGAGGCAACCACTGGATGGCTGGAAACATACCCCGTATCTCACGCCACTGCCCGGAATACCATCCTGGGCCTTGAGAAACAAGTCCTGTGGAGACACGGCACCCCAGAGAGAATAGAGTCTGACAACGGCACCCACTTCAAGAACAGCCTCATAGACACCTGGGCCAGAGAGCACGGCATTGAGTGGGTGTATCATATCCCCTACCATGCTCCAGCTGCCGGGAAAGTTGAGCGATGTAATGGACTGCTGAAAACAACCTTGAAGGCGTTGGGTGGGGGAACTTTCAAACACTGGGAGCTGCATTTGGCAAAGGCCACCTGGTTGGTCAACACTCGGGGCTCCATCAATCGAGCTGGCCCTGCCCAATCAGAACTCTTGAATACTGTAGATGGAGATAAAGTCCCTGTGGTCCATATGAGAGGTATGTTAGGAAAGACTGTTTGGGTTAGTCCCACCTCAAACAAAGGCAAACCCATCCGAGGGATTGTCTTTGCTCAAGGACCTGGTTGCACTTGGTGGGTAATGCAAAAAGATGGAGAAACACGTTGTGTACCACAAGGGGACCTAATTTTGAGCGAGAAGAGTTTGTAATGTTTCATTGCATATATGTATATATATATGTATAGGTAAAAAGGGGATTAATTTGGGAATGACTAGATGGAGTAGAATAAGGGGTGGATAATGTCCTAGTTCAGCAGGAGGGACCAGCTAACCCTGTGTGGGGGTGATCAAAGCTGTGTATTCTACCCCCTCTATTCATTCCCCAAGGACAATGGGCCATTAGCAGCAGCTGCCCAGGGAGCCATTATCACCTTCACACCCAGCCTGAGGGGGGCGGAGCTGCTAATGGGCCATCAACAGCTCAACACCCCCTGGCTCCCAGAGTCAATCACCCATTGTGTGAGTCCCCGCCCAGGGGGAGGGACTGAGTGCTCCCTGAGGGTACATAAGTGGTGGGTAAGAAGACCTCGGGTACTTCTCGTCGGATCCAGAGCAGCAGCAGGACCTCGACAGCAGGAGATCACCGCTCTCGCCCAGACCACAGCCCTCGCCTGCACCAACAGGTTTTTCTTTTCCTTTTGCTCTGGACTTGGGGGAGCCACAGGGGTCTCAGCACAAGGGCAAACAAACCCCCTTGGGTTTGTGCCCCAGGACACTGGGTTATACTGCTGGGGTATTGTGAGTTGAAAGCAATTTCCCTTGTGTGTCAGTGTTGTTATAATAATATTATTATTAAATTTTAGCTCTGACTTATAATCTCTCTCGTGGTGAGTTCATTTTCCCTTGCTGGTTCACCTTCAAACCAGCACAGACACAAAGATACATATTTCATGTTTTATAACCACAAAGTCTACCACAGCATTTGGAAATCATCTACCAACATAAAATCTAATGACAAAATATATTTAAATCCTTTTACTTCTTCCAGATGCACCAACCTCAAATAGCCATCAAGGAAAGATCCCCATTAACTGCTATGTCAGTGTTGTCCTAGAAAACAATGTCCTAAACTTTCTGTGATTGCTTTCCCGCCATCTCAATGATGCCTTAGAATTTTTACATATTTGTAGATTTAAATATTTTACATGTTTGTAGATTTATATATAGCTGTATAGTTTCTCACACTCAAGGTAGCAGCTAATAATTTCTAACAGTTTCTCAGTTTTTCACAGTTTGTGCCACATTTCTGAATTCTGTTTAACTGTCTTTTCAATGAACAAGATAGCAACAAGGATATCGTGTTTAAGACACATGTACCCGGACCAGAATAACAAGATAAAAGAAGATAGAAGGTCCAGAACCCTTGGAGGTGTTCCAATGGGAAATTTCTGAGGGTGATAGCAGGGTAGTACCAGGGGCAAAAGGTTCTCAGGTTGGATGAACCCATTAGATATGATAGTTAAGTAATGTTATTAATTTGTAAGAATCCTACACTCTGTGAGTGCGTATATACTTCATGCACCTGAAAAATTTCATTAAAGAACTGTTCTCTACTTTATCTATACTAAAATTATCTTGAAAGTTTTTTCCTTGATTTTAGGCATCAATTAGAGCTTGATGAAAGATGTATTACACGAGCTCATCACTAATCCTTGTTCCAACTCTTGCAGTTATAGAATTAGTACATCAAAAAGCTTCTGAAGGGGAGTTCAGCATCCTGAGGAGCCCTATAACAGCTACATGTTAAAGGAACACAAAGGGTACATTCAAGGTCTTCCCTCCTTTTTACTTATATTAACAGCAAACTAGGTTTCCCCATTGATATCTGCTATATTTACTTTAAGATATTGCATATAACTGCTTCAGTTACTATATTGAAGGTCAGCTCTTTCCACTCTGCCAGTTCTTTAGTTTATACTTGGCCATCTAAGTTTCTAGTATCAGGGGAGCACGTCAATAATCTTTAATTTCATGTCTGTATTTAAATAGTTATGGATAGTAAAATGACAGATTGTTTGAACCCAACCTTGGATCTTTTTTCTTCAATTGTACCAGATCTCCAACTGTAAATTCTTTCCTTTACATGCACACAATGAACTATGTGGGCACGAATGCTTACAGCCCTTTCAGAGGTCCACCTACTTCCCCACATCCCTTTTGTAATTTCCCAGACCATGAAACATAGTTACCACCTCAATTTCTTACAGTGAAAGGGACTGGGTTCATTTCAGAATTAAGCTGGAGATTGTCATATGAGTTATGTACCTCTTCAAAACATTAACAAATAAATCCACTCTCAAACTAAACGTTTAATGCTGTCACATTGTATCAGTAGAGTGAAAGGTATCATCAATCCAAGGAAGATTCAAATTATATCCAAAAGCTGTTAAAACCAGATACAATTGGATCTAAACATCAAAATTCCTCTTGGTATCTTCAAAAGTCTCTTAAAATGGGAAATATCATTTCATCCTCTTTTAAAAGACTATAATTTTGCAACTGGTTACAGACATTTTGAAATGTGACTTCATCTGTTGACCAGAACATCATCTCTCTCCCTCTTTCCTGGATAAAAATATCTGAAATATATGCTCAGTGTTGCAGTAACACTGAGCGTCTTAGCTTTCTTTTGTGAAAACCTTCACTCTTCTGCTGAGTGAATATGCACTCGACTATATCTCCATTATACAATTGTTTGAAAATCTGAATTCTTCTTTTGTGGATTTGAAAAGTGTTTTGTTCCATCAAAATGGGGAGCCAAGTACTTTGCCTCTCCTGTTTTCAGAATGTATCTAATATTATACCTTAAAGCTGAAAAAAAAATCAGTGAGGTAAAAAGGAAATGTCTGGGTGATAAACTGCAAAAAGTATTGAAAATTTTGTTATTTTACTGATAAATAATTTTTATGTTATCACATCAGTATTTTGAATGGAAAAATTGATCACTTGACCAGGACAGTCCATCAAAATTGTTTTGATAGATGCTTTAGTTTATTGAAACATCTCATAAAGGAAGTCTATGCTACAACATGTATTGAATTATGATTCAATATACCTGATTTTGTCTGTGTTAAGTAGTGTATGTCACTGAAGTTCCTGTGTGAGTGTGCTCTTTATCTGCACATCTTTCATTAACGCCTTTGTATCTGTAAGAATGAGATAAGTAAAGAGATACAATGAAGATTGCCCTAGTAATTATTCACATCTAATTAGTGAAAAACCTTTACAGAAAGATAATGGGGTAAGGTATTCATGCTTGCAAATCTTACAAGAAAATGTAAAGTTTTGAGTTACATTTATAACAAATTTTCAGAATTAACTTCCCCTGTTCAAAGTAGTGACAAGGATTAAAGTAATTCAATGTGCTTTGTTAATTGTGGGCAGCTTTTCTACTGATAATAGCTTCCCATCAGGGTGACTCAACAAACTGACTTGAGTTACTTCTGACACACTCCTGCAAGCTGTCCTGGGTTGAGCTGGCAAAACACCAACTGTCCAAGACAGAGTGAAAAGGGTTCCTCCTCCCCACAACCAGCTAAGGGTAAAAGAAGAGGGAGAGAGAAAAAAAAACTTCCGAAGCCAGGTCTAAGCTGAAACTAACTACATGTATTTATACAGAAAAGAGAAAATTAAGAGGATACTACAATATAACACACAAGCAAAGAAAGAGTCAAGTTGAATATTGAATAACTGCATCAGTGAACAAGGGAAGAGCTGTGGTTGTCATCTACCTGGACTTCTTTAAGTACTTTGACTCAGTCCGCCACAATATTCTTGCCACTAAATTGCAGAGATATGGACTTGATGGATAGACTGTAGATGGATAAAGAACTATCTTGTTGACCACCTCCAAAGAACTATTGTCAATGTCCAAGGGAAAAGTAATAATGAGACCTGTCCCTCACGGATCCCTATTAGTACTGGTACTATTTAAATATCTTCCTTAATTGCCTGGATAGTGGGATCAAGTGCAACCTCTGCAGGTTTGCAGATAATACCAAGCTGATTGATGTGGTTGATTTGCTTTAAGAAATGCCAGCCAGAGGGCCCTCAACAGGTTTGAAGAGTGGGCCCTTGGGAACCTCATGAACTTCAAGGTCAACTACAAGGTCTTGCACCTGGGTCAGGACAATCCCTGATATCAATGCATACCCGGGGATGAATGATTTGAGAGCAGCCCTGCAGAGAAGGATTTGGAGATACTGGTGGATGAAAAATCAGATGTGAGCTGGCAATGAGCACTGGCAGCCCAGAAGGCCAACTGCATTCTGGCCTTCATAAAAAAAACTAACAAAAAAACCCCAACACATGACCAGCAGGTCAAAGGAGGTGGTTCTGTCCCTCTACTCCACTCTGGTGAGACCTGGAGTGCTGCATCCAGCTCTGGGTTCTAGAGTACAAGAAAGATCTATACCTATTAGAGCAGCTCCAGAGGAGGACCACAAAAATGGTCAGAGCTGGGGTATCTGTCCTGTGATGAGACAGAGAGAGCTGGGGTTGTTCAGCCTGGAGAAGAGTATCACAGAATGGATTGGAACAGACCACAGTGGGTCATCTGGCCCAACCTCCCTTCGCAAGCAGGGTCACACTGCACATGGCACAGGATTGCATCCAGAAAGTTCTAGAATGTCTTCAGCAAGGGAGACTCCACAACCTCTCTGGGCAATCTGTTCCAGTGCATGGTCTCCCTCATAATAAAGAAATTCTTCCAACTCGACCCTGTGCCACTGATTACAACTGCTCGGATTTACCATTCAGCCATTTCTCAATCCACAGAGAAGGCTCTAGGGGGACCTTATTATAGCCTTGCAACACACAAGGAGGGCTTATAAGTTGGAGTGGGAATTTTTACGAAGGCCTGTAGTGGCAGGACAAGTGACAATGTTTTTAAACTGAAAGAGGGTAGATTTAGATTAGATGTTAAGAAATTATTTTCTGTGAGGGTGGTGAGACACAGAAATATGTTGCCCAGAGATGCTGTGGATTCCCCATCACTGGAAATATTCAAGGTTAAGTTGCATGGTGCTGTGAAGCAATTTGTTCCGGTGAAAGGTCTCCTTGCCCCTGAGGGAGATGATCTTTGAGGATCTCTTCCAACCCAAATGATTCTATGATTCTATGATTTTATTAATAAGGTCATTGTTCATTATTCTTTAACATTAAAAATTAAGTAGCATTAAAGGACTCCAGAGACTGCTCAGTTCAGGAAGGAGAACCTATGCAAAATGTACATTTAAGATTTTCTGCTTTTGGCTTTATTTCATGTCATCATCCAGTGACAGTGTGACTCACAAAGCCTCTTGCATCCACTTGCCATTATTTTACAACACACACTCACACACGCAGTAGTGTAGCTTTATTACTCCAATTTATCATATTCTTTCTTTTGTCCTGCCTCAAGATTACTCTCCATGTTTCTTGTTAAAAATAATAACGATTAGGAAAAGATTCTGAACAGATTGGAAATGTTTGAAAAAAACCATTTATATTCAAAAATATAAATAAGGATTGTATTAAACAGTGATAGAGGTGAAAATGTGACTGTAACTGAAAGTAAATATACCAAACTTACTGAATTTTAATGCAGTTAGGTATATAAAACAAGAAAGAGAAATAAATTAAAGGTCACAAGTATATATGTTTTGGCAGCATACTGAGAAAAGCAAAGTTTATTCTAGGTACAATGACATGGATATAGCATTCATATGTTTTAATGAAAAAGAAGACCTGTAGAGAAGTAATTTATCTGAGTGTTATGGGTTTAGGCAGGTGGGCCTAAACTTAGGTTTTAAAGTTCAGCTAGGCCTAGGATTGTCAGCTGATTTAAGCTGGGCTGAGCTAGCTAACAGCTGACTTTTTCCAGCCAATAATATTGTATTCCATACCATACTACATCATCTCAAAGGGTGTAAAATCCAGTGTGTGGGAGTGGCTTGGTTAGTTCCATCATGGCTTGAGAAAACCAGACCAGCCATTTCTGCTGTTACCAGAGAAGGGAGGTAGAAAAGGTACCATTAGTCTCCTCTTTTCCTTGCAGTGTCTAATGGAACAAGCTCTCTCCAATTAGACAAATTTAAAGGTGCAGGTTGTGGAGAAGCCAACAGGATTGCCAAATTGCATCTCCAGCAATCACAGGGAAACAGAAAGGTCTGGAGAATACTTCCATCTCACAGTCCAAATGCACTGAGGGTCACATGTTTGTCACCAGCGTAGGAGAAATTCACAAGCAGAAACTTCAATTTTAATGTGCTGCAAGAGAGGAGTATAGATATTGAAATCAGTGTCACTGAGTCCCAGTAATGGTGATTTGCTGAGTAAAGCTCACAGACAGTTGTAGAAAATGGTCCACACTCTGCATGACAAAGGAAAGCATCCCCAAAGTTTTTTTTTAGTTAAAATTAAGGGTTTAATAACATTTTTATTGTTTTCTCTTGACTGAAGTACACTCAGCCCTAAAATAAAAACACATAGATTATTTTCTCTGGTAAGTATTGAATGGATAGTGCCTAGCATAATTTTTCATGATGTGTAAATATGTGTTTTTCAGATGTGTGAAAGAATGCTCAGATTTGTAGGCTGTGAGGGCTCATGAGAATCCACTTAAAGCTTGTGGCAGTCAAACCTGGTACTCTGAGTGTCTCCAGGCTTCATATTGTTCACACTACAATTCTCAAAGTTTCCCCTAGAACACATCTAGTAGAGAAAAAAAGTCCTGTACAGAGCTCACACTGACAGATGCAGAGGGGCTATTCTGGTATGTTTTTTTGGGTTTTTTTTTTTCTGGACATATGTTTGATTATTTCTTTGGCCACAAAACTTATAAACCTCAATTACCACTCAAGAGAGATGTCTCTTCTAATTAAATAATGTCTTAAAGAGCCTGAATCCATTCCAGTCACAGTCACTTTTTTTTTCTTTTTCTGGGTATGACTAAAATGTTCATCTAGTTTTCCAGCTTATCTTTAAATTGAAAACAAGTACTTACACAGCACAAGCAGATCTAGTCAAAAGAAAGCTTTCAGACTTCACTAAATCCTGAAATATATTCTCATAATTAGTCAGAATACACATGTAAAAAAAGACTTTGAGAACAACTTTCGATTCTGATTGAATCACTGTTTTTAAACTCTGCCTTGATTAAAAACAAAAAAATAAAAAAAAAAAAGACAAAACAAAACATGAGAGTGCTCACTTTAAGGTTTTCTTTAAAAAATCTTCTCTGCTTACATATACAACCACATCCTTTAGACTACATATAGGTGCATAAAAGTATATCAAGAAGCTTACTTTCCACCTCAAAGAAACCTCCCATTACTTCCTTTAACAGAAACTGGTTAATGAAATTAGGTGGACACTGCTATCACAGAAGATTTTAACCAGCTCTCTTTGTAGGAAAAGGTCTTAGGGGGAGTGGGATACATGCATAAGAAATCTACATTTGAACTAATCACTCCAGGCTCCTTTTACCTCCAATTGAGAAAAATAGGTAGATGTGAGCCATAATTCATCTGTCACTGAAGCTGGTGACTCTAATAGATTGGATGAATGATGCCTTAAAAGTATCTATAGCCCCTAATTGAATCTAAAAGGTTCCTGGGGTCACCTAGTCAGAGGTAAATTTCTACACTGTAAATCACAAAATGAGATGAGCTGGAGCGCATCCCACATGTAGAAGGGAAGTTAAACTGAAAACTAGCTGCTCTGTTCTTCTATTTTCAAAGCCAACCTCTGCAGCCAGACACCATTTTTGCAGTGAAATAAAGGTGCTGTATATGGGGCATGAATGCGTCTGTATTTTTTGTAGTAGAAGGCAGTTTCATGGCTGTTGCATTCACTTCATAATCTGACCATGTGCTGTGCCTCCAGTTGCTCAATCCAGCTGCTGTGGCACATGTGAATCAGATCCCGAGGTAGCAGCCAGAAGAGCCACATTCCTATGCTGTGCACATCCTGCTCATCACTGCTCTGTTGCCACTGGTAGCTAATGATGTTTGCCCATTTGGAACACTATTTCTTTTTTTTCTCATGAGAACAGTATCTGGCATCAGATGTTTAGGATCAAATGTTTGATAAACACTTCTGGGCATTTTTCATCTAAGGTTAGTCATTGTGGTGGACTGCAAGAAGGTTTAAAGTTTAGTCCTTACTTAGTGTCATGCTTTTCAAGGGAAGATGTGCACATAGGCTCATTTCCTTTGAAAAATCTCAGGCTGAGTAGAGGAATGAAGGAAGATGGAGAGTGTAAAATCAAGAAATTTAGTTTTTTATTCTAAAGCAATTAGTAAGACGAAGGACTATATTTGCAAGTATTTTTCTTTACAAAAATTCTTTGAAATATTATTACACTCTATATGATGTTTCTCTGGAGTTGCCTCATTGTTTTAGTTTCAAAGTTTACTGAGATGTCATGAAACACCTCAAGTAGATTTTGAATAAGACCTTCAGTATACAATGCCACAGAAATAATTAGAGCTGATCATAACAGTGAAAAAGTAGATTGCTATTTTCATCATACTCAATAAAATCTCTCCAGCTTTACACAGAAAGGAGATTTTCCCGAAGCAGGCAAAGCATTCCAAAGACACTTCTCATATTTTTTCATATATTTGAAAACAAAAGAGCCATTTCAGTCTTTAACTACCCTCCTTAAAAATAGGCTGGTTCTATTTTATGCTAGAATCATATTGCATTTCTAGGATCCTCTTTTCAGTCCCATTTACACTGTTAGGGAAGTAAAACCCTTGAGTAAACAATCAGGGATAGTTTTTGTGAACACGTTGATCCACAGTTTCTTCCGGGTACTTTTAAACATTAGTTCTCTACATATTGTCAGCAAATACTTTTTTTAACAGTTGATACATGACATTCACAATGCCATGTTGTGTTAGTGATATGGCTGATTACCTGCTTTGTGTTTTCTTCTCTTAAAAAGGAGTGAGGAAAAGAATAAGAAGAAGGATTTGAACTTTGGATTTTTGGAGTAGAGGTAAAGGAGCAAATATATATCATATAAGAAACTGGTGGTTCTTTCCCCATATGAACTCTCTAGGATAATATGGCTTTCAATATTTATTAATTTATTATCCAGACTGTAATGGTTTGACCCATGGCTTCCTCAGTAACCATTGTATCTAAGGAAGTTACAAGTATTCCACATGTGTCTTCCACGTAGCGGGGGGGGGGGGGGGGGGGGAGTGATTTGGTTTCCGGGGCTTCCCTGTCCTTGGCTGAGGAGCTGGAGGGAGGTGGTTGAAGTCTGGTCCCTCCAGTCCCTGGTGGTTCTCCTGTCCTGGGTGAGATTGTTTCATTCTTGTTCCCTTTCCTTGAGGTTTTTAATTGTGTTTGTTTTGATTCATTCGGTTTCTTTAGGTTGGGTTGGTGTCTCCCCTATTTTCTGGCTAATCAACTCCCTTTTCTCCCTTCCCCTCTCCCCTGGGGGGTGGGATCCTATGTATTGTGTATACTGTGTGATTTGTAAATGTTAGTAAATATAATTTATTCTTTTTATTCAGTTCAGTGTCTTTAGAGTGTGTTTCTTTTCAGTGTTTTTTTTTTTCCCTTTCCTTTGCAGGGAAGGTTCTGTGAGGGGAAAGGGGGGCCAGTCCAGGGTTGGCAACAGCTAGGCCAAACCTGCGACACAGACTCAATGTGGTACCTAAATTTAGTCTTCTCTTGTAGCCAGGAAAAATGCATGCACATTGTACCACCCCCTCTAAGGAACACAAGCAGTTATCTTGGCCTTTCTGTATTTGGATATGTTCACAAATGCAAGGACCATTAACCTCCAATGAGTGTTTTTTTCACACTCATTGAAAACAGAAAGCAGATAAAGCAATCTTCCTTCATTCATGTGATCATATGAAAGTTCCTTCCAACCTCAATCTGAATTGCAATGTTTAAAAAAAAGGCAACTCAGGGGAAAACCAAGTGCATTTCCTTGTTAATTTACATTACAGTAAATACTTTTAAAATTTTCTTTGGATATGTCATGTGTCTAGTTTTAAAGGAAAAAAAAAACAAACAAAAGAAAAACTGCTGAACTCAAAAGTAGGGCCAAATTCAGTAATGTATCTAGTAGGAAAAGTTAAACCAGCTGTTATGAGGGTAGGTGTAGCTTATTAGTCACATCAACCTTTCTTCACTGTCTCTCAAAATAAAAATATCTGCTGTGAAAAATTCAGTAGTTTAGCTGTTCAGGGAAGGCTGTTTACACTCCCTATGATGATCCAGATTCTTCCGGTTCCAGGACAAAGCTTTGTTGGCTGGATACTTGATTATGTGCCATTAGACACATATACTGTTTGTCAAGCTGGGCACCAATTTTGTTCTCAATTGTTTTTAAAATGAAGAGAAACAACATCACACTTAAATTTATCCAGTAGCAAACAGATTTAACCTTACATGTGCTCAGAAGACACATAATTTTTTTGCAAAGACAGAATTTGAAAAGAATGGGCTTGAAAGAATGATGACACTTTACCTGATTTGGAGTAACTCGTTTACAAAACCAGTTTCTCAACAGCCCTCAGTTGCCTCTTGCAACTTAACAACTTATTAAAAGTCAAGTAAGCTCCACAAGGATGTGGATTCTTGACAATTCAGTGAGTTAGAAAATATATGAATAGTTTAAAGGCATACACAGCAAACTTTCTGAGAAGGCAGATTCCACAGGACCTCCTGGTATTAAGAAATACTGATGAAATTCCATTCAGTGTTGGTAAACAAAAAGGAACCTGAATGAAGAATAAACAGACTTAACTATCCAAACACAATGGTTGCCTTCAAATTACCTCTCATTATGAAGGAAGAGATTTTGGAGTCACTGAAGGCCATTTTCCGAAAATATCATTTTTGTCTCTGTGATGGCAAAGAATAAATGGGACTAATAGAAATAACCAGGAGAGAAAAAGAGAACAAAGTAAATATTAAATGCTACTGTGCTGTTAATGACGTATCTGTGTTTTGATTCCTATATGGAGTTCTGGTCATCTGTTTCAAAAGGAATGCAATACAACTGTGAAAGGTACAGAAAAAAAGTAAAAAATTTGATCAAAGGTATGACATGATGCATTATGAGAGATTAAATTAGCTAGAATTTTTCGGGCAGTAAAAGAACCACAGGCGGGAATATAGTAGAGATATAACATAGAGTGGATGAAGAAGTGTTATTCAGATCATCATAATGTCAGAACAAAGGGATATCAAATTCAAATTGTCCATGGCAGGGGGATTGGAACAAGATGATCTTTAAGGTCCTTTTCAACCCAAACCATTCTGTGATTCTATAACTATAGGCTTAAAGCCGAGCATACTTAAACTAAAGCACCATGTCTTGTAGAAGGCTGTGGAGACCAGAATTCTAAATAGGATCAAAATGTAATTAAATATAGAGAGAAAAAGGTAAGAACTAGGCTATTGAATGGAAAAGACTATCCTCAGTTTGGGAACTCTCCATTCCAAAAGCTGCAGCACACGGGTGAGCAGAATCAGAGATCCCTTGCTCCCAGCTTGCTGTTTGACCCAGGCACTTGTTGCTACTCACAGTTTTAGAAACTTCCCTAGAATAAGTGACATTATAGCTGTTTTACAAATTAAGATGAGCTTTCCATAGTTTTGTTTTTGGTTTTTTTTTCCCCGTGGAAAGCCTAGAAAACCCAGTTTCCTACTGTTTCTGTTAGTGTATTAAACCCTGGGCTGTATAGAAGATTCTGAGAACAAGAAGTTCTTTCATTTACTTATTCTTCCATTTTTGTAAAGCTACCTAGGAGGCAAAAGTTGCAAACATACTTCTCCCCTTAATGGTTCAGTGCAGATGTCACGACATTCAGCATGTCATTGAGATGCCTAATGCTGGGTCTTTACTTTTCCCATAATAGCATAGTGCCGTATTTTTGTTCCCAAATCAGACTCATGAGTTCTACCCATAGAACAAGAACCTTCTCTCTAGCACTGCTGGACCTTACAACACCCAGAAATGCTTGGCAAATACAGAACGGATCTTGTTCGTTGTAACTCCCAAACACTCAATGTCAGTGGGTTACAGGTGGTATAGGAGGAGTGAGGGACCTGTGACAGATCAGAGGGCACAAGGTAAAACCGTAGGCTGAGCAGCACTTCTTTTTGCAATAATTATCCCATGATTCACTTGAGCAGCTCCTATCTTGTCAAAGCGTCTGGGACTAGAGAAGGGGAAAATACGGGAGAATTCCTAAGAGCAAAATAGTGAAAGCAGAATGGCAAAAATGGGTCTGAAGAAACATGTAAACAAAAGCAGCCATCAATGAACGAAAAAAGAAGAGCTCTGATTTCAGTGCAGCCTTGCTGTGAAAGAAGTCCTGAAATAGGCCATATTTAGAAAAGTAGAACTGGGTTAAGAATTCTGTTCCTAGTCTGACAGGCTACCTGCTGTGAGCAGAAGCTGGCTGTCTCTGCCATTTTCACAAGATTTTTAAAGAGCAAAAGGTAAGAAGACAGGAAGGAAATCAAAAGTCCAGACTATGTGTGGTGCCTGCTTCTGCTGCTGTTATCCTGGTCTCATTCAAAGCTACTTATGTACCCAAGTATATGAATGCTTTTAGAGAAGCTGAAAAACCTGATCTGCATGGGAGTTTGTGAGAGTATTACCCAGAACGAGGCTGTATGCAGAAAAACAAATATTACATGTAGCTTCACAAAGAAACAGTTGCCTCATTACCTCTGCAAAATAGAAACAGTAGTTATCCCACATCCTTTCCTTTTTCAGACTGCTGGAGACTAGAAGTCTGGCTTTTCTAAGGTGGTATGCTCTTTAGGTGCCTACATATCCTGAACACCCAATACTTTCATTAAGAGAATGATTGACTAAGTAAGCACTGGGACTTGTATTCATCACTTGCCATATTAATTTATTTATAAAATAATACAGTCCCTGTAGACCCCTGGGGACAGGAACAAGGCAAGGATATTTGGACACAAGACCAGTGGATTTATATAAATTTTTTCCTTGCTTCCCTTGCCCTGTGCTCCAAGCAGTGGCAATGGAAGCAGGCATTCATAATACTCTGTTTCACGGCCCTTCCTAACCTTAGAGGAAAACTTAGCTGGATTGCCTTTCCAGGAGCTCCAGAGCAATCAGTTTCTCTGCATGCTCAGTGTATTAATCTCAAATTTTGTGATTTCTGCCCATATCTGCCCATATACTAGAAAATACCACTGAGTTGATGTTACAAGCATGGTTTTAGCCCTCTCCAACCCATTTGCTGACAAAGTAGGAAGAAGAGAATGGAAACTCTGGCTAGATTTGCAAGGCTGTCAGTGCAACAAACTTGACTGGATGGAATCACTGATTGTCAGAGCTGTATGCAAACATTTCCTACTTCAGTGAACTCATTTTCTAATTTTGCTACTCAAAATGTAGAGCTACACATTTGTTTTCACAGCAGGGCATGGAGAGGCTGTTCTGGGAATGCATGCCTATGGGCAGCAAAGCTGGCAGTGCTGGCAGTGGGGCAGCTACAAACCACCTGGCCTGGCAGCCAGACTCCACCAAGTGTCATTGGCATGAAATAGGAGCCCACGCAGCCAGAAAACAGCACTACTGAAGGAGCTTGGGCCAATTTATGGATGTATCAGGACTATGTAAGAAGAGAGAAAAGAGAGAAAAGAGAGAAAAGAAAGGAAGAAAGAAAGGAAGAAAGAAAGGAAGAAAGGAAAAAAGAAAGGAAGAAAGAAAGAAAGAAAGAAAGAAAGAAAGAAAGAAAGAAAGAAAGAAAGAAAGAAAGAAAGAAAGAAAGAAAGAAAGAAAGAAAGAAAGAAAGAAAGAAAGAAAGAAAGAAAAGAAAGAAAGAAAGAAAGAAAGAAAGAAAGAAAGAAAGAAAGAAAGAAAGAAAGAAAGAAAGAAAGAAAGAAAGAAAGAAAGAAAGAAAGAAAAGAAAGAAAGAAAAAGAACCCACAAACAAAACTTGTACAAAAAATACAGTGAAAGACTTCATTTGGGCTCAGCTGGACTACCCTGTTGGATCCACCTAGCCAGGATGCAGAGAAAGACAGAGAGCTATATTCACAGAGTCCTGGTAGCTAAGTCCAAGAAAAAAGAACAGACAGCACTAAAGCTACCTGGGAAAAAGAAACAGAAAACAACCTTTCTCTTTTTTTCACTCTCTGTCTGACAAACAGTTACATACCATGATTTTAAAAAAAAACAATGTCAAAATATCCTCAGTGCCTTAAAGTTGAAAAGAAAATTTAAAAAACCCCACATGATAAAACTCTTGGGGAGTATGAGATCTGAGCAAAAACACTTGTCCCTCCAAATCAAAATCAAAAGCTTAAGTCTTGCTTCCCCCCAGTCCAGGTAGATCCCATCTTTGGGGCCAATCTCTAAATCACTTGCAGGAAAGGTATCACCACTGACTGTGGAGGCCTTTGCACAACCATTCCCAATTACACTAGCCACTTGGCACATGATGCAAAGCCACTCAGAAGTATAGCATACATATAGGACATTCGATCTTGTTGCCAAGAAATAGTCAGTCCTACAGAATGGTTTGGTTTTCATGACTGGAGAACTCAAGTCTTTTGTACACATGGTAAATGCCAGCTTGTTAAAGAGGAAAGCTAAGAGTATTTTCCAAAAGCACACATGTTCCCACCTTGCAAAATGTCCTCTAACTGCCTGTATAATTGTAGAGGTTTCATTTGCTGAAATGCTGAAAACACCCACCTGTTGCTCTAAATATGCCATTAGCATAGTATGCATTGAAAACTTCTATAAGCACACTCCATATTTCTAGTTGTGGATCTACACAGAGATTAGGTTGTGTTAGATGTGACAGGGAAAAACCAAAAATTGCCCAGACATCAAACAGGACCTAAAGCAGACATAGAAATTAATTCCAGATAAAGGAGCAAGTATAATCCTTTTGTTTCCTACTGTAAAAGAAGTGATTTCATCTGGGCAATCTCACTTAGGGGAAAGGGTAACTGAAGCATGTATGACAAAGCAAAATTTACTATGTCATCCATTGAAGCAATATTCATAAATGAAAATAAATCACCTTTGGTATTCATTGTGGGTCTTGTTCAACAATTGACCAGCTTGTATAAAATTTTTGCTGAAGTGCTAAGCAATATGCACCTGAAAGGAACTATTTACCATGCAAAATCCATTAGTTTCAATGAGCTCAAATGCAAAAGGAGAGTAATGCTATATGCAGAGCCCAGTCCAAGCAAGGGATATAAGGTTATTAAGCAGAGGATGATTGGATAGTGCACAGATATAACAGGAGCATACAAACAGGATTGACCCTGGTTACAGCTTTCAGCGTGAGGATGGAAAGCAATATCCAAGCTACATCTCTGTAGCTTGTTTGGATCAAAAAATGAAACAAACGTTGAAAATTGTACAGCTATTTATTGGATCAGGGGTGTGGTTTGTTGTTAATACCCTGTCATATTGCCAGGATGATCTTCTTGCTGACAATAAACACAGTTCAATCTTTGCTTCCTGACTGAGGCTGTGGTCTTTATCTGCAGACTGAAGTCCACCACAACATCTCAATACAGCTGACTTATCTGCACAAGGAACACTAAAACCATAAGAATGCTATGAAATTTTATAGAATTGATTCTTTGAATTACTGCTGTCCTTTCCACTGTACCTTGCACTTCTCCTTCAGGAGAAAGGAGATGGAAAAGTAGCCTTGGTGATTGCCCTTCCTGAGGCCAAAGAATTGTGTACTAAGCCTTAAAAAGGTATAGTCTTTGTAGTGAACAGAAAGGCAGGAGGGGAACAATAAAAAAGTTTTAATTCAGCTTCATTCCCATGTTCTCAGTAAGCTATGAGAGATTATACTCATAAACCATGCCTTCAAACAGACAACTTACTTGGAAAAGAGAACTCTGCATCTCATTCACAAGAGATGAATGAACAGAGCTTGTCATTAGTAGACCAGGACAAGTTGGCAGGTCTAAACTCACATGAATTTTGGTGGTTGGTATTACTGTGCTACTGTTGCTGTCATACAGGACAAAGATCTGTAGGTCCAAGGGAGCTGGCTGGAAGGTGCAAGAAAGAACAAAGTACTGTAGCAAAAGGGTTGTTGGAGAGTTACTCGAACACAAGTACATCCTAGTACAGATTTGCTCATTACCTATCCAATAAAAAAACACAGCATGACAAATATTTGTGAATTGAAAGCTGCATGGCATTTAGGGGAAAAGTTGTCTCCTCATGTTAGCAAAAAAACTGATCTGCAGGAGGGACAGCAAAACTGACATGCAATGGTGTGTACTGTGGTGAAATACACAAAGATTGACTGGAAGGCAATGATCCTCCACTGTTCTTCCTCATAGGTGCATGGATGTGCAAGTAATATCCTGGACACCAACTCTTCTACCTGAGGATTCAAGGAACATACAGCTCATGTCTTCCTTATTCTTAATGTTCTTACCTGACTTCTCCCTTTATCTTTGATTGCCTTTGCCCTCTGTGGTTCTGTGATTCTGACTTAACAGTTTCTCTTGGTCTGCTGGAGATTTCTTCCAAACTTAAGTAAATTTGTATACAATCCTCTGTTTATTTGCTCCAAAGTAAATTTTTAATGTATTGTGACATCTTTTGGATTCATTTGGGATTTGATACAATGTGGTTTTTATTTGAATTTATTTTGGTGCTTTTGAACACCAGTAGAATATTAAAGAAGATACATAACTTTTCATGCCAAGTGAGAGGGTTGGAGGTGGAATTTTTATGTGTAAGAAAGCAGATGCTGCAGGTATCTGCAAGAATTTCTTAAGCAAAAACTGTAATATGACTTCGGCACAGAATATTCTGTATCTCTGTTAAAAGCAACATTGCAATTAAAAAAGAGTACTTGCTTTATCATCAGATTATCACATTTTAAAATATTTATTTAAAATAAAGGAGGCGATCACCACTACCAAAAAAGGGGAGTGATTAAGTAATTAAGATTCCTGACCTCATCCCTGTACCTCAGAGATCTGTTCAACACTAGACTTGAATTCATTTCCTATTCATTTGTAAGCACTGCAGTGAATTATATGAAATACTTTCATTCCATCTAGGGAAAGAAGCGCTTGTGATTTAATGTACTTGCTCTTTGCATGATCTGTTCTACAGCTCTTGCCCCACTGATGGCTGCTCTAAGCAGAGTTATGTGACACCCCGACACCCATTTTATACTTCCAGATCATTAGGAGCCACAACAGTGTCATTTCTAGATATACATGTGTGCACCAGTTTGATGAGTTAAAGAAATTTACAGGCTTTGGAATGTTGTATTAGCTACAGTCAGTACTTGCTCTTCTTTGTAAGAGCAAGTAAAATACACATTATATAACTGGCTAGTTTCTCTTAAAAATTGCTTCTGTACTGGTTATTTACAGTTTAACCTCACTGCATGAAGATAAGCAGTTTACAATGTATCCATTGGAGAAACACACAAGACACTACCAGGAAAAATAAACATGGCTGAGCATATTCTATTTATCTTTTCTTGTTTCTGTGTCTATATTATGTGAATCTCAGTTTAGTTACAGAGCTTCAAATAGGGAAAGATGAGATTTATTATTGAGCCAGGTCTGTTGAGGTGTTTTTGTTGGTGGTGTTTTTCTTTTTTTAATTTTTATTTATTTATTTATTTTAATATCATTTCAGTCTTGTTCATCTCTGGTACAACTGAAGAGTTAAAAACATTTCATTAGAGACAGTTTTGTCCCCTTTCCCTCACTCTTATCACAGCTAAATTTTCTGCTTCTCCCATACAAATATGCAAATATCTGAGTGACTTGAAAGCTGCTCCATTAGGCCATGTTCAATAACAGAAATTTTAAATCCACCAAAGTCTCCATATCTCACATTTCCAACCAGCTGGCTCTTTATGGCTTTCTGCTGTAAGCAGCAACTTAGACAGGATGCCTGAGTCACACTTCAGAGTCTGTTAGATGCTCCTAACCACTCTTAGAACAGGAGCACAGGGCAAAGGAAGACTTTCTACTCTTCCAGCACTGCTTCCAAAATTTGTCTGTGTAATACAGTTCTCTCAGCTGCAGATCCACTGCCTTGAGCAGCCAGGCAAGCACAGCTCCAGCCAGCCTCAGGCACTCCCAACCCAGGCGCAGCCCCTTTAGAAGGTAAAAAAAAGGATTTTCCTGATTTCTCTGTCTTTAACATAACATTTATTTTTCATTAACATTCAAACTTATTACGTGCTGAGTTTCTCAGCAAATCTCAATGCCTGGATCCATGTGCCAGAGCTCAGACTGCCCTACCACAGGCTTTTCAGCCAGCATGGGTCCTTGCTAGTAGGTTCTCTATAACAAGTATCTCTACATTCAGAATAGTTAAGTCAAACATGATTTTTCCTTAGGCAGAATCATCATTCTGGCCTAATTTCTGCATCTCTCCTCTAATGACACCCTTTCTGACAGTCTTACAAAATTCTGTCTTGCAAGGATTGTAAGAAAAAATCCTGAATTGCACCTTCTCAGTCATTGACTTGCACATAAGACAGGCATATTTTGAAATCCACCTTCCAGTTAGCAGTGATGCTGTAGTTACAGAAAGAGGCAGAGTGGCCTCACTGCTGTATGCTCTCAAGCACTGTACTGTCAAATTGCTTTGTTGCTGAAACCACTGTGCTGGTTTGGGCTGTGTAGAGTAGTTTTCTTCACAGTGGCTAGTATGGGACAATGTTTTGGATTTGTGCTGAACACAGGGTTGATAATCTAAAGATGTTTTTTATTATTGTTGAGCAGTGCTTACTCAGAGCCAAGGCCTTTTCTGCTTTTTGTACTGTCACACTGGCAAGGAAGTTGGGAGTGCACAGGAGGTTGGGAGGAGACACAGCCAGGACAGGTGACCCAAACTGACCTTAAGACATCATACTCAATATATAAAGTGGATGGAAGAAAGGGGTTGGGGGGGGAGGGGGGTGGGAGGGCGAGGGGGCGGGGGGGACTCTCATCGGGGGCAATGGTATTTGTCTTCTTGCATAACTGTTATGCGTGATGGGACCGTGCTCTCCTGGAGATGGCT
The DNA here is from genome assembly GCF_047495875.1 of Pithys albifrons albifrons. NCBI lineage: Eukaryota > Metazoa > Chordata > Aves > Passeriformes > Thamnophilidae > Pithys > Pithys albifrons. The sequence continues at coordinate 50,645,525 of NC_092459.1, read as the reverse complement.
GAACACCTACCTGCCCGTGGGAAGCAGTGAATTCCTTGTTTTGTTTTACTTTCATGCACAGCATTTGCTTTGCCTCATAAACTGTCTTTATCTCGACCCATGATTTTTCTGACTTTCACCTTTCTATTTGGTTTCCACTGGTGAGGGAGTGAATAAGTGGTTGAATAGGGCTTGGTTGCTGACTGAGTTTAAACCACAACACACTCTCAAGATAGAACTGAGCTGCAACACAGAAATCCCCAGTTTTAGCAGATATTGATTAAGCAGGTTTGTATTTCAATTCTTACGTGTGTGTATATAATTTCACCTGCCAATTTCATCATCACCTCCACCTGCATCCTAACAAATGCTCTATTGTGCTCAAGACTAGACTTTCTGTAATACACAGGCCAGCTTAAAATTTAGATGTCTGATGTTTGTCCCATATCTTGTTTTAGGGTACCATAAAGCTTCCGCTAGCTTCATATCAAATAAGTTTACTCCTAAAAAGTAAAATTAGCTGAAGTCACGTTTTAGTTCCTATTTTGTTATTTTATCAAAAATATTAAATTTATCTTTATCAAAACCATCAAAAGTAATTCACAGTAAAAGCAAAACAGTAATTGACAGTGATTGATTTAATCTCCCTCCTGTTTCAGATTTCTTAGTTTGCACACTGTAAGCCTTGGAGCCTATCTACTTGGTCCTTGCTTACTTATGCTTGTTACTATAGCTGCTGTCCCTCACTATAGGTAATCAGTGCAAGAGTGCCTTATTATGCTACAGATCTTCATGAAATCTTGTGAAGATCTTCTTTGAAATTGCTTCTTAAGAGCATTTTGCAACAAAACCCTCCCAGGATGTAGTGTTTGCTGCAGCCAGAAACTGAAAATCATACTGAATATTATGTCTGCTTTTTAAATGTCAGTTTGCTGGAAGGAGTTTGTCATCTCTAACAGAACTCTATTATATTATGCATAGCATTGATGCTGAAAGTTGTTTTCTTAGAAAAGACTCTATCAATATAAATTTAATCTAGATTGTATCAAACCATACTCCCTATAGATGATTAAAACTTTAAAGACAACTAAGTCACCTCAAATATTTACCAAGAGTGGTTACATCTGTGATGACTCACTAAGGCATGGTAGAAAAAAAAATCCTTTCAGGGGGAAAATACTTTGACTTAGATAGGCCACAATTTTTCATTCTTCAGCTTTAAAGTGTGTTTACTTTTCCCTTTAAAGAAACGAGCAGCTTAGTTCAGAGGCAGAACATACCAGGGACTACGTTCCACTACACAGGAAAATGCTCTCTACCCCGCAGAGATAGGCCAATCCTTTCCACTTACAAAAATGTCATCTACTTATTATTTCTCCATTAAATTCAGCTCCAAAAGAAAGAAAAGGATTTCCAAATACCATTTCTGAGTCAAAACCACTGAAGTATCAAATTATATCAGACTCATAAAAGTACAAGGCTTTTGTAAGACCAAAAGCTATGAAAATGCTGCTTTGCACCTCAAGTATATCACGAGGACCACGAGAGTACAGTCTTCAAATTATAATCCAAAAAGTTTAACTGTATGTACCATTTTATGTTCTTACTATGATCATGCATATTCATTAAAAGATTCTTCTCTTTTTCATCTACTGCAGTAGTACAAGAAATTAGAATTATTTTGTCTATCAACCCTTATTAAAGATAGTCATGAAGACACTGAACTGATTTAACTTTTTCAATGTCCATCCTATAATTTTTCTAGCTGGCATCCTGCCCCTACCTCACAGCCCAGAAGCTGAAACCGCAAGTGTTAAGAAATCAATTGAGCTGTGGAAGAGCTTTGAAAAGGTCACTTACAATACATTCAGCTACTGCCTTTCACAGTTTGCATGCGGGCTGGAAACCACCTTCCCATGCCAAAGACAGTAAGCACAAAGCCAGAAGAACGAGTATGCCTACACTGTGGTTTGGAAGCAGAGAAAAACTCATTCTGCTCATGCTCTGAGGTGGTAGGATAGGAGCCAGCTATGATCTGAAAATTGTATAGACAGATTTGCATAGCAGTATGGCCCTCTGTTTGAGCTAACATGTTCCTCCGAGGCATGTACACAACACAGAGAAGTGAAATGTGCCACTGCACTCTCCATCTAGCTGAAATACTAGTCTCAGGCAGTGCAACCTTATGAAATGTCAACTCTAGGAAATGCCTTGAAAAAAGTGAGAGTAGAAGCATAATCAGAATCTCTTCTGTCACCCTTCTCCCCTTCACATAAAGGTTTCCAGCTACTCCATTAATAATACAGACTCTTCAGCAAGGCACCAGATAACTCCAACTGTCACTGGACCAGTTCATAAAATACCAAAATTTTCCTTTTGTTTGCTTTTGCATCTCAGTGCAGGAGAGTATTTCAAAGCAAGGAGTAGATGTTTGAACTCTGACTCCGTTTAATAGGCAACTATAAGGAACAGAGAGAGAGAAAGCCTAGGAGGAAAAGCTTTGGAACTTTTCCAGAAAGTAACAATTCCAGTTAGGATATTTGCAAGAATAATGTTGCCATTTCCAAACAATAATATCAGAAAACACAATAAAGTGTTCTCTCTGATTGCAGTAAGCCAGAGTTCAGTGGTTTTTCACAGATTTTTACCAAAATAATGATGACTTTCTTCTGAGCTTTATTTTTACCCAGAGCAGAGGTGAACTCACTAGTCTTGTACACAGGCTGATTAGAAGACAGGACACATGAGACAGACAATCACAAACCCATAGCTGGAATTTTAAACAGAAGGTTGCCTCTTACTGTATTTTGTCTTTCAAAGCAAGCCTTCTCTGTCTAAAAGAACCTGGCATTCCCTGAGCCAACTGCAGCATTAAAGCAGCCTCACAACAAGCAGCAACTTTAGAGACTGGCTTTTTCATCCTCCTCTGTCAGATTCTGTTTTCCTTTGACTCTTCTCATCTTCTTTCTGCAGGGAGAAATGTGGTGCACATGAAGATAGCTGGAGCATAGGCTGTAAGATCTTTTCTCTATCCAAGCTAACAGAATCAGTGGTTATTTCAAAGGTTTCATTTTCACCTGTGGGAGCTGTTTTCTTTGAACTTCTCACTTGTTCTGAACAAGTGAAAAAAACCAACCAACCAACCAAAAAAAAAAAAAAAACAAACAAAACCCCACCACTGCCACCAAAAAAAAAAAGCGCAAACTCTACTTTAGTTGTGAAGATTTTAAATTTTTATTTTTGTTTTTATTAATCCTTGCATTCTGGTAGGAAAAGTAGAAAAATTAACTAAATACATTATGCTGAAAGAAAAAAAAGTCCATCTTATTCCAAATTCTAGTGATAGTGTATGATTTAAAAATTATATCAGAAATTCCTGGAAATGCAGTTCCAACACCATTTAGGGGCAGGAAGAGTAAAAAGCATTCAGAGATTTCTTACTCCATGTACTGATTTCAATCACAAACAATCAATTTGCCCTCTTTTCTGCCTCATACCTTACCCAAAGGCAGCAGATAGAGCTGGTGAAATCTTTTGTTTCTTACCATCAGCAGAAGCAGGATTGATATTGATTGCTGCCAGATATTTTGAGCAAGTAGGAAGAGGAGGATATGCCCCAACAGCACAGCCGGCCTCTCCACTTAGTATCCCATGGGTTTACTGACCTCAAGTAAACTTAGCAAACTTACCCTCTTTAGTGAGACAAGGACTATGCTGTCCTATGGCTTGTTGCAGCGCCAGCAGCTTATGGAGACACAAGAGCCCAGCAAATGCTATGTGAGTGCATTTGGCAGTGTTACAAAATCCTCAGTGAAACTCTCCAATATGTCTAATTATCAAGCTTCCTAAAAGCATGGGAGAGAAATTATATTCTATCACACATCACTCTAGTGGTATTTATTGACTGAATTCAGTTCTGTAACACATTAGTAAAGAGGGACAAGTGGACTGGGCTCAGATACACTACCATCTCCAAATCTGAGACACAGACAGGTTTTCAATTTCCAGTATCCAAATCATGAGTGTAGAATTTGAGGAAGACATGGAAATACTTTCAACTCTTCAGCCAAGATGGCAATTTTACATAATAGAAAATAGTTGAAACTAGACAGGCAGCAAAATAACTTCTATTCAGCCAATATGATTCCTGGTTTGGAATCTGGGGAAGTTCAGGTCCAGCACTCCTGAATAAAGCATTCTCTGATGATGACAGTGGTCAAGGACATCTTGACATAAACCTCGCACTGGTTTGCCTCATAGTACAAAGTTAAATAACGTTCTAAAGCTAGCAGGTACAGAAAACTGATGTGCTCATCACAGGACCTTGTCCTCACAGCGGAGAGTGGTTTTTTTCATCTTTAGATGTCTGAGAACATTATTACCTTGATTTCAAAGATCCCATGTGATCTATTTGCTCTTCAGTTTCTGGAATCCTCCTTCTTAATGGCAAAATGTACTGTGAACTTCCAGGTTCAGTACACCCTGAGATATAAGTTAAGGGCAAAGTAACAGACATCTCAACTAATTCTACCTTTTCCTTTGCTTCTCATTCTCATCAGTTTCCAACAATGTGACACAGCTTAAGGTCCTGAGGAATACAGCTCACCTTATAGCTTAAAAAAATTTGCAAAATATGGGTATACATGAAATATCTCTGAGGTTCTGTATGGCACATTATCTGAACAACTGAGTAGGGAAGTCAATCAAGATGCTTATTAGGATAGGGAAAGTTCTGTACTTAAAGGAAACACTGGCATTTCAATCCTGTTCTCTGCTTTCACTGCTTAGCTTCATGAAACTTATCTAATAATTACTTCTTCAGTGGGAAATGAAACAACCTCTTTTTAAGTATTTGAGGTGCAGGATAAGTATTTTTTCCTTTTCTTTTCTAGAGCTTTCTGCTCAGCCAAGAACTCACGTACATTTATAATGAAATTTTATTTTACTTTTAAATAAGATATTAATGATATATATGATTCATGCTCTGCAAATTGAATATTCCAGGGGGAGAGATTTCTGTTAAAAGGCACAGTAAAGTGAGTATCTGGATAGAAGATCTATCTATTAGATGGAACAAGAAATAGGCAGCCTGAGGAGCTTTTCAGGTAGAGATGAAAGTCACAAGTATGTGTGTGAAGTAAAAAGAACAGATCCATTCGTCTTTGTCTCTTTACACCTGTGCTGAATGCTAAGAGCCATCTGTCAAAACTGCATTTGAGGCAATAAAGTACACTTTGTTTATCTGGGAATAAATTAAGAGCCTCAGATGGGATTTCAGAAGAAGCGTGGTAAGTAAAGTTGATTCACCATCCACTCTGGCAGTTGTCCTTTCTGAGGAACTCCAAGAAAGGTTTTGATGGATTTTTTTCAGAGATGGAAGGAGAAAATATACAAGACATTTGAAAATCAGCCCTTCCATTTTGGTATTGTCTAATTGTTATGTTCTCCTTTCAGAGCAGACATATGTTATGTTTCTTAAGCAAGAGCAGGTTAACTGGATGTGGTGGGTTGGTCCTGTTTGGATGCCAGGCACTCATCAAAGCCTTCCTGTCACTCCACTCTGCAACTCAACAGGGGAGAGAAAATATAGTGAGTTCATGAGTTGAGATAAGGACCAGGGCAGATCACTCACCAAATACTGTTGCTGGCAAAATAGAGTCAGCTTGGGGATATTAAGTGAATTTATTACTAACAAAATCAGAGCAGGATAATGAGAAATAAAATAAATCTTAAAAAACACCTCTCCCCAACCCCTTCCTGCTTTCCAGCTCTACTTCCTCCCCCTCAGTGGGGCAGGGACATGGGGAATGGAGTTTATGGAAATTCATGACACATTATTCATTCCACTGCTCAGGGAGAGGAATCCTTCCTCTGCTCCAATGTGGGGTCCCTCCCACGGAAGAGAATCCTCCACAAACTTTTTCAATGTGTGTCCATTCCATCGGTTACAATTCTCCATGAACTGCTCCAACATGGGGCACTTTTCCACGGGGTGAAGTCCTTCAGGGACAGTCTGCTCCAGTATAGGTCCCTCCACAGGGTCACAAGCCCTACCAGGAAATCTGCTCCAGCATGGGCTCCTCTCTTCATGGGTCAGCAGATCCTTGCCAGGAGCTTGCTCCAGAACGGATTTCCCCAAGGTTCATAGCCCTCTTTCAGGCATCCACTTGCCCCAGCATGGGTGTCCTTCAGGGGCTTCAGGTAGTTCTCTGCACCACATGGACCTCCATGGACTGCAGGGGCACAGCTGCTTCACCATGGTTTGCACCACAGATTAAAGGGGAACCTCAGCTCTGGTGCCTGAAGCACATCCTCCCCCTCCTTCTCCACTGACCTTGGTGCCTGCAGAGCTGTTCCTCTCAGATGTCATCACTCTTCTCTGGTCTCAATTACATCTGCACAATAACTTTCTTTTCCTTCTTAAATATGGTATCACAGAAGTATTACTCTCATTTCTGACTGGCTCAGAACGGATCTGGTCAGCAACGGATCCATCCCAGACCCATTTGGCATTGGTTCTGCCAGACATGGGGGAAGCTTCTAGCAGCTTCTCACAGAAGCCACCCCTGTAGCATCCTCACTACCAAAACTTGGACAGGCAAACCCAACACGCTGGAGCTACTGGAGCTACTTGGGACTGTCTCACTAAGGGATGAGTTATTCTGGGAAGTAAAGAAGCTGCCAGATTTGGCACATCTTCCCAACATCACTGATGGGAAGAGTGTTTCTACATATAAAGCCAAGGAGTCTATTACTGAAAAGAGCAAAACACGCTTGCGAGTGTAGGAATCTTTCAGCAGACCAGTAAGGCCTCCAAAGATGATAAATTAAATAACACTAGTGGTTAGAAACACAGGGACTGTAAATTCATTGTTACCTAGGCTGTAAATAATAGGCAAGTTATTTAACTTTTATTCTTCTCTTGAAGAGAACCAGATAAATATTTTCTGTATTATCTAGAATATATTCTAAAAGTGTTTTTGTATTTCTCTGGAGATATGCTGTCTATATGCTAGGGATTTCTTCAGTCAGTGATCCAAAATGACAGTGAACTCTAAAACATCCTGTAATATATAAATAAGCAATTCCCATGTATCAAAACAAAACTCCAAGGCTGCAGAATGGACCCAGGACCAATAAAAGACCCATAAACTTTGTAATAAGAGAGTTTTGGGTGGGAAGAGAGATGAGAAATTGCTTGGAGAAAGAACTGAAGAGGAAAAAGTGCCTAATAAAAAGTTTGGTATTCATCCTCCTGGAAGCATGACCCTATAATTACAGTATAGATCTCAAATGAGCCAAGTTGAGTTTCTACCTCTTTCACAAACTTCTGGCACAGCCTTGGCTAATTAAACAAATAAGCAGGCAGAACAGTAGCCCTTGCCACTGCATAGGCATCTAGTTAGACTGTTAAAATTAGTTGTTTCTTATAACGCACAATTTGTTCCCTTTTATGCTTTTGTGTAGGACACAGCACAGTTGATGTAAAGGCTTTTTCTACCAGTAAAAAGCAAGGTGGGGAAGGAATTTATTGTGTCATGTAATTATTCAACCCTCTTGCTGGAATGAGAGTAGGAGCTTTTCTTCTAAGGGAAGATTTTACAGAATGACATGAAATTCTCAGAAAGATGGTCCTTGCCATCTCAGCATTGCAAATGAAAAGCAGAGGATTTGCACATGAAGTGGTAGGAGCAGCATATTGCTGGACCCTGCATGGAGAAGTGGCATGGACTAAGAGTATCCTGGCACCCTTGATCTGTTGTCCACTGTGTGATTCTGAGTATTTTTAGCAATCGTCTTGTGAGAGGACAGGAAATAAACTGTTGTTTGGCAACTTATGGTAGAAATTTCAATATACAGCATTAGCATAAACTAAGGAGCATGGATATTGAGCACAGAGGGAAAGAGAGTGTAAGGATTCCTGCCTTATCCTCAGTGATGACATTTCTCCAGTGTGAGATGTAAGTAGAATGAACCTGAGACTGCTAACACTACCTTAAATGCTTTTATCAGACTGACTCAATTAGGCTGACCCTGTCTAGGGTCTTGACACAAATTAAGAGTAGCTTCTGCTTATGTGACCCACACATAAACCTAGTAGGGTAGTTTGAGCTGTCATTCTGTTTTTCCTGTTTACAAAATTCCTGACTTTTGTAGCCTCTGGATACACATAATGGCTTTTCTTCTGTTTATTTAGCAGGGAAAAAAAAATATAAAAAACTGTCTTTATATACCTATTTATGCAACTTGACAACAAGAACTGATGCAACTAACCTCTTCTGGAGGAAGTATTGGTGCTCTACTGTCTACAGTCAATCAACACAGCTCATGATATTGGTACCTTACAACAGGTACATTTTGCTTTGGTCCTGTATGTGTTGTAATCACAGAAAAATACCCAATTTGTTATTTGTTGCTTTACTAATAATGTAATTTGCCTCATTAACACAAAACTCAACTCCATGGCATTTGTATGAATATTTCAGGTCTGACCATCTTCATCTGAGAAGCCTTAAAAATTGTAACCTGCCAAAAATAAAGTTTCAATTTCTGAACTTGAAATGGAAATTTAGTCCTATTGAGTCCCCTCTGCATTTAGTGTTTCAAATTACTTGAAATTTTGTCAGCCTGAGGACTAGGACAGAGAAATTCTCTTCTGGAGTATGCACTGATAGTCCTGCCACACGTAAAGTTTTAAAATGCAGTGCTTTTTCCATCTGTAAGAGGAGATGGGCAGTTTACAAAGCTGAGCACAGGAGATTCCCCACTCCTATATCTTGAGTAAGTTCTGGGGCTTAGAGTGATCAACTATATGCAAGAAGAATGTGTGTTATATTTTAAAAGTATGTTTATTTTTTTCAGTTTACTTTGCTACTGAAACTCTTTCACATGGCTTCATGACAGAGGTAAGACTCATGGTCAGAAAAGAGTTTACAGCATACTTAGGAAAGGGTGCTAAAGTATCTGTAGATCACCTTCACCAGTATGTCTTCTCAGTTCTGGACTGGTCCAGGAGATGAGAGGTCCTTGGTGATGTTTAGAAAACCCCATATAAATTACAGGCCAGCCTCTCACTTTAGAGTCATGAAATAGCCTCACAATATTATGTACAAAAAGCTTAACTGCAATGTTTGGGATTTGTTCAGTTTTCAGACACCATTCTTGACACAGTGGTTGTAACAAGGAGGCTGAAATGGGGCATTTGTATGGGGACAAGGTGTCACCAAGCTTTCATTAGTAATAAGTCATTATGTACTCCATACAAGCAAGTAAGTGCCTTGCTCCAAGGGGATTTTAAAGCAATCAGATTGTTTCAAAGGAGATCCTGGCCCATAATAGATAAGATTAAGTAGCAGATGGATTTTAGAAGAGAGAATAAATTGTACAAGCTGTCTCTTTTTAATCTTTCCAGATATCTCTAAAGTGGCTTTTTCAGCATGGGACAAATATATGAGGAGTGTATATGGCAGGGTGATAGTACAATACACTCTTCTTCTGTGTGACTTCACTCATGACTCTTGAACCCCAAGAAGTGTGTTGATAAATATTTATAGCCGATCATAGTCTTTTCCCTGTTCTACATGTATTCACAACTGCATGGGTAAAGAACAGCACAGATATTCACAAAGCCCAAGTCTTTCTCATCTGAGGAAAATAATCCCCTCAGACACCAAATACTATAGGAGATTTAATTCACACAGGTATCCATAGTGCAGAAGGAATATGCACAAAGACAGAATCGCTTTGAATTTTAGAGGAAACATATTTTATAAGGAGCTATACCCAAGATTAAACTTGCTTACTCTGAAGTTACTTTAGGTTTTAGTTGTAGATTTCTGTGAGATAAAAAAACTTTAGAACCGATTCATTCTGACATAGATCTGGTGATGCAAACATCCATTCCATTCCTGAATTGTGCATTAAATTTTGCATTTAAAAATCTCAGATTCCATCAAATCCAATCTTTTTGGGCACTAATTAAGAATAATTTCAAGCTTTTTTTTTTTTTTGGTTTTGTTTTGTTTTGTTTTGTTTTGTTTTTAATCAAGTGGCATTACAAGTGTAGCCTTTTGGTGAATTTGCAAGGTAGTTAATGCAGGCAGCTAAAGCTTGAATCACTTTTTCTTCCTCCCTTTACTTGTACCCAATATAGTGTCTCAATTCAGATGCCTTTTGGCTTTTCTCCCCCATCTGAAGATCTTGTGGACTTAGTAACGAAATAGACACCTGACATATTTTTCCATGAAGTGTTTTTAAAATGTTATAGGAAGGCTTTTAATTTTTGAGAAACTTTTTATTTTCTTAATTTCCTTAGAACCCCATTTGCTGAGTTTCACTTAGGCTCTACAAGACTTAGTCATAAACATGGTCCTGTCACAATACTCCCTCATTTATCTGCTTGAGTCATGCTGACAGAGATTCCAGTTAGACTGATGAATGTATAGGAGAAAAAGAATCAGGAGGACTGTAAGAGACTATGGAGCTCAAAACTAGATTTCAAAAGCCAACAATTTTTCTAAGCAGATTTGTTGGTTCTTCAAGTTGCAAGACTCTTTAACATACCTATTACAAAAAAGAAGGGAATAATTTTGCATGTAGAAAATATGATAGAATGTTCCCTTGGAGTCAAAAGAAGTTAGATTAAAACCCCTTCAAATGCTATCTTCTACTTGTTTTTAGTGCAGATGAAAATTTTGAGAGTTTTTTTGTTATGTGAGTTGGACGCATGCCGTTGTCACCTAGTGTTCCAAAACACTTGTATAAGACAGTAATTAATGCAGATTTTGTTTCATATTTTGCTGTTATTTTAGTAGGGCAATATATTGTTCATACCACTGAAATGAACACAACCGTTATGGCTGACAGGCATCATGCTGTGTCAGCTTTCTTCCCACACTCAGGTCTCCGAATCTGCTTGCACAGCTGCTTAATTCTATTCAAAAGGAAATACTTAGATCCACAATATCTGTGGTTTTCCAAAAGCTACTAAAAGTCACAAACTTACTCTTAATTCTGCCATATATTTGGAGGATGAATAAGGAGGTTAAGCTGCCTCATGTGATAAGCTCAATAGAAAGATTTGCAAGACCAGAATAATGCAAATCAATGTTACCTTATACCAAAGGAGTAATGTAAAGAGGATGTATAACTTGAACCCATAATCCATTCAGCCATCGATATTCCAAGAAAATTATGTTCCTGCAAACATCCACTTGAATATAAAAAGCTGTTTGGTCCAGGATTTTTTGTTGTTGTTTATATTGATGGAGTTTTGCTCCCATTACTGTTTCTCCAGTCTCTTTTCATATGCAGAGACCAGTATATTTGCATATGCAGTCGACGATTGTGTATGGACTGGGGTTTTTTTCCCCCATTATTGATATGCCAGAGGTTTTTAAAGATACTTCCATGCAAGAAAGAAAAAGAAGTAGTGATGGTCCCACATCAGAGAATTCAGACAAAAAATCTGTAAATAATCCATAACATAAAGTGAGTTTGCTGTTTGGCAAATGCTTGCAGGTAATGATTGTTTCCATAAAAATCTGGATCTGCTTATGAACAGGAAAGTAAAAAGCTACATTCATTCAGATAATTCACAGTAGCATTTTTACAGAGATAATAGAAAGTGTCATTATCCTTGAAAGAAACTGCAATAGGTGTGGTACTTTCTTGACGATATTAACTGTTATGTATTGCTCTCAAACTTTAGGAGCAATAAAATTTTAACAGATCGGGAAGTTAAAATAAATATCCTCTGTGGCCAGATGTAGGTCAGAAGTACATAAAAAACCAAAGCAAGCCACTCTGATTTTACAAGATCAACAAATATCCAGTAATTACAGAAAAAATACTTAGATAAATTGCAAAAATTCATCAAATCTGAAATGGTAAGCTTCCAAGGCCCTTTTTTTTCTGCAGTTAAAAAAGAACCAAACCTAAATAAAATATTAGAATACTTTTTCATGCAGCAAATTCTTCATTTTCAACACTGTTAATTTTTCTTCTGTCAGTTAAAAGCAGACAGATTTTATTTTCTGGTAATTATTTAAACAAATTAAAATTGCCTAATTACTTGGTGTTGAGGCTAATTGGTTATTAATGCATTGTTATTAATACATTTCCCCCCATAAGAGTATATAATGTGGTGTCTGTTGATCTTTACATAGACTTCCCCCATTGTTCTGAATAAGATATTCCATCACTTATGCATGGTAGTAGTAATTAATGAGATATATTAGATAAACAACAAACCAGCATAGATAGTTTGTTTCTTTAAATAAGGCCTGAAATGAAGCAAGGCATAAAAACCATCTAGTTACCAATCTTCTTACCTGTGGCAGTTTTTCATGCATGAGTTGTGCATAGTTTGGATGGAGCTTTTCCCCTGTCTTAGGAAAATTTTACTTTTGAAATGTGCTTTCCAGTTAAATGGAGCTAACATCCAAAGTTTAAATGTAGAACTATTTCCACGCAATTATCAATACCTTAATTTTTAACACTTTTTTTTGTTTCTTGGATTTTACCTTGCCTTTCATCATATTCTCAGAGCAGTATTGCATGTGCTTCTGAGAAGCATAAAGCCATTATTGCAAGCCTCAGGACACTGGAGGTATTCCTCACTGAGCATCAAACAGTAGTAATTTAACTTTTATATACTGTTTGACCATAGTAGCAGAATAGGTGAAACTCCTCCCTGTGAATGAGCTGAAAACAGTCTGCTTGTTACAGAGCTAGCTCAAATTCTTAACTCACTCAAAAATCTAAATAGTGAAATAGAGAACTTTGATGACTAAGTTCTCAATTTTTCACAGTCTCTGAACAGGGAAGAAAAACGGAAAGAAAAAAAACTGTTGGTTTTCTTTTTAAGGATGGTTCAGTGAGATGAACAACTCTAATCCAAAAGCAACTTTAAATTTGGTATGCAAGTGTCAAATGCAACCATTATAATTTAGTGAATGGTTGTTGAAAAGATCCAGCTCACCAAAATATTCATGAATATCATGGACTTTCATCTTGTTGACGAGTGGCTTGATATATGCAAATTTCTTGATTATGTTCTATCGCTTCAGAAAATTTTCAGGAAGTAACAGTTTTGTAAGCATCCACCCATGCTTTTAATTTCTTACAAGAGGGTGGAAGCACAGAGAAAATGATGTAGTTCATCTTCCCTTCTTCTCACAAATCAAAAAGCCCCCTTACCCTCAGCCACTCTCAATGTGACTGCCTGGATACTCCAAAGAATGAAGAGCACTGAAAAAAAAATTGCAGCAACATCAGGGGGAAATGGAGCATTAATTTAATTCTGTGTTTGTTTATTTCAGAGTTTATTGTCAGTGTGAGTTAGAACCAGGAAATTGTCTTAAGAGATCTGTCTATTCTGATTATATCAGAAAGAGTAACTATATAATACAGATAAAAATGTTGTTTTAAATATATGTTTAAAGGGAGTAAAATGCTGCTTGTTTTTATGGGAGAACACCTTCAAAAAAGTGTTACTTGCATTGTGTTGACCATGGGGAAAAATGGACACAAAATGACATTCAGCAAACAGTGATTTGTTTTCCCTTGGGTCCTGTCACCCAGGTGAATGCCACTGATAATGCTATGTGTCTTTGAAGTTCCACATCAGAATCAGAGAATTTAATTTAATCTGGAAATAGATATGAGAAAGCATGTTGAAACCAGGAGTAAGGGACATTTGTTATCTTGTCATACTTGTAATAACACCACATGCTATAGAGTGCAGAGCACCATGTGGTCCTCAATGGTCCCCCTGGCTACTCTTGGCAACCTAAGCAGCATCTGTCAATCATGGGATCAGTAAGTCCTCCGACACTACATGAAGAAGGAAGTTTAGTCCTGGCAGTGAGAACTGGCACATCAAGAAGTTCACAGCAATGTTCCCAGGGACATACTTGATTTCTGTGGCTGTGCTCAGTCCAGACCCGACCCAGCGTAACTCTGCAGCACAAGCAGATTACAACAGATTATAACAGTAAACAACAGTGGCTCTCACTAGGAGGGTTTGTCAGTCAGCGCTGCCCATTAGTGGAGGCAGAGGCAAGGAGCATGAGATGGAACCCCAGGTAGAGGAGGGGAAGTCTGGGATATGGAATGGGACTAGGAAGGAAGGAAGGAAGGAAGGAAGGAAGGAAGGAAGGAAGGAAGGAAGGAAGGAAGGAAGGAAGGAAAGGAAGGAAGGAAGGAAGGAAGGAAGGAAGGAAGGAAGGAAGGAAGGAAGGAAGGAAGGAAGGAAGGAAGGAAGGAAGGAAGGAAGGAAGGAAGGAAGGAAGGGAAGGGAAGGGAAGGGAAGGGAAGGGAAGGGAAGGGAAGGGAAGGGAAGGGAAGGGAAGGGAAGGGAAGGGAAGGGAAGGGAAGGGAAGGGAAGGGAAGGGAAGGGAAGGGAAGGGAAGGGAAGGGAAGGGAAGGGAAGGGAAGGGAAGGGAAGGGAAGGGAAGGGAAGGGAAGGGAAGGGAAGGGAAGGGAAGGGAAGGGAAGGGAAGGGAAGGGAAGGGAAGGGAAGGGAAGGGAAGGGAAGGGAAGGGAAGGGAAGAAAGGAAAGCTAAACACAAGAGGTTACATTTCCTGAAAACAGGGAGTGAAGCCAATTGCATTAAACTGAACAGACTGGCTTTTAACACAGTGAAGGCTTGCTCACAGGGTCTCACTACCCTCTTTAAAGTGCTTCCTCCATGTCTATACACACTAGTGTCCTGATGTAAAGCATCCTATTCCCCAGAAGAGCAAGATATTACTTCATTCCTAAATATTCCAGCATTAAACATTTTTTAATATATGTATATGTGTGTGTGTGTGTGTGTACATATATATATATATATATATAAAAATTGGATAAATCATCCATGTGAGTTTGCACTGGAACAGCAGAAGGCTGTGAGACTTCCGAGAGTTAGAAAGTTAGATTTGGAAAACAGCAAAATATGTCTTTATACAGAAAAAGTACATTAAATATGGGACTTCCATTGTCTTTACCCATTTTGATGTTCACCTAATTTTCATGCATCTTTTAAAAAGTCAGTCTTGCACCCCCAAAATGGACTAGCCCATCCCCAAGGTGTTTTAAGAAAATGAGAGAAGAACATCGCTCTAGTGCACAGCACCTTTCCCTGCTTGGCTTTCTTGATTAAGATCCTCTGATAAGTCCTTATCTGCTCTGTAGCAGCAGTCAGAAAGCTGATTTTCTTCAGGAATATAGTACAGCAAAGTTTCTATCTGAGGAACTTGTCATTTTCTCCCTAAAATGAACTACAAAAGCAATAAAAAAAGAGAAAGTTTAAGTATCCGATATCATCCACAATTAACTTGTAGATGTTTTGGTTGATTCTGGTGTTGCAGATACATCTCTTTAAATATTATACACAGGGGCATATTTTCCTTCTCTTTCAACTTTATTGCTGTCCCATTCCTGCAAGTTCACATAACACCTACTTCCTATGCTCCATAAATATTGTTCTTTCTTTCACCTTTTTCATCTCTCATTCCTCAGGAGTTCTTTGGCAGGGAGCTCTAGTGGATGCTTTTCATTCATCTTTCTGGGTGTGTTTATGGATCATTGTACTCAGCCTGCCTTACCATATCAGGTCTCATGAGGCCATTCATTCTCATCCCCTTAAAAGACTCCACAAATTAAACAACAGCTGTCTATAAATTAACACTTTTAAATTACTTCTGTTCACACATTCCAGCATATTCTTCTTTGCTGAAGACTTCAGGACAAATCTCAATGGTTTGCCTGCCTGAACAAGTTACCTGTCTTTTTCCTATAACTCCCCCTCACAGCAAGGTACCACCAGTAAATAACACCACCCCACCAGAAATTTCTCTCAAAAAACAAGCCAGTGCACTTTCACCAAGGTTTCTGCAAAACAGATGCTTAGAAAGAAACCACAATAAATGTTTTATGAGAGCAGCATAACTAACTGATTTCATTTTGATAAAATCAGACCATTATGAATGTAGGTTTGTTTTGTTTTCAGATCAGAGCACATACAAGCAGAAAAAGGTCTACAGTACTCAAATAACTCTGCGTGAGCGGATTTCAGATGGACAGACAGAAAAAGGTATAAAAGGAAGGAGCTGGACTAAAAAAAAATACAATTTTAGTTTCCCCTTAGGTGTGTAAACCATCTCCACAAATAGAACTCCTGATTTGTCCACTTTCCATTGACAGGTTTAAAGTGAAATCCATGTAATGACTGGTCTTCCTCATGTTGAACTAAAAAGGAAAAATAGCAATGAAAATATTTTTAATTACTGACCTTGGGGGGGGGGGGGAAAGATCTAATATGCTATACACCACATATAAACTCTGAGGGACACTAAACAACAAACAGGCTGCATTCATACCATGGAAACTGCACAAAGCAATTATAAAGTAATAAGCATGCCTCGTTGAGAACTGCTTTGCAACAGTATCTCTGTTCAAATTCCCACATTCTTGCTCTGGACAGGCTTCTTTCTTCTAAGGAAAAAATATTGAACAAGCATTAAAGAGTTTTAAAAGAGGTATACGTCAGGGTTAGAGTGCAACAGGCACTGTTTCAGATATTTTAGAGGTTGCAGGTACTGTAACTAAGTGTTTCTAAGAGAAGCATAGCAGCCACAACACCAATGGAAAGGTACTAAGCAGTCCCATGTCACTTTATGCTGCTTTCTCTTGACCATCAGGCTCTCAGATGCGAAGCACGGTCTATCTCTTTCATCAAGGCTCATCATGACCTCCTGCAGGGGTTTTGTTTGCAGGCTTATATGAAAGAAATATGTTATGATGTGCATGGACATCAAAATAATGTGAAAAAGGTTAAATTCATTTACAGTTTGGGCCAGAAATCCTGAGTGACCTTTAGTTTAATTGGGATAACTTTATTGTTCTCTATTGACATTGATGGCAGCATAGCTGTTCATAGAATGTAATTTGGGTATGGTGAAAGGTGTTTCAAAGGATCCAAAACATATTTCATTCTTGCACTTCCTGCAATAATGATTTTGCAAATATGTTACTTGATCTTACTGTTTGTCACTGCAAACTAACTCTCGAGCCACAGTCAAAACCAGAGAACAAGAATGAACATCAGCACTTTCAGCATTTTGAGCCCATGCCATGTCAATGGACATACTCAATCAGAATTCAAATCTGAGGCCAGGAATATACAGGGTAATAATTCATGGATTTCACAAGAATTTAAAGAAATAATACAAAAGAAACCAGTAGCCATTTTTTAGAAAGTGTTGCTTGGCTTTCCAATGAAAGAAAAGTTAGTTGGCAGGATTGAAGGATCACACCTAGGCAATGGCTGTCTCCAAGCCAGAGCAGCTATAAAAGGTTTCTACTTCAGGAAAGAAAATCAGAGTGACAGACCTTGCACTGAATACATCACCAGTTTAAGAAAATGTTCTTATGGACAGTTAAGCTGATGTTCACTGAGCAACAAGTAACCAGAGAATGGGCCTGACCTGAAACCACCTGTAATAATGGTGAACAGCATATGTGACTGAGCATCAAAGATGCCAAATGACAGTGCCAGCACGAATAATGCACTATGACAGAAGGGAGTGACCTAAATATTTTTTAAAGATCCTCTATTAAGTAATGAAAAACTAGAAAATGGCTCAATTATAAGACTTCAAACAAAACAATAGTTGATTTTTGTATGTTGTCTTTGGAATCACAGCTGTTAATTACTGTTTTCAGCACTGCAAAGTGCCTTGATTGTAGCAGAAGTTAATATTCATGCACTGCCAACCCACCTATTTAATTATGAAAGAAAAAGAGGTCTTCTGTGAAGTGATTTTACGCAAGGTAGTTAAAATGAATGGTACGAAATATCAGCACTGGTAGCACCAGCAGATGCCAGGATTCATCTTTCATAGCTTAAGATGTCAAGAAATTAGGTCTCTGAATCTAAACTAAGCACCTTCAGCTTGTGTTACAATCAACAGGATTAAAAAAAAAACCACAACAAAAAAAACCCCACACAAACTCTGTCCAAGTAAAATTCATCTAAACTGTCTTACTTATCTGCCTTGAGCATTATCACAAATGAATGTTTTAAGTCATTCAAAAGATGAAATCCTTATATCCCACAGCTACATGAAAGAAAATTCTGGACTGTTTCACTATAATTAATGTATCAGTGCATAAGTAATAATCTCTGTTTTCACATTAATCTACTATATTTTAATTTATTTTAATAAATACTTACTTGACATTTATGGTTTTAAAAGCTCATGATAAAGAACCAGGGAAAGCTTGTCTACAAGATCTTCCAGAGTGCCTCTCCTTCTTTTGCAATACTTTTTGTGAAAGTAACATGAAACAAATACCATTAGTTTTAAAAAACTAAAGTATTACCAGACAACTCACAAAATGCCTAAGAGTAAAGCATAAGAGTATTTTGGAAGAGAGAAGCTGGAAATATGCTTGACTGTGCTGTACAATATTCATTATATTAAATAAGACTGACAGTTAAACAGAAGACATAAAATGTTTTCTCAAAATGAGCTTGTTAGTCTTCCTGCCTCAATTTCCATAGTCACACCATTTTTTATTAAATACTGGGAAAATTAAGAATGTACCTTATATGATACATATAAAATATGCTATAAATTCTATAACAGAATACTTTCCCACCAAGAGTGAAAGAAAAATACATTTCTGCTGGCAAGTGATTTATGAATAGTTAAGACCTTGGGTTAGGCAAGGATATATCATAAACTCCTACCTTCTCATATTCTAGTAGACAGAAATAATATTTACTTTCTCTGTGATTTAAAAAATTACTAAAGGGCTTGAAAGCTCCTAGTGCTTTGTCAGTCTAACTGTACACTATAGTAAGTCTATCATTTCAAAACCCAAATGTGAACCTGCTTATACTCACCATCACAATTCTATGCTTAAGGAACTTAGAAGCTTGAAAGTTTATTGGAATCCTCTACACTGATGTGCATTAGATGTGGAATACCAATTATTAAATCTCTTACATTCTGATGTGGTTTTCAATTATGCGAAAGGTATTTAATCCCTTTGGTATTTCCTTTATTACTACTTGTGACTGTATATTATGCACAGTGAAATTGAAACACTTCACTCCACTCTTACATAATTTTCTTTTCATTTCTGCTGCTGTTGTTACCTGAGGCAGAGATGTAAACATATGAAAGACTACCTTAGGCTTGTCACCAGCAGTTGCCACACTTCATTCCTCTTCCATACAAATATGTACACACACATACCTTTGAGGGCTTAATCGCTGATATCTAATGCACAGACACATATCAATGCACATCCCGAAAAATCAGCTTTGCCGAATTTCATTTGCACAGCAGACAGAACATCAGGCAATCCAAAGACTGACTACATTTATTCTACAGAGGAGATATATTTGTGCATCTGGGACATGAGCTTACTCAACGTGGTTGAATACAGTTGAATAGTTTACCAGTTTCTCTTGTGGGTAAAAATTAGAAGCCAATGCCACAAAATAATCAGTGTAGTAGACAAAAAGTGACTTTTTTTATTCATGCCTCTGCTAATCTTGAGCATTCCAGTATGTAAACTAAGCCTTTTCAAAACATTATCTTATAGCAAGTCATTCATATAAATTAGGAATATATAAAATTAGTGATCATAATTTACAACTCTATTTATTCCCCAAAGCCACCTTTAGAAAACCAGATTGTAATGAGGTGAAGAGTAAGAAATCAAAGCTGATGGATTATGTGATATGAGGTGGTAGAGCAAAAACTGAATACACTGGACTTTGTAAAAATTATAAACTGCTTTGTCTATTTATTCTATAATCTAACATTTAAGTCTATTTATTGCTGTTTTATGACTGATATTTTCCCTTTATAAAACTTAGCCTATTACATATGTATATCACCTTCCTACATTCTTTGCTTATGTTCAGAAACCAAAACCTTCTGACTGTTACATTTTCACCACTGTAAAGATATTCTCACCTGATCAGCAAGAGTTGTTTCCTGTATTAGTGATATGCTCACAGTTCTGCCTCCTTTGTTTGTAGAGCTTCTCACTGAAACTGTTGTATCTGTGTGGAAAGAAGTTTTCATTGCTTCATATTGCAATATGGCCCTTCGTGTTTGTGGATGAAGATGTAACAGAGTTCAGGAAACCATTTTTATTTCTGTTTCTTTGTACACAGCACCTGGGAGATGTGGAACAAATAAGAACGTGCAGGATTCTGCAAAGCCACCTGCTTCACTCCTAGCTTATTTCAGCCAGGAGTGCAATTGGAAGAGGCTGGTCCCATTCCATTTTCCCCTTTCATCTTCTGCTGCACGTATGTGCCAGCGGATGGCGCATCTATTTTTTACTTTAAGTCCAGTGTATGCTCACATATACAGCCACTTCTGGTGTTTCCCTTCTCCCACACACACCTGGGGAGCATGTAAGGGAGAATCTGAATTTATACATTCCATATATAAATTTTACTTACTGTAAATTCATCCAGGGACAAACAAAAACCTTGAGGCTTTTACAGAAATCAGCCAACAATTTCTGGGTTTTTCTCACTTCTATGTGAATCAACACATATAGCGAATCACAATCATTATAACAAAAAGAACTTTTTACATTCTTTCTTCCTGAAGGTTGTAATTTCCAGGGACTTTGGGAACAGAAGTCAGGTCTTTACCCTGCACTGTTTTTTTGGTGAAGGGATGGCCTGCTAGATGTGCTCACTGGAAATCAAATGATACTCAGTTGTGTTTCAGGGTTATTTGAAAGTTGAATACTTTTCTGAGGAATTGTTTCTGCAGTGATTGCCAATTTTCTGCTTGAGAGGTTTGTGATCAAATAGTTTCTGGCAGGAGTTTTTGTTGAGTTCTTTCAACTGCTGGTTTTCCGAGGACACTTGCTAGTAAATGTTCAAATTTCTTCTGCTGTTTCTATTAACATTTACAGAACAAATTTCAGCACCTGCTAGAAAATGTGAAGCACTGACAACACACAGATTGAGACGGTGTGGGATCAGCTGTGGCAGGAAATTATAAACAGGGTACTTTAACTACACGGAAGAAGATAAAGGTACAAGTCCAGTGACAGATGCTAAATAATTTAACATTAAAAAGAAAAGGTTTATATTAAACTGGCTTCAAAAGGGACCCAACTGGCTAGTAAGACACATCTGCCCCAAATATCCTCCCAGGGTGAGATAATTTCCAATGCAATTTTCAAAAAGTACATGCTGAGGTCACTTTTAGACATCTGAGCATAGCTGTTATAAAACCAAATCTAAATTAAAATATTTATGCTGAGATGTGCTTGTGAAATCAGTAGTAACTGAAAATCCACAGTTAACTTGGCACCCAGCAGGCATAAAAAAGCTTGCATAAGCTGGAGGAGTCAACATGATGTGAGACTCACTGAATAACCTGGCACTTATGTGGGGCAAAATTATAATAACTATTTGATTCTTCTGCTGCATGCAGCAGAAGGTTGAGTAAATGAGTCACACTTAAGTTAATACTGGACATAAAAATAAGCCATTAAGAGGCCATTCCTATATCATTTGCATTTACAAGCAAAGCTGTTTTAAAACACACACACTTAGAAAATTAAGACTCACTGTGGACACTTGAGATAAGGTGAAAAACGCAGTAGTTACCATTATTCTCTTGAGATAATCCCAGCAGTTGAGAACGTGGGATGGTCATTATAGCGACAAGCAAGGAACTTTATTCATTGTGGATTCTTCTTTTTGTCATTTGTTTTAAATTGGTTTTGGTGTTCTTCCTAATTGAATGTAATGCTTGTGAGAGTTGGGCTGAGAGAGTTGGAAAATTAAGTCCAATATGCTCATTCCTGAAATCAGCAGAGCAAAGGCTGAAACTGTGCAGCCTTGCCCAGCTAAATATGCCCTCTGTGTTGTGAGCTGAGGAAGAAACCATTAATGTAAATCCTAAAATGCTCATGATCCCTCCGATGCAAATAGCTTATTCCAGCTGCTGCATTAAAACCATGTATTACTGGGTAAATATAGGTTTAATTCACTTTCAGAATCAATTATGTCTAACCTAGAGATCTATCTGTAAATCACTGACTATTATTATAATTGTCAGCCTTATCTATATTATTATTATCACTCCATTCAGAGCCCACAGACTACTTTGTGATAAGGTATGTACTGTGTGTATTTAGAAAGAGAATATATGGGTTATAAGGCAGTTAAATGCCACCCTGACCCAATCCCATCAGATGTCAGAAGCTAAGCAGGGTCAGCCCCAGTTAGTACTGGGATGGGAGTCCTCCTGGGAATACCAGGGGCTGTAGATTCTAATCCTGAGGACTTCACTGTCACCATCCAAACTCACTTGGCCATGGCAGATGAACCTTAGGAGTTAAAGGGTGGGGCCAGTTCCACGCACACTGTGCCTCACCTAAAAAATCCATTTCACAGGCTCAAAAGACACACCCACGTGAATAGAGCCTTTCCCGAAATCTTTGTTCGCAAAGCCTAGCCATGATGATGACATAGATTATGGTAAAAGACAGACTCAGCTCTAGGATGGACTAAGGCCACAGTTAGGAATTCTGTACGCAGAAAACCCATTATGCACCAGGGGGCGTCCTTTCTCAAATGGTTATGATTTTCTTACATGAGCTAGGTAGGGAACAGATGAAGCAGGATCATCTTACAGAAAATTCAAAATATAAACAAAGTGACTTGCCAGCACATTTTCTCTTTTCTGTCCATGTGCAACTCTACTTTATATTGTGTACTGTGATCCTTCTAACATGGCAAAACCTGACTCATGGGAAGCTCTGGTTAGACTTGAATGACACAGTCTACCTCCCTCTGCTCTCTTCTGTCCTACAGTCCCTGCTGGTAAGATTTTGTCACCCTCTATGGGTAGTCTCCTTGGACAGAAGAAACTCAGTGTCTTAATTGGTTTTGCACCTTACTCATATATATTCTTTCTCCATTCCTTTTCCAATGCACATTTTCTTCCTCTCCATGCCAACATTGCCATAGAAGACTGAAAAAAAAACCCTTACCACCATTTACTGCTTGTTGTTTCTGCTCCCTAGTTGTTTAAATAGTTTCTGGACTCACACTATTGAGAGATATATCTGAATTTTCTTATAGCCGTCACTTACTCAAAGAATTTAGCTTCAGCCTTGCAGTTTTTTGCAGGAATCTGTAGTTAGTGTTTGTAATCAATTTCCACACCTTTGAGTAACTCTGTCTTGATTTGTTCAGAAGTAATACTTACAATTAGTACAATATCCTAAAGAGACCATCCACCTTACTGCACCTAACACTTTTTCAATATATGGTATGCACTGTTTCTAACTCTTCATTCCAGATTTTTGCCTTAGCCAGATCAGATAAAGACAGTTACAGAATCACAGAAAGTTAGATCACAGAATCACAGAATCAATTAGGTTGGAAAAGACCTCTGAGATCATTAAGTCTAACCTATGACCTAACATCACTATGTTGACTAATTAATGGATTAACTAACCCTTAACCAATTAATGAGTTGACATAATAACACATTTGCATTGTATCTTTTTCAAGTACTGTTTTTTCAAATCTAAACGAGAGGAAGGATGACACATAAATGCTAAGAGATAATTAGTGACAGGGCAAAGACAGGCAGAGGACACTGAGCTTTTCCAGCAGGAGAGCAAACATTGCTTTCCAAATAAAGGCTGGGCAGTATTTCAATTAATTCTTCTCAACATTCAAAAATCTGTTCAAAATAAGCCAAACAAGAAAGCACAAGATCACAGATGGGTATGCTTACTACCTCCTGCAACCTTCTCAACAAAGCTATCAAGGCTAATGGCAGCGTTATTAGGAGAATGCAAATCAAAGGCAATCCCTAGAGCAATTTATAACCAGTCAGCAAGAGGGAATGGAAGCTGGTCTCTGAATAATAACACCTTGTCAGATGGGAATAATGATGAGAGAGACTCAGGTTTGCAGTTTGGTGGTTAAGACAATGTGTCAAGACACCCTACATTTTCTTCACTGGTTCCCTTTTAAAGTCCTATGTCTTTATAAATGAGTAAGTCAAAGATCAGCCCCTGCTGATTGGGATATAGACCCTTGCAGGTCTGACTGCTGCAGAGCGCCACTAATTCTAAATTACTGCTTTTGAACTTGATGTTGGGAGTCATGGTTACAGCACCATGAATGAATCATAGGGCTTTGGAGGAGAGCACCTGTGAAGTCTATTGTAATTCACATACTAGAGGGAAAAAAGAGGATATGCTGTATGCCATATTTGCCTTAATTAATTTGGTATTATGCCACCAGTCATGTGAACAAGAAAAATAAGCTTCTTAATGACAATGATTTTCTAATAAAACAAATCAGATACACATTCAGTCATTCAGTCCCTCCGGGAACATGGAGACAGGTGCCCTAAAATCAGCTATTGAAAACTAATGGTAGTTTCTTGCTGAATCAGACTAACTTATTCAAAGTATAAGTTACAATGTTAGCCCTCTGGCATATTCTGAAAAAGTATTTTAGTTTTGTGCATAATAGAAGTATTCACAGCTTTAATCTTAAGGATTGAGATGGGGTCTATAGCAAATGGAGGACTCACCCCGTAATCTCAAGCATAACAATAAATATCTCTGTGTCAGGGCATTAGATTTTAGAAGATTGCCAATTTTACTTTTTTTTTTTTTTAATTCTGTAAGGCTTTCTCTTTCTTACGTTACTGAACCAAGAGCTTCTTCTGCGAAGTTAAAACCCCACCCTGTTACATGCCATGAAAAGACAGGGAATTGATTTTTTTTTAAATATGACTTTTACTATACCTTTTTTTGGTCTTTCTGAAGCATCCTACAGGACATGTGTAACAGGGTTATTAGTAGCCAGTGAACCCAAAATCATAGAATCAGTTATGAAATGATACAAGAGTTTGTTGTACTCCCATGTATACTATACTCCCCACCTTCCTGTATACACCATAAAATTTAAATTCAAGAATATGTTTACAGAATTTTTACTCAGATGCATGTAAAATACCTATAACATCTTTGTGTATTTTTTTCACCCAGGGACAAAGCAGATGAGATCTGTGATGTCTGCCAGCTATAACCATTGGCAAATGCACATCTTGTAAATGCATACCTCGGCAACACCACAGTACCATGAATATTAGCATTTTCTCAAGATAATTTGTGCAAAGGTAATTTTTTGTGAATTTGTGATTTTCAGTTCTTGAAAAAAAGTTTGTCTTGTGATACAATGGTGATGTTATTTTCCAAAACAATGTTAACGCTCAACTTCTTCAGTCACCCTCGTAACCCAACACAACAGTTCTGGCTGGATCACTTGTGTCTGGTCTGTACTGGCTGACATGCAGAGGCTGCCAGCAGTCTCTGACTGTTTAAACACAAGAACAGCTAGCAGTGGCTGTATAAGGCTCCCTAGCACCCCTAGCCCCCTGCTCCAGTTATAACTTCAAATCAGCATTCTGCCACCTGTGCTGAACACCTGATAGGATGTGGTGCCACATCTACCATGTCAGACCTGATAAAAGTGAGGTAAACCTCTTCAGGGAGCAGGATCTTTTTCAAATTCCCAGATATCCAAGAAGTGTTAGACTCTGTCACATGAAATAGAATCAAAGCCCAGCCCTGAATGGGGATACTTCTGCAGGAAATGATGTCACCAATCTATCAATTACTTCTGGACATCCTTCCCAGTCGTCTTCAGCACCTCATTTGTACCCTGGGAGGACTGCTGAAGGGATAATCATTCCTTACCCTAGGCCATTCTGGCACTGTGCAAAGGAAGGCAGTGACAGCTGCTGGAAGTTTATTGACTATCACAAATCCTTAGTTATCAGCATTTACTCAGGGTTTTAAAGCAGTCTCTCAAGTCTGTTCTATATGGATACCAAAAAGTATATGTGCTCTTTCATAAGTTTAACCAGCAATCAATCACTTGCACTTTAACCAAGTGCTGTTCACATACAGTTTGTTTAATGACATTTTGTCCTAAAACCACCTGCTGCCCCTCACCACATGCAGGTAAAAACTGAAATGCTGCTATTATTACTAGATTATTGCTATTGCTAAAATATTAATAGAATATTTATTGCCAACTCTACCTCTTTATTATCAGATCTAGGAGTGATTTTGTAGAGATGAAAACAGTCTCACTGACTTGAAATTTAGTACTACAAAGAGGTAATAACACCCAAAGACTGTTCAATTTTTAAAGAAGAAAAATCATATGTAGCCATTATTTATTTACCAATACAAAATAATACAGGCACTTTTTAAAATGTTTTAAAAATGCAACAGTAGGATTACAAGTGCACAGAATTGGCAGTGATCCAGACAGATCTTCTGGGAGATTCAGTGAGAAAAAAAGCAGACATAATTGTTATCAGGCTACTTTTCTTTTTCTTACACAATGTGAGTCCTCCAGAAATTTTGTCTACAGAACTTTTGAAATTCCTGAGAAGTGGCTATTGCCTCAGTGGAGCAATAGGATCCATTGTAAGAATAATTGAGAAAGCTGTAGTAGTTAATATGGAATTGCAACCCTTCAACAGCACTAACTTTAACAGGAAAGTTTCCAGTCCAGAACTTGGTAGCTCCCCTGAGTATAGCTGTGAAGGATATATGTTTCTCCAAGTACTGCTATTTGATGCAAGTCTAGCTTCCAGCCAACCCCATCAAGGCATGCCTTACAGGTCTTAAATACTACATCAGAAACACCACTCTGTGGCCATAAAATTTATATATTCTTTACTTTTTAGAGGAAAAAAAAAAAAGGGAAAAAGACTGTTTTTTCATACTGCAGATTCCAGCAAGAATCTGACTTGTTTGGAATTGTTACTGATCTCTGTTTTGTGTATGCAGAACAGGGCTTCTAATTCAAGAAATCAGAACTCAGCCATAGCAAACCTTTTGTGCTAGACAAGATATTCCTGTAGCTTTATTTAATGGCATGAGATAATAAGAACCTTAATTTGAAGATATTTTCTATAACTTCATAATTTTCTTAGAATGCCTTATCCTATCTCACATTGTTATTTTCAGTCAGGACATATTTAAAGTAGATCTTGAAACAACAGCTGTACACAATCAAGCCATGACCAAGAAAAACACCTTTCTTTGTCCTCTCTGCATCCTGACGTTTCCTAATAGGATTTTTAAAATCCAAAGTCCACATATGAAGAAGGAACTATTTACAGAAATAGCAGAAAGATTCATGAATAAAGGAAAGAATCATAATAATAATTCATCCACTGAAGGTAAGAGAAATCGGTGAGCCCTGAGATTAGCAAAACAGTTTTTCAGACTAACATAAGGAAAGCTCTTGAAGGAGAGTATTATTGTAATCATCATCTTCATTAGTAAGGATTATAATGATTTAATAATACTTCTTATTTAGAAGAATGGAGAGGCATCTAGGAATCAAGATACTATTGTATTAGACATGATGTAAAAGTAAATAAATGTTAATGCCAGACATGAGAAATATATCTATACTGCTAAACAAAAGGGACCATGAAATAAGACTGAACACCATATCCCTCATTGTATGTGGATGGATATGCCTCAATTTTTGAAGTACATAGGTTACAAGCACTCTTCTACAGAATGAGGGAGAGACATTGATATTCAGATCGTGTTGTAGACCCTGAAATCATTTGACCAAATAAACTGGCAGTGGAGGGCCTGCTAGAAAGTTGACCTTACAATAAGGAGAGTTTTATTCATATTGAATCTCATTTACTGACAAGACGAGGCTGGTGAAGGGACTTGATCACAAGTCCTGTTGGGAGAGGCTGAGGTACCTGAGGTTGTTTAGTCTGGAGAAGAGGAGGCTCAGGGGTGACCTTATCACTCTCTACAACTACGTGAAAGGAGGTTGTAGCCAGGTGGGAATTGGTCTCTTCTCCCAGGCAATCAGCAGTAGAACAAGAGGGCATGGGCTTAAGCTCTGCCAGGAGAAGTTTAGGTTGGTTATTAGAAAGAAATTCTTTACAGAGAGAGTAGTCAGATATTGAAATGGCCTGCCCAGAGAGGTGGTGGATTCTCTGTCCCTGAAGGTTTTTAAGATGAGTCTGCATGTGGCACTTAGTGCCATGATCTAGTAATCACAGTGATGTTGAACCAAGGGTTGGACTTGATGGTCTTGGAGGTCTCTTCCAATCCAGTTCATTCAATGATTCAATGATTCTATGATAACAGAATGAATTCCCTATCCTTTATATGTCTTTTAAAACAGTTTTCTCCACAGTCTGAAACTCTAATCATTGCTAATCAAACTGAAAGTTACTTGCCTTCTTTGGGATGGGATTCCTTCTAGACCAGCCTCTCTCATGTTCCCATTCAGCACAGAGAAGTTTCAAAGGACTCCAAAATGTGAGGAAAGAAAATGGAGAGAAAATGCAAAACTAATGATAATGAAGTGTCAATAGTGTCATGTTGAAACATGAACATAGGCATGCACATGAAATGGTTGCAATACAAACACCCATAGAATATCTCCATCTTACAACACTGCCTGGCCAGAGTGACCTGTGAAAAAAAAGGTATAAAATTTTTCTGTGACTGCATGTGGACACTATATGCAGATAATGAATTAATTTTTATGTGTCTCATGTGATGCAGAGGAAACATTAGAAAACATATGCAAGTCAGGAAAATATCTAACAAAAACCCATTCAGTGCTTTCTAATAAGAATACAGACTATCTTCAGGTTAATTTTGTATAGAGCTTAATTTTTCATCAATAATCTGATGCAGTATAAACCCTTGTGCTTGCATTTAATTTTCCTTTTTATTTTTTTTACTTTGTTGCACTTAAATCAGCTCTAATTTGTGCAAACATTTACTTACTACCTACTGTAAATTGTGAAACATGGAGTGCTTGCAAGGCAGCGGTTAACAGAGCGCTCCTTCTCTCTTGGGATGCCATTACCTTTGTAAACATGAATTCAGGCTCTCATAGTATGTAGAAAATATGCCAGAGAAATATAGTTAAGCTCTAGATTTACCTTATGGTGACTTTCTCTTGCATATCATAGGAAGAGTAGGGTCTGCCAAGATAAATAGGAGAGGTGCAAAAGATTTAAGTCACTTATGGAGCAGGAATGACATCTGCAAGAAGTATTGTTGCATTATTCTGTGGAAGACAACTAGAAGTGTTCCATGTTTTTTCACTGCTTGTGCTTTTTTAGACATTTGGTGATTAGCAGGTGTGCCATGCCACTGTAATCTCGTATTTGTCTGCTTTCCAGTACCACCTTTTGTTGCAGATGGAGTTGTGTCCTTCATTCATAAGAGAGAAACAACAATATACTTTAATGATATTACAAAGTTCAACAGTACATGTGACAGTGGTTTAACAATTTAAAATGGGAAGGTACACTTGATTATTTACTGCAGAGAGGACAGGGTCAGACAAAATTACCAAGGAGATCCTCCTGTTGAGTCATGAGGTTCATAACCCACCCCACCCTGTGTTCTAAACTCCTTCTCAGAGAAAGTTTAAGTGTAGCTAGATCCAGACTTGATCAATGGTTTATATCTAAAGGATTAGACTGGCCCATCACTTGCTTATTTCATTTAGCTAAGATTTCAAGATTTATGATACCATTAATCACCAAGAATCTGTTGCAGCAAAGTATTGCTCAGCCAGAGGAATAAGCTTGAGAGGTGTCCCTACTGAAGGAGAGATCCTGTTGAGCTGCCCATTGCCTTGCAGGAAAGCTCAATGAATCCTGGGGCTGTTCACAATTTACCGAACAAGATAATTGAGTTATACTCATATCTGTATGTTAACTACAGATGTTAGGTTTTTACATCTCGACTTGAGTCAGACCTTGACCAGCACTATGGTTGTGTGGGTGCATTGTTCAAATTAGCCCTTGGCTATGGGGCTGTTACTGTTTTTCCTGAATCCACTTTGAGTTGGATGCAGCTGTCACAAACAGATGTACCCATTGTGATCATCATTGGTGGTTATCACTTGAGCACATTTATGGAAAATAAATTTCGTGTTGGGGGAGAGAGAGACGAGGAGCATATCATCACAACTTTATTTTCTCATACTGTAACTTCCTTAACCTTTTCAGTATTTGCTGTAAGTTTTCTAGGCTTCACTTTCTCCATATTCAAGAACAAAGGCAAACAAGTCATTTGCAAAGGAGAAGAGAATGGCATGTAGCAAATGTTGTGAAAACCTATATGAAAAAACACCAGATAGTTATAAAAAAATCATGATATTTTTAAAATAACACTGGAAAAACTGAAAGTCAGTGGTGCCAGCACACTCATGTTTTGATTCTTCATACATTTTTATATTGCATACCTCCTCACCCCTGTTGTCTAATTGTAGGATTGTGACTATCTTTCTTGTATATGCATTTTTTCTATAGAGTCTTAACTGTTCCATATGGTGATTGATTTTTTTTTTGTGAACCTCTAAAACTGAAAAAAACCAAACAAGCTACCAAATAAATAACTTGAGCACATTCAAGCTGGGAAATATCAACAGATAGAATAGAGCAAATTAGTTATGGACATTTGGTATCTGATTACAGCATAGCTTATTATATCTTAAGTACAGTGCCTCTGCCAAATCTTGCTAAAGCAGATGAGTGGGCTCAGATGGATGAAGCCTTTCTGGAATCACTAAGGAAAGGTTAAAATCATAAAAAACTGACATCTTTGAAAATGAGGACATGATTTGCCATTGCAATCAGTAGTTATACAGCACCAAGCTCAGTGTCACAGATAAAATATTTGGGATTTGGATATTATTGGGGACAATACCAAAAAGTTGTAGTTGATCTGTTGTGGGCTTTTTCATCAAAGTTTTACTGTGAAGGTTTTTGGAAGATATTGATATTTGAAGAATTTTTTATTTGTCTATAACAACTGCAAAGATAAAAAAAAAAAAACCCACAAGGTTCTGTAACTTCTTTTTCTTTCATATTCATATCTGTGATCAGTGAAGGATAAGAGGAGATTTCTTTTGTTGAAATCCTGTAATAAAACACCTCTATGAAACCTTTCATTTAATCAAAAGGAAATATTGTTTTGGATTCATTCATCAACTCTACCAAACACCTGTGTAGACCCAAGCTGAGCTTTGTGTTAGTGTAGAGGTCCCTAAACACCAGTGCTTGGTCCATGCTCTATTTTGTGTAAGCCAAGTATATTGAAGTTGTTAAACATGAAAACTGCATAGCTGGCTATCCTGTGCTATGCCAAGCTACGTGGGTTATCTCTATAAGTTGTGCAAAAGTGCTGATGTCATTTAACCATACCTGGGATGCATAAACCAGTTCAATGAGTCCCAAAGCAAGACTTACTTCTATGAATTATTCTTGAGAAAGCTGCCACCAGGAGTTAGAAATTTAAAAGTAAAGTGGCAATAAATACCACAAAAAATTTTACACGTACAAGTGTCTGATAAAAAATAAAGAAAGAAATTGGTTCTTTTGAAAATAGTTTAAATAAACTAGTCCATAAATGGAAACAGGTCAATTACCTACTGTTATTCAATAATCCTGAGGAATATAAAAAATAAACAGAAATGAAGAGTCCTGTGAGACAGAAGCAAAAAATGATATCAGAATATCCAAACAGGGCAAGAAGTTAAAGGCTCTGAAGGAGTGGAAGGAGCGTCTTTGGCTTAGTACTACATCAATTCAGACTATATTGAAAAAAACCCCACAACACTCAAAAAATCAAAAAATGAATAATTAAAATCAAAATAGAGTAAAAGGATAAAAAATTCCCTAAAAATTCTTGCAATAAATATCAATAAAAATAAATCTATGTTTTTTATTAAGGGATATAACTTCAGTTTCTAATCAGTGTAGTTGAACAGAGCTCTTTAAATTTTACGCTTGTGTTCCAAATCTCTGATTGTTTTGTAATTAGAAAGTTTACTTGGATGATAAAAAAGTCTACTGTTTTTGCATACAAAGGAGTTTGAGAGAAACAAAATTGATCAAGTTGCTTTTATAGTGTGAAAAAAATTTAGTGTCTCTTTAACAATTTTTCTTGTAGCATTTCTCTTACTAGCAAATATATGTATTCAAAAGAGGAGATCTTTTGATAGTACAAACTGGAATTGCTGTATTGTCTACCTTACAGTCACACTGATTTACACCATCCTAGCATCTGGATTATTGTTCCAGCTACCATTCTATTACATGATGTGCCTTCTATTTTCCTCAAAGCCAGAGAGATGTAAATTGTGACAGACAGTTATTTATGCTATCGGTAGACAGTAAAATAAAAAAAGAAAAAGTTGCTCGAATGGCTTCCTTGGAACTTTATGGATATGCAGCAAAACAGACAAGGGTGGTACTCTAACAAGATTGAAATCTATGTTATATGTCTGTTAATACCATTCCCTATTCAAATTTCCCAGTGTTTCATATTCTTATGTCCTTTGCAATTTCTGGAAACTGTTTAAGCTGAAATGTTAAGACCGAAATGTTAAGACCAAGACCTGAGATGGACCAAGGCAAACACAACTTTGTCAAGGAAACAAAAGAGTTGCATGAGATGGGAACCGGGTGCTAGTAAAACACAAAGAGTTATTTGGCTGGCTTGTACCTATGGTTAAGATGTACACTTGGTCACTTCTGAATATAGTTCTGAGGAAAGGAAAGTTACAGAAATATTTCCTTCTTTCTTCCTTCTCTGAGGCTGGTTATTGTTTCACTGCAGTGAACATGAAGCTTTCTACAGCCTAAACCCATATGTTATATAGCAAAACAATATGCTAGATGAGAAAAAGTACTCTGTTTTAGCAAAGAAACTGTATAGCACAGCTGGCCAAACTCTGCTAATGGTGTTTGGAAGTGATGCAGCTGGAAAAGGCAAAAGTAAGGCATTAATTGTTTTGTTACCCAACTTATTGTTTTTTACTTAGTTCTTCCCTCATTCAAACTTCTCTTCCAGCCACCAGATCAAATCCCTCTCAAAACCCACTCAAAATATCAGTGCCAAGGGAGTTTTCAGTTGACTCTGAGATTCACAACTTGCCCCAACAGATCAATCCATCTTCAGAAGCCAAGCAAATATGTTATGGTCTCTTCCCCCTGTTATGGGTTCACCTAGGTAGGTCTAAATTTGGGGTTTTTTGAAGTTCAGACTAGGCCTGGAGCTGTCAGCTGATTTGAGCTGGGCTGAGCTAACAGCTGACTTCTTCTAGCCAATAGTGGCTTATTCCATACCATATTACAACATAATTTCCTTAGGAAGTAGAAGTCAGTGTGGGAGTGGTTTGGGCAGTCACCCCACAGCATTCTTGCCAAGAGGACACGCGCACATGGTGCAGTCCCAGGAGAGACGGGGAGGACCAGGCCCAGCACTGGCCCAGCAGCTGTTTTGGGAAGTAAAATGTTTGTTGTTGGTTCTTCTCTTTCTGCTCGGGTCTGGCTCTCTGGGGACTCAGTCTTTTAAGATAATTTGGGATTAAAATGGTGAGATTTGTGCGTGTACTGAGAAATGAGAATTTGTTTCTTGCTGTGTCCAACTTGTACGAGTGTGTATTTGTACTTTCTTTTAATGTTCTCTTTCTTTCTGTAAAATTATGTAGTTTTAGCATAAACATGGGTTGAAGGGTTTTTTTCCTTCCTCTCTCTTTTCCTCCCTTTCCTCAGTGTTGGGAGGGAGGCTCTGACCCTGTACTTGGAGGGCTGGCAGTTTGCCAGCTCAAACCAAGACACCCCCCATGGCCCAGCTAGCAGAATCACTGTCTTTCACCAGGCCTCCATGCCTGCTAGAGCCCTGATCTGCCCTGGACCGAGCTTGACACTCAAGTGACCAGGAGCCACAACATGTTGCAGAATGTGCCAGCTCAGTCCAGATGCAGTCTGTGAGAATCTCTTTTACCAGCTTCACATTTGTAAATAGTCAATATAGCAGCCAGGAGTGCAAATCGTTTCACTCTCTCCTTTCTTGATGTTGGCATTGATGTTACTGACTAACATCAGTAAAATAGAAATTCTTTCCTAAAGGTTTCCTCCACTTAAAATCCAGGAACACTTGCAGCTATGGTCCAAATATCACATGTAAAATGATCTAGAAAACCCATATTGTTTCATTGAGAATGGATTTCCCTTATTTCAGCCTTGTAGCTATCAGTATTTCATGAGCAGTTTGGGAATTACTGATCTAGATGAAACAGGAACATTTTTTAGTTACCACCCTAACGGAATAAACAGCAAGTGAGATGGGGAGAGTCAGGGAAATGATTGAAAATTAATGGGGGAAAAGTGTCTTGACAACTTACCAGAAAAGTCCATTAAAAAACACAGCTCTTCAGATCAGCTCCTTCAATACCCAAGGGCTGTAGCCCATACAGATATTTCTTTAATTGCCTTTAAAAACTTTCCAACCATCCATTAGAACTACATTTGCCTTGTTTGCTATGATTTTTTAAATTCTTAGAAATTATTACTATTTAAATACATTTTTATTTCTTGCCAGGGTATTTGGTTTGGTTTTTGGATGGTAAAAGAAGAGAAACTGGAAAAGTTTTTATATGTTTTGCATACAATAGCCCTGAAATGTTCTCCCCCCCAAATGAGTCAGATGTGATTGAAATGCTGAAGATTGCTGTTTGTACGGGAAGAGAATTGGAGGCTGATTTGTCATAGCAGTACCTTGACACATTCACTTGAAATAGAAGTGCTGTACTGCTTTTGCAACACCACAGCCTGAGTGGCTGACAAATCTGTCACAGCACTTCCACTAACAGCAGAGAAAGGCACACATTTCCAAGAGGATACTTTTCACAGAAATCTTATACTGCAGCCCAGTTATTACCTTCTTACAGAATAAAATTTATTCTCCAGATATGACTAGTACCCCTCTGAATGTGTGTGTGTGGGGGGGTGTGGTGGGTTTATCTGAACTTTAATGGCTTCCTTATTTATATTTGCAAAATTCCATTACATTAGTGACAAATCACATATCTTCAAGCCACTTGACATTTGAATATTATATCCATTTTTGTCTAGTTTACTTTGGAGTGGTTAGTTCTTTGGTACAGTGTGTTTCTCATAAATCCTTATGCATTTCTTTCATGGATTATATGTAACATATAGACAGGTTTGTGGGGGGGTTTTAATGAATTTGCATTAAAGGCTTTTAGTTGTGAAAGCACTGACTGAAATGGAGCAGAAGATTAGGAAAAACTACCATGTCCTTAAAGTGAAGGTTTGGATTTATGGATGAAAGAAGAGACAAAACAGTCCTTATTTCCTTCTGTCTTTAGGTTTGTTCCCTTTCCTCCCCTATTTCAACCAAAGCTCACAGCCTTCAAACCATCCACTTCTCTGACAATTTAGCAATCCCTTGCCGAGAAACTAAGGTGGTTTTAAACTGCTGTACTTTGAAAGTCTGTTGAATCTATTGTCTCCTGACTGCTGTTGATGCTGAAAGGAAATTGCACTTTTAAGCAGCTTTTGTTTCATAATTCAAAGGCAGTGGAAACTGAAACAATAAATTAAAAAGATCTGAGACAAACAACAGATCAGAGAGATTACCCATATGGATAAAGACTTAAAGGAAATGTACTAAAATGCTCTGAATGAAAAGATGGAACTGCTGAAAACTCCATCAGTGTATCTGAATCTCTTTAGAAATGTCAAAAAAATAAACTAGAAGAAAATTCAAATGACATTTTTCGCTGCATGTAATGAGGAGAAGTAAATGTAAGACATCAGGTATTTTTCATGGTTGCCTGGTTCCACAGCAGCTGATTTGCCTCATAACTTGCAAAGAAACTTTGGTAGAATTGCTCCCCCTTCCATAAATCTATTTCACATGCATCTAGTTTTTATCAGAATGGACTAAGGCAAGGTGAGAAAACAGCAGACCTTTCAACTGATCTGAAGCTGAAAAGTCCACCTCACAACTTGTAAAAAACCAATTCCTAATTGGCTTTAGAATGAAATAACTGAGATTAAGACTTTGTAGAGACCAATATATCATCCTCTGCCTTTTGCTGTATAATGGAAGTTACATGCATCTGGGCAGACACTGACCTTCCAGCCATAAGTGAATCTCTCAAAATACATAAAAAAGAGAACCTGGCAAAAGGTTTTGTGGCAGAAGGGCCACAACTCAAGTGTTCCAGATTCACAAAATAATATGCAGTGCGGTTCTGTCTCTGACAGAGCATTGGCTTAGACAATGCTTAGAAAATAGGAAACATGGAGTAGAATAAAAGGAACCACATTATTTTTTACAGTTTCTGAGTGCTGCTAGCACTGAGGCAAGGAGAATTATGATGACCACGTTAGCACCTAGGAGCTCCTCACAGAGCTACAGACAGCACTTCCACAAAAGCTGAGTTGACAGCCCACATGGAAACAAGTGAAGCAGCACTGTACTGTCACAAGATTTTTAGCTGTTCTGAAATAGTGTTCTAGGCAGTACAAGATTGTGGGAATCCGAAATCCAGCTTACAGCAAAAAGAGCTAGAAATCTTAAACAGCAAGCCTTGGTCAACAAAGGCTGAGAGAAATTTCATCACCAAGAACACAGGAGGCTTGGTAATGCTCAACTTGAAGATAAGCTGTCTCCTGCCTTAACATAAGAAAAGAGTCTAGAATGAATGTTATCAGATTGTGTTGTAATCCCCTGCTGTCTTCCCTCCATAAATTCCTGAAATTACCATAACCCTTCCTACCTATTAGCATGTGTCTCCCTGAAACCTTAAAAAGTGGTCAGGTGTTCAATAAAGTATTCCAGTTTTCTTCCCCATAGCTGGGATCGTGTAGTTTTTGACCGTCTCACAAGATAATAACTAATGATTTATTTTATATTTGATAAAATTTATAACTGTATCTTTACAAAAGGTATTTTTCCTACTTTGAAATTGTGCCAGTACCTTAAACAGTTCGTGTTATGCAAATGACAATTTAAGGTGGCTATGCAGAAGGCTAGAGTTTGGGAAACTAAATAAAGTGAGTCTAAACTGTCCCAAGTCCTAAGGAACTGGGACAGAAAAGTGAACATCCTGTAGACTACAGATGTCCACCAAGCAGGGTGTTGCATGTTCTTTCAACCTTAAAAACCCCCAAAACAAAGAGACAATAAAAAAAAACAAAACAAAAAAAACAACCAACAAACAAAAAATAAACAGAGAAAAAACACACAACAGAAGGAACCAAATCAACATGAGCAGATTGCTATAAAAACTGCCCTGTCTGTTTTTTTGAGTGACTGTGACTGTCTGAAACACAACAAAAAACACTTGTTGGTAGGACACTGGCAAATTGTCCTAAGAAAACAATTTTATCCTGTCAGTTAAATACCTGTGGCTTACAAGTCAAAATCAAGCTTAGGAGAACATTAATAGCTGCAAGCAAATTGTCTATGATAAAAACACAATTAAGTCTGATAAAAAAAAGTTTTCTTTTAATAAACTGTAGATAGAGACACATTGTAGGAGAGAGGAAACAACTAGTCAGTTAACTGAGGGAGCTTGGAAGGTCATGTTTATAGACACTATTATCAAGTCAAAGGGATTCTCTCAAATCCCAAATGAATCTTGATTAACAACAACAGAGAGCAGTATGTTTAAGAGTATACAAAGGCTGTTTAAGAATGTAAAAAAAAAAAAAATTAAAAATCCAATAATAAAACTGCAGCCTAAAAATCACTGAGTGATCTTATACTCTGGCCTCTACTGAACAGCAATATCTGGAGGTTATATGTTCAAAAACAAAGACCAGGAGAAGCAGGAAAGTGTGTTGGTGCTACAGGAAAACCCTACCCAAATTAAGTCTACACATATTGAGTATGTAGTGACCATTTTCTCACATCACCATTATGCAGTCTTCTGAAAGACAGAGTGACTGTGCATGTCAAAACTGGTCTAATGTTAGGTGCAGTATACCTGATGTAAGAGTTAAGATCTAGAGATTTACTGACTACTAAATTAAACAGACTTCAGTATTTAGTATTCAGTATTTAGTTCTTTCTCTGAAAGTGAATTTCCTAATTTTTTTTAGTGTCAGAAACCCAGATGTGACAGGTGGTAAATTAAGAAGTAAAAAAATGTTACAGAGCGAGATCTCAATTATACATATAATTTTTGAGGGATAGAGTGCACAGCAGCTACAATGAACTACTAGTTGCCACCTTCTGACACTCATCTAACACAACACAGGGAAAAAAAGGTCTTTGACATCAGATATTCAGGAAAGAGGTATTCAGAGTGTGCAGAAATGTAAGGAAAAGTCAAACATAGCAAAAAGAGAGAGCATAATATGGGGTCCTGGAAGAAGCAGTGGCTGCAGGGAAATGATGAAATATGAATTTATATCTAAGCACTAAGGCTGCAGGCAGTAACAGTTGCCCAAGGGCTTGCTCACAGCCTTGAAAGGTTTTTCTGCCTTCTGGAAATATCCTGAGGAGGAAGGGACAACTGCACTTTCACCTGCAAGTGGAAGCTAAAATTGTGCTCAAATTGTTGCACACAGATAGAAGTTGCAGATAGATGGCTAGGTCCCAAGACATTATAATTATAGTCAGAAAAAATGAGCTTAGTATCAGAGTCTCAATGCAATTCCAAGCATCACAGTGCCTAGGATTTAATTTTATAGCTCAACCTATACTTCGAGACAGAAAAAAAATAGCAGCAAGAGCAGCACAAACACAGATATCACACAAAAGATAAGAATGGGAGGGGAGGAATTAAATCATACAAGTAGGAGATTCAAGACCCTACCCAAAATCAGATTAAGCATATTACCTTCATGTGCCAAATTTTACCTCAGAGATAAGTGAGGCATAAAACACCGAGATAGAGTTAAAGACCAATTCAAGTTGCGGGAGGGAAATATGTACTTAATTCTCAGTCAGTTAATGAAAAAAAATCAAATAAATACTGATAAAGGTTACTGCTTTATTGTCTGCCCTTAAAAGAACCCTATTGTTTGGACATATGTAACACAAAGGTTAACACTTATATATGAGCAAAGGGCTCATTTTAAAGTCTGTTCTAGTATTTCCCCTACTGTGCTAGCAGAATATGTATGGAAATATTGCTTTCTCACCTAATTCATGGGGTGTTTGGAGGATTAATTAGTTAATGTTTATACAATGTTTTAGAGAACAAAAGCATCATATCAGCACCAAGTACTATTGTAAGAAATCACAAGCAGGAAATGAGAAACCTCAATCTCTTAAAAGGAGAGAGTTTGATGATTGTTAGTATCAAGTACTCCACTCATTTTTCAGGTCTTTTATTCAGGAAGACCATTTGTATGTTCTTTACATTGCCAAGGGTTACATTACAACAGCTGTTAACTAGAACTAGTAATAACAGCTCTACATACCGTTAGGCAGCTGGGAAGAATATCGTAATATTTCTGTTATTCAGCTGCCCCTTTTGCTTCTATACACTAGAGGAAAGACAGGGGAAAAGATTAATTAACAACACATTTTGGTTGTTATCTTCCCACCATTGATGGAACCATCCAAAAGAATAAATCATAGAAACATAGAATGGTTGTGTTGGAAGGGATCTTAAAGATCATCTTGTTCCTGTCCCCCTGCCATGAGCAGGGACATCTTCCACTAGATCAGATTGCCCAGGGTCTCGTCCAACCTGGCCTTGAACACTTCCATGGATGAGACATCCAAAACTTTGGGTAATGTGGTCCAGTGTCCCACCATCCTCATAGTAAAGAATTTCTGCTTAGTATCTAATCTAAATCTTCCATCTTTTGGTTTGAAAATGTTCTCCCAACTTGTTCTATCACTATCTGTCCAAGTAAAAAGTAGCTCTCCCTCTTTATACATAAGCCCCCCCTCAAGTACTAAAAGGCCATTATAAATCCTTCCCTTCTCCAGGCTGAACAAACCCATCTCTCTCAGCCTGTGTTTGTAGGAGAGGTGCTCCAGCCCTCTGATCATCTTGGTGGCCCTTCTCTGGACCCGCTCCAACATATTTATGTCCTTCTCATGCAGATGGCCACAGAACTAAATTCACTACCCCAGGTGGGGCCTCACCAGAGCAGATTAGATGGGGAGAATACACCCCTTGACCTGCTAGCCACACTTCTTTTGGTGCAGCCCAGGATGCAGTTGGTTTTCTGGGCTGCAAGCAGACACTGTTTCCTCCTGTCTAGCTTTTCATCCATGAGAATCCTCAAGTCCTTCTCCAAAAGTAAATATAAATAGTGGTAAAGAGTAAATACCATATACCAGAAGATTTTTCAGTAGCACATTCACCATCAGTCACAACTCCTTATCCTCTAAGAGATCAAGCATAATTTGTTAGCTTCTGAGCAACCTGCTATTTCCCTGTATGGGCTCAATAGGGTCAAGCCCCAGAGCTGTAGGTGTGTGGTAACTACAGGTAAGTTTTCTGATCTGTTAGGAAAACCAGGTGGTCAGGAAGTCTGTTAAAAACAAACAGATAATAATTCCAGATGGAAAGGGAGAACTTGTCAAAAAGTCTAAGAAATGAAAGTATATTCCACCTTTGTTTATGCAAATGGTCAGATTAGATAATTACTGTGGTCCAAGCTGGTCCCAGATAAGGTCATGTTCCAGCTCTTGTGGTGTTATGAGAGCTGGAACTCCGCCAGTGATAATCTCTTCTCCTATGTAAACTGAGGTAAAGGATCCACAGCTCTTTCTAGCTTCCTGGGCTTTCTAAATAAAATATTTCAAGAGATGTCCCTGCTTACTAATCTACTCACAGTGAGACTTCACTTCTCAGTTCCAATGTTTCACTCTCCTGACTCAACTAAATATATTGGTTTAATTTTATAGGGGAGGAGAAGGCAAAAAGGGCATTAACAGCCATCAGCATTTTTCATTCTGCCTTGAACTACATACTCTCACAATTGCATAGAACGTGAGTTTAAAATGCCTGCAGGGTAATGTTTGGTACCTCTGTTGAGATATCCCATTGCTCCACTTGCCTCAACAGAGTACTTTAAGTCAAACTGCTTCTTCCATAGGGGGCATAAAAATCATTTGCTTTATCTGAAGAAAGTGAAAATCCTTGGGAAAAAAGAGTAAGCTCAAATGGATTTTAGGGAGCTTCCAAGGCTCCTGGACTGGGATGACTTTTAGTCTGTCTTAGACATCCTGTATATTTCATCAAATGCATAAAGTGCAGAGCCTCCTTTCCCTCAGAAGAATAAATTCCTGAGAAGAGACTTTTATATCCAGAAATAAAACTGAATTCTGTCAGAAACTTACTATGCTGAAGCTACATCATAAATTCTTACGAACTGGATCACTTCAAGAAAAGATAGAGTTTAGCAGCAGTTATTTTGGTGTTAAATGACTACAATGTAAATGAAGTTTTTGGATGACAGAAAGCCCCAGACTCACTTGACTATCAGATACCTCATCACTTAATTAACACAAAGGCATGGCAGCAAAACAGTTAAAGTGTTTTGCTTCAAATCTCACTGCTTGAGTTTAATCAAAGACTGTCAGAAAGACCTGCTCTCATTTAAACTGGCTCAAAGTAGGTATGTTATCATCAGACAGGAGACTTAAATGCCGGTCTTTTTACTCCTTTGATCATAAGTGGAAACAGGCATAACTCTGCTTAACCCAAATTAATCTGTTAGGATGTTTTACCTAGAGCAGTCTGCAGGTAGCCATAACCTGGGGAACAGTAAATGAGATATTTGCTTATAAGTCTGTTTAGCTCTAAATTGCTCAGTAACTGCTGATCTTATGGTAATTATAAATTACTAGAGGAGCTTGAGTGTTTCCCAGGCTAAGTTTATATAGGTTCAAAATCTTGTTCAGTGCAGAGACACACCCTGGACATTCTGCATATTTTCCTGTGCTAGAGGTCCCTTACGGTCCCTTTCTTCTTTTTCTTTCAATAAAACTGGTCCAGATTCACCAGTTTTTAAAACTTAAAAAGGTTTGCACAAAACAAAAAACGTTTAAAAGACAACCTTGTCCATCTCACTCCACCCTAAGGAAGAGAAGTCTCCTGAAAGGATTAATGGTTCCAAATGGCTGTGGCGAAAGCTGTAATCTGCATTTCAATAGAAAGATTCCCTAGTGCCCAGGTATTCATTTTTCTTTCTGTAGCAGAAGGCAGAGCATTTTTCATGTGAACATTCTAAAGTTAAAAGGACACTGTGGTGCAGGTGTGTGGTTAATCTCACTAGTGCACAGCCAGCTGGGTATGCCAGAGCAATGCTAAACATTTGTCCTGAGCAACTTCCTAAGAAACAAGTATGGCTAGAAGGCAGATTTGTGTGAAGCTTTTACTGTGCAGCAAACATAGAAAACAAGACAATTATGCAATGCAGTGGAAGGGCCTGGTTTATAAAAGCTTATGCGCAGTGGCAGCACCAAGAAAAGTGTAAATTGGAGTAAAGACTGGCCAGAGCTCTTCTGACTTGTCAAATCCTGTTCCTTGCTGTCACAGATTACTTATGCCTTCCTCATATATGAAACGACAAGAAAAAAACCCAAACAAACCCCAAATGCTAGCCATCTGTAAGAAAATAAAATCCATTGACATCTTCTAGTAATGAACACCAGAAAAATAAAGCAGAACAAATTCTGTACAATCCCTGGTCAAAAGACTGTGGAGGCCACATAAAACTGATAGGCACAAAACTAAAGGGATTTGAAGGAGTATGAGCAAATTTCCCTGAGTATGTAAATCCTCTCACTGGACTAATGATGAGTTAATATTCAAATAACTATGTCAGGTGAAATTGCTTAATTAGAGCTCTAATTATTTTCCAACCATTCAGGGAAAAAAAAAAAGAAGACTCTCTTACTTTAATTAAGAATTCATTTTGTATAAGCAGGTGATTCTATCAGTCACTGACAGCTACATGGAGGGTGGCATATTTATGTGTTTATATTTTTGCATCACTATATATTCACATCCACATTCAGACTGGATATGTGACATATTTAAGGCTCAGTTCTGGCAGATACTTACTGTTATAAGTAATCCCATGGGTTTACATGAGTAAATGTTTGGGGTATAGAGACTCATTTAGACTTCATTGATAATATGTGAATTTCCACTTTGTCTGTGACTGCCCTGCAAGAATGGCTCAGGTCCCATGTGCTGTATGTTTCATGTTTGGGCAAATCATCAGGGTCCTATGTAGAGTATGACGTCATGGTTCTTCTTTTGACGCCATGAATTTCAGACAGCTGATGAAAAAGGGAACAGCTTTTGCAAGTATTCTGTGAATGCAGAATATCTGTAACCATACTACTTAATGCTTTTTCTGCAAGGTGAGAGACGTGGAAACAGCATGTAAGTGTCCTGTCCCCCTTTTTAGACAGCCTGTAGAAAAATATCTGTTACTGTTACTGTTGCATTTGATATGGATCCTGGCGCAGTACTCACCCTCAGAGCTTACCTTTCAGTTTGGACCTCTTTGGAGCGAAAGATAAAAGAGCTGCCTTGATTGCAAGCTAAAGACTCAAATTGTGCAGGAATACAAAAGGCTGAAGCTTTTCTAACATATGGTTACATACAAACCAACTAAAACCAAGACATCTTCACTATTTAAATACCAGTGGAACATGGAAGGAGTTTGGATTCAGCCTTGTTCTTCTGTTTCTGCTGGGCAATGCCCAGAAGGCTTTTAGAGGACTTATTGCAGCAATACTGCAAATTCTGGCTCCCCGCTAGGACTTCCTTCCTACGAAAAGTCAGTTTCACTAGGTGCAAAAGTATTCACAAAATATTTGACCAAACAGCTTAGTAGGAATTAGCCAAAGTTACTATATGGTGAAACTTAACTCACATCTTAATTTATATGAAAGCCTAACTTTGTAATATTTTGTTCCTTTAAAGTACAGCATTAATGAAATTATGATTAATCTACTCTTTCCTCTTTCTCATTGTTGCACTGAACTTGCTTTTAGTGATTGCAAAAACATTTAAAATTATTAAAGTACTTAGCACCTTAACACATCTGTTATATCCAGACTTCTAAGAGCCTGAAAAATTGGTATGCAGTGAGATGAATTTTAGGTACATGTTCATCCCAAACCCCAGGCCCACAGCTGTGTTTTGAGCACACCTCAGTCAACATTCCTCTGTAACTGAACTTTCTGCTTGTATGTGTGATAAGGCAACTGCAGCAATTTAACCCAAATATTTTTATGGACTCATGTGGACTTCAGTGCTATTTGTGTATATCTTGACCCCAGAACTGAAATGTCTAGACACACTCTCGGGCCCAAGAGAATTTCTGCTCCAAATATGCAATAACTGTTGATAAATAATTTTTTAATATTAAAAATTCTAAAAAATCTGATGTTCATATCCATAATAATGAAGGATGTTGTTTTTCATACAGACAGCAATGAGCAATTTTAATGACAATTAGGTGAGATAGGAAATTAAAATCAATAATAAACTAACAGTTCCTTTCTGGCCGACCTTCTGCTCCATCCACTTTCCACCACCACAATAAAGTACAGAGGTTCTATCTGGGCATTCAAGATACAGCAAACCCAAACTTAAATCACCCATTACTACTGAAAGCCCATGACTTCCGGCTGAGCCACATGAGGGCACACATTCTTCCCTTCATTCCTCTGCTGCATACAAATCTCTCCTTGTTTTCTTCCAATAAAGAAAAAATGCTTCAAAGGGAAACAATGGCAAGGATGATGTCAGCCCAAGGTCTGGGACAGATTTTATTTTCATGCAGGTGAAGAGCCAACAGTGTTCATTTTAAAATTGGTTTGACTTCAGACCACTCCAAGTATACGCTAATCACATATAAAATTCCAATACATGCACTTCTTTCTTGGTGAGATGATCAGTAATACTTATTTATCGGTCTTGCTGTCCTTGCTGCAGCCACCTCATGTTTACCATAATATAATTCCATTTGGTT
The DNA here is from genome assembly GCF_047495875.1 of Pithys albifrons albifrons. NCBI lineage: Eukaryota > Metazoa > Chordata > Aves > Passeriformes > Thamnophilidae > Pithys > Pithys albifrons. The sequence continues at coordinate 50,600,654 of NC_092459.1, read as the reverse complement.
GTCAGATTTCTGATTTTCTCTATCATGATCACAGTACCCTTGGAAAGTTTCAATTTTGAAAGTTATTTTGGTTTTTCCTATATCTTTAAAAAATACCCTACTCAATTCAGAGCCTATTGAGGCAATGTAACTGCAGTGGTGTCACCTTTAAATCATGCTATGTATTGGGTGAACTCTGAGACTTGCAGTCACTAACTCTATGATTTTTGGGGGAAGGGTGTTTGTTTGTTTGTTTGTTTATTTGTTTTTTAACTGAGGTCAGGACACCATGCCTCAAAGCCCTGGGAAAAGACTGCTGTATGTTAGTATGCCCTAGGTGCTCCCTCAGACATGTGGGGAAATGAAATCCAAGGATCCATGGAGAAGGCAGCCAATTTAGACAGGGCCATCTAACAGTGAATAAATCTAATATTATTGCTGCAGAGGAACATGGACTCATTCTTTGATTGCAGTATCCAGAGCATTAAAAGCTTTGTAAAAGACACAAAAACTCTTAGTAAACTGAACATGTTTTATACCTGTGAAGGAACTTTTGGATATTCCACCATGATATACTAATAGCTGAATTGTTTCTAAATGTGGCTGACAGGCTGTGCCTTGAGACACATGAACATAAATGGTGAATTGCATGTGTTGTACCCTTCTGAGTTTAGTAAATCCCAATCAAGATTAGCAGTGTACTAGAAGCCCTTTCTACCACAGCTTGTGTTACAGATTTCTTTAAAACGTTTGCTGGGTGTCAGATTGCCAGTCTCCAAGTGGATATAAGGAATTCTCTTGCATTTTAAATTTTGATATCTGAATCCATGACTCAGTATGATCACTTGGAAAGGGAAGTTTTATCTGAGTTAAAAACATATGCATGTTTTATAACTATGATAACTTCTTATGAAAAAGTGATATATTTTTATTGTATAGGGGATGCTGCTGGCTCATGAGGGACTCATAATGCTCAGTGATTCAATGCCTGCCATGTACTCTAATGTTTTGTAGACTACTTCAGTGTGTTTGCCTAAGAAGTGAAAATTACTATAAAAATGTAAGTTGTGATAATGGTGTTATTGCAAGACATTTTTGTCAGCCACAATGAATGATTTATAAATGCCACAATGTGATTAAGCTGCAAGGCACAACAGGTAATATTACAGTGCAAAGCCCTAGGTTTGCTGAAATTACCATTCAACAGCTCACCTGGGAGTATCTCTGGGAGATTATAACATGACAACTTTACTGTTTTTTTAAAAATGAAAAAATGAAGTCATTAAAAAGCATTTTTTTCCCAGATAAGTGAAGTGTCTTTCATCACCCAGTGTGCAGTCATTAGGTCTAATGTGCTTTCTTGCAGAAATATTTCAAAATGATCCAGGGTTCCCTTCTTTGCTATTGTGGCAAAGGGAAAATTTCTTACAGGAATCTTGTTTCTCTCTGAGTGAAGGATGTATGCACAATTACACAATATATGCAATTTTCAGTTTCTGCAAAACTTCATTACCAACAGACCCACTATGTTTTCTAAATGGTTTTGCTCCAAATCTCTTGCTATTTCTATCTGTAAGTTTTAGTTCCCTATTTCTTTCTTCCAGGAACAAATAATGCCAGAGACCTCACTAACTCATTGTCCTCTAGTATTATTGATTCCTCAGGAATTATTTTCAGTGAAGATGCCTTTGAAAACATATAGCATAAGGCCCACCAAGTGTTCATCAGAATTATTTTCTTTTTATTTAAGCAATGGGACATTAGTCTTCCCCTTGGTTTGGGGAATACACACTCTAGGAAAATAAGATGACATAAACTGCATTTGTGTGTTGATTGCATACAATGACACCATGTTGCAATGGTTCCAGCCCAGTGAACGGTAAGACCTTTGCAAGATGGAGGTAATAGCTCAAGAGTGTAATCAGAAAATATGACTAAAAGCAGGTAAGGTCTGTCCATCTAGCCCAGTCCCTGGGATCTTTTCTGATGAAGATACAGTGCTGTAAGTCCAGCTCACCAGCACAGCATAAGAATATTTGGTTCTGATCTCACCAATGAATGTCAGGAATAGAAAAGATTTTTGCCTCTTCCCTTGTCTTCAGCATTGGAGTACTGCTGGCTCTGAGGTGAGGTCTTGTGGACTAGTGCACAGCCCAGAAAAGCCTTTGATGTTGCTTTTGCAGCCTCCATGGTTGAATACTTGACCCTCATTAGCCCCGTAAAAAACGATTGACCTTTCTGCAGCTCTACCATGAAACATCTGCCTTCTCTGTAGCATCCTGTGCCCGGGAGAGATGCCAAGAGATTTGTCTCATGAGAAAAATGTAAAAATAACCTATTTAAGGCAAAGGGAATGATAGCTAAAGGTAAAGAGAAGGTTAGGGGCAGCGTGTAAGGATGTGAAGAGCTAAAGCACAGAGGAAGCAGGTTTGAGGTCTTTCATTAAACCTGCTTAACAGGTTATAGTACATCAAACCTGTCCAGTTCTGCACAGGTGGGATAAGCCATAGTGCTTTTGTAACTTCCACATCACTTCTTTTTGATCATGTCCAGCTTTTCATTATGCCTGCACATCAACTTTTAAGTAGGCTGCAAGCCCTTAAAGAACAGATTAGAGCGATGTGTGTGTCTGTACTTTGTCTAACGTCAGTGAGATCTTTGGGGACTGGTATCTTGCCTCATTGCAGAGGCAGGAGGGCCCTTGGAAAAAACGTCCTAGCAAGAATAAATGAACAAGGATTTCTTAAACTGTATGCAGGGTTGGAAAGTCTTGGGGTTAATCCTCTACAGCAGTTACATCTTCTAAACTCAGTTGTATATAACAGTAGGAAAAATAAAAGAAATAACAGAATTGATGCTTGCAATGGTTCTCTTTTAAAACAAAGCAGAGGAGTGTTGTTATTTACATTCCACGGTTTGTGCTATTGGTAAACCCATAGGGTTAAAAATCCATCTTTTCATGGTACAGATGGCAAGAGCTTATCCTCAAGTTGGTGTCAGAATAGATCCTACTTATGGCTGAGTGTTTTGATAATGCTTCATTGGTGACAACACAATCATTATATCCATCTGACTTTTATTTCTATTTTTTCTATAATTAAAAGTGTCTATTTGCAAAATCCCTAAATCATCTCCTTTAATCTAACATTCCATTTTATTTGGAGAATTATTCAATTTAAATAAAAATAAAGTACTGTTATGATATAAAGGAACAGTGTATTCTGGAACTGAATACAACATGTGAAAATTAATTTGAGGGTTTTAGGGTTTTTTTGTTTGTTTGTGGGTTTTTGGGGGGGGGAAGGTTCATTATTTTGGGTTGGGGGGTGGGGGGGTGTTAGTTGGGGGGGGAGGGGTTGTTTCATTGTAGCTTATATGCTGTTGCTAGAAAATGAAATTACTTTTCGTTTCCACCATATAGTGTATTCCAAACCTGATAAATACAGTTTGTAGACATTGGAGTATATCACCTTGTACAGTTGACTTTGAACATTTTGAGAAACATTACTTTTTTACATTTTATTTTGGCATCCAAATCTGATTAAATTATTTGTTTTGATGGAAAAGGCTATAAGAGGAAATTCCTCTACTGCAAAGAAATGAGTTGCCATAAATTTCATTACACATATTCAGCTCATAAGTTATTTAATACAGTACTTCGTTCCCTTTCCTAAGTGGTACAAAATTAGCCAGTTTGGTTAGATGTATCAGATAAATGAAATACAAGTCTGCTGTAGCTGTCCAAGCCACACAACACTGAGACCTGGAGATAACATGTTCCTTTTTTTCTTTTTGCTGTCCTATGCCAACACAGACCTCTTCAATTTATTACTATCTCAAGTGGTTTAGCAGACTAATTTTTAAGTGATTCACTGCTGGAGTTTCTACTGCTCCCCTCTAGAGACTGTATCACTCTGATGGATGTCACCATTAGAAAGTGCATCAGCAGCCAGGCTCAAATAGCTTTTGTCCAGTTTCATCTCAATATTACTTTACTGGCTACATTACAAAAATCCTGCTCCTCCTTGGCCACTACATTACTCTTAGTTGCATTATTATAGCCTCTTGAAACTCATATCAGGACTGGGGTCTCCTTGAACCATGCTTTAAGTACAAATGCTTTATAAATTATTGTTCTTACCCTTCCAGTTTGCAGTGTCTTCAGGCAAGTGACTTGGCAAATACAAAGTGTTAAGCACAGGGGGACAGACGCAATATAAAAAGGAACTTATACAAATGTCTTGGTGTGTATAAGAAAAGTGCACTGACATTTAACCTACCTTTTCCTCCTTGTTTATGTTATTTTCTCATCAGTCTTCACAGGCTTGTTAGTTGTAAATAAGCCACAAAAAGTTTTCAAGCATGATTAGGGTCTTACACAATTTCTTCAGGCATTTCTTCAGTCTCAGGTGCTGTTTTTTGTATATATTTTTCCCTTACAGATTGACACAAAGATATTCATGGTACATCACAAAATACTATTTGGAAACAACAGAGGAACCTAAATTACCTGCTTGAATCCAAGAAAGAAGCACACTTAGAGGCTTCTTGGCAAAAATCTTGGCACAATATACAATATACACTTGCCATAAAAGCTAAGGTGATAAAATGTACACAGAAATAACACAAAAATAAAAACAAAACAACACAAAACAGTGGTGTCTCCTTATTTAGAATACAGGATCCAGGCCACAGTACCTGGATAAAGGAAGCTGAAGAATTAAGGAGAAAGGAGAAATTACATGATCAAGATTACAAAAAACTGGGAAAAGGCAAATAAGAATGAGATAGTTAAATCTGTAATAAGATGGATAAAGCAAGACACAAGAAATGAATGAAAAATTGTGTCAGGTATAATTGTTTTCAGCAAGAGGATATGAAAGATAAGGGAACATAAAAAGAATCAAATGGTCCTACAGCACTCAAAAGTACTTTCAAATTTCAAATTAATAAATTATTTTTCAGCTTTAACCACACAACATTGACCTTCAAGATCTCAAAATAAGCATGGAAATATAAAACATATGGCTTTGGCCCTCTTATCATGGATGCATGTTTTACTTTTGTGGTGAAAAATAAGTAATCAAGTGAAAAATATTCTGAGTACAGGTCTATCAATTCACAAGGCTGAGTTAGGCTCATCTGTCCATCTTCCATCTCTTTCCATTTGTCACTAATTTTTGTCTATCTTTTTTTTTTTTTTTAAACAAAAGAGTTTCATATAAAGACTAGAAAAAAACAGTTGAAACAATTGATTCTAATTCCCCAAATGTACAATGCTTTCTGCTGATTCTCTCAGGATAACAAGAAAAATTTGTCAGTCTGTTTCATCTAATTAACCAGCAGATCATGCACAGCAGCCAGGACAAAGGTCAGTATTATTGCCACCTGCCATGGAAAAGCTGTCCCAGTGACCTGACTGCTGACACTCTAGGGCAGAATGACAATGCCTTCTCAAACTCCCTTACTGTGGCTTTTAACTGCACATAACATTATTAAAAATTCTTTGCACACAGATATTTCACCTCCCTAGCAAGTACTCTACCTGCCAGGTTGAAGCACCATTCCCAGGGACTCTCTGACCCGATTAATATTTAAAACACTTTATTCAAAATCAAATAGCTCCAATAAGTGAGATCAAGGAAGACCTGCTCACATGACCCTAGGAATACATTACTGTGGACTTCTCCTAGGAGTCTGGGATCTTTTCACGTTTCCTGCTCACTATCAGCCATGAGCAAATCTAAAACAGTGTCTCTTTCACAAATGCTCTAGCTACTGGTTTATGGAGTTATTGATATTAATTTCAGCCACTTTTGCACAAGAATGTCAGTACATTATATACAGTGGAATGAGACCAAGGGGACAGTGAGGGCACTTCAATCAGTCCCTTATTCACATGAGGCACCGAAAGTAAAATAGAGCATATATAGAAGAGACTGGGCTGATACAACCAGCAACACTGTGGGTTTGCTTTGAGAATAAAACAAAAGGATCCAGTCTTTCTCAAACTACCAGGTAATATCTGCCCTAGCTTTGTCCTGTACACCCATCTCTAGGAGTAAGAGTTCAGGCTTCAGACTCAGTCCTTGGCAACACCACTGTTTCCCAAGTGCCTGCTCTGCAACCTTGTCTGATAGCAACTGAAGTCAGAACCAGACAACATTTAGTACAAGCTGCAACCAGCCCCAGCCAGTTTCTATTGCCCTAGAGAAAACAGCATTTGATCCAATGCCTACTGAATTCAATGCAAAGACAGCTGTCATTTTGATCCAAATAAGAGAACATTTAGAGGAAAAATGTTTGATTTTGAGGTTTCATTTTCCAAAGGCAAATAACTAAAATACAAATACTTCAGAGTAAAAAATAGTGGCTTTGACATTATATACTGAACCAAATCAAGCAGAAAACATTTCCAACTGACAAGTTTTTCTCTGAACTGTGATGGTCAGAGTTCTTTGACTGTGAAAGTTGCAGGAACAACTCAATCACCATCATCCTTACACTGAGCTATGTATGTGGATTTTTAGATACTTCTCTAAAAGGCACTAATTTTAATGGTATTTGTATTACAGCTGTTTCAACTCCAAGTTGTTAGAGGAAATATAAACATGTTTAAAAATTAATTCCTTAAAACAACAGTCATTTTAGAAGTACTTGTTACTATGTCCTACTGAAGCATTTTTACACAAGTGCCTCTGAGTTTATAAATGGGACAGTCTTCTAGTTTTAAAATGTGATTTAGCCCTGAAAGGTAAAACTGGGTTTCATTTGGATCTCACATGAAGAAGCCAGAGAAAAATGAAAACAAAAAGATCCATATTCCTGCAGGTTTACACTCAAACCAGAACCATGGATAAGTTTATTCTTATGTGCCTAAAGCTCTAGACGTGTTCTCAATGACCAAATATTGTTTTTTTCTTAATAGATAGACTCCTGCAGCAACCAAACTGACAGCTTCCAGGTAAGAGAAAGAAATTCTCTTTTCAAATCCTTGCCTACTCATGCATAACTTTCGTCATTAAATAATCTCCTTTGTTTTTAAAATGTCTAGGAGCATAACAGTATGTTGCAAATCAATGGTTGCTTTATTACCCCCTTTTAATTGTCATTCTGTTCTGAATTTATTTCAGCCTTAATATTCAGTTAGTGCATTACAGCAAGATTGATATCCAGAAGACATTTATCTATGGTATGCAGAAGATATATTGTTAGCTACTGCTTAGGTAATGCTTGAACAGAAATTACTGTTCCTATCCACTTTAGACTGCCTAAGACTCTAAGGAGTAATTGTGACTGGTTCAGCCCTAGCCTTAGCTGTAAGGACAAAAGGATTTGATGCATCCCATTATTCCTCAGTGTTTTCCAAGCATAACTCATATAAATAATTTCTCTTTGATTGGTATAATATTTTGGACATGCAGAGCAAAAACATGTAGCCTGAGACAGCTGAATTAATTTCATAGCATTGTACAGTTTGGAATATAGTGGCCAGTGCTTTGTTTTGATGCATACAAACTGTAATGCAATGTATTATAACAAAAAACTATAGCCTGGATAATACTAAAGTAAACTGTTATATCAAAAATTTCAAGAGGGCTAATTAAAATGTGCATCACTGAGTTACTTAAACTTTAGTGATCTTGTCATGTGCATCACTCTGACATTAAAATTTTTTGCTAATGTCAGTTATAAACAATGATGTCATATTCAAAACTGCTCTAAGTGATAAATCATTCTCCTTCAGTTTCCAGATAAGTTTTTGCAAGCATGCCTCACAGCAAAATCACAAGCTGGATTTCACTGCCAGAGCTTTTGCTCCCGAACTCATATTTATTAGCCCACATACAAATGCTTGCATGAAAAGGAGCTGACAGCACAGTGAGGCATGAATTTCAAGTATATTCCAGCTCAAAGGTCAGAAGCAGATTTCCTATTTGAGTGGCAATTATAAATAGCCATCAGAGGTGAAACAGAATTGACATACTGGCTGATGTTGTGTTTCCTGTTGATTTTGAAAGGTTAACATTCTGAATGAAAGAAGAAAAGCCTCTATTCCATCTCTTAAAGAAATTAAATACTTTCTAAAAACTGTAGAAATGGGATATCAGAGTACCTTTTTTTTTTTAATCCCCAAGATAAATATTCACAGACTCGAGAGATTTAGGGAGAGAAAGACAGTCCAAGGACGCCTGTCTACTCATGTGCTGTTGCTTTGTGTCTTACCTGTCAGCTACCGCAATACAGGTTTCATACCTCAAAGAGATACACTGTAGAGACAGCAGCAGATGGTTGCTGGTATCAGCCTGGAAACCTCATCATCTGTAGCACGTTGAGGCAGTGCAAAATTTCCATGTCCTGAAGGCCTCCTCTCAAAATAGCCAAATCCATCATGACAAGTTTTTGGGTTTTTTTTTCTTCCTCCAACCATAGGTCCCAGTTGACTTGGTAATGCTCAGCAGTACCTTTCCTTGGATACCACTCTTACTTCTCTTTCTGTTCTTTAATTTCAATATATCATCCACAATATTTTTAGTATCACCTCTGTCCTTTCCCATGCATTTCCCCTTGCCTGAAATATACAAAATTCCATGACTGTAATACCTGAACTCAATAAATACTGATGGACAGAAACTAAGGATAAAAACTACTTTCTTATTCGCAGAAAATTTTCGGTAGAGTTTTACCACTTTTCAGCAAGAATGCTTAGGAACATGTACAGCACTAAAGGGATAAAAAGACTCAGCACTGGGGCTGCTATCTAGAGTTAAAATCCTGATGATTGTGAAATGTTTCATTAAACAGCTGCTGTAGCTGTTCCGTATTTTAGCATTTAGCAGAAATAACACAGATAGAAGCCTTTTGCTTAAGCTGACTTTGCACAGATCTACTATGAAACACATAATTATAAATTAAGTTACTTTGATAAGTAACAGCCCTCACAGATACTTTGTCAGAATACTCTCAGTGAGGGTCTCTGAATGTGGAGTTTATCTAGGTGATATCGAGAAACCAAAGAAGGAAATTAAACATATCCTAGGTCATTTCCTCTTAGCAGGCTTTATGTGAAAGATGATAAATAGAGCTCTATATTTTCAACATGAGGTTGCAGAAGGGGCAGTGCTGACAGACTCTGGGCTTTGTGCCAAGGTATTTATTTACTTGTTGTGTCATGACAAATATTAACCCACAATCTGAAGTCTCAACAAGCAGCAAAACCTCAAAGGCCCTGGCACAGAGGATCTTGCTGAATGAGTTCATGTATTTCATCAATGTCCTGACCGCCTGGGTTTATTCACCATGGGGATGAGAACTTGCACTTTTGCCAATGAAAAACTCAAGAGTTTTTCCTGGGACTGTCATATTTTCACAAAGCTCCACGTTTATAAACAAGTTCAAAACAAAGCATTTTTGACTTAACAACAGGAAAATATTTTAAATATTGAATGCCTGTGTTTGGGAGAAGTATTGGCTTGGATCTTTATGTACCAGGAAATGACTTCTGTCAGACATTTCCTAAATAGAGAACAAAACAAAATTTTACAGATTATTGGTAAAACTATTTACATTACTAATTAAATTAGTGGTTACAGTCTGGTGACTGCAGAAATACTATCTTTTACTGAGAAAAGCTTTGCAGATTACAAGAGTGATAGTAAATAACTAGAACTATGAAATAGACACTTAATGAAAAAAAATGTTATACCTATTTAGGAAAATTTACCACTTTGGTGTGTGTAGTCACTGCAAACGATTTCACATGAATGATAAAAGTATATTTTAGTATGTAAGTTACAAACCAGTGCAAAGAATACATTGTTCCCTTTGCAGTCAGGATTTAAACCGTACTCACAGCAGTATTAGGAAGATGCCAGCACTAGGCAAGTGAGTTCTGAACAAATCACAGCAGAGATGTGAATAATCCTGTGAGATGAGGATGCATGCTTAAACCATCACTGAAGGAACAAAAAGGTGCCTAGATCCAAATAATTTTTGCGCATTTTATGTACTCAAGACACTGGGTCATATATCAATAATTGTAACATTAGGTATGGCTCTTTTGCCCACATTGATTAAATTGCCTCTTTTAGTCACTTCAGTGACAGCTTGGTGATATACTGCACTGCCCTATTCACAAAATGTGCCAGGTCACTCTATTTTATTCCCTGGTCCTTTGAGTCTCAAGTCTGGGAGAACAAAAAGCACCATCAGATGACATTTCCTGAGCCTGATTCCCCACTGTTTCCAGGATGCAGTAACAGGAAGAAGGAGTCAGACCTATTGTCTTCAAAGCAGAGGTTTTATTCCCAGCCCCTCATAGTAAAAGCCACTTTACAGCTTTTGAAGGAGTTGCTTCTGTGTCCTAAATGAATACAAAATATGACACATAAACTAATATTTGAAAAAAAAAGTGATTTAGACAATGAAATCTGTTGTGCAGTGCATGAAATTGAAAAGGGCCCAGGACAAGAAATCACAAAGCAGAACCGTTAGATCTACAGAATTTGTGATGCAATTTTGCCAGTCTAAATGTAGAGGTTTTGCACTATGCAATAAAGTATGAAAAGGCACCCACCTGCATCCATAAATCTACCTGAAGAACAGCATTCAGTCTTGGAGCTAGCCTGGATGCTAATCTACAAGCATCACGAACTCACATTTGGAGTGAATACAAAAAAGCATGAGGGTGAAGGCGGCTGCTGTTTTCACAAGGGTCAATGGGATAGTCTTGCTGTCCTCCTCATTGCCTCTTTCTGGTAATGCTGGAAGGGAAATGAAGGCTATGAAATAGAAGCCAAGTGGGAATAACGGCATCCAGATACAGAGCCTTTGTTGTCAAATGTCTGCTGACATCGTTTTTATATTCACAGGAAAGCCAAAGGCAGAAGAAAATTTTAAATTTTCACTAGCAGCAAAATGCAATTGAAGATTATCATATCTCCAGTTGTCTTCACTCTGTTCACCACTGTTTTGCTGCCTGAAATTCAATATGTAGTGTCGTATTGGTCTTCTCCGGGCCTCACCAGTTCTGATGTCAGGAGCACTTATTCAGTCAGTGCTAAGTTCTCTGCCATCTATTTTTTCTGTATTGACTGTCTTTACATTGTAAAATTGAGTTCTTAACTCTTCTGCTCTTTAAACACTTCATTGCAAGCAGCAAAGTGAGATGGGACTTATATGCAATACACGACAAGCCAGTGCTATTGCAGAGTTGTTCATGACATGGATCTGACTATCCTCCCAAACTGTGGGCTACAGCTTCCATCCCATGCCAGTTCATGTAAAAAGAATACCATGTGCCAGGCACAACAGATGGGTCAACAGCTGTCATACATGAGCTTTGTGTATCACCAAGTATTTCCAAGCCAACCAGATAATTTTGGAAAATGTTCAGGAAAGACATTAGAAAGATGTCCAGTGCCATTGATAATGAGAAGGATAATGCTCCACAGAAGACTTGCTGCCAGAGCAAAATGTTGGCATGTGATAGATACCACAAAACTTGCAACTTTTTCACAGCTAGCTCACCACCCAAATGTCACCCACTTCCAAGGAGGCTTCACAGCTGTTTTATAAAAACAGAAAATACATATTCGCTGACAGTAATAGACTCCCTCTACAATCAGCTTCACTACTTGAACCAAATCCAATACTAAAAGCCACCAAACATGACCCCTTGTCTTAAGTCACTGTCAGGTTTCATAACATTCTCCAGCTGAGAGTAGGAGGACATTTGCTGGGAAGTTTGTTAAACAGACTCCAGTAGTAATATACCCTGTGAGTCTATGCCTGCTTTTAAAACCATAATAAGTCTTGACTTTTTCTGTAACCAACTCAGTAGACAGAGGCAGAGCAAAGTGGCAGTGCAGTTCTACTGCTATTAAACACTGTCAATAACTTTTCTTCCTTGTGTTAGGTAACATTCAAAAGAAAAACCTGAAAACCCAAAGTTTTCAGTCTTCAAGACATATGTAAATCCCATATTGACTGATTCTGTAAGGGAATACCAACTTCAAGCCCATTTTTACTCATAGTCTATTGGTTACTGCTGAAAATATAGTGACAATTCTATTAAAATATTTGGAAAGCAAAGCTAGTGAGGGATGATAGTGCATGCATCTAACACATCACATGCTTGATGTAATTCCTCACAAAGTCTGTCTACGGTCCAGTGGCTTCTTCCAAATCAATCCTGGCGAGTTTTCTCTGACACAGGGCTTCACAAAACCCACCTACAGTTCAACTGATGAGTCACGGTAGTCATTTTTTTCATATTGTCCACCAACGTCTTGCTTGTTCTTTTACTGAACTTTGCTACAGCACTCACTTGCTGCTTACATTTATAATATATTCCTCAAAGCAAGAGACAGCCCCCTGTATATATTTGCACAGTGAGTGCCTTGCACAGTGGAGCTCTGGCCTCTAGGTGTTACCATAATATAAAGAATAAACAAAATCTCTTTTTTGGGATATCTGTAAATTTTCCAAACACAAAGGTTTTGAGTTAGAAATATTTAATTAATAAGTAAAATTTTTTATAACTACTAATAGCAGGATGCTAATCCAATATTAACCATAGAAAAAAGGATATAATTTGCTTGTATCCATAAACACTTAATCCAGGCTTCCTGGAAGTCTCCCTTTATCACTTTTTTTTTTCTTCTTGCAGGTGAATAGCATGGCAATTGAGATTTCCTGAGGTATTAACAGAGCCCTGATATAATTGTGAGGGTCTGAGACAGAGTGTTCTACCAAAAGGTTCTGAGGTCCAGGACTTCTTTGCCCATCCTTCTACAAAGCTTGAATTAGTTGACCTCTGGGTCATGCTACAAAGGATACCTTTTTCTACAAGGCTCTTCTGGGAAACCAGAATGAGTGGGTTCTCTTGGATGGTGAACAAGACCTTATTTTCATAAGGCTTTTAAATTATAGATCTGATTTTGAGTGTTTTATTTCACATAAATTCTTTGACTTTTGGATAGGCTTGTTTTTCATTAATCAAAACAATAAATAATGATGGAGTAGATCACTGGTGAAACTACGAAACTTGCTTTTATAACAGTTTTGGCAATTTCTGAACAGTTTGTTCCCAATAGAAGTAGGTGGTAAAAGGAGCAAGGGTCAGTCTGCCACTGACTGATGTTATGGAACAAAATTTTCCATTGATTTCCTGCCAGGGCTGACACTGTATCTACCTTGTGTTGTTGTGGTGGACATTACACCAGCAGTGCTATCTAGAGCTGCAGCAGAAGCTGCATTAACTCTCTTAACTAGAGCTCACATTACACACCAAGGAAATTCAGGAGAGAAATCCACAGGAGTCCCATTCCATAAACAGCTTTAAACTGTGACTTTTGTTATGGTTCAATATGAAAAGACCTCCGATTTCAGGAAAGCCATAGCTTGTCCTCAGCTTCTAATAGGATGAGTGAGACTGTTTCCTCAAGTTTCATCTGGGTCGTGAGACCGGATCTAGTTTGTCTAAGCTGGATGAAATATATGCAGGGGTACCAGGTGTGTTGGATGAAAACAAAATTTTCAGGTGCAATAGATATCCTGCCAATGCGTGTTTGTAAATCCAGTTGAATTTAGGACACATTATTTTGTTAGGAACCCCGTAGTCAATATGTTTAACAACTAAAGGTCCTGGAATATGTTGTGATATGTAGGCATCCACCTTACTAAACAGCTAAACAAGAACAAGCCAGCATGAAGAGTTCAACATCTTAATTCTGTGTGATCTGACTCTCAAATGGCAATTATAAAATATGAGCTGTGAAATTAGTTTTTTTCGTAGTTTTTTTTTCCTTTGGAGCTTTCCAAGATGATTGGCTAGTGTAATCTTATCCAAAGACAAAATAGTTTTTGCTTTGTGAATAAATTAAACACTGTCTAAACTGGTTTTCAATCCCTTTATATGAGAGACCTTCTGAAGTTACTTTTTGTCTAGGCTTTTCTCTGGTCTAGGATAAAGCTGCCTTTGACTTTGCAAGTGTATTATTTCTGTGTAGCTAATACTCGCTTTAGTGGGAATGACATAATTCAAAAATACATTATGTCCCTGCTTTTATTCATTATTTGGGATAATAGATAGAGACACAGAGTGCTTGGTGTTAGTTAGGAATTACTTCTGACCTCAAAACTTCTGCAAAAGTACTTCCTTCCTCTAACACAGTTTTTAGAATATCTGAATATAGGCAGGGAAGCTTTCTAGGTTTTTATTTGACTTTTAGTATTTCTGCAGCTATTTCAAAAGTTTTATTTTCTTCATTCATTGTTTAGGAAGAACAGTCAAGCATCATCCACTCCATTACTTCTCCTTTCTTCATGTGTGGGCCCCTAGCTCTGCTTAAAAAGCCGTATAGAACCCTTCAAAACCCAAACCAATAGATTTTTGAGTAGAACTGCTACAAAAAAAAATATATATATATAAAATCATGCCACCAAAACACTTGGCAGAAGATATGAATTTTTAATCTGAGTAATTAAACTTTTAGATTTTTATGGTATTCAACACAGTTGTCCTAGTTCAGCAGGAGGGACCAGCTAACCCTGTGTGGGGGTGATCAAAGCTGTGTATTCTACCCCCTCTATTCATTCCCCAAGGACAATGGGCCATTAGCAGCAGCTGCCCAGGGAGCCATTATCACCTTCACACCCAGCCTGAGGGGGGGCGGAGCTGCTAATGGGCCATCAACAGCTCAACACCCCCTGGCTCCCAGAGTCAATCACCCATTGTGTGAGTCCCCGCCCAGGGGGAGGGACTGAGTGCTCCCTGAGGGTACATAAGTGGTGGGTAAGAAGACCTCGGGTACTTCTCGTCGGATCCAGAGCAGCAGCAGGACCTCGACAGCAGGAGATCACCGCTCTCGCCCAGACCACAGCCCTCGCCTGCACCAACAGGTTTTTCTTTTCCTTTTGCTCTGGACTTGGGGGAGCCACAGGGGTCTCAGCACAAGGGCAAACAAACCCCCTTGGGTTTGTGCCCCAGGACACTGGGTTATACTGCTAGGGTTTTGTGAGTTGAAAGCAATTTCCCTTGTGTGTCAGTGTTGTTATAATAATATTATTATTAAATTTTAGCTCTGACTTATAATCTCTCTCGTGGTGAGTTCATTTTCCCTTGCTGGTTCACCTTCAAACCAGCACAACAGTAAATAACACTAGGATTGTGAAAGATCTCTTTGCAGAGTTAGGGTGCTGCTGGTAAAAGCCTGGTCCAGTTATGTTGTTGCAATTCTTGAAATTACAGCCATTTTCCACCTGTTAGTACCTGACTCCAGGATGGGCCCTGTTTCCATCACGATGGGACACTGGCTATTGTGCTGCTGCAGCAGTTCTGCTTCTGTAAGTGTGGTCTTTGCCCCTCACCTCTGAACGAACTAGCATTGAAATTTCAGCACTCTCCTGATTTGTTCTATTTGTACAGTGTTCAACAGCAATTCCCCCACTTGATCAAAGTAAGAAAATAGTGAACAAAGGTTGGTATTTATTAGACTCATAGGAGGAGGAGACCAGTAACATTTTCCTCAATGGCATTTTAGACAAACAAAATATATTTATATTTGGTGGAATAGTTAAAGGTTCTTAAAGTAACAAATCTAAGCACATTTGGCTACCACTTGAATAAAGAGGTGAAAGGCAGGCTTCTTCATGCCATATATCCAGCTCCTTGGGAAATGGAAATATTCTAGCTAGCTAAGACCAGGGCTACATTAGTGAAAGGCATGATTCAAAAGCTGTACTTTTGAACCAAATCATCTGCAAGTAAACCAAACACCTTCTATCATACTGAAATAAGAGCACACTCCAGCAGATTTCATTGGCTTAAGTTCTGTCATTTGGAGAAACCTTAATTAAAATGGAACAATTTATTTAAATAGAATAAGGTCTTTCTCATGACAAATGTCATGTCATCAAATTATAAGAGGATCATGACTTTTCCCTCACCTCTTTTCAGAGTCACTTAAGAGTAAAGTAGTTTTAGGAAGCAAGAGTGGAGAAACCCTTTTCAGATTTCTAAACACCCAACCAGACTTTACCTTCAGGAGCTGTCTTTTGTATAGCCTCATAGTGAAGCTGAACATTTTCTAAGAACAAAAACTATCCCTGTTCAGGACATTTTCTTAGACATGCATTCCAGCATAAGTCAAGCCTCAGGGCATGGTGTGAGTCGGTCTCTCAAGAGAACAGAACTCATGAAAGAGGAAAATACATAAAAAAATATAAGAGCATAGCACTCCTCCCACATCATCAAGCACCAGCCTTTATTTTAAACAGGGTTCAACAAATCACTGCGTGAGCAATGAGAAAAACAATACATTTACCTCAGGGCAATAAAATCAATTGTAATAGTAACTATTTCTACTGCTCAGAAAATATTGGACTGAATTTCTTTGCTTGTGGATCCAACCAAGACATTAGTCTCTAGTCCTTTTAGCTACTAAAGGCTGTAAAAATATTACAAATTTACCTGAAATAAAACCAAAAATTGAATCTTTTCTTTGAATTGAACTGTGGCAGTGGAGCACAACCTGTTCCCATTTCTTTCTTTGCCACCTTGTGTCCATTTCCTTTGTACAGTAAAAAGAGTTTTGGGGAATTGGAAGCTGTTAAACCTATTTTCTTCTATATGAAAACATGATTCCTGTGATGTAAAATATTGTCTTTGGGACTTGTCAATTTTGAAAGCATCCAGAGAAGAAGTAAATTTTTGGATAGCTGAACCTTAATGGGAAAAAGAAAAACAAATCAAACAAACCAGCAAAAAAATTCAATGGAGACAATATCACTTACAAAAATAAGACATTTGGGTTGCTGACGATGAAAAATAAGGGTGTTCTTTTTTATTATTTCAAAATTAAAGTAACATATATCCAAGGCCTTTAATTTTTTTTCCAAGAAAATAAACCTTTTTTTAAAAAAGTTCCTTTTAAACAGAGTAGGTTCATTTCAGAACTAAGAAAAAAGAGTTTAAGAAACTACAATATTGGTAACAAATTTCTGCCTCAGGTTGACCTAAATTGTAAATTTTAAGGGTTTGTTTTTTGGTGTTTTTTTTTATTTTATTTTATGAATGCATTCAGACACCATTTTTTTCCCTATCCATGAAAATATATTTTTCTTTTAGTTTCTATTTTATCTACTTGCCTAGAATCTGAAATTTTTAGAAAACCTCTCACATTTTTGCTACATTTTTTACTTTTTCATTAAAAACATATACAGTGTAGATCCCTCTGCTAGTTGATTTAGACAATCTATCCAATAACTGCCCCTGATCCCAGTACTGGGACATGTGAGACCCCAAAGCCTCAGCCTCATCTCAGCTGCCAGTACTCAGACCTATGCACACTGCAGAAACCTGCAGTAATTGCCTGTAGACATGCAGACATAGCTGTCCACAATCCTTGATCTCCCTGTGCCTTTCCCACAAACACACACATATGCAAGGGAGTCTCATATGACCTCCAGGCTCCACAGCCTCTCCAGCACTTGGACCAGTTCTCCTGGTACTACCCAATAACCAGCTCCTCCAGTTGTCCCACTCCCAGACACACACATATAGGTGGCTCCCGAGCCACCCATCCTACTGACCAACTCAGCATTCACTAGTGATCACACACTAACACATGGACCCTTACCTACTGCAGGCACATGGCCTCCTCTGACTTGTGGTCTCATCTCCAGTGCCTGCACCCAAATCCCATACACACATATGAACTCAGGTAGAGAACCGTCCACCCAGGGAAAGAGTTAGGAAGAGAATGTAACGAGAAGCAAAGACAGTCTGGGGAATCAGACAAGAGCACTGGCCAGACATCTGCTTTCAGAATTGCTTCCATTTGTGTCATTTATTCCTTTATTTTTCCACGCTTTTTCCTGCCCAAATCACCTTGATGCCTCCTTCCCCAGTCTTTAGTTCCTCCCATAACCATCCTATAAGTCATCTTGTGCAGTTCCCAAATGCTCTTCCCTGATATCCCCCAATGAGCCCATAGCCTCCAGCAGTGACCCCTCAGTCTGTAGGCGACCTCAGGACAGCCTCTTCCAAAGATCTGCAGTGGTAAGCGTCACTTCCACCCATGGGGCTGATCTCCTGGGGTGCCCTAGAGGACTTTGCCCTCTGGCCAAGTTATTGGGATTCCCCGACCTGCTGTTGTTTGTCTGGGCTCCTTTCTGTGTGTGGTGACCAGCTTCTTGTCATGCATTCTAAAAATAAAAAGATAGTTGGGTGGTGTAAGAGTCCAAAAACTCCTACTCTTGGTGGAGCTACCCTACAGTCATGTTCATGCCCCCCTTGTAGTTACATCTCTTTATGCATTTAAGCAATAATTTGAGAATGACTGTTGCTAAGGCTGACTTACCGCTATAAAAAAAATAACACAAAGTATTAAAAAAAAAGGCATTTTCTGGGCTTTTTTTCCTCCTAATTGCAAATGTTCATCAATCAATCCAGGAAAGAGGGAGTAGGTGAAAAAGCCATGTCTATCCTCAGAGATTTTTTTCAGTGGCTGAAGTATCAGAAACAGATGGTGTCTGATATGACAAAGTTACAAACACCCTTGGTTGGTGTGCTATGGGCATATAATCTTCTCTCACAAGAGATGCACCATACTGCCCCAGTCTGCTTTGCATCAGTGTTGAAATGTTTCTACAGTGCGTTGTGGGGTGGCAGTTGTCAGTGAGGTTTTCATATTTTAAGCAGAATCTTCTTTTACTGAATATTTCCATTTTTGCAGCTTTTGATTTCTGCTAACCCCTCTTGTAATGTCTATGATCTGCTTCTCCATGTTTACCAGGCTCTCTGCTGGAAAAGAATACAAACACAGACACTGCAGGGTTGGTGTAATTCTTCTGTCAGTTCTAAAAAGAATTCTTGTTTCTTCTGCTTTGGCAGAACTACAACAAATAGTGCAGTGGCTGGCAACTGAGCCAGGAAAATTAGACAATTGGGGGAAATGGTTTGCTGCAATACAAAATAAGAATCACCAGATGATGATGACAATCACCAACCAGCCACAGAGAGTGGGGTGGTGCCCCTGGGCCTCTGAAACAGCTGAGAGTTCTAGTAACTTAAAATGAGTTATTAGCAAAACCCACGAGAAGACAAAATAAAACCTCTGGTGGTCCTACATAGTATGGTATTCAGTACTCCTCAGGAACAGCAGCACAGAAGATAGCTCCTAATTTTTCACCAGCTCTTTGTATTATGGTCAGACTGCAACTCCTTCCTTTTGTCTAAAAGTCTTGCTCATTCATCTTTTCCTTGGCTTGTTGAGCCTTTGAATAAAGGTCAGTAATTGCTGTATTTATTCAAGAGCTATGGTGATTGCACCATGGACTAAGGTAGGGTGAGATATTTTTAGACCAGCACACAGCCTGAGATTTTTTTAAAAAAGGTATTTAAAAACTAAGAATGGATTTTCTGTAATTCATTGCTCTCCTCTGAATCTTGGTTGGCAACAGATAAGCCAAGAAAACAAAGCAATCAATCAAAACCCACTAGTGCTTAAGTCTTGAGTCTTTTAGCCACTTCAATGACTGCATCCTCTTTAGGAAGGAAATGGTCCATCTTACACTCATAGCCATATTTCAGTATGTTTACTGCATAACTGCTAGCACCGAGAATGCTGCTCCCACACAAGTCATTGTGCTCTACCATAAATGACTTATGCTGTTATGGAAGTCATTTGTATTTGAATGACATGAGCTAGAAGTTACTTATTGAATTCAAAATGGAGAAGTGATGCACAGAGACTGTATAAATACAGTTAAATATGCCAAATTCTCTCTTCTATTTTTTTTTTTATATATTTTGCAATGAACAAATCTCAGTCAACTAAACTTCCCACACACTTTCCCTTTACACCCTCAAGTGTCAGGCAATGGAAAGATCATTTTTTCTGATAAAATATAATGATATTACATTCATAAATTAAAACATGTATGATTTAGTCTCTCTTTTCTGAACTGGAAGTACAATCTGCTTTATCGTCCCTTAATTGGTAGCAATATTTGAGTTTTGCTCTTTTATAACATGGGTTTCTTTCCATCAAGACCCAAGGCATTCCTTATTTTGTCTATTTACTTTAATCCCACAAATATAAATTTTTCCACCATATTTCAGCATTGAATCTGTATTGAAAAATCACAATAGCTTCTTTGTGCAACACCCATTTGCTCTTCAGTTGCAATACTTTCCTACAAAATTTTTTAAAAAATGTTTTACTCTTCAGTGAAGAGTGAGGGATCTGCATGTTCAGTGTTATGGGTTCACCCAGGTGGGCCTAAATTTGGGCTCTGAAGTCTGGACTAGGCTGAAGCTGTCAGCTGACTTGAGGTGGGCTGAGCTAACAGCTGACCTCTTCTAGCCAGTAATTTTGTATTCCATACCACATTATGACATCATCTCCAGGGAAGCAGGAACCAGTGTGGGAGTGGTTAAGGCAGTTGCTTCTCAGCCTTCCTCTTGGGAGGACGCACAATGCTGTCCCAGGGGGGATGGAGAGGACCAGGCCCACCACTGGCTCATAGCATATCTCAGGAAAGTAAAATGTGTTGTTCTGGGTCTCTCCTTTCTGCTTGAGTTTGTCTCCCTGGGGAATAAGTTTTTTCTTAAGTAATGTGTAGTTAAGACAGTAGAATTTGTGTGTTCGTTAAGAAGTGGGGAATTTGTTGTTGCAGACTTGTGTGAGTGTATATTTGTACTCTCTTCTAATTGTCTCTTCCTTTCTGTAAAAACATATGTAGTTTTAGTATAAATGCGGTTTGAAGTGTTTTTTTTTCTTTCCCCTCTCTTTTGCTCCCTTTCCTTGGTGTTAGGAAGGAGGCTCTTCTCTCTGTCCTTGGGGGGGGTTAGCAGTTGCTTATCTCAAACCAAGACATTCAGATACAACCCATTGAGATTTTGAAGATTCTTGTGGGAAACACAGATTGATCTGAGTTAGTAAGTACCCTGTCTCACGCTCTTTGCCAAAAACGATGTTCAGAGACTGGTTTGAATGTATATCTCATTATTCTTTTAACTATTTCTTCACCATTTTGGTTACATTGAGTTACATTTCAAGGCTTGAACCATGAACAAGGCTACTACTAATATCAACCACTGTTTATTGATGGTAAAGGCACTATTTTATTTTAAGACATCCATGCTTTTATGTGTCTAACATGCCATGTTTCACTATATGTTTTTATATGCATTTATGTGTCGGAGGAGACCCGGGGTTTATACAGTGGCAAAAATACTACAAGAGATGGATAGACGAGGACACCGAAGTCCAGGAACCCAGCTCCCCGAATATGGAAGCTCTGCAAGAGATTTATAAGGACTCTAATAAGTTCACACCCTATATTGATGTTTCCCCAGTTTGAATGTTATACACCCCAATATGTCTACCCTAGTCACTTTCCCTTAGTCATTCCTTATCCAAATTTCCTCTTCCCACAAAACCCTCCGGGTCGCAACCCCCTGTGCTGGCGCGACCCAGCCATGGGGGCGGTTGCTGGCGGGGCCGGCCACGAGGCACTGCTGGAGCTGGGCAGGAGCTGTCCCTGCTTCGGAGTGCCGGAAGCCCTACGGTAGAATTTCCCTGCCCATCTCATTCTCCTATTGGTCCTTTTGCCGCTCCTCCCCTCCCTCCTCCCCTTCATTTGCATGCACCCATTGAAGTGCGTCACTCTGCCCCGTCTCCGCCCCTCTTCCCCGCCTACATCCGGGGAATTCCCATGCTCCCCTTATAAGCCAGCGCGCGGCAATAAACTTGGCTTTTCCTCGTGGACCTCCAGCTGCTGTGGACTTATTCCGTTCGGGGTGGTCGCCGGGCCAGGGGCGGGAAGAGCCTACCTCGCTTCTAAGGGGCTTGATCCTAGGGAGCCCCACTGGCCGCTTTCCTAGCCTTGCTCCTGGAAGCAGAAACCTCTCCACTGTATGAGTGGGCCTTTTACAATCCGCTGATAACTATGAATGATCATTTTAAAATAATTTTCTGATACAGCTCGGGGGATTACAGACTTAGTTCATGCAAGCATTTGTTTTAATAATAGATTTTGTACATTTCTAAAGTTCAATAGAGTAGTTGATTACAACAAGGCTGCAACATATGGTGACAACCTATTCTACTAAAGAAAATATCTGATGGACATGGTAAGGCACCAACTCCAGAAGGAGATCTTCAATGATTGAAGGGGGGGGGGGAGGGGAAGAAAGGGAAGGGAAGAATTTGTACACAATGGAAACAAGGACTTACTGCCAAAAAAACAACATAGAAGAATAGTACATGATGGAGGGATAGGCACAAAATGATATACAGCTAGAAGAAAGAATAAAAAGCAATCAGGAATGCTCTGAAATGCATTAAATGTAATAACAGGATGAGGGAAAGAAGAGCTTGTTACTTAAAGGAAGAAGGCATTCTATTGCAGTGACAGAGAAAGCCGAAGTCTTCTTGCATCAGTTTGGTTGTTTTATTCGCTGTAAAGAGATTAGTTTCTATCAGTCACTTAACATGGCTAATATTAATAACAAGGCATGAAGAAAACTGGCAACATTAGGGTGAAAAAAAACAGGTCAATGATGCTAAGATAAATTAGATTTTTCAAGTTATCATTGCTTTACGAGAATCACTTAAGGCAACTGTTTTAGGCTATTTTCTTGGATGACTCATGAGGACTCAGTGGACTGAAAAATGCAAACAACCAGTATCTATTAGGGGAAAAGGGAGGCAGTAGGGAGAAAATAGATTAAAGGAAGTATAAGCCCTACAGAATATGTAACATTAATGCCTGGAAAAATAATAGGATCCATATTATTTATCAATTTGCAAGAACCATCAAGTAATAATGAACAGCCAACATTGGTTAGTCATTACCAGGTTTTATTCAAAACAATCTTGTTTCCTCTTAATAGGACAAATTTCCTAGAAGGCCCATGAAAAAGTAGATGCACTCTATTTTGACTTTAGCAATGCTTATGGATCTAGTTCGATCATTGTTCTAGTAGACCTATAAGCATAATTAGGAAAAAAACCCCACAAAACCCCCCAAGAAAACATTAACACACACACACACACCCAAAAACAACTTGAAGAACAGTTACTGAGTTTGGTGTCAAAGCAAAGACAGCATTTTAGCTTACACAGTGGTCTGACCTATCACATATTTATTATCCAATTACTATTTATGACAGGGATATAAACAAAGGAAGAGAAAAGTATATATTTTAAAACTAGACATGACACTAAAACAGATGGCAAAGATTTTGGAAGTGGGATAAGAATCTAAATTATGTTGTAAATTGAAGAAATAATAAATACAATAAATTTCATAATTACAAGAGTAAAGAACTACCACAAAATATGAAAAGTTTTATTTAAACATTTATGTTGGGTAACAACTATCTTGAAAACTGCAGTGCAGAAAAAAATCTGACACTTACAGTGGAATGTACACATCACAAAAATATATATTGTTGAAAGTAAAATGATATTTTAAGAGACATTCTTTAGAATGAGTTTTGTGTACACAACAAAAGGCAAGAAATTATACCTTTTCACTCAACCCTGCAAAAGATTCTAATGAAAGATCATGTCTAGAATAATTGGAGAAAAAAGAAAGATGAAAGAGTCTTAGAAATTGAGATCGGTGTGGGAAAGTTAAAATACCAAACAATCAGACAAATCATGCCTATAAATAAATAGAAAAAAAAAAGAAGAAAAACAGGGAGAGAAGTCTGGGGGAGAGATGATACACAAAAAGTTCTTCCAAATAAGACAGAAATGTGCCATTGCCTACAGGTATGGGGTCAGGAAACAAGCTGAGGTTATAATCTAAAACTCAGGATAGACATAAGGAGAAACTGTCAAAGTATAATAATTTTTAAAAAACAGAATATGTTTTCCAGAAGGGCTTTGCACCAGTGATTCATAAACAATTTCATCAACATCTGCCAAAAGCTATTACCCAATAGTAAACATCAGTTGGTATGTTCAAATCCAGTAGCATCAACTCTTTCTTCATGGCCTGTGAAAAGACCATCCTTGCCCAGCTCCAGCTCAGCAAAACTGATATTAAGAATCAGAACAGCATATTTGAATCACCTGTATATTTGCCACTACAGGACTCCTCTGTATTTTGATGGTCTCCAAAGTAAGAACAGCTTATCAGAGAAGTTATGGAAAATAAAACATGCTGAGTAAAGTCATCAGAGGTATTTGTTTAAATACTTCACTTTTTTAAAAGATAATGGGGAGGGCTACAATCCCTCTCTTCTCTGTCAGTGGTATAGGAAAAGTGCATTCAAAGGAAAAGTATTAAGGACATTTCTGCACTGGTTCACCAGAACATTTCCCTTGTCCTATCCCTTAGCAATGCAATAGGCAGGACCTCTCTGTTCCATAAGGTACCCATCTACTGGGGAAAAGGAAAAGAAAAAAAAATGAGAAGGTAGATAAGATCATTCCATTAATTTATCCACATACTTCATATGATCACTTCAGAGAAGTCCCTTGTCAAGAGTCAGAATTGTGGGGTAATATTTTTTAATCTATAATTAATCTGATATAAGCCACTGTTTCAGAGAAAGAGAACCCAAAATGCCAATCAGACAATTATTTTATATATATTTGAGTAGCTTGGTCGAAAATAGCCTTTTTGTAAAGCAGATTGTACCTTTTTATGGTGTCATTACACATGATCAATGCATATTTATCTTTAAAACAATAACTGATGAGAGAATAGAATTAAAGTGTCAAAAATAAAGTGGGAAAAAAATCTTGCTTAATAAATATATATATATGTACAAATAATTTACAGCTCTAGAAAAAATCTGAACTACTACTATTTCCCTAGCTTCTCCCTGCTCCTCAACAAGGAATATCTTGATGTTCCAGTTTTAGGTTTGATTTGTTTATTCATAATTTTCCTTATTTTTTAACTGTGTTTTATAACCCCTTTCTTTGTGCTTTGACAAACAGCTATCAGCATAATAGTGTTTGGAACTAAATGAATGTCAGGGAGCAGATGCTTGATATGAAGTTTAGGCAACTAGAGATGCAGAACAGTATGGTGGCTACAGTATTAGCCATTTAACTCCTGCTTTCCATCTGAGTCATGACTTCATTTTCTTTTTCATGCAAAAGTGTAGGCTATAGAGACTGGTACCACAAGGTGAAATACTATGACCCTAATACTGGGAGATCAAGCTACAGCTCAAGCTGTATGCCAGTGGACTGAGCCACATTACTCTAAAGTAAGTGCTGCAAGAGAGAGTTTTCCTACTTGCTCAGTTTAGTTTATTTTGATGCCTGTGCTGAATGCCTATGACTCAGGGCCAATGCATCAAAGTTTTTCACTGGACACTCCACAAGAATGAACTCAAAACCATTATATTTTGCCTTAGTCTGCCATTGTCCCTTATTTAGTTTCACATGAACTAGAATTCAATATGCTCTCCCTTGTCTTCCTCCCTTTTCACTTCTTAAGAAAGCAGATAAAAGATTAACAGTGTCAGCTTACTATAAAATACATATCCAGCTAGAAATATTCCTTCTTTAATCTGTCATTGGCTTTTAGGCAGAAAAGGGAGATTTTTGCAACATCTTGAATAACTTTTGTTCACTCAGATACTATGAAGGCAACTTATCGTACTAGCAATCTTGTTACATAGTTTTCCTTTCTTATAAGTTTGTATGGAGAGGACACAGATGAAAAAATAATAGTTTTGCAATGCCATAGAACCTATTATTTAAAACTGTCCAAGATAACCTCGAAAAGTTTACTCACTTTAGCATTTTTGTCTGAAAAAAATGAAAAACCTAAAAAAAAAAGAATGTCTCCTGAAGTTTTAACCTAAATTTTAAAGTATTGATTCAGATGCCTCCAAAATTTGTCAGACTGATGCTCCCTGTGTAGTCAAAGGTGGGCTAGTCAGTGTCTTCAAGAAGGTAGTCAGAGCACTGCATCACTGTGCTGTGATGGTTTAGGGTGGCATGGTGTGGCATGCATGACATGGCATTGAATGGAGCATCGTGACAGCCTGCAGGGTGGGCTCAGGAGCTGCTCCTGTCTCACTCAGTTCCTGGGGGTTCTGCAAAGGATGTGAAAGCAGTCAAAACATCAGAGAAGTGTAGCAAAAGAGCCCAGATGAAGGGGCAAAGTGGTGAAAGCAAGGCATGGAGCCCAGCAGACATGGGGCGACCCTATAGGAGCTCTCCATATATGTCCATGAACAAGGCAATCATATCCCTAGGTTCATCCCAGGATGTCCAGGTGTTCTTCAGGGAGTGCTATAAGGTACTGCAGACAGAGCTGGTCCAGTGGTGAGCGATAGTGAAGAGCTGCAGCATGGTCCTGAGATGTAGGTTGATTCAGGGCTGTTGGGGGCCAGAGTGTATCCCCAGTACTTTGGAGGGCACATATGTACAAGGCTAGGGAAAAGGACCATGACAAGTACATGGTAGAAAGCAGAAGTAGCTCCATGGAGCTGGAAAGCAGTGAATCCATGGTATGGCCTGATTCATTGCCAAAGAAGTGACTACCACAGATCCCATGGGGTCAGGAAGCAGCAGCAGTTCCATAGAACTGGAATGCAGCACATTTACTGATGGTCCAGGTAGGAGTTCCCTAGAAGAACCCAGACACCAGCAGCAGGTGCCCATGGGCATGGAGCAGATCCATACATGCCCGACCTGATGTCCTCTTCAAGATGACTGAGGGTGCACTTGATGCCCTTCTCCAGATCATCAATAAAATTGGTATACAGGAGTGGCTCTAGTACTAAGCCCTGGGGAGCATCACCAAATTAGGAAGAAATTATTTCCTTGAGGGTGGTGAGGGACTGGCACAGATTGCTCAGAGAAGCTGTAGCTTCCCCTTCCTTAGAGTGAGTTCAGGGTCAGGTTGAATGAGGTTTTGAGCAACCTGGTCTAGTGGAAGGTGTCTGTCAATGACAGGGCGGTTGGAACTAGAAAATTATCAAGCTTCCTTACAACCTAAACCATTCTACGATACTCCATCTGTACAATTAGGTAGGATGAGAAAAAGGTAAAACACAGAAGAAAGAAAAGTCATACCCTGTACAAAGACATGTTTGTCTCTCATTTTCTTTGGCACCAGATAGCATTAGGAATCAAGGGACATGGGTTTTTTTCAAAAGCTAGGGGTCTTCCTCATTCATCTCCTACCTATGGGGAAAAGAGAAGGAATCTTTCCTTTTACCGAAGAGATGTATCTAGTTTTGTTGCCCAAAGAAGCAAAGCAAGAACATATGCTTGGAAACCAAAGCTCACTCTCTCAAATGCTATTGATATTCCTCTTGCTTGCAATAGCATCCATCGTCCCAGAAATGCCTTCAGGAGCAAAGGTGACAGCTTCAAGCTGATCTACTGTTGAATCCTTGCTTCTTCTGCCTCTGAGAAAGGTGAGTTACACTACACATAAGCAAGATTCTTTTTTTTTTTTTTCAAAGTGAAATTGGCTAACCCCTTCAAGGGAGATGAAAAAGAAAAAAAAAAAAAGAGGAAGAGGAGGCCAAACATGCTTTTCCAAAACACTTTAGTTTTGGGTATGACTACAAAATTCAAGAACATAAAGGTTTCCTGGAGGAGCAATTCTACTACTTAATATCAGTAATCAATCACTCACAGGATCATTTTGTGGGCATTCTTAACCCAAACTTCCATCTAAGGGCATCTGAATCCATCTCTGTGTGGATTGCCTTCTCCCAGCATATGAGATTTTTTCAATCTGCACAGCACTGATCAGCTTAATTTTTATGGACTATCTAAATGTCCATTCCATCAGAGAGATCCCTTTCTTAGAGCAGGGGAGGGGAGACATGTGTGTTTTAATTGCTAGTCTGACCTGGTAGATTAATTGAAAACATTCTCTCTCCTGAGAGCAGCACACCATGAGAATACAGAAATACTCTCATTTACCTTACACTTGATCACTAATATCAATGCCAGACTTTCTGCTGACTACTTGGGGCTTGAAGAAGCTGCTATATAATTATGTTACTTTAGTTTATACTGTTATATTTCTAGATTCTATACTGTAATTATCCAGCATAGAATTTATTGCATGCAAATGTGTTTGCACATCATTAATAAGATCTTTCACTCATTCTTCCAAGTAAATTACAAGAAATGATCATGACATGGTAAGGATATGGTGTGACATAGTTTTTGGGAAAGCCTGAATGAGAGCATTAGGGCTTTTGAATTATTGCAATCATTCTAATGCTACCTACAGCAATATCCCAGGAGTTTATTTAGGAAAGCATATGCACAACCATTGTTAATGAAACAAGCATGTTCGAAGTGCTGGTTTAAAGCAGAATTTCTCTGCACCAAGCCTTAAGAACTTCATGTCTGTGCCTATCTCTTTACAAGACTGTATAATATATTGTACAATGTAGGTTTAATCTTTAGCAGTCTACAGCCTTAGAAATATCTGAAAAAAAACTTACATTGGCCTCTAATATTAAGGAATTAAATTTAAATATTTCATCTCCTGTAGTTCATCTACTACTGTGCCTCACTATTCTTTCTCTAATTGCTGCTATCGGACACCAAGTTTTTTCAAGGCAGTCATTGATTTCCATGTGCTTTCTGGACTTCATCAGACAGGATTCTGCTACCTATGGTAGAGTAATAATATGAGAACATACTGTAAACAAAACACAGCATGCCAAAATGGGATGCCTGACACATTCCTGCATGGGGATCTTCTGCACACTCCAGTCAAGATATTTTTGCTCCTTGCAAGTCCAGTGAATCATCCATAGTGTAAAGGAGTAATTTAATTTCTCAAATAATGTAAAGCAATATTTACTGAAGTAATGGCTAGCAAAGTTCTTAAGAAAATCCTTAATGTCAGTTCAGAGGAGTTTAGCACTTGTGACAACTCATTAGAAATATTAGCTACAAAGTCTATGGCAAAAAAAACCCAGATAATATGTGAATTAAGGTTCAGACAGAACACACAGGTTTAACTCTACAGACTTATATGTTTAAATGGGTTCAACTTAAAATTAAATTTCACACTGTTTCTGACAGGAAAGAAAAACAAACAGCCACTACTGCTGTTAATATATTTGCCACACAATTTTGGCAGCTTTGATCAGCTTTGTCATTTCAGGCAATTGATTCAGGCATTAATCAGAACACATTTTTTTATTTCAGAATTAGCATAATAAAAGTGTTTTGTGTGTTATCATGCTAATATGTTCTACCAAAGACTAAATTAACATTTTACTGCTGCTAACCAGAGGCAATGCTTCATATATAATTCAGATATGTTGCCAAACTTTTCACATTGCCAGCTGTTTAAATCTGAGAGTGCTTAATATCGGTGGACCTAAAGAAACATCTTTTGAAAATAACCTAACAAAGCCCCCCACAGTCCAGTACCAGTATTCCCAGAGCTAATGAAGCCCCATACTGTTCCTGATCTCTATTGTGCTTCCTGTAATGAGGTAATGCACAATGTTCCAAACACTACTGCAGAACACCCCTTTCCATCTTCACCGTCCTTTCATTTTTTCAAACTCTTTTCAATCTCAAAGGTATTCTGAAAAATGATAGGAGAGCAGAAGACAGGATGAAACTGGTGAACTGCTGCATCTGAATTGCTTTCCCTGGGGTGAAAGATAACGACAAAGCAGTAAGACTGTATTTTGCTGTTTTCTACCATCTTCACATGAAAACTTCAACCCTTCTTCTAAAGCATCCGTCCAGTGTCAACAGCTACCATTATGTATTAGTGTTTTGCTAGCAGAATTCCTGGCTCTGACCACAGAGGTTTCCTATTGCAAACATCCCAGTTTCATCCTCCTTGTAAATGCATATATCATGCATGCAGCTACTGCCTGCCAGGGAGCACTCACTGATTGCCATTCAGGCAAATATTCTTGGCTTTTGCATAAATACATTCAGCATGGTACCTGTGAAATTGTGCCAGCAGAAGTTTGTATCGTCTACATGGATGTAGAACCTTTTGCCAGGAATCTGGTGGCAGCAGTTGAGAGTAGATGGAAGTTTTCACTCCTGCTCTAAGAACAGTTCCTATCTTCATGAGGAACACAGTTTATGCACTCTGGATTTAGAATAAACATTATCTAGGTTTAAGTTCAGATTTAAAATGTCATTTAAAAACAAACAAACAACCAACAACAAATCCTCACATGCATTTAGGACAACAGCTCAATTACAGAGTTTAACACAGAATCATATAATTACCCTTACATAACTAATTATGAATTAAAAATAACTAAATCCAGATCATGCCAAACTAGATTATCCAGGAAGCTGACCTGCTCCAAAAAAAAACCCCATATTTTTATCATCTAGTCTTGAAAGTGTTGTAGAGACTTTTTCATCAAGCTGAGAACACCATCAAATTTTGGCAATGTCAGACCAGAGGTACCAAATTCACAGATACTGATGCTCTCTAAGTTGATGGTGTAAAGAAATACCAACTACAGCAATAATGGCAAAGAACAAGACCTGAACTGTTCTCAACTATTATTTTCATTCACTCTGGGACCTGCAGGAAGCCTGTACAGACCTGAGAAGAGCTAGGTTCCCATTAACTTGCTCTCCTCATAATCAAATTGCCAGAATCCCCATTAGCATCCCTTTATAAATGTCAAATGTTTAGGAATAATTTAATGTTTAAGAGGCTAGGGCTTTGATGCCACTGCCAATGTCTATACCCACAAGGAAGGTCACAGCTCTTTAGCCAAACATCAGTAATTCAAGGCTCTATGGGTTTCTGCTGTGACATAATTGTCAAATAGCACCTGGGATTTTACAATCACATCTAAGCTGTGGGTACTGTTAACTAATGGTGGATATATTTCTTCCTGCAGAGGAGCTAAGATTACTCCCTTTGTCTCCTCTGGCTACTTTCCCAAACTGTCATCACAATCTCAGTTAAACTGAGTTGAGCCTCAGCCAGTTAATATATATATCTGCACTACTCTTCTTTGCAAACCAAGGTGTTGTGTCATCCATCATGAGTGGAAAATCTAGATCCATACATGTTTTATTTATCAGTAGGCTAAAAACAACTACATCACATACTTCCTAAGGGTAGGATTCATTTATTTTAACTTTTAGCCACCTCCAATCTGGTTTCCCATTTCTCTACACATAAGTCATAAAAAAGAGTAATAAGCAAACCCAGAAGGCAAGTTATTTAACCTAGTTTAAACTTATCCTGCTTTCAAAGCCTACTTCTCTCTCTTTACACTGGGGATAGCCAAAGTGTCTAGCTCAGACATGGAGAGGTTTATGGACCCCACAGTTAGATCCCATACTGACTCCCAGATGGTCCCATTTCTGCTTGAACAGAAGTGAAAACTAAACCAGTGGCCAGAACTATTCTCACTAAAAAGAAGGGTTTGGGGAAAAAAAAGTACCCATACTCTTCTTCTGAGATATGCCTATGAGGAAGAAAGACACTGAAAAATAGTGTTTTGTCTTACTTATAAGAGATAGCACTAATTTACTTAACAGTCCTTCACAAGCAAAAGTGATGAAAGCAGCTGTAATCTTTTAAAGCAAGTGAAAAAACATGTATTCCAAATCAACTATTCCTCACATAAATTCTGTCAACCACTTTCTCTCTGGCAAGAGAATCCTCAATTTTCACATCCCAGTGCTCCAAGCCCTTAGGTTTAGAAGCTATGTAAGAATTCAGTTCATATTGAGGCAGGCTGTAATCCCCTGAAGATGATGCTGATCTTCATCAGCATCAAGTTAGATTTTTTCTAAAATCATGGATTTACAGAAAGAGGGAAGAAAAACACAAACAAACAAGCAAACAAAGAAAACCCCAACAAAACCACAAATACTTGCTTAACTCTTCAAAGAGATATGGAATCATGAATACTTTTCTTACACTCAGGAAATTATGTGTTTGAAAAATATAGCTTTTACATACAAATGTTTGGTATTCAGAGTTGACTACTGTTAGTGAGCAATCTCCTTTGGAACACAGAATAGCATTTAAACATCAATAAAAGGTGAATTTCTCACCTGTGTTGGTTTAACAGTTCAAGCAGAGACAGTTATTTAAACAATATATTCAGCTTTTTAGACTGATATCTTCAATGAAGAATTCACAGATTTAGGCACTGTATGCTTATGTAGAAAAGTTCCTCCCTTTTTAACTTTCAGATGCCCTGAAGGTGTTTTCCTTTTCTGCCAGCAGCAAGGGATTTTGCACCAATGGCAAGTTAGAAAAAAAAACAACTAAAAGACTTTATTCCTAATACTTTGAGTGTGATGCCACTTCTGAGCACTACAGCAAGATTTCTTGGAAAGTTGGTGCCTAAAAATGCAAAACCAGAAAACAAACGCACAAACAAACTTACTGCCTTACATACTTCATTGTTTCTTCTTTAACTTTAAGGAATGCATCTAATCTGCAAAGAGAATTTTTATGATCTTAGCACCCAGCCATTCTTCACCTTTGGGAACCCTACTACCATTGGATCTCTGGGTTTACATGTTTTCAACAGACATTATAGTACCACTATTAATCTAACATGCTATAATTGCCAGTCATTTATGAAAAAAGCACAAAATACTACTACGTGTAAGATGCAACACAGCACACAGGGTATCAGTAACAGAGCATGGAGTATTTGACTAATGTGTCACAAGACTGTTTACCTCATCAGTGGTGTGAAAGAAATTCGGAGTAGTTCAATACTTCAGTAATTTCTGCATTAGCTCATCATCCACAGTGAAAGTCAGCTTACTGAAGCAACGAAGCCCACAGATCTGTTTTTTTCCAGCCTACTGAGCTATTTGTTATGTGTACTTTCAGAGATGTTTCTGTCTGAAAAGGAGTCAAATATGTGTTTTCAGAAGAAATCTGGTTTTTCATTAAGACACGTAGAAAAAATTAAAGCATTAATCAGGGTGTTACAATAGCTAAGCCAGTGTAAGGAGGGGATATTTGAAAAGGCTTTCTTTAACCCAGGAATGCATATCTCCTGGGTAGTCCCTACAGAAAGAAAATAGGCTCTCAGAAGGGCAATTGAGAGCAGGCTCTGAAACACAGGTCATCTGACTTGCCCACTAAAGGAGCCCGTTGATTGTAAGTCAGCTTTTCTCAAACTCTCTGCAAGCCTGACCTTTTCCGGTTTTCATTGCCTTTGTACTACTCCCTGTCCCCATCGAGGAGAAAAGCTTCTACCTTTGACTGATGCCAACAATTCCTCTCCTAAGTAGTAAGAAAGAGAGAATCAAACATCATTATTGGAAAGAACTCGGTTAATTTTCTGCCCATCACATGGAGCTAAGCCGTTGCTGCAATTAGACATTTTCAGCTGTTCCCTGTCTAGTATAAACTAGTAACCAGCAGTTGCTGCTGCTTTTTACTCCATTACACAGGAGAAGTGGAGCTGTTGATAGTAATAAATCACCATAATTTAATTTTTATTCAATGTTTATTCTTTTTTTCTTTAATAGCTGATGGTATTTTCATCCTTTTTAAACATTCTTATATTCTTATCTCTCACCACAATGCTCATTTTGATAAACTACTTCAGACATATCAAGCTTTACTTTTGAAAATATCCTTTTCTTTCCATAAACCTTACATCTGGAGAGCATCACTGTATCTTGTCTAAGCAGCTAGTACTTAGGTGATAAACCACTTAGTTACCAATATGTTGCTTGCAATTTTTTGTTCACTTGTGAAACTTTCAATGCCAGCTTAGCGTCGGGGGTGGTGGGGAGGGGATGTTATGTTTACAGCAAAAACAAACTGTAATTACTAGTTGCAGATATAAATATGCACCTCCAAACCCCGGAGAAAGCAAGCTACTTTAGCAGTTAAAGTTATTTGACAGTGTAAACATTTGAAGACTGTAATGACAGCCTGTTCTCATTCTTTGTTTACTTGGACTGCTTCTGTCTGCTATCAATTAGCACATCCAAACACTTTGCAAGAATGTGGCTGTCAGCGACCCCACATTCTTGTGTCAAGATAGAAGCCATGTGCATCTGAATATCTGTCCCTGGCTTTCCTAAGCATGATGACAGCTTGGGTTGCTAAAACATTCAGTCTGGCACTTCACCAAGCAACAGCTTGTAAGAACAATAATAATAATAATAACATATCTTTATATATGGTAATATAATAAATGGAATCTATTTCTAGCTACACAGTATAAGGCTACACTCTGACAAGATGAGTTGCAGCTTGATCTCTTTATCCAGTACCCAACACCTAAACTAAGGCATTAAAAATAAGTTAAAATCTCATATTTATTTATTAAAAATCCTACTTTTTTCAAGAATTGTTGGAAATGGAAGGAGACATATATCAATGAATTGTTTGATAATCTAAATAAATAAAGCATAAGTGATTAAGTGTG
This sequence comes from Pithys albifrons albifrons, assembly GCF_047495875.1. NCBI lineage: Eukaryota > Metazoa > Chordata > Aves > Passeriformes > Thamnophilidae > Pithys > Pithys albifrons. The sequence continues at coordinate 50,566,282 of NC_092459.1, read as the reverse complement.
GGACTAGGTGGTTTTTTGGCTCTTCCTTAAGCAACTGCATAGGTGCCTGAGAACCTAGAAATAAAGAATCAATCTTTGCATCTCTCATGTAAAGTATTTTCTTCAATTTGTCTTTGCTCTGAACATTTTCTGTAGTTAAGCTTATACTTCCTATGTTGCTGTTTCCTCTAAAAACTGAATTGAAGTGTTTTGGTGAAGGTAGGCTGCCTCCTCCAAACTTTTCTGTCACTCTCCATATTTTGCCTGAGACAGTCAGATCTGGAAAAGTTATAGTTAGCCTAAGCAACTGTCACTATTGTTGGCCTTCCTCAGTAGCTCAGACAATCTAGTACATTGCTCTGGGTCTTGAGAAGTGACATCATATTCTATATGCTGAAGCTTTACAAAGAACTATCAGCAAAACATGCAATTGAATTTTCCCTTTTTAGGGTTTACTTTTGGGTGCTTTACCTCCTCCTCATTTCAGCTCATATATGAGTTGAGTCATTTCCACAGTACTTTATTCCAACCACCGGGATCTTGAATTTGATTCCCAGAGCCTGACACAATGTGATATTATGACACTTAAATTCATTTGAGAAGGTTTTGAGCTATTTAAGTACAGAAAAATCAGTTTTATCTAAATGAGCTGTTTATTAATTGGAATCAGATTTATTTGGTGCTATCTGCTTTATAGAGGTCTTTGATTTCTGAATTAGGGAAAAGTAGCAATGTATTTATGACCAATTTAAGTGCTTCCACCTCTTTCCTCATTCAAAAGAAGCAAGAGTAAGTTATCTCTCTTTCTTTCCACACTGATACACATTCAAATCCTCGAAACAAATGGAGTTCTCTAAGCATGTCAAAACATTTTAGTCAGTTGACAAAATCATTGTAACAACTTGGACTGGATTTCAAAATATCTGCCAGATTTAACACTCTAAATGCTACCTCTTATAAAACAGTTTTAGAATCATAGAATGGTTTGGATTGGATGAGACCTTAAAGATCATCTGGTTCCAACTCCCCTGTCATAGGTAGGGACTGCTTTCACTAGACCAGGTTTCTCAGTGCTCCGTTCCACCTGGGCTTGAACATCTGCAGGGATGGGGCATCCACAGCTTCTCTGGGCAACCTGTTCAAGTGCTTCACCACCCTCACAGCAAAATCTTCCTCCTAACTGCTAATCTAAACATACACTCTTTTAGTTTGAATCCATTCCCCCTTGTTCTATCACTACAAGCTCTTGTAATATTCCTTCTCTGTCTTTCCTGTAGGCTCCCTTTAGGTACTTGAAGCCTGCAGTTAGGCCACCCCTAAGCCATCTTTTTCCAGGCTGAACAAATCCAAGTCTCTCAGCCTTTCCTCACATGAGAGGAGCTGCATCCTGTTAATCATCTTGGTAGCCCTCCCCTGGACTAGCTCCAACAGGTCAATGTCCTTTCTGTGCTGAGGACCCCAGAGATGTATGCAGCACTCCAGGTGGGGCCTCACCAGAGCAGAAAGCGTTTGCCCCTCTTAACAACTACAATATAGTAAAGTTGCTTTCATTTATATTTCATTAATTCTTGTCAATAAATATTGAACTTGATGAGAGGACAATTTCAATCATTTTCAAACTATTTGAAAATTCAAGTCATATCAAAAGTTTTAGAGGAAGGAATAGGTCCATGAAACTGATGGAATGGTGGAGTTAGCATACCAGGTCTCACATCTAGGAAGCTAGGTTAATTTCTTTGCAGAGATTTGAATCCAGATCTCATTTTCAAGTGATTTTGGTGGAGAATTTTATTTAAGCCCATGGTATAAAGTAGGCAAAAAATGTTTCTGAACATCTTGGCCACAATAAACCCATGCAGCGCTACAGGCTGGGCACAGAGTTGCAGGAGAGAAGCCAGGTGGAAAGGGACATGGGGGTTTGGATTGATATGAGGCTGAACATGAGCCAGCAGTGTGCCCAGGTGGCCAAGAAGGCCAATGGGATCCTGGGCTGTCTTAAGAATAGTGTGGCCAGCAGGACGAGGGAAGTGATGCTCCCCTGTACTCAGCACTGGTGAGGCCACACCTTGAGTATTGTGTTCAGTTCTGGGCCCCTCAGTTCAGGAAGGATATTGAGGTGCTGAAGAGGGTTCAGAGAAGAGCAACGAGGCTGGTGAAAGGGCTTGAGCACAAGTCCTGTGAGGAAAGGCTGAGGGACCTGGGGTTGTTTAGCCTGGAGAAGGGGAGGCTCAGGGGAGAGTCTACACTCTCTACAACTACCTGAGAGGATGTTGTAGCCAGATGGGGATTGATCTCTTCTCTCAGGCAGCCAAGAGTAGGACAAGAGGGCATGGGCATAAGCTCTGCCAGGGGAGGTTTAGGTTGGATATCAGGAAGTTCTTTACAGAGAGAGTACAGAGACATTGGAATGGCCTGCCCAGGGAGGTGGTGGATTCTCTGGTTCTGGAGGTTTTTAAGGTGAGACTGAACATGGCACTGATCTAGTAATCAAAGTGGGGTTGGATTAAGGGTTGGACTTGGTGATCTCAGAGGTCTCTTCCAACCCAACTGATTCTATGATTCTATGATCTACCTACCTCTTAGCTGACTCCATCAGAACAGAGGATAATTTTGAGGAGGTGGTTCTCAGTCCTTCTTGCTGGGGTTATGACACTTGGAGAAATTAGTCCCTAGCTCAAAAAAGAATGTTCCAGACCAGTAGAAAGGAGGCTTCAGGACACTTTGGAGTCACTACTTGTAAAGTCTACTTGTTGATCCTGAAGATATTGATACAGCACAATTTTCACTAGGTAATGGCTTGGGAACAAGCATGACCTTATACATCCTTTAGGGTCTTGGAAAAGTAACAAAATTCCCTTTAGCATATAAGGGGACAAAACATCCATATCTAGGTCCCAATAACATCATAATTTTTTTTAAAAAATATAGGTGAACTGATCTCACAGACAAAGCTAAAATAATTATATCATCAAATCAAGAAGTTGACAGAGAACACTTGCCTGTGAAATCTAACAGTGAGCAGAGGAAAAGCAAAAGAAATATTCTTTGCTTTTGATTTGTAATAAAATTTTCAGTGCTTTACGGTGCCTCTGGTATCTCTTCAGACCCCCTATAAGGGTCTGGAGCTAATTGTGACTTATCAGTTGTAGAATGCTAGTCTGGAGCTCACTTTTTTGTTTTGTTTTGTGTGTGTGTGTGTGTTTGTTTTGGTTTTTCTTTGTTTAGCTTTATTGTGAATAAACATATCTGAGGCCATTCCACATTTACTTTAGTGTTTGCGTCCATAACAGAAGTTGAAAATGTTGTGATTCTGCATTGTTCAGCATATTCCAGATGCCTAGGAGTAAAATAGTTTTGCTGGAAACAGGGCTGATGTGATTATGAAACACATTCTTACATTTGCAACAAGTTATTGCTCTGTTCTGCACAAATTTACTCATGGTTAAAATTACATGTTAATGGTATAAGGGAGTAGAAGGAGACAAAGCCAGTGCAATGAAAGAAGCTAATAATGCAAGGCATCTCTGGGTCTTCTGCCTCTCTGCGTAATCTGCACTGTACTGTAGTCAGCTGCACATCCTAAATTTTATGACAATATAAATGTAAGAACTCCAATTTTGAACATTATGGCTAATGTATATATGACTCAAGAACTCTTATGATAAAACTGAAGAAGAAACAAAGGAAAGCCCCATTGGACATGAGCCCTCCAGAACATTTTTATGTGGGTTTCTGGGTTTTGTGTATTCTTTACAAATCTTTGTGCTCTAAAAAAGACTAATATGGAACACATAGGGAAAGGAATGCAGGCAGGAACATTCCTAAGAGATCTAATTTTTTAAGAATGAAAAACATCTTCAAAAAGATCTGGAAAGTTTAAAAGTCATATTATGATGTTAGAATGATGACATTTGTGGCACTGTTAATGTGAATCAATATCAAAGTGACACAATGTCAGTACAAGTTATCCTACTAAGAAAAATAAACACATCAGGAAATTTAAGACATAATTATGTTGTTTGTGGAAAGCCTGAAGCCAAAGATCAAAGAAAAGATGAGTTGGTGCTGTATCACAGCAAATATAAGGCCTAAATCAAGTAGACAAAGCAACATAAAAGCTCTAAAAAATATCTTAAGGCTGCTTCCTCCTCTTCCTAGCATCCATAGCCAAGAATAGCACTGGTTCCCTGTCCAGATGAAATCGTGTTTGCCACAGGAAAGGAGAAGATAAACAGAAGGTAAGACTATGAGTCCTCTCTGCCTGGGCAAATTCTGAAACTTCCAGAGTCTCTCTGACCCAAACACATATCAGAGCCTCACGCCATGACTACTTTCATCTGTGGAATTCTGCTGACTTAATATTATATTTATATGGGAAAAAAAGGCTTCAGAAGAATGAAGAATAAGGCCTGTCATGCAAATAATGTAGGATGCAGTGAGAATAAGTTCTTCACACATAATAAGAGGAGCTTTTAGGCAATAGATAGCTGATTCTGCTGAGGAGAGAACTTTCAGCCAGAAAGAGCCATTGAGACTTTTCCTCATTTAACGCCAATACTCTGAAAGGATGTCAGCACTTAGAACTGTATTTATACAGCTCATTCCCAAACCCAGCTCACAGGCTTGGATTATCCACAGAGCCAAGTGACAGCATGGCTGAAAATGACAGAGGATATGGGTGGACTTGGATGGGAATACCAGTCCTACCTGAACTGTTACCAAAATTAGTGGGAACATGACACAGAATATCAGAAATCAACATTAGGTGGAAATTTCAAAATTGTGATAATTTCAAAATTTATTGAACTGCATAGATGTTAGCGGATTAGAATCCATTTGACTGTAAAACAAAATCAGGAAGCCTGCTAGAGTAAAAGACTATGATACAGTCTAAATATTATATATCGGAGAATCATTAAAGAATCTAAATATTATATATTAGAGAAACACTAAAGTAAAATAGGAAACAGTTGGAAGAGCTAAAGGGAAGATTACAAGCTACATACTTTATCTGTTTTAGTAATTTAGAGAAGATAAATTGTGGAGTTTTCTAGCTTCATAATGGAAAGAAAACTTTATGTAAGACCAGGTAATGATTGCAGGAACACCTGGCTGAATAACAAAACCATCAGAAAGCATTTTGATATGTTCTGCAAAGCCCTACAGAAGTAAAAAAGATCTATACAATTGTTTACTACTTATGCAAACTTAATTAAGCTGAACTCAAGAAATTGTACCAAAGCAAACAGTTTGGGCCTTAGGCTGAAAATGTACAGCCAAGTACTTATTTATACTTATTGTCTCTTTGATGCTCTTTTTACTTTCTCTTCCCTTTTTCACTTCTGCTATGCATCCTGAGCAATTTTCAGCTTGATTTTTTTCACTTGATAAAACTAAATTTGGGAATTTTACAAATATACTGAAAATCCCCACAGTTCTACAAGAGTGTTCCTTGATGAAAAAGCACACACACACCTCCTGCCCCAGGTTTCCTCTTATTGCCCTCCTGGTCTTCTACACACAGTTTCCTGTTCAGGCACACATTTTCAGGGGGAGTCATAAAAACACAGAGAGATCATTCAGGAAGCTATAGGGCAAGATCACCATATGGCATGGCCAAGGATACACTAGAACACAACAAAGTGCAACTCATCATGTCATACTGCTGTATTAGGCATACCTCATTAGCCACCTCTTGTAGAAGTGGTCTGAATCAGGAAACACGAGATAAGATATATATGATAGTTTTCATTCTCCCAGTAATCCATAGCAAAATTTATTTCTAAGGAATTAAATAGGAATGTGCAAGGAATAAAGCCCTTCTTAAGCAGACCAAATACTGATATTTTCTGTTCCTAAATGGTTTCCAAGTTCAGTAACATGCAGGCCATTCATTGCAGAAAGGTAAGGGTACTCCCCCAGTGCCTAAGTTGCTGTCTGAAGCCTTGGATTTCTCATTCAACAGATAATCAACTATTGCCCTGCAAGATAATCAAAATACAATCCAAATACTTGTAAGGCCTTTGTATTGCTGAACATTCACAGCGATGGTAAAAGGTACTTGAGAGTCTGACCTAGAAATCCATCTATTCTGAGGTTGCTTTAGATCCTTTGCTCACTCTCTGTGGAGCCCTGAATGAAAATAAAAGCTTTTAGCTTTACTTCTTTTTTTCTCCAAAGTCTCCATTACCAACCACTGTCAATGCTTCACACAGTGAAGTACCTGAAAAACCTGTGCTGAAACTGTGATTTAAGAAAGAGACAAAAAAGAAAAAAAAAACATGGAAAGAGGGAAGGAGAAAGACATCCCACTTCCACTTTCTTTGAAAAAGTAGAAGAAGGTGGGATTAAAGCATCAGATGAGACAGTTCAGACAAAAAGCACAACTGACAGAAAAAATAAATTCATCATACATTAAAACATGTATGTCTGCTGACTGATTTTTGGCAGCTGTTTCTGCAAGAGCAACCACTTGCCACTGCTTTACCAATCAACGGCTGAGGACAAAACATAGCATACGTTACTTGCACAAAAAGCTTTTTAGTGCTCATCAGCACGGCTGCATGTGCTGCACCTCTGCAGGGAGGAGGGTAAGTGCTCTACCTATTTAATCTTGGTTAAATTGAACTATATTTTGGTATTGCTCACAAGAAAGCTGATAGACAAAGACACAAAGGTTTTGGTTCAGCAGTAATGGGGCCTGCTGGTGGGCATCCACCACCTTTTGTTTTCATAGAAACATAGAAGCATGGAATGGTTTGGGTTGGAAGGGACCCCTATGCTATGGCAAGGGATGCCACATACTAGACCAGGTTGCTCAAATCCCAATCCAACCTGCCATTGAACACTTCCAGGGATGGGGCAACCATCACTTCTCTGGGCAACTGGTTCCAGTGCCTCACCACCCTCACAGTGAAGAATTTCTTCCTAATAGCTAATCTAAACTGACCCTCTTTCACTTTAAAGCCACTAAGCCTTGTTGTATCACTATATGCCCTTTTAAAAAGTCTCTCTCTGACTCTCCTGTAGGCCCCCTTTTGGTACTGGAAGGCTTCTATGACATCCCCTGAAGACTTCTCCATGCTGAACAATCACAACTCTTTCAGCCTGACTTCATAGGAGAGGTGCTCCAGCCCTCTAATCGTCTTGGTGGACCTTGTCTGGACTCTCTTCAACAGACCTCTGTCCTTTCTGAACCAGAGAACCAAGAGGTAGACACAACACTCCAGGTAAAGTCTCACCAGAGCAAAGTAGAGGGGAAGAATCACGTTCCTGAGCCTGCTGGCCAGGCTGCTTTTGATGCAGCCTGAGATAAAATTGGCTTTCTGGGTTTTAAACACATATTGCTGAGTCCTGTTGATTTTTTTATTCATTAGCTTCTTTGAGTCCTTTTCCTCAGGGCTGTTCTAAATCCATTTTCCATCCAGCCTGTGTTTGTGCTTCGGATTTCCCTGGCCCACGTGCAGGACCATGCGCTTGGCCTTGTTGAGCTTCATGAGGTTCATATGGGCCCACTTCTTAAGCCTGTCAAAATCCCTCTGGGTGACATCCCTTCCCTCCAGCATGTTGACCACACCACAAAACTTGGTGTCATCAGAAAACTTGCTGAGGGTGGATAAAATCCAAATGGCTTTAGTTTTGTTTATATGTGTTTAATTTTTCCTTCACTTTTGAATATCTGAGTTGTCCTCGCAATTTTAAAATTACTATTCTAACTCAAAATCTACACCACAAGTCTAAATGGGATGTAATTATAAACTTTCGGTATCATCATGAAATTAAATGATAAGAACATCTTATGGAACTGTAACTAAACATACTAAATAGATGGTAAAATTGCATTTTACTACTGCTAAGTAAAGCTGGAAACAGGATGAGGGTTTTGATAGAAATCAGTTACAAACGTGAAATTGATCTCTAATTAGCCAAAACATCACAGATAATCAACCTGATAACAGCTAATCAAACAGAAGCTGCAAGTTAAACAAATAAATCCTTCCCTCATAACCCCTCCTTTTGAGACCCTGCTCACTATGAAGTGTGACTCTATTCACTGGTCATTTAACAGATCAGAAGTTTTAGAGTCTATCCTTGCTCAAATAGTAGAGAGACTTGAGACTGATTTCATAAAACAAAGCCTTCAGCACTAGTGACTCCTGTCACAGCACATTACCTCCTCAGTAGTACTGGCACATCTGTCTGAGAGGCTTTGCTGTGAACCAGACCAAGGAATTGATCCAGCTGGAAAAAATCCCATGGATTCTTTCTTTTTTTTTTTTTTTTTTTTTTTAATTCAAGTCAGATCACTTTCTCTGTCTAGATCACAGCAGGAGTGGGAACATTCAGGAAGGCAGCAGTTGTCCACTGCCTGGTTCTTCAAAAATACTAGGCCACAGCCTAGGAACTTACTTTTTTAGGCTTGTTCCTTTTAAACAGTTGCAGATTATACATGCAGAAGGAGTCACTTATACTCAGCATTTAAAGCACGTTGCAGGATCTCCAAACTTTGGAACAAAGTACATAATATAGCCACAAAGCTGTGCATAACTGTACTTCTACACAAGATTGAATGAGACAGTTGATGGACTCCAGGTCCCGGGAGGTAACCTGTTACCAGGAGGAGAGGTGCTCTCCCTTTGTTCCCTGCCACATTTCCCTGGGGTGCCCGAAAAGAGCCACACAGAGACCACAGGAGAGGAATGAGAGAGTTTATTGATCATGGGTAGGGGTATATAAAGGTTTTGGGGGGTTCAAACTATTACCAATAAGGAGCCAGGGATAACAACCAATAGAAAAGAGTAAATAAGGGCCAATAAGAAAACTTATAGAAACTTCTTCAAGGACACTACTGGCATTCCTGAGTGGTGAGATAATGGTTATCTTGGGGGATTTTGGGAAGGGGACAGTGACTATGGGAAAAAGAACAAAAGAATCAATTTTCTATCATGTATTTATACAACAGTAAAGGCTTCTGTTTTTAAGGCATTTGGGCTAGCTTCTTCACCTTCTTCACAAGCCCATTTCTGACAAGACGTTTTCCATTCCAGATACTTCAGATCCATTGTCACAATTGAATTATAGAACATTGATAATGTTGAGATTTCTCTTTTTTTTTCCCCCAGTTACATATTTCATCTTCCATTTTCCTCTCTATAGCACCAAGTTTACAGTCGCTAGGCTCAGGCTGCTGGACACTCTGGACTCTATCTCCACTTGATGGAGGAGAACATGGTTCTGTTCATCTACTCTGCTGGCTGCAACCTTGAACCAAGCCATCTGTGCTCGACTTGAAAAAGCTGAGCTGTAGTAGATTGTCCCAGCCTACCTCAGTCTATCCAGGACAATTCAGTGCAAACCTACACCTATAATTAGGGTCATGTGTGTGGCAAACTTCAAGCTTGAGCTCAGATGAGCAGTAATAAGTGGAAGCTGGGGGATTTATAATGGGCAGTTGTGAAGAAATCAGTCTTGAGAACAGGTACTTAACTGATGGGATAGACATGCTGGGAGTTATTCTGCTGAGAGCAGTTTGTTCCTGCAACATTCAGTTATTGCTTCAGGGGACTTTAAATGTCATTTCTTGTGGCCCAGATGATCACAGGTATTCAGGCGCATACAAGAAATGTAAGCTTTCCACAGTGCTATTTCACTTAGGCACAGATGGAGCTGTATGATTTATCTGAAGTCATCCAGGGATACAGCAGCAATCAACCTCACCAGGCCTATTCCCCAAAGACCAGCCAGCCTTCATAATAGATGCTGACTAAGTATACAGTTGGCATGAGGAGTAGAAATGGATTCCTCCTCTGGCTTCTGTATATTGCTATAAAGAATTTACATGAACAGCAGCTTGTTATGGGGTTGATGATTCATTGAGGTGTCTTACAAGATTATACTTGCAGTATGACTTGAACTGTGGGTGCAACTAGTGTTTGTGAGGCTATATTTTGGCCAATTCAAACACACGATTTCTGAACCATACCATCTGATTCAGTTGCAGGTGGCTGAAAGCCCTGCATAGAGAGGCAGGAGTTTTGGAAAAAGGCATAAAATTGTCAGCTGTGAGTTATGCTCTGTAAGACCCTACGCCCTTCTCACAAGCTCATCAAAGGGGTTTTTCGTCAAAAAGGTACAAGGGCTCAAAAATCCATCCAGACAGATATTTTTTAAAAGGGGTCTCCAGTTGTTTTCTACCTTGAGGCCACATACAGAAAAAACGCCATGATGCTTTTCCAGGGGTCAAAATAGCACACTTTCACTGGTAAACTTTGGAAAATAAGGGAACTTCACAAAAGTTTAAAACAAGTATTCAGTCACCATAAAGCATTTCACAAAGCATTGACTTAGCCAATCCCAACCCAACCCATTCAGGTTTAAGTTACCCAAACATCACGCAAAGGAAATTATGAGAAGTAAAGAACGAGAGGGTGAAACAGAGAGAGAGTTATAGCTACAGTCTTAGATCCAGGATATAACCAGCTTCCAGAAGTCCAAGAACAATAGGGCTCTGACTATACAGAGGCCACGTGGTGTTCGTTTCATCTGCTCTGGACTGCTGTGAGCACCCTCCCCTGTGGGGCTTTTGGTCTGCTACCCTTTCTGAGGTTGGGTTGTGGGCTGCAGGGGGTGTGGTGTGGGTTTCAAGGGTGTCAATTCTGACATTCTGAGACTGGGTTAGGGCTCCAGGGGTATGGCATGGGGCAATGCGTCTGGTATGCCAGTGATTGAGAGCTGCATTAGAGGCTCTCAAAGAGGCAAGGTTATGGGAGGTAGAACACCATTCCATCTTGGCAGAACCTGATCTGTTCCCTCTGATATACACGGAATTGCTTCAAGGCAGTAATAACTTTAATAACTTTTTTCAGTCCCTCATATGCTTGTGGTCTGAAGATGACATTGTATCACTGAAGTCATGTAGCCAGTGTTCATAACATCTCAACTGTCTGGCTTTATCTGCACTTGCTGTTTTAAGTCTCACTGATCATGATCTCAAACCAAGATCTCATTTAAACAAAGATATTTTATACAACTTGACTACTACAAAGGTCTTGTACCTTTCATTGGCACCTTCTGTAAGATTGTTTTTAATTGGTAGTGCAGACTATAAAGATCTCAAGATATATGGGATTCAGATCCCCATTCTGCTCTGTTTACTGTGCTCTTGAACATGTGTTGTGAAGCCTATAATGCTTTGCTGTAACTACCACTTCACTGTGCAATGGGTGATGAATGAGTTATAATATTTTACTGCTCTTGGTTAAGTACATGAAGTGGCATGTGCAGTGAGCATATTTCAGGATTTATTTGAGTAGAAGCACCGAAATACTCATGTTCTTCACAGGAGGCAAGAGGAAATAAAGACTGATTTTTTTTTTAGTCAAATTTAAGCATTCATTGAAAAGGTTTGCTCTGGTGTTTTTGCATTTTGAAATATTACATGCAAAGTAGTTTGGCAGAGTTATGCTTAAGTTATCTTGTAATGTTTACCACTGTGTATAACTTGAGGGGAAGAGGGCTGTTTGTGAGATTCTCTTTATAGATTGGATGTGTTGGATGCTGCAGGGAGGCTCTCTTTGTCAAGGAAGCAGAAGGTGGCAATGACCAGTGTCAGGATCTGCCAAGAACTGAACAACCCAACAGACTTCTGATGTGGGGTTTCTCCACACACATTTGACTTGTCTGTGGTGTATCACTGAGATATCATTGTTGACATTAACAACTGCTTTCATTGTCACCCCAGCTTTCTCTCTGCCATTTAGTTTCCTTTCTGTTACAGATAGTGGGCTCTTCTAGGGGAAGGAATTGCACTATACTTGTTGCATAATAAATAGTTAGAGGACAATCATAATATTGATAATTGCAAAAGTAAAATGTGGGCTGATGCGGTGGCTACTATTTGTCCACCCATTTATTTTAAGCCAGACATTTTTCCTCAATCTCAATATCTTCCTTCCCAAGCCTCAGCTGCCTTAAGAAAGAAGCACTCTTCTCAGCTCTCTTCTAGCTTTACATCATTAGATTCCCATAAAAAGTTGACATTTGGCTTGTTTTCACCCACAGGAGAAAGTTATCATCGTGTCCTATCACTCCATCTCTCTTTCCCTGTTTAAACAAATGCCATGTTGACACTGAATGTCTTCTATTTGAATTTCATGTCAGGTTGCTGCCTGGTGATTATGTTATTGTTCTCTGACATCAGCAAAACTCAATCTGTGTGAAAGTCAAACAACAGGGAAATTCAGCAGTTGCGCAGGAATAAAAAAGGAAAACAAAAAAACCGCACTACAACAAAACAAACAAAACCAAATCCAGTCTTTTGTGTGTGTCCTATAATAACACATACTGCTAGTCTTATAAGGCCTTCAACATGGTCTCATACAACACCCTCATCTTCAAATTGGAGAGACATGGCTTTGAAGGGTGGACTATTTGGTGGATATGAAATTGTCAGGATGGGCACAGCCAGAGAACTGTGATCAAAGTCTCAATGTTCAGGTGGAGACTTATGACAAGGCTCTGTCATGGAACCAGTGTTCTTCAGTACCCTCATCAATGGCATAAACAGTGAGATTGAGTGCCCCTTCAGCAAATTTGCATGAAGCTGAACAGTGCAGCTGACACACACGAAGGACGGGGTGCCATCCAGGGCAACCTGTACAAACTTAAGAAGTGGGTCCAAGAAGGACTTCATGAAGTTCAAGATGTATAAGACCAAGGTGATGCATCTAAGTCAGGGTAATCCCAGACATCAGTATTAGCTGGGAGAAGAAGTCATTGAGAGCAGCCCTGAGGAGAAGAACTTGAATATTCTTTTAAATGAAAAGCTGAATGTGAGATAACATTGTGTGCTCACAGCCCAGAAGGCCAACTGCATCTTAGGCTGCATCAAAAGAGGAGTGGCTATAGGGTCAAGGAAGGTAATTCTGTCTCTCTGCTCTGCTTTTATGAGGCCCCACTGGGAGTACTGCATCCAACTCTGGAGTGCTGAGCACAAGAAAGACATGGGCCTATTGGACCAGGTCCAAAGGAGGGCCACCAAGATTATCAGAGGGCTTGAGCACTTCTGCTACAGACACAGGCTTAGAGAGCTGGGGATGTTCAGGCTGAAGAAACAAATGTTGCTGGAAGACCTCGTTTCAGCCTTCCAGTGCCTAAAGAGGGCATACAAAACAGAGGAAGAGAGATATTTCACATGGGCAGATAGTGATAGGACAAGGGAGACAGTTTCAAACCAAAAGAAGAGAGATTTAGATTAGATGGTAGGAAGAAATTATTTCCCATGGGGGAAGTAAGGGACTGGAAGAGGTTGCCCATGGTAGTTCTAGATGTCCCATCCCTGACAGTGATCAAGGCCAGGCTGGATGGGGCTTTGAGCAATGTGGTTCTGAATCCACAAAGGACCACACAACTTTACATAATTCAAACATTTTCATGGAAGATGATTATATGTGTTGTCTTGCACAGTAAATTATAGAGCCCAGTCTATTGTATAAATTCCTATAACTTTCCTGGCAATTAGTCAAAATGATATAATTTAAAGATATTTTCTCCAATTTGTTTTTTCACTATCATGAAGAAAATGAAAGACTGAAAAACATACTTAGCTGAGTGCTTTCCTATTGATATATTTTACCTTACTATTTTTTTTTACTTAATACCAAGTAGGAAAACTGTATGACAAAAATCCAGAATTACAGTAAACTTCTTTTTTAATGATAACTGCACAAATATTCCACACTGCTTTTAACTCTATGAAAATAAGCTGATTTTGTATAGATATATAATATTAAACCATTGCCTCACAGGTAGGGATATTCATAAAACACCACAGGCAATAACATGTTTTTCTCCTGTTAACCTTGACCATGGCAGCAACAATTTCCTGTATCTATAAGTAATGTTAGAGGATGCCTTGGAAAAAACATTGCCTATAAGGATTGGATTAAAACCTGTAGCATGAGACATTCTACTTGAGATATACAAGGTTTAAAAAATATGTCCTGTTTGGAGCCCATAGCACCAGAAAGGCATGTGTTGCAGGCCCGATACTCCCAAAGTCAGTGAACCATGACAAGAAACTAGAAGATACTGCAAGAAGCAGCTTGCTGAGCAGGAGGTCTCAAAGGGACTCATTGCCTTTGTCCAGACCCAGCTTGCACCAGCAGGCTCTTCAGCCTCTCCCTCTCTGCCTCCATCAGGTCTCTGATTGCCTGCTTGCAAGGCCAGCTCTGATGTGGCACAGCTGTGCAATCTCAGGTCAGACTGAAGCATAAACTGAATAGAACGTGTAAAGCTGGTAGAAAGCTGTGAAAAGCTTTGTCTGGAGCCTCCACGCCTTGTCACAGGAGCTGTCCTTGTCCCAAGCCTGTACGACAGCTGCACAGTGGCTGTTCTTGTGTCTGTTTCCTACTTATCGTGACCTTGCATTGCTGATTTCAACTTCCTTACAGGGCCTTGGACCTCTCTCATCACCACATAGTTGTGTCTCAGGATATGACAGTGGGAGAAACTGCCCCTGTCCTCTCAAAGACCTTGACCCAGATGGAGCTCCTGAGGGAGCTGCTTCTATCCCAGCTTCCAGCTGCAGCTGAGGGCCAGGAGCTGCACCAGCTGTCAAAGGCCACAGTACTCTTGTTGTTGTGCTGAGGGGGGACATTCCAGATAACATCTTCACAGACTCTTCCATTAGGACAAGAAAACAGACAAAGACTTTTTAAAGCAATTGGGAAAAAGTATTACAACCTCAACCCCTGACTTTCATAAGAGATTTTAATCATCTAGAAGGCCAATATGTCAAGGTACAAGTAATTTAATTTCTGGAGTATGTTTGGGACAGTTTTTTGACAGAGATTCTGGAGATGCTTATACAACTATTCTGTTCACAAGTAAGGAAGAACTATCTAGGGATGTCATATTAGATGGTAGCTTGGCATAAGATTGAGAGACTTAGTCTGCCAATTAAGATCCTGAAGGAATTGGGGAAGGCAAATAAGAGAATAATAGCCCTTTTGACAGCATGTGAACATGCTCCATTCTCATCAGTAGGGTTCTATGGGAAACTCTCCCAAAGAGCAAAGTTGCCCAGGAGACCTGTGCAGTTTTCAGGTGCAGGAACAGTCCATCCCAGTGCATGGGACAAGCACTGTGTGACAGCAGACCAGTGTAGCTGAATGGGGCTAAGCATGAAATGTCAGTGGTAGGTGAAGATGAAGTTAAGGTGCTGAGGCTGCTCTGTGTCTCATTAAGATTCAAATGTGCCCCCCAAAAAAACATATGGAAAATATTCACAAACAACCAGAAATCCAGGAGAAAAAACAAGGCGTCAAGAAACCCTGAGAATTCAAATACTAGTCATGAATTATTCTCACCAATGTCTTCTGCAGAGAAGCCACTTCAGGCTATTTGACTCTGCTTATTAAACTTTTTCTTGTTCCTCCTGAATACTACTTATGAGTCAAGCCTCCATGACTATTCCAGCCTCCTACAGGCTTTTCAGGACAACCATACTGAAAAGTATCTGGATCACTTCCAGCTTGCACAAGGAAGGAGCACAAGAGTCCAGATATTTCAAACAGTAGCAAGAGGTTAGGGCCAGGCAGCCTACTGTACTGTTCGGTTGCAGAAACTGATGGCAAAATAATCATATATCTCAAATACGTTGAAATTAAGATTACTTCTTCTGACATAGATGAGTGTTTTGGGCTTGGGATGTAAGTTGAAGGAATATTATGAATATGGGGCTCTCCTGGTTCTGTCCAGGACAGGGTTAATGTTTACAGTAGGCAGGAAGGGACATCGTCAGGACCTAGAGATTATTCTATACTACCCTGTGTCATTGCTAGTGGTGGAGGAAGGACTTGCATCTGTGTTGAGTAGCCTGGCGGAGGGAGCAGTCAGGTGTTGTTGGGGGTTTCTGCAGGGAGTGAGCAATAGCATTTCTTTCCTTGTATCTTGTGTCATTAGTATTGTTGCTGTTACTGTTCGCTTTCGTATCTCATTGCTGTTTCCAGTAAATTGTTCTTATCTCAACCCGTGATCCTTACCTTTTGTGCCTCCAATTCTCCTCCCCCCCAGGAGCAAGGGGAAAGGGCGTGAGTGAGCAGCACATGGTTTGGAGTGGTTTTAGTGGGAACACTAAACTGGAGAATAATATTCCTAAACCATGACAGGGGCATTGTTTTTATGTATAAAAAGTACTGTTGTTATGTAGACATCCTAGTATCAAGGTATTAACAGCCATGGAAATTCTAGTTTCTGGTGTTCTTAGTGTCATAATGTCAGGTAGCAGGAATACCAAAAACCAAAGTTTCTAATTTGAGTCAACTAATTCTTCTCACATAGCAGATGTATGGAAAATATTTCCCAGAAAGGTACTATTGTGCAATTTTTTATCCCAGGTATATAAACTGTACTCAGTTCTACAGGACCCTATGTGGGTAATTAATGAATCTTCTCTTACTAGCCAACCATGTGCCCATTACCAAGCATGTGAGTCAGTATTACTAATTCACAGTGACATCAGCTGGTGGCTAGGGATTGTCCCTAGCAGTGTGCCACTGCTTAACTCCTATGCATGACACTAATTACACTGGCACATGCTAAATAATTCAAGCTTCCTTGGACTCACACACGGACATCAGTAAGGTTTATTCATGCCTATTAAGCACCATCCCACTCTGGAAACTATGAACAGTGTATGCTGTTCCCATTTTCAACACAGAAAATGTCAAATCCTCATATAACTGAGGCTTTTAGACATGTTGCTTTTTCTGGATGTCTTTTTATTTCCTGGTGAGAAATTTTCTAGGAGGAATCTGAAAACTCTGCACTGTAACTTGTGGTGCCCAAGCATGGCCATGGATAACACATCTCATCTCCATGCTTGTTGTCTGGATCCAGCAGACTTAGGGCACACGTAAAGAGGGCAAAATAGATTTTCCATTTCCTGGATGTGTTGAACATCCCAAACAGGTGCTACACTAAAGGCCTGTACATTTGTGGTAAATTTGACATACACAAGAGCTGGAAGCTCCTGTGCATTTCAGTCACATGGAGAGTACATACACACAAACTAGGAACTGTAATTACTTCTGTTCGGGTGACATACAACACCGTCTGACTGGTGTTTGTGAAAACACAATAGTGTTGCCATTTGGAAAAATTGGCCCAACCAGAGTCAAATCAATTTCACATCTGTTAAGCTACTTACTTCCTGCAAAGAAGCAACCCAGGAGGAAACTGTAAGCTCAGAAGGATGCACAAGACTAATTCCATGGCTGGTATCTGAATGCAAAAGTGGTATGGATGCGGTGAGTTATAAGGGCCTTTTCCAAAGGTCAATTTACATTGTAGCTCACAAGTAGTGAGAGAAGCAAGTACTGTAAATGAGGAAATTTGAGCTATTTTCATTCATCCCTATAGCTCGTGAACGCAACAAACTGGTAGTGCTCCTAAATACCAGCCTCTGTACATTTCAAAAAAGTGGATAAAACATGCAAAACAGAGTATGACTGAAACCTAAGGACATATAATATTGCATATTTGATGCAGTGACAGGTTTGTATAAAAAACCCCGAACAAACAAACCAAAAACCCCCCCATGACAGTCTGGAAGGACTTGAGGTAGTGATCTGGAAATTGCACTAAAAAACTCCCATATATTAGTGAAGAAATAAAGTATTTATTTAAGTTTTTTTCTCTCAGCTCTACCAATTGGTGTCATCTATGTGTTCAGAATAAAGCATAGATCCTTAACTCTATAAAAATTTTAGGTGAGTTTTAAGATCATCAAGGCAGAAGAGAAGAAATAGCTCCAAATATATTAAAGAAATTTTCCTCAGTGTTAAAATATGCAATAATTTAATTAAGAATAGGAAAGCTGAATTTCATCCACCAGTCCACTCACCAGCCCACACATTCAAAATACATTAAAGCAAGAATTCAGGCTTACTGTTAATTTTTTTGTCATAATAGACTATTTGGTACCTGCTTTTCAGTCTATGCCGTATCTTCACTGAGAAATTCAGTCTTTGTTGAAATTCAATCCCTTTTGAAATAAGGTAAAATTTTATTCCCATGTTCCAAACAACTGATCTTGCACAAGCCAAAAAGTCATGTTTGTATTCAAAAGAGACAGTGAAAAAATGAAATAAACCTACTAAAACACATTTCACTCAACCTGTAGGACTTTGCATCTGAATCTCAAAATGGCAATCACCACACTGTCTCCTGAAGCGGGGAGGAAAACAACATCTTTTCAAATAAGAATTGCACACACATACACACAATTAAATGTCATTCTCAGTCAGGCATTTCTATTCCATTTCCCTTGCCTGATTTATGGGGTTTTTTCTTTAATTTCACGATGGATGATTTTAGACTTTCAGAGAGT
Organism: Pithys albifrons albifrons; assembly: GCF_047495875.1. Lineage (NCBI taxonomy): Eukaryota > Metazoa > Chordata > Aves > Passeriformes > Thamnophilidae > Pithys > Pithys albifrons. The sequence continues at coordinate 50,547,912 of NC_092459.1, read as the reverse complement.
TTATACTACAATGTTGTGTCCAGATGTGTGTATCACAAGAGGCGATTGGCATGTGCTTTTCCTCATTTACACCTCTAGATCTGCCATCTGCCACCTGGCATTGGGAGAGAGTAACTGAAATATTTCTACTCTGCAAATATTGAGCATGGAACTTTATTACTAAAAGGAACAATGTGTTAACCCCAAAGCTACTGTTCTTTTTCCATTGCACTGAAGAGTTTATGCATAAAGTCCCTCTGTGCCTGGCTTCTCGCTGCAAGCTGAGATAAACTATTTGCATCATTCCAGCACCAAGTGCACTGTTACATTTACATTACACTGTTACATTTACATTGCCTTTAGGCTGATAAGAAGAGTGATTATTTTCCTTTTTGTTATTAATCCCATTACCTTCATTTGGCATTTGAAAGTTCTTTCTTCTAACTGAGCAATAGTTAAGCAGTAAAAAGGTTCTTTCATTAATTCACTTAATATTACTTCCCAGCGTATTCTTAATACTTTTCACCTTCAAATATTGCTTCACTTTTAAGTTTATATCCAAACCCTCTGATCTAAACACAAACCCCTAGGAGGCTTTATTGTTATTGCTGTTATTCTTTTCTCTGTGTTTTTCCCTATCCAGTGCTTTTCCTGAATCTAATTATTTGATCTAGCAAATCAAATCTACACTATGTAAGACGCTTTTAGAAATTAGGCTACTGGAGCTTTTGACACACCATGGAATTTGTAATATGAAGTTTCAGGAGCCTTTTCTTCCCTGTTAAGTATCTTTGAAGTACATTTGGATATTCTATTAAGAACTATTAAGAGAGGGATTTATTTCCAGGTTATGTTGCTCTTTCAACTTTGACATAAAGTGGAGTGTAGTTGAATCTTAAAATCTGAACTTATTCTGAGAAATTAAAGATCAGAAGTTAAATGTTGTAATCTGAGACAACATCCTCAGATACCTTCATGCAGTAAACAACATACAGTACTTACATTACACAGAAGAATTTTTCATGTGTACTCTTTGTGGCCTTTGGAAATCAGTACTATTAGTACTAGTCTATTTTACCTGTTTTATCACCTTTTCAGAATCAGCATATGGCCTCTGCTGGGATTTATCAATCCCATTTTAAATATAGCTCCAAAATCTACTTGCTTTAATCATTCAGCAGAAATCTCTGTAACATTTTTATACCATCAGACACAAAAGCACATATACACACAAATATAGTTTCTTTCTATGGTTTCAGGAAGATCTGTATCATTGTTATGTAGGAGTGAGTGCAATCGTATTTGTTATTATGACACACAATTCCAAAAATGGCTCATGAAAATACAGGCATTGTCTTTCAGAACAAGCCAGGCTGATAAAATATCTTTTTTTACTTGGGACATTTTCAGACAGAAAACAGTGAACTTATGGAATCACCATTATCTTCAACATGCAGCAAATCCTAGTTCTCCTGGAAGATGAACAGCTCACACATTTTACACTGAAGAGTTTAGCAAGTGCTATTATGCTCTTTAGAACAGGAATAGAGAAATAGGCAAAAGCCCAACATCATGCGCAGTACAAAACAGAACAATGCAATGACTGCAGCTGTCCCAGATCTTAAATGAACAACTGAATCAGACAACTGTATTCTTATACTCACTCTTCTGTTTTCCAATAATATCTAGTTAATTAGGATGCCTTTCTTCCTTTCAGCTCACACTGAACATGTTTTGAGGTTTAATTCCTTCTCTTCTTCCTCCCCTAAACTAAAAGTATATCTCCCTCACTGATACCCTGGTTTGTCTTCAAATAGGAAGCATTGCCACTATTCCTAGCAACCTGTACTCCTCTGTCACCTTTCTTTTTTTTTCTTTTGTCTGATATCCAGTTTGCTGAACTTGACCCTGCAAGACTATGTCAAATATATCTATAAGCGAACATTCTCTCTGACTTTCTGCTTCCCAAAGGTGAGAAATTTAGTTTCATAGAAAAGATCAAGAATGAATACAATCCTGCAACAGGATCCAGATAATACTGAATTATTTATAGAAAACATGCTTTACCTCAACACAAAATAATGCTTAAGTAACTTCTCCTGTATATATATCAATAAAGATTTCCAGAAGCACAAGGAAAAAAAATGAAAAGAGAGAGAGAGAAAAGAGAGATTACTTTTGGAAATGTGCAAAGAGTTTCCATTTAAAAAGTTGGAATAAAATATCACATGATTTCATCAGTTTGTAAAGAAGTAAATACAAGTCTCTCTAGTTATTCTATAAGATCAGAACAAAAGAAAAGAAAATATCAGAACTTATTATATACATTAATTTTTTTCTTCAGTTAGGAATATATAAACATTAGTTTCTTGGTTTCAGAATATGTAGGAAATGTCCACAGATCACAAAAGATATTAAAAATGTTAAGGCTGTAAAAACAAGTCTTGTAAAATTACATAATTCTAGGCTTGCACTTAGAATGTCATGGCTGGTTGACAGTTTCAGCTGTTGAAAAAATTGAGTGTTTCATCCCACTTTATCCCAGAAAAAAAAAATCTAAGCATTCAGTTAATTAATTCTTACTATTCACCTCATGAATGAAATCCAGGACAGTCAGGAAGTTGTGACTCTCATTCTGCCTTATGGGCCACTTTTCATGCTCAGATCATGCTTCTGCATGCCCCTCTCTGCAGCTTTGGGGATAGCCAAGTAAATCCCTGTAGAAGGTTACTTCTGAGGGGCAACGTACCCTGTGCCGTTGAGTTCACTGCTGGCAGGTGTTCTATATCCACGTATGTAGCATAGGATGGAAAAGACTTAGAAAGCTCCTGCTAAAAGGCTTTACAGTTCTGGTAGGAATGGACCTCTACATCCCCAAGGCAAGAACCACCCACCTACATTTTTATTGCAAGATTCTAAAAGGCCTTTCCTTATGACCAATGCCTCATTCAACACTCCACTGAGCACAGTGCCCTGAAATAGTCCATCTTTCTGATACGTGGGGAGACTGAGTCCATTTGCATCAGATGTGTAAAGTTTGTCCAGTCCAGTTAAAACCTGGAGATAATATTTTTTGCTTCTAAAAATACTTAGGTCTTTTCTTTTGACACTGGCATTGTTTGATATAGCACTCTAATTATTTGGCAATTGCACACATGGAAAAGTGGTGCTGCCTTTACAGGAGAAGGAAGGGAGGAGGCATACATATATAGGTGCCATACTTCTACTTGCTTTTACTTTGAGCCTTTCTTGAAATTTTAAAAGAAATTTCATGCTGCATGGAACTTTCAAAGTTCACAAGAATTTTAATTAATAATTACGGATACCAAAAAACTTACCTGGGATAAATGTGTATAGCTATCACATATTTACTCTGCATTTGTTAAAGTATTTCAGATGATCACTTCAATTAATTTGGAACAAATTACTGGAATTTAACATCTCTGTTAATAAATCATATATAAAAAGACTTGCTTGATTGAACAGTGTAATGATTGTCAAAATAAAACCTTTTCAGATACTATTTCTTTCCTAAATTTTGTACCAAATTAAAAATTGTAAGAAAGGCATGACATACTGAAGAACAATATGTAACAAAAAGCAGTACGGTGGAGAAAAACAATGGTAATATGCAGGCTGTGCCACTTACCAAACAGATAGTACTGATTAGTCAAAAAGTCAGCAAATAAACTCCACACTATTTGAAACATAGTGCACTTCCAAAGGGCAACTTATTCCACAGTAAAAGATAACAGAAATAGTTGAGTTGAATTGGGTTTTTTAAATAATTCTATTAGCTTTTATTCATTATGGAGAAAATGAAGATTATTAGTTTGGATACCTAAATCTCTATGATAGATGGAACAAGTGTCATCCAGAATTTCTAATTCTTACAGTCCAAGTATTTACCTTGAGAGCAACATACAATTACTTTAAAAATCCCAGAAAACTCTCTTGCATGTATTTCAGGCATGAATACATACATAAATATTACAGGTAGCTCAGTAGTAAAAGTCTTGAAATGCTAATGTAGGTCTTAAAAGTTCTCTAAATTTCTGAAAAACACATTACTATAAATTACAGAGTACAGACAAAGAGGTGAGATAGCAGTCTTCAGTTATCTGAATGCAAACATCAGTGACTACTCAGTTCAGCATTCAAAAAAATGACAGTTATGTAGAATAGCACAACAGTAATTGGCTGTGATGGAAAACTAAATGAAAAACTAAATTAGCTCTGAGAAGCAAAACAAACTAAAATTAAGAAAGAACTATAAAAAATAATTTTGTCTCACCAGACAAAAATACAATATATCAGTACTTTAAATTATTATGTGGTGGCATGGACAACATATTTATCAAAGAAAGTCTAACTATTCTTTAAATAAATTCTCTAAAGATTATCTAAAACTTGGACTCATGCCCCTGAAGCCAAATACTTTCACTTCAGAACAGGCAAGTGTTGAATACTCAAGTTTTGACAGACTTTTCCTTTAATATCATTTAATACAGGGAAAGGTGTACTTTACAAGTGCAAAGAAGTGGGAAATTACTGGCACAGAACTGCGTTCCAAAATTCTGGGAGTCATGGTGCTTTTTACTTAGTGCTGTGGCTAATCTTTAAGGTACTTTTCAATTTTAGAGCTTGAGACCTCTTTGCCAAACATGTTTCCCTTTCACCACTAGACAAGCTAATGCTTAACAAGAATATGTATTCTTGTGGTATGTAAAAGCAGTTTTCATGTTTCTTTGAGAAAGCTGTTCCTGATTTGCATTAATGAAAATCAAGTGAAGAAGAGGAAGTGCAAGCTTAACCACTGATCAGAGAAACATGGAAAAATCTAACATTAGGATAAGAAAAAAATAAATTTCAAACCCATTATAGAGCTTAAGGTCACTCCAGTAATGGATGACACATGTGGTGAATGCAACTTATGTGTCAAAAGATGATGTCATATGGAAACATAGAATAAAAACAAGGAATTCATATGGTCATTATTGAACCTACACAAGTTAAAGGTGTAATTAATAGTTAAACATTTGTATTTTAATGTGCAAAATTGAAGCATAGGCACCAAAATACCAATAAATAGGTGCTTTTCAGGCTTCTATACATTAAATGAAAAAGAAAAAAAAATATTTTCAGTCTAAGTTGAAAAATCTCTTATTTGTTATTCTGTAGTTAAATCAATAGATTTCATTCAATTCTAAGAATCACCCATTCTCAAAGTTTCACTAGACAGAAAAGTATCTTCAGAGATTTTTTTCTGATTAACAGTTTAGTTCTGGTTCATCTTTGCCTTGTTTGATTGCATGGTCATGCAAGGGAAGATTAACTTGACACACTTCTTTAAAGAGTGACTCAGTCCGCATTTCCTACATTATTTTTCACCAGGTAATCAAACATTTGCAAAACCTGAAGACTAAGTAATTAATAAGTCAAGAGTTGAAAACATGAAAAAGTAATGAGTCAACGTATATGTAAGAGGCACAACTCCTGTATGATGGAATATGTTTAGCACCAATTAATATGTTTATTTAGAATTCACCTTTACAGGTACTCAAAATTCATATCTATAGCTATTTTAAAGGTCAACAAGATTGAGTATACTGATGTTTTTGTATACCAATCTAAATTATTTTTAACTCTGCACCTGGTGTGAGTGACTTTTGAATCCTTCCTAGATCTTTACTGAAAAAGATCAGTTAGGAAAAAAATTGTATTTCTCTAAAAGTGGAATATATATCTCATATACAGAGATTTCAATCTTTCTTGGAAAGGTTTCAAGACACCTGATGGTGTTAATCCTTCTGTACAAGAACTTTTTCTTAATCCAAAGCAAAATAGGCAATATTTTCCTTCTAACTTTAAGCCATCATGCATTGCTGATACTCTTTAGAGATTTAACCAACTTCTATTGCAAATCCAGATATAAATAGATGTATTTTATCCAAAAGTACTGCAAGGAAATGAAGAGCAAAAGGACCATACATCTGGGGAAAAAAAAAACAAGAACAGAAGGAAAACATGACACTAGAAACTGAAAATGACAGTGAGGTCAGGCAAACAGCCCTGCACATGTCGACATATAAACAGCTCTGCAAGAGGGTACTGTAATGTATCGATACAACACGAAGAGGTTGACTATCCCTTTTTGCTGTGTGCCATATGGTTGTCTATTCTGACTGCTCTAAGTAAATCTGTTCTCAGGTAGAGAGAGTTCACTCCCTCAGTAAAAGTCCCATATTGTGCTGCAAAGACTGGAGGCTTTTGGGATGTTTCCCCCCTAGCACACTTGTAAGAATGGTTTTGGATGATTTTCAAGGGTTATCAAAAAGATACAGACAACTGGAGAGCTATGCAAATAAAAGCCAAAAGAGAAGGAGATGAGTCTATTTTGTTATTATTTATTGTTGACTACCTCCAGAGCAGCACAATAAAGGGTGCAAAGTATCCTGCCTGAGGATTGCCATGGTAATAATTAGCCTTGCTATGAACCCTGTGTCAGCTAAAAACCTCTTAAACAAATCTTGGACATACACCAGGATTTTGTATGGGCCAGGACTCATTTCCAACAGGCTGTCTGAATAAGACCATCCTCTTTAGGTGGGTAAAAGCTTTAATGGTTGGGACACAGGTCATATCATGCCAACTGGTGCAAAGAACTGTCCTGGACTGGTTTTTGTTGCTCTTTTAAACTTGGTAAATGTAACCATTGGATTCAGCCATCGCAATAACTTGTCTATGGCAATGACAAACAGAAAATGTTGAGGAAAGGCATTTAAAAATCAGGAAAGGCACAGAGTGATATATCCCTTGGTGTACTCTGTGGGCTTCAATCAATCAAAACCTAGAGATTTCATGAACAGCCACATACACTAAGTTTTAATAACTTCATTTTCTTATTTTCACCTGTTTCCAGCTTTGCATTTTTCATTTTTTTTAGGTTTATTTTTAAATTGAGCTCTTGAGCCAAGAGGGAAACGTGGCCTTCCTGTCTTCCAGTTTTTTGAGACCAGCTATGCACAAGCTGCATTGGGTCACACCAGCTCCAGTAGGTGCAATGGGCTGGATCCAGAAAATTAGGAATTCACTCCTGTAAAAATCCAAGTATCTGCCTAATCTGTTTGACTTCTCTTTGAGAATGTCAGTGGTCTGCTTTGGGCTCCCATGTGGAAGTGAAGCGCTCTCCCTCTATGACAGAAGTTCCATCATGCAGTAGCACTTGAATACTTGAATACTTGAAGTTCATGTGAAAAATATCTGATTTTATTTCAAAATTGGAAGTTTTTTCCAAATTTAATCAGCACTAATATTTCATATGTTTTCTGGGTTATGTGGATTTTTCATGAGCTCCTCCAAAGCTTCCTCTGCTGATGTATAGATAATAGATAATTCAAGTATTCAATGTATAGATAATTCAAGTATTTCATAGAAATAATTTATTTTGAAATTACTTATTCTCCAGTTTAATTGACATCTCTGTATGGAGTTGAAAGTGTGACATCTGCTTGTGCAGGAAATTTTTTTTTGGAATTTTAGGAGCTGGTGACATTGCACAGAGGGCGGGCAGAAACTGTTGAAATGTCAGAATTTAGAAAAGGAAAGCGGAGAAGAGAACCTTTGAATTGCCAAGAAGAGAAAGTAGTTTAGGAGACAGCTAAAGACTGATGGTCTGAAAGGAGAAGTAAGGTCACACTCTGTCATCAAATACTTCTTAGAGAAGACAAACCTGATATGAAAAGTTTGTTCGACCATAGTTTACTACAGTTTACATTAAGTCAGTTTCTAATACCCATTAAAACCTAGACTGAAGTCTTCTCATCTGACTCGGGTATCCATGATAAGGAAGGATATAGTGAGATAAAGTACTACAGGCCCTTGAACATGAACAGTGCCAGCAGTGGTAACACCACTAGTGGAGGCAGCTCCCATTTGTGTGTCTTATCACTTGAGCGAGGCTTACATATATGCTACGGTTTAGTAGCTTGTGATCCAGCACAAAACAGACTTTTTGAAACCAAAAGACAAAACAAAAGTGCCATAACAGAAACTTAGGCTGTGCATAGTCCTTCTTTTACTTGTGTTAAAACCCAGTTTTGTTCATAACCGGTTCTAAATCTTTTTTCCAAACATTGTGTCCTGCTCTTCTAGATGTAAGACTTTGTGTCACATTTTTTAGTATAAAAGAAATTAAATTATAAGTAAATCACTTTGGGCAATTATATTGCTAACAGACTTTTTCTTCATGACAGATAAGAAATAGATCTGTTACTAGCTATATTCTAGTTATAGTCTTAATGGGATTTAATAGTATAGTCTAAGATGAATATTTACATTTGCCTTATCTTATGCTACTTGGATCAGGAAGGTTAATTGGTGTTACGACCTGGACTGTGAAACATGTATTTTACCAGTTGGGTCATTATTTATTTTTACCTTTTTTTTTAATACAGAAAAAAAATCTATATTTTAATTTTATTTCTAAATTAATTTTCTGTCTCATCTCTTAAGGAAATAAGATGTGAAAACAATTCTGTACTGTGTATGAGCACATTCTTAGTCTAGACACTGTGGCAAGGCTCCATTTATCTGGTTTTTTTCTACTAGATAAATAGGAAAAGCTATGCAAAAATCATCTCCCTTTTTTCCCTTTTAATAAAAATCTTTAAATATATTAAAAATATAAATTTAGTGTAGCATGTCAACAGTGAGTGCCCAGGAAGTCTAAATTGCCAGTGACCCAGGAGTCTAAGCAGTACATCACTGAGATTTGGAGATGTCTCAGAGTTTGCAAAATCCTGTCACAGTACAAATGTGTGCCCTCTGCCCAGTTAAAGAGGACTGACTCACTGATCTATGTGTCATATCTGAAACAATAGGATTCTGATTTCAACCTTGCATCAATTTCACTTTACTGTAGCTGCAAAGACAGCAGAGTCATTTCAGAAGTGCACGTGTACCTGAAACCAATAGAGAGACACAGCTCTCTGATACAACTGCATCAGCGCATCTTCATTATCTTCCACTTTTCTTCTCTATTCTCTCATAATCAAGAGTTGCCTTCATTTTCTTTTATGTCCCAAGCTCTCTGGGACAGAGGCTTTACATTTGGTGTTTCTGGACATTTCTGGAAAGCAAATCTGAAATAATAATAATAGCATTCAGAGAGTGTCTAGACAAGATAGAAGCAATTACTGAGCCAAGGCCCTTCCATGATCATGTACTGACTACCAATTGCATAAAAATAATTTGATTTCTCACTGGAATCTGTTCTTATTATTTTCCAGTCATGTGAGAGGCTTTGTGTCAGTCAAAAGCTGTTGGCAAACGCATCCACAGGACCATTTTGTAATTTCTTCTCCTTCCCATAATGACCCAGACAGTCCATCTCAATCAGAACATAGCAAGATACAGTATTCCCTCAGTGTCCTCTAGGCTTTAGGCAGTTTGCTTCAGCTGACCATTAATCCACTGCTCCCTTCGCTTGTATCTGAGTATACGTACTGACAGTAGAGAATGAAACACTGGCATGCCTTACAGGTCATCCAAGCTGATGGATGCTTGCATTCTATATCTTGCTGCAATATCAAGTGTTTTCATTTTTCAGAATTAGTTTTAGAAAAGCAGGTCATCTTTCAGAGATCTCTGCACAGACTGAAGAAAAGAACATAAAAATTCTATTTTGCAGTGGGATTCAAGGTTTTGTGCATTTGTTCTCATTTTGTATTCAAAAAACCTGAGATGCTCAATGATGTTTTCAGCTTTTCCATGACCAAGGTAAAGCCCAGAATGAGAATCCCCACCAGTGATAAGGAATAGAAAGGTTCAAAGTGTTTTAAGGCAGGACTAGGAAACGAACTTTCCAAATATTCGTTTGTATGTGGAAAAACAGCTTGAATTTTGAATGCTAACAGGTAGCAGCTACTCGGGTGTATGTTTGCTGGGGTGAGAGAAACTGAATTTTTGAAACTCTTCAACTTCAGGTAGAAGACTACTACTTGGTAGATGCAGCTGCTCTGGGCTAGTGGCAAATTTTGATGATACTCAGACTGAACAAAATGACACCTGAATCCTCCAGCACATAAGAAAACATGAGGCAGACCCACCAATTAGAAGGCTAACCATGTGTTGGGCTTCTCTCATAAGCTATTTCGACAGGGAAAATGGAAGGCTGGGGGGTCAAGAAAGAAGAGCTGGTGCCAAAAAGAAGTGGTCTCAGAAAAGAGAGGAGGCCTGGAAAGCAGAAGATGACAATCCTGGCTGCAGAAAAGAGACTGGAAGCAGGGAAATATTCTGTTAATCAGAGCTTTATGGAGATAAAGGCCAAGGATGCCCAGGAAGCTTGGCCAGTGAGGTTAGAGTCTACCTGAGAACAGTGGATGACTGGGAACTGTCCCATCCCTCTGCACTAGTGTCCTAGAGCAACAGTGACCTCCCTGTGCCCAAGGGAAGTCAGGACCTAGGTAGCATGGCACTGTGAGGAGAGAGTGAGTCAATGAGTGAGTGAGTGAGTGAGTGAGTGAGTGAGTGAGTGAGTGAGTGAGTGAGTGAGTGAGTGAGTGAGTGAAGCTCTCAACTTCTCAGTCCTTATATAAATCCCAGCATCCAGACCCACCATAGACAGTGGGCCAGTCTGCCTCATCTGTAACAACTCTGGGCCTTGTCCTTATGGGGGACTTATACTTGCCAGAAATTAACTGGGAGCATCGCACAGCTGGTACAACCCAGGCCAGAAGATTCCTAAGAAAGATGGATGACAGCTTTATGGAACAGGTCTTAAGGAAGCCAACTTGGAGGGATGTCCTCCTTGATCTGCTGCTTGTCAGAAGAGTGTATTTCATGAGTGAAGTGGAGATTGGTGCCTGTCTTGGCCATGAAGCAATCAAGTTTAAAATCTCTGTTGACAGGAGGAAAAGTGCCAGTAAAACCTCAACTGTGAACATAAGGAGGGCAGAGTGCAGGCTGTTTAGGGAACTGGTAAAGTCCCCTGGGAAAATGTTTTGCAGGTGATGGACTCCTTCAGTGCTGACCACTTTTAAACATCACCTTCTAAAAGCACAGGAGAAGGAAATTCCTGGAAGTAAAGTGGGCTCAGGCTAACTTGGCTGAGCAGGGATCTTCTCTTGGAAATAAGGCAAAAAAGGAATGTGTATGCCCAGTGGAAGCAAGGTAAAGTGATATGGGAAAAATTCAGAAATGCTGCTTGCCACTGTGGGGGGAAAATTTGTCTAGCCAAAGATCAACTGGAGTTGAAGCTGGCAAGAAATTTTGGGGGACAAGAGTTTTTTTTCAATGCCAATAGGCTGTATAGAAATATCGCTAGCCCATTGCAGGATGAGGATGTTCACCTCACAAATAGGTATGGAGACAAAACAGAGGTGATTAACACTTTCTTTGCCTCCATCTTCAATATGAATAACAGACCAAGGTGGTCTCAGTGCACTGAGCTGGAGGACCAAGACTGTGAGAATTATTAGTTCTCAGTCAACCGTGAAAGTACTGCTCCAGCTGGATCCCTACAAATCTATGCAGCATGATGGTATTCATTCAAGAATTCTCAAAGAGCTTGCTGATGTCATCACAAAACACTTCTCATTGATTTTTGAACAGTCTTGGGAATCCAGGCAGGTCCCAGCTGACTGGAAGTTGGTGAACACTGTCCCTATTTTCAAGAAGGGCAAGGAGGACCATGGAAACTATAGGCCTGTCAGTCTCACTTCAGTGCCTGGTAAAGTTATAGAGAAGATTATTCTGGGAAGTATTGAAAAACACCTGAAAGACAATGCTGCCATTGAAAGACAATGCTCTCAGAACAGCTTCATGAGAGGAAAGTACTACTTATAAACCTAAATTCCTTCTATTATAAGAAAACCCACCTAGCTGACCAAGGGAAGCCAGTTGATGTAATCCTTTTGGATTTCAATAAAGCTCCATCTTAGGCCCTCTTAGGTGCTCTTCAACATCTTCACGAATTACTTGGACACGGGAATGGAAGGAATACTGAGCAAGTTCACAGATGTCACAAAACTGGGATGAGCTTTTGAGACCCCGGAATGCAGGCAGACCTTGCAGAGAGACCTCAGCAAATTAAACGGCTGAGCAATCACCAACGATATGAAGTTCAACAAGGGAAAAGGCCAGAATCTGCACCTGGGATGGGGCAATCCTGGATGTGCATACAGACTGGGTAATGAGATGAAGGAAAACAGTGCAACAGAAAGGAATATGGCAAGTTGAATATGATTCAGCAGTGCCCTGGCAGCCAGGAGGGCCAGCCATGTCCTCGGGGCATCATGCACAGCATCAGCAGCCAGTTGAGGGAGGGGATTGTCTCGCTCTGCTCTGCACTGGGGTGGCCTCACCTTGAATATTGTGTGCAGTTTTGGGTGCCACAATATAAGAAAGATACTAAGCTATTAGAGAGTGTCCAAAGGAGAGCCATAAAGATGCCGAAGGGCCTAAAAGGGAAGCCATATTAGGAGCAACTGAGGTCACTTGGTCTGTTCAGCCTGGAGGAGACAGAGGGGAGACCTCATTGCAGTTACAACTTCCTTGTGAGGGGAAGAAGTGGGGCAGGCACTGATCTTTTGTCTGTGGTGACCAAGGACAGGATCTGAAGGAATGCTCTGAAGTTGTGTCAGGGAAGGTTTAAGTTGGATATTAGGAAAAGATTTTTCACTCAGGGGGTGGTTGGGCACTGAAACAGGCTCCCCATGGAAGTGGTCACAACATGAAGCCTGACAAAGTTCAAGAAGCACTTGAACAATACTCTCAGGTGCATGGAGTGACTCTTGGGGGAGGTCCTGTGCAGTGGCAGGAGTTGGAGTTGATGGTCCTTGTGGGTCACTTTCAAATCAGTGTATTGTGTGATTCTGTGAACTCTCTGCCGGGCTGTTCTTGCTTGCTAACATCTACTTTCTTGTCTTTTCTAGAGCCTCCTTCTCCTGCAAAGTATTTGTCATAAAATTCCTATCTGCAGGAGACAGTGAACCATTGTATGATTTCTTTCATTTCCCGAATTAATTCAGACATTCATGCTGCCTTACTAGCTGCTGCCTTCTCTGTATCTGGATCTATTGCTTGCTTGCTAATAGTTTCCAAGGAGCCTTGGATGACTGTGACAAAGACAGTACTTATTTCTCTTGAGTTTTAGGCCCACACACCTCATTGTTTCAATATAATAGACTTATTACGGTCTTTTTCAGAAAGGTCGTGCAACACCTCCTGTAAGCGATCACCTTTCAGGTGTTGCAGTTGCCATTATTTTCCTCTTTAGAAGTTGAAGTGTGTGAATAATGTCAAGGGGAAAGAGTCCATTCAAATTGTTAAATAAAATTAGCTAACTTGACACTTCAGAAATGTAGAGGAGTCTTGGGGGAAATTAAGGACCATAACAAAACAAAACTGCAGTTTGTTAATCTGGTAAAAATCAGGCCCAGGGCAAGTAAGGCCCATCAGGAGTTATACAAATTTCTGTGAAAAAAACAAAATTAATCCAAATAACTTAAACCTGATGCAGGATAAAACTAAGAAAAGCCAAAGAGCAACCTGAACTTAGCCTGGTTACTGCTGTAAGAGGCAGCAAAACCTGTTTCTATGAATACAATAGCAGCAAAAGGTTGGCGAAGAAGAATCTCTATCCTTTATTTCATGTAGCAGGAAACAGAGTGACTAAGGATAAGGAAAAGACAGGGATACTTAATGCCTTCTTTGCCTCAGTCTTTAATAGTAAGACCACTTGTTCTTTGGATGCCCAGATCCCTGAGCTGGAAGACAGACAAGGATGTGGAGCAGATTGAAGTCCCCATAATCCACAGGATCTTGTTTGTCGTACAAGCTGCATGTTATATGCTGAGTTTAAGCAGAGCCTGCTTTTCCAATAGGAAAACCTTGATGGATTACTAATAAGGAGAGTACAAGAATCAGTAGCTGCTAAAATGGAGAGTTCGAGGTCCAAATGTTGAATGTACATCATGATTGAGATTTTACAAGAGAAAATACAAATTTGCAAACAAATTATGCAAAGTTGCAGATAGTCGGTTTTAAAATGCAGCTACCCCTCAAACCCTCTCCCTGCTTAGATATGTCCTTGGGAATTTTGAGTGGTTTGAAATATTAGAAAACTTTATTGACTGTGCCAAATAAAGGAAATAAGGAATCCACAGCAATGCAACCAGAAGTCTGGTCACACTTGGTTTGAAAATTAAATCAGAGCCTGAAGAGGATAAAGAAGAAATGTGTAAAGTCTCTGGCTAATAAATGAGCTAGAAAATCCAAGTTTATTTAATTTTTAATTAAAAACATTTATAATTTTCAGAATATCTAAAACAAAATGGACCTTTCATCTTGAAAACACAGCAACATTTTTGCACCAGCTCCATTGTAATGATTCTTCCTCTTTATATAGAGAGTCCTAACTGGACTATTAACAGAGGAAGGCTTGTGAGGATTTTTTCCTCACTTTTATCTATTTAGAAAGTTCTCGGTCCACAACCTAAGAAAGCTTTGAGAACATATCACTCAGTCCTTGCTTGCTAAGGCCTCACTTATGAAGATATTAAAACCAGCATTCAAAATTACAGTAGACAGGTCTGGAATTTATTAGATTGATACTTTTTATAGCTGTCCTTCCTCTTTTTCACTGTTCTTACTCCCCTTCTTTAGTAACATCACATAGCCTCAACATGTGGGGCTGTGCTCTAACAGAGTCAACAGAAAATATTTCAGTGACAAAAAGCTTGACAAAAAACTAGTCAAACACAGGCACACCTTACCAACAAAACTCTTATGCTGGCTTCAAGGCTTCCTAGGATCACAGTATACCAATCTGGCCCAAAGGATCCCCAGTGAAATTTCATAATTGATGAAATTTGAGTCCTCACTGAAGTGAACCCATCACTTTCTTTTGTGTTTGTGCTACTACGGCAAAAGCCAGAGTGAGCAACTATAGCTGTCTACCAAGGACACCAAAGAAATATTTCAAATATTTGCTGTAAAGGAATAAGTCTATTTGAAGAAAATAAAAATAAATTTGGTTAAAAAAAAATAAAGCCATATGCAATGCAATTATTAGCTGCCTATCATGGAATTGTGTGTAAAACAATTAAAATTCAATTAAGGAATCAAATTACCTTTTTAGCTAATTGCAGGGGTTTACGGTTTCTGTTAAAAGTCATTAGAGATGGTTAGCAATTAATTTATGTCACTTAGTATTGATATGTAATTAAGTTAAAAAGTAAGTTCCAGTGGAAAAGCTTTCCTGATTATGTTATGAAACTTAATCAGGTAGAGGAGCCACAAAGGTATTTCCCTCCTCTCTTAACAAGCAGCAATCTATATTGTCTGAGTTTGACAGGTTTTTACCTACAAAATTTAGACCAATTACATATTTTGTCTTTTATTTATGAAGCATGATTTTGGTTGTATAATTTCTCCTAAGAAAAATTCTATCAAACTAAATTACAAGATGGAAGTAAATTCATGACAGACAATAGGTAGAAGTTCTGGAACAAATACCAAGCAATTTTTATTTACATCAAAATAATAGTCTAAGCTGGATGTTAAACTTAGTTTAACTCTTTTTTATATTTTTAATTGAAGGAAAATTTGTTGTCAACCATCATACATGCAGCATCTTGTATTTTCCTACTTCCAAATGAGTCTTTAAAACTCTTGCCAAAATCAATTGTTGATTAAGACAGAAAAGACCCTGGGGTCCTGATGGTGAATGAGACAACCATGAGACAGTAGTGTACCCTTCTGATAAAGACCCATTTTCTCTATTCAATACCACTGAGGCACTTGCCTGGATGTCAAGCCCATTTCTGGATTCCAGAGTATGAAACACATGGTCATACTAGAGTGAGTCCAGCAGGATGAATGATTAAAAGACTGAACCATCTCTCATATGGGGAGACGTTAAAAGATGGGACTGTTTAGGCTGGAGAAGAGAGGGTTTAGGGAGATCTTACCCATGGGCACAAAGGCAAGATGGTGTGGTGTATCGAAGCCTGAGCCAGACTTTCCTCAGATGTGGCCAGTAAAAGATGAGAGAATCATAGAATTAATAATAACAGCATAGAATAATGGAATTGTTTGGGCTGGAAGAGACTTTCCAGCCCTTAAAGGGTCATCTAGCCCAACCCTCCTGCCATGAACAGGAACATCTTCAACTAGACCAAGTTGCTTAAAGCCCTGTCCAACCTGACCTTGAATGTTTCCAGGGATGGGACATCTACAGTTTCTATGGAAAACCTCTTCCAGTGTTTTACTAACCTCATAGTAAAAAATTTCTTCCTTATATCTATTCTGAATCTACCCTCTTTTAGATGAAACCCATCACCTCCTGTCCTATTACTACAAACCCTATTGAAAAGTCTGTCTAAATCTCTCTTATAAGCTCCCTTTAAGAATTGAAAGGCTGTGATAAAGTCTCCCCAGGGTTTTCTCTTCTCCAGGCTGAACAACTCCAGCTGTCTCAACCTTTCTTCAGAGGAGGAATGTTGTAGTGGGTTTGGCTGAGCCAGAGTTTATTTTCCCATAGTAGCCCTTACAGTGCTGTGCTCTGCATTGATAGGCAGAGTGCTGATAGCCAGCCCATGTTTTGGCTACTGCTGAGAGCAGCACTGTAACATTCCTTCTTCAGTCGGGGGCAAGATCCTGGGAGAGGACACAGGTAAACCAGCTGACCCACACTGACCAAGGTGATATTTCATACCATATGACGTCAACCCAGATATAAACCCGAGACAAGGAGCTGGAAGGGAGGCATTCATTGTCTCATAATGGCTGCCTACTGACAACCATTGTACATTCTGGAACTCTGCTTTTTAGAGAAGTGGCTGACCATTGCTGCTTATGGGAAGTAGAGATTAACTGCTGGCTTCTGCTTTGTGTGTGTGCACACTGCTTTCAGTTTGGGGTTTTTTTTCCCCTTTTTGCATAAACTGCCTTATCATAACCCATGGTTTCTGTTATTGCTTTTTCCTCCCACCTTGCTCTCTCCTCTGTCTGACTGGGAAGGGGAGTGATAGAGCTGCTGGGTGGGCACCTGGCATTCAGCCAAGATGAACCTACCACAGATCTTCCATCCTGCTGATCATTTCTGTGATCCTCCTCTGGACCCACTGCAACAAGCCTATGTCTTTCCTGTGCTGAGGACCTCAGAGCTGGATGCAGTACTTCAGGTGTGGTCTCACAAGAGTGGAGTAGTGAAGGGGAGAATCACCTCCCTCAGTCTCCTGTCCACTATTCTTTTGATGTAGCTGAGCATACAATTGGATTTTTGAGTTGTGAGTGTACATTGCTGACTCATGACCAGCTTTTCATTCCCCAGGAAGCAACAGGCACAAGTCAAAAGACAGAAAATTGCAACTGAGAACAAGAAAAAGCTTTTTGATTTTGAGGGTGGTTGAACACTAGCATAGGTTACCCAGGAATGCAGTGAAGTCCCCTCCTTGGAGGTATTCAAACCCCATTTGAACATGGTTCTGTGTATCCAGTGTTCTGATCAGGGATGGTGAGCCAGATGATTTCCACAGGTCCCTTTCAACCTCTGTTAATGTGCAATTCTGCAAATAAAAGTAATTTTTAGAGTCTGAGCACAACCAGTGCATATTATTGTGATTTTCACTATTGATTACAAACAGGCATGATCAGACCTAATGGATGGGTTAGTGGCCTTGTAATACCATGCACTTGTTAATGTAGTGAATTCAAAGTTACAGAATTACACTGATGTGCTTCATTATTTTGTTGCCTTAAAGGTCAACACAAAAATGGTCTGGAACTGTGAGAAAAACACACATCAGACTGCAGATGATAGCTATGAATTAACAGCCATGGAGCTGACCCATCTGAACAAATGGAAAGATAATTATTTCTCAGAGGTTCTGTGTGTGAATTAACCCTGATATAAAATGAATGACAGATGACTGAATTTACAGGAAGCAGAACATTGGCTTCATGATGCTGAGTTCCTGTAACTAACTATTCTAATATCTATTGTTCAGTTAAGGCAGTCTCTCAGAGGAAAAAGTTTTTTAACTTCTAAGACACTTTTCTGCTCTAAAGCAAGGGGAGCTTTCAGCATGGAAACTACCATCAAAGGCTATAGTTCCTAAGATCCATTTGTTTTATTTGCTTCATACTTGCATTGCATGAAAATGAGATGGTTAAATTAAGAGTTTTACCACGTTTCATATTTTTCCTGCAGCAAAGCATTCAGAGTGCAGGACAAAATGAGTATATTACAGAATGCAGCACTGACAAGTACCGTCTTTTGATTCTTTACCCATTGAATTATTCTATAAAATCCTTTTTTTTTTCCTATCAGTTTTCCCTCTGCCTCACCTCAGGAATCTTCTAAATTTCTATCAGAATCAGCAATATCACTATTAATATCAATATTAAATGCCTACATTTAATTTACCCTATGAACCTGAGTGAGACTCAGTCCACCTCCCTTGCTTCTAAACAACTGACACTTCTGAAACTCTCATATTGTTTTGCCACATAATTTGACTATTTTATTTCTTTTCCTTAAGGGAGGATTTATTCCCTTAACCAGAAATTTAACAGTTTGGGGTTTTTTTCCCCATAGAGGGAAACATATGCGAACTTACATTTGAAATATTTAACTGTAGTTTCTCCACTATTAGTAACAGCAAGACAGCAAGTTTTGAAAATATTTGGAGATCACCCTTCTTAGAATAATCCTGTAACAAGGTCACTAGTACACTTTTGCAAGATGTCTATCCTAGATTATCAACAAAGTAAACCTCAGACCATTAGCACCAAGCACATCAGGATAAATCAGTAACTGAACAAAAAGATTAAAACTCCTCCAGGTTACAACTACAGTATACTGTGAAACATTCTAGTAGCACCGGCACTTGCATTACAGAAAATTGTTTTGTGCCTTTCAGGTCTATGACACGAAAAAGTAGTTTATTTAATTTCAAAATCTTGTCATTTCCTTTCCTAAATATTAAGTCAAGTTAGCAAGACTGGTTACAGAGCCTCTGAAGTCGGGGTTCAGTTTGTAAACTACCGTCTGTGAAAAGTGCTTAATTGGTCTCTTCAGATTTTCCTGTTTTCACCTCTAAGTGTTATCAAAGAACAGTTTGCAAGACAGACCAAACATGAGATATTGTGTGTAATTTGATCCAGATTATAAACATTAATACATTCTTTTCTAGTATAGTATTAGTTCTCTGTCTAGTCCTATCAACGTTAAAATTTCTGGAAGAATTTAAAAATTAACGAGATTAATCTTTTTAGTTTGTAGAATGAGAAGCCATTAAAAAGTTAAGGTCCAACTCGATAACAGTTCACATGTATTACCACATATTTTTTTGAAAATAAAAATATTTATCCTTAGGGGGAAAAAAAAGCTAACATAAGAATTAATGAAAGAAGGTAAATTGAGGAAATATAGACAAAAATAAATAATCATTGACTACAAGGATATTCCTTTTTAAAACAATTTACTAATATTACAGACTGATAACATCTGATATTTTAATTGAAAACTAAATATTTTACTCAAGCAAAAGTTATAAACTAGAGTAAGTACTGTATGTCAGTTTCATGAAAAATATATGTAAGATGATGGTAAGACTTCTTTGGCCTCCACATGCCACTCTAACTTGATTTGTTCTTGGCAATCCTCTCTAATCATGCAGTAAGATCCAAAATAGTATTTTGGCATCTGTAGTATAATTCATAAGAAACATAAGGACTTATGTTTGCGAGAACAATCTAAAAAAAAAAATTACCTAGTTGATCAAAAGACCATAACTGCTTAATTTGTCCCAAGACTACTGGCTCTTTGCATAAGAGAGACAGTTACACTGTCACTCAGCACACAAGTATCTTTGCCCTTAACACTGATTCAGTAGGTAGACTCAGCATAAGTTTAACATGCAAAGAGGCCATCAAGTACAGCATAACATATAACAGTTGTTACTTACAATTACAAGAGGACATTTAATCTTTACTTTTTCTTTCCTTTCTACCCTTTTGAGTGCTCCATCTCACAAGCAACAAGGCCTCCAGAAACAACGACTGCTTATATCTGAGATTCAAAATTCTAGCTGTAAGATAGGGTCACAGCTACAAGTGATGTAGTGCCATTACTTTTCAGCTTTATATACATATTGATATATACATGACAAAAATACCAAATCTCAGAACTGGCAGCACATTTGTGATGTTTATAGGGTCAATTTTACTAGCATTGATTTAGCAATGGAAGGAAAGATCAGAGTAATTTCTTTTTCAAATAATACAATCAATTTTGTTTATCTGGTTTTGGAAAGAAGCTATCCTAATATATAGTCTTAAAGCAAACTTTCTGTGACAATTCCCTGTTGTTTTTATTGATTTAAACCAGAAATTTCTTTCTGTCTTGAATTTAACAATACCTCCATGTGCTAATATTTTGTATTTTTAACTTGATGTCCATACACACCTATTCAAACCCATATTGTCAGAGACAACAAAGATCAAATGACACCTTGTAGAACATGTCATAGAGAAAAAGACAGATATTACTAATTACACATATCCAAGCCACTTTATCTTGCTACAACTAGGACTGACTACACAAAGGAATGAGAAAAGTCAGAGGCCTCTCATTAAATAAGTACTAGTCCAGTTTCTCTCTCACTCATTTATTTATCTTATAGCTCCATTCACTACTTACTGTCCACCATGCAAATACAATAAAGTAGTGAGTTCTTTTTGGGCTTCCCTCTAATGGTCTCAGCAAATAATCATAAATCTGATTCCTAAAACTAGGGTGAACAATATCATGCATTTTCTCTTCTTTGGGTCAACATTGTACACATAAGGTTAGCATCAAAACCAAGACAACTAGACCTAGACCAAACAGAAGTGCCCATTTCTCACACACGAAATAACAAGCATGACTATTGTGCTACTGATTTCAGCACTTAGTCATCTACAGTTGTTGAAATAAATTGTCCCCCTTATTGCAGCATGCAGGCGATCCAGTTGGACAAGTGGTCAGCAAACACTCTGACACTCTGACTGCCACAGTGAGGTTTTATGAGCAGTCTAGATGCCACTAAACATCTGCATAAGCCTTGAATATTCAGTGATGGAGATGATGCCATCCTGGCAAATCAGGAGTGGCAACACCCCTCACACATCTCAGTCCCTTTGGGTTCCTAAACCCTGAGACCATTAGGATGTTTTAAGTTCTCAAGAGTCCTCCCAGACATGATTAGAGTAGTTCCCACTCTTTTGCACATCATCAAACCTTTCCACCACACTAACTTTCAGGACAATAACACACTCATACCTGTTTCTAAGAGTCCAGGATACAGTTGCAAAGCCCATCACAGGATTCAAATGCTTATGTGCTTGTGGCTAAGCCTAGACTATGTTCTGTGACTCACTGTATTGTCTTTCTGATTAACCAAACTGGGCATCTGGCTGGGGCAGAAGATGTTTGCTTTGAGCCCAAATGTCTGGTTGTACTCTAACTGCAAGTTTATGGAAGAAGTGGAGTAGATCTAGACTTTGTACTAGACCTGAAGCTGCAAAAAATTTTGAGGTCTTATGATTTAGATACAGAATTTCAATACCCTGGATGTCAATTCTATATCATTTCCACAGTATTTCTCTAAAATATCTTTCTCTCCCCATAGAAAAGGAAACATATGCTCTTTCTTCTTTGTACTAAGATTCAAAGTTTAAAATTGAAAGTCTTAAAGATGTCATTAACTCAGGACGCTCAGTTAGAGAAGACTTGAAACTGGTTTAATGAAGTAACTAGAATTTTAGATGAATTTGTACAAGTAGGGAGAGTTCCAAATAACAAGAGACAGCTAGTCAGAACTTCTGGCAGTCAGATAGCAGGTCTGGATTGCTGGGTAACCAAAAATTAAGAGGTTAGTATTAGGAGCCATCTGTGAAGGCTTTGGATAACAGGCCTATCATTAAATAGAAATAATATGGAATCAACAGAAACAGAATCCTTGACAATCTACTGTTTTGTCTTTTTTTTTTTTATGCTATTCCCTTCTGGGATCTGGAGTCATTCTTCAGTGAATAGAAAATTTGTCTGAAAATGTAGTCTTAGAGTGAAGAGAGTAAAAAGAGATAAAGAGAGAGGAGCACAAGAGGAAATTAAACAGAATGCATCTTCACAGAGTAATAGTGTATACTGCATCAGATGAAAGAACAGAGACCTTCAAGTATAAGCACTTTGACCCTTGATTTAAAATAGCTATCTGTTTTTGAAATTCTCCTATGTGATGAAAAAAACTTAATTATATTGGTAAGATTATATGAAAGACCTTTCCTTCATCTGTTTTTCTTTTTTTTTTTGGCTGTAATAATGTCTTTCCAGAACTTTTCTGTTTATCTTATGAAGCAATATGGGAAATAAATAGTATTGTAAAGGTTTTATTCACAGCTTTACTCATCCACTCCTTTTTAGCACCTGCAGAAAATTAGGTAGGACCTAGGGACATCAGGCTTTTCATCCATAGTCTTTGGTTCATTCCAAAAAAGGTCTGTACTATACAACCACAAGACAAGGATTCATGTGGATAATATAGTATACGATTAAATAATCACAGACAGTATTGTAATGCAAATACAGAAAACCCAAATGAATAATCACAGAATCTCAGCCTGGTACTAAGATCTCAGTTGTTAGTATATCCAAGGATGAGAAACATATCTTCTCCGACACCAGTACCTTAGCACTATGGCCATTTCAAAGATGGAAAGGTTATGACAAAGTGATGTGTATTTATGAATATTTGTCATCAAGAATTTTAAACCCCATCTTTGTAAATGCATTCTGTAGAGCAAACTACATCACATTCGTTTGGTCTGCCTCTTGATCTGTGCATAGGTACATATATTTTTCTGGTCTTTCTACTCAAACCGACTGAAGCAGGCTGAACTCAGGTAAACATTTGGTACAAAATTTGTGTGTCTCTGAAACTACCACACAAATGGCACATTGTCTGAGGGCTTAAGGGTGTTGTGATGCTATGCCAAAGACATAAGAAAGAGCTTTCATCAGTTTATCTTTGCCGATTAAATGCAGCATTGGAAGAATAACCTGTTCATAACAGAAGCTGTCCAAGATACCTTATAGCATTTTATAAGTGACAAATAAGTAGAGCCTTATTACCTAAATCTAATCCCACACATGGATATCTTCAATTAAAACTACACAAACCACACTACAGAAATCTAGAAGAATTCCAAGGATCAGTTCAGTTCATTGAATTACCAGTTGCATAATAGTTACCATTACTGATTCTCTCCCTTCTACTTTTCCCTACTGCTGTCAAGTACATAATCAGCCACTGCCATCTGTGTGGACTTTCAGCCGGGTGATATCACATTTCTTGTCACAGCTTGCAGCAGTGAGGGCAGAGCCACCTCTTTAGAAATTAGCTGGAGGACCTTGGTGACTCTGCCCACATTGCAACGCAATGCTTTCACATGTGCTGCCCAGAGAAAGAGGAACAAGACTGATAGGCAAAAACGCCGCAAAAGAACTGCTAAGAGAAAGCTTTTGTATTCTGTTAGCAGCAGGTATTTATTTCTGCGCAGGAAGCAAGGCAGCAAAACCGTCACAAAAACTTGCTTACCCGACAGGTGTCAAAGCAGGTTAATTTATACATTTGAACATGAGTGATTACAACATATTTCATTCATTATGCAAAAGATTACAACATCTCATTACATGTTGATTACAGGCGGGGTCTGGGCAGAGTTGTGGCAGTGTTTTCTTGTGGCGTCTAGTTTGGGGAGGGGTCCTTCTGTTCTTCATCCCCAAAACAAGGGTCTCAGTAAGTCTTCCTCGCTTTGAACCAGCTTGCTTCTTTTCATAGGTGACCCAGCCAAAACTAGTAGAAAAAATCTCTAGCTACCATTTTGTTCTGTTCACATGTCTACCACTACCTGGTTGATGGGCTCTGGGCTATGGTACAACGAACTCAGTAATGGTCAAGTCCTGGTAAAGAGAACAGAGCATGCTTAGTGATAAAGATAGAGCAAACAGACCTAAAACTTGGGGAAAGGGTTTGGTTATCAACCCTTGTTCCTTCTCAAGACTCACAGAATAATATATCTTTAAATAAATAAATCTAATAAGTATATAAGTTTAAATCATCTTCTATCTCTGCCACTGGTAAAGAGGCAAATTCAGATTCTCCAGGAAATTCTTTTGGTCTTATTCTGTCCCAGATGGTTCTATTCATGAAAGCTTGTATCACGCTGTGTAGAATATAAGTACTTTGAGCTTTTTGCAACACTTAAGAAATTCAATATATTCCAAATATCTAAGGTTAACACTACATACATCTTTTTGAGCCTGACATATTCATGGACTCACTAAAGTGGAGTGACGAAGGACTTAGACTGGGTGCATATGCATTTGTGTAGATAAACATAAACCACAGATTTGAAGAAATGTTATTTGAAACAGGACTGAGGAACTTTGCAGAACACAGTTACTGTTAGTAACCCTGTACAAGAAGGAAAATTAAAGTTAGAAGTTATTTTGTGCATTTTCTGTTTTCTGCTATATCCTGTGTGCTTCAAAAATGACCAGTTTGTGACTGCAACCTGCAGACACACCATTCTGTTCCACTGAAAGCTGCTCTGTCAGGCACTTCCTAAAACCTTTCAGAAAATTTTCTTTCTAGAAATATCTTACAAGGACAAAATGAATGTGGGAAGAAGAATAGGCTCCCCTCCTGTGCCACTAATCTAATTTGTAACAATTTAACTGAGTGTCAGGCGGGAAAACAAATACAAGTTTTAAACACATGAAAACTAATGAAACAAAATTAAGGCTCTCATACACCAATAGAAAATCATTTAGAATTTTATAAACAACAGTCATCACTCCAGTCTGGATTATGGCTCTAGCAATATTGATAACTTGACTAATCTGCTCCCAGACTGCTCCTTTGCTGAGCAGTACTATTCAGAATCTCTGGAGATTCTGACAAACACTTTATTTACATGTTGATATGTCAGCTCCTGCCTTTCTCACACCTTGCCATGCAAATAAACAATTTATCAGTCTCACAGAAGGGGTTGAATAGCATTTGTTTGCTAAGAAATTATGTGCTGTAGCTTAGTGCTCATTGAATATTTGCCTGGTGTGTATTGTACATCTTGCAGGACAGAATTACCATTCTGGAGCCAACTCTGAATGCAAATATTTTGCTTTCTCATGCATGTTGTTTTACAAGGGTCATACTCTTTTTCACACTTAACACTGTTGACACATTTCAAGCAAAGTGGTGAAACAACTTAATGACTGGAGGAGGTATTCTGCACCCTTTATGTTGTCACATTCATGTAATGACAGCTTCATACAAGTGAGAAAATCTGACTAACACTATTAGTGACATCAGTGAATGGACAGAAAACTCTTCCTTGCTTCTAAAACCACATACCTTGAAATCTCTGGGAGTTTTGCAATTTGGGCATGTCATGCTGTTCTAGGTCCTGTTCTCCCCTCTAAAACCAAAGGAGGCTTTTAAGAACTGCATCAATGGGATATTGCAATCACAATCAGATTTCACAGGATAATTCTTCTTTGGGTTGACTCTTCACCCAGTACTGAATTCAGATGGAGAAACCAATGATTGGCAATACACAGATAAATAAAATTTGTCTAGAACTTGTCAAAAATCTAACTGAAATATCAGGGAACATTGCAAAGAACATGGTGTTGCTCAGCATTTCACAATGTGGTATGAGGGTCACAGGTGTCTGGTTTATTTACTTTATATGAATAACCATGTAATACTTTTCCCCCCCTCAATATCTTTATTTCATTCTATGGTAATTTGAACTTTTACTAATCTACATCAGTCACATGCAGTCATTTGTTGAGCCCAAACAGAAGTGAAAGTTTGGGGTTTTTTAAGAACAAAAAATTAATTTAGAAATTAAGTATTAATAAAGACTGAACAGCAAATTGTGTTATTGTTCATTGCAAATCAGTCCATAACAAGGCTAAGTTATAACTAAGTGGTGGGTCAAAAAAAGCTAACCAAGAATTAAGTTGGAAACAGTTAAAAAAACTGCCACTCAGAAGAAATTATATGCTCCTAACTACAGCATACAGACTCTTAGCTATGGACAAAATATATGCACATTTTAGAGCAACTAAAATACTGGTGGAGGAGGAGAAATAGATAGAACATCTATGCTTTACATCATCATGCAAAGATCTGCAAAGTGTGCACAACATGGGTAAAATGACAACATGTTTAGCCAAACAGATTTCTTTAAAGACTCCATGGCTGGTGTTGCAACTGAGAGGAGTAATTCCTCTACATATAGGTAGGTCTTGCATTATTATTGTCTTGCAATACTCAGCCTAACACATAAAATATAAGCAGCTATGTATTCACTGTTTTTACAGGCATTCGCACAAAGAAAAAAAGATCAGAAAATATAAAGTTACTTGATAGACGTGAAGGTTTACATTTGTAACTTTATCTCTATAGAGGAGTGTGTGAACTGAATGTGAGAAAACAAAATAATAAAATGGAAATGGGAAATGACAAAATATGTAATTGCACCAGTGAGAAAGGTATGTAATATAGGAATGAAAGCTCATCAAGCCCTTGCTCTCTCTCAAGAAAAAGCAGTCACTGAAAGACCAAGGCTTAAATCAGATAAGGAAGAACCCGAGACTGTTTTTCCTAATGGTGAAGAAATACCCGGAAGACCATAAAAAGAGAGATGAAAGATCATCACCATAGTTTAAAGACAAATAATTTCCTGTCCTCTAAAATAAAGGTTAAAGGAAGAGCTCATTAATTGGATTATTGTTGCTTAAGTAGAACCACTGATAAAGCACACTTCTTCACTCTTACTTGAAACAGGATGTAAAAATCTTCTCTTTTGCATCTCCTTGAAAAAATTCAACAAAAAATTGTAATAAAAGTATTTTCCACTCTTTCTCACATGAGAAATCAAACAGACTGCTCAAGTAAAGATGTCTCAACTACATCCGGATGTATTCAAGACTAGGAAACAGTTCAAACTGCTTTCACTTCTGCCTTTTGGGGTGTATTTGACATATCTCACTGAAAGACAAGACACATTTATGATACCATGGGACTGTAGCTCTCACTCTGCAATGATAAACTGTCAGTGGTCATCTGTCAGTGGCCCTCTTTTTCTGAGGAAATCAACTCTTGGCTGGATTAGTTTTACAGGACCCAGCACAAATTCAGAAGGAAACAGAAGGAAAAAATTAAGGGAGAAAAAGGGCACAAAGGGAAAGGTTCAGAATAGTTCTAAAAATACTCTCTGGATAACAACAGATAAAATATAAATCCCATGTAATGAAAATGCTATATGAGCTTCTCTTTGCAGAGAAAAAGTAAAATTACCTACTTCATATAATCAGACAGAAGAACCTTTGAGCACTGACTGTCCAACATGGCTGTCCAAACAAACATCGTAAGAAGCAAAGACAGGCAACTGAAATGGGATTATTCAATTTAGTAAAGAGTATAAGAACTAGTCCAAGATTTACATAACAATAACACAGCCTTTAGGTACTCTAAAGAAAGATCAAAGTTGTTCACAAGTATTTCAAGGAATCAAAGTGAAGTAATTTCTATCAGCGCAAAAATGTCTCTGTTTCTCTCCAGGGTGGTGTACATTATAGCTGTTAGCTTTCCTATGTTCAGCTCCTCATGCAGTAACAGAGGCAGAGAAGGAAGGTGTCTCATACACAACATCAAGTAAGAGAATAGATGCCAGCAGAGTACAAAAGCAGCAAAAGAAGTCACTTAAAAGAAACTGACTGACATCAAAAGAGATTTCTTTTTGCAAGTTGTCAGTCTTCCAAGATTAGTATTTTTATGCACTGTGGAGACCTATGACTCATGAGTAGAAGAAACTGAAGCTGAGGGCTCTAAAGTACTTAAGGGACATGGACCACAATGAATGAGGAGAGGCTGACAGAGAAGAGGAAACTATGGGAAAGTTTAATTGTTATTTCCTACAGTGTAGAGGGAAAATACAAAGAAGATAAAGCCAGACTCACCTCAGAGGTGCACAAGAAAATGACACAAGTTAACATATGGTAAACTCAGTCTTCTTAAGAGGAAAATTTTCTTTGCAAGAAGAATTATTAAACCCTAGAATAAGTTTCCATTCCTGCAGATTTTAAAAATTCAGATGGACAAAGCTCTAAACAACCCTATCTGAACTGTGAAATTAACCTTTTTTTGAGCAGGAGGTTGGACTAAATGGCATCCAAACATCCCTTAGAATCTGTTTTTCTCTGATTTTGATTATTTTCATTTTTTTCTATGTGATTATATGATTGTAAGTTGAATTTAACAGGCCAGTTGACTATTAAAAGTCAAATTTTGGAAAGTAAGTACAACTAAGTGAAATCAAACTCCAGCATTATAAAATACTGAAAAGAGTAACTGACTGTTTCATTTTATGATGTGCCTGAGAATCTTATTTCACATTTATCCTGTAATAAGAAGTTTGTAACAAAACTCAAGTATACCAATATCTGAATTATGCAACTACAATTTTGGGAACAACTTTAGACAAATAGGGATCAATTTAGTTCAGCTGGTTAGAACACAGTTATAATGACACGAAGGTCATGGGTTTGATCCCCTTATTGGTCATTCACTTAAGAGCTGGACTTGATGACCCTTGTGGGTCCCTTCCAACTCAGAATATTCTGTGATTCCATGAAATATTAACTTCATAAATTTTACAGTGTTCTGTAGATCTTAATGTTCCTGTTGCAATAAAACCCGTATATAAAAATGAGCCACAAATTACTTTCCTACTCTGTCAAGAGACTACCTGGGATTCCTCATACTTTTGAAGTACTATTCTCTTACTAACTGTGCTATCTCATAAAGCTTCCTGAATACAATAACAGATTGATTTTGAAGGTCCTCTTTATTCATATTAAAATATTCCATTATGATTGGAGGAAGGATTTCTATCACTTGCTCTTAATTTTGAATCTGTAGATGGAATTCTTAAACTTTAGAGGATTAAGATGCTGAGAGATGGTTGCTTCCACTTTAACATGGTCACATTGTTGCCACAGAATTTTCAAAGGTCTATCCCTCCTCTTCTGTGCAAAAAGGTTGACATTAATTCTTTGTTTCTGTATACTGCACTCTTAAACTTCCTCCATGTTCCTCAGGATGTAGTGGAAGGCAAATTGACAGTATTCCTACAGGCTCTGGCTTGAGTATGGACTTTGTTCACATCCACTGAGGACAGATGGATGAGCTGTGAGACTGTGCAGACTGGAGATTTTTACAACTGTTGCAGGATAGGACTTTCCAGGGAGAGGGAATTTCCGTGTAAATATTTTTCTGTGTGCAATTTCATTATATAGAGTCACTATCTTTTTAGCACTAGCCACCAGCAAACATCTGTGAATTATAACAGCCACATACAGAGTCTGTGTGCTTCTATCTGTCCTCAAAACACAGACACTGGGACCAGGTCTGTACTGCAAGCAATTATCTATAGCAGAAGGGTGAATGGGGCCTAAGTAGTTCCTACAACATAAGTACTTAACTTTTCCTCTTCTGTAAAAAAAGGGCTTCATTTATTTGGTATTCATCAGCATAACCTGCCTCTTCTGCTGCAGAGAAAATATGTGTACAATTATCTTTCTCTGAGGATACAAATTTCTCCACTTATGCTAGATGGAAGTCAGGAAAGTGTTAGCTAAGCAAAGCTGATTCTTAGGAAAATAGGCTAACACAAAAAACCAAAGAATGCCAACCTCTGCTGGCTGGAAAGTGGTCTTGGCAATGACACCAGTTGCTCTCACGCATTTCCTTGTCCCCACAGAAGAGGTGCACATTGCAGAGGTATTCCAATAGTTCATGCAGCTATGATATTTACCAGTGGATAAATCCCATGTCTGTAACAGACTGTAATAAAGAAAAGCTATCACAAGCTGTTTATCACAGGCATCAACCATTCCAAAACAGCAAGAGGGATATTCAGTGGGTTTTCATAGTATCAATAGAACTGTAAAATGGTTTGGGTTGGAAGGGACCTCTAAGAGTCACCTAGCCAATGCCCTTGCAAGGAGCAGGAACATCTTCAAATAAATCAGGTTTTCTCAGAACCCTGTCCAACCTGACCTTGAATGCTTCCAATGATTGCCTCTCTGAGCAACCTGTACCAGTGTTTCACTGCCCTCATTGTAAAAAATGTCTTCATTTTATCTAGTAGGATTCTACCCCCTTTCAGTTTAAAACCATTAATTCTATTGCTACAGGCCCTGCTAAAAAGTTTGTCCCCCTTATTTTTATAAGCCCTCAAAGACCACAATAAGGTCTCCCTGGAGCTACTTTTCTCTAGGCTGTAAAGCCTCAACTCTCTTGGCCTGGCTTTATAGGAGACATGCTTAAGCCTTCTGATAATCTTTGTGGTCCTCCTCTGGACTCACTCCAACAGGTTTAAGTCCTTCCTGTGCTGGACACCTCAGAACATCATAGTACTCCAGGTGGTTGGAGTGAGACCCACTGGCCATCCTTCTTTTGACGCACCTTGGGAAAGATTCAACTTTCAACTAAAAGAGGGTATTTTAGATTAGATATTAGATATTTTTTCCTATGAGAGTGGTGAGGCACTGGTACATTTTGCCAGAGAGTTGTGGATGACCCATCCCTGGCAGTTTTCTAGGACTTATTGTATGTGGATTGTCAAGTGGAAAGTTTCCCTGTTCATGGCAGGCAAATTGGCACCATTCTGTGACTCTGTGCTGATCTAATGTTCAAAGTTATTACCCTGATATACTTCCCTTTTACATTGTCTTACAAGTGATGCAGTACTATCCACTTTGACTCAGGAACTGATACTTTGCAATGTGTTTCTATCTTCCATTTGCATGGGAAAGCATGTAGGGATGGTTCTCTGTGGATGGAAGAAACATCTAAGGCTGTTTGTACAGGTTTAAGAGAGGACAGCAAGAAAGAGCATTCGCTTTTTCATCTTTTTGACAACACTTGAACTTTTCAAGACCATAAGCCTTTTTTCTCCACCTTTAAAAAATGAAACAAACAAACAAACAAACAAACCCCTCAATCTCAATAATATAGATGCTTCAATAACTTATGAAATGCAACCCTGCTCTCATAGTTTCAGTCATTTGTCTCCATGCAGTGTCCCCAAGGGCAGGATTCAAAATATCCCTACCAGGACAGCAAAATTGTTGGACAAAGGCAAATGTCTATCAAAGCTATAAAAGATCATCATAATAACTCACTAAAACTTATAAAAGGTTATTTAAATTCTGAATTTTAGCTTGTGTTGTTATCATGGATTAAAAATACAAGATTGTTTTCATTTGTAATCGTAAGAATGCTGAAGTGTCAATTAAATTTTCTTTATCAGTAGCATATAGTCATACCACTCCAAAATGACAAAAGCTAAACAATGTTAGACTGAGAGAACACTGGGAAAAAAAACATAATAAAAATATGCCTTTTCTATTAGTAACCAACTACTGATATAATCCAAAGCTTTATTTTTCAGGGAGAAAATATTATATTGCTGATGTTAACTTGAGACAAATGCCTGCTAACACACTGGACAACTCAAATAGTAAAATTCAATTTTGCACTGAAGTTGAACATCTCAAAGGAACAGGTGAGCACACCCATAATACATCAGGACAACCAGCAGATAAACCTTCAGCAGAGGCCCACTGTTGTCACTGCTGACAGATCCATGAGAAGATGACCTATATAGCTGCTGTATCTTCTGCAGAAAATGTCAAAGGAAGAAGAACCCTGACACTGCAAAGATTGATGATGATGGCTAGGCTACATGAGTAAAGATTTGGGAAGGGCTCTACCCTTGTGGGTGTGTCCTTTGAGCCTCTACAGTGGATTTTTTTAGGTGAGGCACAGCATGCGTGGAACTGGCCCCCAAATATTGAAAACACAAAAAATAAAGTGTTAGTAGAAAAAAAGCTCTGAGGTGGGTGGGTATATTTTGCAATTTTTATCACTTTGTCTGGTCTCAAAAATTCTCAGATAGACTAAGGTGACAACATAATTTCCAGGTAGTAGACCATTATCATGCAAAGCAACTCCACAAATTTAACAAATTATGAATTTCTTTCTAAGTGCCTCAGCGTCCCTTCAAACACAATGTGGGTTGTGACTGGGAGGTTGTCAGAGGAACTATTGCACTCCCTCATTTTTGCATCAGTACAAAATCCCTCCCATCCAGGATTTTTTTGTTGTTGTTGTTTGCTTTCACATATTAACCTATTCTCTGAAACCTGATCTGGGCTTTGCAGAGGAAGATGTAAGTTGCACGGACCAATAGCTCTGACCCATGGTGTTCTTCAACACCGTGTGGTTCAGAAGTGTATTTCCAATAATAAGCATACAAAACATTTGTACATCCCACAGAAGGATTATTAAGAATTGTGAGGAAGGCAGACAACACCTGTAATCTGGACTAAAATATCTATCAAACCCTAATTCAAAGTGAGTAACTAATTCTCCTGGTGCTCCTGCAAGCACTGATCAAACACACAAAGGTACCTGTAATGAACATAGGAACCAAATTTTATGACAACAATGCAGAAAGAAAACAAAAATACAACTAATTTTTTTTCACATTGATTTTTTTTCTTGAATCATCTTTCTCAAATTAAAAACAATCTTTTATGGATTGTATGGCAAACAGAACTATATTCCCAAAATTTAATGTTCTTTTTTTACATTGTTTTTGGGCTGACTCAATTGTCCAAGCCGGCTACCACCTGATGATATTAATGCTTGTGGATTCACAAAGAAAGCAATAGAATGAGAATAAGAAATGGGAGTACAAGATGCTCTCTTTCCAATCCAGCATCAATTTATAGCTGCTTCAATAGATTCCAAGGTCACAGCTTGCCACCAAAACAAAACACTTGGGCTTTTCTTAAATTTTATGTTATATGCAAATCAAGTTTTGATGTTTTTTCCAGCAATTTAGCCCAGCCTGAGTGAAAGCTATTTATCACATGTTTTTAGTTATAATCAAACTACCAGCTGTAGTCAAACTACAGCTTTAGTCAGAGGGAGAGAGTAAGTTTGAGGTTCCTCAGTGTATGGCAAAGTAGAAAAAGTAATTTGATTAGTGACTCTGACAAAAAGTCTTTTCCATCACTTATGTTTCACTGGTAGACCCAGGAAAGCTGAAACTTCTTGGATTCTGAAAGATTTATTATCTGAATTCAAAGCTTAAATATGATTTTTGTTTTCTCATTAACCTTGACACAAAGTAATTATGTGTACGTGGATGGTTCTGAGTTTCAAGAGAGATGGACATATCTACTTTTTTTAATTGTTATAAGACAAGTTGCTGGCAAAATAATCTGCCCTCCCTGTTACATCAAGTCCTATTCCTTTGTCATTGCTTTAATACCATGGAAGAATAGTGCTTTCTAGCTTCCAGTTTGAAAATGAGTACATTACTATGTGCATTCTGCTCCTTGACCAATTTCTAATAGATTTCTGAAACTGTTTCCTTGTAGTAGCAAGTATTACACAAGCCTTCAAAATTCAGAGCTTTCACCAAGGTGAAATGACCTTGAGAACTTGAAAATCACCGTGTAACATCAACAAGACTGTGAGACTGTGAAAATAGACTGTGAGAGTTATTTTACCATGACTTCTTTTTAGTGTTTATACCAAGAACTAAATGGTCATACCAAGATGATTGAATATAGATGATTGAACAGCTACTATTTTAGCAACTACTTTAAATCAATTGCAACAATAACTCTAATTGCAACACAACTACTGGGTAGAAGATCTTTAAAACACGATCAATCTTTGGATTCAGACACTGGGGTGAATTTTATTTGAGAATTGGAATTTCCACAGTAAGCTCCTAAACCAATGTAAAAATCTTTTAATTAGAACTGTTGTTCCATTCATTATAGCAGATACCATATTGTCGCAGATTAGTTTCCTTTTACCTACCAAGAAAAACAGCAGTGATCAAATAAATATTTCCCATAGGAGTAAGAACATTGGGATAAATATTTCTTCAAAGTCCAAATGAAAATACAGGGACAGATTAATCTTTTATGAAATAGCATTCTGTTTCATGAATGTCTAGGTGCTAAGCCATTATCTGAACAGAGAATCATAGAATGGCCTGGGTTAGAAGAGGTCTGAGAAATCATCTAGTTCCAACCCCCTTATGTGGACAGGGTCATTTTTCACTACAGCAGGTTTTTTAGGCCCTCATACAACATTTTCAGGGATGGGGCATTCACAACTTCTCTGGGCAACCAATTCCAGAGCATTACCACCTTCATAGTGAAGAATTTCTTCCTAATATCTAATCTAAACCTACCCTCTTTGAGTCTGAAGCTGTTCCCTCTTGTCCCATTACTATATGCTCTTGTAAAGTCTCTTTCTGTCTTTGTTGTAGGCTTCTTTCAGGTACTGGAAGGCCAGAATTAGATCACCCCAAAGCCTTCTCTTGTCCATACTGAACAATCTCAATTCTCTTAGCATTTCCTCATAGGAAAAGTGCTCCATGCCTCTAACCAACTTCATGAGCCTCCTCTGGACTTGCTCCAACAGGTCAATGTCCCACCTGTGATGGAAAATTAGAAGGAAGTTTATGGTATCTCAAACCTAGTCCCAGTTTTTAAAAGGGTGTGGCCAGACATATCTTTACCTCTTGAACATACTGAATACTGAGATTCTTGTTCTTGCAGCATGTGCCAGGCTAATGCAGCTGTCAAGGAAGAACACACTCGAATTCCTTCTCTCATGATGAGAATAAATATTTCAAGCCGGGAGCAAGACAAGTCACCAACTACAGTGTGATCTAGAAAGCATGTGCTTTGGGCCTTAGTTAAAATAGAAAGCAGCTCTAAGCTGGGTAAAATAGCTGGTGGGACAGAGAGAGACCTGTCAGAAAAACTGCAGTTACTTGGGAATGAAAACATTTCATAAGAAGTGTCCAATTTGATTATATTTGGGGGAGAAGTCTCAAAACAAATAATTTCTGCTTGCTTGTTTCACTAACATGGAAAATGCTGAAGTGTTTTGTTTAGATATAGTGGAAATGCTTTAAATTCCATAGTATTAATATTAAAATAACAATAACATATATTAGTTTAAGAACTTCTACCATGTGGGGAAAATGCTCACATTTTTGAACATCCTGGTTTAATACTTATGAAATTCTTTCAAAATTTTTCTTTGATGCAGAATTTTAACACTCTATTGCAAATAAGAACAAATGAATTTTAAAACATAAATTTCTCTATGCATGATAGCCATTTTCTATTTAGTTTTTGCATCAGATGGATTCACAAATAAGGTGCTTATTTTAAATATTTGCCACTGATGCAGTGCTTGGGGATCCTTGGATGCAAAATGTTGTAAAACAATGAAGGTGACCAAATATCCACATGTGCTGACCAAATATCCACATGATTTCACTGAAATACCTGACTTACAGTAACATCTAGAACAGTTGCATCCCATCAGAATTGCCCTGCAGGCATTATCTTTGATATTATAATCCTATTGTTTTTCCATAGCTATGTTTTTCCCGACATCTGGATCACTCTTGCAGATGACAGCTGTCTGAAGAAGTAGCTTTATTTTTTACAGCCTCCTACAGTGCTTAGCACCATTAGTTTGGGAAGAAAAAAATCCTCCCTTTGGCAACCAATATGCTTTGTTTTATTAAATTTCTTACCTAATCACAGACACATTCTGTGCAGTATAGAAAGGAGAAAAGATTTTACTACCTGCCAAAGAATGAAATGATTCTTATGACTTTCTATTCTCACTTCATTGTTATTAGTATCCTCAGGCAGAAAGATGAGAAGAAGGGAAGAAAAAAACCGGGCAGGACTCTAAAAGAACCCTATTGGAAATAATGAAAGTAAATGATTAAGTGATAGTCCTCAAATATCAATTTCACTTTTATTCAAGAAGACATTTATCTGTATTAGTTAATGACAAAAATATTAAAAAGCCATCTGCTGAGATGGGGAAATTAAGTACTACATACCAACACCATGATAATTACTTTTCAATTGCTATGTGTTAGTAATTAATTATTCTTTAATATAAAATAATTGTTCTAGTGAAGTCTGGTCTTTCGCTTTGTTGTAAATAAATAACAGTTAAATATCAATTTTGTGAATTAATCTTTCTCCCAGCATTACACTGCTTCTGGATAACTCTGGTTTTGAGTAATGCCTTTAGGAATCCATGTAGCAATAGGATTTTTTTCACTCTCCAGTGCCCAGAGGGTGATTGGGCACTGAAACAAGCTCCACAGAAAAGTAGTCACAGCATCAAGTCTGACAGAGTTCAAGAAGTGTTTAGACAATACTCAGACACATGGTGTGACTCTTGGGGATGGTCTGTGCAGGGCCAGGAGTTGAACTTGTAGGTCCATTCCAACTCAGTATATTCTGTGATTCTGTGATTATTGTCCTCTTTGAACTTTTTTCCTTAATCCATTGGTTTGTGTTCAATGAACAGTAGCTAGTGACTTCATTTAGGAGCACTACTTTGAAGGTTCAATTCATGTGTCCCTTGGGACCACTCTTTTAAAGAGATTAAACGTAAATTTTGTTTCTCCAGTCTTCCCACATTTCTCTTTTTTTCACTCTATGTTGTTTCTCCTATGTGCTTTCTGCTGTCAGTCTTACATCATGTACGGTTATGTACAAATTAAAATTTTATAATTTTATTTATACTTGATCAACTAATAAGTAATATTAAACTACACTTCCCTTTCAATAAAGCATATATGTGGGGGAATGATCTGTACACGAAGAATCTGAATTTTGGATTTTGTGCATTGCAATAACACAAGCAGGACCGATTTAAGGGAACTCAAAACAGGCAGACAGAAGACTCTTATCAACTATTTCATGTTTCTCTATAGATCTTACAGGCATTGAAAATTCTTTCTTTCTAGTTTTATCTGTGAAAAGACCACTATTGGAGCTCCACCACTGGCATCATTAGTATCAAACAGGAAGATAAGTATTAATTCTGAAGTATCACATCTTCAGAAATTTTTTGCAGAGCAGGTTTCAAGCTTTCTGCTTTATAGACACATTTTTTTTACTCCATTCTTCAGACATTGCATCCCAAGCAGAGCTTAAGAAGACACCATCAGGGTGAAAATTTTAACTAACCTGATGTACTGGAGCCAATTCCAATACTGAGACGTATTTCAGTCTTCTTCTAGTGGGACAACACAAAAGATCATCATGCAAGTGGTTCCAGGAAAAGTACTTAGAAAGAGAATACCTATGTTCTTACTCTGGGTGGTTGGAAACAACTAATTAGTCAAGTTAGAATTTTAAAATAGTAAGGACAAAGAAAATAATAAGTAAGCATTAAAGAAATATAGAAGCATAAAAAAACCCCGAAAAACCAAATACACAAGGAGTTATCTAGGAGGGTTCCAGCAGTGCTTCTTGTTTTGTTTCATAGTTCATTATTTAAGCTGAAAGATTTTCACGCTATTCAGTATCATTTAAAAGCGACATCTGGATGTGGATAAAGATTTAATTTGTACATTTATTTCCTCTAGCTATCAGGCAAACAGGAAGCTTCACATAACTGAATTTGCATGGATCTAATGGCTATAGTATAAAATACTGCATAATGTTAACCCATTTCCCAACAAAACCTGCTGTAATAAGCTCTGCTGAACTAGCTAAATGCATCACAAAAGTAAAGGAGTTGACAGCTCAATTTTAGCTTGGTACTGCCCCGCAATGCTTTTTGTATGGTTTAAGAGGGGAAAAATGTACTTTGTCATTTTCTCCCTAAAACATTAAAATCATAAAGAGATTCTGGATAAGGTGAAGGGTTCCTTGCTTTAAAGAAATATCTTTATCAAAAAACAGTCTGTCCTGACACAAAGTGAACAATAATGAAAGTTTAACCATCTTCCTCTCCATCTGTGTGAAATTTTGGATGTCCGTTAAGATTTAAGCTTTCACTGGTATTCTTTTAGTAGTGGCAATGAGTTTGCTTTTTAACTCCAGAAAATACCAAGAATCTTCATGTCTTTGAGAACATTCTTTGTGTGTCTCATGAAAATGGTCAAAAGTATTCAAAGTTTATTAAATAGGACATGGAAAAACTAAACAGGCAAAAAACTTTGCCAAGAGTTAATGTCCTCAGCAGTTTGAGGTACAGAAGAACAGGATAGAGTGCTGTAGCACCCAAAAGAAGAGAGTAGAACCTGGAGCACCAGAGCCAGAGATAAAATGTTTGACAGCCTGTAGGAGCATTAGCATGGCATGGGACCTGAGCTAGTATAGTCTAAATAGATCTAGATATAATGATACAGCACCCTAATGATGTGACAGTACTGTGTCTGGACTGAGCTTTTGTCTTCCAGCCCTGACTTCCAAAGCAGTGGCACAAACCTATATCCTCACCTGCTGGCCAAAACTGCTGGAACAACACTGTATTGATGGTGCTGTGGCTAGTTAATATAAATCTGTGACAAAAGAAAAGAAAAAAGTGATTCATTTGTCACTAAGGCAAGAAGACCTTCTCTTTGTCTGACAGATTTTGGCAACAGATTATCAAGGCAAGGCAGTGGCAGGCATGAATTGAGCTGTTGATGAATGGGATAGTTCAATGAAGCCATCACTCCTATGTGTTTAAACAAGCAACCAGACATTTCAGTGGATTAAAGGGAATGAAAGATACTCCAAATAAAACATTAGAATGACACTATGCTGTGGGCTACTATGAG
Organism: Pithys albifrons albifrons; assembly: GCF_047495875.1. Taxonomy (NCBI): domain Eukaryota; kingdom Metazoa; phylum Chordata; class Aves; order Passeriformes; family Thamnophilidae; genus Pithys; species Pithys albifrons. The sequence goes on along the minus strand of NC_092459.1, from coordinate 50,509,110 downwards.
GAGAAAAGTGCTTTTATCTCAATTGAAAATATAAACCAATACACAAAGGAAATAATTTCTAAATATTGACAAATTTATTGCCACATTTTCTCGATTAAAAAAAAAAAACAAACCACAAAAATTGGCCTAAGAAGGTACCTATCATGTAAGAAACCAATAGAAATCTTTCCAGGAATATCACAGGAATATTTGTAAGTCTTAAAGTCTTGTGTTTTAAAATATAAAGAAAAGCCATCAGACTGCAGCTAAAGTGAAGGGAATCTAAAACCATGTAATGGAATTGTTTCTTTACAAGTAGCTGTCCAGTCTAATGGTACAAACCATTATGAACACAAAATCTGGATTGTCTATTAAAAAGTATTGGCATTCATTACAAATATTAATTGTATTTGTGAATATCATCATTAGCAGTGATAAAGGATAAGCAAACTGTGTACATCAGAGAGAGTGTAAGTTGATAAAAAGGACATGTTTAATTACCAATGATTTAATGAAAAGGAACTACCACATAAGTTCACATCTATTTAATTTTACTAGTCAACTGAGGCTTCTGCATGTCAGATAAAACTAATTCATAATTTTAAAAGTATTTCAACAATCTTAGGTAGTCTTTTTATAAAGCAGAATATCTTTTATCCTCAAGTAAGTCCCATCACTGCCAGTGATGTGAAGGTTTTCATGGCATGAATAAGATGCTGACCACTTGTAAATTTATAATGGTACCAAGCTACTGTGCTTAAATGCAAAATAAATCTCCCTTGAGTTTAAGGTTTATAACTGGATTTTGGTTCAGTTCTATTGACATCATGGGCTAATCATAAGCTCATTCTGGATCTGAAAAGACACATAATTAAAGGTTTTCAGACATATTCTTAGCATCTGTATCCTCTGTACATGCAACTGAGAGTGGACCTAGCATGCAGATATCTTCTGGATGTCTCAGATTTAACAGACATCTTCAGATTTTGTTTGCTCATCCCTCCTTAATCCAGCCTTTCTTCCCCCTCTCTGTTTCTTTCAGAAAGGTTCCTTCTTTTCCATATGCTTGTTAAGTCAGCATCTATTTCCATATTTTCTACCCAAGGAATAAAAGTAAGACCAGATATGACCTCAGTCCATCTATTTCAATATCCTAATTATCAGAATCTTCCAAAAGAGTTTTGAGGTTCTTCTGTTTTAAGGAGGGTACAGGACAGTCTGCCATGGACAAATCTTTTCCAAACACCCCTTAGATTAAAAAAAAAAAAAAAGTAAATTCTAAATTATTATATTTTCAAATGGGACAGCACTTACAGCTAATGCTTAAAACCTTTTGCTATTTATGAAACAAACTGCCATACTTTTTGGTTTTAGTAGCTCCTTAATTCTACGTCACATAAAGAAAATAGGTTTATTTACCAAACTGAATTCACTACATTTAATCACTCTGTCTCTCTTTTGGTTCAGCAGAAAGTAACCTTCCCTAGAAGAATATGCCATAGCCCCATAAAACCCCCAAAATTTAAAATAAAAAGTCTCATATCTGTTGTTCTTTAAAACAGAGGTAGTCACATATTCAAAGATTTAAGTCACAATTCAAGTATCTGCCCTCATCTATCCAACAGCTTCAAAATCACTTTCAAATGCATCTGATGCTTTTATGTTTTGGTTACTAGTGCCCTAGAGGAAAAGAAAAATATTTCACTGAAACTAACTGTTAATTTATTACTGTTTAGTCAAGAGTATCTCTGATCAGTAGGGTGCTGTGAAGAACAGAGCTTACTCTTGGCCAGAAAAGTTGCTCCATGCAGAAAATACTTTGAGCAATCAGACCTTGTTTTACATATTATTTTGCATGTTTGTGTCTGTGCATGCCTAGGAATGTCTTTGGTGAGCAGGTACATTTTTGACTTGTAAGGTAGTTAAGCTATAGAGGAGGGAGAATAGTGACATGACTGACTTTTCCCCTCTCAGTTGCTTTAATTGGCCTTAGCAATTGCATCCAGCATCTCTGCATCTCCTCATTACTGAGCAGAGCAACTCCAATAGCTCTTTCACTGCCATTATTGCTTTGCTCCTTTGATTAATTCTAGGTCAGAAGTACACATTTCCATGCACAGAGCAAAAACCTGCTAACTTTTTTTCATAGCCCAAATCCCCAGCTGTCCATAAGGAGGGAACAGCAATCCCAAGGAGATGAAAGCCAAATTAAATGCATTTCCTCAGCCACCAAGATACAAAGTGAAAGGGAGCATGACCTGATCTATGGATGGGTTTGCTTTGTTCTCCCAGTTTTACTTATCACAGGCCTTGTTTGGCTTAAATGTTTCACTGGTTTTTTGTTTTCTTTAAGAGTTGAGAATACCTTTGGAATTTGCTCAGTCTTCAGGCATCTTTGTTTTTCTTGGGGAGAAACAAGATCTGGGAGATGAGGAGGGAGAGCATGCCTCCTCTTAAAATCAAATTCCACGTAGATTAATATATCAACACGTACAAAATGCTCAGCCTTTGACCTACTCAAGCAGAAAAACTTCTGAATGGAACTGGTATGGAAAAGTCATTCAGAGAGATAAAATAATTCTCTGAACCCTGGTAATGGCCTTACCTACCAGCTGCATTGATAAGCTACATCAACAGTGTCACATCAGAGTATCCTGCTACTTCTGGAAGCAGAAAGGCAAGGGCAGAAAAAGGGTTCTTGCAGAGAAGCATGATCCATTTCCAGCAGGGCCATGCAGAACCCCAGGACTGGCAGACAGGACTGCGTTTCTGCAAGGGCTTCATTAAGAGAGAAGCTATGCCAGAGACCAGAGGAAAGGAGTCCCATCAAAATAACAATTGTCCCTGTTATCAGCCTTGCAGAAGCAGCAAGTGGCTGTGCTAGCTAACTAAATACCAATCAGGAGGCAGCAGGTTTAGTTTTGCTCACCACTCTGAGCAGCTTAGCTTGTTGTGCATAGAGCAGATAACACTGCCTGTTCTGCAGGGACCTGGATGACTTGCTGCTTCTAATGCTCATTTTACCTGAAGCTGCTTCGAGCTTTCAGAACATCTTCCCATTTTGGTTCACTTACAAGAATTTTCTGCATTTATGAACACCTTAGCTTATACATAAGATATTACCCCTTGCAGGACACAATATAATTTATCTAACTGCCTCTCGTACTATTTTCAGCATATCTATTTCTTATATAGAAGTTAATCTGGCATTGTTTTGCTTCAAAAGAGGGACAGAGTATGAGACTTTCTGCTGATAACACATTTTGCAGCACTACTCATTACTGATTCCATGTAGAAAGATTAGTCAACTGGGGGACTCCCTGAAGGCTTCACTTCCCACCCACACAGTTGCTGCAGTCCCACACCAAGTGAGCTGCCTGCCAGGTGCAAAGGGGACTCTCACATTCAGGATTTTACTTTCTATGTACTTCAAAATGCAACCATTGGCCTTACCTTGGCCTGCACCCACATTTGCTGCATGAGCAGACTATGAGGCTGGACTCACTGGGTGCTGGGTCTTGCAAGATGCTGTGGGTATCACCAGGGCCAGCTCCACAAGTCATGATAATGCCAACATTCTGTCCCTGGCAAAGACAGCATTATCCACCCTGACTGCTTGAAGTATCAGAGTTTCTCCAGATAGCTCAGATAGGAATTTGGCAGATATCTGAGTACAAAACATTTAACTTTGTGTTTGGAAAGCCAGAGCTGCAGGAAAACCTCACAACCCTGAGAGGCATTTTCAAGTGCTAGTGCCTTGTCCTGACAAGATAGTGGAATAAGCTTAAGAGCTGCCTTAAGTCTGAGGCAAAGTAAGGCACCTCTCCATTACCACCACTTAACAGTCCTCCCCTCACAACAAAAGCCAGCACAAAACCACTCTCCAACAAGCCTGTACAATCCCAGGTATGAATTTTTACTCCTGGAGGAAAGATTTGAATGAGATGGAGGAGAAATTGTTCCAGATTGACTAAAATGGTATACTTCCATGGATACCATTGGTTTAGAGAATGGTAAAATGCCTGCTTGCTGCTTGAAAATACAAAAATGTCCTTTAGAGGGTTGAAGGAAAATGAATTTCTCCTGTAATATTGCTAACATTTAAAAAATGACATTTCCATGCCTATGTCTGAAGCATGGGAGTCTGATCTGCCAGAGTTCAGTACCTGTTCTGCAAAGTAGCCTGGTCCAAGCCAAGCACAGCAATAACGCAGGGCTTGGGTAGCCAGAAACCAAATTACTTTCCTAGAAATGCTGACTCCCCAGATCACTTCTGTTTCTTTCTTTCCTGCAGGAAGCATAAATGCTCCATCCTCATGCTATCAAGCATGTCTGTTAGCTGGTCTTTTAAATTACAGGATGACCCTGAAGAAACATGAGTTCAATAAAACATGATTTATCATGTAAATAGCTAAGAACCAGAATAATGTGCCCCAATATTAGACACATTCAGAGAGACTAGGGATTTTTATCAGTATAAAGAGGCTGAAATAACTGTAAAAACAATAATTTTACTCTGTCATCTTAGAGCTATAGATATTAAGGATTGTATGCTCTTTGCTGTATATTACACCTTGCTCAGGAAACAAAGAGACAGGTCTCAGAAAAGCTGGGTTTTTTAAATTATCTTCAGGCTGTGGTAGTACAGGAGTGCAGAAGGACCCAGCTGGAGTGTCTGTATTGCAGACATTGCCCCAGTGTCACATCACATTGTTCTCAAACAGACATGCTTCAAGAGGAACTGATCTTACCTTCCAGAAGGGTCGTACAAAGTGTGCTGAATTTAACATTTCATTTGAAGACACATCTTTGCATTAACAAGTTTTAATTAAGCTAACCAAACACTAGGAAATTGCTAAAGGTGAACTGCAAGACTTTCTTTTTCCAAAAAATAACCAACAAAAAGCCCCATAAACCCCCATAGTTATAAGTCAAAATATGAATTTTGGTGGAAATGAACAGGAGGAAAATCCTGGCTTGGGAAATGACAAGGAAAATCTCTACCTTTGAAGAGGAGGTGTTATCTGGTTGAGACATGTATGTAGGACTTTAGTCTTATCTTCAAGTCCCTACTTTTCTACACATAGCTGGCAGTGATTCTGAAATGCCAGGTATGCATGACTGTCCTTTCCCATGAAAATATGTAAAAACTTGCCATCTTGATATGTGAGCCTCCAAAGCTGTGACACAGATTTTGCAACTAGTCCTTGCAGAAATAATGAGTAAGATTTATATCTGAAAAAGTCCAAGCAATGATGCAGAATTGTGCATGGATTTAAAAAAACCCCAAATCCATAGTTGCTTAATCTGGTTAACAGATTTGTTGTAAGTATTTAAGATCATATGTTGTTTGTGAAGTGATATTAAGTTTTGGCAGAGAAAGAAGAAGCAGCCTTGGGAACTGTATCTTTAAGTGCCTTAGATTCACAAGCATATAAAACTGGGGGCAGGAACGCTGCAGTAACAAATGTTTATTAAACAGAGCTTGCTGGAGGTGGATCCTGAAAAAGCAAGAATGAGATTCAGATACTTGAATGCATCTGTGCTCCTACTGGGAGTCAATGACAGAGCTGCAAATAGATTCCAAGCATCTCTCCTCTTCATTACCAGCTTCAGCGCTGGACTCATTCACTCCTAACCAAACATGTTGCTTGAAAGGTTTGTGCTTCAATGAGTCCAAAATTTACTTCTTCCCAAACTATATCAGACTTTGAGACTGTAGTTATTTTATTGAGAGAATGTGCTCCCTGGGTGAAAAGACCAGCAGCTGATTCCATTAGTCATGCAGCTGGCTCTGGAGGATTCACTGATATGAAATGCAGGCTGGATTTTACTCATTTGTAGAGCATTTTTTTCTCCTTAAGCTGACCACCAAATTGCAGGATTTCAGATGCTTGCTGGAAAGAGTCAAATCCATTACTACTGAGGCATATACTTGCTATAAAAGCTAAAATTACAGTCTTCATGTTTAAACATCTGGTCACAACCCAGGAGGGATATATCCCTGCTGGCCATGAAAAAGTAAATCTTAAATAAATATAAATTAATTGCCTGTTACTACAGGAATCTTTGTAATCATTTATGTTCAAGCATATGAATGAGTATTCATTAAACTGTGTTTTCAGATGTTTACAGAGATTATTTAACACATACATTACCAAAATAATTAGCTGCAAATTGGAGAAAATGCTCTGCACACTGGCACTGTCATTTTATTCCACTCAGTGTTACTGAATCTAGAAGTTAGATAATATATTCACAGATCAATATGAAAGGAGGAGGAGGAGGAGGTGCACAGTTTGAGCTTCTATGTCTCTTTCTCCTCATCTGAGAACACATTCTGCACTACCCATAATTAATGGGTTACTACTTTGCCCTTTTTCACCACACAAGACATGCTGGGGTTTTAGATATGACCTGTCATTTTTTGGTGTCTTCTGGAAATTTTAGTACATGCCTCAGAGAAAAAGAAAAAAAGTGGGGGTGGAGAGGGGGAGGTGTGGAAGAAAGAAGAAAAAAAAAGATAACATTCCACTGTTCTCCTTCAGATATTTATTCTCCTTAGTCCCTGCAGTCATCTGCCATGTTTCCTTTGGCAGAAAAGTGCAGGTGAGAATCCACACTGGAAAGAGACTGGAGAGGCTGCAGGACATCAACACCAACAATGCAGTCAGTTGGAGAGCTGCAAGGAAAGCAGAGGGACAAAGATTTCCTCATGCTGCTGACAACCACGGGACACTAGCAATGATATTTTCCCATGTTTTTGTTTACCCCTGTATGATGTGACTCTTGGGAATGGTCCTGTGCAGGGCCAAGATTTGGACTCAATGATCCTTGTGGGTCCCTTCCAACACCAGATTCTGTGATGTGCATCACTAGCCCTTTGCAAGTTTCCACTACCTACCTGTTGCCAGTAGAATCAAGCCATCTTATTGACAAACTTGCTGCAGAAACTGAAAGCCCTAGGTATCGATGGAGAATGTTTTAGAGGTTCAGACACATCAGTATAAGATGATACAGACTCAGCCACCAACCAAATCCTAGTAATACCCCACTGTTCTGAATTAGTTACAGTGTTTCATCTCTCTTGCAAAAAAAAAAAAAAAACACAAAAAACCAAACAAAACCAAAACAAAACCCAAAAAAAACCACAAAAAACCAACCCTGCAGACACATTCAGTATAGATTGAAAGTCTCCATCAGTGATAATTTGTGGTAAGATTTGCACAAAGGAAAACACTGTCTAGTACAATAAGCCCTAAACCAAACATATACATATAAATAAATACTAGCTAACCATTTTTAAAAGAGAGAAAAGGAAAATGGTATTTTTGAATGTGTCCACATGCAGAATGTGGTCAAGTAAATTATACATGGAAAATATGTTTCCAAGGGGAATTTCTCACAGTAGATGGACTTCCAAAGACAATGGCAAATAGAAGTAGAAAGCTTCAATAATGAAATCTGAACAAAACATGTTTCAACTGGGAAAATGCAGAAACATTTCCTCAGGTTACAGATATATGTAATTGTTGTGCATGATAGTGTTTGATATGATTGGGCAATATTGCTGCCTGGTGGCTCATGTTTAGCCATCTGCCAACCAGCCCCTCCAGGTTATTTTCCACCAGGCAGCTCTCCAGCCCCTCTGTCCCAAGCCTGTAGTGCTGAGTGGGGTTGTTGCGACCTAAGTCCAGGACCCTGCACTTGGCCTTGTTGAACCTCATGCCACTGGTCTTTGTCCATCAATCCAACCTGTCCAGACCCCAAAATCAGGAATTGCATAGGTACTTGTAATACACAGTTTACACTCACCACAAGATTAATTCCAAATATTAAACCGTAACTAGCTTATTACATATAATCTGTTCAGTGTCTGTCTCATATCAAACAGAATATTCAACACACTACGATACAATTCTGGAAGGTCAAACATAGACAGTCAGTAAAAATAGAAAAACAGTAAGTTCAAGACATTCTTTCTTACTAGTTTAGTAATTTCACATTTTGCTTTATAAGGTTTACAACAGTCTGCCACTTTAGACATTTGGATAGAAGGATGATTCTAAGTAATGATAATGGCTATTATTTTCAAATCAACATTATACAGTGCAATTCTGCCTCCCGTGAAATATACGCCAGTAGATTAAAAAAAAAAAGAAAAAGACAAACAAGGTAATCCATTGGTTCCTTGTGAACAAAACACTGCAGGCAGCCTCAAGATGAATAATACTTTTCTCTCACCAAGTTTAGATATCATAATCACCTCTGATGTTCACATCAGCAGAATAAATTTCAAACTCAAGAAGAAACACCGCAGAGCACAGTTTAATTCATTCTTGAAGATGTGTTTGGAGCTGCCTACTGCTTATATAGCTGTCAAACAATGAAAATTGCCAGGCAAAATGCAAAAATCCAAATGAATTCTCTAGGTTTGCTTTATATCAGGCAAAACCATTAGTGCACTTGGTAAATGTACTGTCTCTGGACTTGAAATAAAGAGTCCAACTTCCAATCAATAGCACCAAGTCATATGATAGGGAGGGGGATAATGGCACCACAATACATTTAATGAAAGTTCCTACTTGATAGGACACTGAGTACATTTAATCCACAAGCCAAATAATTTACTTGTGAATAACAGAACATGGACAGGATATAGATTTGAATTTCAAAATGTAAAAGGGCAAAAGAAGAGTCACTTGGGCCAGGGCTATAGGTGCAGCTACACTGTGTATTCATTTTTCTGGAAGGATGTTATGTACTGACTCATGCACAGCATTGCCAGGTTTGGTACCAAGAACCTACAGTACAATTGGACCTATTGAATCTACTCAACTGCTCTGCAATGACCAAAAAGTCTCACATGCCAGCATAGAGACAAGGGCATGTGGTTCTTTATGGTCTCTAGAAAAGGGCAGGGGTCTATCCACTCATAAAAAGGCCAGGTGCAAACCTGATTTTCAATAGGTTTAGATTTCATAATGAAAAAAAAAATTAAGCCCAACACAATAACAAAACCCCGCACAAAACTATCTGTGATTATCTTTCCCACATGCTGGATCATTTTAGCCTACCTTTAATTAGAAGTTCATAGAACCATCCTCCATTCTATATTGCCATTGTGTATCATCATGGCTAGCAATTATTAAAAGCTATATATATTAAACTACCAATAGGGAATCATTCAGCATATTCTATAATTCTCTAAGATAACTCATCAAGAGCTGAAAAAGGCCTGATTACAATGACTGCTACTCCTTCACAGAACAGTAAGGGGCACCTCTTTAGAAACAGCGTTTGAAAACTCTGCCAACAAAATAATTTATTCAAGGCCAATAGATTATATCTTCCCTTACAAAACAGCTGACATGTAAAAGAATCTGGCATGGACTTTCAAAATGTAGCTTGAGCTATATAAAAATTGAAATCCATAAATATGAGATTAGACATCTATCTATCTAATTAGAGGCAGTAAGGCCTTGATTCTTCTAAGTTTAAAGAGTGATGTGAAAGTTTGAAAAATTGCTCTGAAAACAGATTTCTATTGTCTCATAGTAATTTAATTTCAAATATCTTCTTGCAACAAAGAAAAATATTGCCCTCTTCAATTTATCTAAAAATATGAAAAATGAATTGTTTCTAGCCCATCAATCCATGCCTGGAAAACAAATCAAGCAAAGGTAATGCAACAAATTGAAAGGAATTGGGCATGTTTTCTGTGTCTGCACTGTTTTCACAAGGCTGACATGATTAACTCTGACCACCCAAAACACTGAAGCTGAGAGTCATCAGAATCCAGTCAGGTAAGAAAGTAGGATTTGAACACAACAGATCTTCTAATGGGGATATGGTTCATATGGATTAAAAATAAAAGAATGAACCACAAAAATTGCATTCATATGTCTAAAGTTAAGTATTGAAATGTATGTTTTGAAAGTTGCCCTTTACAGAGGTGCTGCAGCTACCGCTGGGCATAACTAGGGGTATCTGAAATCCCCATTCAATTTTGTGCTAAATGCAGATACTTAAAACTCAGATCAAATATCTTCAGCTTCTAATTATGGAGTAAAATGACTAATTTAAAATAAGTAAATCAGAGATTTTTGACTTGAGCCTGCAGATGCACATGAATCTCTGCCTGTTTCCTCCACTCCAGTGACTTATAAACCTACTTAGTTTGAATTTTTTTGAGGTGAGGTTCCCAAATGAAATATGAGTAAATTGCAAGGTGGGCAATAAGGGCAGATAAAGGTTTTTCTGAGCTGGGTTCAAATTACTTTTTCCACTGACTGTCTCAAAGTAGTCAGCAGTGTTGCAACATAAGTACAGTGGCTTTTCTGTTAGTCTATACAGAATATTTTAAGTATTTTAAGCTCTTCTACAAATTCAGCTGAATTTTCTGAATGCTTCTGTGTACAACATTTTATTAAGCATCTCCTCAGAGGACATTTCTGAATTCTCACTAGTTCTTAGGAAATCTATTCCATGATACTCATATGATTTAAAAGTAAAACACTGAGAAAATACGGGACATGAAATATATTCTTAATTACAGTATTTAGATGAAGTGTAATGTATAGAGAATGGTTGACAGTCAAAAGAAAATGTAAGGATTTTCACTTCAGGTGTAAAAGTACTGATATGTGCCTGCAGTATTACAAAAAGTAGCTGAAGCCTGCCAGCCAGACAATGGAGTAAAACCCAGTGCAAGCTAACTAACAAAGATGCCTGGTGTGAAGGGATTGTATTCACTGCAAGAACGCTTATTGTACAGGTATACTTTCTTCCAGCACAATAAAAAAAAATCATTGTTACACTGTTCTTTAGATTGGAATAAAAACTAAATCTGCCAGGAAAAGTGCCCGCCCATATTCTCTAAGGAGATTGTTCATTTTCCAAAAGAAAGCAGGTTGTTTTTCTATAGGGTCATTTTCCCACTGCTGGAAAGGAACAAAGTATGGAAAACTCTGCATGTTTCTTTTCTTCTACTCTTTGCACAGTGTCTTATAACCCATAAGCCTAATACATTCATTAAATACATCAAGCTATAGAATTTCTTTAGGTAGTAAAAGGGAAATATTTTTTAACTTATGATACACTACACAAAATGCGTGTCAAGATTTACAGCAATTTAATTATTGCAAGAACCTGCCTCTTAAAATGTTCTGTGTCAAATGACACTCTCTGTTATTCTAGTCAGCATTTTCAAGACTCCTTAAACTCTGAAGTAGACAATATCTGACCTTTGGGGGGTTTCTCTTCGTTCTCCATGTGCTTGATTCTCAGAAGGAGCTCAGCGGTTGCAGCAGACACCGTCATTGTGTTGTGTCTGTACACTCACATGTGATGCTTGTTTCTCTGCATAGACTGGTATGGACAGGAGTCAAACCTAAGATTTAAGAGTCCTCCAGCAGATTCCCAGAGATAAAAGCACTCTATTAGTATGGTGGTTGTATTATTGTACTATAATGCAATAAAGCACCCTGCACTGGCAGGGAAAGGGCTGCAACCACTAATAGTTCTTTCCCATCTCCAACAACTACGTAAGAGGAATGCAAAAAATCTGAAATTCTGAAATAGCTTAGCAATGCTGTAGCACTCACTAGCTTTTTCTTTTTTTTTGGGGGGGGGGGGGCGGGGGGGGGAGTAAGGAGGGGGAGTTGTTCATGTCTTTTGTTTGGCTTTTTTTTTCCCAAACAAAATGCTAGAATTTGCTGGTTGGCAAGATAAATCCCCAAAGGTGTACTTGGGAGAGCATCTTGATTGGATCCAGCTTCTGCAATATTTATTTGAGACCAAGATGGAGCACTTACACACAGAAGAAAAGCTGCAGCCATTGAGAAGGGAAGTTATAGCCACATTTCCCCTTTGTATTTCCCATCAATAATAATTTTTGACCAAAATATCCCTGTGCACGCAGGACTTGCTATATTTTATGTTGTATCTTGCACAGTGAAATCCCAAACAAATGCAAAGCATTTGTTTTTAAAGAGTTACAAAAAGAGAGACCAAATGACAAATATGATTGAAGAAAACTTCAAGGGCCTCTTGATTTTAAAATGGAAGTGTTGTTTTTTCTTTTCTTTGGAAAGCAGAAAAATAATGTGAATTCTGAAAAAGCTGTCAAGAGAGCATGCAGAGGCCAAGATGCTTCACATGCTTGTGAGTATGTAACAATCCTCATTTTCAAGCACTTGAGATGGAGCCCTGAAGCTACACTACTTTGCACAGTGTCTTTTTTTGCTTTTTCCTTTTTTTTTTTTTAAATCTTGTGTTGTCTCTTTTATTAGTGATAGCTGCAGGCAAGGTTTGTTTTCTCTCGCCCATTTTCTTCTGTTGAGTCACACGTCATGGTTAGCTTCTTTAATGGAGTGTTTGCAGATGAGGTTGTAAAAATCATTAGCCATGGTTGGCAGATGCTAGGTACTGCGAGGATGCTGTTCCAATCACTCCTTTTCTTTAATTAAAATTCTAAATAAATCATGAGGTTTTGCAAACACAAGCCAACAGCACTTGCACAGGATGAAAGCTGTGCTGACTGCTGGCAGTCTTGATGCAGTTCTTTAGTCTCCTATTTCTACCATGTTTTGTTTTGCTGATTTTTGGTGTTTTGTTTTTTTTCCCTTGGCCATCATACAAAATCCCCATATGCACTTTTTCAGTGCTTAGAAATCATTATTGCTGAAGATCAATACCAAGAAAACATCTGTGTCTCTTCTTGGCGCACAAACAGATTTACTCAGGGTTTGTTTCATTTTCTTTTTTTTTTCAATAAATGCAACTAAATCTTTATGTAAAGAGTAATGGAATTATCCTATATACACTTGCCTATTGATTTTTTGTGATATTCTTGTGAAACATAGATGTGAGAGCATTAAATATGCAGAGCAGAATAATATTTATTTGCCATGAAACCTGAACAAATTGAATCTTTTTCTCCTTGTTTCTATGGGAACAAGTTCTATTGCATAAACAGTCTTCGAACAATATTTTATTATTTCTAATTATATTAATTATAATTCAATATGTCACATTAAAATAATTTCAATTGTAATGAGAAAATTTAATACTGGAGCAAACTTAAATAGGCCAGTTGAGTTTAAAGTAATTTATGCTGCCTGCAATTTTTGGTTTGCATTGTTACTAGAGCTAATTGCTAGTTACTAGAGATGAATGTTTGCATTTGAAATCTTAATGGGATGAAGTTTTATCATGGTATTAAGAAAAGATATGAAATAATCATGATGAAAACCAAAAGTTGCAGTAAAATAGTTTTATTGGAACTATTGGTCACTAGGGAGCTTGTCTTATTCACAAAAATCCCCAAATTTTCTTGTTTTCTGTATAGTTATCTTTTTTCTTTTCTTTTGCTAAAGTAGCCAACAAATACCCAAATCTGACTTTTAATACAAATTAAAAGCAGACAGGTATTTCAGCCTAGACAGTTGGTTAACCCCTTATGCTTGTGTAAAATCAATGGAGTCCCTCACAGAACATCTCAAAATGATTGGCATGAAGAAATGGGCACCAAACCAACACTGTAATAGAATATTAAAACTATTGAAGTACGTACAGCAGTGTTTAACCAAAACTAAATTTCAGTTAAACTCAATCTAACCAGTACAAAAACTAACAAAACCAACAAGGCAGAGGCAGAACCCAAAGGAATGGTCTGAAGTTGTCTCAGATGAGGTCTTGCTTAGATATTAGAAAGAGGCTCTTCACCCAGAGAGTGTTTGGGTACTGGAACAGGCTCTCCAGGGAAGTCGTCATAGCACCAAGCCTGACAGAGATAAAGCAGCATTTGCATGATAGTCTCAGGCACATGTGATTCTTGGGATGTCCTGTGCAGGGCTAAGAGTTGGAATTGATGATCCTTGTGGGTCCCTTCCAACTCAGCACATTCTGTGATTCTGTGAAATATAATCCAAGACAAAACAAAAGAAAAGCATTTAAGTGAAAGCAGACCTTAGCAACATTACAGAGAAATTAAAGCAAATATAAAGAGTTAACTGGTCTTTTTGCGTGTTATTACATTACTGCTGATCATCATATTGTTATTGCCATCACATCTAACTACTCACGCACAAACCATCAAAAGTGAGGAAAATTTTTCCTTTTTTTTAAAAAAATGAAAATCACTTGTAGCCCTATTCAATATTACCAGCCTTTCCTTAATTATTCTGTAGTAATGTCAAAATCTCTTCCTCTTAAATTCCTTTTCATATAAGAAAGTCACCTAAATCGTGACTTCAACCTAAGTTAGAGATTAAATAATGACTCAGAAAAGGAATCCAATTCCTAGCAAAACATACAACTGTTTTGTTAAAACAATAAAGGGAAATCTCAAAATTATGAGTAAAGGACAGTGTATTATTACTTTATGAAAGGTAACTTAACTACTTAGGCATTCCCATGACTGCATTTGTTTAGAAAACACTGACCAGCAAAATTCTGTTCACAGCATCATAGAACAGTTTGGTTAGGAAGGGACCTTTAAAAGTCATCCAATCCAGCCTCCCTGCAATGAGCTGGGTCATCAACAAGATCAGGCTGCTCAGAGCCCCATCCAACCTGACCTTGAATGTTTCGTTTCGTGCTCTCAAGTGGTAAGCCTCATGATTACAGAAACAGAAATTTACTTTCAAATTTCTTATCTGCCACCACTCAAATCTTATAAACCTGTCAGAACTGATCATCCATATTAGAAATATTTTGAAAAGTTTTAAAAAGCCTTTGCAGAGTTTTTCATTTAACAGCTGGAATACCTAATGAATTTGAATAATAGCTTTATAACTGCAGTGTACGAAAGAATCAGGAATCATTTTTATCTCTTACTAAAAGGAATTATTCACCATCCATAAATATTTAAAATATACATACTTGAAAATGCAATATTCTGCATTTGGCAACACATTGTGTAAACATGACGAGTCCAGAGAGGAAAAAATTCTCATTAGGAGCTTCTTTGTTCTGCTTTATTGTTTCTTGTGATCTGCAATACAGTCTGAAATTGCAGTATTTCTTTTCAAGTAGAATGACAATAATTCTTTTTCAATACAGCCTTGGTTTTGAGAGCGCAAAATCATTCTTTATATTACAGAGGAGATAGAACACCTTGTAATACAGACTAGTCCACATTTTATCCCAAATATAAGTGATAAAAAGATTTTCGATGCTATTTTGTAGAACTGGCACATTTAATTCAATAAGGATATTAGACGTTGCATTTGCAATTTGTTCCAGGACTATGTATCTGAAGTAGTAACTTACAGAGAGATAACTTTTTCAGAAAAAAACTTCCTGCAGTAAATCCTAATGTACAGAAATGATCCTACAAATCAAAGTTTTAGCTTCAGTGAAGTTTGCAAAAGAGGAGGATGCTCAAAAAAGGAGAAAGTCACTTAAGGCATTCATTTTGAAACAATTGAATGAGGCACTTGTCACCACAGCAGGAAACAGAAAAGCACTTAAAGCCACTGCCTGTACAAGTAATTTATTTTAGCAATCATCTCCAAATTTATACAGGAAACAAAATTCAAAGGAAATAACTAATGAGAGTTCATTAATCTAAGCTCCAGCAGTCACTAATTTATAGGAATGGGATATGTATTGAAAGTTACTACAATGCAGGCAATATAAAATGAAATGTATCAGAAGAGGGTTTTAAAGTCAGGTAAAAATAACTTATGTAAGCACCTTAACTAAGATGAAAACTTCAACAATACAACCCAGAAGGCCAGAAATTGCATATGCCCAAGAATTCAAAGTACATCTTTTGTCACTGCTTTGACTGAAACAGTTCTTCTGTTGAAGACTTTACAAAATAACTGGTAATGATTTTAGAAGTTCCAGAGAATTTAGAAAATGCTCAATACATTTTCCATATTTAAAAGCAAAAGAATTTGTTTCTGGTAACTACTAATAGCTAAATTTACCTTCTATTTGGTAAAATGCAAGCACAGCTAGGTGAGAATGCTACATAATGTTTAGAAAGCTGTAATAACAAATAGAACTGAAGGAAAGGAAGCAAAGAATAATATAATTCTCAACAGGAATTAGTTTGAAAGAATAGTAGGGAAAAAAGGAGAAAGAGAAACAATAAAGCGGTCAAAAAGTAGGTAGTTACTGAGGAAGCAAAGATAGTGAAAGGATAGGAAGCACTGAAATAAGGAGTAGAGGAACAAAGTGGCAACGCGTGGGAGATGATATATGTGTTTGTTCTTCAGTAGGTTTCTGTTGTTATGGTTCTGAAAACAGAACTTGAAAAGCATCCAGAATTAATTCTTCAGTATGTACTTTTATGTGGGCCATGATATTAAGAGAGGTATAAGAAATCAGGGGTTAAATTCTTTATTTCCAGGCAGCAGAACTGCACAGCAAGCTCTTCCATTGCAGCAGGAGCATACTGCAAGGACCACTGCCACAGAGCTTACCATATTCCTGGGTTCCACTTCAAGAGATGCAATGCAGAATTCATCCCGATTGATATTAGAATGCATTATTTCAAACTGTGATGACACTTTTGAAGCAAACTTCTTCATCTTCCACCATGTTTCATTTCATGCTGAAATTCATCTTGCACTGCATAAATGGGTCACCTTCTGGATGAAATCTGAATATATAGATCCAGGGCCCTCCTAACAAGCCCTAACTGCTAATAGATCCATAGGACCAGACTAGAGCTGATGTGAAGTAAAAGCTGTGACATACATGTGGTTTGGATGTCATATCTGCAATACCAACACTTTGGATCTTCAGTTGCACTCTCATTGTTCTGCCTTACCAGCTTACATAGATACTGCTCCAGACAAACTCACAGAAACACAACCTGAAATCTAGTGTCAGACATGCCTCCCATGCCTTTTAAAGTTAGGAAGGTTTTCCCTGATTTTGCCTGACTTCACCTCCCTCCCTTGACTTTAGAAACCTTCTAGATTGCAACCTGTATAAAAATCATGAATTTTTGGATTCAATGGGTCAGATATTTTGAATAACAAAAAGAAAATCTGTTTTGAAACTGCTGTTTGAAGACTGATGAACTGTTTTTAAAAATAGGATAGTGCTGGAACATTTGACCATAAGAGCCTTCATAAGAGACTCATGAACATATGACTGTTAAGAGTGAGATATCATCGGTATTCACTATATATTATATTCAGAGAGCCTATTCAAGTTGATGATGGGACTACATAGTCATATACATTAAGGAAACAATGAATGTATGAAGTAAACTACAAATGTGAATGTTTCAGTAAGATTAGTTTCATTTGTCAAGAATAATCAGATAAAAATTAGAAATATGAACAGTTTCACAAAATATTTTTAAGAATAGTTTTAAAGTGAAATTTCTGATAAAAAAGACAAATAATTAAAACTTTGCAATAATTTTGCCATAATTTTGCCATATTTTTTCAAGAGCAATGGACAAAATGATAAATTTACTTAAATTCATAGATGAATTGTTAGTATTATCTGAAATTTCATGTTCTCTATACCAATATTTATTCATAATTCACTGGGCATAAGTATTGAGATAAAGGAGAAAAAAATACAAAAAGGAATTAAGGTTGCAGGGTAAAAATATATTTTTAGCTGATAGTAAAAATAATTGTTTTTGCAGTCTACTTTGTCAGGACCAAGACAGACAGAGTTCAACAGGGTAAGACAAAATCTTGCATGGTTTTGAACACCATAAAATAATGGCTGGACTTAATCAAATAGCACATTAAGTCTATCAGGAAAGTGGTAGCATTTCAGATATCCAGTTTTTCACATATTTTAAAATTAAATTGCAGGCTTTTTAAACTTCTTCCCCTTTCTTATCCCAAACAGCCAATTTTTATTTTTGTGTTCAAGCTATACATCATTCAATCAGTTCCCCTGTAACATAAGGTTTGTTAAAGTCATTTCACTAGTCCTATTTAAAGTCAGGGCCACATAAAAATTTTTAATTTTAAAGGTAAAAGAACAATTTTTATAGCATCTAATAAGAATCACCAAATGACAACACATAATCTATTAAAAAAACAACTGACAATGACTTTGATGCTCAGGAGTGGCTTTCCATTACTACTGCTTTCTCATTTCTATTTTACTCAACATCACCATTTTGAGCACTAATTTAGGAAGTTAGAAGTAGACAGAAAAACTAAATTACATACAAAAATATATTAATAAAATAACAGAAGCTTTTGCTCTTTTGTAGTACATTTTCAGCTCTTTACTGTACCAGAGAGTGACAAATTAACCGGATACAAACTACATAAAATTCTTCATTGTTTTCCCCATCATAAATAGAAAAATATTTTAATCTGTTATTTTTATCCTGACAAGATCCTACTACACAAAATTTCTCTGCATAAGCAAGCTTGCAGTTGATGGCATATACCCAGAATCCAGTTGTGGTATATTTTTTGAGCATTTATTTCTGTTGGCATAAATACACTTTTAAGAAGATGTTGAAATATCCATTTTAACAGTCCTCTCCCAAACCACACATCAAAGACAAATTTTGTTAACATTCAAAAACCTATTAAATAAAAAGTCTAGGTTTAAAAACTATAGGCCTGGGAAATTAAGATCTCTGCACAAGAAATTATGCTCATGGCTTGTTACAGTTTTCTGCAGACTCTAGAAAATAGACTGAATTATTGTCTTTCCATTTTTCCTTGTGCAAAATGAAGATATTGATTACTCATAGTGATGCTGAAATGTTTAACTCATCTTATGAAGTACTTTGGAGAGTTATTTTCATGCAAATATTCTAAATTAAATGCAAGGTCTCTCTCTCTGACACACACATGTACACAAAGACAGTTCATCTTATTTTTAGTTAGTTACAGTTTGATTTCTCTATTTCTTGATGAAATCACAAAAAAGATTTTGTCTTAGAGTAATTTGTGTTTAAACAGCATATGACAAGGATTAGAAATTATCCTCCGGTTTTTTTCCCTCTCATTACCTTTCAGTAGCACTCTCCTGCATTAATAAGAATGCTTGATCAATCCGTTTCTCTCTGGTCTAACAGCTAACACCCTGATTTTAGTTTTTAAAGTTTGTTTTTAAAAATTCTGTGAGCCATACACCATCATAACTTTCACTATTTTCCCCATCAACATCAAGAAGAAAAGCAAGGGACAGATCAAGGATATGCATATAGGAAAAGCAGTTTCACTACTAATAAATGCAAAAAGCAAATATATCATCAATTTATATATATTCATGTCTCAATTTGAAGTGTCTTGTTTTATAAATAACATTGGCTTGCAAATCAAGGAACTGAACACAGCAAGACACATCAAATTGGTGCCTGTCTAAATGTGTGTCTTGTATCTATACTCCAGCTAGACTCCTGCAGTGAAAAATGAGAACAACATTAATAAATGTGCTCTCATAACAAATCTTATCTTATTGACTTCTCTCAGACTACACTGAAATATGACTTTGTCTGTCCTTTGTTACACTGTACTCTGTTGTGTTCTGTGGGAAGAGAGTGCAACATCAAGGCCTGAGGCAAGCAGACAAGAGAGACTTCAGTGTTCAAACCTATGCAGAGTTTGATGGGTGTATACTGAAAAAAAAATTAATTTCTTCAGATTCACACACTTGTTCCAATCTGATGTAACTAAAGAAAGCCTCTGGCAGTGTCATACTGTTGAAATATAGTCTTTTCTTTTTAGGAAATTTTTTAGATTAATTTTGTTTCCATAACTAAAAAATGCTCTCTGACCCAAGGTCAGTGCAAAGAAGAGATCCTACTCAGAAGAGTGCTTTACTCTCACCATGTTTCCCATCAACATAGAGAAATTTTCCATAATTGCAATGAATTTCCACACTGTTTGCTTCAGTATGCTGGAAAACCAGAGGTATTCTTGCCACACCAATTAATGTGGAGCATTATTGTCCCACCAAAATGCAATGTACCAAAATCCTCAGGGATTGTGGCAGTGAAGAAAAAATCTACAACTTTTTCCTTTTCTGCAAACACTGCTTACCATGAAGAGGAAAATGACAATTTTATATTACAGTTCATAGTGTGGTGGTGTCTGAACAAAAGCTGAAGAGTATAGTATATAAATTATACAAGGAGGCTGAGCAAGACCTTCTTCCTGTGTTTTCTTACTAGTTTGGAAAAACAGCAAAAGGAGACACAAGAAGATAGATAGACAGACATGGAGAAAAAGACTTTTCTTATACTTTCCACATATACAATTTGCTGTGGAAATGCCAGGAGAGAGGCTATCACATTATCCCTTGTAGCAAGAATGTGACTCAATATATCCTCTCTAGAAAGAACTAAACTCTACTGAGAAGCTGAGGGTATATGGAGGTCAGGAGAGGATTGACCTGTTGATAATTTTAGTTTGTTTTCCTATTTCAATTTACAATTATCTAAGTGCAATATATTCAGTACCATTCATGTATTGGGGTCACCCTTTATTAGGGTAATGTAGCTTAGCTTAGCAGCAGTCAGAGGAGGCAGAGACAACTCAGGCTGCAGTGTGATCAGAAGGCTCACCAAAGAAAAAGGACTTTATTTTTAGTAACAGCTTCATTTTTATCTACTCCTGCATATAACATGCCAGTACACTATTGGTCAGTAGTTCACCTAACATTCATGGAAAGATTCTACTGGTTCTACAAGGCATTGACATGCTACAGGTGGTTCTCTGGTCCTTAAGGATGCATTCATCAGTCATCTCAGACCTTAAGAGATCCACACAGACACATCCCCACATTCATGCTTCAGGAACTTTGGGAAAATGCAACTTGCACAGTCATAAAGGCAAAAGCAGGTTCCAAAAAAGGCAGGAAGGGCAGTAATTTCTCTTCCTTTCTGAAATGCCAAAATTTTCCTTGTTTTACATCAGGATAAAAGAAAGAATTTACAATGGGTGAAGAAGAACTGTATTTCATTTAACAAAGACAAATGCATGGTCCTCCAGCTGGAGCAGCAAAATCAAAGAGCACAGTACAGGCTAGGATCTGTATGGCTGGGAACAGTCTCGCTGAAAGGGGCCTGGGAGTCCTGATGGACAACAAGCTGGATACAAGTCAACAGTGCATTGCTGAAAAAAACATAAAAGGCAAATTTGATCCAGGGTTGCACCTGCAGGTGCGTTACTAGCAGAGCTAGAGATGTGATCGTCCCACTCTGCTCATCATTTTGCAGGCCACAGTTGAAGTATTGTGTCCAGTTTCAGCCCCTACAATTCAAAAAGGATGATGTGGAGAGACTAGAGAGGGTCTGAATGCAAGCCATGAAGTAATCAAAGGGCTGGAGAACCTACTCTATGGAAAAATCAAGTCTTCTTTACCTTGGAGAAGTTCAAGGAAGACCTCATCACAATTCTCCAGTACTTAAAATGTGGCTAAAAAGAAAGTGGAGGCTTTCTTTTCACAGGACTCACATGGAGACAATAAGAGACAAGTACAAGTTTCACTAGGAGAGGTTTCATCTTGATATATGAAAGGATTTTTTTAATTAAGATTTATCATTTACTGGAAGAGTTTTCTCAGGGATATGGTGGAGATTCCATCACTGGATTTTTTTCAAGACACCTTTGGGTAGGGTTGCAGATAATCTCATTTAGGTTCTCTTTCCACAAAATGTTGAGCGAGGCAATTTTTCAATGTCCCTTCCAACCCTTCCAACGTCTCGGTTCTACAATTCCATGATTCTGCAATTGTATTCTATAGAAGGGAAAAACAATCTCTTCTCCATGGCAAAAACATAAGGGGAGGGTACATGGAAAGAGAATCTTCTTTCCAAATAGCTAAATGCTTAGCTTTCTCCTGTACATTTCTTCAGAACTAAAATTCTTATATTTCATCTTAAGATCGAGGTAAATTGCTTTAGAAGTTTGTGCTTCCTACTTATAAATCTTCAATCACAAATCTAGATAGGTCAAAAAAAAAGAAAAACTGTATTTCTTGAGTGAGAATGTTACATTTTTTGCATTCTTTATTTCCACTATTTTTTCCACACATAAATTGACAAAACACTGGCAAAGCAGTTTGCTTTGTTCAGTTCTTTCTATCCTCATGACTGATAAACCCAATGACAGTGCACTTTGTAGCACATCCAGCCACAGATTTATAATCAGAAACCTAGATACATTGCATCTTGTTATGCAATGTGTTCTCTGTAAGAAAATCATGGCCATGAGCAGGGAGGGAACCCTGGTGCTTTAAACTGGACTGCATGATGAAGACACCCATGCTAAGGTACAACCCCACTGAACACATCTGCCCCATTGCACAGACACACCTCATGCACCGTCAGAGAGATAAGGCTTCCAAAGACATTTTTGCAGTCAGTTCTTTGCACCAATCCGACTCAATCAGGTAGCATTCAAGTCAAAAAGAAGATACCTTCATGTAGACATAAACTTATGCAGGCCCAAGTGCCCTTTGCAGTCAATGAAGACTTACACAATAAAACATATAACCTTCATCTCACTGGACAGTTACTGCCTACTTTGAATCATAGAATTATAGAATGGTTTGGATTGGAAGAGAACACTAAACATAATCCAGTCCATTTTTCAATAAATTAGTTTGGTCAAATAAATATCTTTAATCTCCTTGCAGTCCTTTGACATGACATAACCTAAGAAGTTTGTGCTCATTTAGAGGCAAATTGGTGGGAGAAATGAACCTGACTCAAAAGAGATTATAAATCAGAGTTACAATGTCCTGAAAAGATTGCAATAAATACAGTGATACAGAGAAAAAAATGGTTTTAACCCACAAACCCCAGATGTTTAACCCAGCACCCTGGGGCAGAAACAAAATGGAGTTTGTTAGCCCCTGTGCTGAGATCCATGTGGTCCCCCTGAGTAAAAAGTAAAAGGAAAGGAAAACCTGTTGGTGGGGATGATAGTCGCAGCTCAGTTGAGAGTGGCAGTTGCAGTCCTGTTGAGGTTCTGGTCCTTCTCCGGATCCGTTGAATGGCACCCTAAGTCAAGACCTGAAGATCAGATATGCTCGGGTTCATGTAGGAACACCCAGTACCTCTCCCAAGGTGAGAAATTTCACAGTGGGTGATCTAACTCTGCAAGTCATGGGGTATTTTTGGAATCATTGTTGAGCCATTAGCAGACATGACCGCTCAGACTGGGTGTGGAGGTGCTAACGACTCCCTGAAGGGGAGTTATCACAGCTGAGTCACTGGTGTGAAGACAGAAATATTCCTGTGCCTTGCAGGGTTCTCTAACACTCAGCTTGTAGCCTGAGGTGTCAGGTGTGCCCTGGGCAGCTGCTGCAAATGGCCCTTTATTATAAACAGTCCATGACAAATGACATAGAGAGTGTAGGAAACACAGTTTTCATTACACCCACACAGTGAGAAGATGGTCCTGGACACTGTAACTAGGGCAGGGCTACAAAAGCAATAGGAACTACATATTTTTACATTATAGCTACAAAGGTTTCAAGATTCACCTATAAATTCCTATAATGAGTGGAGTAAGTCATCACACTTCTGTGAAGTAATTAAAATTAATTCCTTTAATGCACTGTATCAGACTAATATGGAACAAACATGACACTGCTAATGGAATATGCTAGGAACAATAGAAATTTTATTACATAATAATATGATAGTTTTCTGAGTTATTATACAGATAGGTAGATGATAGATAGATGATTGATTGATAGATAGATAGATAGATAGATTGAGATAGATAGATAGATAGATAGATAGATAGATAGATAGATAGATAGATAGATAGATAATGATAGATAGATAGATAGATAGATAGATAGATAGATAGATAGATAGATAGATAGAAAAAACAAATTTGCCTCTTTTATGAGCCTGAGAGATTCCTTTCACAATTTTGTCCCTTAACACATACCTTAGCTGCATAAATCCAGCACAAAAAGAATACAGCATATTGTCCTGTATACTTTAACTTGGATATTTTAATCCTGCTTTTGGATACACAGAACTAATATACACACACACACACACACACACACACACACACACACACACACACACACACATACATATATATATATACACACATATGTATGTATACTTATACGCCTTCTCTTAACATTTACTGAAGGGACTTCTGATTAAGACAGGCCATGAAAGGATAATTTTAGACGTGGTAGTCTATAGTCTTCAGTTCAAATGGTTATGATGATAACTGCAATGTATTTGTTTAAGTATCAATATATTAATGTACTGATTATGAAGTTTAACACTTTTTGTGAAGTTCAAGATTACTCAGTGATGGAGAACATACATGCCTGTAACTCACAGCATATGACATTCAAATACACTACTAGTCAAGGCAAAATTGAACTAACTGGAACGCAAGATTTTGGGGGTTTTGGGATCTTGTAGAAAGCTAACTTAGTAAGAAGTCTTAAATTTGAAAGCTTTACAAGTTAAAGAACTGATGAAAGTCTAAGGTGAAAGAAAGGAATACATAAATAAAAGTAAAATCAGAAGAAACCTATTTATTTAGGTTTACACTTTCTTTAAAAGCTGAAAGATGAAAAAGGATACAGAAAATAAAGAAAATAGGTTCACACTAATAGAAACAGGTTTATGCAATGTAGGTTTCTCTAATTCTCTCTCACTTTTTTTTTGTTTTGTTTTGTTTTTTGTTTGGTTTGTTTGTTTGTTTTTTAAATCAGCTTGGTGGTAATTCAGTTTAAGCCCTATCTGGCCTTTCAGTCATTCAGGTCATTGTCAGTGATGCCAGAGCACTGAAATGAGAGCAGGATCTGTGCTCAGAGCTTTACTTTCCCCCCAGCTATAAACCCATCGTGTCAAACTGACATTGCACATTACTCAGCATGATGGTGCCAAAACAGCTAGCAGTCAGGAGCAGCACACATAGCAGCCTGTCACCATGTTGATCTAGCCCTGGCTCATGCCAGTTTCCATCAGCATAAACCAACGAACTATCCCTTTGGCCTGGGGAAAGAGAATAAACAATAGGGACACTGCAGAAGGCCAGTAGCACTAAGACTATTCTGCCAAACTTTACATTTCAGCTTGAAAGCTACTTTCAGGTTTCTGTGTTCACTTGCATTTTTTGTGCATTTGAGTTGCTAAGACTGTGCCTGTGGAAAACAAAGAATATCTTTAGCGCACAATTTCTGCCAGGACTGTTATTTATATAAGGTGTGTATGCTTTACAAACCAATTCCTGGAAACTGGTGTCCAAAGTTTGATACAATCCCTTAGCTACTATCCTGCCAGAGTCCCCACAGAAATGATCTCTCTTTTCTAGCATCCCACTTGCCTTTTACTGCTGAGCCTCTGCCAGCTGAACTTGTGGTTTGTTAGAATGCTAACAAGAACCAAGTCTCTGAAAATACTCACCTTACATACTCAGGACAGCAGTATTGTACGGATACAAATAGAGGCTGTCTAGATCAGGAAACTCATCAAAAGATCTAAGAGAATATCTTTTCAGATAATGAGTTTTCACACTGATTTTCTTGACGTTTGGTTTTGATGTATCCATTTTAAGACCTACTTGTTTAGTAGTTCGACTTAGAATGTTTGTTGCTGAGTTTCACAACTCAGTAGATTCAGGAAGCAAGTGTCATTCATACTCATATAACTCTAGTGAGACAAACCCAAATAATCCATCCTTGAGAACTTTTGCTTGTTAATAATGCTTCTAAATGACCCAGGTTATTTTACAAGGACATAAACATATTTCTGTTGCCTGACACAGAAATACTTTACTCACACCACAAAAGACTTTCAAGTAGTCTGCCCGGCTTAGGACTTGTGATAGCTATCATTCATTTCTTTTATTCACTTTAGTTATATACAACAGAAATTGAACAATGCAAGAATAAACATGATGAAATTATGTCAATCTGAGTCTGAGGTCAACAGCATTGGGGAGTCTATCCATTTTTCAAAATGAGATCAGGAGATTTTTTTTTTCAAGGACATTTTTTAACTCTGAACTGGCCCAGCTAACAGCAAGTGATCTCTGCTCTGTGCTGCAGAGGCAAGCATCAACAGAATGATGAAGAAAGTTCTTTCAGATGGGCGGGGTTTAAAAAAAGAGCCATTTTCTGTGTATAACCTCACTTATTGATCTCTTCCGTGCTTCAAATCTGAGACCAAAACCTTTCCAGACCAGTTAGTCACTCAGGTACATATCTGGACTAATTAGGAGTTGTGTTTCCCATGGTTCTGGAGAAGATTCCTTCTCCAGTACTCAGTGCGTCAATGTTTTCTGCAGTTATTTTATATTGTCCTTTGGTTTTACTTTGTAGGCTTGTTTGTGGACATCTGGGCTGATTTCCTTCCTCTAAAGCCTCTTTTGTCAAAACTGACATTTTGTATCAAGTGAAGGTCTTTTCAAAACATGTAGAAAATTACCTAAGCCTCCATTTGCATATACTTTTGTAAAGACAGAAAATGTATTCTGTATTTATGATTTTTTGGTAATACTGAAAGCTGAAAAAAAATTTAAGCAGAGACTTTCTGGTTTAGAAAAGCTGGGTTTTGTTCTCTTTTGGTTATTTTTTGTGATTACTGTACATGACTTTCAATATACATTTGGGGTTTTGTGTTGACAATTTTACTATTAGTTTTACTTTGAGGATTTTTTTCTTTCCCTTAACTTTAAAGGATGTTTAAGTCTGACTGCTTCTGTTCATAATAACTTTCACATTGTGCTGATGAGCTATTTCTCTCTCCTACCCAAACCACTCCTAGATATATTGCCAAAAATATATCTTAGAGTTTCTCTGAGTTTTCCCTCTCTTATCAGAGCTGAAATCCTGCAAGCATGGTGAAAAGGCTGTCTAAGCAAAGGGTTCAAACTCCTCTCTATTTTGATATTGGAGAACACATCTGGAAATAAGCATTCCTTGAAAGTGTTTAATTAAATAAAATTTCATGACAGAGCACACAAGTCACAGTTATTTTCTACATTGGCTTCTCTGATATGCAAATGTCCAAAAGAATGAACCAAATTACTTACTTGGTTCCCAAATATTTCTGTATCATACTGTGAGTTAAACGACCATACTTACCAATCTGATCATCCCTGCTGTTACACCCAGAAATTCTTCATGTACCAGTGGTGTTCTTTAGTTTATGATGGTGAATCCCATGACACTTAAGGAGACTGATAGAAAAGTAAGGTAGAAACTTACAAATGTGTCTTTATCTTTCTTATATTATCTGTTTTAAAGGCAAAATGCAGGATGATAATCAGATTCACAAATTGCATGTGGACTTAGCAAAATAATAGTCTCGATCCAGGATAACTTTGAGACCTGTGACTCATTACTATAATAATTTAAATATTTCCAGTTAGAAAACTCCACGATAGTTTATCAGCTTCTGGCCATTGGTCCGGCTCATTTGTGTCCAGTCTTGATCACGCATATCCCAGTTAAGGTCATGCATAAGATCTCATCTTCATTTTGTGAATGTTAGGAGACTACAGGATAGCTATTTAATTGTGTGCTTGGCTTATTTTATCTTCATGCAGCGTCCTCAAATAGTGGGCTGTGTATTCCCCAAGCTCCTAGCAGAAAAAGTCAGTCCCAGAGGCAATTAAATAAGACAGGATTCAACTTTCACCTTCTACAGCAAACCTGTGCAGTCTGTAGATTGTAGAGAGCAGACAGTAG
The DNA here is from genome assembly GCF_047495875.1 of Pithys albifrons albifrons. Lineage (NCBI taxonomy): Eukaryota > Metazoa > Chordata > Aves > Passeriformes > Thamnophilidae > Pithys > Pithys albifrons. Next base: position 50,481,486 of record NC_092459.1, on the reverse strand, counting down.
CCACAGAAAGGTTTTTTCAAAAAATAAGTTTTCACCAGAATTTCTCAAAACTAAGACTTCTTGTTTACAGAAACATACCTTGTTTGTTGAAAATTTTTCCCAGGAGCAAGATGGGCTATTATATTGGTTGCAACCTCAGAGACAAGTTTCTCAGAGCTGCAGGAAAAATTCCATGCAAGTGTTTGACCACTCCTGCACTGAGTACCCTATCCATTGCAATAGCTCATTATACCCTTTCTGGTTGCATTCAGCACAAAAATCTTAAAGATCTAAGGAACAGAAAAATATTAGTAATTTAGCTCTTTTCATTGACCCTTCTCACACATTGAAGAAATCTTTGTTTCCCTTTTCAACAGGAAGTATGATGAATCTCTGTTGAAATTTGTTGAAATCTATCTGGATGGCTAGCTACCCTTTCTGCTCCTCAGTAATTTCAGAGAAGTGCTTTTACAGTTCATGTACCCATTATCAGTAATTTTGATGCTGTACACACTGCATCCAGAACTAAAACCACATTAGCCATGCTTTGACTATCCCATAGATAGAAGGCTAATGCTCATTCTTATATCACTGAGATCTCTCTGCATCATTCAGTGTTTCCATCATGAGACCGTCTAAGGGGGTACTTTGTATTTTGTACAGCATTCTGCTCCATTAACTTCCATAGCCTGAGCTACTGTATACCTCTATTTTATGTGTGGACATATTCTCTTAAGGTCAACTTTTCCAGAGTAAGCACACTTCATGAGAAAAAAACAAGAAATTAAAATCTTAAACAACTCACACACAAAGATTCACAAAGTTCATTCATCTTTCATTATTTAAAAAACTGATTAGACACTACAGACTCAAATTTAAATATGTTTTCTACTGATACACTGTTCTGTTTGCCCTTCACATCATGCAGGTATATCATCCTGACTATGTTAATCTACTTTTTGATGGAGATGAGCTAATGGATGAAGAACAACTGTTTGAAAATTAATCAGGCCCAAATTAAAATTGTGAGGTAGAGAAAAAAAATACTTTGCAAAATAAGTGTTTTCTCATCTATTTGGTAAAGTGCAATCATGACTAGTTGATTCTGAAGAAAAGTTACTTAAGAATTCTTGTTCTTCACTCATATGAACTTTTCATGACACAGTAATATTCATGAAGAAGTAATTAATTTTGACTAGGACACTCCATTATAATTTGCCTTAAATAACCTGATCCTTTGTCTCCAAATATACTTAGAAGGATTGCAACAATAGTCTTAGACACAAGGCAGAACTCCAGAAACTACAGCTAGGGCTAAAATCCATCAGAGAACTTTGTAATTTACCATAAGGACCATAAGCCCCACTTATAAGCCTTTCAGTCTCCCTGCAGAAATTTCCATAATGATCAAGATCTTGGTTCACCCTTCAGGTTGGGCTTCTCTTAAAACAAACAAACAAACAACACACTAACCAAACAACTAAGCAATCAAAAAATTATTTTATCTTAGAAACCCCCCCTATGTTTAACAAGCAAAATGCTGCTGGTTGCCAGTTTCTGTCCTGCAACTTGAAATAATCCATAAGGTTATGACAGGATTGACTTCCCTTGAAGTATAGATTTTTATTGTTTATCATTCAAATGTACCAGATGTATCAAAGTTTACTACACAGTTAGTGTGTTGTTTCTGTCATGTGAGATTCAAAATATTTTAAAATAAACTAACATTTCAGTCTTAAATTATGGAAACAGTCTCTGATTTCTATCAATGGGAAGTAGGAAGCAGGTTCCTATTCATATCATCTATATTTCTTCCTCACATCATAAGGTTTGGTGATATTATTTTACATATTGTCAACATCCAAGACTCAGGTATATTTACAGGAAAATGGGCCAGTGATAATGGTTTTCAAGGCAAAGTTAATTAAATATGAATGTTGTTAAGTAATATGTTTTTCTTGAACTCAAAAAAGGAAATAATTGAAACTACTAGTAATGTTCCATCTCTAAAATCATTAAAACATGATGGTGCTTGTATCTATTCATATGCTTTGAGCTATCATTAAAAAAAAAAAGTTCAACCCAGGAACTCCAAGATCTAATAAGAAAACAAAGTATTTTATCAGTCTCCAACCATATTGCACTCATTAAGTTCCTTTTTAATCTTCTGCCTCTGAAACCAGCCAGTTCTATTGCCTTCCCTGATTTTGTCAGTAATAAAATCAATTAATATCCCCAATTCAAGTCTGTTTTATTCCTGATGGTATTTGCTGAGTGTTCTCTTATGGACCTTACCTCATCTAGTTGAGATGTTATATCAATCTTTCATCTTTGAGCTAAACTATAATCTATATTTTCAGGAAAGAGCATAATTGCCTTCTAAATGTATACCTCGTAGCTGAAACTGACCTGTTAAAGTGTCTGTAACACATGCATTTACTAAATTTTGTTTCCTCTTTAATGAAAAGAGAAAACCCAGATAAGGGTATGTAGAATCTGTATGGTAACACAGAGAATTATACTGATTTCTTTCTGACTGACAGGCTGTGTATTACCCAGAAGACTGCAGAACAAAACTAGTTCAACTCAGGAACTGCCTGCTGAGATATATCATTTAACAAAACCTTAAGCAGAAAGGAACAAAATTGTTCAACATGAAAACTTTAGAAATAGCTCAGACAACTTCAGGACAGAATTTAGTCATGAGGCGAAAGTGAAAAGACATTAACCGTTACTAACTAATTGAATTTTTCTGCATTAAATAAAACGAAAGATCTGATTGCTGTTGTAAATGTAGCTCATCAAGTTAAGAAATTACTAAAGTTATATTCTCTCAGAAAATACTCTGTTTTATTGAAACTGAGACTGAAGTTACAAAACACAAATGTTACTCTTAATATCCTGTCAGAGGTATTGTATTTCTCAAAAAGCTCAACCAAAAAGAAGCTCAGATACTGTGCTACAGAGTAGATTGCTTTGCCCATTTTCAGAAATTATAGTGATACAGAAGGTAGGACCAAAGGCAGAACAGCCAATGGGAACAGAGGCAAAAGATTTGAAAGATGTGGAGGGGACATTGCCTTGAAAAAACAGCCTTCAAGAAATTTACTTGTTGTCTGATTTTGCGAAGTATTTTAGAAGTCATATTCTTTCATTGTTTTCATTCATTTCTTTAACACAAAAGCTGTGGCCAAATTAAGAAACTGGCCAATAACACAAAGCCACGACGTGTTACAGTTTCAAAATCTTTCATGATTTTTTTTCTATCCCTTACCAACACTGGTTTGGGAGTTGGAGGCAGGGACAGATGACTTGTGGAAGCCCAACATCCCCCTACCTGCTCCCAGCGCCCAGCTACGTGTCCAAAGGCAAAACAAAGAGTTTGGCTAATAGCTTTGCATTCCAACATGATGGCTGGGGAGAGGGTTAGGGTAGGGGGGGTGGGGCAAAAGATGTTTTCAGGTTTTCACCACACTTCTCTTCTCCGGCTGTTATGTGTGCCAGCCACCATTTGCTGGGCTGGTGGAAGTACTTGGAGGGGGCTCCCTTGGCTCATCCCGCAGCTCCGTGTGCTCTGTGCCATTCTTCACAGAGAAGAGTCACGACTTCCTGGATTTGCTACAGAGCCCTTGAGGGCTGACATCATCTACACAGGAGTTGCTAACCCTCTCGCAGCACTTTCAGACAAAGGACGGAGAGAGGGTCTTTACACTGCCCACAGGAAAGGTTTCAGCCCATCCCCTGTGGCTACTATTCTCAAGTGAGTTTTTGGAACCAGCCTCTCTCCCTGCCCTCTGTCCTCGCCTTGCTGGAGCCCGTGAGTCCTGCAGCCGCTGCATCCCAAGGTGCAGCATCACCTCCCGCTGTCTGTAAATAGAACTGCGCCAAAGGGGGGCAGAGATGGGACTTGATTTGTTTGAAAGTTTTGGTTACAGTGTTGCTGCTTGTTCTGTTCTGGAGGTTTTTGGTTTTGTTTTGTTTTTGTTTTTGTTATACATATATATATTTGTAGTAAAGAACAGTTATCTTTTTTCTCTACATTTTCTGACTAAAGTCTCTTAATTTCAAAGGTTGTGGTGGTTTTGGGGGAGACACTCCCCCCCACTCCTCCCCTGCCATGCTTTCCAATCCGGAAGGGTTCCTCACTTTCCTTGATAGACATCTTGGTTTTCTTTTAAACTTAGACACGAGGACAATCCATTAAAGAGATAAGTTGAATAGCACCCAGAAAGAACCGGATGACCTTGAAACACAAAGAAACAGAAATGTAATGGTAAAATAAAACACAAGATCTTGAATTGAAGAAATAACAGGAATTTTTAACATTAGCTAAAACTGAAGGAGGAAAGACACGTAGGTACCTTAGCTAACCACAGCAAGATCAGTAACCAACAAAAAGAAGCAGCAGTGAATAATAAGATTAAAAAGTATTTCAGTGAAGCTGTTCCTAGGTAAATTAGGTAAATGCAAATGTCATGTGATGCCTAACTGAAAATACAGCTTTCATGAAACTGATTTAGGTACAAGAAACACACTTGTTGAGAGTAAGTACTGGTGCACTCTGAAAAATGCTCAGCCCATTATATGAGGTGAGTTTAGAGGAAACTGACTTATTTTCAGTCAAGTAAAATGAAGATCAGGATGAATTTGTTGTCTGTAAGTCCAGAGCGAACAAGAGAGAAAAAAGGAATATAGAAATTTAGAGTATGGACCACATGTAATGGGATGTAAACTGTTATTAAGAGATCAGAAAAATTAGTTTCCAGGCTGTCAGGTATTGAAATCTGGAACAACCTTTTTTAGACACTTCTCATCCATCATATGCTTACCATCCTTCAGTTTTGATTAAATTAGATTCAATTAACTCACCCTACTATTATTGTAGAAAACTGTGGGCTTACATATATAAAAAAGTTGAATGCACTGGTAGAAGTCCATTGCATTGGTAGAAGTGATTGTTTCCTTGTTAACCATTAGGTCAGCCCTCCAGAAGCAAGATGGCATTGTTATGACTTTATTTTCCTTTTTACTCAACAAGCCAGATCACTCCTCATTCAGGTGAATGAAGCAACACAGCAAATGACAAACAGTCCAGGAGGTTCCTGGAAAGCATTGCTGACAACTTCCTGGCACGGGTAGTCAAGGATCCCACAAGGAATGGTGGTACAACTCAACCTCATACTAATAAACAGGGTAGGCCTAGTTAGTGGTGAAGGTTGAGGGTCTCCTTGGCTATAGTGACTATGAGATTGTGGAGTTCAGCATAGTGCAAAGAAAAAGGAAACAGCAAGATTGTAACCATGAAATTCAGGAAGGCTAACCTTAGTCTTCTTAGGGATCTTCTTGGAAGAATTCCATGGGAACAGGTCCTTCAGGGGAGAGGGGTCCAAGACGGTTGATATCCAAGGATCACTTCCTCCAGGCTCAAGAAATCAGGCAAAGGGGGCAAGAGACCTGTGTGGATGAATGAAGAACTCCTGTCATTACTCAAGCATAAGCAGGAAATGCGCAGTAGATGAAAGCAGAGTCAGGCCACTCAGAATGAATGTAGAGAGGTCATCAAGGTAGAAATGAGTCAAGGAAGACCAAGGCTCACCTGGAATTAAATCTGGCCAAGGACATCAAATAAAACAAGAACGACTTCTTCAAATATATCAATAACAAAAGGACAATTAAGGATAATGTGAGTTCGTTCTTAAAGGGAGCCAGGACCCTGGCAAAATGATGTAGAGAAGGCAGAGTTACTGAACATCTTCTTTGCATTGATCTTCACTGACAAGCCCAGCCCTTAGGGATCTCTGACACAGAAGACCAGGGCAAAGGAATGTTGGAAGGAAGACTTTACCTAGATTAAGGAGTACTATGTTAGAGAACACCTCTGTAACTTTTACTATCCCTCATTTACATATATATTGGCAATCTCCCACCATATATGATGGCAGCAACAGAATATTTGACTTCAGTCTCACCTCCACTTCTCCCAAAAGTATAAATAGCAGAGGATGAGAATACAAGCACCTTAGAAAAAAGTTGGCGGGCCTACTTCTCTCTCCTGCTCAAGGTAAGGGACACCCCCTAGTAAGATTTGTGCCTCCAAGTGTATTGGAGTGCCCCCAGGAACAATTCCATATAGTTCTATACTACTGAAAGAGAAAAGAGACCAAAAAAACCCTAGTTTGTGAAATTTCTAATTCTGCTTTGCAAAATGTTGTTTACTTAGCAAGGCTGATTAACTCATGAACATCATGAAGTGCTGGAGTCACTTTGTTCTGGTACCCACTGTCTAGCAATTATGGAGACTACTGTACCATAGATTAGAAGCCATATATTAAAGTAACTGAGACACTTCAATGGGATGAAGTGGTAAAGATCCAAGATTTTGTAGCATTAAAGCCAAGATTTTACCAGTTTGACAGGTCATGTCATTCAACAAAGAAAAGGCATGAGTTCAACAGTGATGAAGGCACTTCAAGACAACCCGAGGGATGAAGACAGGAGACCACTATCCAAATTTGAAGACAAAAGGAAAGTTCCGCCCAAGATTTCACCCAGTCATTAATATGAAAATTAGAAGATTTTAACTATGAATTAAGACTATAAATAGCTCATTTTACACAAACAAGTTAGGCAAGTTTTTGCCCAGTATGAACTGTCTTGCCTCCAGTGTTGTCACCTGCTGCTAATGGAATACAAAATTTTCTCTTAGCAGTTCTTTCTTGCTGTGATTTTTGCTATCACTACATTTTGTAGGTCTAGTGAATTTATCCCTGGATTTATTAGATGGAAAAATATCACCACTCCATGGACTCTGACAATGTCCTATTGATCCTCCTCCTCCTGTGGCCTTCTCAGTGATGAGAGGCCCAGTCTAGTCAAAGTGATGGTTTTAGTCTGGATCCACCAAGGGAAGCCCAGGAGGGTGTGGGAAGAAGCCCTGGAGAAACCCATGGCAGTGAGGGAAGAAAACCATGGTGGTAAGGGAAGACCCAGGGGTTTTTATTTTCTTTGGCTAGGTAGAAAAACCTCCAGTACCGCCCCTTGGGCCAGGAGTTTTACAGTGCAATTCTGGATCAGGGGACATTTCACAAGTCTTTGACACCTTCTAAGTCATTACAGATGCCCTGTTATGTCAGCACAGCTGAGTCCCTTGGGGCCCATCACCTTGGGCCCTTATGTGACTGTTTGGTGTTTCTCTGGAGGGGTGTTACCACTGCTGTCATTTGGACAAAAACCACTGCCACACCTTGCAGGATTTGCCTTTCCTTATCTTGTTCAACATCCAGCTTGTAGCCTGAGGTGTTAGGTGTGCCCGAACTCAGCATCGAGGTGGTTACTTTGCAAATCATCAGCTTGCACCTTGATTGAGCCACTAGCAGTCCAGTCTCTCACACTTGTGGATACATTCTTCTCCCGGGATAACTGAACAATAGCACCACCTTTCTCTTATCTCAAGTTCCCATCACAGTCCAAATTAGTAGGCATATTCAGGGGAGATATGCTTCAGTGAGCAGTTGCCTCTTTACACAATTTTCTACAGTGGACAAATTCCTTCAGTATTTTAACAATGTTTAAGCCATTAACCATTTCAGTCTTTCACAATCTCAGCTACACTCAATAAAATATCTGCGTATCAATGTAGTTACAGTATAATTAATTAAGAAAACTTTTTAAGCCTGAACTCCTTTTTACATATTTCTCCAAAGCCAGAGCAATAGGATCAATGCTGTAGAATAACCTCATTCATCCTGAAAGTGTTCTCATATATTAAAGTCTCTTATACATTAAAGCTATTATAGCAATTTTTGCCATTGCCACCTGGAGATACAGTTAGTAGTGACAGAAACAGAAGCAGTAGTACAGTAGTAGTTATTGGAATGAATTATTTTTACCCATTTAGAAAGGTGCAGCTGTGACATGCAGAAGGAATTGCAGCAGTTAGGTTTAAGACAAAGCTTGTGAATATAATTCCCTGTGAAAGGCATTATAAGAACATAGCCTTTTGACACATCAGAAGTTTAGCACAGAAGGTTACCATCAGTCATTGTGCTTACCAAAGGGAAACAAGAATGCTGGAAGATAATTGCTGCTACATTGCACTTTCAGAAATAGAACAACCCTGAGAAGTACAAAGCAAAAAGACCCTGGACAAAGGACATCTTTACTTGCATTAAGTATTTCTAAGCATTGCTGGGGGAGTATGAATTCAATATGAAGAATTTGCAACATCCTCGTGGATCCACTTGCAGAATGTAGAAAAAAAAGTAACAGTGAAACAAAGTTAAAAGCATGAAAACCTTGCAAAACCTTAACATTTTTTTAGTCTTTTTCTTTCCCTCTCTTAGCATCAAATTCAGTATTCAGATGAGGGATTCAGAAAGACCTTGGAAGGAACAGAACACAGGATCATATGCAGAACACTGAAGCTGTATTTAGAAATATAATCACTGACTTAGAAATTGCTAAGTGGCAATATGGTATATCTGAACTTGTTAAAGTGATGTGAAGCACTGACAAACTGGAAACGGTTCAGTGAGCAGCCAGCGAGCTCTACTCTTTCATACAGCTGTTCAGCTACTGCACTCAGATGCTCATTTACAATCCTTACCTACAAAGGGCCCCAAGTGAAAATTTTATTCATCCTGAAATCATGTAGTGACACTTCATTGAAAAAGTTAATTGAATTTAGATAGGTTAAAAAAATAAGGAGCATGGCCTCAGATAATATCTTCAGATGAACATGAGTGCCTTAGGGTGTGCAAAAGCAGTTCTGGAGAAATCATACAAGAAACCATATGTTTTGAAGCAAGCGAAAGTTTAATCTATTTCAATATCTTGAAAAGTTTATTTGTATGGACTTAGTGATAAGATCATACGAATTAAAAGTAGTTAAATGACCATGACAAACAGGAATGGAAAAAAGAGTGTATCAACTTGTGATAGCTCAGCTTCAGTGCTCACATAGATAAGATTATATCAGTTTGTTAGACTGAAAGATACAAATAATCAAATCATCAAAGACAGATGCAGTTGGTATAATGGAATAATTATACCAGTGCAACATCACTTGAACAAATCAGTGTCCTAGCCGGCTTTCGGAATAGAGCCCAGACAACCTAGAACTACCCACCGCAGGGCCATCTGCTCGAATTGACACCTATATCTGCTTGAGATTCCCAGAATATATTCTGGGGCACCTTAAACAGTCCTGTCCTTGAACTGAGAAAATGCAAAACTAGACTGTTTTGATAATTTTTGCCTCTTAATGAAATTCCTACATAATTTTTGCAATTGAAAAATGGGATAATGTTGGTCATGAAAGGTTGCTGATCAAAAGTCTCCTTGAAGGAGTGATGTATGAATTGAAGCAAAATTTGATGTTCCCTTTCTCTTCGCTTTTTGAATGGATAAAACTAAGGTTTCTTATTTATACATCAATAGTCATATATTCTGTTCAGTTTGGTACTAAATATGTAGAAAGCAAATGCTACAGCAATTCAACATAAGAATATTTTTTTAAATTTATTGCTTTCCTAATACATCTCTTACATTTTCATCGTTACTCTCTCATAGTCTTCTATGGGCCGTGAGAATTTGTTAATGCAGATGGTCAAGCAGGGTAGTTATTTAGATAAAATGCTTTAGTGTATGGACCAGAGTGTTCAGACCCCTGTGCTGCCAAATAATACACTATTAAGTCAAAAAAAGTCATTCTTCACGAGTACAGAAAAATGTCTTTCCAAAATGCCCTTGTATAATCAACTGAGATAGCCACCGGAGTCTAGGATGCTGGTGACATTTCCCTATATTGGTGACAACATTTCCATATTTAGAACCTCCAGCATCTTGTTCTCTATAGCCAGAGTGATGCTACTGCTGCTAACACTGATTGTCTGCTTACTGACCCTAATAACCACACTGGTGTAGAGAAGAAAGAAGGAAGACTTCTCCAAGAAAGGTCTTTTTAATACCTAGGAGCAAAATAGATTGAAAATCACACAGAAAGATAACACAGTTTAAAGTTTCCCAAATTGCCTGTTATTTCATTTGTTAAGTTTCAGTTTCTTTTGTGAACCCATCCTAAAAATATCAGACATCCTTTCTCAGGAGAAATTTGCAGAGTAGTCTACACTAACCTGCTCCAATGGGTCTGAGGATACACCAATGGAAATTCAGTAGCATTATAAAGAACATGAGAGTCTCCATTGTATCTATTTCCTTTCTTTTTGAGGACAAGGATGGCTAGTTTCCTGAGATGGAGTTTTGTTGCTCCTTTGTTTCTTTTATTAATAGAAAGTGTGAGGGCTCCCTCTGTCATCCAACTAGGAGGACAGACACATCCAAAACTAATCTGCCCCATCTCAGCATAGGCTGGGATCAACGACTGTGTGGAAGTGCCAGGCTTTTCACTGACTATTAGAGGTTTGACTGGAAACTCAGGTTAGGTTAAATATACATCAACTTTAATGTCTAGACTACTCAATGTTCAGTGCCTATAGATGGAGTAGCAATACTTATAAATTCAGAGATACACAATGGCTGCTGTAATTTTTATGGTGATTTGCCAGTAAGAAAACATAAACACTATTTCCTAACAGTGGTCAAAATCCACATCCACCTCTGGAAAATTACCATAAAATCTATGCACATAACCAAGAACAATAGATTAATTTGGCTCAGCAAACTTGTACTTCTCCAGGAGGAAATGACAACACAAAAGTCAAAGAAAGAATGTGATTTTTCAAAGTTATTTTCAAAATTATTGTGGACGATATTTATACTTCTTCCAGCTTTCTACTCTCTTGCAAAATTGGGCTCTCCAGCTAATAGGAAAAAATCAAAAGTTTTGCATTTATTTTCACTTTAGATAAGAACACTGAATTTCAAAAAATATTTACAAAAAATTATCCAATCCTCTGAAATCTGGATTTCGATCTCACACTGATTTAACCTTGCATCACACCTACTTGAATTCAGTAGGATTATCTCTGTCTTAGGTTGGAATAAATGAGATTCAGATCTCTGAGGTCTGCAAATGGGAGTGGATTCAAGAACTGCTTGTCTTTCAAGATTCTCAACACTTCTGAGTCCAGATGGGAACTTCTGAACAGCAACATCTCTCAAGATATCTTGGTACTTTCAGTGGTGGTCAACTGTCAAAAACTCAAGGAAATGGAAAAGAAAAAAATGCCTTGAAATATTTCAGAACCTCAATAAAATCTCTATCATATCTGGAAATGAGGCCATTTTTGCAAGAACACCTACAGATAAGACAGAGTTAACAGAGCTGTTTAAATTCCCAGCTCATTCTCTGTCCCTAATTCTATTCTTGCACTCAAGTTTCCCTGAAGTCTCTTACTGAGTGCAAAATTATGTTTCATTTCAAGGCATATAGTGACTTAATGACCAGAGTTTAGTTCCTTGCTTTCAAAAGTGGTTTTATGCAATGGAGAAATGAAAGGTACTAAAATAAAATCATGTTGTATTTTTCAAATATGTTCACTTGCATTATGTTGAGGACTTGACCAGTCCTTCCCATAATGTCTAAAGGAGGACAGCAAGGAATTACTGCTGTGCATCACAGAACTCTGAAGAAACTCAGCTGAGTTATATTTCTCAGCAGAGATTCAAAGTCATATTCTTGTCAAGTATTTTTGTAAAAGGTAGAACATCAGCTCTTGATAACTAAATGTTTGCATATACTTTTTTCCAGCCAATTATCTCTGGTAAACAGATAACATTTACTGTTGAGCACTATATTTTTCTTCACTGGCATTTTCAATGTAAAAGCTGATTATTATTACTGCAGAAGCAAAACAAATGAACTTATTTTCATCAAATTTGTGTGACATCATTAACTCATTCAATTTTCACTGTCTCTCTATGCATACTTTCTGTTCTTCATATCTATTACCGAACTATGAAATCTGGCCCAGACTTTAATGGTCCAGAATCACGTTTGCAGAAGAAACTGCAATTTCACTGGTGAAAACAGCTTGTGTAAAAACCTAATCTCTTTTTTACATATTTGGAAACAATTACAGAATTTCTTCCACTACCTTAAACTGCAGGTCTAAAGCTCTTCCAAGTCAAATTATGTTTTGCCTGCACCTTTTATTCCCTGATGGAAATACCCACCCACTTTAAATTTTTCACTGAAGATCATCTGACCACATGGCTTGTCAGTTCAAGTTTTGGCTGAAAAAAACCCTGCAATAATTAAAATAAACAGCAATAACCATCTTAATAATGTATATACCTATATATTCCAACAAGATAAACCATAAAATGCACTAGAAATTGTGAAAATATATTTCTTTTCAAACATTTTATCAGCTACAAATTTACTTGTAACCAACTTAACTCTGGTATCACTGCAAAAAATGAAGAAAAAACATTCTTTCCTACACTGCCTTATTTAGAAAATTATTTTATGGAGACAAAAATTAGTCTCCCAGTCTTCTCTCTGTGTCTAGAAGAAACAAAAGAGATGTACTTTCAACCTACACTAAGGACCTATCATCCCTCATCCTCACACCCAAAATTCAGATGCTTAATCTGCTCTCTCGCTATAGGGTTGTAGGCTTTTTTACAGAACCAGGACAGTAAGAGAACTAATGTTACAGAGGAAAAAAATAATACAATATGTAATCACATATAGAACCTTAAGAAAAATCCTCATGTAACACACACACTAGCCCCACTATACCTCTGGTTTCCCTAGTGATATCTCTTTTGTCAACACAAGTATAATGTCTTCTATTGCACAGAAAGGCAGCCTTTAAAGCCTGTTTGCCAAAACCACTCTTCTATGAGCTTTGCAGCAACTGATCTTTATAAGCCCTAGACTCAAAGAAAACTGAAAAGTTAACAAAAGGCTGTTAGCCAAAGACTCTAAAAAATTGAGTGGATTTCAACTCATGGAGCAGTCATTATACTGACTGGAGGGCTGCAGAGTTGTGAGGTTTTTTACTTATCTAAGACAAGAATGCTGAAATCATCTCGCTCAGAATTAAAAAAAAAAGTTTCTACCTTTCCAGTTCTAAGAACTCCACTTTCTTAACCTCTTACCCAAGAGGATGGAGAAAAACCCCTATTATTTTGAGGGCAGTAAAATAACTGCATTTAAGCACAAGAATTAAGTTGACATAAAATTGTCATGAATATTCTGTATAAAAGCTCTTTGCCTGTGTTTCCTATTATAACTGACAAAAATATTTAAATTTGCAGCTTATCAAACCAGCTATTGTTTTGCATGAATAAGCAACTGGAATTTTGCCTATATGTATTAAAAAATCCATTTCCCTGCCCCAATCTTTTTTTTGCTTTCCAGCCACACAAAAGCAGATAGACACCAACTATTCCAACTATTCTGAGTTGTGACAAATTTTCATGAGGGGAGACATCCCAAGCACTGGACTAAACTCTCATGTTCCGAATATAGTTTTAAACACTTGACATAAACCAAACATCTGCAGATTGAAATGAGACCTCTATTTCATCTCCTGGATCTTCACAATGTGGAAATAATTTGGCTTCTGAAGATAGATTGTGTTGGCAGCTTAGTCAAACCACTCACTTTTGTGCTTCAGTTTTTCCTTTCAATTTCTATTTTCACATTCAGAAAATATAACTGTGAAGTCATCTACTTCTAAATCATTTTTCCATGATCAATTTTCAATCTTCATCCTTCAGGTCTTCCCAGCATGTTGGCACTCCTTATCTTTTATGAGAACTATGTCAACTTCTCACTCCCTATGATGATCTCAAGTTCCTTAGGGTCTTTTACACAGATCCTGCCAATATTTCATCTTGATTTTCATGCCATAGGTCTCAAGTTGCACACCAGCAATTGTCTCAAAGTACTGCCTCTTTGTCATGTGATTAACTTTCTTTTAAGCTTTGTAGAGCTGTCAAATCCTTTGGGAAGCAGAGTTATAGTTTACAACAATCTGCTGTGAGGACACAAGGAAGTGACATGGGATCATTGAAAAACAACTTCTTCCTGTCCTGCAGAGTAATAAGCCTTCAATAGAATCACAGAATCTTCTGAATCAGAAGGGACCCACAAGGATCATTCAGTCCAACTCTTAAATGAATGTCTCATGCAGGGATCAAACCTCAGTGTTATTAGCACCAGGCGCAAACCAGCTACTGAAAGCAATACATTAAAACAAGAAATGTTATTCCACTATGAAGAAGAAAGGGCTAATGACTGCAACAAAAGCAAAGTCTGTTGCATATATTAGCACAGCTTCATGACAACCAGGCAGAGGACCCAAATTCTCCATGGGTTATTAGTACTTCTGCAATAAGGAGACAGAAAATACTGTTAAACCAGGGACAAGGTAAAGCTGGATGGTTTTGAGGGGAGGGGGTTATTTTATCGCCTTGTCTTAAGTTTCATGTCCACTCTTCATTAAAGCAAACCCAACATTGTTACCCCTATGAAAGCTTCACATATCAACCATAGGGAAGGGTTTCACATTTATCTGATTGCTTCTATTGAGCAATGTTTGCTAAAGTCCCTCTGATTGTAAAACCTCAATGAGAAGAGGCATGTGGATGATTCGGTAGGCTAAATTAAGGATGGATGAAGGAAGAGTCTCATGTTAGTTAGGATTTAAACATCAAAAAGAGTTAGCAAGCAAGCTTGTACCCAGAAAAATCATGTTGCAACACAGATTTTCACTTAAGCCATGACTGACAGAAGATGATGTGTCATTCCCTGCCACAATGGGAAACATTGCACTCCAACTCAGAACAGTATTTCCCAATAGCCTTTGGTAGTAAAACTGCAGTTCAAAGGGCAACAGATCCAAGGCTGCTTTCCTAATCATGAAGAGAGGGTGGTGATGCCCCTGTCAAACTCTGATTGCTTCAATGTTATAAAAGTGGCTCAATATTTTATGTGTTTTACTTAAAACCTAGCTCAAAGGTCTGTTATTTTTGGCTCCCACAGTCAGAGAAAAGGCTCATAAAGTAAATTCTACAGGGTCATATCTTTAAAAGACTTTTCTTTTTAATAAAAAAGGCAATGATTTCAAAAATGTCATGATTATTTCAGCTCTTAAGCACTTTCAGCTGTCAATACTGATGTCACCCTCTCCCTTTTCAGCTCTGTCAACATTAGCTGTAAGTGGACAGTGTGTTTGCAGCTTTGTAACTTTGTTATGCTTAGGGAAGTAATCCCTAGATATCTACTTGTTTCCTGCTACATTGCCATCACCAGCCAGCTAGGGAAACAAAAGCTGACAAGCACCAACAGCTTTGGGCATAACTGAAATAGTTGCTTTGTACTGACAACAATCAACTTTGCTGTAATCTTTGCCTAGGGTATTGTCTTGTCTAAATGTTGAACTAGCAGAATTGTAGGATAGAGTCACAGGAGGTACCCGACCCTGTATGAACCCATCCTTTGCAACACAGTGTTGTAAAGTGGCAATGGTCTGATGGAAAAGGAATAGGAATAAGAAAGGGATTTTTCCTTGGCAACCCTTTACCCCTCTAGCAAAAAAAAAAAAAAAAAATTCAAATCTATTGATTTCATGCTTCCCCATAACTCTATTTTGCCAGCAAAGGTGATGAACCTGGAGTCAGCACTTCTAGTAGTATGACAGGCATTTCTATAGCATTTTAATCTATGAAAGAGTGAAAGAATACTACAATAAAAATTATCAGGAAAAACTGGACAGATCATCAGCTTTTGGCCCCAATGAGAGCAACACATTGAGTTTATGCTAGGATGGAAAGAGAACTTCAAAATTAACCCAAATGATAGTAGGTTTCCACAAAACAATTCTCATTGCTGGCAAAATCAATAGGAAAGGAGAAAAGCAAGTTGACACATATTGAATTTTACCTGAAATTAAAAGCAGCACTTGTTCAAAACTTCCAGCCATATATATTTTGTCCAGGAGAAAAATATTTTGAGAATTTTCCCAACAGAGTATATAGGAAGTTTAAATTAAAAAATAGGAGCTTTTTCACTTTTTCAAACAAGCAAACAAACTTCATTGTTTTATTTCACTTATTGGAACCCCCACAAATTCTGGTGTAGCTCAAGGCACAGTTTGGACCCAGCACCAAACGAAACATTCATGCATCCTCGACTTTTGTTTTGTCATTGACTGACACAGCTAACTATATTTATTTAAATTTTAACCCACCAATAAAACAAATAAAGAATTAGATCATAAAACCTAAAGAAAATATTATCCTAGTGCATATTCTATGAAGTTTGCCAAATTAGCTCATCATTTTCAAAAAATAAAAATTTCAGTGGCAAAATGTTCCTTGGTAATAAATCCATACAAAACCCTGTAAAGATAACAGCTGTTCCTGACAAAACCTTGAAGCAAAATTAACACTTCAGTACAATTTTAGCAGCTGCAACCTCTAGGCAGTAGCTGAGTTGATGATCAAAAATATCTATTAGACACATTTTATATTAACTGGAACAGGGAGGCTTCTGTCTTTACACTTGCAGTCTGAAGGGAAAGTATGATGGCACACAAAGGTCAGCTCTTCTGAAGACATGAATCACAGACACGAAACAGTTGTGGTTGCAAAGGCTCTCTGGAAGTCATCTGTCCCAATACCCTAGCTTAAGTAGGACTATCTAGAGACGGTTTCCCAAGACCATATCTAGACAGGTTTGAATATCTCTAAGGAGGGAGACTCTACAACATCCCTGGGCAACCTATTTCAGTGTTCAGTCACCCTTACAGTAAAAAAGTTTCCTGATGTTCAGAGGGAATCTCCCTTATTTCAGTGTGGGCTCTGGACTTGCTATTGGACACCACTGAAAAGACCTCTATGCACTCTTCCTTCAGGTATTTATAAACATTGATAAGATCCTCCTGAGCTTGCTCTTTTCTAGGCTCAACAGTTACAGATCTCTCAACCTTTCCTCACATGTGAGGTGTCCCTGTCCTTTAATCATCTTTGTAGTGTTGAACGCTCCAGTAGGTCCATGTCCCTTTCATAAGGGTGAGCCCAGATTCAGATACAGCCCTCTGAGTGCATCTCATCTGTGCTGAGTAGAGGAGAAGGATCACCTCCCTGACCTGCTGGTAGCATGATGTTTATTGCAGTCTAGAATACCACTCACCTTCTTTGCTTCAAGGGTACATTGTTGGCTTGTGTTCAACCTGTTGTCCACTAGGACCCCCAGAGTTCCTGCCAGGACCCCTAGGTTCTCTTCTTCCATGCCTTCCAGCTGGCTGCTCCCCCACATAAAGTGATGCATAGGTTGTTCCTCCCCAGGAAAAGTCTGTCTTACAGGCAATGCTAGTATGGATTCAATGGAAATAGCCATTCTGCTCCCTGCAACTGCAGTTCAGATATAACTCCCTGAAAGTATGGCACCAAGACAGATACAACCTGCAGCTTCAAGTCAGGTCACCAGGAGAATTACAAGATAAACTTTTACAGCCTGGCACAGACTCACAAATGCTATCCTTTGCTACCACCCTCCCCTTCCCATGACAAAAAAAACTATGTCTAACAAAATGTCAGAGTATTCACAGACCTAAAAATGAAAAATAAAACTAAAAATTTCCACAAAACTAACTCCTCATGTGCATAGATTTGCATACAACTCCAGATACATAGCTGCTACTACATGCAACAGAAGGAATTTTCAGATAATAGAATTTCTTTGGAGTCATACAAATGTCAGTAACCAGAATTGCCTTTCAGCTTCTTCCTGTTACTAAGAGCTGGATCTAGAAAGGAGGAATTGGTGAGCTAATCCAGGAGCAAAGGACTACTTTATCAATTGTCTCATTTAATCTAGAGGGAATCAATCAGTACCACCGCCCTCAAGCTTTCTTGTCAGCATTTCTCCCTCCCACCCAGCCTCCTTCACTTAATTCCTCTCTAGTACTCCACTCAGTTATGGAGTACAAGATCCTCACATTTATTTAGATTCTCAGTTTCCTGTGAAAACTAATGGCAAGCTCTCAATATCTTTGAGGGGCTGGCTCCTAAAGTCTGAATGTCCATTTGCTAATAAATAAGAGAAATGTAAGCAAGCATCACAATGGAAACTAGCAAATATTTGGCAGCAAACAAAAGAATGATTATATTTTACTAAGATTTCTTCTCTTAATGAACTGATACTGAATGTTTATTTTTCATTTCACAATAACTAAACAAGCAGAACAAGATACCCTTTTTTATCATAATGAATTCAGCTATCCAAGCACCCATTCACAGACAGACAGATTTAGGAGGGAAATGCCTCTGAAATGCTTTTAAAAAGCTAAGCAAAAGACAATGCCCCTGCTGTAAAATACCTTATTTATTTTTCTTAGACTTTTTAATATACAGCACATAAAACAATTCTACCAACCATTTTAGTGAAACTGTTCTAGAAAACATTGAACAAGTAAAGCGGGTTTATTGTTCAGATCCTATAGTAAAAACTTAGTAACAAAGCAGTGACAAAGAACCTAGTCTCTCTCTCCCTGACCTGCTAAAGAACAATGAAAAAGAGAAGGATGGATGGAAAGTTAAGTTTGTGAACCACTTTTGATACAAATGTGAACTGTTATCTGACATAT
Organism: Pithys albifrons albifrons; assembly: GCF_047495875.1. NCBI lineage: Eukaryota > Metazoa > Chordata > Aves > Passeriformes > Thamnophilidae > Pithys > Pithys albifrons. The sequence continues at coordinate 50,462,941 of NC_092459.1, read as the reverse complement.
AAGTTAACAGCATTCCACAAAAAAAATTACCTCTACAAATTTCACAGAACAAAGGGGCCACACTCTCTTGGAAGAGGTAATTCTGACATAGCCCCCAAGGAGACCAAGGAATTTGCTAGGAAAGTTCTGTAAACTGAAAACAAAATCCATATAGATGGCTTTTAAAATTACTTTAGGCATACCCTCATACTTAACTAGATACTTATTAAATAGACTACCAAATAATAACCATTTAGTAATGTGGCCTGGTACCTGTGTTACTTTCTCAGAGGAAGTCTTTGGTCTCTGCGCTGCTACTTCACATTGTACTTGAACAACACGCCCTAGGGCAGTTATCTCTGCATAATTGTATCCCACCTGTCAATCAATACCATTCTTGCAATATTATATACCAAATAACACATTCATTTTATCAATTTGTTATTGAGTTTTCAAGACTGCCAGTCACCTGACTACATTTTTTGGTACAGAAAAATACATTTAATCACACAACAAAATGATTGAAAGCAAATAACCAGAAATGGAAAACCTCCTACATCTATAGTACTTGAAACAAGAAATACCAAGACAGTGGTGCATTTAATGCCCCAAGAGTTGCTGGAATAAGAAAAGCCAAGTGTGAATAAAGAGGGAAACATGCTGCAGGGAAAAGCAATAGGTTTTTTGTCCTTAGACCAGTGGAATGTAATCAAGAGCATGTGCTACTTTTGCACATTTTAGAGAATTTCACCAGAGAATTTAGGTTGTAAGAGGTCTGCATAGTGCAAGAAAGAAATTCAATAGAAGTTACTATCATACTTATGGCTAAATAAATGGTATAAATAACTTCCAAGGATAATTTGCTAACACTTGGTGGTTGGCTTGCTTCAGCAATTGGTACTTATAACCCAGTTTTATTCTCAGAAGAGCAATGGCATAATTTAATTCTTAATTCCCACTGCAGAAAATTGCAACCTATTGTAACAACCAATGATTTACCATGGTAACATATATCACCAATATATACATTGCAGAGTCTCACAGTGGCTATCTGTATCATTTTCTCAGAAAGTGTAGACCTTTATAAAATATATGAGAAGAAATGGAGCCAAAATGTCAGTCTAAAACACCCCAAAGAAAGCAAAAGCACAAAATTATAAAAAAAAAAATCCTAATTGTAGCCTTCACAGAATTACAGATAGCCTGATATGGGATCTAATTGAAATATTTTATATGGACTGATGCTTGCTGGTTGCCCTCTTACTTCTGATTTATGTGCGTTAAGACAGCAGTCGAGTCATGGAAAAAAAAAGTCTTTCTGTGTGTGAAACATGAAGATTGCTACTGCTACAACTGATATCAACTTGCTTGTCCAAAGAAGTTTGCTGTCATGCAGGATCATCTTCAAGTACTTTGTTCACTTGTTATCACATGTTTGATTACCACCCTGCTATCCCCAGTCATCTATCATTCTTACCAATTTGAAATCTAAATCTTCCCCAGCTGCTGCTGAGGCTTCTTTATCTAGCATGGCCAATGAAACTGAGAGTGATAAATAGCATCCTGATGGCTGATCATGCCCCAAGGAGAAGAAAGACTGGAACAAAGGGAATCAGCCTTATTTAGTACCCTTCCTGTTGACAACTGTCAAGTCAAAAGCCTGGTGTTCATATTCATTGCTGACTACTGCACAGCAACCCATCCTTGACTATGTGCTACCTGAATCCCATTCTCTCAAAAGTATCCAACAGCAGTAGATATAAATATTTCTATCAATACAGAATTTTCCTGGAAAAAGAAACCACTTTATATTATTTAGGAACTGTTATCAGAATGCAAAAAATCAATCATCTGTTTAACTATAGCCATTTTTTCTCTTCTTGTTCACCCTACACAAAAGTCCTAAAAACAGAGAAACAGAGACATGAGACAAACATGTCATCCCAGACAGGTCCCTTACCAGCAGTTGTGTCAAGAACCATTTTGCAACATGCTCTGCAAGGTTTAAGGTCTCAACCACTTAAATATCTCAAAGACTTTGAAGTAATGAAGGACAATAAATCTGGTGACTCAGTCCAAACAGTTACATCAGTACTGTCTCCATTCTAACTGATGCAACACTTTAAAAACAAGGAAGCAGGAGTGCCCTTCAAACAGCACTGCTACAGTTCTCAAAGCTCTGATTCATGCATAATCCTCACTGTTGAATGTATTTTAGGGCATAAACAGCTTCAACTTCATTTTTCAAAAGTGACAAGAAGAAAAAAGAAAATACAAAGATGATATTTAGAACAGAACAAAAGTTTGATGGACAACAAGAAGCTCCATCTTATTCTCCTTTTATCCATTTTCTGTCTTCCTTCTCCTAATGCTATGGAGCTTTGGATGGGATGATCTGTGGGTAGTTTCAAGAACAAGTTGTCAGCACTATCATGAATTAAAAGGAAGAAGCTAAATATACAATTTCTGTATGTATACATATGTATCTATAAATAAATATGTATATATTAATAAAACCCTTACCCAAGGAATACACTGTAACTCACATACTATTCACCCCATGAAAAAATACTGAAAGAATGAAAAATAACAGATTCTAGATAGTCTATAAGACAATGAAGATAGTGAGAGTCTGTGTAGAATAAAATAACATAGAACAGCAGATGTCTATGACACAGAATGAGAAGGAGCTATCTACGAAAACAAGCAGACCTTGACAAAACAGATGGTGCATTCTGCCTACTAATGCTAAACTTCACCCATACTGGGTATAAAATGTAAGACTCCTATTGTTACAATTCCCAAAAGCATGCTAGAAAATTTTCAAGACAAATGTAATGATATATGCCACCACCTGAATGGTTTTCAGAGACTTGACATGACAAGTGGAAATCACTGTTAGCATAAAAGGGATAAATTCAAGAATACTAATGGAACATTATTGGAGGAGTGCTAGACATCACAAAAGGCAAGGAATTTAAGAGGTTAACTTTCCACAGTACATAATAAGAAGACAGGCTTGCTATCAGAAGAGAGTATTCAGCCATTGCCTACCAATCGGGTCAGAAGTTTGAAGAGAAAGACCTCAATTACCAAGCTCTTGAGTACTGGCTACTGGAGATAACTACATGTACATGCACAAGCATACCAACAAAGAAGCAGTAGAACTTAAGTATATTTTGTAGTTCACCTATAATACCAATGGCATGAATGGATTTAAACTTTAGTAATGCCTTTGTGAAAAGTGACAACACGACTTCCTGCGCAAATTGCTTCAGACAAACAGCAGGCATAAATATTTCAGAAATTCAAGAGAAGAGTAAGACCATCACAAGGAAAAAGCTACAAACCAATGAAGTTATTAAAGAAAGGCTGCAATTACAGGGATAAAGTACAGCTGATTGAAACAAGCTCAACAGCTGATACAAATGTATTAGTAGAAAATCTGCTATAATCTAGCTATAAATGTAGATTTAGAAAATTACAAAATTATTTGAATACCCTAAATTACATCTAAAGGAGATTATTGCTATGCAATTTTAGTTACAGAAGTAACCGGATTTTCAAATAGCCCACAGAAACCTATTTCACACAGGTAAACAGAAATATATGAAAGCCCATGAGGATATAGAACTTTATAAACAAAAAATCAAAGATGAGAGGGAGATGATGAGATTTGGAACAGAAGGGAAAAAAGACAATGTTACTCTCTGCCACAGAAAATAATAAGCATATTCAGATATTGTACAAAAATAGCAGAAATGCATTTTGCATAAGTAAATAATCATTTATTACCTTTCATTTTATTCACAACCTCCAGTTCACCTGACCTCTAGTCTCATCAACTACACTTAAATTTAAAACCCACTTCCTTTCAAATTTGTTTCCCCTTTACAGGATTCCTGAGCACATTTATGTATTTGTAGAAAACCTGTACATTGGAATTTTAGGTCATTCATAATTTTTACCCAAACAATAAAAACAATAACAATTGATTGTGAGAACCACACCATCAGCAGCAAGTACTTGGCCAAGATTACAGCTTAACAAATGATTCATTTTTTAAAATTTAGATCCTAAATGAGAAGTGGGCAGAGAATATGTGGAGCAGACTATTTACTGCGTGACATATCTATAACAAAACAAAACAACAGAAATGGGGAGGATACATGAACTGTCCACAAAAACTCATGAGCTGATGATGGACAACAGAGAACTTGATTTGGGTACCCATTTTGTTCCTCTGAAAACCCAGTCTGTGTTTCTTACCTCCCCTGAAAGGATTGAATCCACATCATAAAGTATAGGGGAGGAACAGTTTTCAGTGTTTTCTGCTACACTCCACCTTTGTACAAGGTACTGAAATACTTACCGAGGCAGAGAAAGAAATTGCATTATAATCTAGTGACTGGAGCAATGCAGTACACTCCCATTCCTAGTCCCTGCTCCATGAATATGTAGCACATCATGAAGCATAACAGCATCAACAGGCAGTACTAAGAGCTTCCCATCCATCAGTACCCTACAAGACAGCCCTTAGGATGCAGAGTGGAGCAGCAACTGCAATGATGGATTCAAATTGATGCAGCTTAGTTCTCTGTAAAGTAGTCATACTACAGCATATCTCATTAGCTGAATGAATATTTAAATATTCCATATGAAGTAAAACAGCACCAATCGAAAATAAAGGCATCTACCTTTTAAGTCATGCATAGGATGTAGCACTATGCTTGAAAAATTCAAATTGCAAGGAGGATCCAAACCTTAATCTAGTGGGCAAAACGGGGAACACCATAATGTGGAAAGATTTATTAAATTCAAAACAAATTCAAGAATAATTTCAAGCATTTATCTCTATTTATCTCTATTCAAAGATAAATTTGCAGTACAATTTCTGTTATTCATATACTTCCTATAAAAGAAACTGCTTAAGTATGGTATACAAATAATTAACAGTTAACTTGAATTTTGAAAATGTGAAAATGCTTAAGTAATAATCAAAATTGTTGATATATTTTACGTAAATCTAACTACTAAAAATTAGGCCATTTATCAGGAACTGTAGCAACAGGAGTAATAGGAATAATAGGTTCAAACTGAAATATGAGAAATTTAGGTTAAATATACAAAAAAATTCTTTGATGTGAGGGTAATGGGATACCAGAACAGGTTGCCCAGAGAAGCTGTGGTTGCCCCATCTCTGGCAGTGTACAAGGTCAGGTTGGATGGGACATTGAGCAAACTGCTCTAGTGGGTGGCAGCCCTGCCCATAGCAGTGGGGTTGGAACTGGATGATCTTTAAGGTCCCTTCCAACACAAATAATTCCATGATTCTTGACATTAGTTGCATTATTAAAAAAATACAGAGGAAATAAAAGGAGACATGTGCAACATGCACAGCTTCCTCAACATTTTTTGTTTAAAAATTACTCACATATTTTAAAAAAATAGGTTTTAAAAATTAAGCAGGTTAAGTAGTTAAAGTCTTTTAGCAGCTTTGCTTTTCCCTCTCTTCTAGAAGTAGAAAGAGATTGTACATTCTCCAATAGGTAAAGTCAAAATTTTCTTTTGTACCCCTGACTTTCTTCTAGCATTGCTTTCATTTTTCCTGTTTGCTTTCATTTTTCCCATCCTCAGACTTTTTCATTTTAGCGGTTCCTCATTCCTTTCTTCTCTATCTGCTTTTTTATTACTACTATTTTATTGCCATTTTCTTTTAACAGTTTTTTTACTTAAGTAGCTCAGAATCATTCCTGAATAAACTCAAGGGAGGTTTGGGGTTTTTTCCTGGGGACCGACTTGGACTGCAAGGAGATTCCTGGGAATTATCACCATTCTTCCACTCCCAGCTTTCCCTTCTTCATTTGGAACAAAGGACAAGGAGAGAGAGAGAAAGTCCACGTGAGAGTTCAATGCCTTATCTCTACCTCGCTGGGAAAAGACTGAGAATTCACCTCGCAGCCAGCCAAGGTGTGACACTGACACTGTCAATAAATATAACTGTACCAGGAGAAACCTACCATTTGGAGGTTGTTCTCTTTTGTTTTTACTTTTAGTGCTGGGGGAGTCGTTTTCTCTGGTCTGTTTACAGTATATATAGCAGTTAAGAACAGTTATCTTTTTATATCCATTTTCTAATTAAAGTTCCTTTTTAAAAAAATTTAATAAAGAGTGACGTGATTATTGTGGAAGAATCCTCTCCTCTGTTTCTTTGGTAAACATTTTGGTTTTACCCTCAAACTAAGACAGTAGCCTATTCCAAACAGGGCAATGAGAATTAGGTGGATTTAAGGAAGGCTAGTAAGAATTGTCTGCATGGACACAATCTGATGAAGAGTGACAAAAAACCCTCATAGATCTCTGCTCTAGGACAAGGAGAATGGAACAAGAAAACAGCTATGCTTATTAAAATCAGTACTATGGGGAAAACAGCTTAGCAGTTTCTCTCACAGTAGCATAGGCTACCCAAGAAAATAAAAATGAAGCTAATTCAAATTTACAGTTGGTTTTTTTTTTTTTTTAATCTAACATTTTGAAAATAACTTGCACTGGAATGCATGGACATCAAAAATTTGGAAAGATTGAAGGAAGACCTGAATGTTAGTATAGATAACAAAAGTGGCCCAAACAACGAGAAATGTTGAAAAACATATTTGCTTTAGCAAATTTTGTAAAGCTTAGTATTTCTAGACTTGAGTCTAGCAATATTGGCACAGGCCAGTGATGAACAGGACTACAGGTTATCCTATTCAAGTTCCTAGGAGTTCTTATGCTTTCCAAACCAGCTTTTTATGCTAGATACTGTTGACAGGAGGACATGGAAAACAAACCTCAGTCCATTGAGGTCTGTCAATTCCTACACTCGCAAAAAATTGCCAGGTTTGAGAACAACCTATTCCCTGAATTCTCATGTACTTACCAAAATTACAGCATCTATAATCCAGAAAGGTTATATTGGTATACGAGCTTTTAAAGCAAGATGCATAGCCAGCACTCTGAATGCAAACAGCAATAATTCCTTACTGCACCTGTCATGCTTTTCACTAGTTCTGTGTCTGCTACAAAAAGAGAGTTCTACTTTTTTGCCATCGTCTCATCTCTAGTCTCCTACCCAGCATTTATTTCTCCTGAACAACACTCAGCCAGAGCAGCAATATAGGTTGAGACTGGATTAACTTCACTAGACCAGACTCTCTGGAAAGAATAAATTAAAAAAAAAAAGGTAAATATTTCTCACTGTTGGCACATTATGTTGAAAATACCATTTTTTCCCTAATAGAATACAGTAACACTTAAAAAGCAAGACAAGTAAGAAGATCCATTTTTATTTGTGTTGGTATAATCACTAATATGAGTACATGTGTGATAAGCATAACAGGAACAACAAATATGAATTGAGACTTAATTTGAACAAATCATTAAAAGAGGTATAAGTATAATGAAAAAGGTCAAAAAACAACCCTTCATGGAATGTATAAGCAAAGACCCCCCAAGAAAACTCATTTCATAGTCAAGAACTACTGTTTTATGCCATATCAACATATTTTTAAAGCTGCCTATATTCAGAAGCATAGAATAATCCAAAATTCATTATAATTGAAGAATTTTAAGTGCTTAGTGAGAAGGCTACAGGTTAGAAAACAATCTGTAACAGGGTTTGATCACGTCTATGCTGTGACTGTTTAGTCAGTGCTAACATCTCAAAAGCTATAATAAGCACAGAATACTTTTTTTTTTGTATTCCTGACTCTTTTGTTACTTTCCACACATGAAAGTTAATTTTGTAACTTTTTCTGGAGACTTCTCCCCAGTTTAACATTACAGATATGGTGCTCCACTTATGAAGCCACTAAAGCAGCTCCTTGTGAGGACTAGGAACCACTAACCTCAAAGTTTCAAATAAGCATCCTATGAAAGAGAAATTTTTTCCGCCTTTCTCTGCTTTTAAACCAAGTGCTGTTTTCCAGTCCTTGTTGGAAAATAGAAATAAAAGTAGTCAAATAAATAAATTTTATAAATTTAAGGCAAAAAGAGTGATAAATGTGTCAAAGAAAAATCATTCTGTCACACTTAAGGTCCTTGAGTATAACTCAATATTTCTTAGTTTTGTTTAAACAAAGGATGACTTTCACAGATTCATAGGGTTGGACTAGCACTCAAGAAGTCACCTGTGTAGCTCCCTGCCCAAACTACTTACACCAATCCTGACATTCTTTTTGCTTTATAGGCTGATTATAAAAGCTGTGCACTAATAGAGATCACACAGCCTCAAAGACAAGGCAATTCAATCATATTAGGGAAACAAATTTTCCAGTGCTACCCTGTAAGGTTATTACTATTACAATTAATCAGAAATACAGAAAGGAATTTATTCTTTTCCTCTTACGTTTTCCTTTGTGCCTTTAGTATCCTCTTCAAGTTTTTTGCTGTTTCTTTCTCCTTTCCCCCAAATCATGTTCCTTTGACCTCTGATCATTCTCATTCTCTCCCCTAGTTTCAATCCAGATGGCCAACATCTTTCAGTGTCCAAATATATGCTGCATGCTGCATAATGCCTTACAACTGCAGGACAGAGGTAAAAGGATTACATAGCTCATTCTGAACCTATTTCATATATATACATATATATCACAGTTTAGTATGTCCAAGTCTGGGAAGGGCAAGATGTTAACTTCACTCTGACTTATGATCCCCAAATGTTGTCTTTGCATAGTACTAGTACATAATTAGCAACATTTGCAGTATTCTAAGCATCTAGTTTAGATATTTGATTTGGGAAAATTCAATTCCTGATTTTAGTTTTTCATACAATCTCCAACACACATCTAAAGTAGCTCGAATTAAATAATAAATATGATTTCTTGACATTTTCCATATGTTGTATAAATTTATCTTATTCTCTTTTTCAGTGAAATATTATCATAGGTCTGATTCATTCAGGTATTACACACTAAGATTTCTGAAGATATTAATTTCACGGAGGATCTACTTTGGCAGAAATTCCAGTTTTGCAACAGTAGTTGTAAGACTCCTCATATACCCAAGGACCATAGCAACAAAAATAAGTAATTAACTGGGTGATGAAAATGAAAGAGCCTCACGAGGAGGTTTCTGTATAAAAGGCAGAGATGACCTTTTTATTCTAAGTTCTTTGCAAGTCAGGAGGCACAGAATTAAACAATAAGGGCATTCAATCTTTGGCTTAATATGTATTTTACACTTTGCAGTAGTCTATTTTATTACTAGACGTGCCAAGAAGTCCTCAAACAGCTATTACAAACTGCAGTTTTTGTTATCAACTGTGTGTTGCATAAGTTGAATTTGAAAATAATAAACAACTGTGACAGTAGCATCTATAACTTAATTGTCACAAACTCACAGAGGTTTTCAAATTGTACTACATTGACAAAAATCTCGTGCCACATACTTTTTCAAAGGGGTCATCCAAAATTGGATCAGGGTAAAAACCTAGCACATTGAATTTCATTATCTGCCAGCTGGCAATAAAGAATATCCGAAAAAGAATCTGAAACAAGTTATAGATACAGTGTTAGTGAAAACAAGATGGGAAAATAGGACAATATTTACATTAGAATTATGTATCTTACAACAACTAAGCTAGAAATTGATATGAAACCTATGAAATGAACCATAGAAAGATAAGCCTTAAAAAAGTCTGTCATATCATACTTTACTAGAGATTCAAGGAAAAATAGTTACTCTAAACTGCTATTCTACAAGTACAAGATAATATCCAAACCTTGATTATTATACTTCCTTGATGCTCATGTCAAGAATGCCCAAAAATACATAATTTAATCAGCATTGGTAAGAATTAACTTAGATATTCATATACCAAGATCAGAGTCAGTCTGAAGGAAGAGGAGGGAACAGTCATTGATAAAGAGGAGGTGAGTATATTTACATTACTCACATTTACTTACATGTATGATCTCAACAAATAACTATTGAACATGGATCTCCGTTTCTAAAACGTTTTAAGACAGCTGTCCTAAATTTAAAAAAAAAAAGAAAAAAGATAGAAAAGATAAAAAGGTCATGCTGAAATAGCCCTCCTACTAGCTACATAAAATTTAATTTATTTTTTTTTTAATCTAATGTTCTTTTAAGGAGTCTTGCCCTCTTTTGAAACATTTATAATGCCTAACTCCTTCTTAGTCGACTACTGTCACGAAACTTGCAGGAATAATAATGTCTTTGGCTTTCCCATGGCAACTGTGAATGACATTAGCCAGCGGGTTTAACAATTTTAAAGAAAATAACCAACATGGACGTGTACACACAGACATCAGTATGTGTACATATCTATATATAAAAATGTACATAGAAGTAGAGAAGTTTTATTTTCTTTGAAAATCAGATTTGGAAAGCGAAATATTCTCAGTGTACAGTACTACATGTGGGAAGTGGGTTGGGGTGCAGGTGTACTAGGTTTTTGGGAGTGTATTTCTCAGAGTATATTTCCCTCTCTTCCAAAGATATAGTCACATAATTATTTCAGTACTTACTTTTGTAAATTCCACAGTATATGAAGAACTTTTTATTTCTGCCTTCCCTATAACAGCAGCACTTGCAAATTACATAAGCTCCAAACACAAACTACAATCCTATCTGAGGCCATTTTCATCTTCTAAAGCAGGCTCAAAAATTAAATTCAGCATTCTCCTAGTCTAACATTCTGTTACTTAAACTGATTAATTTATTGCTTTGAAGATTACAGGAGGCTTACTTGTAATAAATACCTCTGTAATTCTCAGATGATACCCTTTCTGAAATTGTAGCTATTTCATGGTAACACCCTTCCAGATTCCTCATAAAGGTTTTATTAAAATTCTTAGTTGATGCACACTAACTGCATCCGTAAAATATATTGCCTTCTAGAAATGCAAGGAAAAAGTCCGTAACTCCTAACATGTTATCATTTCTACTTTGTACAGTATTTGTATTTCAATATATTGTAGACATTAATAAAATTTATGGATTAATAACAAAATTTAGCTTGCATTTGGTGAAAATACTGTTTTCTTATTATTTCCATCTATTTTTGACAGAAATATGATTATTTTCTTTTGTTCTGAAGGGACTAACTGATGCTATCAATGTTACTTTAACAGAATGTTCCATAAATCGTTGATAATAAAGCCAAGGAAATTAAAGAACTTTGAAGTATAAAATGCAAGTTTAGCAAGAGTGTGTATTGAAAGTTAAGTTATCACTCAAGTACATCTTCAGACCAACTTGTAGGAAATATGCAAAGGAAATGGAAACTTTTCTGGTACAGGCAATCCGTGAATCAATATTATACCAGCCACTCCAGAGTTTTAATGCATTTTCCCCTCATCTGCTCTATCTAGTTCCATTTCACTGAATCAACTTCTAAAGGAAAAATGTTGAATTAAAATCTAGTGAGGAAAAGAAATTCATTTGTGTGCTGTTTACATAGTGATTTATTCGCCTAGATATTGTAGGATTATTGCCTTAAAATAATGCTGTTGAATGCGAGCAACAAAGAACTTCCAGCAGTCACCATGGAAATTCATAATCATAAAGTCATCTTAGAGTAGGATAATAAAAATATAGTTAAACAGACTTTGTTCTTTAGTGCTACAAGACAAATCACAGAAAGAAAAATGGAAATAACGATTGCATGACTGCAACACAGTCATTATTTATGGACAATGCAGAGGAATTAGCAGTGAAACAGTCAAAATGTCATAGTGACAGCATTAGAGTACACCTTCCATGATAACTGCACGTATTTTTGAAATGTCATAAACAAACTTAAGACAGATAACTTAAGACAGAGTTCATTTTTCAGTGTAAGTAACTTTGTAAATTATGACAGTATAATACTTCTAGGCCTGTATAACTAAAGGCATATTTCTCTACTTCTTTAAATCCCTGAAGCTCTTTGCCCCAGATTCAGACAGGTGGATATTTTGGTTTGATCAGGTAAGACATCGTAAAATATTCTTAGGTTGGGATGTATGGATAGGAGGCTAGGTAGCTAAAAGTCAGAAGGAGAAGACTTAAAACATTTGTTCATTTAGAAGACCCCAATAGCCTTTAAAATAGTATCTAAACTATCTGCCTTCTTTTTTTTTTTATCATGAGCATGTTAATTTGCTTTTTCTAAACATATAAATAAAAGCTGTACACAAACACCTCACAGGTTTACTTTCTGTGCTGGGATTTCACTTATTCCTGATTGCTATGTAGAAGTCCTACAAATACAAACTTACTCTTCAAAAATGTACATTGCAATTCTTTATGTTTTGCTTTGGAAATGCAGAAAGAACAAAACAAAAATACATAACAAAGATGATAAAACTATTATAAAAATAATATACTAGAGATAAATGCTTCTTAGACGTAAGATTCCTCTTCCAATAAGTACAAGTTTTAGGTTTGAAGGACCTACAATATTTGACACATTCCATTTTAAATTCTTACAAGCAAGGTTTTGGATAGCATAAGGTTCACCTTGAGCTAAAGATTGTGATACTAACAAATATTTCTAACATGTATTTCAGTTTACAATAGAACAGGATCACACTCACAGTGAAGATTTTCTATCTAATATCTACTCTAAATGCTCTTTCAGTTTGAATCCACTCCCCTGTGGCCTATCACTACATCCCCATGTCAAAAGTCCCTCTTCAGTTCTATTGTAGGCCTACTTTAGGTACTGGAAGGCTGCTCTAACATACCCTTGGAGCCTTCTCTTCTGCAGGCTGAACAGTACCAATTCTCAGCCTGTCTTCATAGGAGAGGTGCTCCAGCCCTCTGATCATCTTTGTGGCCTCCTCTGGACTTCAACAGGTGCACATCCTTCTTGTGTTGGGAGCTCCAGGGCTGGATGCGATACTCCAGGTGGGGGTCTCATGAGAGCACAGTAGAGGGGGATGAATGACCTCCCTCAACCTTCTGGTCATACTGATGTGGTTGGTTTCCCAAGGATCTCTCTTGCTGGATATCTGCTAAAGGTTGCAAAGCATCTGTTATAGCTCTATTGACACTTTTTACAAAACCTATTTTACTACTGGAACAACACTAGGAGACACTACATTTTGATACATTTGACCAAGTAAAGCTAAATAGGAAGTCATTATTAAGGCTGATACTGTTTCCAGATGATGCTGTTTCTTTTGAAATTTTGGGGAGTTTTAACCTCACTCATAAACTTCAGAATGGGAAACCTTTCTAGACAAAGTTGAAATTAACACAGCAAAGTTTCAATAATTGTATGGTCATCTTACTATATCTGTAATTGCAACATACATAAAAGAAAACAGTCAATAGGATTGGAAAGGCAAACTACACATATGTATGACAACTAGATATCCAGCTCTTTGCCAGCTTAAGAAAACAGAAGTTTAGAGAAGTCACAGAACTCTGTATAAACTAAATATTTTTATTTATGCCTAAAATCAATAGTTTACTAGAAAATATTTATACAACTCAATCCTGATTTATAATTTTATTTGCAATAAGTCTGATATAGATATTCTCCTATCCTACATAAAATTTTAAGTCTGACATTAAATACAAAAGTCATTCCATCATCAAATACTGCAGATCTTGATTCTGCACCTTGTTGCTAATGTTCAGACCAGTGATCCATGAAGCCAAACAGAATTTCAGACCTGACACACACTGGATTATGCTCAGCCAATGGAAACTATAGAAACACCTGTGCTTACCATTGTTTCACATCCATAAATCACTCTCAGGAAGGAAAATATTTCTAATTGTTTGTAAGTATATAGTCACAAGCAACCAAACATATATATCCTTTATGTTTTTCCTACTGCCTGAACTTTTGGTTTTCTTAAGCATTGCTTGAGTTTGGAAAGAAACTGGGCCCCATGCACATTCATTTCCCCCATATTTTTCCCAGAATTTCTTTTCTTTTCATTATATGCAGCATAACATGTTAGTAGTTGTAAAAGCCTTTCTATCTCTTTCATTCCCATAACCAGTACTTAAATGGGAGACATTTTCTTCCGTTTTCTCCAAAGCTTCCAAAAACTCACAATCCTTCTGTCTTCCCTAAAACAAGAGCAACTAGGTAAATTCTGACTGGACATTTACCGAGTCCAAATGGAAGTTCGGTTCTTCAGGTCCATACCAGCTTGGACACAGCTAAGTATCAATATTATTTTTCTTTTTTATAACACTGTCTTCACTATTCAGTTTCATTATACAAAGCTGCATGGATTTTTAGAAGAAATTATTTGGGTTTTTTTGTTGATGAATTAGAAGAAAATACAGCTTTGACAACATAGTAGATCAAACTTTGCCCAGGCTTACATCTGGCGCAAGCTCCTGATCAAGTGACTGCAGAAAACATGCCTGTGTCTCCCCTCTTTGCTTCTGAATTCTGATTAATTCAAATCACACAGCTCAGTTTCCCTTCAGCATCCTACATTTCCAATAATTCAGTGTTTTGGTCTTAGTCAGATATAATCCTTCAGCTCTGATGAACCAGCCAGCAGAAATCCCCAGCCCACCCCTGCTCAGTGACTAAGAGATCCTGAATCACTGCTGGGAGGGCTGACAGCAGCCAGCAGCCACACCAGAAAGCAAAAACCACTGCACCGCAAGAGCAAGCTGCCTACTAATAAAAATAACATTTGTTTTCTTTCTCTTGTGACAGCTGCCAGCATATAAGTCTAGGCATTTTACACTTCTTTTTTTTTCAACGAAATTAAACCAGACAGGTGTCTCATACATCATGGGAACCACAGAACAAATCCAGACAAACAGCAGTAGAGCTAGTCTTTTAAAAGGTATAATACAAAGGGACAACAATAAAAACATCTTTTAGAAAATCACACTGTAACAGTGAATTCTCTAGAGGAACTCCCTACCCTGGTTACACATCAGATTGTAACTTCAGTAACTACAGAACAGTAAAATACCATATATTTTTTCTAGTCTTCATGTGCTTAGGTGACAACCCATGACACCTTTATCACATAACATATAAGGAAAAATGAATATTTTGTGGGTGACAGTGGTTGTACACAAGCCTCCCTAGCATTATAGGATAAATTATTTCTCTCCATCTATTGTACAGATCTGTCATAGACTCAACTTTGTTAATGGAATTTTAAATTCTACTGTCCCATAAGAAAGAAATGCATCTAGCTACTTCCAGCTCAGCAATAACTTTCAAACCATCTTGCAAACTATCATGAGTTACAGTAATCTCAAAAACAGCAAGGGAAATATTTCAGAATGGTTCCTGAAGTGCATAACTGATTCTTCAACTATCAGTCAGTGTACAAGAAACGAGTGAACCTTGAAAGTCTTTCAGAAGAGAAAAATCCATCTAGAGAAGCAGCTCAGGATGCTCATGCCTCTCCACTCATGTCACAAACCTTTGACCCTGATGCTTCTTTGATTTTTCCCTGCTGCCTAACACCTCACATTAGGCACCTGCATCAGAGCAAAATGAGTGCAAACAATTGTTATGATTTGATCAGCATCACCCATTTTGTACAAGCACAAGCAGCTATACAAAGAATTGAGGGATCTAGACACCTAATTCCAAGGTCCATTTTCCACATGTTTTAATTCCTAAGCACCATTAGTGACCTGGAGAAACTTCTAAGAGCGTCCCGTGTTCCTACAAATGAATGCATAAACTAAATTGAAAATTAACAAGATAAACTGTGTAAGTTTGAAAGTTGTGTATCTTGTTATTAGTGCATCTTTACCTAGACGTTGGCTGACCTACTAGACAATATATTCCAGTTTTCATTAAAACAACTCCTCTGCTCCCACTGGGATCCACCTACAGCTTAAGATTAATTTCCTTTTGGTCACCCTCTGTCAGATGAAGCACCAAAGGAAGACTCCATGCCTCTGGAAAACTTATCTCCCTGGTACAGAGGTGCAAAGAAACCATCCCAATTTTAGATGTTGAACTGCAGACTCTAACCCTCAGTGCCACTACATTTAGATGAGGCAGGCTAGCACCTCTACTCTGCATGGACCACACAGGGAACCAGGTGTATGAACCTAACTCCAGCACATTTCAATTTCTGATGTTTGGCAGCATCAATTTTCTTTCCTTTCTCTCCCTACAGGGCACATCTTGAATTTTCTTTCTATTATTTTTCATTTCTCAGAAAAGCCTTTCCATATCTGAAAGTAAAACACCTCCAAACAAGCACTGTAAGGCACCTGGGCCATTCTAAGATCTAGGTTTTCCTATGAAAATCATCAGTATCTGACCACCTTGATAAATCTCCCATCTACCCTGACCACTGTTAGCCTAAAAATGCCCCAAGTCTTGTTTGAAATGATCAATCACTTAGGAGAAAGTAGATGGCAGTTGTTTAAATGTGAACTACCATAGGAGTTGGAAAACTTTCTTAATCTCTAAATTGCCTTTGGAACCACAGAAACGATTCAGAGTGGATGTTAGACATTTAACTAATTACAGGCTTCTTGCTGATTTGAGTCCAGTCACTTTGAAGACAAAAAGGAAGGAAAGCTAATGAACTTTTGGCTTCCATTCAGCATTCATCAGATTTACTGTGCTAAATCAGTTAATCCAGAAAAACCAGCTAAATCAGTTAATCATTGACAAAGTAGCAGCTTCATTTTGGAGTCAGAAAGTTGTTGAGGTAAGAGGCAGGCAGAAGGTCAGGTGTGCCTGTGTTTCTGTCTGCAGATGGAAGAGAGTACCTAATGGGGTGCCAGCACAAAAAGAAGGTACAGATAAGGATTTCTTACCACTTGTGCTGCCTGGAGGAAGTAAGGTCTGCTCTGGAAAGTCAGACCCAAGAGGATGTCTGAAGAGACAGAACATGAAAAGAGGTCAAGTCATTTGTTTAAATAAGGTTCAGCAAGGGTCCAGGCAGCAGCAATGATGCCAGGACTTTTTCCAGCATCAGACTGTAAATCAGTGTCTGACAGGCTGCAGGCTAAAAATATGTCTCAAAGGGATTCTATCAACACAGAACCAGGAGAGTTCCAAGAGAAAGGCAATGTCTGGCATATAGGAAGAGCCTTGTTTGAAAAGATGAGCTACTTATGCATAGTCTCCTGACCCATAGCTTTGCAGGGATTTCTTTCAGCTAGATAAAACTGGTTTTTAATTTTTACTTCCATGGCCTGAAGGTTGCTGGAACTTGGTTCCCTTCAACTGCCTAGGAAATCCTCTTTGCAGAGAAAGCCTCAGCTCTAACCAAGGAGTGCTTGGGTTTAGAGGCAGATGAGTTAAACCCTTCCTACATATACTTTATCTGCTTCCTGCAGGTCAGCAGGGGGGCAGCCTGCCAGAGTGGTAGGTCACAGGCCAATCTTTCCTATACAGAGAAAACATTTTTCATAAGAGTGCAAAGGAAATAGCACGATAGTAATAACCAAGGGCCTCACCTGGCAGTCCTCTCTCCTAGATACAAGAAAAATGGCTTCCACAAACTGCAGTAATTAATGAAAAAAACTCAGAAAGTGATTACCTGCTGAGCTTATTGGAACCAGAGTTATCCATTAGTTTGAACATTTCTTCAGTGTCCTTTAACTTCCATGCCAAAACAGATCTAGGAGCTGTCACCATATGGTGATACTACTCATTTATTTATGCATTACTTCTTCTTTTTACTGACACAGATGCCACTGCAATTTGGAGAACTCAAGACTTTTTGCTTTCTTTGTTTTCCTGGCATGTATTAAACTAAAACTAATAGTCCAGAACTCAGCAGCCTGGGTTATGGGTGCTTCTTTTACTACAACAGGCTCTGTAATGAAAAAAAAAAGCCAGAATCTGAATTTCTCTTCTAGAATTTTACATGTGTCCAGAAAAAATCCTATTGTTAATATATTCTTGCACCCATGAAAGAAAATTACTGAAGAGGAACACACTGCTATTTTTAATAAAACATGATTTAAACCCCTCCTACCCCTTTAACCACCACACACACACACACATATATGGTGAGTATTTGGACTCACATTTTTAAAAAGTAGCACAGCCCCAAAATTATTATTTTAAAAGAGGAAATTACCTAGACAGAGGTAGATAATGCAGCAAGTTAAGTGTTTATAAGAATCACCCTGTTTTATAAGGCCCCAATAAAACTTATTCTGAATACTGTGTACAGCCCTCATCTCCCAGGGGCAATACAAATTAATTCAATCTGCAAAAGATACAGGGAAGGATTTCTAAGATTATCAAGGTACTGGAGAGCTGATGTTAGTAAAGAAGTCTGGCTCGTACATCTAGCAAGAAGAAGGCTGAGAGTAGATATTGAAGTTCCCTATTAATAGATCAAAAGGTAAACAGAAGGGAGGGAGAGGGAACTGGCCAAACTGAGAGACAGTGTTGATGTGAAAACAAATGGTTATAAAGTGACCGTGAATAAATTTCAACCACAGGTGAGAAGGTTTCTAACTATCAAAGGAATTGAGCTTTGGAAGTCTTGTTCAGTAGGAGCAGAGAGGGAAAACACCTTAATTAAGTGTAAGATAGTGCTCAATAGTTTGTCCAGTAATAGCAGCAAGTTGGATTAAATGACAGTCACTTCTGTTCTGCATCTACTTTTGTCAGGATAGAAACTGAGAACATTTATAGATACCACATAAAGTATACAAGAACTAAGATAAAACTCCAACATGTACAACACTTTTTCACTCCTATGTAAGCAGCAATTCACACTGCCTTCAAAAGAAATCATGATGCAAACTACAAAATTACTGTTATTCAAGTATTTTCAGATTAAGCCACATGTTAATTCCCAGATCATTGCAATGAATAGCATTTCTAAGGGACCATGAAGTTTCTTTGTACTATCACCTGAAAAAACATGGCTAAATTCTTCAAACTGAACTGACAAATAATTCCTATTTTATTCAGCCTTGCAAGATAACTGTGCAGCTGGCCAGTAATAGCCCATTATTTCATTTGATTTCATGCATTTATTTTTAAATCCTGTGCTGCTGATGTTGGTTAAAACATGTTCCAACATCAGTGAATCCCTGATAATCTTGAGGTAACCACGACCTATTTTCATATCCAATTAAAAAGACAGTTTTTAAACAAAACACCTGGAGAAAACAAGCATTCACTGGAACGGTATAACCTTAACTTCAGTTTGTAAATGAGTGAAAAGTAAGAAAATGCAGTAAATAATCCCTTCTGAAGGACTTAGAGCAGTGAGCCTACTCTGAAAAGGATAGCTTTCAAATTTGTTCTACCATCATTTGGAAAAGCAAAATGAGAGCCACCAATTTTTCAAATATTCACAGATGGGAGAAAAAAATTACAAAATTATCTGTCAGGATCTGAGCACAGGCATGTTTATTTCAAGGCGTGAAGCAAATTTTCCTTCAGAGGCTTCAGTAGTTGTGTTCCAAATATTTTGTTGGCTTAGACTGAGCATTTGCTTTGCTTTTAGAGAAGATCATCTATCAGTTCTATAGTTTCATCTTCATTAAAATGATAAGTGGGAATAGTGAAAACAATATTCCAGTGAAGCAGCAAGATGGACATTGATTTAACAGAAATGACAGTGGCTGCTACTTCTGCAAAAAGTTCAGGTCATTACTAATTTCCAGGAATGAATAGGGTTTCTTTTTTAGGGAATGGGGTGTTTAGAGGGGGAGGGGGAATGGAAGGAATTAAAAAGGTCCAGACCCTAGTTACCAACAAAATTAATCTTTCTTTGGAAAGGTAAGAAAAAGTCATTCCTTCTGTAAAAAGGGAGAGCCAATTTAGGATGGAATGGTACAACCCGATTCCTGAGAACAGCTGGAAATCTCACCATCCAAATTGCTTGATAACAAAGCATCCTACAATATGATCTTGTATTCTGAATGTGACTTTGATTTATGTCTTTGACACCTCTCTGAAACAGTGACTGTTTTGTTATCAGTGCCAAGTTTCCAGTTTGAGAAGAGACTGTGGACTGAGACGAGCAGAGCAAACATTCTAGGAAGCTTTTTGAATCAAAGTTCTACTCTGAAAGTGCCTGTAATAGAAGTTCCTTCTAATATCTCTGTTCATTATTAACCACTTAGTTGTTATCAGCAGCTGGTGTAGAAAGCTGACTTCAGCACTGTTATGTTGATTCAAACCACTAGGCCTAAGACAGGAAAAAGACATTGTTAGTAATTATATTGTTTAGAAATGTTTTAAGTGTAAATTCCAGGGTTATTGACTCTTCCCGACTTGATGGAAATTTAGAAAGACAATCAAAAAGTCAATGGAGTCAAGTATGCTTGTGTTTATTATAGAGATACTCTGAACATAAATGGAAAAGAAGTTTAACTTTCAAAAAAGTCCATGAATTTTCATATTATCTGACCACTTCCTCTAGGGGTCACTTCCTCAGTACATTCTACACCCTGCAAATCACCTCACAAGTAAGCTGAAAAGCTGATCCCCTCCAGCTCCTGTGTCTAAGGTGGCATTTCATGTTTTTCTGCATCATACATTATTTTCAAATTTATTTTTTGCTGCTTACGCAATTTGAAATTCATTTATTTCCTGTTTTGCTGTGAACACTGCAAAGGCAGCAGTTTTGCAACATTCTCTGATGCTGACTATGAATACAGTATCTTTCCAAATATTTTGTTGATATCACTAAGTGTATTACCAACAAAATCAGCTCCAAGTGTTTGGCCTGTTGCACTTATGAAAGACGATGTATAAACAGATTACACTGATGATATATTTTCCATCAAGAGTTGTGAGTTACCACATAAACTCTTCCTTGGTAACAGAGTTTTGTCTTTCACTTCCTTTAAGGCTTCAGTTAACCCCCTGACTATCCCTTGACCCATCAATGCTTCCTACAGAGAGTTTAGGGTTCTAAATTCAGTTGTTTTTTTTTCTTAGACATTATAAGTAGCGCCTTAAGTAAGCAAAATTTAAATTCCTCAAAGATAGTGGCTTTCTGTATGATTTCCCACAGGCTCTTTACAAGCCACCTCCCTTGTTTGCATCCCTGTTGAGCTCTGGTTGTCCTGAGGGTAATGCAGTATGTGGCTACACAGGTTCCTAGCAAATCATGCAGTGCCACTTCTCAGTGCGTGACCCAGAGGACCAAGAGCCCAGACTGCTATAGTCAATATTATTAAATTTGCAGTTTTCCAACCTGTAGCAGCATTGAAAGTGCCGAGTGAGAGCTCTGCCATGGAGTAGTCAGACCAGTGGTGCTCTGCCAGGGCCAAAAGCTTGAGGTACCACCCATCAGTTTCATAGGTAAGTTTGATGCCCATATAACTTTTTCGATTCACAAGCAGGGATACTGCCAGTAAATCAAAGGAGTTATAACATGACTAAACAGAGACCTACCAGTAATGTCTTAGTCAAAAAGAAATGAATTTACTTTAAAAATTCTTAAATCATCGTATGACCAGAGAATGAGGTTGAAACAAGTAAACAACAGGCATTTTTAAAAGGTTAAAAAAATTTGTCTAGGATCCACTTCCGCAAGACATCAGGAGAACACAGAAATCAGGCATAAAATTCCACAAGCACTGTTTCTTTTTTGTTTCCATTGATTATTTCCCCTGGGAATTTTTTAATCTCTCCTACTGAAATATTTCAATAAAAATTAAATTAAAATAGGATTTCAGGGAGTGCTATTAAGAAATGGAATTTTCATTGTCTCAGTGTAAGGATTTAGTTGCTATCTTAGCTCTCTTTCACTTTTTTTGGTTACAGAAACTTTAAATGCCCACCCAGTAAAACATGTTACATTATTAACCTCCTGAGCATGGACAACATAGTTTCAATCAAAAAACATATGTCAACCACCTGTCCAATGTAGCAAAACAGCCACCTCATCAGTTACTTACAAAGCGATTAGGAATTCAAGAGTACGATTATGGTCCAGTGAATAAAAGGGTAAACAATAAACAATCAAACCTAGACTCTCTCTGAGTCTCTGCTTCTGATTCACTCTGAGAGTTCAGGTATTTCCCTTAAGCTCTCTAACCCTGAGTTCTTTCATCTGTACAGTAGGAACAACACGTTCTTTGCAAAGTATGTGGAAATACATGTGCAAAAAAGCATGATGGCACAATTACCATAGCAGTTACTGGTAGAATATACTACATCCAAATCCTTGCAGTACTGTAACATTTCAATTCTTTCATGAACATGGATTTCTTCCAACACATACAGACTGCTGATATGATAAATTTTCAGATGAAGTAATTAGTTTGTATTTCAAAACGTCCTCCTTTCAGCATCTTTCTTACCACCTGTTCTTTACAGTAGAATTGTAAAATAAATAATATTTTGTGTAGAGAAACATGTAAATAAAACAATCTACCCTACTAATGGCTAGGATGCTTACTCTCCAGCACTCTGCAGCTTGCACTCTTAACGCTATGTATCAGGGTGGACTGAAACATCTTTTAAATGAAATAGAATAAAATAATCTGCCATAGAAATAAAAACATTTCTGAGATGTTTTCTTAAATAGAAGTTAGACATTAAGATGCTAAAAGAATCCAGAGAGATTGACGGTGAAGACATTCTGTTTTGGGAAAGGAGCTTGCAATCTACCACTAAATCTTTCTTTTTCTTTTTTTTTTTTTTTAACTTTAAGAAGGTATTTGAATTTCAGAAAGACAGGTTCCAGATCACTGCTTGGGCCACAAAGCAGGTGATAATTTGGGGGCTGGTTAATCATTGGTTCAAGGAGGAATTCCAATCAGATTATAGTGGTTTTGTCAGACACGGTAGACACTTGCAAATAAAATTCATTCTTAATTAATCAGTTCCTTCTGACAACAAAAATGAAAAACCCTTGTCTACCTCCAAGCAGTCAATATGCTTAATATTCACAGCATCAAAAGAGCAATGTATACACTGACAACCAGATGCTTATATGACTGTTTTGATACATGTACCTACTAGTAAAGAGAACAAACTATTCATTTTGTAGTATCACCATAACATTTCTTGATGCCACAACCTCAGTGTATGGTCTCCTGATATGACCCTGTTTTCCTTGATTTGCCTCCAATTAGAGCAGGGGAAAATATTTCTAAGATTGCATCAGGGTTTTTTTGGCTGATATTTTGTGGAAACTGTCAACATTATTTACTAAAATAATTTCAGCATGAAACAGATTATTTTCACATTGAGCTATTTTCATTTGTAAATACATTGCTTTTTTTTAACTGTGAAAAATTTATCCAAAGAAAATATTCTTTTGGATTACACAAAACAAACACAAAATAAAGTGTAAAAAGTAAGTCTATTTCACCAGCAAAACTGAAAAATTTTATTTTTGAACCCAGGAGAAGTCATACTATTTCAGAGATAAAGATCGTTTATTCATACAGTTTTATATCCCATACATTTATTATTTCCATTAGAATACTTCATCTCTGTCTTTTCCAGATTTTCAGGGTTCTCTCCCATTTTCCCTTTTACCTTAGATATGAATGATTTAATCTACAATCATAATTGTAAATATCATCCTCCTGGAGACTGTTCAAAGATCTACCTTAGTTCTGTAGACCTATGTATAATCTTGTCTACCTGGTTGTTCAGTGTGCAAAAGAAGTTTCAGCATGACCTTATGGCAGCCTTCTAGTACCTGAGGAGAACCTACAAGAAATATGAAGAGAGACTATTTATGAGAGCATGGAGTGACAGACCAAAAGAAAATAGCTTTAAGTTGACAGAGAGTAGGCTTAGATTACGTATCAGGAAGCAATTCTTTACTGTGAGGGTGGTGAAAAACTAGAACTACTTGCCTAGAGAAGTTGTGGATGCCTCAACCCTGGAAGTGTTCCAGGACAGGCTGTATGGAGCTCTGAGCAACCTTGTCTAGTAAAAGGTATCCCTGCCCATGGCAGGGACTTTGGAAGTAGATGATCTCTAAGGTCCCTTCCAACCCAAGCCATTCCATGCTTCTATGATCTAATAAATGGTTTCATATCAAGATTAACATGGCTATAAACGATCCATAAATATTTTTTGCAGACCTTCATTTCTGCATTATATCTCATAAGCCATGAATACTGCCATCCTTCCCTGTCTTATGCTGGGTATAAATAGAGCATCATCTTCAAAGTAAACCTCTTATAATACTGACATTTACATCATTGATACATGTTGTAGCTTCTCTTTCGATAACATACTTAACTGCCCAAACTCCCATGAAAGTTAAAATACTACAGGCTTTTCCTGTAGCCTTTATGCTGTACTTAGTAATCATGCTTGATGATTATTTCTTCTGATCTCTCTGAATCACTCTCACAGCTCTGCCATCTACTGTATTGTTCATCAGGTATTTATTCTCTCTCTACAGGCTCTTCTCAACTTCATTCAATCCTCACAATTATCTCATATTCAGTTTTGAGAAGTTAATTCCAAGCAGCTGATTGGATAGCTTTCACTTTCAAACACAACTTTTTTCCTATTATGCTTTCCCCTCTTAGGAAGAATTTACCAAATCATCCAAGAAACTCATTCATTATTCTCTTCTAGATGCTCCTAAAGTCTTTCTTTGATGTGTCACTAGGCTGTTGACGTACTAAACCCACAATCTATCATGCTGAATAACACTCATGTGTGGTGATTAATTTTACTTTTACTTGACATCCCCAGTTCCCTGCAAAGACAATAAAGAGACAAAGATAAGCTAGGTTTATATTCACAATAAATAAGTCAACAAGTCCACACTCATCTTTTTATACTTCTGTATAACCAGTGGTAGAACATGCATCAGGCTAACAGGAGGCAGAAATAATAGTCTTCTGCATTCAATTGCAAAATTGCATTCCAAATTTGTCAAAGGATTATTGATAACTGCACAGGCTCACTTGGCTGGCTTCTTTTCCCAGCCTTATAAAGCAACACCAGAAGTCACCAGGCTATCAAGGTT
Organism: Pithys albifrons albifrons; assembly: GCF_047495875.1. NCBI lineage: Eukaryota > Metazoa > Chordata > Aves > Passeriformes > Thamnophilidae > Pithys > Pithys albifrons. Next base: position 50,438,072 of record NC_092459.1, on the reverse strand, counting down.
CAATTACTACCATTCTCTGGGAGACTCCCAGGATGAAAGTGGTGTCACAATTGGTTTACTTCACCTTGACATTGTGCATGTTCATGCTGTTAGAGAGATGTCTGTGACAAGAAAGTATTAAAGCATGCAGCAAGTTTTAAAACTGCTCAAGAAAGATGCATTTATTTTCTGTGTTCTTCTTTTACAACAGAGACCTGTGACAGTGGCCAAAACAGGCAGCATGATTCAGCTTCAGCACATGGATGTGACTAAGTTGGGATGTCAGTCTTGTAGTGCTTTCCTTTCCTATGAGCAGTATATATTCCTTATGGTTCCCTTTGAGTCTATATCAGAGCTAGCCTTCAACAGCAGAGCACTAGAGTCAACTATAAAGTAAGAGAAATATAAAACAACTACAAAAACTGTTTCTCATTCATCTGTAAACATCTTGGCAGAAAAGTGGTGTTGCTTCAGCAGACAGGGCCTCACAGAGGGTTCAAGATAGCTAGGAAAAATTGTGGATAAGACCTGCCAAAAGAAATAGAATAGCGGACAATAAATTTCAAAATATCAAATAGATCACAAAGGAATCAACAGAATTGGATTAATCAATCTAACTGAGTGCTGAGTGTATCACAGCGCTTACCTTCCCTGTAAGAAGGACAAAAAGTGAAACAGTTTTGATAGCTGTGAGATAATCTTGAAATGCAAAGTTAAAGCAGCAAGAGACCAAAATAATTTGGAATTGGTTGATGCAACAAATTGCTTTAAAGGATTATTTTAGCACTATCTGACAAAGCTTACAGTATCAGCAGCAAGGTTTATAAATGTATACCATCTGTATATAAGATCCATCAACATAATCTCTATAATTTTCCATCAACATTCTTCAGAAATATAGGAAATTGTTTCCATGGTTATTCATTAAAAAACAATCTATGATAAAGCTAGTAAAATAATGGTATTTTTTTCCAAACATCTAGTAAATCACCTGATGGTGACAATACAATAAAAATAATAATACAAAAATTTTAAAAGGAGCAAAACAAAGCACAGATACAAATAGAAATCTACAACACATCCAAAAGTTAAACCATCTTGCAGAAATTTGCTTTGGAAAAAGCCAGAAAAATACCACAGGAAAGCATAAAGGCAACAAACTTTTGCAGTAAGAAATGCAAGTACCAAGTACATTCTCTTTCTAAATAATATAAGTCCAGAAATCTGCCCTAACATATTCTCTGTTTCATCTTGGGAAATTGGTATGTTTTAGCTTTTTCAAATATACACATTTTTTCATACCTAACTTCACATCATTCATTTACCAGCTCAACCTTACCCTAGTCACAGCCAATGCAAATACTTAACTGACATCAAAACAGTAATAATCTTCTTGAATTTGGAAGGCCAAGGGCAGTTATTGTGAGATATCCAGAATGTATACCTCAGAGGAGCAGGAAAGCAAGGCATTTTAAACAAATTGGAAGCCAAGGAGAAGTGGAAGCTGTCACCATAGCAGAGATTCCTTCATGTTCTCATGCCACAGTTCCTACTTGTGCAAACCATAACATGTATCTGCATTTACTTGAAACATCATCATTTCACGTAAAGTCCGCAAATCCATGACCACAGGTACTTGAGCCTCTTTGTAGCTGGAGGATAAAAATCACATTTTTCAGTCCCAGACAGCAAGAAAATTACCACTCTGGGCAATTCTCCAGTAAAACAAATCCCATAGCCAAAATAATTCAGTTCTACTTTCCTACTCTACTGGTAGTGTTAAAATATTTCTCTAGAAAAGGAGAGAAAAGGGATGATTTCTCCCAGGGAACAAGGAGGATCTCCAACATCACTGAAAAATATTTAATTATTATCTTTAAGGTTTTTTATGAGAACTAGGATCCATTTACCAGATTTCCATGCCTAAAACTTAACTCACCTAGCTGAAACCAATATTGGTATTGACTTCACATAGTATAAAAAAGATATAAAACAAAGCAATTTCCAACAGTACTGCTTATTTCTGTTAGTGTTACTCATGAGAGCGGGAAGAAGCATGTAAAAGCTAAAGAATAGAGATGTTTTTGTGGTGGTATGGGAAAGCTATTTACTCATTTTCACTTCTCTGAAGTTACCTGTGAGTTTAGATGGCTAAAGAATTAACTCCCTAGGTTCAGCTGCCACTGAAGGGTCTGTTCACTTCTTGCATACATTTTGTCCCCCTAGAAAGCAGTCCCTTAAAGCTTCGTTAACCTTCCACAGTGTCATCCACTGTATATAGTTTAGGGTACAGCTCTGAGATGGAGGCAAGTTGAGGGGGAAAGGGAATAAAGGGAAGGAAAGGAGGAAGAAAAAATCCCCTGTGTTTTCCTCTGTCATCTCCTGAGATGACAGTTTTGGACGCAAAACTAAAAATTATGAGGTTTTAAAACCTGTAGAGAAAAACATGAAAAAACAGTAAAAAAAAATCATTTCATTAAGATGTGTCATAGTTAACAACAGCAACAGAGATGATGGAGAAAAAATAAATTTCTTAATTTTTTATAAGCATGATGAAGAGTCTGTCCATCCCCAGGAATCATAGAGAGATTTACAACTACAGTCCATCTGGGGAAATAGAGAACCCAAATATATTTGTACAGGAGTTACTAAGCTGTAAATAATCTATCCTGCAGTTTTGGCATATTTATATGGAAATATATTTGAATTTCTAAATTTTAAATTTGTTTGGTGTTTTTTCTAATGAGTAACAAGTTGGTTGGGTGTCAGTGAATAAACATGTTTCACATTATGCTTAAATGACTCACGATATACTTGTGGCTTGGCCTTTTTTGTTCTGATCTCCCCTGCTCCTTAGTGGCAAAAGAAGTGTTAGAGAATATTAAGCATGTTGCATTCCATGCATGTGAACAAAAGATTTTTACTTAGTCATTTATTTATTTAAAAGAACAAATTAAACTAGACTCTGGGATATATTCACATATGTCTGATAGTAGCTAGTGCTAGTGAGTTTAAACTCAGGTCTTCTTTTACTTAGAAGGCCCTTCTCACAGTCTTTAAGAGGAGAAAAACGCCTTTTTCCTCCTCTCTCTTTACTAAATAATGTACAAATGATCCAAGGTCTGCATGATGACTCAGGGAACTCTAAGTTATATCTGTGCCTTGAGATTCTTTCCCTCAGTAAGAAAAGACCTGAGACAATCAAGGAGCTGCCCACAATATCTTCTATACAGCCTCTATAACATAGCTTTTAAAGCCTCTCAATATGTCCCAGGAACTGATTATACATGATTGCCTGTGGTCCTCTGCATTCACCAGTTAAATTAGGCACAAGTTACAGAGTCACAGAATATTCTGAGTTGAAAGGGGTCCACAAGGATCATGAAGTGAAACTCTTCAGTGGATGGCCTGTTTAGGGATTGAAGACATGACCTTGGTGTTATTAGTGCTGTACTCCAACCAACTGAGCTAATCTCAGTTGTTTTGATACCTTGGAAGAACCTTGTACAAAGAATTGATTGGCTTCATTTGGACTTGACTCTTAACAGGGGCACTGGAGACTGATAAATACTGCAAACGTATTCTGCCAAAGTCAAAGATCAAGATCTGGATTACAAAGTTAGGAAACAGAATGGCAAAAGATAAAAAACTAGTACAGTTCTTGGGTAATACTTGACCAATGCAAATTCTCCTTAGCTAGCCAGGTAATCCCTTCATCCTGGAGTTATAGGTAAGACCTCATTGTGGTCTAGAGCACAAGAAGAAGCAGAGGCAGGGTCTTTTCTTTCTTTTTTCTTTTCTTTTCTTTTCTTTTCTTTTCTTTTCTTTTCTTTTCTTTTCTTTTCTTTTCTTTTCTTTTCTTTTCTTTTCTTTTCTTTCACTTTTCTTTTCTTTTCACTTTTCTTTTCTTTTTTCTTTTCTTTTCTTTTCTTTTCTTTTCTTTTCTTTTCTTTTCTTTTCTTTTCTTTTCTTTTCTTTTTTCTTTTCTTTTCTTTTCTTTTCTTTTCTTTTCTTTTCTTTTCTTTTCTTTTCTTTTCTTTTCTTTTCTTTTCTCTTTTCTTTTCTTTTCTTTTCTTTTCTTTTCTTTTCTTTTCTTTTCTTTTCTTTTCTTTTCTTTTCTTTTCTTTTCTTCTTTTCTTTTCTTCTCTTTTCTTTTCTCTCATTTCTTTTCTTCTCTTTTCTTTTCTCTCATTTCTTTTCTTTTTTTTCTTTTTCTTTTTCCTTTCCCCTTTTTTCCCCTTTCCCTTCCCCTTCCCTCCCCTGCCCTCCCCTCCCCTGCCCTCCCCTCTCCTCAGATCTCTTCTCCTCGAATCTCCTCTGCTCCCCTCCCCTTCCCTCCCCTCCTCTCCCCTCTTCTTCCTTCTCCTCTCCTCCCCTCCCCTCTTCTTCCTTCTCCTCTCCTCCCCTCTTCTTCCTTCCCCTCCCCTCTCCTCTCTTCCCCTCCCCTGCTCTTCTCAAATCTCCTCGAACCTCCTCCTCGAATCTCCTCTCCCAGGAGGCAGTCCATCCCTGCAGTTAGCAGTTAAGATGAAGGTCGTTGGTTCCATCCAGGGGCACTTAGGCACAAGTGCCAGACTTAACATTCTTGCACCTATAGCTACTTTTGATGGTATAGAAAAGAAGCTGCTGCCTGTTTAGCTCTGCCTCTTTCCATGTCTGCTTGAGGCTGGGGAAGCAATAGAGGAGCAGCAACTCTCCAAAAGGAGACCAGCAGGGACCATGACATGTTCCTGTTAAGCAGAGCAAGCTATCCCAGGCCTGTCTTCAAGCTGATGAAGGACAGGGCAGGGAGGCAAATTCTCCATGCTGTGCCAGGCTCTGTCATCAAAATTGTATTTGAATATTGCAAAATACAGGCATTTACTTTTCATTTTTGGCTGTGACCCCTTTCAAGTTGATATTCTTCTATCAGACTGTGAAGTCCATAAGTATAACAGTGAGAAGAGTCAGGCTGGTAACCCTGCTTACTCTGGCACAGCTTCACCTGGGGTCATGATTCCTGCCTGGAAACTGCTGACAATCAGTAAATAAAGCCTTACGGTCACTTATTGATCAGTAACAGCAGAAGAGATCATTTAAAGGAGTACATCGCATCTGTGCACTGAAAATACAGAGCTCAGAGTGTGAGGGAGAAAAGGACATCTAAGATACTGCACAGTGTGAACATCCAAATGAGTTGACCTAGACTTGTAATTTTGCTTCTGGCATTTTTCAGTGGTTGGCCTTTCAACCTTAAATTTTTGTCTTTATTGCCACTATGTGTTGGAGAAATTACAGCAGAAAAGAACTAGAAAATATCAAAATTGAGAGAGATTGCAATTACACTCTGCACACACTGGTGCAGGATTGCTGATTCCAAATGGATATGCCTTGGGAACGAATTTCACAATTTATGTACATTCTCACAATGTGATTCTGTAACGTGTTCCCTCTTGGAGATGGTATCAATCTTGCAGATTAACTGCTACTCATTCAGCTGCATCCTCAAAGGGACTGTGGTTCTCTTCATAAATGATTCAGGCAGCAACACTATACAAACTTAACTTGATGAGGATACAAACTTGATGAGGAAGGAACAGCTATTTGATCATTTAGTTTAGATTAATGCATCTCTTACTCTGTAGTGGTCATGGTATCTAGACAGGGACTAAGAGACAGATCTCCCAAGTGAGTGCTGCAGCTCACCTCGTTGTTTTGATCACTTCCACATGCTGAGAACTTACTTTTAACAAGGACAAAGGACCGACTTTGTCCAAAAATACTAGCAGTCAGTGATAAAAAAAGAGCGAGTATATTTGTGTGCAAATCCAGAAAATTTTTGCTCATCTATCTTTAAAATTTGAGATTACAGAGTTCAAAATGGGACTGTTTGTATCCCCTTAGGTCTCAAATTCACACCGAACACTTGACTAAGAGAAACTGAGGCATGATGCGTAAGAGAGCAATAAGGGAATATAGAAGTGACAAGAAAAAGAGCAGGGGGAAGCCTAAGACAGTAAGGGACCATAAAGTTGACTTTTTCCTGGGTTCTGAAGAACAGAATATTCTGCTGACAGCAGAATGAAAGCCTAAGATTTACACTAGAACTGGGTAGAACTAGGTAGTGACTATGGTCTCATTGTAAGAACTGACAAGTCTGATACTCAAACTGTTGCAGCCAAGGAAGATGTACAATATCTTCCATGAGCAAAAGTGTCTTGGTTTAAATGACAATATGTTTGGAAGGTGAGACCTCTAATGAGATAAACTCTCCTTTTCTTTCATTTCCCTACCGCCAGTATTGACAAGGTAGAAATTATGAGGACTCTGAATGAAGAAGGAAAAATAACAATTTTACTAAAAATGGAAAGAAACAAAACAAAACAAAACAAATTAAAAACCCCACAATAATAGCAGAAATTATCTAATTACATGAAAACAAAACCTGGAAGGACATTATATTTGAAGAGAAGTCCTACACTGCCAGCATGGGTGTGTGGGTTTTGACATAGCAAACCATGTGGAGAGACAATGGAGGGGCTGTGCTGACACCAGCACAGAGCTGGGGTCCAGTGGTCTCAGGCCACACGGTGGTGACTCTCCATGCAGCTCCTGAAAGAGCAATCCCCAGGCTATTGGCAGTGGCCAGTAGTGCTGGGGTGGCTCAGCTGGTGACCCTGACAATCCCAGCCTGAAGGGAAAAACAGCTGTAACTGAGGCAGAAAGAAACTGTTGAGGCAGGTCAGTCACTAGGTAAGAGGCTCCAAAGGTCAGCAGTGCTCCTGCAAACAAAAGCCCAGGTACTGAGAGAGAGAGAGAGAGAGAGAGAGAGAGAATGAGTGAGAGAGAGTGAGAGAGTGAGTGAGTTCTGGTACAGCTGTTTTTATCTGCTGTCTCCCATGGTTCCAGGATGCTTCACTCCAGCGATCCCTTTCCAGCAGGTCTCAAGACACCGGGTACAGTCTTTCCCCAATTAAGCTCAGCCAGTGGGGGAGGCTGGTCCTCCAAGTTCCAAATTATGTGGTGGTATGAAAAAATTCACTAAAATTCTTTCCCTAATTAAAACTACACCAAAAAGGTATGGGAACAAATACTGATAAGAAGTGGGGACAAGGGTAGCACAGAAAAAACTCCCTTACTCACCCTTCACATTGCAACAAATGATCCTGCCAGATTCCTTTTGAAACAAAATCCAGAACAGCTCTGCCCACTAGAAATGAGGCTCAAAGCAAGATGATCTGCATGATATCTCTGTCCCCAATGGGGAAATTGCATGGAATGAACAAGAAAGTGAGGATCAACAGCTGAATTAATGAAATATGTTATTTGCATTTGAGGAAGATTTCTGATGTGTCATGCTTGGGAGGAATTAAAGGGAAAAAGTCTTTTGACATAGGGATTTCCTCACCAGTCACAATCCCTGGCTAATTAGCATACCATTATCAATTTATATCATGATATAAAGTAAATAAACTGAGAAGAAGAACTTTAGGAGAGGGCTCTGATATCCATGTCATCTGTCAATATACAAGAAGAGGAAAGTGTAACAGATATAGAAACACTGTGGATTGAGGGTCTGGGAGCAAATGAAGGGAAAAAACAAGACAAGAAAAAGACATATGCTGAAAGAAGTGGTAGGGTCAGCAAGGCAAATAAGTTAATCAGAATAATCAGAAAAAGAAGGCATAAAGTCAGGAGTGGAGATCACAAATGCCACATTAAAGCAGTTGGAAACAATAGAACTTGATAAAGTACATGCAAGCAAATACTTAGGGTAAAACATAATCCAAAACTCAAAGGGGGGGGGGGAATTGTAAAAAACTGTACAATTAGTCAATCAGGTAAAGGCTCTCGCTTAAAGACAGACACAGGCATTCCTATAAAAAACTAAGGGAAAGAGCAGAAAAAGCCTCTTGTCTGTATAAGGAAAGTTTCAGATGCAAAAGGGGATTTCATTGCAATGGGAAGATGGTTTAGCAGTATCAGAGTGTATTAAGTGGTTGTTTTCCTATTAGGTGCAATAGTGGCTTGATGTTCCTGTGAGTATGAACAGACATGGAAAACCTGCTGGCAGTAGTCCCCCCGAATAAGAAAGAAGTCCATATGGGTCACGTGGGGAAAAGCAAGGACAGATGTTTGGGTGCAGAATTCAGATCACACGAGGAAAATGAAGAGTAGGACTCCTTGATAACAGAACCAAGTGCAAGACTGTTATCATGCAGGCCAGATGTACAACAGCTATACATGGACATGTAAAGAGACATTAGATTCTTTAAGACCTGCCATTAAAGATTTCCAGAAGGAAAGGACTTTAGAGAAGCTGATTTTCAACCAGGGCATTGCCAAACACTATATGGGGTGATTAATCTTCTTAGATAGAGTCACAAGAACTTTATATCCTTAAAAAAAAATAAAAGCTTGAATAACTTAAAACATGAAATTTTGGTAAATAGTTAGATCATAGGAAAGAAAAAAAAAGCTTCAACAAACTTATTACACATGTTTCTAAACAGATAAAGTAAGAAACAAGATGGTGGAGCTGGAATACCTAGCTTGATACAGCAGTCACATAGCATAAAAACCATCAGTGTATAAGTCTAACTATACATTATAAGCCTTTATCACTTGCATTATAAAGTCTTAGTACAGAGTACGAGTTAACAGAAGATTTGTACCTGCAAGAAGACAGAACCCCTATGAATGGACATTTAGATCTAACCAAGAGGAGTTCCATATTGGGGCTATACTGTCAGGATTGGTCAGGATAGCAGTAGTAACCAACATACTAAAAGAGGTTTATGAGCTAGTAAAGACAGGAGACAGCTACAAATGGCCTCTATATTGTCTTTCTAAAGATATCCTTAGCACAAATGTAGTGTTAGTGTTGATCGACAATGTGTTTTTACATGTTTTTAATGTTCATTAGTTCAGGCACTCTAGGAGCTCTAAACAAGAACAGTAATGCTTACTTACTTGAGCAGCCCACAGCCCCAACCTCAAAATACAGCAGAGCTCTTTTGACCTTCATAGGATCTGAGCTGGCATCCAGGTTGAAATAGAAAAAACAAAGCCATATGCTACACTTGTGCTTAGCTTGAGATTGCTTAACTAACGTTCCAAGACTGGGGGAGTTTTCTAACTCCATCGCCTGAAAAAAAATCATACTGGCTTTAAAAAATTTACTTGTGCTACTCTTAAAATTAGGAATTCAAACTTTTTATAAAGCAAGTATTGCAGCTTACACAAAACACATTCTTATGAGTTTCTACCTATATCTTATGTAGAAATAAAAAGACCACAAAACTAAATCCTGCACCAGAACTTATTTGAACAGCAAAATCTCAGCAGCAAAAAAGCAGCATAGTGGTGTTATATCCAACAGAAATATGACAAAGAAGGAGGTGCAATTACTCATTAAATTGGAAGTGTGTAAACCCTAATATGAACCTATTAGTATTATAAGCCAAATATCTTAACATCTAGCAGTTTATATTGCAAGTAAAATGTCAGTTATAATTTCAGCATTATAGTGCTCAATATTGACTTTAAGCCTAAAGAATGGAAAATCCAGCAATTCCCAACATCATATTGTACAGTTTAATCATCCTTACTCTTAATGATTCTCACTTCACTTTCAGATGGAATTTGTCTAGTTTTGTCTTCCAGCTCTTGATTCTTGTTATGCAGCTCCCAGACAGATTAAAGAGCTCTGTGGTTACCCAATAACTTCTTCCCATGAAAACACTTATCCACATTGATTGCATTTCATGTAAATCATCTTTCAGATAAAACAAACCATACTGCGCTCTCTCTGTTTTTCATTCTAACATTATCCCTAGCCCTCATACTGTTTCTGTTGGTTTCTTCTGTGCTCTCAAGTTTTCAGCTTGCTTTTTAAATATTAAATCATCTCATTACAGCTGTCTACCAGCTGTACATCTAGCCTCATCAAGTCTACAAGGTCCCTATATAGTCCATAGAGGACTGAAGGCAACTCCAGAAAGAAATTCATCCTTATCTCTTAGACACCTCTCTGAGGATCAGATAATGATGATTTGAATGCAACTTTCTCTCCACACACTACAGCAGGAATCTAGGCCAACTATCTGAACTGTACACCCTGCTTTCTGAAGGCTGAATTTCAGTTAAATCAATTCAAGCAGATATTCAAACTCTGATATCAGTTGTTTTCATTATGCCATCCCTCTCTGCTTCATCATAACAGGAAAGTTCATTTTGATTTCCTTTATAGTCTATGACCTCTATATCCCTTTCAGCAACACAGTTCCACATTGCAATTTCTCCTTTTGCAATCTATTTTTGGACCTAACATCTCCTGGAAAAATAAAGATCACTCTGCAAGATGTATTACTAGTTCCACTGTCATTACCATGATTCAAATATTCTCGCATCTCCGATGCATCTATTGAAATTTCATGTTTGGGATGTTTAATGAAATAATACTACACTTTAAAGATAAATGGCAACTTCAATGCAAGCTGAAAACTTCTTTTAGAGATATAATAACTCAGCACATTCCTTCATAACCAATTCTTAAAGACTCATGTAGTTGTATTGATTTTACCCTTCAAAACAACTGTAAATTTTGGAAGCCCCAGCTTCAATTGGTAATAACACCTTTTAGTGATACAACATCAGTTTATCTCAAAAGGGAATTCTAGAAAATATCTCACTTCTGAAATGTATGAGATTATAGAAAGAGAAATAACAGTTATTGTAGAAACACTTATTCCTAAATCTTTGAATTTTCAAGATTCCAGCATAAATAGGAAGTAAGATGTTATGAAAAACCCTGCTGTGATACAAATTAAGGGAAATCTTACTCTAAGAGCTTGGAAATGTTCCGAAAGCACTAACTATGAAATACAACAGTTAACCCAGGTCTTTGAATTAGTGACCTGAGCCACCTTCAATACCTTGCAATCATTCCAAAGCTGCAAATGAGCTTTGCTTAAATTGCTTTTATGTATTACATAGGAGACCATAAAGAATTGCTCTGAAATCAGGGAAAATTATCCAAACAAATAAGGTTTTTAAGTATTACATAATACATGAAATAAACCCTTCATATTTACTATGGACTACATAAGAAAACTGAGGGATAAGACAAATGAGTGAGTTAAATAAAGAGAAATATCACGTTGTAAAAAGTGAATTAACAATCTACACTAAAGCCTTCAAGGCAAAAGAAAGTCTAGGGAAATTATGAGTTGCATTATCAGGCAACAGCCATTTCTCACTGCTGAGCTGGGCCAGTCCTTACACAGGGCATTTCTTTGAGATCAGACAGGCCCATTAAGAGGAGGGGGATAATGTTCCTCTCCTGAAGCAGCTACTGAGACAGGTTTCAGGGAGGTGGCAGGGGAAAAATCCCAGCTTTTGCAAAATGGGAGCAAAGAGGAGCTGGTAGCAGGCAGGCAGGCTGCTCTATGGACAGAGCCTGAGTAGGGGTTTTGCAACCCAAAGTTGCTGAGATGTTTGAAGCCAAGTAGAGAAATAGTCACCTGCAAAGACAGAGTGGGCAGAGGAAGAGCTGTATGTGAGTTCTGCTTCTTCCTGTTCCACTTTCTCTAGCCAATTTGCATTTTATGTACATATAGCTATGTTTGTAGCTTTTCAATCAGATCACATGGGAGTGAGGGAAGCTGAGTTTTAAACCAGCTGGTCCTTGGGGAGATGTTCACTCTAGTAGATTATATAAATCTCTGCACTTCCATGTCCTGGGTACTTTGTGGCCTAGCCACACTGCAGAAGCATTTGTGCAACCCCTGATGTACTCTAACCTCTGAAACAAGCCTTAGAAATCAGCCTAAGACTGCCAGCTAGCTGCTCTGAGTACAGGGATAGAAGACAGCGAGCATATCTTCCTAGTTCCTTCTTGCACAGTAAGATAAGTTGCGTGCTTGCCAGGATGCAACCCCTTCCCAACCCATATTAATAACTCAAATAACTCTTGGCTTTGATGAAGGAAGGCAGCACTGGTCAGTAATGTGGTGCAGCTGATCCCCCTTAACACAACAGCACCAGCAAAAGTAAGGAACAGCACATAGGTAGGAATGAGAAGCAAAGGGCAGAAGGGACTTGAGTAACCATCTTCACTGGTGAAGAAAAAGATTGGACAACCATGGCATGAAGTAGAACAGTCTCAAGCCCTTTGACAGTCCTGGGCTGAAGTTGAGGAGCTAGAGAGAGTCCTTTCTTCTCAAGTTACAGTCACCGATAATCACAAAACTAATGTACCTAAACAAGAACACTGATGTTGAACAGCTGCCGACTGAGGCAAGACGGCTCCTGAGCACACGCTCCACACTCAGCGAGAGGGTGAACAAATAAGCACTTTATTAAAGAAAGAGCTGACCTATAAGGGGGCAGTTAGGGGAGGGTACTCGAGACTGGGTGGAAACTTAAAGGGGATTGGGTGAGGATGAGTCTGCAACCATTAAACCTCCAATAAGAACAGAGGCTTGGAAAGAGGAGGGAAGTCTGAGGGGAAGGATTTGAAACCTGTATGCAATTGGGTGAGGGCAGGGGCAGAGAGTGGATAACTGACAACCAGATAGCCAATTGGGGAAACACTCGTCAAATGACAGGAGAACTAACCAATGGGAACCCAGGAATTGGGGCAGAATGGGTGGAAAGTGCAGGTGCATTGCCTGTGGATATGCTGGCAGAGCTGCGTGGACATGATCCCCTTGGGAGGGGTCGTCCTGGCCTGGGAGATGGCCCCAGTGCCTCACCAGCACAGCGACCCACCAGGGACAAGCCACAGAGGGAACACACAGGAGGGAAATGAACGTGGGGGACAGAAACCGTGGGGGATGGGTACACAACCTTTCTGAACTCAAAACCAGAGAAGACACATGAAATTCCAACAACAAGTCTCTCATGTATGTGGCTAGTAGAATTTGGGGTGCCTTTCAGTGCTATCTCTTTCTGAGATCCATTTCTATTTTTATTGGCTCTGGTTCTTGATCCTCATAAATCCACGGCTGTTAATATTCTTTCCATTCTTCATATGTTATTCATTTTCCCACAGCTGTTCATGTAGCAAAATGCAGAAACAAAACAGGTAAGACACACAGATAATGTGTTCTTCCTTGTGAGGAAGTAAAAATCAGCAACATGCAAAACTGAAAGAGCTGCAAGTTTTAAAAGATGCATTATTTAATCTGGAACTATAAATGCAAATGTCTTCATCCTAAGCAAGTTATTGAGCCCTGCAAGAACTGTCACACTAGTGAATACCCACAGTATTTTTGATAAGTCAGCATTCCATTAACCTCTCATGGTCAACCTCCAGCATTAGGCAAAAAACATTTGTTTTCATATGTTTTTCCAGAAAAATAACAGTCTAAAAGTATTCCTCAACATTTATTCTACAAGATACTCAAATTCAGTAAATGCTACAATTTTTTTAATGACAAGTTTTAAATTAATCAATATTTTAAATTATTTCAAATAATTTGAATGAATATAATGCTTGCAAGATAGAAAAATACCTTTTTAGTGCAGATTAATTATATTATAAGTAACTTCTGCAGTTTCTGTAATGGAAAGTATCAATTTCAAGTCAATAAAATGGAAGTTTGTCTAATATTCAAATACAAAAAACCCCAAAAAGTTGGAAAATTAGGTAGCTATTTCTCTCTGGATGAAAAATCATGGGAGTGGTAGTCTTCTTAGGGAAAGAAGCATAACACTGCAGTAACTCTGAGTGATCTAGGAAATGTGTAAATGGGCTCCCAAAGATATCAGCACAAGGCAGACTGGGGAGTCGGAGAATGTGGACTCTCACTGGGGAGCACTAAAGATGGATGAGATGAATGTTCTAAAGAGGCAGAGAGTATGGGTTTGCTGTTTTAATATTAAAACAAGGTAAGCTGAAATGTGTTTACTATGCTGTGGCCGTGCAACACCTGGCAAGGTGCTTTTCTTGTACAGAGTGCCTGGAACCACCTGGCTCAGTAAAATGAAAACAAGTTAAGTCTTGTATATGGCAAAAATTATGTTAATAACCTTCAGAAAACATTTGTTTCTTCCCCTCTTTCATCCCCAAAGCCTTACTGGAAAAAGAATTAAGAATTACAGTTTTAAAACTGCTTCAAGTGTATTATCCACTACATTAAATTTTATCAAATTATTAAAACAAAATCTTCATAAAGGTGCTGTATTTCTACTAAGGTTGTAAAGAGAGACTAAGTGAAATCCTCCAAATCCCTTGCAATGCAAAAGTAATTGTGAAAGGAATCATCAACAAAGCTGTACTTAGGAGGTGTGCCTATGCTTATTTTAGCAGCAATCTTCCTCTTTCCCATAATCATCTTTCTTAAACTAAGATAATGGTGTTCCAGCAGCACAGGGTAAAGGTTTAATAACATTTCTTTTGTCTTTTTTTAAGTTGCAATCTTTGTTTTCTGCTTTGCATTTCATTGCAGGTTATTATGGCATGGGAGTGAAACTTGTCAGTTGTCAACCTCACAGCGTCAGCAACCTGGAAATGCTCATGCTGCTAACTAGCAATTACTCACACATCAGTGTTAGATCTGAGCAAGCATGGGTGTCTTTATGAAGCCCAGGGAAAGAAATACTTTTTCAAATGCAGGCATTCAGCCTGGGAGATTTTCATTCACTTTACTATAGCTCCAATCAAGGAACTTGGGAATGTGCTAATTTACATGGGACCCTGCTGGCATTGCCAGGATGCCAGATGGTACTTGGCAAATCACAAAATCAAAATGTGATTTTTTAAAGAAATGTAACACGTTGTTCTGGTGCACATACATGACGTTTGTATGCAAAGGTATCAGAGATTTCTGCCACTAATGATTACTTTTCAAGTCACTCAACTGTAACTCAGACTGTCACTCTTTTTTTTTTCAAGGTGGGGATTTTATTTCTTGGAAGTAAGATGGGGTTGTTTTCCAAGTGTACTGACAAGAAGCCATACTACCCTATCTTCTGTTGGCAGGAAACTTGCCGGAGATTTGCTGTCATGTAGAGCATTTTTACATTTTTTCTCACAAAGCAGCGCTACATTCTGTAACAAATATTGTTCTCAATTCTTTTTTTTTTCAGTTGAACAATAGTAACATTGACTAGTAAGAGCACCACTATTGTTAATTTGATTGAAAACACTGGAGTTACCAAAACATAAATCCACCTTTACATAGATTCAGCTTATTATCATAAGTTACTGTGGAAGCAGGCAAAATTACTAGCAGTTAAATAAACATTTTTATTTTTACATGAGCATACATTATTTTGTTTCCTGTGACTTTAAAAGAAGAATAATACCTGTTATTTAGCTAAGCCATATTATTTCTCCTTTAGGATTTGAGAAATGCTCAAAAATCTTATTCCTTTTAGTTATTCTTCACTACAATGTTTTACAGATTATAGTTACTATCTCCCAGGGGAATTATTTAATAAAATACTAAAAAAATAGGTTTAATATAATTTTTAAGGATTTTTCTCTACTTATTCCTTTGATAACTGATTACACAATCAAATGTTAAAATTTGTCATTCATAATCAAATTTTAATTATTATCCCTGGAAGTCTTCAAGGCCAGGTTGGATGGAGCACTGAGCAGCATAGTCTAGTAAAAGGTGTTCCTTCCCATGGCAGAGGGGTTGGAACTAGCTAATTGCTAAGGTTTCTTCCAACTCAAACCATTCTATGACTCTAGGATTATGAAGATTATCTGTCTTCAAGTATTCAAACATCTACTTTGACTTAAGAAATTAAACCAGGTACTTAGACTGGTTATTTTAATGTGTGTTTTGTCACAACTACTTGAGGACCATGCAACAGAAAAGAAACCTTGAGATATTTCTTGGCCCAGCTTCACATCCTAACAGTCATATCCTCTCTCTTCTGGAGAAAAAAAATGATGGGTAAAGAACAGATGTCTTTACTTTCCTGACTGTTCATAAGCAAAGGCTAGACTTGAAAGTGTTGCGGAATATCCACAGTGGTCTCTAGACAAGGTCCAAGTCTGAGGACATCCATTGTTCAGTCAGGATAGAAGGTTGTTCAGAAACTCATTCCACAATGCTGCACATGCACTGCTGCTACAAGCTTCACTAGGCAGTGCCAGCGTTTCTTAATGACAATCACATAAGTCTTGGAAAGTCATCTGCGCATTCTTGGCTAAGAATCCCCTCCTCAACATTCACAATTTAGGAACATATGGGCTCCCCTGTCAGCTTACACTCATGTCCATCTGTTCAGATGGCATAAAGTCTGCCCACAAGTCAGTCAGATGGTTTCTCTAGGGTACACGTGGCATGCAATAATGGATTTAGATAAGCAGCCTGCACAATACTGAAAGTGCCTTTTCTGCTGCAGGATGCTTCTCATCTGTACCAGCAGTCAAGCATTAGCACCACATGCCGCCTTAAACTTGAACAAAGATGTTTGAATGCATTTGACAGAGAAGGAAGCTGTCAGCTGACCACTCTCATTGATTGTAGGAAATAGGGCTGACCAAGTAATAGAAATACAAAAAGAAAGACTCTCAAGATGCACAGTCTTGGCTAATCATGCAACATTTAATGTACGAAATGACCAAGAATAATATACAGAATATACAAAACTAAAATTGAGTAATTCAGTGAAGATTAAGGCATAGACTGTAGTACCTAAAATACACCTAGAAACACCATTTCACTTTAGCTTTCATCTTTCTCTGTTGCTGGGAAAACATAGGGACCAGGTGAGAGAAAAAAGTCAACTCCTAGGCAATGGTATGTCCTTCATGGTGCAGAAGAATTTAGAATGTAGGAACTTACATTTCCCTGTAAAAAGTAGGGAGTTGGTCTTAGATTTTGCAGTAGTTGCTCCCTAGGAAAAACCCTCAAACACATTAGGAATTGACAGGGTTATACACTAAGTCTAACTTGAATGGCCTAGGGCATCTAGGAAGAAGCTTTACACCTGCCAGGATATTGAACACAAAGTCAGTTTTCAACATCTGTGTGGCAACATCCCATTGAAGCAAAGCCCTATTGCCTTCAGTGAAAAGACTTGGCAAGTGGGTAATTAAAACAGGTGAAGACAGGTGAAGGTCTTTTTATGTACATAGCAATGCAGCATCCTGGCAGATTGTAGCAGAATGCTTTTATAGAACAGCCTACCTTATACATACATCAGCACTGCATGTCTAGGGTGGAAACTATATGCTTATATCTAAACAGAGATTGATGCTAGCAGGAATAGGACAAACTCCTCAACATTTATTGTAGTGATTGCTCTTGCACTTACATCAAACAGTACAGTTGCTACTTTTCCAAATTGCCTTAAATTTTTTCTCCAAATACACACAAATTCATGACAGAAGTTTGGTAATCCCACAAGCAAGCATGTTCTAGCAAGTGTAGGCATGCAGGAGGAAGTTTGAGCTGCAGATGAAAAACTCATCTCAAATTATTCCTGTTCTAAGTATTGTTTATACAAACAACTTTAGGGAATAACTTCTAATAATTAATATACTCACAAAAAATAATAAAAATAAAAAAAAATTTCACAGTTCAGACACCAAAAATGGATTAAATTTGTAGTTAATATTGTTTGAACTGCCTAATCAGAAATCCTCTAACATGATTCTTTCAGTTCTATTTCAGTAGAGATTAAATTAGGAGACAGCTGAAACACTTAATGAAAGCAAATCCACAAATAAGAACAAATCCAAAGAAAATAGGTCTTTAGTAAGCAGTGGTGATTTATCCAAGTCTACTACAATTAGTACTACTCAAATTACATAAAGCATTTCACTCAAATATTTGTTTCAATTCTTTAGGTAATTCACATTACCACCTGTGTTTCCTTTCTATAAACTCCTGAATAGCAAAGCTTTATTTACAAGCTCAGTGGAATATGAATTGCAAAGTGTGTTCTACAATAACAAATAAAAACTAGTTTTAAAATCTGCTCATTAAGTAGTACAAATAAAGAATAACTTCAAGGAATTTTTTTAAATATTGCAGAAATAAAAACCTGTGCATAACATGGTATTAATTTCTCAATAGTTTTCTGAGCTAATTTTCCAGTGTTTCACTGCTTTTCTTAGCAAATAAGGAAATAAGAGACTGTGCTAGAGCACTTGTGATCAGAACTAGAAGTTAGCATGGTCTTTCCTCACTAGCAAACTTGAAATAATTCCAACTGATTTGTGTTGTTTTACTTCTCACATTTAGAAAGTTGGATCAGATTGAAGTGTAAGAAGAGTGCTTCACTGAATAAGTATTCATTTTACTTTGCAGCTCTTTTTTAGCTTTTTAAGTATTCCTCTTCAAGAGCAGGAGAAATTGTAGCACTCTAAAATGCTTGAAAGACAAAGCACAGTAAATTTGGCCTTGGATCTTAGGCAGCTGTAGAACAATGACAAATGAATTTGATGATATCATTTATAACCTGGAAACAGAAGAAGGAAAAAAACGCAAAGCCCCCTTACTTTTTATGTATAGATCCAACATCAAATGTAGTGATTCTCAAGCCTCTGCATCTTACCTTCTAGTCTATCATTACGAGACCTGAATAGAGTGTCATACAATTGACTATGATTCAGTACCATAGTCCACAACAGCATCCATAATTTACATCAAGAATACAGAAGCACACCTAAGCAAAACTGACCTCAATAAAGTCAAATTTCTTCAAACAACAGACAAAATCACAATGACAGATTGCCTACTGAATGTCCAATATTACTAAATTTTTGATGCACTTTTACACATTACTTTGTAAGGGAAAAATTATAAAAGAAAGTAGTTCACATGCTAAAGAGATTCCATTAGGTGAATTAGTCTTTTGGATGTTCAAGAATGAATGATACAGCTATAACAGGGACTGATTCTGGAATAATTTTTTCCTCACTGTTGTTTACATTAATTATTGTGTGCAAGTCTTAGTCTTTCCTCTTGCAAACAAGTAAATTCAGTAACAAAAGAGGACTACCTAGAGTTTGTCCTTCCATTGAAAACTGAGGTTTTTAACCAATTCCTAAAATTTTCAAGACCATTCAACAGAGTATACTTTTGACTTTTGATATCCCAATGTCAGAGGTCCAGCAACACAGCACTTGTTAAGCAAAGTGAGCATAAAGGTCCACACACATATAAAGAGTTAAACACATGGGCAATGAACAAAGAATGGCAGAGTTGTGAAATTACAATGCTGGAAACCCACAAAAATATTTTAGTCACTGCTCTGGATCGAAAATTCAGATCATTTAAAGATGTCAGCTCTTCCAGATGCAATCTCCAAGAAAAAAAAATGGACAACAAAGACATAATAATCTTTTTTACTGAAGTCCAATTCAGTGGCACTTACCCAATTTCAAAAGCATAAAGGTCCTATTCCCTCCACCATCTATACTATGGAAAAGCAATGCAAGAAACAACGCTATTTTTAGATAGCACTTGCATTGTGATACATCTAGCAGTTCTATCTATATATGTGCTACCCAGACAATGCAAAGTTGAATATTAGGATGCAGTACAGGCACTGAAAACTTTGGTGTGCAGGTATGTTTCCTGAGGAAAACTCTGAGTATGTTATTAATTAGTTCTTGATAAAAAAAGATGAAGTCAATCAGTCAGGTCAGTTGGAAGTGGGCAGCCAAGACCCATAGATGTGCACTAATGATCAGTTCTACATTCATGGGAACAGCAGCTAGAACAAATGAACTTTTAAACAGCAATATAATAAGTTTCTTTCTAATTAGTATGTATAAACCATTTATAATGACTGCAATTCTGTATACCAACACTTCACTCTTTCACTATGAAACAATAATCCTTCCAGAAGACTGACTTTTCTTTGAAACATGAAGAAAAGGAGTCAAAACTTCAAACAACGCTACTGACTGCATAATACCAACCCACAGGAAGTTCATGATTTCTGAGGAATTCAGCATGCCACCAAAAACTAAAGAGTTTTTCTCCAGCGCTGTTTGGATAATGGAGTCTGTCCTGTCACTAAATAGAAAATTGGAGTTAGGTGATAGGGCTAGGAACATCAACCCACTCAGAGTCTGTGCAACAGACATTGAAACGATGAAACTCTTTAATGGAGGGGCACTCTGGAACCACCACATTATGAGTCCCAATAGAAAAAAAGAAGTCTTTCTTTTTCCATACAATTAGGGCTGCTGCAGACTGGAATTGATTATGCAGACCTGATCAGCAATGTTACTCAGCCCAGAAACTGTACACTCCACAGAAGAGCATCTTGTAAGTAAAGTCCTGTGTCAAGGCTTGTAATTAGTCTTCTGTTAGGGACTGATTTGATTATAAGAATTAACTTACTACTGACTTTGAAAAAATGAAACCATGTGGGAAATCCCCTGCACTGCCACAGTAACTCTCATTCTTAACACATTCAATATATGACACTAATGTATTTAAAACTGGATTACTTATCCTTGAGTATGTTAGCAGAAAAGAGATATTCTGCAAAAGCTGAGATAACAGACCAGAGAAAGCCTTTCTATGACAAAAAAAGTTAAAAAGCATTTGTCCTTGAATGCAAAGGGGGACGGTGATGCTCTAAGTTGAATGGAGATGTGTGCAAATGCCCACGTCAATAAAAAAGGTTTGTACACTATTAAACACAGTCCTTGGAGGTAAGCTAATTAGCAAACTAGAGTTTTAAAACTCTCAAGTGAAATCTTTGAACTGAAAAAAAGTTATCTACTAATGAAGTCCCCTGTGGGTTAACAGTCTAGATTTGGCAGCACACATACTGCTATAGCTGAATTTCAACTAGGCTGATACACAGACAGCAAAAAGTGAAGTTGTATTTGAGGACAGAAAAAATGACAGGTACATATATAAAATAGCCAGTGACCAATATATCTCTTCCCAATTATTAGAGTTTAAGCTGTAAGGTGAAGAAGAACAATCTAAACATTCTATCTCTGAGAGGAAGTGGCAAGTGAGATATACATTTATGGACGATTGGTTTCAACCAGTATCTGAGAAGTCTCTCACCCACATAAAATGTAACAGAATTTATTATTATGAAAGTGATATAAGGATACATTTTCAGTTTATTGCACAGAAATAGTGACCTCTCATTTTTGGGCTTTATGGATTCTGTAAAAAGACTTTTCTGTGCTGTTTAGCATAAAGTATTCAAGTTTACAACTACACTTGAATTAGAATCTTGAATCTAATAAAAAATGTAAACAGAGTAAATAATGTAGAGCTCCATATAGATTTAATAATTGCACTAATCTTGACAACAAGAGAAGGATTGTAACTGAAGCAATGTTACTTATTTCTTATTAGGAAAACATGATTTATCAAACTGCAACCAAGAAGCTGACTATATGAGCCTCATTATTTAATAAACAAGATATTTTCGGATGGTGTTATGATTCCTGCTCTCTCTTTGACTACAAAGTCTGGAAATTACACTAAAGTGGCTTTAGGGAACAATCAAAACAAATCAAGCTCTGAAGTTATCAGCTTCCTAAAACCTGTCAAAAGTTAGAAACACAGAAAACAGAGATCTGGACTGAAAACAGTCCAGTAATTTTTCTCCAGTAATCACATCAGGACTGTAATAGGGTGGGTTCTACAGTTGCTGGAAAAATGAGGCTGAGCACCGTAGAGAGTTCAGAAAAAAACAATATCTTTATTAACAAGAATGACTGAATAGCAAGAACCCAAAGAGAAGGGACAGGGAGAGAGAAAGAGGAAGACTAAAGCACCAAACCCAAACTAGTAAGCACCGCAGTCACCAAAGAGTTGCTCACGTAAGGTTGTTTTACCAACTCAGGACACTCCTCTGAAGGCAGGGGCTACATCCTCTAAGCACTGGCAGACAGCAGGCATCCCTGCTGTCTTTTTAGGGAAAGAACTACCAACGCCAAGAGTACGAGCCTTCTCACCCTTCCCATCGAGGCTCCTGGAGACGCCTGCCCGGGGGGGAATGAGGCCTTCACATCTTTGACCTGTGGCTTTGTAGGAGAAGAGGAAAGAAAGCACTGGCTGCCTTAGGGAGAGCACTGCAGAGTTGTAACAGAAAAGTTAACAGAGCAAGTAAAACCTGGCTTTCGCATTCTGTGAGGAATTTTATTAATTTCATTATTCTTTTATTTCATTATTTGTACAGGATCTGCTGCTCCAGCTGGAGCCCTGTAAATCTGTGGAACCTGATGATTTCATCTATGAATACTCAAAGACCTGTCTGATGTCACTGTGAGGCCTCTCTCAATGATTTTTGAATGATATTGGGAATCATGAGATGTCCCAGTTGACTGGAAGGTGGCAAACATTGTCCCAGTTTTCAACAAGGACAAGAAGGATGACCCTGGAAGCTAAAGGTCTGAGAGTTTTACTTCAGTACATGGTAAAATTTTGGAGAAGATTATTCTGGGAGTTATTGAAAAACACCTGTGTAATGTTCAGATCTGCTTAATCTGTTGCAGACAGAACTACTGATTCGAATATTCCCTTGAACAAAATTAAAACTCACACAAGTTATCTGTTAATACCAAAAACTGAATTTATTAGTTGCTAAAGAGATGCAAAGGAAAAGAGGAAAAATAAGAAAAGGTTAGAAAGTGCAAAGATTAATTTTTAGAAGCAGAGAAAAATTACCATCAAAGATACCTTTTCTGCCATTTTGGTGTGAGTGTGTGTGTGGGGAAAAGCAGTTTCTGCCTTTTTTCTTTGTGTCTTTACCTGCCACTTTCCGATATTATCTCTTTGCAGCAGGGAGGCAAGTTCTTCTGGAATGCAGGTTTCACTTCCCACTGTATCTCAGGCCGGGCTGGCTTTTGGTTTAGCTGCAAAAGCTGCCATTCTTTAGTCCTTAAAAAATACAGTGAAAAGGATATAACTCATACATGTGGTAGCAGCAGTGGGTCTCAATCTTTCTCCAGGCTGGCAGAGCTTCTCCCAAGGCAGGCAAGCTGGTGGTAGCAGAGGAAAGTTGAGAGGAGAGCAAAAAGAGATTTCTGAGTAAGGCTACCAGTCCTCTCTTTCTCTTTTTTTCCCCCATAATTTTCCAAAATCCATCTTCAGGTTTTATAGTGTTCAGAGGTGGTTGTACATGATTTTGTGGCACGTAGCCAGTCCAGATGTTTGCGAAGATATGACAATGGCAGTGTTCTTTAGAAGGAAAACTTCCTTGGGATGTTTTTTGGGAGAAAGCTGACAGAGGATTTTTCATAGGATGTTTTGACAGGCGGAAAAACAATGGAGAAACATATTTTTGGCATTTCTATGTTATCTGTATATTACAACCTGAAGGACAACACAGTCATCAATCATAACCAGCATGACTTCATGAGGGAAAAGTTCTCCTTATCAAATTTAATTTCCCTAATTTCACCAGAAAGTTGCTTAGGAAGTTAGGGCAGGGTTAGGGTTAGGGTTAGGGTTAGGGTTAGGGTTAGGGTTAGGGTTAGGGTTAGGGTTAGGGTTAGAGAAGCTCTATGAGGTGTGATGGAGGTCACTTGGCTTGTTCAGCGTGGAGAAGATGAGACTGAGGAGATATCTCATTGTGGTATAAAGCTTTCTCATGTGGGACAACTTGGGGGCACGTACCAATCTTTCCTCTCATGTGACCAGTTATAGCAACCAAGATAATGTTATGAAGCTGTCTCAGGAGAGGTTTAGGCTGGTGTCTTAGTTACGGTGGCGAGACCCAGCTGTATCACTCACTGTGTGCGTGCAACCAAAACCATTCTATAACCTCTGTGTAATTTCTGATGAACTGTTAATAATGGACCATTTGCAATATCTTCCCAGGGCACACCTGTCAACTCAGGCCACAAGCTTAGTGTTAAAGAACCCTGCAAGGCCCGGGAATGTTGCTGTCTTCACAGTAATTACTCAGCGGTTATAACCCCTCCTGGGTGGCATTAGCACCTTCTCACCCAGCCTGAGTGGTCATGTCTGCTAATGGGCCGTCAAGGATTTCAAAAATATCCCATGACTCACAGAGTTAAATCAGCCACTGTAAAACTCCCTGCCCTGCAGGGAGGTACTGGACATTCCCACCTGAACCTGAGCATGTACAATCCTCAGATTTTGGGACTTGGGGTACTACTCATTGGATCCAGATGAAGACCAGAATCTGAACAGAATTGCGACTACCACTCTTGACCAGACTGTTACCATCATTCTCACAAATAAGGTTCTCTTTTCCTTTTACTTTACACTCAGGGGGACCAGCACAGGGGCTAACAAGCATCATACTGTTCATGTGCCAGAGTTCTGGGCTATACATCTTGGTTTTGTAAGTTAAACTAAATTTTTTTCTTTTTTTCTAATTTTTTTAATTTATTGTAATCTTTTATTTAAATTGTGTCTCTGACTTGTATTCTCTTTTTGAGCTGGGTTCATTCTACTGCCGATTTATCTTTAAACCACCACTGCTGGATATTAGGAAGAGGTTCTTCACCCAGGGGATCACTGGGCACTGGCACAGGCTCCCGAGAGTACAGTACCAAACCTGCCAGAGTTCAGGAAGTGTTTGGACAATGCTCTCAGATACATAGTGTGATTCTTGGGGTGGTCCTGTATAGGAACAGGCGTTGGACTTCGATGACCCTCAAGGATGATCCGCGAGGATCCTTTACAGCTCTTTACATATTCTATGATTCTATTTCTCATTTAAATCTAGCTTGAATTTTCTGGCTTGCCTTGGTTCTGGTAGAAACACACTTTTTCTTTTTGAACTTAGTTACACTTCACTTGCTGAAACATCTATTCTTTTATTTGCCAGCTGGGACTAGCTTCAAAGGTGCATTTCTGTTTATTCAATACACATATTCCAGCAATTTTAATGGTATTTAGTGAACATTTTAATCTAAGGGATGCAGAAAGCAGATTTTTGGTTGTGTTGAAATCAACTGGGAAGAGAAACTAGTGGCTGACGCTAACTTTCCCACAAAACAGAGGCAAACTATTAAAAAATGCATGTTGCCAGTATAAGGCAGAATTAGGGATGTCCCAGGGTCACTATAAATGTTCTCATCCATAGAGAAAAGTGCAGGTTAAAGATGAACCGTTTGGACCTCCAGTTGCTTGGTCAATTGTTCTTGTGATACCTTTGGAGAGCATAAGGTTTGTTCTTATCCATCTTTTCATGAGCCAATCATGCTGACACTTCTCAGAGAGCTCCAGGTTATTTATTAGTTGTTTACTAGACACTGTCTTAGAACAGACACTTTTTCTAGGTGGCTTCTGAATTATTTGCTGCCTATAGTGGTTGTAACTAATCTCATTGTTTTCCTTCTGGGACATTTGATGAAAAGCACCACTGTTTTGTAGCTGTAAAATGTAACTGCAAAAGTGTTAACCTGTATTCAGCAAATGTATAATTGCACTGGAGAGCTACCTAAGGATCAACTGTTTGTATTAATCCAATCAAGAAAAAAGAGGGGAAAACCGGGCTTTGTATATACAAAAAAAAGGCTGCAAAACTTATCTGCTGTGCCACAGAGAAAAATTTGTCCCCAAAGCAGATAAATTGAAAGGATCTCTTTATTTCTTATAGACTTGTTTTAAATTATTTCAGCATTGTTATTTCCCTTATAAAGCAGTGTAAAGAGACTGTCAGGTTGTGAATACCTGGAGGCAGGGAAAGAAGAGGTCAGCCAGTCAGACATCTTTTATGCTCCTCTTATACATTAAAAAAAAAAGTAAGAATCACTATATTGCTCAGAACAAAGTCAACTTTATCCAGCATCCTGTCTGACTGTGGACAGTAACAGATGCGTCAAAAGCAAGAGGGCGATAAACAATAATCTCAGCTTCCAAAAATCTATGGCTTAAGGTCTCCGGAAGAAACTGTTAACATCTTTGAGTTCAATAATTTGTGATGGATTTTTTATTAATATACCATGAATTTATTCATGATTTTTAACCGGTTTTAGTAAGGGTTTTCTTTGGTTTCTGTAAACTAATTGCCATTTGATTCTTTTACAGTGAAAAAATAAGAGCAAACACAATTCTGAGGAGCCATAGGTGCACCCTGGATTTATTCACCTCCATATTGATGACTTTTATGTAATGACCATTTCTTTCTCATGTGTTCCCTGCCATTCTGCTGCTGGGCATCAAGATGACAATCAGTTGACCTACCATGATGATACCAAGGTCTATTTTCTGAGTGAAAGCTAATTTTGAAACAGTACCAATTCATCTAAGTGATGTTATTTCTCTCTCAAGCTTACTAATAGTGATATGTCATTGCCTATGAACAGTACCCTGAACAAGGAAATATTACATATCACTGCAAGTCTTAGAAAAGGCCATAAAATGCATTGCTGACTGACTGGAAATATGACTCTACTGTATTCTCATGTGTTTAAACCATATTTTGGATAGTTCACATCCACGCAAAAGACCACATGTTTGAAAAGCAATGGTGCACTAACAAAGCCTGTAGAAAACCTGAGAAGCAGGGTGAGGGAATCATAGTTGTAAAAATTCCTGAACTAGGAAGGCAATGAAGTGAGACAGAGAAAGGGACACAAAAGCCTTTCTAGATAACTCATGCATTCAAAATATGAGGGTCAAATACACTGATGAATTACTGTAGAGAATGCAGACACAATATCTCCATAGTGATTAGCAAGTAAGCAATACATTTGTTCCTTCCTGGTTTCTGGCACCTTACACCTCTCCTGAACTAGATGTTTTCACAAAGTTCAACCTCTATTCTGAAAAACACAAGTGCTTATTTTCTTTAGACATTCTCTGAATAGGAGTGACAAAAGTAAACAACTAGACAATCTCCAGGCCTTATTTTATTTTGAACATTTGCACAGCACTCATGAGATTACATGTAGACTAAAAGGAATTCTGACCTATGATGCTGCATTTTTCATCTCCTGCCAAAGTCTTCTTCAAAATTACAGCTCATTTGAACCTTCTGACTACTTAATAAACAAAGATTTGTGTTATCACTGTTATCATCTAAATAAAATATATCTCTTTCAGAGCTTTATTGCATAACATAACACTTCAGCTGCAAGTTTGTACAAAATTAATTGTGCGGACTTCAACTAATTGCACCTCTCAAAGTATAGTTCTACTATAAACTGGCAGCAGCGTAGGTACACATAAATGAGGAGAGGAGAAGAGGAGGCTTAGAGGTGACCTCATCACTGTCTAGAACTACCTGAAGGGAAGTTCTAGCCAGGTGGGGATTGGTCTCTTCTCCCAGGCACTCAGCAATCGGACAAGGGGGCATGGGCTTAAGCTCTGCCAGAGCAAATTTAAGTTGGATATCAGAAAAAAAATTCTTTCCAGAGAGAGTAATCAGATATTGGAATGGGCTGTCCAGAGAGGTGGTGGATTCACCATCCCTGGAGATTTTTAAATACAGATTGAACGTGGCACTGAGTGCCATGATCTAGTAAATGGACTGGAGTTGGACCAAGAGTTGGACTTGATGATCTCGGAGGTCTTTTCCAACCCAATCGATTCTATGATTCTATGATTCTATGATACCATTTACTTCTCTGTAAAAATATTTCTACAGAAAAATCTTGTAAGTTTTAAGATCAGCTTTACAGAAATTATACTTCAACCTTCATCTTTACACCTTATAACAAAGTATTAATTCTGCTTTTAACACCTTGTCATACCTGAAAGAGTTTCTTGTACAACTGGAGGTAGTTTTAGTCAGTTGAGACTGCATTCCTATTGTTTCAGGAACAACATGACATCTACCACAATTTAAAACCAATCCCAATGACAATATTTCTAAATTTTATCACCATAAAATCCACAGGCACAATGTAAGCCTTGTACTCTGCAGGCATATCTACACACAGTCTGCCTGCACTGTAAAGGTAGAAGAATGATTTTCGTAGTATGTTGAACATGCTTATAAATTGCAGTGGGTGTGTCAAGGGAGACAGCATAACAAAGACAAATGATGCCCAGCAATATTTGTCACACATAATATAAATGTCTGCCTTTCTGTCAGAGTCTCTGTGGGGAGAAAGAGGGAAGGAGCCAGCAAGTCACCAACTGAAGAGTGAGATGGAAAGTGGGTACCTGTCAATTGCATGGGAAGACATAAAGAGGGTGATGGAAGTAGCAAGATCTTCCTTATCAGAGGTAAAGTTCAAACCACCTTGGGAGAAGGGGACTTGGAGAAAGATGTGAGCACCTAACTCACACTTTACCTGAACACCGCTGATTTTCACTTTTTTGTGGCTCACTTAGTCTCAGACTGCTTCCATCAATGTCACAGTGATAAATTCATAGCTATGAAAAGCTGCAGCATAACTGTCTTTTCTAATGCAGAGGAGCTGGGTGACAGCACAGTGTCAATGTAGTGCTTGCAGTCACACATTGGAATGACAGGACAGTCCTGTGCTGAACTGAAATCACTGTAATTGAGATGGTTCTTCACCATGAGGGATTCAGATCATGGCAGTTACATATCAGAGAGTACAAGAGGACACATCTACAAACAGTCAGAGCAATTCTCAGTAGTAAACATCTACAATTCCAGGTAGCCAAGCTGCCAGTGGAGCCTCCTCACATCACAACTGAGGTGTACATGTGCTTTCAGAAGGCTCTTGATAATGGGACAGAACCATTTAGCTTTGAAAAAGATGGCAGGATCCTGACACAGTCACAGCTTAGAGAGACACACCTTCCTTCACAGCAAGTGCAGCAAAGATCACTAAAATGGCATACTTAATCTGAATGCACATTAGCATAACAAAGAAAAAATAAAAAAGTAACAATGTGAGACAGAACAGAAATAAGAACAGTTTATATGCAATATTCTCCCTGCCCACCATTCTCCTGCAGGCAAGTTCTTGTTTTCATATAAGCTTAGGATTGTCTGAGTTGCAGTCAGTTCTGTCCACTCCACCTGATGCCTCCACAATCCTTTCTGCCCTCTCCAGAAGGTCTGTGTGTTCCCTCTGGCCCTCACTCTCCCAAGAGCAGACCCCAGCCCCAGGTACAGCTGCTACCAAAGTCCCCTCAGCCATCACCCAAGTGAGGTGCCCACGCAGCAGCAGCCACCCTTCCACTCCAGACACTCTCCTCAAAGGGGCAGCTGTGCACAGCAGCAAATCCCAAACACTGTCCATCACTGCCCAATAAGTGACAGAAAAACATACCAGAATGAGGAGACAAGTACAGAGGGGGAACCAAGATCATCTAAGAGATGCTGTGAATCAGGAGAAATATGATGGATGTGTATAAACAATGAGTGCAATAGAGAAAGGTTCAGTCTTCCATCTTCTTTCCTAAGATAAGAATTAAAGGGCAATGAATGGCAATTGTAAATGATTTATTCACAACAGATAGAGAGGGTTTCTCACATGTAGTTCAGCTGTGCGGTAGAACAATAAAGGCTGCCTGGACTCAGAGGGACAGAAAACAAATCTTGAATTAAAAAACCCCAGCTATTTAGCAGCACGGAACATAAGGCAGTATTTCTGACTCAGGAACTACAAAAAATACCAATCAGTGGTTTTTTTCTGCTATATTTACATCCATCTGATAAAATAAGGTCCCTATTGGGCTATGCCCTTCCTCTTTTCTTATTGGACTTAAACTATTCCCTTTCTCTTTTCCCCTTAGACTTCTTTATCAATGATGATTATTTTCTTTCTACACCTCTCTCTGATCATACCTTAATCAGTAAGAAATGTCTTGACGAATACGTTCAATTGTTAAATTTCCATATTCTTCCAATCACTTCAGGACTTCATTTCCAGATTGGTCCATTTACAATTACTTTACAGACCAAAAAGGCCATAATTATTTCTCAGAGGAAGATATGTAGCAGCTCACATCACTTGTTTCTGAGTGAGGAATTTGTAGGTAAAGATTCAGAACCTGAAATACTGAAGTACTTGAATAAATTCTTCTGGAATTTTACAAGCACAATTCATTTTATTCCAAGGTCACATATGCCAATTCATGAGAGGGAGTTTTGTTTGGGTTTTTTTTTAGTGGTCTAGTTTCTAATTTCTTGATATTTAACTTGGAAATGTCTTCTTACAAGGTTTCTGCAAAGGCCATCTATTGGTTTTACACTGGGGAGGTAATTTTTTTCCTTAAGTATGAACTTTGACTCTTTGTGATGTCAGATACACTGGCGCTGAGTGCCATGACCTATTAAATGGACTAGGGTTGGACCAAGGATTGGACTTGATGATCTCGGAGGTCTTTTCCAACCCAATCAATTCTATGATTCTGTACTAGACTACCTTTGATTTCTTTGTTCTTTAAACATTTTCCTGCCCATCACGTTTATAGCTTTCCTGTTTATTTAGTTTATTCCTCTTCTTTGATTTCACTTCTGGAGTTTTCTGCAACCTATTAATAGTATTTATAAAGGATTAATGCTGGAAAATATGCATGACTACTGGGTTACACGAACAGAAAACCAAGCAGTGCACACAATTAAATTCCTCACCTAACTGTTATTATGAAGGAACCAGACAAAGTTTTCGAGTTCTGCTCACCACTTCATCACCTTGGCAATTGCCATGCTACCTCATTAAAAAGGGGACAAATCAAAAACATTAGAGGTAATGGCAGTACTTTGTCAAAACAGGCAAGTTTTGATGCTGTTGCATTTCCCAGGGATGTCAGCAGTGTAATAATACAGCATCCTGCATCACCAGCACTATCTCAGAAGCAACAGCCTGTAGCACCTTCCCTCACTCCATATAAAATAGCAGACTAAAGGCCCTTTGGATATTTCAATATAGGAAACAGTAAATATAACTAATTAAAGCAAATCTCTTGTTCAAATTACCCAGTCTTTTAGGCACAACAAGGCCTTAAACTGTCCTTCTATATAAGTCATGAGTTCTGCAACTCTTAATTTTAAAATTATGTATGATGTTCCTGTCAAAACATGTCCCTCTACAACTCAAATTATTGTTGCAAGCAGAAAAAACATGATGGTTAACTCATAGAAAGAAAGTAAATGGAAAATTTAGGCTTCCTTTTAGCACTAAATAACATTAAAGGAACTGGTATGGAACACATTTCAACAATCAGCCACAGGCTAAAGAAGCAGGAAACAAAGCCCAATGAAGTAATCCAGTGGATTGATTCATGAGTCTTGCATAGGAGCAAAACTTGGCTTGAACCCTGTCTGGAGTTAGCAGTAAAAATAAAACAACCACCTCATCTTCATAAAATTTCAAAATACACCAGTTATGTTCCCATATGGAGAAAGCAGCAAAGATTATTAAGTTATATTAAGATGACAGCAGAAAACAGAGGTAGCAAGGTTTCTCTGTGCAACAATAATAGTGGGAGGTTAAAGGAGAAATTTTCATGGAAACAACTGGGAAAGGTAATCTCTGCCACTGTGGCATTGAGACAATGCTTCCACCATTTTGCAACACCTTCAGAACAAGGGATACTTCCCAGAGAACACTGTTGTACCCTGTAGAGCCAAACTGGGTAGACTCCTACTTTTTTTTTCCTCACCACCTGCCTAGCTACAGTGGTTTGTTTAATCAAATATACACTTTAACAAACACAGCAATAACAGTAAAAGCATTTTGAAGATCTACTAATCTACTAAGACAGTATTGCTGAGTCTGACTGAAGATGTAATTTCATCTCATACACCAAAACAAAGTCTCTAGTCACGTAGAACAGGAAATGCAGTTGTCTCTCTTTAAGTTTGCTTGCATATTTCCTAGTGTTCATCTTTCCTTTTCCTACTGTAGAATCAAAGGATAGCAAATACACCATATCTCTGATTTTATTTAAATACATTAGCAGCATTCTACATTATTCCTCTGCTTCACTCCAGTATTTTTGTTCTGCATGGCACATTGAGAAATTTCTGTTAAATGTAGTATATACTTGATTACTGTGTCAGCTTCTTTCACAGTCTTCTGATCATGTCACAAGTATATTGACTTTTAATTAATAATTTGATAGCAATTGATAATCATTTCCTTATATGATAAGCAAATACCATTCATATGTTAGTCAGTGAACAACACTGAGCAAAGCAGTTACCACGAGCCCCCTAAGCACTGACAAAGTCATAGCTTCTGTTCAGGACCTGCTGTTCAGCAGTTTCACAGTGTTTCCAAAGTTTTCTCACAGTAGTTTCATAAGAAGTTTCAATTAACACAAATGATAGAATTAATTAGGTTCAAAAATACCTCTAAGATCATCAACTATTAATGTTGCCACATCAACCTAAGGGCATAGAGCCCGAGTTGAGAATGAAATCAATGGCCCAGCTGAAGTGCAGGTACACCAATGCACGCAGTATGGGAAACAAACAAGAGGAGCTGGAAGCCATAGTGCAGCAGGAAAAGTATGACATAGTTGCTGTCACAGAAACATGGTGGGATGACTCACATGACTGGAGTGCTGCTATGGGGGGCTACAAGCTCTTCAGAAAGGACAGGCAGGGAAGGAGAGGTGGAGGAGTGGCTTTATATGTTAGAGAGTCTTTTGACTCTGTTGAAGTTGAGGTCAGCAGTGACAAGGTTGAGTGCCTGTAGGCCAGAATCAGGGGCAAGGCCAACAAGGCTGACACCATTGTAGGAGTCTGTTACAGACCGCCCAACCAGGATGATGAAGGAGATGAACTGTTCTACAAGCAGCTGGCAGATGTCTCAAAATCTCCAGCCCTTGTTCTTGTGGGTGACTTTAACCTGCCAGATATCTGCTGGGAGCTTCATACTGCAGAGAAGAGGCAGTCAAGGAGGTTCCTGGAGTGTATAGAGGACAATTTCCTTCATCGACTGGTAAATGAGCCTACCAGGCGTAAGGCCCCACTAGACCTACTGTTTACAAACAGAGAGGGGCTGGTAGATGATGTAGTGGTTGGAGGCCGCCTGGGGCATAGTGACCAT
This sequence comes from Pithys albifrons albifrons, assembly GCF_047495875.1. Lineage (NCBI taxonomy): Eukaryota > Metazoa > Chordata > Aves > Passeriformes > Thamnophilidae > Pithys > Pithys albifrons. Next base: position 50,405,245 of record NC_092459.1, on the reverse strand, counting down.
GAAAGAATAGAATTTTCAGTCCTCAGGGATGTAAGGAGAGCCACCATTAAAACCTCTACTTTGGACTTCCGGAGAGCAGATTTTGGCCTATTCAAAGAACTGATTCAGAGCATACCCTGGGAAACAACCCTTAAAAGTAAGGGGGTCCAGGAGGGATGGACATGTTTTAAGAAGGAAATTTTGAATGCACAGCAACAGGCTATACGAGTGTGCTGAAAGGCCAGCCGGAGGGGAAGACGGCCAGCTTGGTTAAATAGGAAGATTCTGCAAGAAATCAGGGATAAAAAGAAAGTTTACAGACTATGGAAAAAAGGGCTGGCTACTTACGAAGAATTTTCAGATAGAGCTAGGTCATGCAGGAAAAAAAATAGGGAAAGAAAAGCGGAATTTGAAGTTAATTTGGCTAATTCAGTTAGGGATAACAAAAAGTCCTTCTATAAATACATTAATAACAAAAGGAGGGGCAAGGAAAACCTCCATTCTCTGTTGGACTTGAAGGGAAATATAGTTAAGGAAGATGAGGAGAAGGCTGAGGTACTTAACACCTACTTTGCCTCAGTTTTCACCAGTAAGACAGGTGGCCTTGAAGACAACTGGCCTCTGGAGCTGGAGGACAGGGAGAGGGAGCTGAATAGCCCTCCTGTATTCCAGGAGGATATAGTTACTGACTTACTGAGCCACCTGGATCCTAACAAGTCTATGGGACCAGATGGGATCCATCCCAGGGTGATGAAGGAGCTGGCAGAAGAGCTTGCCAAACCACTCTCCATCATCTTCCAACAGTCCTGGCTCTCTGGGGAGGTCCCAGAAGATTGGAGGTTGGCCAATGTCACCCCAATCCACAAAAAGGGCTGCAAGCAGGACCCTGGCAACTACAGGCCTGTCAGCCTGACCTCTGTGCCTGGCAGGGTTATGGAGCAGTTCATCCTGAGTGCAATCACACAGCACCTTCAGGGTGGACAAGGGATTAGACCCAGCCAGCATGGGTTTAGGAGGGGCAGATCCTGTCTGACCAACCTGATCCCTTTTTACGATCAGGTGACCCACCTGGTGGATGAGGGGAAGGCTGTGGATGTGGTGTATCTGGACTTCAGCAAGGCCTTTGACACTGTCTCCCATAATATACTCCTGGAAAAGCTGGCAGCCCATGGCCTGGACAAGTGTACCCTCTCCTGGATTAAGAGCTGGCTGGAGGGTCAGGCCCAGAGAGTGCTGGTGAACGGAGCTGCATCCAGCTGCAGCCAGTCACCAGTCATGTTCCCCAGGGGTCTGTATTGGGTCCAGTCCTGTTTAACAACTTTATTGATGATTTTGATGAGGGGATTGAGTCCATCATCAGCAAATTTGCTGATGACACCAAGTTGGGAGGGAGCATCAATCTGCTGGAAGGCAGGAGGGCTCTGCAGAGGGATCTGGATAGACTTGAGAGATGGGCTGATTCCAATGGGATGAAGTCCAATAAAGGCCAAGTGCCGGGTCCTGCACTTTGGCCACAACCCCCTGCAGCACTACAAACTGGGCACAGAGTGGCTGGAGAGCAGCCAGGCAGAAAGGGACCTTGGAGTACTAATTGACAGGAAGCTCAACATGAGCCAACAGTGTGCCCAGGTGGCCAAGAAGGCCAATGGGATCCTGGCCTTTATCAAAAATAGCGTGGCCAGCAGGACCAGGGAAGTGATCCTTCCCCTGTTCTCTGCATTGGTGAGGCCACACCTTGAGTACCGTGTTCAGTTCTGGGCCCCTCAGTTCAGAAAGGATATTGAGGTGCTGGAGCGAGTCCAGAGAAGAGCAACAAGGCTGGTGAAGGGACTGGAGCACAAGCCCTATGGGGAGAGGCTGAGGGAGCTGGGGTTGTTTAGCCTGGAGAAGAGGAGGCTCAGAGGTGACCTCATCGCTGTCTAGAACTACCTGAAGGGAAGTTCTAGCCAGGTGGGGGTTGGTCTCTTCTCCCAGGCACTCAGCAATAGGACAAGGAGGCACGGGCTTAAGCTCTGCCAGGGGAATTTTAAGCTGGAGATCAGAAAAAAATTCTTTCCAGAGAGAGTAATCAGGCATTGGAATGGGCTGTCCAGAGAGGTGGTGGATTCACCATCCCTAGAGATTTTTAAACACAGATTGGACGTGGCGCTGAGTGCCATGATCTAGTAAATGGACTAGAGTTGGATCAAGGGTTGGACTCGATGACCTCGGAGGTCTTTTCCAACCCAATCGATTCTATGATTCTATGATTATATGATTATATGAACATGCAGCTCTACTGCAAGAAGTGGGCAGTCTTGTTCTCCCTCATGCTGCCAGGTTCTTGTTTCAATCCTTCTCCCCCAGTTCATATGTCAGCTTAATCACTCAAGTCATGAAATCTATTCTGACTATTGAGGTAGGTTTACAAAGTCTCCAAGGTCATATTTTTGCCACGTTCATACCAGTCCATAGGCCACCAGAGTGGCTCCTGCATGACTGCACTAAGGCTTTTATCCACTGCCCAGATTGAGTGAAGGAGAAAAGTGCTGTACTAGCAGAAGATAAGTAGAAATAACATGTTGCATAAAAAGGAGATAATGCGTAATCTAGGTGGGAGAGTTTGTGTTTCTGTTAGTGCTTCCAGTGAACAGCAAGAATTCAAAACTCCTGTGAGAAGTGAAGATATTCAAAATAAAAATATAGGAAAGTGGCCAGGGACAGTCACTTCTGAGGGCACTGCTCATTTCCAGTGCCCACTCTGGCTGTACAAGTGGTGTTTGATAATTTGATCAAGTCCCAGAAATAATAAAACATATGGATGCGCTGCACAAAGTGGCTTTCAGTATCAGTGTGTCTGGCTGCCAAAACTTCTTATGAAAATCAGTTACCTCTAGAAATTGATGCTTGCCTGCATGACCACCTGAAAATTGCCCCATCTATGCATACAAATAGTCAGAATTACAGATTCAGTAGATGAACAGTGCAGCACGTTCACTTCCAGTAGTCAGCGTTGTTGTGTCAATAACTGATTCCCCCTCCTGAAGGATTTCCATTGCCTTTGCTGCTTTATTTCTTAAAGCTCTAACAGCAGGAATGCCTTTATCTTTGCTTTACTTCTCTAATTTCGGTTCCTAGGTGTAACAATGGAGTTACAAAAATTATGACAGAAGTAGTAATAGGGGAGCCTGATTATAATTTAAAAATAATTGACATTTCCAAAAGTCTGGCTCTGTTGTCCAACTGACAAATTAGCCATAAGGATCCAATCATATCCCATTGGAGCCTGACAAGTTGTGTTTATATGATTTTTAGTTTTATTTCACAGGAATCTTTTTTTGACCCAGTTGGGGCATCAGTGAAGGCCTCTTTCTATTACTGGCATTAAACATTTTCACCTCAAGACCAACAAAAAGAGAATAGGCATTTCAGAACTTTAGTCCTCCTGAAGCAGCACAAATAATAGCCCTTTCAGGTACTGGACTTGGATAGGGAGCACTTATGACCTCATAGAAACTGAATATATGCTGGAAGCAAACAATATTGGTTTGGACAGAACGAGTTAAAAAAAAAATCAATTTCCCAAAGAGATGGGGGAATCCACCTTTATTTTACAATTTCCTTCATGCTGGGAAGAAAACCTTTGAGTAGGACAGAGCTGGAAATAGAAGCATTCTTGTTTTAAAAGACTTGCAACACTGGAAAAGAATACCACAGCTAAATCCCTGCTGCTTGCACCAAGAGTCAAGTGAAAAAGCTTGCTTGTTCCTGTCAATTAAAATTTGTCATTTTCTTTTTGTAACCCTAACAAAGTCACTTCCATAGAGGTTTTATAGTGCTTTTCTTCCTCTGGGTCTCCAAGAAAAAGGAAGCTAAACACCTCACAATCACTTGGTACATGCAACATTTATTACAACTATTCAGCATGTTTTAAATTTGTCTGAGTTCCATAAGAAGATTTTAAAAGAGGAGAGACAAAATTATGGGACTGAGCAAAATCCCAGGACAAAAATTTAGAAGATTTATTAATTCCACCTGAAATAATTTCTTGGATACATTGCTTAAGAAAGATACAATTATTTCTGAACTTGCCTCCAGGAAGTTCCCGAGGCCTTGCATAAGAAGGAATATGTGCTCCTTTGGTGTCCTTTTAATGCAATGTCAGTAATATTGCGTGACCATCAGTATTCTAGTGTTTTTCTACATGTGCACTGTGAGTGAGAATACCAGGAATTCCCCTTCTTTTGCCTCTGAGCTTCCTCGGCTATTGTGTTTCTATGACCCCTCTCCCCATCTAAAAGTAAAAAGAAAACAGAAAAAGAGTACAGCATCACTGAAGAACCCAAGTTATAAGACTTATACCTCTGTAGTGCTTTTTAAATGTTTTGAGGCATCTTGAAAATGTATAACAAAAAAATAATTACTTAGACAAAACAGCATTTAGATAAACCAGACAGCCAAGAATAGCCAGTTGAACCACAATCTCATGATATTTTCTGTAAAGTGAATTAAGGAAAAGTAGTGTGTTTTTTTACATCTCTTGGTAATATAGTCAATATTTCTAGTTAGAGCTGGAAAAAAGTATCACACACAAGTATCAACCTTGTATGTATTAAGAAAAAGAATATTCAGAACAGAACTTCACCTCCATTCAGCTCTAAATGACTAACAGCAGGACTCTAGCATTGGCATAAGAATCAATGTATCATTTAAATTGATTTTTTTTTCTATAAAGGCTTTGAAAGTATGCTCCCATCACATTACTGGCATAAATTTCAGTTTTATTACATCTATCCTAAGATGTGACAAGACAGTTCTTGTAAGCATATTAACAATATATATTCCTATACAAACCACATTTATTCATTTATAGCACAATCTGTCCAGGTTTTCACCTCCATATTGGCTAAGTTCCATAGATAGCCTTGCAGTATGGTAAAGAAACGTGTTCAAATTTTCCCTCACGGATAACCAAAAATTTAATAATGTGTAAAATGAAGTGTAACAATCAAAGGAAACACCTGAAAACTAGACATTTTAACTGATACTAAACTCAATTCACAAGTTTTGCCACCCACACAGTACCTGAAAAAGAGTCTGTCTCCTTGAGATCAGTGGACTCTGGGCTTGTGCCAGCATGCAATCAAAATTCTCATTTACTTCTAGCACTTAATTTGAAAATAAAGGTATGAATTGTAGCATTTAATAATTTTCCTATGATTACTAATAAATCTTTATATTATTCATTCTTAATCAGCTTCAGAAGTTAGAACATTTTCTGCACAATTACTTCTCTTACTTCAATAAAAAATAATCAATACACGTTTCCATTCTCTTTCTCCTATTTGCTGCTCCAGTTAGTCTGCTCTGTTCTCTATTTTTATTAAGTTTGCCTTTATTTCTGAGATTGGATTCACAGGCTTAGCAAATTATGAGGCTGTCTCTTGTTTCAGATTCTTAATTTCTCTCCTAAATTATCTGGCAGACCCTGGGGTGCTGGAGTGGTCCACTGTATCTTTTTCCTGCTGTTTTTCATTTTTTTCCATTACTTTGAATTAAAAAGTAAAAGTTTTCTCACTAATTATGTTGTTTTATTAACTACATTGATGTCTCAGCTTTTCTCTGATGACTACCACCTTTCATTAAAAAGTAGGGCCTGATTTTTAAGACTTATGCACAGGTCAGACACTTAAATGTCTTTGAGCCTTAAAGCTTTACTGGATACATTCAGTGCTGCATCAAGTCACATAAAACTGGTCTATCTGCAGAAAGAAATACAACTCTCCCTCCACCTGACCCACATTTACATCGCAACAATTGAAGGTCACATTTTTTATGATATGCACCCATGCTACCCCAAAGATTTATTTGAATTCCAACATCTGAAACAGACTTTGTTCAGATTCCACTGTTCAAGGACTGTGCTACTGTCTAGTGTAATATCACAACTGCACAGTCTCATGGTGTGGAGAACATATAGCAAACATCACAGGTACAAACATATATCTCAGTCCTTGATCTCCTACCCTGTCCATCAGGCATCAGCAGGGAATCATTTTCAAGGCAACTGGAGCATTTGCATGCTTCCCCTGCTACTGCCAAAGAGCTTCTCACCTCTGCTAATGTCTAGGCAACATTTGTCCTCCTCTGTGGGAGGAAAGTAGGAAACCACCAAAAACATTACCTGCCCGGTCATCCATTCACTCAAGTAAAGAGTCTACATGAAAAGCTGAATTTGCAGCTCTCTCCGCCCATCATCTGTGCTTATCATCTGCTCCAGTAATAAACAAATGAAAGGAAGAATCCCTAGAATTTCCTAAACATTACCATGTAGACTAGAAGCCAGTGTAAAGATAGAATAAGAAAATCCACAAGTTTTCTTAGGCAAGCTGTTTAACAAGAGAGAAAGTGAAGAAAGTCACCAGCTGTTAATTTTCAAAGTCATATAAGAGTGTACCAGATTTATTCTTCTATTATCGCAATGGTTACTTGCACTTTCTTTCTCCTACTATCCTCTTCAGAACTAAGAAATTACTGGGCCAAATTACTTTACTTAGGAATGGGTTGCAGTGCCTTTATCAATATGCCATTCCTTTCCTTCATTCTTCTGTTTATTCATTCAACTTTTCTCCCTGGAAGCAAGTCAAGAGATCGCACCTCATCTCTAATCTTTTGTGGAGTTGCAATCACCTCTTTTGAAGATGCTGCCAAATCTGTGTCCCTTTTGTATGTAGGGGGTTTTTCTGATGACACTCATTTTCATGCAGAGGGTTAGCAGAAGGAAAAAGTTACTTGGAACAGTGTTCCAGAGGTAGCTGAATGGCTGCTGGGCCTGGGTTTCCCAACCTGCAGGGTAAAAAGTTCATCCAAATTGGTTTGAGGTTGTTTTTAAAAAAAGCAGTGCAGGAAAATACAGCTAACTTTTTTTTTTTAAATGTGATACATAAAATAAAAAAACACTGTAAAAGAAAGATGGGAAGAGGAGAGGAGTTTCCCCATACTGTAGTTCAGATATACTGTAACCTACAGAAGAGGCAGACAGACCTGTGTCTCTGAACACAAGCTGCCTCTCCCCATGCCAAGGTCATTACAGCACCAAGAGATACAACCAATCATGTAAGTAAAACATTTGTAACATAAAGATCTTATTTTCCTTTTAAGCTTGCTATTTTCACTTGCTCTAACTTCAATTCTGGCTGCTGTTTATATTCTGTTTTAACATGGTACAAACAATTTAATTTTTTGCCACCATTTTCCCTTGCCTGCAGCGGGGTACCTGGTACTCTGACACATGCTGTGGTGAATTCTTCCATTGTATCAGAGTGGAGGTTTTTCCTTTCTTCCAGCTCTTGTCATCATGCTATGCTCAGACTCTTTTCTGCCTTTTCAAATGCTCAGACAATTGTCACATCAGGGAATGAAAATTAAATTTCTGACTAATGGGTACTGTGACAGCATAATTATCTCATGGCAGGAAGCCTTATTTACTTATTATCCATACAGGTATAAAGTTACAGTAAAGCAAAATTCTGCTAAGGAGAAAACCCAAGGTTGTGCCTTCTGCAAAAAGGACTTAGAGGGCAGGAGAAGGACCCCTTCAGAGTTATTTAGCCTTGGCTGTCTCAGGAGATTAGGAGAATATTCTCATTCTTTGATCATGGACCTATGTATTCATCCAGGAGGAATGTCTGATTTTCTTTATATTCCTTGATTTCTGATCATCTGATGTTTGTGTAGGCCTAAAGTGGGTCCAAATAACTTACTCGCTTGCATCTCTGACCCTGAGGACCCTCTCTGGGCAGATCTGACATCCTTATAATAGCTAAAGGTAGATCCTAACCTATGATCAGAATATATATAATAAGAAAAGTGTATTTGAAGCATCCCTAAGGTAACCCGCTTGGAGCTCACTCAGAGATACTATTCAAAGATGAGGAGGTTTATGTTATCTTTTCAGTGTTAGCCTAATGGTTAAAACACCTACCAAACAAATGGGATATATAATACCACAGCAGCACTTTTCAGATTAAAAGGATACTGAAGAGGGAGGTTTTGAAACACAATGATTAAGGGGCCAGGAATACAAGATTCACAGGACCAGGTAATGAAAAATTTAAATGGAGTATAAATCTGCTCAAGGATTTACAAGTTGAAGAGGACAGAGCAGATGCCTTGGCTCTCTTCCAGAATATTTCTTGATTTTATCCAGTGCATATGCAATTTAAAATGCATAAACTTTCCTAAGAAAGCAGATGAAAAGGTGATAAACAGAATTACCCTCATAACTTCTACAGCATTAGATAATGAAGTAGTAAAAGTAACAGTTCTAAATGTGCACTCATTGTGATTTTATACGACTTTCTCCTTTTAAGAAGGAATGAACAACAGCCAATATATTTATTTTGCTGAGAAAAATTCTTTAATAAATTAAAACAAGTGCAGAAGACAAAGGTGGGTACTATTGAGATAAATGTTATTTTTCAGAAAATTTCTGTAGCCAAATTTAAGAAAAGTCTTCCAAAAAATGTCAATAAGAAAATTTGAAAACTGAAAAATTTTGAGAAATTCTTAGACATGCTGTTCAGTTACGAAAAATCCCCACTGGAATACATGGGTTTGAAACATTTCAAGTGGAATGTTGAAGAAGAAAGGAATGCAAATGTTTTCTAAATTCTCTGGTTTTATTCCTATATCTTCAATTTGATAAATAAATTAATAAATATTTAATGCATAAGTTATTATTTATTTGGGACAATGAAGAAAATGTAAATGTCTGAAGAGAGCAATGCACATTATTATCTCAACAATGACAGAAAATATTATATTAAAGGGGTGCAATGTGACCAGCTTCAAACAGCCCTCTGGGGAATGGAGTAGTCTAGTGCATGTTCATAGATGAAAAGTTAGGAAAACATCTGAGCCTGGTTGACATGAGCAGCAACAGCAAAACCATGCCCTTCCAAAGTACACTGCAGCTCTCTGTTATGCCATGTGCACTCTTCTGTGAGCCAAAATTCTACTCATGTCACTAAAGTTTCTCACAAATAAATCTAAAACAAATACATGTGGCCCACAGATCTCATCAAAGAATTTTGCTTTACACTTGGAAAAACAAAAAAGCATCCACATAATACATATGAGATAGAAAGCATCTTTGTTATTTCTGCCAGTTGAATTCTAAATGCATATTTTAAACTGCTAAGGAATATGCGTGTTTTGAATTGCTAAGGAAAACATTTTTAGACTAGCGTTAGCAAGCTGCTAGTCAGAAGCCAGGATAATTAATTTAGAAGGCATAAAAGTATATCAATAGCAGACAAAGTAAATAACAGTTTACAAGACCCCTAATAAAAATACATGCAAAATTTTTAAATCTAAAAAGTGTGCCAGAAAGACATGCACTTCTCACATTTCATAATACCCAGGTCGTGTTGAAGACAAATAATGAAATCTAAAGCCGGCCATTTTTGAAATAATTTACATAGTACTCCCATGATAAGTGAAGATCAAGTAGAATAATTAATCATCCTTTCTGAGCCAAAAGAGATAGGACCAGCCACAAAGATACATAGGAATAATGAAGAATTAAGTCTAGCTGGTTTTATCGGGAAATTCAGTCTACTTAGAGAAAATGTTGCCTTTAGTCACAGAAATGTATGAATAATAATGAGAACTAAAACACTATAAATAATTACTCTCATTGGCATAAAAGGAAGACCCAGATATTACTAAATATTATAGGGGATTTACTTAGTATAGGTTTGTTTAGACAGTCTCAGGTCTTCATTGAGGTAGCTGATATGCTGAAGGAACAATAGAGTGACAGTGGCTAAGGGAGAGTGTGGAGGGACACAGCTCATCAGACCCGGCATGTCTTCTTGTTCAGCTCCCCATCTCATACCAAATACATGCTGGGTTATCAAGGGACTGGGAAAGAAAGTTGTCCATGTTTTCTTAAAGGGAACCTGAGAGTATTTTGGAGGGCCTGAGGATAGCCAGGAGTCACAAACCTAGAGAGATTGAGCAGTGGGCACTCCACTTCTGCTGCTAACTTGCTGTGGTAGATCTTTTTGTCCAAGATCTTAGAGGAACCAATTAACTGACTTTTCATACCAAATTCCAAGAGAAAACAATAAAATTTAGACATCTAAAATGTTTTATGAGATCTCAAAGCCTTTTCAACCACCCATAGTGGAGCTGAAAGACCTGTATGAAGGAGGTAAGAGTGCCTCAAGAAACAGGCTAAGACAAATACCCTCAATACCTCATGTGCTAAGAAGATCCTAAAACCTGCTGGTTATATAACATTGGATTCCTTCACAGGAAGAGGTGCTAAGTAAACATAAGGTATATTCCCACAGACAAGGAGTTACTTGCAAATGCACATTGAAGGGAACAAGATACAACAACGTTGAGTCCATGGACTACTATAAAAGAAATTAATGCAAAAGCCAAAGGTTAGTCACATATTAAGGATATGTAAGACATCTTGTCAGAAAAATGCATGCAATGTGTCACAAAAATGGAAACAGAGAAGTTAATTATCTATAATGTCCTAGTTCAGCAGGTGGGACCAGTTTATCACTGTGTGGGGGTGATCAAAGCTATGTATTCTACCCCCCTCTATTCATTCCCAGGAACAACAGACCATTTTCAGCAGCCCAGGGCACACTTGACCCCTCAGGATGTGAGCTGGGTGTGAAGGACATCTGTGAGATAAGAGCTGTGATAACTCCCATCCAGGGAGTCATTAGCACCTTCACACCCAGCCTGAGGGTGCATGTCTGATAATGGACCATCAACGATTTCAGAATACCCCATGACTCACAGAGTGTGACTCACCCATTGTGTGACTCCCCGCCCTGGGGGAGGGACTGGGTGCTCCCTGAGGGTACATAAGTGGGTGATAAGAAGACCTCAGGGACCACTTGTCAGACCCAGAGGAGCAGCAGAACCTCAACAGGAGGAGACCATCACTTTCAACCAGCTTGCGACCACTACTCTCGACCAGACTGGGACTGTCATCTAAACCAACAGGCTTCTCGCTTCCTTCTATTTTGGAGTTGGGGGGACCACGTGGCGTTTGTACCCCAGGGTGCTGGGTCATACTGGGTTTTGTGGGTTAAAACCAATTTCTCCTTGTGCCATTGTATTTATTGTAATTTTGTTATTAAATTGTAACTCTGATTTATAATCTCTTTTCTGTTGAGTTCATTTCTCCTGCTGGCTTACCTTTAAGCCAGCACATATAAGAACGTAGATGTTGTACTGAGCCTTCAATGGGTCACATGTTCCCCAGAAATAGCTAGGAAGTCCAAATTTTTGTGAGCCAATATTATACCCTTTCAAAAAAATAAAAGCATATGCAAAAAAACACTTTTTCCTTAATGATCTGTAATGGTTCATGATGATCCCAATCTATCCAGCATTCCGGCAGTGCTTCTGCTGCTCCAAGATTGCTGTCACACATCCATCCCTTAAAGGTGCTTCCTCTCATCATCAAATAATGGTGCTTACCTGTCCCAGATAAGTTTTATTTTGCCCTTCAGACCCATATGTCATGACCTGACCAATGAAAATAAGAAAGCAGTAGCTATGAGGACTACAAATCTCTAGAAAGTCATTCCGATACTCCTTTCTCTCAGAAGTATGGCAATCCATAATTCATTCCAGTGATTCACAATGATCAGGGTACAAAATGCTACAGACTAATTTGGATTCCCTTTCCAAAGGAGGATCACAAGTTAGGTCTGCCTAGATTTGGGGATCTGTGCTTAAGAGATAGCCCCAAATCCCTGCCTAAGAGACAGGATTAGACCAGACCTTTCTTGTTTGGTCAGCACTTTGGCCACAGCTCCAAATGCTGCCGTATTCAGACAATGCTTCAGATCACAAGATGTGATCTCCTGCTCTAACAGGCAGCCATGAAAATCCAAGAGAGGTGTGTTTCTTGTAAAATTAAGTTATGCCTGGCTAATCTGCTGGAGTTTTTCCTCCACCAAGAGGGTGTGTTCCAGAGAAGATTAAGAATCAAATATTTTTATTAACCTGAAAAGCCCTTTATAAAGCCATGTGAATTATGCCCTCTGACACACCCTTTTTAATACTTTTGTATTACTTCTCTGTAACCCTATTAAAGTCCAGTCTTCCATCATATCCTCAAAAAAAAAAAGGTTCTACCATAAGACCAGGAAAAATCCATAATTGCATCATGGCAATCTGTTCATTCTTTTGAAAAACTTGATAACTAATATCTGAAGCAAAGGAAGAGTTACAAGGTGAAATTCTTCTCTTCTGTTTCAGCTTTAACTGAAGCACTCCAACTTCAAACAATGGCTCTTGTCCGTACTACAGATGCCATTACCTCATTTTCCTGTGAAATCAAAATGGCCTGCTCATGTCCTTTAGAACCCCCTGGTTGTTTTGCAGAATCTGCTGGTGTTCTTGGACAGTTACAGAACAACTTTCTTCCATTAACTTGGAAGTTTTCTCATACCCTGGAGTGCCCCTGTAATTTGATATTTTCTGTTTTGTAGCTTTGACCACAGTGATGGAAAGTGTTTTCATCTGCAAGACTAAGACAAAAATCAGTAAAAAGATACCAGGTTGCCTCTGTAGAAACAACTTTAACTGAAAAACTGTGATGGTCTTAAAAAAGACTGGGAAGGTGGGCCTAGCCATGGTTTTCTATCATTTTTTTACTTAAATAATTTATTCCTATTCCTTGGCACTGACAGAAGGAGTATCTTCTATGCTAATTTTCAGATGGAATTTGAAAGAAAAAATCCCATTTCAGATGATTTGCTGAATTGAGTTCTTACCAATATAAATGACAGAGATTTTGAACTCACACACCCCTTGAAACCAAGTATCTTCTCTATTTCTTATCAAATGGAGCGGCTACGTGGAAAACACAAAACAGGACAAAGGTTCCCTATATCCAGGATACATTAGTTTGTCAGAGATCCATTATGACAGACAAATGATGCTTTGGGTGAGGTTTTTTTTGGTGTATGTGCATAACAGCTGATGCCATGAGAGACCCCAGAGAGGCAGGACTCTGAGATAAGTTGGTGTGGGATAAGTTAAAAAGTGAAAGTCCTTTAATATCAGGCATAGGGCCTACAGGAATACATATCGATGCACACCCCCAAACACTGGTTTCTATGGTTTTTATAATATGGTCCACCCAATCCCCAGTTCACACATCTCTCGGTCCAGTCCCATCCTGTCCCTGTCCCCTCCTCAGGATTTGAGTCAGGGGTCTCTTTTCATCATTTTCCTCTTCCTCAGCACACATAGGGCCCTTGAAGCTTTTCCATTGTTCTCAGACCCAAGGTTGATGGCTCATGTTTATGTTTCATTCTGCAGACCTTTCTGATATTCTTCAGTTTTCTGCCTTGAAGAGAGTCTAAACGGCTAAGAGAATTTGAGCTAATGATAAATGGCAGAGGATGGCATTATAAACATTGAACTTAAGCTGTTAGAAATATTATCACACTAAATCTTCATTTTGCTACAGTTACAAGTATTTCTAAAATCTATAAATATCAAAAAATCAAAAACCCTTTAGGCATCACAGCACAGATACCAATAGACACAAGGTGCATCAAACTCTAAAATAATCCAGAAAGAGGATAAGCATTAAGAATTTTCTATTTATGATGCTTTAATTGCTGTTTTGCTTAGATTATTGAACCATCAAATTAGTATAATTGAAGGTGACAAATATATTATACTCTTCCATTAATTAATTCAGACTCCCAAATATATCACAAATTAACCTTTGCCTATATTACCAGTTTTATTTCACTTAAATTCAGTACTTATTTAGAATAACAACATATTTTATATTAGGTAATGAGTGAGTTTATTTTAAAACTACTATAAAAACAAAACCATTTCTGTAACTAAATTTTTTATCATATCTGGATACTAATTCCTTCCAATCAGAGACGTATTTACAAAAAGCAAATCTAGTATTTTTCCACCAATTATGCCATTCTTTAATTAACAAAATGGAAGACAGAGGTGATATTAAATAAAATCTGGGCTTATGAATAGCCGTATATAGAATTATTTTAAGCCAGAATAATTGTCACTATCAATTGCAGTTTGGTTTCTAAATGAAAGTAGTTCTGATATAGATGTCAAAATTTTTCTGTAAGAACAGTCCCTAATTCAATATTTTTCTCAGTATATATAATGTGATCATGCCTCAGTAAGTCAAGAGCTTTTGCCAGGCCCATAGCTATTACAGCCAATTTACCATTAGCACTTTATTATTAATAATGGAAAGATATTACTTTTCTTGCAACCTGGAACTGCTATATAATATTTTGATCATAACTTGCAAGCAAGGTGGCCAAAATCTCAATGTACAACCTTCTCCTAATAGAACATATTTGCAATCGGAAGCCTTCAGTCTTAGGCATAAGACTAGTTTTGTTTTCTTAAAGACATTTAAGATATTGGTAAATAATTACATCATAAATTAATGTTTCTCAACATTTTCTGAGGGCATCATTTAAAAGTAACCCAGGAATCTTTAACTTTTATCACTTCATATATGTATATAAAATTCATTTTAACAAAATTAGAGCTTTTTCATTACTAAGGATTTATCTGTGAAGGTGATAAATTTTTCCTTTGCACTGTATGTTGGGATTTCCAAAATAACTGCTTAGGCACCAAGGTCTTTCACTGGTAGAGAACATGTATAAAAATTTTAAAGGACAAACTGGATAAAAGTTGTTCTATGCCTTTTTAATATTATCTCTCTTCTTACCAATGGACATTCTTTAGTGTTATGAATGTTATTGAAATTGCTGTTTCAAACAGAAATCACATAAGCTAAAGATAAAACTACTAATACCTCTTATGTTTCTAGCACCCATAGGTAAGGAATGCTGTTCAAACAACCACCTACCTTTCATCTTTATTTATGGTAAATTTTGAATGAACACAAGAAACTCCTTTTTAAAGCTGATTGTGGAAAAGGTACTTCTAAAGAAGCTGTAGGAACTGCAAGTTGTGTGATGACAACCCTGTTTAGACTTCTTCATCTACTGTAGTTGTGACTTATCAGAAGTTTGTTCATTAAGATTGTGTGTGTAATTCCAGCTCAGTATATATACTGATATGACTCTTCCCTATGTTTCTTTTATTCTTGAATAGATGGCAAATCTGCAGGATGAACGTTTGCAACTTAAATACATCAGCAGGGTGTTCTTGAAGCAGAAGATTGCTGCATAGTAGGTGCATTAGCCAGAAGGTCCAGAAAAGTAGTTCTTCCTCTCTATTCAGTACATGTGAGACCACTTTTGGACTGTTGTGTTCACTTTGGGGTTCACCAGTATAAGACATTAACCTACCAGAGTGAGTCCAGCAAAGGCCACCAAGGTGGTCAGAGAACTGGAACACAGGATGGCCAATGAGAGGTTGAGGAAGCTGGGTTTTTCAGCATTAAAAGAAGGCTTCAGGGAGAGATCTCACTGAAATCTACAATTACCTAATCAGAAATTGTAGAACAGATAAATTCAGGCTTGCCTGAAAGGTGCACAACAACAGGATGAGAAGTAACAGAAAAAAGGAAATTCCAACTCAGTAGCAGAATATTTCTATTCTTCATCACTAATGAGGGTAATTGAACACTAGATCTTGTTGCTCAGAGAACTTAAGGAATCTCCATCCCTGGAGATATTCAGAACTTGACTGGTCACAATATTGAGCAATCTGATTTGACTGGCTCTGCTTTGAACAGGGGTTTGATTAGACAGTACCCAGAGTTCCCTTCCGACTTAGACTACTCTGTGGGTTTGTGAAGTGAAGACAGCTGCATGCTGCATTTTGTGCACCAGAGGACTTGGCCATGTTGTCACAGTTGTGTAAATGTGTTTAAATGACTTCTGGACAGGCTCTGGCACACATCATTTAGGCAGGGAGTTACGGGTCCCAGAATATGGCCAGATAGGCATCTGTCTGTACATACATGTCTGTATATTTTTATTAAGAGATACAAATCATTACTTCTACTTTCAAAAATTATCTGCTTTGAAAAAGACATCATCCTTTTTCCAGTTGACTGGTTCTGTACTCCTGTGAAATGTTAACTCCCCATGCTGTTTGGTATGACAGGCTCTTAGTCCACACCTCTGCCCTGCACATGATATCTGTACATGTTTCACTTTCCCATTACTCTGTGTTTTAGTACCAGCTTGATCTCTCCTTCAGAAAAGGAATATCCTTTCTTGTCTCAGATGAATGCTACCTATAAGCGCAGCTGCCTGACACCAAGCTAAAATTCCTCTACAGTCAGCAGAGAGAAAAAGGCCCCTCCAGAGGGTGATTCATCCTCACTTTTCTTGAAAACAAGGCTGGTAAATTTCTGAACATATGCAAATCCTCAGATATGTACTCTTTAGACACTATTTGTTTCTTTAGCTGTCTTCATTTGTGAAGCTTTCAGTGAAGCATAGAGCAGAAAAACCCAGAGATTTTTGGAACAATTAAGAGTAATTGTTAGTGTGACCTGTTGAAAAAGTCACTAAGAGCAAGAAAAAAAAAGGAGCTTTACAGCACTGGTTTCCTATATAAAAGGTGGAGGGGAAAAGACACATGAATTATTTTGTTCTCTGAAACAAATTACAATTTTGTAGATGAAAGCTCCTTACCCAAGTACACACTTACGAAAGGTACAGTATTTATGCAACACTTCAGTTACAAAGTCTCCTTCATTACACCCACAAACCTAATTCAGAAATTAATTCCTTCCATTTTGCTCCTTTCCAGACCCTGCACCATTAGCAGCAGTTTTCACAATTGCGACAAGATTGTTTTGCCAGTCTTACACATGAGGCTGCACAGTGGCATGAAGAGCCTGTTATCATTACCTCATCCAGAACTGATCCTCTCCTGGATAAAGAAATCCACAGAGCTATTGGGAGAACAGCAACTCCCTGAAGCTGCAAATGGAAGCTTGTATGGCTGCAAGGCACAGGAATCAAGCTGTAAAAGAAAAATCAAGCATCTCCAATTGAAGAATGTCAACAGACAATTTTCACAGAATTTCACAGAATACACTGAGTTGGAAGGGACCCACAAGGATCATAGAGTCCAACTCTTAAGTGAATGGGCCACACAGGGTCCCAACCCATAACCTTGGTGTTATTAGCAACTTGCTCTAGCCAACTGAGCTAATCTCAGAGTCTTTTACATCAACCCTTGCTATCTCACAGGTCTTCTGTTCTTCCCTCTGGCATCCTCTCCAAAGATTCAAGTTGTGTCAATTAATTTCAGATCAAGAACAGGAGTGTGCCAACAGCCTGCAGCTCCTGCTGAATTCTTGCTGCGTGATGAGGAGCCCACTGATCCAGGAGGTGCTTCAGCCACAGCGCTCCGGGCAGCTGACAGGCATCAGCCCATACGGCCAGCACATAGAGGCAGACTGAAAAGAGAAACACTCATATCAATGTCAGCCAAGTCACCAGGGTGCCCAAGAATAACAAAAGAGGCATGTTAGAAACTCTCCTCGCTAGACAACTGCAAAGGAGTTTCTTCATGGAGTGACAGGAACCCAGCCTCTTTTAGAGATAGAGGACAAAAGGACAATGTGTCTCTCATCTTATTCTTCTCCTGTGTGGAAGAGAGAAGATAAACTCACTTCCTTGTATATTTCTTGGCACTTCTGTAAATAAAAGACTACCATTAGCACTTTTCATCAGACATCATCTCTGTGTCAAAATTGTTTAGGGTATGACTGAAATCCTCTCCTTCAGAGAGCATGCAGGCAAGAAAAAGCTGCCTTTGATTTATTAAAGATGAACTATCAGTGCTGTAAAAGGCAGAATTGGAATGCACACACATATCGTAGAGCAGGGCAGGATGAATAACGCCCTCACATTTATATATAAAGTTCAGTTCATAGCCTTTCCTGTTTATTAGCTTGTCAGCATTCATGCAGTCACAGTACATCTACACTGACATTTTTTTGAGTTTACTTGTGTGTTATTTGCTCATGATTGTGCCAGTTTAGATACAGAGTGCTTTCCTGTCTGTATGAAGCATTTTGAATTGGGAATTAAATTTTGTGGATAAATAAAGTATGAAAAGGAACATATGAAAAAAAAAGTCTATTCTTTTAGTTCAGTGAAAGGCAGGGTGAGATTAAAAAGAATTCAAGCACAAAAAGAAAGGGGTTTCAGCATCCAGAGCTGTGCCATGGTTGCACAGGAACTGATGGAAGTATCACCTTCAAACCACTAAATGTAGGCCTCAGCTGAAGGCAAAAACAACAACCACCTATATCCCAGTCATTCCTCCACAAAAGCCTTTAACAGGTGTGACACCAATGTTGGGAAATGTGGTACACTGTAGCTATTGAGCAGGTAATGCCTACAAGCATTTTCCTGCTCTCCCTCTTAATTGTTGTATGTGAGTGTGTTAAGCCCTGAGAGCTGATGTTGAACTGGTGTTCTAAGGCAGTGCTGTGCTAAAGCTGCTGTCGGTATCTCAGATACAGAAGTTCAGACCACATTAAAAGGTGCTGCGACCTCATTGCTCTCCACCAGCTCCTACTTCCGATCACAATCTAACATCTAGAATTAACGTACTGGGCAAAGCAGTTCTCTTCAAAAGAGCAGAAGATAACTGTGGAACATAAAATGTAAGCAACACAGCCAAAACAAACAGTCAGACCTATTTCTTTGTGTGTAAAGAGATACTTAAAACACTATTGTTTCATATTCGTGGCAAATGACACAGAAAATATAAAGAAGATCTTGGTGCAAGACTGTCTTTTATGCTCCTTATTTCCCAAAGTCAAGGCTGTTCTTTTCTTTCATACAGCTCTCAGAGGCTCTCAGTTATTAAATCAACCAAAATGAAATAATCTTCAGAAGCCAAGTGAGAAGCATTTCACTGTGGAAGACAGTTGTTGGACAGCTTTGGTTTGGTTTTCTTTTCCATGTAGCACATTATGAAATGCATATTAGCAGCAGCCGGGGTCCCCTGTGTTCTGTTTTGCCCTGCTGTTATGAAGAGCCATGTGCTCTCACTATCAGATGCAGTGCAGAAGCAAGTATTTGCTCATTTGTTGTCTGCCAGGCTCCATGCAATTCCCCATGGAGGTGTTGGGGGGCCACAGGCTTGTCAGTGATGGCAGCACCTGCCAGGCTAAAAGGCCTTTGAAAGCAAGTGTTTGAGGGGAAACAGTCGACTGTTAGGAAGACAGTTTGACTCTGTGGAACATGTCCCTCAGCAGATGTCTGCAGCTGCCCATGCTACCCTCAGGCAGGGTGACTGGCAGACACAGTGACAGCCTGCCCTTCTGCATCAATGTTTCATGCAGTTCAAGCTTCAGCCTAATCCTCATGGAGCTTAGGGACAGTTCTGGCAGATCAAGACACCATCATAGCTCTGAGTAGTTTTCTCTTTCTAAATAATCACCATCAGGCTGCCACTTCTTTTTGTGCCAAATAGCACCATGCTGAAAAAAAGCAGATTGAGACCGTGCCAAAGTACAGCAGTCCCTATAACCCTGAGCCTTCCCTCACAATGGTTTCTATCTCCTATTCCCTCTGGTAGGCAAAAGGAGCAATGTCCCTTGAAGTCTGTAAACCAACCACGTGGCTCCAGTATAAATCTGTTTTTAATATATTTTTGAGGTGGTTGGAAGTGTTTGCAGCACTTCCTGAGTCAGTCAGATCTACCTCCCATTTTACTGCTCACAGTCCAGCATTCAGCTTTACACCTCGTCCAGTTGTTCAGCTGGCAGGAAAATGAGCTAGCATGGCACACAACACAGCAGAGCACCAAAGGGCAACAGGAAAAATTACACACATTTCTTCCCAGTGGGCATCGGAGCCCATTGATGTGAAGTCTCCTGGCCACAGAGAGTGCTCTGCCCTAAAGATAATCTTTGATATGCAACAGAGTAACCCTTGGCTCAAACCAGGTAATTAGCTGTAGCAATAGAAAATCTGCTGGAACAAGCCACCTGCAATCCATTTCCCTCATGGAAGTGTCGGGCTGGTAAGGCAAAAGCCTCTGAGCAAGGGAAACCGAGACAGAGCCATTTCCAAGCTGCCTCTTCTAGATGGTATTCTGAGTAACTATGGAAATTTAAAAACTGTTACCTGCCAGTAGCAAATTGGCCCTCCTTACAGACACCAAATGTATCATATAAGGTGGCTCCAGCCCAAACCACAGAAACTTGCTGTGTCAGCACATTAGTATTTGTGTTTTGGCAGGAAAGTGTAGGTTCTGGGGGTAATTAGCAATAATGGTGCTCAGCTTTAGACCATTTGAACTGAACATAGACATTCAGCCTAAATTAGCAGCGTAACTCAAGCTCAATATGGACAAAATAATCTTTCCCAAAGCTACCCCTCACTATCTCCTTTTTCTGTGGTAGAGTTTAATGCATCCTGCCTGTCATAAAAACCTTCACCTCAAGACTACTTTCTGTACAGGTATCCTACTAGGTCTTCACCTCAACAATATTTGAATGTGTCTCTCCAATGCTCAGCTATGCGTTAACACCATGGTTTTCTGCATCTAACTTCTAGGTTTTTTCATTTCACAAAATGCTTCTCCTTTTACATTGCAAACATATAACATCTTCTGCTTCAACTGCAGCAACCATTTTCTGTCCAATATTACCCACAGGACTACATAGTTTGACCTCTCCAATTTTATCACCCCACTTTTCTTTGACCTTTTCTCCTTTTCTGGCACACTGGGTGTCACTCAAGTTACCTTAAACTCTCAAAGACCTATTCCCTGCCACCACCCTCCATTTGCTTTGCCTCAGTCAGCATGGAAATACAGACTCTTTGTTCTGTATTTCTGATGGCGTGAACAGCAATCACAAAGACACTGCAAAATCTGCCAGTTACAGACATCTTTGTGCCTTCTCATGCACAGATCTTCCCATCTGAAGGGACAAAAAGCCTCAGAAAAGGAAAGTGCTGAAAACCTGAGCTGCCTGTCCCTCGCTGAATCCCATAACCTGCCACATGCTTAAGGGGCACTTTCAGAATAGCAAAGCACCAGTACCTCCAGTAGGAAACTCTGGCTCTTGCCCTGTGCTGCTTCTTTTGTCAAAATTTTATACTACTGAAAGGGGTAAAGCTGACACCCCAGCAAAAAGAGCTGATTTAACTGAATGAGAGGGCAGTGTCAACTGCACAGTGGTAGCCCAACCTTTTGCATCCACCAACACTCTCAAGAATAATTTGGGTAGAACTTGAGAACCCTAAAGTTTCTAGGAAAAAAGCTTAATTGAAAAATTTGCCATGCCTGATAGCAATATTGCAGATGACACCAAGAATGCAGCTTGTGCAGAAGGCATAGGTTTTTAATGTTTGACACTTTTCTCTCCTGTTGATCTTCCAAATTAACTTTTTTCAAATATATATCTTAAAACTCTTATGTTTTCCTGATGAATGTTTAACTTATATTTGATAGCCTGATAATGTTGAGCATTTTCTATGCAGTCGCTCTTTGTTCAGCTTTGTTTCAGTGCTCCTATTCTAGTCACTTCATCAGCACAAAGGTAGTTAATGAGTGGCATTACAGTCATAGCTCACAGACACAACTGAGTGCCATTCCTAAATTTTTGCTGCTAGTCATTTTACATAATGCATGTACCTCTCCAGCAATCATCATTTCAGCAAAGTTTCCAGTAGGCAGGCAAAATCTGACTTGCTTGTGCCAACTGCTTGGGTTTGTGTTCACCTTCTTAGAACTGTCCCCAGTTTTCTGTTTGCATTTCCGCACTTGTGAACAGCATGCACCTTGTAGAGCATTGAGAACCCTGTATGATATTCTCAGAAAGTGTATTATGAGAGATGACAACAGGTAGACCATGAATATTTACTGAGAAAATAGCAGACTGCCTTTTAGAAAGTTTTTTTTCCTTCACTGGTCTGCAATGACTGCAATCATAATTTCAGCATCCTTACTTTCAACATTGATCTATTTTAGCCAAAGGGAGAATATTTTCAGTGTTTCAATGTAATGTACAGACGTGCTCCATGAACCTAAAGATACCCATAAAACTCCTCCCTGTCCACTGGCTACCATCAGGAGTCACACGATGCACCCAGTGCAAGGTGATGGCCCATAAAGAAGAAGAGTCATTATAAATGCAGTTTTATGATGGAAAAAGAGCTTGAGCTCCTGAAATGTAGCTTCTACAGCATTGAACCAAACACAGATCAATGCTGACCTCACCTAAACAAAAAGCTCTGAGCAAGTTCAAGAGTCCAAATGTATCAGTTCAGTGGCCAAACTAGCTCATTATAACTTCTCAAAATGGAAATGGTTGCAGAATAAAAGTTATTTTCAACAGTTATTACATATTGCTAACTGCAAATTAAGTACTACACTCTGCTCTTTCAGTAGGTGGCAGAATATATCATTACTAGTGGTACATCTCACCTAACAAATCTTAATACTGTTGATCCTCAGTCCAGTTAGATCAGGATACCAAAGACGTTAAGTGTGCCAAACTAAAACCTTAATTCTATAAAAATTCTTCAGTGTTGACTTTTGAACTCTTCCGAAAATGGGATCCTGAAATAACAGTTGAAAACCTTGCTTTGAAACTTTTAAACCATATTGTCATACAAGACTCAGATTTTGCAGTAAACGTCATGTATAAAATAGCTTTAAAATAGAAATTACATAGCAACGACTTTCTACCAATCCAGACATAAACTAAAAGTGATACAGTGGATTGGATCATGTCAAGCACAAAGAAATTTCTGTCAGTGCTACAACTTGATTGAGTTGAGCCATAAAACTCAGAAATTATGAATACCATTGTAAATCTTTCTAGTGCATCTTTACACTAAGCTCTAAATAGTGCTCTTTTCATAGCTTATGACCTTTTTTTTTGGCTACAAGCTGTGGCCAAAAATCTAGTATATTATTTAAAATGTTTTGATATGAATATGAGCCTGATTGGAGTCTGATTGGAATATGATTGGAGTACACAGGGGGTTTTTTAGCATCAGGTGATTAACTCTATGGACAAGTCTTCAGGTATGTCAGAAACAGGCAAACACTGTTAAGTATTTCTTTAAAGATATAATTACCATAACTGCCACTTTTCAACTGAATCCAAATCAGAAAAAAAAAAAAAACAACCAACCCAAAACCAAAAGAACAGATTCCTGCTGCTATTGAATTGCTGGATTGTGTTTCCTTCTGGCTTCAGTAGGTTTTCATCATTTAAACTACTTGTTAATAGTTTAAGAAATGCAGAGATTCTTTTCTATGGCATGATCCAAGTAAAAACTCCATAAGCTCTTTTAGGAAGTAAGGTCTCAAATGTAACAGAAAACCAAGAAACAGCATAGAAATGTTACATTAGTATTCTTTTCTAGTCAGTGTAAAAGAAAAAAAAACAAGCAGAATGGATTAATGAGGATGTGCTAAGCTATAAATACTAAACATCAGCCCACGTTTCACTTGGGGAATTGACCATTTTCCTTTGTTTACAATTCTGCTTTCTCATTTACCTGAAATAATGTCGGTACCAAACCACCAATCCCAGCTGTTAACAGCTGCCAGAAGGTTGTTTATGATCAATGCTTTGTTTCTTTTTTTTCTAAGATTCAAGAAAATTCTGTATTAGTTAAAGAATTAAAACGAGTTTATTTCTGTCTTTTTCTGCTAAGATTTCTTTTCCTCGAGTAACAGTGAAAAAATGGGTTGTACATACTCTGTCATTGCTTTATTTTTTAGTGCATCATATCAGACTGGATTATATGAGGTATCACTCAGATTAAATTTACTCTTGAGGATGCAATAACTTTCAATCAAACCACAAGTACTCAGCGTCCTTCAGAAGCAGGTCTGTAATGTGGGATGAATGAATGAGAGAACAATCAGCTGAAGAAGAACCAATTAGTATTACTGGATGCAAAGAGCTACAGTCTTAGAAAAACTACTTTGATTAGCTGAATAACTCACAAATTCTGTGTGATCCCAGGAAAAGATATTTCTAACAATGTAGTTCTCAGGCAAAATTATGCCTGCTTTCCAGATTCAGATTCAAATGGGCCACACTCAGAAAGGCCTGAGTAGTGTCTTAATATTACTATGCTAGACATCAAGAATAACAAATAACCAGGAAAAAATCCCTAGCAAAACGTGGGTAACTGCCTTATTAAGCAGTTTCCAAGCTGCTTCTGACTGGCTGCCTCTCACATGCTGTATCTAGACACAGGTGAAGCTGGTAAATAGGAAAAGTGAGGAGATGTCAAAGGTCAGTGTGTGGACCCCACCCCAGGAGAGACACCCTATGTGTTTAACTGTGTCTGCACATTGGCTAAAGCTCTTCCCACTAAGCATACAAACCATCTGTTCACGTGTTCAAGGTCCTTCCAAGAGCAGGATGCATTTTAGTACCATTCCCACCACTGACCCCAAGTTGCTCTTCAATAAAGAAAGAAATCCCTGTATACTAAAAGAGTCCACCCCACCTAAAGGACCTGCCTAATTCTTAAACTGAAAGGGCCTGTTACTTATAAGGATTTTTGATCCCATCATTTATGAGTTTGTCTGAGCTGGTCACACATAAAGGCCAAAATAAAGCAACTGCAAAAGTTTCAGCTGTGGAGCTGTGGAGGAATAGCACACTTTGAAGTAGCTGTTTTCTGAAGTTGACACAAGGTAATTGTGAGGACTCTTTCTGCTTTGAGGAAATGAAGGTGTTTTCAGAAAACTTTTCATCCCAAGCTAATACTTAATTGTTCATAAAAACATATGCTCAGTGATCCCACATTAGAGACATTATGCTCAGGCTGTGGTTTTTAATGGCGTGTTAACTGCTTGCGAAAATTGTAAATTTTATAGGCTCTGGACCATTACGAACCTTCATATTTGTCATCTGAAAAGAAAAAAGATCATCATGTTTGCTTAATGAAATCATCATATCCTAATATAAATCACAACACCTGCAAAATGGTGAATTTCAGGGCAATACACAAGGTGTCCACAATTTGCTGGGACCCATTATTTTAGCACTGCTTTGTCACACTATCTATTGCACTTTTGGATGATCCCAATGTTTTTGGCTTAAGCCTCGTGCCTGGTGAGAGACTTCACAGTTTTGATATTCTCAACTTTAAAACTGCTTCCTAAAGTCTTCTTTGTATCTATTGATACTTAATTTACATCATCTCTGCTGGGCTGGAAAAACCAGTTCTGATAGGTTTTCTGAGTCAATTAAATTTTTAGTGTCTTGTATTACATATTTGACTCCTGCTTTTCTATACTCTACTAAATTATTTGGGTTCTTTTAGCCCTAAAATCAATTTTCTTCCTTTAAAAAATGAAAAACACTTCTACACTCCATGTAACAACAAGTTTATAGATCTACACATGAGTCAGCTAAAGATGAAATTAAGAATTATTAATTATTCAAACTAGATGTGACCTAAAATTTCTACTAAGACTTGACATGGTTACTGTTTAAAAAAAGAGCTGTGATCTGTATCCCTGGTGGTACAAGCATTAGGAACCTTGCAGAAATTTGCATGTATGCATAATTCCATATGCAAGATTATGCCATAGAATTTGCTGGAAATACATATTTATGTATAAAGTTAATAGAGCTACTCATGAATGTAAATGTACTTATACTCAGCATTGATAACAGGCCAGGAAGAAAATGCTACGTATTCCAGTCCATATAATGACAACTTGCTCATCTAGCGCATATTCTATACTTCAGTACAGTATAGCTGAGTTACTTTTTTCAAGAAGAAAGGATGTGAACCATAATTAGTCAGCACAAAATTAAGAAGCGTTCCAAGAATGCTTTCATTTATATTGCTTGGAATTTGGTGCTTGGTTATATCTGTGCTGAATTTGGCTGGGGTAGAGTTCATTTTCTTTATGGTACGTGGTATGGAGGTGTGTTCTGAATTCGAGCAGGAAACAGTGTTGGTAATACAGGGATGGTTTTGCTGCTGCTGAGCTCTACTTACATAGAGTCAAGGCCTTTTCTGCCTCTCACCAGCAAGAAGGCTGGTGGTGCACAAGGAGCTGAGAGGGGACACAGCAGGGACAGCTGCTCTCAACTGATCACAGGGATATTCCATACCATATGGGATCATGCTTAGCATATGAACTCGGGGAAAGAAGGAGGAAAGGGCAGACCTTTGAAGTGCTGGTGTTTGTCATCCCAAGTCACCATTACATATAAAGGGGCCCTGCTTTACAAGAATGGCTGAACACCTCCCTGACCCTGTGGAAAGTGGTGAATTAATTCCTTGTCTTGCTTTCCTTATGTGTGAGACTTTTGCTTTACTTATTAAACTGCCTTTATCACAACCCACAATTTTTCTGTTTTTCTCTTCCCATTCCCTCTCCCATCCCACTGGGGAGAGATGAGCAAGCAACTGTCTGGGGCTGTTGCCAGCTGGGGTTAAACTACAACAATATCATAAAACAATTGTTGCCTCAAAAGAGACTTAAGTTTTTATCAAACTAATTTCTCTAAAAACAAACACAACTCACGTCCCTACAGTAAATCCTGGAGAATTCAGCAGGATGCACAGACAATAAGCTTCTGGAAGACAGAAATGATCTCTTACTATACTGAGGACCTTCCAGTGCAAAAAAGCTGCCTATTAATGGAGTCTACAGTACAAATAATAAGTAATAAAAAGGAAAAAAGAAGAAAGCTATATAAATTTCTTATGAAGAAAATAGTGTGAGAATTATTTCTTATTGTACTTATGGGGATATAACTTTTTTTGCTCTGTATCTTTATAGTATATAGAGATAGGTGAATGCACTTTCTCTCTCTAAAATACCATCTTGCATTAAAATCTCTGTGTAGAGTCCAAGGTATTCACTTTCTGCAAGGTTAACATTTTACACCTCAATTCATGGTACCCACCTCTGCATCTAATGAGCAAAACTCACTGAGCTAAAAATATCTCTTTCCATTGCTTAATAATTCCTTTTAACCAAAAAATGAGCAGCCTCAATTTCCATTGCAGGCAAAGAGGATGGATATGCGGCACCTCCAGGAGACAGGCATGGGGACTGATTCTTCCTGAATGTTTGTATGTTTGTGTGATATGTACCATGCATGTAAAACACATCTTTTACTGACTTGAGAAAAGTACAGAAAACTCAGTACAAAGAAATCTGATCATGCTTCTACACTATTCAGTGCAAGAACTCAGGATTGTGCCTGAAAATCTATTAGCTCTAATAGGTTTTATGCATGCCTCTGCTGATCTAAGAATGAACTCTTCAGTGATTGGAAGGGTGTTTTATAAGCTATTTTGGCAGCAGTTGAATACCATGTTATTTGTGTCCCAGGAGAATGCTATGACAATTTAGCTGAGTGTTGTTTTAAAGTTAAAATTATGAGAGCAATCCAATAGTCTTAACCTTTCTTTGTTGTAACCCCCACTTAAGTTCAGCTGTCTGTGGTTAGGTAAAAGTAGAGATTACAAAAAGTAGAAATGGTCTTATAGACTCTAAAGTAACATGACTTCTGTAATTAAAGTGATATTACTGTGCTGTGTTAAAACTTTGTTTTAAATTCTGAAATAGCCTACGAATTTGCAAGACCCACTCCTTTTCTCTTTTGATAGACAAGCACAAATAACTCTGCAGTTTGCCAGGCTTATCAAGTGAGACTGAGTGTTATGGGTTTAGCTAGGGAGGCCTAAATTTAGGCTTCAGATTTCAGGCTAGGCCTGGATCTATCAGTTGTCTTGAGCTGGGCTGGGCCAGCTGACAGCTGACTACTATGCTATTCCATACCATATTCCAACATCATCTTGAAGTGTAGGAGCCGGTGTGGGAGTGGCTTGGTCAATTCCCTCATGGCTGTGGTCCAGAAGGACACACTGCACCGCCCTAGGAGAGACGGGAGGCCAAGGCCCATCACTGACTTGCCACCATGGTATCTTAGGGAAATAAAATGTTTCTTCTTAGTCTTTCTTTCTGCTTGGGTCTGTCTCTGGGAAATTGAGTTCTCTAGAGTGATTTTTAGTTAGAATGGTGGGATTTGTGTTCGATGGAGAGTGGGGAGTTATTTCTTGTTATTTCTAACATGTGTAAGTGTATTATATCGTAGGGTTTTTTTAATTTTCTCTTTTCTGTATAAATATATATAGTTAGTTTAAGTTTAAATGAGTTTCTAGGGTTTTTTCCTTTCTCCCTTTTCTCGGCCAGAGGGAGGAAGGCTTTGACTCTGTATTGGGCAGTTGGCATATTGCCAGTTCAACACAAGACACTGAGAAACATCTGTAGTGCACTGGTTTTGTAGCCTTAGAAAACAGTTGCTGCTTGTAAGATATGCAACATATGCCTGTTCAAAAATTCATTTCTTAGTTTTGTGTTTCTAGAAACGCTGTAAATTTTACTCACCTACCCACAGACCAAATCCTCCCTCATGAGCAATCGGTACACACTGTCAAGCAACGTGAATCAGCCAAAGGCACAAATACGGAGTTAGCTTTTTTGCAGCTAATCCATAATTCTGGACTCCAAGACTCAGGTTATGCTGCATCATGCTGTATTTTCCCTGATTTAAGCCACTGTCACAGTATTTGCCCACATGCAATACTTGCAGCACATTCATCATTCAGCCTATCATTGAACACAATTCTCAGTGAATTTTCCTGATGAACGATATTATCCTTCTCTCCTAGAGTATTACATTATTCACATTGTAAGGATATTCTTTGCTGGGCATATAGGAATTACTACTAGTGGACCATTTCATTTCTACTTGTTTAAGAAATTTCAGAACCAAACCTCAAGTACAGCTTACTAGAAAAAATTTCTGCAAGAAGCACAAAGAGTCTTGGAAACTCCAGCTGTAAAAAGTAAAACATGATTTACTCAACTGAATAGCATTTCTGCCCATGCTGGGTGTGCTACAGTCAAAAGTCAACAGCTACGGTCGTAAAAGTTTTATTTTAGCTAAGTGAATAGATAAATGTAGCAAAATAATTTTTTCCAGTGCACCAGCAGGAGGTGGCAAAACAGTGCAAACAGGTACAAGAGAGCGCAAAACAGTGATCATACAAGTTAGTGGGAACTCATTTGGAAAATGCAGAGACAGTCAGTACATACCAATAGTAATTTAAACTCCTTCAGTTCAGAGTCCAGAGGTGCTGGGTGTGTTTCTTCCTATAAAGCATTGAACTCTGCCGCACAGACATAACTTGTGTAGCATTTAATAAATCATCTCTGAGCTATAGTTCAAAATCCTTTGGGAAAGCAAAGCATTACTATTCAAAAAGGCTTTTGGAAGAATAAACACAGTAAAGATAACACAATTACTTAGCTACTAGGAAACAGAACACACCTAGATATGTGTGCCTAGAGGAGAGATGAGGTTCTCTTCTTCTTTGCAAGCCATGCATTGACCAGTGTTCTGTCTCTTACGAAGAACTGCACACTCGTTAGGAACAATCTGAAGGAACAAAGACCCCTCATTTCCAGGTGAACTCTCTGTGGAGATATGTATCTTAGTCAGAGTCAGCCTGTTCACACAAGACACCAGTACAATCCCCAGGCAAGAGAAGCCACCAACACTGCTTGCAAGACAAACTCCACAGCTGGCAGCATAGGGTGAGTAGGAGGTAAGTCAGAAGGAGGTAAGTAAATACTCATAAGGCTGTGATACAGTTTCTGCTTGAGAAATTCTTTTCCCCTCCCTACCTTGTTAAGCATCTCAGCTCTGAGTCGTTGCCATGGCAGATCGGGCTTGCTTAATATGCTCTTTCCTTATTTTGTGCCTTTCAAGCAATAGGGTTGGAGGTGACCATAATTTTGCATCAAATCGAGTATTTTGCACGTTTAAGGCTGACTGTGAATACTTTGTGACTTATTGTGAATATGTCATCCTTATTTCCTCTAGAAAAACATGTTAGCTATAAACATAGTTTGTAAATATGTATTACATGCACAGGCAGATTACAGAAAAAGAGTGCACAAGACCTAACAACTGTTGGAATAAAAATAAATGATAGAAATGTGAACTGCCATTTAAGCAACACTATCTTAATCCATTTCATTAATAGCTGAGAAAATCTGACAACCATCTTAAGATCCAACTCTCTGTCCTTGGTTATTCTGGCCACTAGCCTTCCTATTTCCCACTTTACAAGGGAGATGCTGGTGCCCTGGCCATCCTGACACAAGTCCCTGTTGAATGCTCTTTTAAAATAAAGTTCTGGGACTCCCGTCAGCCCCAGCTCTGTGTCCCTCCCAGTTCCTCAGCAGCTCCTGCACTTGTCTCTTGGCTGTGCAGCAGAGCATGACACTGTCTGCCCATACTGAGCTGGAGAACAGAAAGAAGATGCAAATCACCAGCAGCTATTCCTCTGGGAAGATTCCAATTAGAGTTCCTGTAGATGGCCTGCAGCCCTTGGATGTTGTATATGGCAAGGCATGACAAGAAAGGAGCAGAAATAATTCTAGGATGAAGCCAGAAGCCAAAGAATAAAGATTATTTAGTAGGAAACAAAGGGAAGAGAATATTAATGAGTTTTAAAGCAGATTTCTGGTGTACCAGCAAGTCACTGTTTGGTTATATCACTGGAATTCATGATGATAAAACCATTGTTGTCCCCAACTATAAAAGATCTACCACAAAAATGTAAAAGTAAGATTCAATCTTTAAGTAAGATTGAATTCTTTAGTCTAAAGATGCAGTCATATAGACAGATCCAAGTAAAGACTAGTAGGTCATAGAAAGAAGTAATAACAACAAAGATCCAAGATGAACTATCCATGGCAAATAGGTTTGAATGGAGAGGGTGCTCAGAGAGGAGGAGGAGCACAGAAAGATTTATTTCACTTGAACTTTCACCCAGAGGCAGTCACTGCACTGCCCTCTCCACTTGGACTGTCTTGAAGAATTAATATATTTGTAAACCTTCCTCAAAAAAAAAGCCCCAAGACATGAATAGAATGCAAGCCTTCAAGAAATACATGAGCAGTGTCTTCACACTCTTTCTATAGCCCAGACAGAATGAGAATGCAGCTCTTCTCCTCGCTGGTAACCTCTTGTGTCTGCCTTGCAGAAAACTAAGGAAAGAAGAGATCAAGACTGTCACTACGTTAAAGCACCTTGCTCAGATAGCATCTGCTCACAGCCCCAGACAAGGGAGCAGCCAGCTCTTTCTGACTTTTTTGCCAAACTCTGCCTGGCAGGACATCTTAGACTGCATGTTCCAGGAACTTAGTTCTGTTTACCCCAGAAAAACCGCCTTAAATATTGTATTTACAGAATTCTCGTAGCCTTTTCGTTTTGTATGCCCTCATCTCCTACTAATGTTCTGTTTTACATAAATACACTGCTGTGAGCAATTGAATTTGGAAAGTGACTATAAAAGCCCGCAAAGATTTTACTTACGAAAAAATCATTAGCTTACTGAAAGTGTTAGAGGTGACCTCTGGCATAAAAAGTAATGTGGCAGTAAAGGGGTTAGTATCTAAAGATACATTCAAATCCAATGCATGATAATAATTCAGAAATTGGCAATCATTTTCCAAACCTCCTGTGCAGAACACAGCTATTACTCCTGTGACTATCTCTTTAAGTAGGTGAGTTACAGAAGTATGAGATCTCTTGAGAGAAGTTATAATAAATCTTTACTAATTTGGATTTTAAGCACCAAGAAAAATTCCTCTATGAAAAGACTTCAAGCTAAAATGTTACTCAAATTCAGATTCCAAATTTTTATTTCTTAGAAAATATGTACAATTGTCTCCAGGCCCTTGATGTCACTTGTTCTGAGCAGTGGAAGTAGTGATGCTATTGCATGGGAAACATCTTCGACTCGGGCATTGATGATCTTAAAATATTGTAAAGTATAAATACACAATGTCATGTCAATCAGTCAGGTACTACTCCAAGATACAAATTATATGGCCACAATACACATACAGAGTAGTGCTGTGTAGGCATTGAAAAGAAAATCTGATCAGCAGTATCTGACTTGCAATAGATAAGTTCAATTCATTATGACCTCTGTTTGGGAACTGAGGTGTCAGCATCTGCACTGAAGCCCCGAAAGGGAGGAAGGTTTTCCTGCTTTGTTTGCTCTAAGTTGTCACAGTAACCTCTTTTGTTGTTACAGTAAACTCTTACAGGTTTTATTTTATAACCAGTTCCTTCAGCCTTCAAGAACAAAGGCAATTTCTATGCTGAATCACATGATCAATTTACATAGCAAAGTAAAAAATCAAGATTTACTGCATTAGATTCTGAATCTGTTCTAGTAAATAGTCTGGAGAACTCTGATCCCTTCAGGTCTGTTGGTTTTGCTAATGAAAAAGCCAAACTGTGGAAGCAAAATACACAGCAACTGAGATTCCAAGACTCCACAGATGTTTACATATACCTGTCATCACTGAAAAATACCTCTAAAAATTGTAGGTTCCTCTTTAGGAAGTACAAGAAGCTTTGTGTCCAGAAGAGAAGTTGAAATACAAACAGAAAATACTCCAGTACAACGGAACTGAAATAAAAGCTGTTTTCTGGCCATGCATAAAATCCATAGCCAAAATAATAAAATACTTTCCCGCTGATCACACAGAATCTAAGCCTTTTATTAATTTTTCTATACCACTGACAGCCTCCCAGATGGAATTTTCCACTTCAAAACAGTAGGGCTGAACAAAGAGCCAACACTAATTGGTCCTAGAAAACAAAATAAATTGCAGTTTTCCAGTAAACAGAGATGCAAGGCTAGATTTTGATCGCAGGTAGATGATGCTGGGGTGCAGCAGCAGTTTTCTGAACAGCATGATAGCATCTGCTAGGTAGGGAAGAGTGGTTTATGACACAGTGGTCAACAACACCCAGCCTCCCAAGTGAACCACCTGCCAGGAAAGTTGCTGTCCTTACAGCTGCACCTTGCTAGAAGATGTAACTTCACTACCATTTAAGAGGAAAAGATTCCAGGGACACAGAAGGGGAGCTCTGCTTCCTTAGATGGGAAGACTGATAAATTTAGACAAGGGACAGACCTGAAAAATGACTTTTGGTTAGATTAAGAAGCTCAGTCATACAGTACATTTATTTCATCCCTGACTAATGAGCAGGTGCCTTAGTGTGCTGAATAAGATTTTGGGCTGCATCTAGTTGAATACTTGCCCAAGCCAAGTATTTTTTACAGCAAAAAGTATGTCATCCCAAGGAAATTATGATTTTACAATAGTAATTCAATAGACTCATCTATATAAAACTTAGAATCTTTCAAGCCTCTTGCTTAGTTTGTCCTGTGTTTTTGGTTTCACTTACTTGGACAGAAAAATAACAGAGGAGTAGAAAACTGTAAATACTTTCAATGTTAGGTCATTAAAAGTCACTGGAATAAAAACATATAATGCATGCAATTCAGTAAAGACAAATGCAAACCATTACTCCAACAGAAAAATATCAGGTGCATGATTATGAAATAGAGAATTTCCATCTAAACAGAAACACTGTCAAAAGGGATCCACAGAATCAAACAGCTCAGGAACTGCCCAGAGTCAACACTGTCATTTCACTACCTTGTCAGGCCACTTATTTGTAAAATGGAGCTTTTTTCATGCAAGCCTTCCACACACTTCAGAAAGGTTACAGCTCAACCAAGATATCATTGTGCTCTTTTGGCTTCCAAACCTCAAGAAACTAACCAGAAAGCATCCAATGAGTGCAACAACAAATTAAAAACAAACAAAAAACCCCAAACAAACAGATGAAAGAGCAAAAATTCAAAGGTAGAGAAAATAGACCCCTGAAGAAAAATGGGAAAAGCTGAAGCTCAGTTTACTGAGTTGAAAAAAAACCACATGGTAACAATTTCCAGATACTCAAAAGATAAATGTGTCCACTGATGAATGGAAAATCAGTAATGGGTTTAAACAAAGAAAATAGGATATAAGGTAAACACAAGGGGTAAAAAATATCTATAATTAGAAGTATAATTAGGCAATAGTATAGAGAAGCACTCAGGAAGTGATTGACCCACTTAACCGGGATGCTTTTCAGAACAGAGTATGCAAATGCCTTTGAGAAAGTCTCTCAGTGCAACTGGATCTTTCCCAATAGAAGAATAGATAAGACCTCTCAAGGACCCTTCTAACCATATTTACCGTGATTATATCATTTTACTGTTTGGGTAAAAAGCTTTTACATTTGTAATGTAATAGGCACTTTGAAGAGACATAATTGTTATACCTGGGGAAGGATCATATACTCCTGTTCTTGGAAAAATTAGCTATATTTGGGAGCAATGTGAGAGGCAAATAAATCTCTTGAAGTGACCGGACACAGCGGTTGCTACTGCTCATAATCCCAGCTTCACATAACACCAGTCACAAACTGAGCTATGCAAAGGAAGAGACGGGCATATTCACTGTGGACATCCTGTACATACAGAGACCTGTCTGCTTTTTGTGGAAGCTGTCACTACACTACTAAAGCCTAAAACACCAGATGCATAAACACAGGCAATGGCAAGAGGTCTGACAGGCATAGATGTACTTAGGTGGTCTATCAACAAAATTGAGAGGATTTTTAAACAGAAAGCAGGCTATTTAAGACAGAGAGAGAGAGATAGAGAGATAAGGGAAAAAGAGGCTGGAAAAAAAAGAAAAGGAAGGTTTGGATTATTAGGAAAGGAAACTACTTTCTTTTACTCACTTCTACTGCCTTAGGAGGATCAGGGGGTTGTAAATTATGGTTCTATCAAGAAATCACACAACTTTTCCTTTTCCTTGAAAACAATGTTCAAGAGGCCAAATACAGTCAAAGCAGTTCAATCAAAAGAAGTTTGATAAATATAAATATGGTCATCTGATTAGAAAGCTGACATTGGTTCAAAGATCTCCATTTGTCTTAGAATTCAAACACATGATTTTATCAAAAATAGAAGGTCTGTATTTAGCCTTATTTCATACAGATTATTAAGTACACAAATTATTTAACTGAAAGCAAACATACATTTAAAATTAGACCTATACTTATAGTATAGGTCATCATGTAATGAGTGAAAATGGGCTTGGAAATACAGCTAAGCCTCATGAAAGTTCAGTTTATCTATCTGTAATCTGCTTTTTTCAGGTCTCAGACAATGTAGTAGGCACATATCACATTCATTGCTACATCAGGACTCAAATAGGCTTTTTTCTTTACAATCAAGTTCTATTTTTGTGCTGGCAAGTCACTTCTGAAGAGTTAAGTCAATGAATAAATCTGCAACAAATTCATTGCATTATTCTGAAATAAAAGAGACTGACAGCAGAAAAAACCCCTAAAGTGTAGGAAGTGAACATTTGTACAGAATAATGTGTTCATCATTATTTTTTTAATCTCATTTTCTGGTATTTGAGGCAGTTGGAACAAGTGATTTCCTTTCCCAGCTTCTTCTCTGTTAATCTTCCTCCGAAGATATAGTTCTTTCTTGTGGTAGTTCAACTCCCTGCCATGCAAATGGACATAAATGTTACAAACTCATCATTAAGACTACATTGAAGGTGGAACAGCAGTAAAAATGACCTATGGAGAGAAGAAAACTCCTACTGGAAAAAAAAAATGGACAGTTGAAAGTCCTGGGTATGTCTCTCTTCTCTCTAGCAAATAACTCATATAACATATATAACTCACTTATTCCAAAGCAATACAGAATCACTTAGTTTAAATCAATAGGGGTATTCTCAATAATATACTGTATTAGTAATGATCCCTTGCACATATTTATGGTATTTAGGGAGAATAAAACGTTTTGGAAAGGAAGTTCTGGCTGTTCAAAAGAAAGAAGGAATGTCTTTTCATTTGTGAGACTTGTGAAGATGAATTTTACTACTAGGCAGTACACCCATCCTTCTTTAAAGCAAGTTAATTCCCTTGAGAAGGAATCTATGGTCCTCCCATCATTTTGCACACTCCCTCATCATAATTGCAGAAAGACCATTTTTAAAATTATCAAGAAGTAACAGCACAGTGGGCAGAAGGTACGGTGTCAGAATGCATCATTTGAAGGAAAAAGGACCACTGTCACAGTGACCTAGTTATTATATTTCAGATTACAGTAATAATAACAGTAGTCTGGACTCTTCGTCAAGGCAGTAATGGAAACCAACCATGGGGGGAACCGCTCCCCAGTGACCACACCACATGCAACGTGGGGGTGAAACCAAAACCCCTTTGTTAAAGGAAGGACCCAACTTATAAGAGGTTGGTTTGGGGAGGCCTGAGGGGAGGGTTTCAGAACTTGGACACAATAGGGCGAAGGGAGGGGCCAAGTGGTTGGCTAAGAATCCAAATAGACCATGGGGAAACACCTATCAAGTGACAGGAGAACTGACCAACAGGGACCCGGGGATTGGGCTGGATGGTGGAAGAGACAGGCACATTTCCACCAGATCACTGGCAGCACGGGCAGGAATGTTGTCATCAGGAGGCACCACTCTGGCTCGGACCTGCTGGCAGGTCCCGGACGCCGTGGCCCCAACTCACCACCCGGGGGCACTGCCCCTGCCACCCACGCTGCATGGCGCAGGCGCGGCAGCGCTCCCCAGTGGTGGCAGGGTGGCCACGACACTGCTGCTGAGTGATGGTGGTGGCAACAGCTGGTCATGGCGGCAGCTGGAGTCGGGCAGCCCCGTGGCAGGGAATGTGTCTGGGCAGGACTGGCTTGGCACGGGAGAGATAGCACCGGTGCCTCCACGGCACTGTGGCTCATTAGGAAAAAGTGCAGGGGGACACATGGGGGTTGGAGGGGGGAGGGTCGGGGGGGTAACGAACATGGAGGGGGCAGAAATTGCGTGGAGTGGAGAAGGGATACAGAACGTCTCCAAACTCCAACCCATACAGAGAAAAGCCATTAATTATAAACTCCAACAATAAGTACGTGGCCTGCAGAACTCGGGGTGCCCTCCAGCGCCATCCCTCTTTGGGGTCCATTTCACAGCATATTCCCACAAGGCAGATCCAACAATATGAAAGAAATAAACAAACAAATAACCACAACACTTAGATTTTGTCCAAAATAATATATGCATGATTGGCAAGATTTTGAGCTTTCCATATGAAGGGTTTTAGGACACTGTTCTCTAGTGATTTTTTTTAAACCCTCCTCCTGCAGTTATTCTGCAGAAAAGAATGCAATAGTCTTCATTTGCATTATGCACCCTTTCTAATGACTTAGAAACAGCTTTGAACCAAACTTGGAATGCAAATACAGTGAGACAGGAGTT
Source organism: Pithys albifrons albifrons (assembly GCF_047495875.1). Classification (NCBI taxonomy): domain Eukaryota; kingdom Metazoa; phylum Chordata; class Aves; order Passeriformes; family Thamnophilidae; genus Pithys; species Pithys albifrons. The sequence continues at coordinate 50,368,039 of NC_092459.1, read as the reverse complement.
TCATCAGAAGCCCAGCCTCATTGGTGTCTGGACGATAGTTATAACAATAGTCAATACAGTGTGGAGAGGGAGAGGCCCAAACCAAATTTAGGATGGAAAACTGCTTAGAAGAAGATGAGTGAGCTGTTGGTACCACCAGGTACAAGGGATTAATGAGGAAAAATCACAAGCAGTGCTTCACAGGAAAGCAAAGGTCTAGGAAAAGAAGGAAACAGTACAGACTGAAGACTGGGATGAAGCCCAGCATCTACTGCTGTGGTCTGATACAGTGGGAAAACTAAGAAAAGAGGTGTAAAAGCAATTGGGTAATTTTCCAAACAATAGTACTCAGGTACCAGACCCACCAAGTAGCAGATAGGAAATAATGGAGAGGACTGACCTATTTATTTTGAATAAGAGTAAGGGAACTTCTGGAGTATGAAAGAGATGAAAACCAGATGGGCACAAGGCAAAGGAACGCAGTGCAAGAGGGTGGCAATGGTAGCAGTGGTGAGAGGGAAAGGGAAGAAAAAGAAGGAGCTAAAGGAAAAATGAGCAGGGAGATCCAGGGACCAGAATAAATGAGTTAAGTAGCAGACAAGCACAGCTGCAAACTAACCTAGTACTGCTGTAGGAAAAATTTGCTCAGCTGTCCTCTAGGAAAATTGCATGTATTCCCCTTCTCCCACACACAGAGGCCTTAGAGAACAAAATGGAGTGTGTGGCATCACAAGGGCAACATGCTCTTCCACAGACAGCAGAGAGCACGCACACGTTCCTGCAGAGTAAGTGCTTTCAAACCTATTAATTCATACAGTTAAGCTGATCTTGACTTTATTTGGCATTTCCATGGCACTCAGCATATTCAAATCACAGTGCAACAGTGTTCACTGTGCAACTGCAGGTGTTAGGCAAGTAGAGACTGCTGTCAAGAGCACATAGCACTGGCTGGCCTGCCCTGCAGCTCCAAACCAGAAGCAGGTTATGTGGCCCTAGCTCAGCAATTTAAATGCAGGTCTGATGATCCCCTTTTTAATGTATGAATAATCCTTAAATTTTGCATAATCAATATGTCAATTTAATTTGGTTTAAGCAACTCTAATAGTAAAAGAGCATCTCTCATGGAAAATAGTTTCCACTCCCACCACAATACTTTTACTCAGAAACAGCACCAAGCATCTCTGTTTGTTCCTGTCTCATGTCACTACCTAACTTTTCTTATTGGACAAAGTTGTTTTCATAAAGCTAATATCCCACAGCATGTCATTCTATTTATTTCAGTGTCCTTTACCTGTTTTATTACCTACCTACTGATTTTTCTGCCAAGAACCTTTTCATGATTGATCTGTTACAACTTTAATAGAAACTGTACCCTTATGGAAGACTTGAGGGTCACATTTACTCCCAGTGTAATTAAACTGACAGCAGTGGCTTTATCCCAAGAAAAAATTTGGCTGTATACATTCACAATAAATAATTAAGTCCAAAATTACTCAATTGTTTCCATATCTCATTTCTTCTCTACAGAGTTCAGGTCTATATTGAGCCATGTATCTTAGTCTTGTACACATCCTTTAGTATTAGGAAATATCAACACTAATTACATCAGGATCTGACTTAGTTAATTGGATTTAAAATATTCTGATAATGAATCTAGATCAGACCTGGTTTTGAAACACAGGTAGGCTGAATTGCTGGCATAGTAGATATGCAAGAAACATTTGTTCACTAAATCCCTCATCTACATTTCATTCATTACCTATTATTACAAAGGCAACAAAAATCCTAAGAATTTGAAGTCCTTTATAATTACAGTCTTTCCTTCTGTATCTACCTTATCACACATTTCACTCTTCTGTTTCTTACATACTTCTTACCACCTTCCCTTTTACCTCCAGTACATGAGAGGTTGTCTACTACACCATTTCAGAATTAAGTAATAGGCTTTTCTCTAACTCATGTCCTGTATTCACCTTCTAACCTTTCTATAGTCTCCTGTCTGCTCTTCATAATCATTGTTCTCTTTTCCTCTCTGAAAACTAGCTATGACTCTGCCCCGCTTTGAATCTATGAACTGTTTTCCACTTGAAAGTCTAAACATCACCAATTTCTCTTAATTGTGTAATGATTCTGTGACTAAGTTTTTTGACAAATGTGAGCTGTGAGAGGACAAATTTAAAAAGACAAGGAGAACTCTGTCCTTCATAGCAGCAAGAAAACTGAAGCAGTTATAAACTCTGCATGGTTGGCAATATTTAAGAAATCTTCTATTTAGGCAGATCTAAGAACAGATCTCCTAGATACAGGCACTTGGAGATGGTATGGATGAATTTTAGGCCATACATGATATTTTATATGGGCATCAGCTATTTAATTATTGAGAAACCTTACTATTAGAAGGACTTAACAGAAAATAACCTGAGGTGACCATTGGCATAGCAAACATCAGTGTCATGCTGGATTACAGTTCTGAAGCACACTGAGATTAGCTCAGTTGGCTAAAGCATGGTGCTAATAACACTAAGGTCGTGCATTTGATCCTCATACAGGTCATTCACTTAAGAGTTGGACTCATTGATCTTTATGGGTCCCTCACAACTCAAAATATTCTGTGACTTCTGTGACCCAATCCACCTCATATCACACTGTGAAAGGGATATTTTTTGTGACCATATATTATTCATACCTTCAACAGATGTGCACTGTGTAATGGTGAGCAGTCAGCAGACAGCTCTGCTCACTTTAAACTAGTGTTCCTGTGACTTTACTCCTCTGGCTAAAACAGCTGATGAGATGCTTTCATGGCCTTCAAAGGCACTGAACTGACAGTTGTACAGGGTTTGAGTAGCCAGGTTTTGGTAGCAGGAGGCAAGGCTACAGAGGTGTCCTCTGTGAGAATCTGCCAGAAGGTTCCCTTATGTCCAACAGAGCCAATGCCAACCAGCTCCACAATGGATCAACCTCCAGCCAAGGCTGAGCCCATCAGTGATGGTAGTAATGCTTCCATGATAACATATTTGAGAGAGAAAAAAGAAGTTATTGGACAGGCGTAAATGTGTCCACAGAAAAGATGAGTGAGAATATGTGAAAGAAACAACTGTGCAGACCCCAAGGTCAGTGAAGGAGTAGGGGGAGGAGATGCTCCAGGCACAGGAGCTGAGATTCCGTGGCAGCCCATAGTGAAGACCATGGTGAAGCATTTGCCCCCCCTGCAGCCCATGATGGTCCATGGGGCAGCAGAGATACACCTGCAGCTCCTGGTGGAGATCCATGCCAGTGCTAGAGTAGGTGGATGCCCAAAAGAAGGCTGTAACCCCTTGGGAGATCTATGCTGGAGCAACCTCTTGGCAGGGATCTGCAGACCCATGAAGTAAGGATCCCACACTAGAGTAGGTTTACTGGTGGGACTGGTGTACCTTTGGAGGACCCACATTGGAGAAGCATGTTCTGGAAGGACTGCACCCCACAGAAAGCAACCCACACTGGAGCAATTAATGAAGAACTTCAGCCTGTTGGAAGGACTTATGCGGAAAAGTTTGTGAAGGACTATCTCCCGTGGCAGGGATCCCATACTGCAGCAGGGGAACAACTTCTCTCCCTGAGGAGGAAGCAGTGGCAGAAGCAACCTGTGATGAACTGACCATAACCTCCACTCCCTGTCTCCCTGCCTGGAAAGGAGGGAGGGATGTTTTCAAGATCTGTTTTACTTCTTAATATCCTGCTCTGATTTTGATTGGCAATAAATTCAGTTGGTTTCCCCAGATCAAATCTGTTTTGCCCATGACAATAATCAGTGACTGATCTCTCCCTGTCCTTATCTCAACTCACGAACCTTTCTTCACATTTTCTCTCCCATGTCAAGTTGCAGGGGGAAGTAATAGGCTTTGGTGGGTACCCGGCAACCAGACTGGGTCAACGCATCATAACAATGTAAATAACATGAGATCTCCATGAAAATCAACCACAAAAATGTCAGGTCCCAGAGTATTTTGGTTTATGATTGTTTGTGTTTATGAGGTGCTGGGAAAAGTAATTACTGTGTTTACGAAAAATGTCCTGCAAAATGTCATCTAGAATCTGTAGCTGTAAAAATGCAAAAAAGCAGAGCATCCCTTGTAAAATTATGTGCTAAAAGGCATCAGAAAAAATATAAGGATGTAAAATTTGCTGTTTTAGTCAATCCCTTTACAAATAGAAGAGGGATAGCACCTCATGGTCATCATAAACTAAATTGTGAAAGTCCATATCAAACAGCAAAACCATCAAACTCTGCACAAAGTATGGCTCACATATAGCAAGCCCAGTCCTCACATAAACTGTGGTGGTGAATCACTGCAGCCAGACCAGAGGTTGAACTTCTTGCATAAGCCATATGCCAAATAATGCTGAGGAACATCAGTAAAATACAACACATGTTTGTAAGCAATATGCCTACGGGGAAAAAATAGCATTCAGGGAATAAGTAAGTACACTGATGCAAATACTGTGCCTCATTATTTCTTTGCCTCATGACTTGATTTGGTCCCACAGTTGAAAATACTTTAGTTTTAATATCTCTAGCCTCTGAGAAAAGATACTTATTATTTTCCATTTCTTTCCCTCAACTGTACGTCCACATTTGGGTTTCACTTCTACTTCCTCTTTACCTTCCAGAAAGTTCTGTCGATATTTTTTTCAAATGGGATGGTGTGGGGGACAGAGAAATTACACCAGAATTTATATTCTGTGAACAGAGGTTCTATAAACTTGCAGGCATACAGCACAGCAAAATGTTGACTTCTGCACTGGAACTTTCGACCCCTTTTATCCCTTGGAAACCAACTGTGGAGCACTGCAATCTGCAATCTCTTTTTCCACACTGGGGATTTCTATTTTCCCGTCTGGATTAGGGAGAGATACAATGCACCCATCTGTTTAATGTAGTTCTGATTAATATACTGTCAGCCACCCTGAAAATACTTGGTTACTAGCTCTCTAATGTAAAACTAGAGTTAATTAATGAGTGCTTGTACACACTCGTGCAAGTGTGGCCATACACGCGAGTTGATTTGCAGCTGCACATGCTTATGACAACAAGGGAAAGGGATTCTCACGTTCAGCAACCCTCTCTGGAGTCCCTCGAGCCATGCTCCCCCTCCTGTTTCTCCTCTGGAGCCAGCACACCAACAGTGAGACTTCTGTGTGGTAAGTTTTCAGATTTGTCATGTCTGCACCCACTGATGTAGAAACTATGACAGTGGCACCAGGAGCAATGATGGAAGGATAATTAAAAAATAATTAACAAGAATAATTTGCAAGGGGCCAAGGGACAAGAGCTTTTATTTCATCAGCTGGTGTAAGTGATTAAATAGGTATGCAACACAGCTGTAGAAGTATCCCTTTTTTAAATCGAAAGGAGGGATGGCATAGAGGGAATAATTACAATTACTTTCTTTCTTTTGTTCTTTTGACAGCCTGACTAACTTGCATGACCAAGTAGTTTACTCCAAAACAAGAAGAGAATGAATCCCAGTGATCTTATGCATTCCTCTGAAAATAATCCAGAATCTTTCATTTGAACATTTTAGCTTTTGTTCCTTCTTTCTTGCAATGCTTTGAACTCCACTGCATTTCCTGCAAGTGGATGGAACCCTGCTGTCAACCTTATCATGGACAGGACCTTCTGCTTCTGGTTTAAATTAAGAATGAAGAGAGCAGCTTTTTTTTTTCCCAGGGTAGTTTCAAGCCCTAAATCTGATGCTTTCCCTTCAAGGTACGTTGATCTCTGATTTCCTTCAGCTCCCTGTTCTTGACATTCTCTAGTATTTGGCCTCTGATAGAAAAGTGATCAAAATTGTACCAACAGCTAAATGATTCACAGGAATAAGAAATAGCATAAAACATACAACAAGCCTGAAAAGAAGCCTTCTGTTATTAAAATACCTCACAAAGAAAGAATTGAAATCCCAGGTCAACATCCGAGCTGCAGATTTCATGCCAGATTTCAAGGCCAGTACAGCACGAATACATTTCTGGGAAGTATCCAAGCCTTTGAATACTTTTCTAGACCTTTCAAGTTCACCAAGCATTAATGACTGTATGAAAAATGCAAATTAAGTACCATATGTGAATTCAAAATCAAAGCCTTATAAAGAACAATGTGGAAATGTATATTCCAAATGCATTTCTGCTTGGAAGCTAAAAGAAAAGCAGCTTTCAGGATTTTGCAAGGTTCTCTATTGTAATTCTATCCTCTCTTTTGAACAGCTCTCTATGTAAATTATGATAGGGCAGTTAAGCACAGTGATTGTTAAATGCTTCCTACTGTTCTGTGGGGGTTTTATCAGAGGTTTTCAATTCAGCATATTTATCTGTACTGCCTTTCAGTCAGTGCTAAGTGCCAGTCCTAACAAATATCTCTTCTGTAAGTTTGATCTTCCTGCTGTCACAAGTATTATACAATATAAAAGCCAGGCTTCTGGCAGCAGGAAAGTGAAACTACTTACATGCCAGATGTATATTTATTTTTTGCACTCAGTCCTGTTTTCTTCAGTTCGGGGAGTAGAAACAAGTTACCTGGCACTGCACCAAGGGCCAAGGTCTTGCCTACACTGGGCTGGAGAGTCTTCAGTCACAGAGAGGTTTCCCCAGTGCCCCAACAGTACAGCACATTCCAATGAAACAAATTACTATCAAGTTCTCAGGAGTGATCACATCACTCCTACAGATTGCACTTGACCCAAGCAAGGTTAATTGTCATGTTAGTCTCTATACACATAGGCTTTGCAGTAACAAGCATTGCCAAAGAAAAACATGAAACTCACAAAGTCCTTTTTAAACCCACATTGTGTCTGTTGTTTTCGAGATACTAAATTTCTTTTTCTTTTTTTCTCTTTTTTTTTTTCTTTTTGGACTCACCAAATTCTTTTCTGCACAAAGGAAATTCTCTTATTATTTCAGCATTGCATTCCATGTCCTGCTTACAAACATGCATAACTCTTCACATTAGGACTCTGCCAGAATAAATTGGAGTCCACAGATGTTAGGAAAAAATGGGACATTGTCAAATATCAGCAAGCACTACAAAGCAATTTCCTGAAGCAAAGCTCAGAAGTCATCTTTTTATTCATATGCATCTATAAAATTCCCTGAAGTGTACCATACTTTGACAGAGGTTTGCACAGTGCTATCTCACCCTGGCACAAGACACTCTTGCTCTGCTTCAGAGCTTGGAGCAGGCTGCACTTCTTTACCTCCTTTCATCCCTTCAGCCTGAAAGTCCACATGTGTACCAGAAAAGTACCAAAAGCTGTTTACTCAAAAAAAATTTTCAATATTTTGCATTTTTATTAGTTCTCTGCTCAGTAAAATAGACTGAAATATATCTCAAATAACCTAAGCAGCTGTCTGCTGCAGGTGGAATTTCTCAGCTGCTAATGTAGCATTTGCAGGAAATGGTGGAGTATATAAAAATAAGTTGTGAAACATCAGTCAATTAACCTTCAGACTCACTGGCACCACCCACTGAAAAGGGAGCTTCTGGCATTTTATAACTTGTACTAAATTAACTAATTATAGGTATGACCTCTCCATTAAAAATGAAATATCAGGCCACTTTTAAAATTAATTGTTCCTGAAATATTGGAATACTTTGTTTTGATGTTTTCTAAACCACCAAGATTTTGCCTTTTTGCTTTACAAAGCTGAAAGCTTTGTTGAAATAGTTTAAACTGAAACAACACAAAAAGCATTTCATTCTTGGACAAATTAAACTTCTAAGGGAGGGAGGGAGAGAGGGGTGTCAAACAAGAAGTTCCAAAGAGTACTTTCCATAGTTTTGATTCAGTCTCTGAAAAGCTATGTTCATGTCTATCTTTACTCCCGAGTACAACAGATCATTTCTGTCTTTTACAAAATTCTCAGTGCCATCATAAGGGTATAAGTGAAAAAGAGACGCATAAGATGAAGGTCAGCTGCTAAGAAGAAAATACAAGTTAGACTCAAATTGGTTTAGACAGGAAGCTAAATGAAGGGTTTTCATTCATTAAAGACCTGAGGTTCAAGAACAGTTTCCCCACAGGAACAGAGAAGAGGAAAACCTAACAACTTTCACATGGATTTTGCAACACATATGTCAGAGATTAGGAGATCGGATATTTCACAATGCAATAGACTAGTGTGCATAACACAGGAATCACCATTCTTTCTACATCTCCCATGAGAGTCACCATTTACAATAATAATTTCAGAAGCTATGAAAGGAAAACTGATAAAGCATTATATAAGTAGCTTATAACTAGATCTCTATGTACATAGGCAGAAAACAACTGAAGGTAAAATCATTTGCTGTGTGGGACTGAGCAGCAAGTCTCAGTAGAGGAATAATCCTTGTAGTATAATTTTCTGAAGCAAAGGAAATCTAAGTAGTCAAGTGCTATTTAATAAAAGCATTTAGAAGCATGGCTGATTGACAGTATGGTAAATGGCTTGAGCTCCGTCATGACACAGCTTTTTGCTAGAGCAAAAACTGTCAGGTATTATGTAAAAGTTTCTCCTCTGCTCAAGGATTCCAGCAATATAAGAACAAGTAGAATAAAATTTGAGCTAAAAGCTATTGTGAAAACTTTAACTTTCACTGGTAAAGCACCCAAAGTCCTCAGCTGTCTTACTGACAAAGGGTAATCTATGTGAAAGTGTACACTGCAGCTGTGAACCCAGAATCCAAAGCACATTTTCTCATAAAAAGAGAGTTCTGGTGAGGGGTGAATGGGATGAGGTACTGACACCTGGAGATATTTCTGCTCATCTCCCAAGCACAATGCATTGGGCAAAGATTTTTGGCTAATGCTAACAAAGGGAAATAAGTAAATCTCTCTGTCTTTTATTCTGCTGGGGTTTCCTCATAATTTTCCCCTGGCTCAGGCTTTCCAGGTTCACCAGGCCAGTGCTGTAGCATATTTTTCTAGTATCATTTAGAATGAATCCTTTATTTCCATACAAAGTGCCAAATGAAGTTTCTGAAGCGGGAACACCTTTTCTCCAAGGAACAGTGCTACATCTCCCATCTCTTTTCAAAGAGGCAGACAAGTATTCATCAGATGATAACATATCGTGACTATCCAGATGACACATACTCAGTCCAATAACCTAGAGTGACACCTTCTCTTTTTCATTATTTTCTAGCACATCTGTTTCTCTAACAGAATGGCTTATAATACCGAATTCTTGACAAAACAGGAAAAACTGGATATAAAGAGGAAAAAGGTACCAGAGGCATGTACTGCGAGTGTGCATGCCCCTTATGGGGTTTGGCGCATGAGCAGTGACCACCTCAGAAGTTCAGAAGTTGCACTTTACTTTTATTTGGTTCTTTGAAAGAGGATAGTGACAATTTTAATGCAATTACTTTTGTCTTCATGTCACATTAGTACATAAAATCCAAATGATAGAATGGTTTGGGTTGGAAGGGACCTTAAAGACCATCTAGTTTCAAACCCTCAGCTGTGGGCAAGGACACCTCCCCCTAAACCAAGCTGCTCAAAGCCCTGTCCAACCTGACCTTGAATACCATGTTTGTTCAACTCCCCACACTACTATGAGAATCCCCACACAGTGCTTTTTAGTATCCTTAACAGCATAAGTGCAAGAGGAAAAATATTTATATCACTCTGAGCTGGTACAAGATAACCCAAGATAAACAAGAGAAAAAACTAACATTTTATCATGTTTCAGATACACAGTACAGGAAACAATACCCTAGAGAATCGTGGTTTAAAAGCATATACAGATAGATGTTCACAGATATGCAGTGGCCTTTCATTGATAATGCATGACATCCTATATAATAAGAAAAACAATTTGAAACTTTATCTTTTTCTTTGTACAGACACCCTTGAGAAAGGAGCCTATGGTGGTATAAAAAGGACCATATTGACCCCTTTTTGCTTTTGGCAGTTGTGCTGGCAATAACTGTCTCTTTTTATTAATATTGTTTTTATCTAGAGCCATAATGACCATCCTACATAGGTGAAATGAAAGACATTTATTTTGTGTCTAACACCTCACTGGGAGAAAAAAAATTCAATGTATTGCACTAATTTGCTAAATAACTTTTTGCTGTGGAAGAGTAACAGCCCTGGAGGGCCAGACATCTCACCTGACCTGCTCAGAAACTAATTGTAAAATCACTATGCCTGAGAGGTGGGATCTCACCACTGAGCATGCTGCAGTCTGCAGTGCTCTGTGCTAACATGATCAGCAATGATGACATCGATTATGGAGAAGTTCCTTGAGAACAATCTAAGTCTTTCTTATAGCATTAATCAGCGTTTGCCTGAAAAGTAACAGAAACTATGGAGCAGCACTGACAAGCCCAAGCAAGCTGACAGATGATACACCTGCCTCTGTGAGCTCACTCTGTTGAGACCAGAGCTGAGGCATTATCATCTCCAGGCACCAGCAGCAATGAATTGAACAGAGCTTAAAACCCAGTTCCTTTCCAGTCACTCTTCCCTAGAGGAACAGAGAAATTTATCGGATATTTTCAAGCAGAGATTCCTATCCAAGGCATGTAAAGAAAAGAGAGATATTTCTTCCCCTAGCCAGAGATCTATGGAAGAAAACATCAGTTTCCTATGGGACCTGAGGATGTGTCTGTAGTGCAGCTACCATTTGGTATAACCAGAATAACCTACATCACTTTCTCACGTAACTGCCAGCACCAGACACAGCTCTGTGTTTCTCAATGCAGGTTATAAAACCCATCTGGGAAACTTAACACACACTTGAAGAGGTTTAGCACCCTGCATTAAATTTTATATTGCTATAATGATGCTGTTAATGCTAATTTAAAGATATCTCAAGTCTTGTCTGAAGGACAACTGTCCCAGTCTCACCTGAAGGAATAATCTGAAGTAGCAGCACTCAAAATCTAACCTTGGCTTCATGACTACCAATGTGACTAGGGACTGCTCTGAGTTTCCTTGTGCTTTTTCAGAGAGGCATGGTAAGTCAGTGCCTGTCTTGCAGATGGACTGGTTTATCTCAGAAGCAGTGAAGTGGGTGAGTTAAAGAGGGAGCTAAGAGAGGCTTATAAATCAGCAGCTCCCTAAGCCTGCTGTGTGAAATAAATGCAAGCGAAACACCTCCAAACCAGACAATTAAACACATTAATAAATGCTACTGGTACAATCAAATACATTATTCTTTATTTCTTAGGAAACCCAACTCTGCTTATGAGAAAAACCTGCAAAAATTCAGTTAAGTTGATGCATACTCAGATCTTACATCTTATACTGGAATGCTATTATTTGCACCTGAAATACCAGAAAACAGTGTGTTTTCTATCTTCATCCAGGATATAAATCCTAAGAAGAGTGAATTTTTTTGAGGTCTGGTCTTTCAAATCAATATATTCAGGCTTTGTCCTTCATATTTTTGCCCACTCCTAAATATTTTGGTTTATTTTATCTTCACTTTCAATCAAAGACTCAAATTATATATTTTCTCCCTTCTGGCTGGATACCAAGATGAATGCTAGGATAAAATATGTAGGTCCTTTTATAGCTTGCAGAATTTGTTCCTTCACCTATTTATCACAGCAATATCACTTCTATAAATTATTACTACTAAATGATAAAGAACTCCAAACAGTATTTTTCAGAACTATTTGTGCCTAACATAACATGTCACTTCTATCACCTTATACAAAAAATAAAGAGTAGTATGCTTTTATCTGTTCTCAGTCATTCAGCCATCTGACTTTCCTTACAAAGTAAAGTCTTCCTATTGCTATGGGCAGCTGCAGATAATTTTTAGCTGGGATGGAAACACTGTCCAATAATTTTTGTCATCTTTCACCTATAATTTACAATCTAATATACACAAAGTAAGAAAACATATACAGAAACTCGTCAAAGATGATTACAAAAGAAGTAGATTTAAAATAGCTTGAAAGAGTTTACAACTAGCAACATGCTTATCTGTATAGAAAACAGTCATTGAGAATCAAGGAATCACATGCAAGAAAGTCAGCAAGTTGTGGAATTGTGGAAGCCCAAAATTAATTCTTGTTCTAGAAAGCACCAGGTACCAAAATACTTGTTTTTGTGGCCTCTGCTTTGAAACTCCTTGTCCAGAGCTTAGAACTACTCAGTGCAACCAGGACTTAAATCTTACTGATCTGTCTATTAGCCTCACAACAGCATAAGTTAATGCACAGCAAACATGAAAGTGTTTTCTTTGCCTACCTGTTGCTAATACCGTATAGGGAATTCCACTATGGAGTTTCCTCTCTTTCCAATAAAGCTCAAAAAGATCATCACTTTTCCTATCTAATTCAAACTCTGCACCTCAGGGTGCCAGTTTCCAAAGTATCCCAGAATAAAAGGAAGGATTTATTCCAATGATCTATGTCTCAAATTTTTAGAAAGTAACCAAAGTAAATTATAATCTTATCAAAAATTTTAATCAAGTTGCCATTGCAGAGAGGTTTGAAATTCAATACTATCTAAAATTTTAAAACAACTTTATTGCCCTAGTGCTTACAATGAGCATCTCCATTCTTATTGCTACAGTGGGCATTTCAGTGGGATTTGACTTGGTTGCAGTGGAGAAAGAAATAAAGTTGTTTAGAGCTAAATATGTGATAGGAACAAAAGCAGCAAAGCAACAGTTTGTTAGGGTGCTGGAAGACTTAGCAGGAGAACCCATTTATTAGAAGTCATAGGAGAGGTGACTATACTGAGGGGGACAAAACAAAAGTGCCAGTATGCCACTCACAAGGGCAGCAGCGATGCAATAGAGATGTCATATAGTAGTGACTGGCAACCAAAGTGGAAATCAGGCAGGTATGCTGGCAAATAATAATACAGGGTAAAAATTGTCATGTCATGACTAAAAATTTATAAAGAAATTATTCCATTTGGATAGAAACATATATGATATTTTGAATTGGCAACATAAGATTTTAATTAAATTATAGGTGTTTGACTCTAGTTGTTTTTTATTACACTATAAAACATCCTATTAAAAAACAAGACTTTTTTCCTGATGTATATCTGTCCAAACAAATATGCTTCTACAGCAGCATGGAAAATTTACATCAAGATGTTTCTCTTTGTTCTTGAAGAGACTGTAAATTTTCTTTAGTAGCCTATAAATTTTTGTTGTATAGATTATATGCATAAAAAAGCATCTAGGTTGGTGCATAAGAAATAAATTTCAGATAGATAGAGAAGGAATTAAGCTACTATTACTTGCCTCTTCTCATGTCAAAGATACCAACCAGTTACTATCCCCATGCTCCATGTAGGGTGAGTAATGTACAAAAGGCTAAACAGGCTGACTGTAAATACAGAGAATACACCAGAGACTGAATTTAAAGGCAGGACTGTTTTGGCTCTTTGCCCAGTTTTTTAAAACCTGGACTGTCTTGCCATCAACGCATATATTTCCATACTGCCCAAAGTGAAAACTCATGGGTTTTGCTGCATTAGCAACCTAATCTCCCCAACCTCTCACTTGTGATCTGAACCCCGTTAATTAAGATTCAAGAGGACAACAGTGGCTGCTGCTTGGGGTCACTGGGCAGCCTCACACCAAACTCTGGTGCTCTGAAGAGGAATCTTTGGTCAGATGATCTGCTCATTAGGGAGTCTGTGTGTGCTGCCAGACCATGGGTCATGGCTTTTCACAACCTTTCTCTGAAATGAGGCAAGAAAACTTAGGCAAACTGCTGATGGGTTCTGCCCTTTGAAGAGGGAGAATGGGGGTGTGTATGTTTTGTGTCAGACCTGCATGCTTACACCCCGCAGGGAGAACTTCTGTCCCTGTCAATTACTTCACTCTTATTTGTGTTTCAACTGGTTAGGACCTGAAATTTTTCACCCCCATACACAGGAAAAACAGGATCTTCCTAAAACCAGCTCTCTGTGTGCTTACACAGAAAGGAGGCTCTGTATGCCAAAATAAATATGATTATAACTCTTGCCATTGTGAAAGAAATTACTCAAAAGAGAGATCAATAGAAATTTGTTACAAATGCACAGTAGAATGATTTTTAAATGAGGAGAAGATTTATAGAGAGGTAAAGCAATGAAAAACAAATATAAAATGAGAAATATTAAAGTACCTTTATTACATGGAAGGAAGGTCTGACATTAAGGATTTTCTCTAAATATTTGTGAGCTGTGTAGTGGCTAACATTATAACACCAAAATGACAGTTAAAGTTTTATATTAGCACATCAGCAAGCAGAGGCAGTGTATAAGTGTGATTGTTAGGATGTTTGAGGATATTTAGAGGCTGACTGAGGTAGCAACACAGCTCAATGTACTCAGCAAGACATTCTGCTATACAAAAATTGTAAGTAATAACAAAATTTAAACCCAGACTAGTACAAAACAGGGCTTGCCCTCCTTCATCTTTGAGGCCAGTCTGGTTAGGAAAAGGCCATGATTTAGCATCCAATCACCCATTTCAAGTAATATTGGTAATATCATACCTACTTGGCTTATCAAATGATAGCTCTCTGCTTGGTGACCTTATATGTTGAAGATTAAGACAAAGTGAATATAGTCTCTGGCAGAAATTGCAAAAATCAGCTTCCCTTCTCCTTTCTCACATTCCATATGTAAGCAATAATCAGTTTCACAGCATATAACAATTTAGAATAGTATTTTACAGAAACTTGATTAAAATGACACAAGTTGGGAGGAGGGAGAAGAGGAGAGCAAAATGAATTTGCAAATGCCAGAAGAAGACTCATTAACTTTGGTGGGTTTTTTAGGAAGTGGCTTTTTAATGCATCCAGCCACTTCTTTTGATGTCTAGTGCATCCAGCAGCTTTGGTCACTACAACTGATAAGTACTGAGAGAGAGTAAGAGCTCCCATCCAGGGCACACCCTGAATTTTGTGTCTAAAAAAAACCAAGTGACAGAAGGCAAGAAAGAAAAGAAGATAGGGAAAGAGGGAAACTTCCTGGACAAACATTTCATCTAATATGAAGTTAATATATGCCTAGGGCTTTAAGTCAGACAAGGAACCTGAGAAATTCTTCAGTGTTGATTGATTCATATTGTTGGAGGTTTTTTAATTGAACAGCAAATCATTATCTGAAGCTCTTCAGTGACATTCTCCATATTAACACCTCAACATTAAAAAAATTCTTATGCTTTAAGTTTTCTTCCATAATTCTTCGTTAGTCGAGGATTGCATCAAAAAAACCCAGTTTCAGACACTAATGACAGTACACAGTGACAGAAGTGATGCCTAGGGAAGGATGGGGCAGGAGGAAGAGCATGGTATCTGCAAACAGATTAAGATGGAGCCAGCAGCTTCCCACCTCTTAGTTTTCCCATTGCTTTGGAAAGCACCACCTCTTGCCACCCTCCAAGCCATCTTTGCTATCTTGGCTCTGGAAAGGGTTACAAATTCATGTGGGATGCCCAAGCCTGTGGTGTGGTTGGGGAATTGCTACCTGAAGGGAAAGGGAAAGCAGGAGGAATAGATGAAAGCCATGAAGGTGACACTGCAGGTTACTATCTCCAGGAGCAGCAACAGACTGCCTTTAAGAAAAGCAGGAGTCCTACCTGAGTGTCTCCTCATCCTTCTCTATTTCTGCCACAAAGAACAGGGAAAGGAAGAAGATACACATTTCTTACAAGGCAAACATTATGTGACAAGAAAAAAAGCTACTCTCCATAGCATCCATTATTTTTATTTTTCACATTTTCTCAGTGTTTGTCTTGGTCAACAGTTTGGGTCTGTATGCATTTGCTCCACCAAACCACTTGACTTGTTTAGGAGTATATTGGAAAGCTCTCACTCTTCAGAGAAGTCAGATCAGAATAAGGACCAGTCTTTCCACTTAGTGAAAGACAGGTTTTTTCCCCTCAGGCATTGCCTAGTTCCTTCTCATGCCACACACTTTTCTCTATCATTTTCCTTTTCCAGAAACTAAGTACTGTCTCTAGACATCACGAAGAAACAGCAATGGGTGACACTAGATTGCTGCAGGGGCACCATGGGAACCTGAGTAAATCAACACATTGATGTTTTTTCTCTTTCTTTGTGTACTGATGAAAATTTTCAGAAATAATTTCTGGTTTCAATTAAAACAAAAAACAAACCAACAAACAACAACAAAACCCACCAGGGCAGTCCACCTAAATTATTTGTCTATCTTATTTAGGTTGAACTGGTTTACATTTCAGCCAAAACTTACAAATTTTGAGGCTCTAAATTTCTTTTATGGAAATGAAGCATATTTCAAAAATTTAGAATAATGGATAATTATCTTTTTTGTTCATAAACCATAGTAATAATAAATAGAAAAAAACATTGAAGATATAATGAAGGCTGATATACACAAAGATATAATCCCCGGCTCAAGAATATCCTAAGCTGCAGAGCACAAGAAAATGAGGACAATACCAAGGAAAATAATTTTTCTCTGTTCTCACAAAATTCCCTATATATCTTCTGCAGGCCAGTTTTGGAGTCGAGATACCACAGTGAGTGGATCTCTGTTCTGATCCAGTACAACCCTCTTATCTTCCTAAAACACATAAAAAATGTGATAAAATCTGACTTTACCAAAACTCGCAAGGGCTATAGTTAGTGATTAACTAAATATTGGGTCTTACCGACCAGGACTGGGTTGGATTGCTATATTTGTACTGCAGCCAGCTTGTCCATATATGTTCCAGTTGCTGGTCAATAAAGCTTTGTGAAAAGCAGCAAAACTGGGAGGGGATGCCAAGCACAGCAGCAAGGAGACCAATCACACATGTCCTTTTGCACTCACGGGGAGGCCTGGCACAACACATGAGGCTCCAACGCTCTGTTTACTAAACTCAGGCTCTGCATAACCTTACAGAGGGTCACCAGGGAGCCTTATGTACACACAGCCTTGGTATTTCAAACAAGCTGAAAGTTTGGTTTGCCCTTCAATCTGCCATCTTCTGTAAATAAATGTTGTAAGACCTGGCCATCTTGAGCTTCTAACTTACTTGTCATAAAGCAGACATTTATATCTGCCATAAATGCTCTTACCCCCATACAGAAATGTCACACATGTGTCCTACATGGATATATGAATACACACCTCTTGTGGCTGGCAGAGACTTAGTAATGTGACACTAAGATGAAAATGAATGAGCTTTCCCCTCCTTCTAAAGGAGCAGCTTTTTAATGCAAACACCTAGACTTGCCTACAATTGAACCTTAGTAGAAGTCTCCACCCTTCCTCCTGCTTCCCCTAGACTTTTTTTCAGCAGCATCTAGAAAAGGTTTAATGTTTCATATCCCTCTGAGCTACTGGGGAAAAAAAAAACAACAAACCCTTCTATCAGAGTAATTAAGTTGCACATTTCATTTTCAGAATTCCATCTTCAGTTTCAGTAATAAAGAAGCTGCTGAACTTACATCTGTTTCTGAAGACTAGCCAAACTGAAGAAATTGAAGTAGATTTTAAAAAGTTCAGAGGTTCCATAAAAGTGCAAATAATAAAAGTACAGGGGAAAGATGCTTTTAAACTTCATAGGAAAATTTTAAAAAATATTTGTTTTGCAAAAATGTAAAAAAAAAAAAAAGAAAAAGGAAAAGCCATTGCAATAAGAAATGCACCTTTTGTCTTTATTGGACTGTCACTGAAGCCCTTAGGCCAGTGCAGACACAAAGAGATTTGTGATTTCCTGCATCTCATAAGAAATGTGAGGGGGAAAAAAAACCCCAAACTGTCCAAATTTAGAATTCTTTCTGTGCAGCTAATTATCAACTTTGGAATTATATTCAGATTTTATGGAAAATTAAAAATGGCTGTATTCTCTTTTTTATCCCTTACCTCCATTTCTATCAGCCATACTGTTACAATAGGACATCTGCTCTTTCTTCTGAAATTGCGCTGCTATACTGGCTCATGGTCTGCTTTGGTGCAGCACACTAAAAAGTTCATATCACATTATGCCTTGAATCTACAAGGGAGCTACAGTAAGAAAAGTGTGAGATTCCTTTAAAAATATATTGTGTGTTAAATAACAACAGTCAAGGGCAAATTTCATCTTAAGTGTTATTATTTCACATTAAACTGTTATGCATGCTCTCTAGTTTCAGTGTACAGTTTAATTGTATGCCCAGCCCTGCCTTGACCTCAGAGACCTTCTTGACAATGTGAGCAAGAATTCATACCCAATACTCACTTTTTTGTCCAAATGCCTCATGAGCTTATCCTGGATACATCATGCAAACCTCTATAAACAAATATTTTTGCCTCGTATGTGCACACAGACATTAGATATTCCTGAAAAAGAAATAATTCTGTGCATGTATTTGTAACCACTACTCCATGCATTTGCATGTACATACGTGCACACATGCAACTGCATGTCAGCTTATTGGACATCAATATTTAATACACTTCAATCTCTAACAAATTGATGTTATGATATTGTTATCCTTATGACCATTGTGATGTTTCTGACAGCACCAGCAAGGATCACTTTGACATTGCACTCATACTTGATTCTCCCTGCCCTACATCCCAATGGCCCTGCCCTCCACCTCTGATGGATATTATGTTCTCAGCTTTAGTCCACATGCATTCAAACTAGACTCAGGGTATAGAGATGCATGCGATTCACAGTAACATCCACATTACTTTCAGTGGCAGAGTGAAGAAGTACAGTGAAATCCAGGCAAACAGTTTAGGCTGACATAATCTCAGCTACTCCTCATTTCTGAAGCTAGGATGACCCTGGCCTGCCTCAAATCTCTGTAGAGCCAACAGACATTAAGGCAATTCACTTTTTAATTAGACCATTAATTCCTCTTGGCTTTACTGTTATTAAGTCACCCAATAGACATTGACCCTTTCAGAATATAGTTCCTATTCTCCACATCTGGACAGCACAGTGGGATCATGTCTTCATTCAGCATCCAGCTGCCAAGACTGACTAACCTCTCACTCATCTTCAACTTATCCCTGATTGGAGCTCCAGCCTCAGCACCAACATGTAATACAATTCCCAGAGTTATGAATACAGTTTGCTGACTTCTCTAAGATGTCTCAATGTGTCTGGAACTGTTTATCCTCTGCAATGAGAGCTGCTGAGAGAACAGACCCAGGTGCCGAGAGGCTCTTGTCCTTCAGAAGGTACAGTCAGCAGAAGGGCAGCTTTGAAGTCCGGGCTTTTCAAATGAGAGATCAAACCATATCAGAAATCTAATGATCTTAGGAAAGAGACCTGACAGGCCATTTAGGAATGTCAATAAAATGTCCAGGGAAACAAACATTATTTTTGTTGATTTCATTAATCTTAGCCCAATTTTTTTTGAGCCAGCACAATTCAGAATGGCAAGTACTTTATAAATATGACAGCATAATAAGAAAATTGCCACTCAGGCTTAGAAAATGAGCCTTTTCCATTTTCTGACATTCATTTATCCAGGGGAAATCATGCAATATCTGAAATTATGTAGGCCTTATCTTGAAAAAAGTCTTATTGAATCATAGAAGCAGTCAATACAGTTTTAACCTTTGAAGAAACACTTTCTTTTCAAAGGGGTCACATTGCCTTTTGCAAGGATAATTCTTGTAGTGACCCATAAAAACATTTTAAAGGGTTCTTTTTTATTACAATATCTAATGTCCTCTAAAATTATCTCACTCTTTCCTATAGTAGCTCAAAGAACTGGCTCAAAGAACAGCATTTCACAAAAATGCTATGGCAGCAAACAATTAGTGATACTATGTGCAAGTTATCACCTGCTTTTAACAGATCAAAAGCTGACAAACTATTCCTATTTGATAGCATAATAGCAGATAACTCCTTTGAACAATTCTAGAATATAGATACTTTGTTTTGCCTCCTTGCATTATATAATATTTCCAAACTTTTATTTTAATTAAGTTACCTAAAAAAGAAAGCAATGCCTAGATAGAAAAGGTAATTCAAAACCAGAAAATGCATATGATGTTTAGACCAGCAATATGTGTTTAAGACGCATCAGCTAAAGATGAGAATGGGCTATCTTGACTATTCTTCTGCGAATACAGTTTTGCTTCTCATTAACTACTTGCCTGTTCTAATTCAAGGCTATGCAAGCTACTTCACTTGGAGCAATCTGTAACCTTCAGAATTGCTGTTGGGAATTTCTTGCAGATATTTGTTATTAGTTTACTTTTGCCAAGATTTAGTCTATTGTTTCTATTTAAGCTTCTCCCTCTACTCTTTTATGTTGTTGTTGTAAACTATGAATGTATGTAAATGTATGTATGTATGTATGTATGTATGTAAACTACAGCTATTTAGACAGTAATCATTCACACAGATTTGAGCAAGCACAAAGTAATTCAAACTAGTGAGAATTTCTTAAACACTATAAAAATCAGTATAAGTTGCCTCAGAATACCAGAGCGGATTGATTTATTAATCACAAACACAATACCTCATGAAGCAATCCCAGTTTTCTTCTTAAACCATTTGCAAGTGGTTGTGATTATTGTAGATCTATTTGTGAGCTCTGTGACAAATTCAAATACAGATTTCAATCTACTGGTCAGCCACAAAATTATTTACTGTTATTTATTTTTCATTTAAAATTGTGATTGGTGGCTTGTATCACACATCATTTATGCACTCAGAGAAATAACGGTGTAGGGTATGCTAAGAAACAGTCAACAGAAAACGTTCCTCGTGTACAAGTCAGTAAATGAAAACTCACTCAGGTGAAAATATATGAAGTTTCTCATCAGTAAACCTCTGATGATGCCAACACCGAGTAACAGGGACACATAACCAGCAGCAGACTGTGCTTTATCAGTCTGTGGACAAAATGTTCTCAAGACCTTATTACTAATGCTGCAGAAATACAGAGGACTCTCTAAACTCGTCAAATCCTTTATTATAATGTAAAATAATGTAAAGCTATTCTTTATTTCTGTGAGGAAAACAATGAAAAGGGCATATTTTAATGTATCAAAAGAAAAGTATCAACTACAGCATAGAGTTTATGAAGAGAACATTTGAATCAAGTGGATGCAGTTCATTAAACCACAAAAACCAATATTCTGAAATGAGGTTGATCATTTGGTAGGACATCATCAATGAGAACAGAATAATCTCCAAGAGTAATAGCATGATTTAGACGTTGTCTTGGTAAACTAGAGGGCTTACCCTACAATCACAGCTATTATTCTACATCACAAACAGTTCATGCTAGCTGTAAAATCAAACTAGCACTGCTATGGCAGTGAACTAACTGCTTGTGAGCTGTAGGCACCACAAGGGGCTTGCTGTGCTAAATGAGGCAGACATTTTGTATCCCTCCCTGTTTCTCTACATGTGGGGATACCAGCTTCGACTATCACTCCATTCCAACTGCAGGAGTCAATACACCTGCCTGCATTTTTATAGGCTGTATACCAGTGAAATTTCTTTCTTGCATTTTTTTTCTCTTTAACCAAAGTCAAAACATAGAGATTAAGTCCTTTCTTAGGAAATCGAGAATTATGCAAAGTTTAATGCTAATGGGAAAATATTTACATGGTCTCTGTCAATTCTAATAACCTCCTGTATTTTGACACAGCTAAACTTTTGAATTGCAATGATGGCCTAGAAGGTTTTTGTTCTACAGCCTTTTACAGAAAGTTGGGGGAAAAAAAAGAGAAAAAGACATTGAGCAGCTATTCTGTCATCACATCAGCTCCTCAGGAGTCTGCCCCCCTCCCATCTCCTAACTTCAGGTCTTCCTCTGCAGATATATCTACCAACAAAAATCAAAAATGCATAAGCACACCATCGGTGCTGGTAGGTACCAGGTTAAATAGGATGACCTCCTTCAAAGTTATGACTAAGCTGTCAGTACAAGTCTACATTAAGTCTAATTGTCTTCTGTGACCTTCGTATGTATTAAATGCTGCTACTGTTACCTTCTTTGCCAGCTGTAAAAGTGGGTGCAATGCAGCAATCTGCAGGTTTTGAGCACCCATAAGTTGTGTCAGACAGACTTCTCAGCGACGGCAAGTACCAGTTCAGCTATTTTCACTCACACCTAGAAGATAAAAAAGTATCTGAAAGTCACAGCATGCAGTTAGGAAAAACAGGCTTGTGACACTGAGGACTCAATTCAGAAAAGGCAGAATTTGAGTCTTCTTGAGTAACAGACAGTACAATGGCTCATGAAATAATCTCAGGAACAATTCATTATAAATTTAGACCTGGAGCTACTGATTGTTGCTGAACTAAGCATGAGCCACCTGCTATTGATAAATCAATTAAACCCAAGCTGACTGAGTGCTTTAAATATTTTTAAAGTATATATGAATAACTTAGGTCATGTTTCAACTCCACACCTTACAGAAATGTGTTCAAAGCACTCACCTGGCAAGTCCTAGGAAACTGAAGGGTGTTGGAAGAAAACAATGGATTTAATGAAACTGAATTTCTTACCATGAAAGTGCCTGATGCTCTTCTTATCTGTCCTCTTGCCTTCCTATGCTGCTTTCCTTAGGACTGCTAATTCCATCAGTTCTGTGTGTCTCCTTTATATTAAAACTGATCCCTCTGGATTTAACTCTGTCTACTCTTTTTCTATTACCTTCCCTCCTCATCATTAATCCCCTTCTTCAATTCTCCTCTCAACTCCCCATATTTTGATCCTTCTGTAAAACCAGGTCAGCTCTGCTGTCCATGTCCACCAGGGCTTGGCATACATTTTGCAATTGCTGGCTACTCAGCACATGTGCAGCCAACCAGCAGAGCTGACCCTGTGTCCTGGAGCAGTGGAGATGATGCCAGACTAGGGACAATTGACCCCTTGCTGACTATTGACTCATAAGGCACCACAAGCTCCCTAATCCACAGCCCTAGTCTGAGAAACATTGATCTCATCTCCAGCTGTGGCCAATGCCAGTTGCTTCAGGGGAACAAAACACTCTGTATGGGTAAATATGACAGAATTTGCTGTGATCAGGTGGACAAAACCTACATCTAAAAGAAGATTACATGACACTTGTGAAAACAAGGTCTAAAATTTCACTCTGCCTGGAAATATACTTCACCAATATCAGGTTTGGAAAAAACTCCTTTCTTGTGGAGGAAATATAAGAGAAAAGCTTCACAACACTGCTACCACAAACATATTTGTAAAGACAAGGATTTTGTTAATTTCTTTTGAGTTACAGCTTATACTGGATTTTCATTTGAGCTACAAATTTCTCATCAATTACTGACTATGCTTCTACCACACTTTTCCTATCACATTGTTTGTTTCCTTTATAAAGTAAAAGAAGATAATATCTCTTACTTGTTTTAGAGGTCTAAGCCACAAGAATTAAAAAACAGTCTTCTCTCATAAAGGTTTTCTCCTACCTCTTATCACCTCCATACCTTCTAAAATTCTTATTTGTAAAAATGAGTCTACCAGAGCAAACATGGTATAACTAGCAATGAAAGATGATGTGTTACTATCACTTGTATTCTCTGCACTACCCTTTACACAAAATCATCCTTTATATTTTGTTTTGGGCCACTTCTGATTTGTCCTCAGAGACATGCAGGATAAACAATTGATCAAATTTTACCATATTGAAAATTAATCTTTTCATCTTCATTTTTCTTTAATTTGTGATCCATGGTAGCACTTTGGTGAGTAGCTTTTTAACAACTTCATGAGACACTATATCAAAGGTCTTTGAAAGTCCAAATAAATTCTTTATATTAATCTCCAAGGCTGAGGAGGAGTTAAACCTCAGCATTGTAAAAACAAAGGCACTTCTTTAAGAATCTAATTTTCATAAGAAAATTACATATAATGCTTCAAATGATATTTAAAAAAAATGTATTTTCAACTTCATTCCCATACATTAAATTCCTAAAGGTAACTGAGTGATATCCTGTGAACTGATACTGATAGATTACTATACTTTTCCATTTTCTTTAGTAGTACTTTTAACATACTGTTAACTTTTCACACATAATCTCTATCAGAGAAGTGTTCTTTGCTTCTTTATCTAAAATAACAGAAGACAACATTCCTAATTTTTCCAGAAAAGGTTATTTTTTTTGTATAGAACACCAACTATCAACTCTGCCAGATGCCACAGATCAGATCAAGGAAGAATTAGTTGTTTAGGCTTAGATGAACTCTTGTATCACCAGTGACTCTCTTCATCTCTGCTTTTTTTTCCTCCAGCAATATTGTAAATATTGTAGATTTTACAGAAGAATTCTTCTTTTCCTACTCAGACTCATGGTCCTTAATAAATGTTAAAGTGAACAGAAGAGTAAATTCTGTTAGATGTTCTGTATTTCAGCCTTATTTCATTAGTTGAAACAACTATTAGAGACTGATGCTTATATCTCAAGCTCTCTTCAACATTTCCAGAAAGACACTCCATAGATTTTTGTCTCAAAGAGCTGAGTTTATTTTCTTCTGTTATTTATGCTCCTGTCTCTGAGACAAATGAACAAATGAGTCGCAAAACTAAATTCATTAAATGAAATTAATAGACAAATGAAAAAGAAAAAACTTCTATTGAAAAGAAATAACTTATCAACACCATGATCATTTAAACTTTGGCAGACCATCTGAGATGTATTTGTAGCCAGAAGGAAAAATGGAACAAAATAAAAATTAACCAGTCTGCTGCTAGCAGAAAACAGTGAAATTAATTTGCAAGATGTGTTAGCACTGAAAATCAAGTCACTCTGACAAAACAACCACTGCCTTTTGTGATAGTACAGTTATTGTGGTGACAAGAACTCTTGCAAAAACTTACCAAAATCTGCACTCAAGTTTTCAGTCCCTGCTTTAAGCTGATATGGGTCTGCAAATACATTCATATCTAAAATCTAACTAAATAAAGTTCTTAAAAGTTTTGAAATCAAGTAAAAAAATAACCTCCAGGAGTTAACTAGCTGCTTGTACTTGGACAATTAGAAAGAAACAAAAATGAATCCTTCAGAGTATCCATAATCTAGTGGGTTTATCAGCAGTTGTGCTACCAGTAATTTTAGTTATTTCTTTCAATGCAACACGAGCTCTCAAGCATTGCAATAGTTGCATTTCTTATCATCACTGGGGTTTGCCATGTTTTATCTCCCTACCTAGTGCACACTTTCCCTGGGATGTCTCCTCCTCATCTATGAGCACTGCTTAAAAATTCAACACGACACTCCCTGTCACTCTTACTGATGCTGCTGCAGGCTGCATCACTGGGTCTTCACTTCTACCAGACATGCACTGAGTAACACAGTGACAGCAGACTTGTGAGTCCTGCTTTCTTATTCACTCCTTTGGGAGCAATCTGTATGTGTTGTGCAATATCCCTCCAACCAAGTGAAAACATTGTATTTCAAAGCAATTTTTCTAACCCATCTTCCCAATTTAGGTGGTAGATGCTCCATCCCTGGAAACATTCAAGGTCAGGTTGGACAGAGCTCTGAACAACCTGATCCAGTTGAATATGTTCCTCATCATTGCAGTGAGGTTGGAGCGGGTTGAAGTAGGTGACCCTTAAGGGTCCCTTCCAATCTAAACCATTCTGTGATTCTAATTACAACACACTGGAAATTATCCCTTAAATCTTCCACTGAGTTCCAGTGTTTCAGTAAATCAAACCAGTAATTCCACTGGATGTCTGAGTTGTGTTTTATCATGCTTCTCTCTTGCTTTCCTATTCTACCAGCAGATCATGCTCTCAGATGCCCTTGAGAACTCTGAACTTCCTGCCCAGAAGCAACTTCAACACTGAATTCCTTAATCAATATGTATGCATATATCCTTTTTTTATCTAAATCATTGTCCAAATTCCGTCTTTGCTATTTTGCCTATAAAAAAGTCAAATAATTAATGATGGCTTGAGGCACAAATAGGCCATCTACTATCTTATGACATCAGTTAAACAGTGAAGATGTGTCTTATCTCCAAATAAATTTATTTTCTTCTTTGTCTCTCTTTTCAGGTCACATCTTTCCTTAAATTGTGCTTCTTTATACATCACTTAGCACAGTGAGGGTCCAAGTCTTGGCTGCGGCCCCTGCACAACAAACATTAAAAGAATTCAGTAATAAAGTCACACGTTCTTGATGCTGATGCAGATAATAATGTCTTTAGAAGAGGAAATTTCATTACATAACATGACAAAAGTGATCAGCTGAAACCGTACTCCTGTCACTTGCATACATCGCAATATTAACTGTGCTCTTAAAAGTTATGCTCATTGAATCAAAGGACTAAAGTCCTGAATATTGGGCCATATTATAGGCACACAAATATGTGAGCACATAGTTAAAGGATAAGTTTCCTTATTAAAATACAATTGATCATACAAAGAGTTTCAAAAGTTCTTGCAATAGAAGAAATCATTTAGAGGACTGAGGCTCTGGGTAAGTCTCCCAACTGGCCAGCATGGCCACTCACTGTGTTCACAGCCCTGTTGAGTTGGCCATGTCCTGGTGCTGGAGAGGCATGCCCCCAGGGGGTGGGGTATCTCTGCCCAGGGTCAGCCTCCTGCTCTTAGCCATCTGTTCCTGTCACACATGGTCACTGCCTCATTCCTTAAGGCAAGGCTGTGCACATGTATGTCAGGTCCAAGGTCAGGCCATGCACTAGTCACTGCGAAGCAACAGAGGGAGCAGGATCTGCACTTACTCCACTCACCTCTCTCAGAAGCCTTTGCACTGAGCTTGAGACATGCTCCCAGTGCTTGCTCACTCTGGCATCATGGATCTTGCGAAAGTGGCTGAACAAATCCAGACACAGACTGGACTTCATTTTGCACTCAAATAGAAGAGACAGAAACCTCTAAGAGCAACTCAACCCTTGGGGAACTCTTCCATGACCATCCCACACACACTACTCACAGCATGCTCCTAATAGATGTATTTGAACACTGCCAAGCTGAGGAAGGCATTGACCCACATCTCCCCCTTCCAGGGATTAAAGATTTTATGTAGAATAGTACCACTACTCTTTCTTCTTAATGACTACATTTTTAAATGAAATATCCACAGCTTCTGCTCTTCCTCCTGTCCCTGGGCATCCAGGTGAGCTAAGAGCAATTAGCAACTCTGCCAAGGCTATCTGAACAGCACAGACCACAAATTCCCATGAATCCTGAAATCCTTACACATGAGACTGTTATAGCAGAGGTAGTTTCAGTCATGTGCACATCATTTACCATTCTCCAATTCCCAGCTGACACTCACTCTTCTACCACTGATTAGTGTATGTGTATAGGGGATAGATAAAGCAAAACAAAACCATTAGAAAGTCTGAGCTATTAGCTAAAATCTAGTTGACTATTTCAGACTTTGTTTTTCCTTTAAGTAACTGAAGAACCTTAGTCGTTTTTACTCTATTTCATTTGAAAATGCACAGACATGGGTTTTGTCTTTGAATTTAACTAGTAACATTATTATTATTTCTTTTAAAGCTAATATTTATAAGAGGACAATAATTGGACATCATTATCATCATCATCTTCTTCTGTCACTGAGGCTCTACCTGACTTAAGCTTTGCTCTGCGCAACAAGGCTTTACACAAAAGCCTAACCACAGAAACACAACTGAGTGATCATCTTCCTCAAAGGACATCAGAGACATCACCTTTTTCAGGAGCCAATGTTGATGCTTTATAATATAGCCCAGCTACAGAAAAGCAAGTTTGCTGGGGCATTGCAGCTGAAGAGAGGAATCTTCGTGATGCATCTGTAACAGTCAGCATCTGTTGTCAGTACAGACATTAATGTTTTAACTGCTGAGTTGTAAACATCAGCCAACCCCTACCGAAAATTGAAGCTGCAGAAAATGGCCATAACTGACAGTAAAGTTACTTTGCCTGTTTTCTGCCCAGTTGTCTAACTTTTATTATGGCATAAAAGAGAAATTACTTGATTCCACCAATGCAATGCACATGCTTTACTGGAGCTCCTTTCTGCCTCAGGCACAGCACAAATTTAGCTGAATTATTCTCATGAGAGCTATGGAAGAGATTATCCCTATGATGAAAAAAAAAGAGGAGGGGATTGGGGGTTGGAGGGAACCAGCCAACAAGCAGCCTAACCTTGCATTATCCATCTGTGCAGTCACTCAGCTGTTTGCCATGAACTGTGTCCTGAGAGCAAACCTTCACTGCTGCTGTTAGTAATGCTGCTCTCATTCTCTCAGCACTGATGGGCACTGCAATCATTATAGAAAGATTGTTCTATCTTCTTTATTTTAAGCATCAGCCTTCCAGCCTTTTCACATTTCCATGGAGAAGCCTTTCAATTTGAGGTCAGATGAGATACTGCTGCTAAGATAATCTGACAGAAACACTCAGATACTAAACATCTGAGTTACACCTGGGGGAGATATTAAAATACACAAAATACAGAAATGAACTGTACTTGTTGACCCACTGCACTTCAGAAAAAAAATAATTTGATTTTTCTTTTTTAAATAAGAAATTGTTAGCTTCAAATCAGCAAAGTCCAAGATCTTTAAAAGTTTGTATTACAAATGCTTATATTCAGTTCTCTTACACACAACTGTTCAATGAGCATCATTGAAACATTTCCAGGAATAGAGGTTGATTACTCAGTGAAATGACAGAAGGTATGCATAAAAAATAAAGACCCATGATGCATTTAAAAGAATTGGGAGGCTCAGTTTTGAAATGGTTTATGTTACTTATAAGTGACAAAACCTCAAGAAAATTTTACAGGTCACCCTAGGTGCCAATAAGCCATGCCCCAAGACACCAACACCTTTTGCATCTCTCCACCTATATTGCTGCATTTCCTTAGTGCCACAGGTCTAAGAGAGACTCAGAAGAAAATTTAATTTTAACTCCTAAAATAGAATCTAACTCAAGCCAAGTTCTGGAAGTTAACTCTTGCTGGGAATCTCACCTACATGATGATCTTCTAGCCCAGATAGGTTTGGAGCACTAGGCAAAAGTGAGTTTATACCACTATTAAAATTTTCCCTCCTGTGATAAATGTTGCAGTCTATTTTAAGTGATTTCCTGTGGTTCAGTTCATTATTGAAGTTCAGGATTGCATCAAACATCCCAACCACAGCATTGTTAATGGTCTTGTCTTACCAAAGGTGCTGGAAGCTGCACTAGGAGTGTACTGGTAAATCTGGCAGAGAAGAATTTGTGGGCAGAGAGGCACAAGTCAAATGTATAATGACAATTAAGATGAGCACATAAATACAACATTCCATTCATATGCTATACATACAACCAGATGCTTTGAGATTAAGATCAGCTCCTCATACCATTCCATTGTCTACAACTCAGATACTCCAAGAAGGAACTGTAACCAACAATGAACGGGGGAACATAAATTAGGATACTCCAGACAGAAAAAGAAAAACCTTTGCCTGTGCCTGGAAGAGATTTATGCAGAAAAGACAACTAGAGAAAGGCAGAAACCTTTTCCAAGTGCTACAAGATTCCTCTGAGAGACAGACAGACAGCAAGGGATTACCGAGTGCCCTCCTAGAAGGAAAGCATATGACTCATGAGTCAGTCTCTCAGGAAGCAACCTTGACCTGTGTGGTGGCCAGCAATGGGAAAATCAGCCTGTACTGACTCTCATCCAAACTTTATGTGGGATGATGCTTCAGCACTTGGCCTCGTTATTGCACACTTTGAAAACATAGAGCCTATATCCCTTACATGTATGTTTATATTAAAAATAATCCGACCTGCCATAATTCTCATTTGTGCCTAACCATTGTAGTCAGACTGGAAGCTATTGGTAACTTTCTCTACAGAAAATATTTATTACCAAATTCAAACACTTTGTTTCATATGGACAGATGAAGAGCTATATTACAAAGTACAACATTTTATGTGGGTATATGACTTATTGAATTATCAAAAGGGCTATGTCTCATAACACAGAACATTTAAAGGCCATCACTTTGATATTATTTTTCACTCATGCAGTGGAAATAATGCTAACAGGCCATTGTTGACCTGAAGTTTGATCATTCCTACACATAAAAACAGGAATTACAACAAATTTAATGTACTGCTATATTTCATCTTGCCACTTTCTGTGAGTTTTATGACCACAGTTTTCAATTAATTTTTTCCTCTTCCAGTGATCACCGTAGGAAAAGACAAGAGGGGAAACTAATTAAAGCTTTGTCAGGCCCAGTCACATTTAATAACAGTGGGTTCAGATATTGCTTTGTAAATCAAACAAAACCCAGCAGTTTGAGCCCTAGACTTCCTACTCTGCAAATAGACCCTCTAACTGATAAACCCCTAGGATCACAGGGAGTTCAATAGAGACGTAGGATATAGCTGACCATAACAGACACGATACAGGCAACAGAAACATGGACTTAAGAGGGAAAAAAAAAAAGTGAGTGTCCCAAAATGGTGAAGAAACTCTCTTCCAACACTCCTGTGGAACACTCAAATACTATATGTAACAACATGAAACATAAAATAATGTAGACTGAATAAATATATTTAGGTTGGTGTCACTCTCTATTACCACAGACAAAAGAGGTGCTTGCATAACAGTCATTTTTCAAAAGGGTGTTGCTTCACAGGGAATAAGAGCGAAATGTCCAAGTTAGATTTTGAGATAAAATACTAGGATATCTGTTAGTTTATGTTGTCTGTGATTTCCCTGCATTTTCCCACTGAGGGCAGGTTATACCATAAGAGAACAATTTTAACAGCCTTGGCTTGTCTTTTAGGCAATCCAAAACCCTGGCTTACAATTACAGTCTTGAAGTAGTGATAACCCTAAAGTAAACAAGATCTAGTCAGTAATGCCTACTGAGTGCCTTAAGAAATACATAGACTCTGTGTGTGAGATTCCTCTCATCTCATTTTTGTAAACTAAAACCTAGGCATATGGTTGACACTAATGGTCCCTCTATAATTTAGAAAGTGGAATGTAGGTCTGTTCCCAAGAGTGATTAATTTAATCAGAAAATACATGGGATATATATCCCACTGAAATGTCTGACCTTTCTCCACTGACTACAAAAAAACCCTCAAGACAACATCTGCACAGTTAATGCTAAAAAAGAATCGTTTCATCTCCAAACATTCCAATGACCAATGGCAAATGAGGAAAAAAAACCTTATCTTCCTTGTCTATGGAGTCCACAGTTACAGGTATGACAATTCTGAAATATGATGTTCTCTGAATAAAAGATTTCCCAGCAGCCCGTTTCCAATATTTTTCTTATTTTGCCAAGTTTTTATAAACCACAACTACTAAGAGGTGAACGTAGGCCAAATAGATATAGCAGTATGACATTTTATATGCCTTTTTTCAAAAAGAAAACCAAATGGTTTTATTCACAATTTATGCAAATTGGAAGGAGGTTTAAATGAGAAATGGAACTGAAAAAGAAGGCACTCTTATAGAATAGCATGGGCATCCACAGAAGGAATCAAAAGTTATTGGCATAACTCTTTGAAAAAAAATAGGTCTAAAGAAAAGGTAGGAGGAATTACAGAGCAACTTCAAGGAGATGAATGACAGTTTATTGCATTTGCACTCATTTCCTAAGATAGCTCTAAGCCCTCAAAGACTAAAACTCCTACTAGGTGCCTTTAGAGCCTTCTTCATTATGGGTAATCTATAACCTCAAGGGATGCAGCTTTGTGAATAGTCTTAATACAGCATTTTAACCAAAAGATATATACTTTCTGCACAAATTTTTATTCCTGGGTGAGGAAGCAGGTTTGCAGGTCTTCATTTTCTAAGTTTCATAGTTTAAAAATGTAAAAGGGTCTGGCGTCCAATTTAATACAGGCTGAAATATTTACTCATAAATATCTTCAGTACCTGCTTATTCCTTCTTTACCACACAAGGTAATAGGAATGAGACAGAGAAAATTTTTACTTGCTGTGATTAAAGCTGAATTATATTGTATTCTAGTATTATGTTTTCCTGTCACTTACTGCATAGTCTTTGGATTTTGGTAGAGAATGCCTGAATTTCTTTTTCCTTCTATTTTCATCTGAAAAGTCATTGAACTATTTATTAGAAAAGCCATTTCAAAAACAACATTTGTAAATCCATAGCTTTCAGATATGCATGCAGTGAAGAATATGCATTACTTGCACAAAAGGACACAAAACCAGTCCAAGTCAACATGATGAAAAGTTGTCCTCTTTAATGGAGTTCATATAAATACATAAATACATCAGAGTAAACCAGGCTTTTGAATAGACTGTTGCTTTCAGTATTGGCCAGTGCTGAGTGTTTCCAGAGGGGAAAAAAAACCTAAGCAAAATGAGACCAATTATGAAACAGTATGTCACTGAATTACATTTTTTCCAAAAAACCCTTAGTCTATGCCCTGAAGCATAAAGAAGATAATCCCCATGATTTTTTTCTAACATGAGCTTAGTTCTTTTAGATGCTTACTCACAGAAGCAATTAATCTTCTTGGATTACAGTTACTATTTCAATATTCAATATTCAGTGACAATCAACTGCTCAGACTGGGCTACATCTAGGGTTTAAAGTGCATTTCCTAAGGCTCTCAGGGAAG
The DNA here is from genome assembly GCF_047495875.1 of Pithys albifrons albifrons. Classification (NCBI taxonomy): domain Eukaryota; kingdom Metazoa; phylum Chordata; class Aves; order Passeriformes; family Thamnophilidae; genus Pithys; species Pithys albifrons. The sequence continues at coordinate 50,335,547 of NC_092459.1, read as the reverse complement.
TGTACTGTTACTCAGCATGCAAGAATTCATCATTTTAGTCCTAAAGCATCCCTTATGAACAAAAGCAGAACTAGTCTTAAAAAGTATTTTGTGGAACAGGAACTCTCTTATTTGATCTAGAACTCTAGGCAAGCATGAGACTAAACCATCTTGAAAAAGAAGTGACAGCAAAAACTAATCCTCACACACTTAAACATATACATATACAAAGACATTTTATTTATAGGCTAAAAGTTAAAAGTTACAATACATCATAGAGAAACAAAGTATATTTGTATTTATGGAAGAATCACCAGGACCACTATCACAATATGTAAATGACACCCCAGGAGAACAAAATTTCTTTCACTCAGTGTGCCTCTGAAAAGTATCACTTACACATATTTGATTAGATAAATTGCCTGCAATTGAACTCCTTTGGATGATCTTTTACATCTAATTCTAATCCTAACAGGTCTGTGTCACCATAGCTTTTGCAGCTATAAATCTTACTAATGACAACACCTCTACAGCTTTTTTTTTCATATCCCAAGCACTGTAAAATTGTCAGATCAGTTCATGAACAAATGACAGGCTATTGTTCTTCCTTGCATTCATGAACACCTCATTAACACAAATTTAATGCCCATACCATTTTAGTGGCTTTGATTAGGTACAGAAATCTCGCTACTCTAAGGGAAAAAAGTGTACCATCACTTTACAGAACATATGTTAATATTTGCAAAAATCCAATTATTACTTTTTAAAGGAAAACTAGAAAAAACCTAGCAGCTTCATTAAAAGAAATTCTTTCCAGCCAGTCTTGAAGGATAAATACTTTTGTTTTGAAGAATACATGAATTATTTATTTCATTCAAAACAGAGCAGTACATTAATCCAGGTTCTCTACCTTCTACCCAGATTCAACTGACTGTAGGCTATAAAAATACTCAAGGGAAGTTAGTTTCATTTGGATTAGCACACATATTTAGTGTATAATAACTGACAATACAGAAAGATCTCACACTGGGACTGAGAGAATGCCTTTTAATAAAAGAGATCTGGATTGCAATGAAGCCATGAGACTTTCTAGTCAATGGTGTATGAAATACAATTTAAAAATTGGTTATTCCATAACCTATGTTTCAATATCAGCTTAGGAAAAAAATAAACTTCACTTTCTTGCAGTACATATTGACTGCAAGAAGTGAAAAAAGAACTGGAGCAACAGGCTGTTCTGTAGGGCCAGAACCAGAGAAATCCTCAACGCAGGAGTAAAATCCAATACCTAAAGCAAGTTAAAACAGTGGTGTTTAAGCAGACATTTCCAGTTAAATTTTTGGTAGTGTTTCTTCAGGCCCCTGATCAGCCAATAACACTAATATGTTTTCAGTAATCACTTTGCATTTTCAGCTCACTGCTTTCTCTCATTCAGAAAAAAACTAAGTGGGAGGTACCATGACCACATTTTTTGGTATGAAGCTGTTTTAGAGATTACAGGACTGCTAAGGTCTACAGACAGTGATGGGATTATAATGTTACTATTGGCACAAAAAAACAACCAACCAACCAACCAACCAATCAACCAACCAACCAACCAACCAACCAATCAACCAACCAACCAAAAAACCCAAATGAATTTAAAAGAAAAAAAAAGGGCAATAGGACAGGAAAGGACTTCCCTGATAAAGGACTTTCCTGATAAAGAACTTTGGCTGAGATTGGGATTTATTATTTATTCCTGCCTTCCAATTTAATTATCCTTAATCTTTGCCTGTTTGTTTCATATCCTTCCCTACCTTCCCTGCCACCACAGTCAGCTTAGAAAACACAGTTTTCAGAATAGGGATGTCACTCCAGTGCCCTAAGTGAATTACAGATTCATATATATGTAGGAATTCAGTATGATTAGCTCATAGCACAACAGTCACATATGCCTTCTGACGTGCTCTTGTTCCATGTTTGGGTTTGTTAAACATGTGAATTTTTCTCATAAGCCTCTCTAGCTGAGAAGGCATTCATCTCAGCTCTGCAGACTGCCTCTGTGGCTGGAAGGTTAAATATATTTTTAGGCTCTGAAATACTACTCCAATACATGTAGGCAGCATTCTGTGCCCCCACAGATTTCCTGTGCTTTCAACAGGGTTTCTACAAGTGACTGTAGGAATATGTCCTTACTCAAATGTCAAGGCAGCCTTTTAGCATTTCTTTGCAAATGAAATCTAAGAGGAGAGCCTGCAGGGTTTCCTAGGCATAACTGAAGCCTCCTCTCTAAGAGGCACTGGAGGAGACAGTATTTACAGCATCTTGTTTGCATGAATAATGTAAACCATCAGACTGATGTTTGTGCACAGTGAAAAGTAACTGCACCATGCTTACCCTGTATTTAAAGTGTCCAGAGAGCTTTGAGATCAGAATAGTTTCAATGTACAAGCACAAAATTATTTTTTTTTCTAGTAGAAACTTCAATTGAAAGTTGATCTGAAAGTCAGGCAAGGCTCCCATTCATTGCACAATGTAAAGATTTTGTGAGCCAAACTGCACTCTAAATTACAGGTATGAAACTCATTTGTCCTCAAGGTCTTCATTTCTGCCTTGGCAATCTGTCCCTGTAACTGAAGCTCTCTTAACAATTGTTGATAATGCATGAGCCAGATGGAACCCATTTTGCTTTCCTATAACCACAGGTTCTGTGATTTGAGCAGAAGTAAAGCTGTAATAAAACCTTTTTATCCATGACAGTGATGACCATCACTGCAATATCAGAAAATGTAATTTCTGTTCTTATTTTTCAGATACAGCTGCAACTCTAGGAACTCCCACGAATTAATTGCATAATGAAGGTGGTCTTCCAAACAATTTCAAATAAACATTTGAAAATACAGTGAAATGGTCACATTAGAGAAATACTGCTTTCATATGTAGCTTCTGGTATTAATTTCACACTAAAAAATGAGGAAAATCCTGGGGTCAGCTTCAATCATTTGGGCGGACACCCCAATAGTTGGCTGTTGTGATATAACACATATTCCAGGTAGGCAGAGAAGCACAGGGGAACTGCTGTGAGTTCACCACCAAAGACCAGCTGTGCCAGCTCAATTGAAGTCACTGATAAGAGGACTGAAGTGCTCTCTGTAGCTGTAGATCTATATGCCTCATGAAAACCTGTTGTTACTTTGCGTAAATCCCTGGCACTCTTTAGCCTACGTGACCCTTCTAATACAGAGACATGTAAAGTGATAGCCAGATTATTTCGATTTCTCCTCCGTCAATGACTACAATATTCCTTTGGAGTTATGCTCTATTAAGCAACACAAGCAGAGATCAATACTTGGCTCTTTATCTGTTTCCACTTTATTTGCTTATTCCCCACTGTACTTTCTGTGGGGGAGTGATATCTAGTACTTTCTGGTTTATGGGATTTTGAACAGCACTGAGATAATACAGTTCAGAACTGTTTTCCTGAATACTAAACTCATGTATGTAGGGCTGAAATTAAGATAAAACTTTGTTTTATTGTAAGAGAAAGAAAGTAAAATTTGAGTCTTTTTCTCTGCTCTAATCTTATTGCATTGATTTTTGTTCAGTCTATATGGGATAAGAAATCTCATGCCTTGCTATAAGGCCTCCATTAAAGCCTCTGTGGTAGCACTTTACAGCAGCCTTTGAGCTTGAAGGCAAGGGATGAGGGAGGTGGGAAGCAGCCTGCAGATCACTCCGAACAGATGGTCCCTTCCCAAATTTCTGTGCCAGCTGTAGACATGGCCCGTCACCCTGTCCTTCCCTCCTCCCCAACCTCTGCTTACTGTCCCTCAGTTTTCCTGTGAGCAAGAATTACTCTGTCCTTCCCAGATCTTTTGCAAGCCTTTCTTCATTTGAAGAGCGAATATTCAGCAAATCTCAATTGGAGGATCTGCATTTGGATTTATTCTTCCAACATGCCCTCCCCATTGTGTGGGACTTCGTAACACACCCACACATTTCAGAGGGGCGTTCATGTTTTAGAAATAGGCATGCATCCAAGAGTTTTGCTGGATCAGGATCAGAGTATTCACCACCAGATGGCACCCACAGGTGGAAAGTTTTTATTCTCTTTATTACGTACTTTTTATGATTTTTCTTGTGCAGTAGTGACTAGACACCAGAATATTAGGTACTATCCCAACAGCTGTGATTGTTTGTTATTTGCCAGTTTAAAGCAATTTAACATTTTAAAACCAATATATTTATCATATTTATCCAAATAGTCATGTGAAACCAGACACATCAAGAGCACAATAAACAAGTCAGACATATGCTCCAACACCATATTCCCCCTCTGTTCATAACCGCTAATCTGCTGCATGTTCTTGTTCTTGAAGATACAGCACAGCCCTGTAGATTTCATTTAATTTCATCCACAAGAACTCCCAAGTCGTAGGACTGTGGACTGAGATGGAAAGACTACATGGCATCAGAGGTGCCAAGATCAGATGCTGTAACTGCTTACTATGTTTCATGTCAATGAGAGACAAAGGTTATAATAAGCAGGTCTGATCACAATATCTGCAGCATCTCCTTCTGAGAACTTAGCAACAAATCATTACAGTCTGTACAATGTTGGTAATACCAACTCTATTTTATAGTCTGTGTTTCCATGTGTATGGGTTTAGGCAGGTGGGCCTAAACTTAGGTTTTAAAGTTCAGCTAGGCCTAGGATTGTCAGCTGATTTAAGCTGGACTGAGCTAGCTAACAGCTGACTTCTTCCAGCCAATAATATTGTATTCCATACCATACTACATCATCTCAAAGGGGGTAAAATCCAGTGTGTGGGAGTGGCTTAGTTCCATCATGGCTGCACTAAGAGAAGGACATCTAGCAGCTCCTCTACTATGCTAGGCCCTGCTTCTGTTGCCTCTGCTTGCATTTTGTTTGCATTCAGGGAAGTAGAAATATTTTGCTGTTATACTTTCTCTTTCTTGCTGAGTGTCTTTTGAAGTGCTTATGAATTTAGAGTAATGGGCTTTGTATTAATTGGGGAGTGGGAAGTTATTCCTTGTTATATATATGTAACATGTGTAAGTGTGTGTTATATTGTAGTATCCTCTTAATTTTCTCTTTTCTGTATAAATACATGTAGTTAGTTCCAGCATAAACCTGGTTTGAAGGTTTTTCTTTCCTCTCCCTCTTCTTTTCCCTTAGCTGGTTGGGGGGAGGAGGAACCCTCTTCACTCTGTCCTGGACAGTTGGCATTTTGCCAGCTCAACCCAGGACACCATGGCATACAGGAAAGCTGAGCCACATAGACACAGTTTTAAATACGCTAATGTTTATAGGAGCTATTGTCCGACAAAGTAGGAGGTAACTGATCCCCCAGGTGTGCCTGCTTGTGGTTAATTTGTTTGGCCTAACTAGCAGAGCCTGAAAAAATGTCTCAGTGCATTTAGGATACCTAGTCACAGAACCTCAACACCTCAGGAAAATACCTTCCACCTATGGGCAACAAGCGACACTCATATAGACACTGAGTCACAGAATGACAGAGTATGAACAGACAGGATTTAATAAAAGCAAGGAAAATAAAAAAAGCACAACACAAAATCAGTGCTATGTTTTCTTATAATAAAGTAGAAGGTATTCTGATTTCCAGGAAACTTCATGGCTGTATAGTCTATACTCCTATGGCAAATCCATACATCATAACTCACCTATAATCACTCCTGTATTTATATTCTTTTTTCCAAAGTTTATTCCACTTTAATCCCTTACTGAGGCCATTATTATCATTATTCAGCTCAGAATAATTAATCTAAGTACTCTTCAGTTTCCAGGTCTCTTTATCCAATGTGCTATTAAGCAGGTTTCACTATGAAAGATGGGTTCTGATATGGAAAGGTGCATGCACATACAGGTTTAATAGTTAACAGCTGTTTGTGTCGTTATAAAACAACTTCTAGTAAACACTGACAGTGAAATTCAATATAGATAAATATAGAAGGATGTAAATAGGGAAAAACAATCAAAGTTTTACATCCACAGCACAGGGCTTAGAGTGGAATCCTGATCAGCTTGAGACCTTCAGCATATAATAAATAATTTAAAGCAGACACCATCATGATACTGAGCAGAAGCCAAAGCAAATGTTCAAAATTACAAGAAAAGTAATAGAGAACTGTACTGGCTTTGGCTCAAATAGAGTTAGTTTTCTCCATAGTAGCTGGTATCATGCTGTGTTTTGGATTTGTGATGAAAATAGTGTTGATAACAAAGATTTTTTAGGTGTTACTGAGCAGTGCTTCCACAGAGTCAAGGCCAATACAAGTCAGTACGCTGGGAATGCACAAGAACTTGGGAGTGGACACAGCCATGACAGTTGACCCCAATTGGCCAAACATACCATATTACAGCATGATCAGCATATAAAGATGGGGGAAGAAGAAGCAAGTGACTGACTTTTGGAGTATGGTGTTTGTCTTCTCAAGTCACCATTATGCATGACAGAGTCTTGCTTTCCTGGGAATGGCTGAACACCTGCCTGCCCACAGGAAGGAGTGACTGAATTCCTTGCTTCATTTTGCTTGTGTGTACAGCTTTTTCTTCACCCATTAAACTTAAACTGCCTTTATCTCAACCCATGAGTTTTTTCACTTCTACTCTTCTGATTCTGCTTCTACCCTTCATTCCACTGTGGGAAAGTGAGCAAGCAGCTGTTTGGGATTGAACTGCCTACCACAATAAACCTTGGTGTGCTACCACATATGTATCTTCCATAGTCTGTACTGTTCTTGTGCGTCTCTCCATAGCAAAAGGGAGCTGAGAAAAGATAGCAGAGAAACAAAACAACAATGAAGCCAATTACAGAGGTTGCCTGAAGCCTTTTTCAGAATGATTCCCATTACAAGGAACAACTGGAAATATTAGTCTTAAATCCAGAGTCCAGATGAGGGTGCATTGCAGAAGAGATCCATGGAACTGTGAAGATGTAAACAAGGAAGAAATGCTCAGAGTTCACCAGCTCAAAGTGATGAACCAGTGGCAGGTTAAAAGGAAGCATGGGAGAAATAGTCCCCGTGAAAGATGGAGAGAGCTGGGGAATTTCTTGCAGCAGAATACACAAAACTAGTAAATTCACATAAGATTAGAGAGGGATTGGACAAAGAAGAGAACACGAAAGACATGAAGTGTGTCAGGGAGACTGTGAACTGGAATATGTTAGAGCATAATCTAGGGAAATATCACATTGTGCTTGATTCTTTCTTACACACTTCCCTGCACCTTGCTTCTTGAATTAAGGTTGTTCTTGCATCCATTTCCATTTTTAAAGGGTTACAGAAAGCAATTTCTTGGTTTGCACTTGAGTAGTAAAGTCAGAGCAGTTACTAATGGAAATATTAATTTGCAGGATGCTCAAAAATCCATATGTAGCAAGTTTCTATTTAATACAAGAACATCAAGAAGCCAAATGGATTAATCAGGCTACTCTTTTTTATGGGGAATCACTGATGAGCACAGTACTTTGCAGATAGATTAATTCCTTATCCTGCAGGTCTTCAAAACAGAATGTAGAAAAAGAAGACAGTCCACGTGAAGAATAATCTAATGCTTGCCACTGCCTTGTGACTTATCAGGACAATTTTGTTGTATTGCCTAAACTGCAGAAATATAGTGAAGTCCTACACAGAGAAGGATAAGCAAAATGGGGACAGTGTTAAAAGGTTAAGAAAAAAAGAAAACACCAAGAAAGTTAACAAAGACCTCCAGGGAGGAATCAGAAAGAAGAATTGTTATCAACAGGGCTGGGTCAAGGAAATATAATTGTTAAGGAAAACACAGCTTTCATTTGGGGACATGAAAGAAAAACTGAAAACAAACTTTTAGCTATTGGTTCTTCCAAACATATCTGAGAAAAAAAAATCCAAAGATAAACAGGTGCAAATAAAACGTGTGCCTGAAGGCCTCTCACTTCAATAGCTCTCAAGAAACTGAACAGGTCTATCTAATTTATTAGGCTATTAACCCCAAGAAACTAGCTTTTATGGAGCCTTAGCAACCAGCAACCACTAAGAGAGGGTCTTTGCTTAAGTACCGTTTTTATGTCCAAGGTCTCCCAGATTCTTAAGACACGTTTACATCAGACACTCTAAGAACAATAAACTGCCTTCCTCTTACCAAACCCCAGCTACAAAAAGCACAGAGAAGAGCCTTTCATGCAACAGAGAGGCTCTTACCTGGAAGGAAGACTCCTGATGACAGGTGTGAGAAGCAAACTTTCTTGTAACTGCTGCTTGATAAACAGATATCACCCTAAATCACATCAATTGGTTTAATTTAGTGTCTCCCCGAACACTATGCAGTGGCAGGAATGCAATACTGCAATGCACAGCAAATGGGAAATTGCTAGTGGGAATTTTTTCATTCCTGTTCCTCATAGATCTTAGATGAAAAGTGCTGGTATTTCCCTGACTGTAATTGAGCACCAAGGTTAATACATTAAGGACAAAAGTAGAAGCATAGAAAGGAGTGTGAATAGAAAAATGTAAAATACAAATGAGAAAAATGCTCAACTGGCTTACATCAAGAGGATTTAGACCTGTAGCCCAGAGCAAGCCTGAGAACTGACCACAAGTTAGTGCGAAATAGATGATCAGACGGGTCTGCAAGTTTGTAGATTTCTTTATTTATATTTTGGCATTGATTCAAACTGTGTTTCACATGGAGCAATCTAAATCCATAAAAAATGTAAACACTTGAACAGGTGTTTTGTTTGTCCCATCTCTCTTCTAATTAAGCTGTCAAGATGGACATCAGAGTTTGGGTTTTATTTTTAGGGGGAACATCTTCTCTGGGTTATTTCTGAGCTTTTCCTACACTGAAAGCATAGGTAGACTGACAGTTTAAATTGCTCTAAAACCAACCAAATGGTGTCTCAGTGTGGTTGAAGCATCCCTCTAGAGAGCTAATTGAAAGAAGCAATTTTACAATAGATGCTCAAGGCCGAATCTCTATTGGAGATAGTTTGGCCAAGACAACTGTTGATAAAGCAGCCAATAGCCAGATCAGCTGCTTGAGCCAGCCTCTGGCACACCCTACTCTCTACCCTACCCAGGCTGGAAGTGTAGCCCACTGGCAGTTGATTCCAGTGTATTGAGAAGTGCTAGATCTAATAATTCTTATTTATAGATGACAATGAAATGATTTGCGAGGTAATATCTATTGTTAGATCAAACTCCAGTAGCTGCAAATTGTTTTAAAGGGAGATGTAAAACAACATGTGTTTAGTCCCTCAGCTGGATGCTTGCAAAGTCTGAAAATTGGGTGCTGTTTGAACTGGTTTAAACTTCTATCATATTACAACTGACTCTCTGTGGGAGAAGGAGTGTCATCTTCCTCTCAACTGCAGTTATCAAAGTCAAAGCAAAATGATCAGAGCGTTTTGTCTGCAAAATTCCTCATTAAAGGATGTTGATGGATAAGAGGAAGATAATATGGTGGGGAAAGGAAGAACATTAATTATTTTTTTCCAGGATCAGTAATGAGATTCCTCAATTTACAGTGATATGTAATGTCATATCCATCTAAAAATAAATAATATAAACCTACATCAGATTTAGTGGTCTTTACATTTTCTGTGTAAATTGAATCAGATTTGATCTGAAATTCACTGACACAAGCAGTGAACTCCAAAATGCTCTTTTCATCCAGACGTTGTTTAGAGAAGAACTGCACTCAAATTATTTTCACTGCCTGCACCAACTTAAATGTCAAAAGAAAGAAGATGCAAAAGAGCACATAAGGGCATATAATTTTTTTCATTCTGATAATTTAAGATACTAATGATATTGCAGCACCTATTTTAAGAATGGAATATGCACATTTACATCTATGCCTTTACAAAACTACTTTTTACTGCACCTACAAGTCTTTGCGGTGCTCTCCACAAATTATAAACATAATTAATTGATTGTGGTCTGTATTAAACTACTGCAGCAGGGGACATCACATGTGCAGCTGTCAGCTGCAAAACTCAGCTCTGTCCCTCAGAGCTTTATCTTCCACATTTTTACATTATGCTGCACCTGGAAGACATTTTTCATCATTACGAGACACATATAAACTGTAGCTTGAAAGTATAAATAAACATACAGAGGAGCTACTCATTAAGACTCAAGCATCAATTACAGAGAGTCATCACCACCAGACAGCACTACACATACAGCAAAGAACTTTCTCTTCCATTTTATTAATTCTGTGAAAGTTTGTGAGTCTCCTGCCTAAAAATCAGTTGTCTCAAATTTTCACTTCTTTAACCCATTCAATAACAACCAAACACTACTTATTGCATAACTGGACCTATTTCTCATGAGCAAGTGATGATCAGTTAGTATACTGAGCACAAACACTGCTCTGCATTCCACCCATTGGACAACACCAGCACCATTTGCATGGGTAAGTTAGCAGTGTAAATGTCAAAGTTTTCCCATTTGCTCAGCAGCAGAAAATGTATGGCAGCAACTCAGTCAGAGTCTGCCTGCTGTGAGAACCAGATGACAATAAATGATTGGGTGACAACATTAATTTCCTTTTCTTGCATGCTGATAATCATCAAGCATAAAATTGCAAGTTTTGGTTAACCCAGGACTTCTAAAAGTCTGCTGAAACCTGGTTCAGATAACTGCTCAAGAAACAAGTGGTAATGAAGAGTTTGTGGACCAAATTGCTTAATAACAAGGAACCATACTGGAAATAAATAAGCCCAAAAAATCTTTTAAATAAATAATAATAATAAAGAAAAAATCTAAGATATGAGTAGAACTCTGGATTGGAACTTATTTCTACTCTGTTAATGCATTTTGGCACTTATTCTTAGGCTCATCTCCCCTGTCAGCACTAATATTTAAACTAATTTAATTCATTAAATTATGGGTAAAAGCCAGTGAATGCTCCTTATTTGGACCATAAGACTGGTTTAAATGTTCTTCATACAGAAATTGTTTTGTCCCCTGACATAACTTGCCTTGAATCTGAGAACTATTTTATTCATCACTATTGTTCTAAACATGCAATGCCTTCCTGTCGGTATTTTGGTGTTGTAATTATACTTACTCTGGAACCATCTTATTTGTTAAAAAAAAATACTAACCTTAATTTGCTTTTTTAGTAATTTTACTTTAAAACACAAATTTATTCTCTACAGTGGTTATATTTCGAGGTTTCATGCCTTATAGGTAGTGAAACATGATCAGAGGATGCACTGTCCTAACTGGCTAGGACAAAATAAATTAGTGGTGCTCATGAATGGAGAGTTCCTTCTTTTCTTTCTTCACTTCAGGTTGCATATTCTTGGGCTCAGAGTATCCCAGAGGGACAGAATCACTAATTCATGTCTCTGAAAAGCAGCAAGAAACCAACAGAGAGTAAACAAAAACTGAGACAGAAAGTACCTCTTTAGTATATAGTAGTGCTTCACATGATTAAATCTCTAAGAGATATAGATTCCTTAAGGGCTGACAGCATACAAACCAGATCCCATGTTTGAAGAAAGAAAACATGCAGGTACCCCTGAAATGCCAGGCAGTGAAAGGATCGTAGGAAAAGTTATTTCCAAAGTCAAGAACTTTAAGCACTGGGCCTGAGAAAGACATGCCACCTGCTCTTCGCAGGGCTTTTATAACTTCTGGCTCCCCAGTCTGTGGGAGGCCTTCAATGTCTGCAGAACTTATCTTTTACTCATACCAGGAAGCATTTCTCTGGAATGCAGGAGGAGAAAACTGTATCTGTGAAAAGATGCCTGTTTCAGGCAGGAAAGTTTTTTTAAGCGAAATAAGCTCTGATCTCCTCACCATAATTCTTCTAGAAGGTCCTCTACCCTTACACCTCATTCACATTGTTCCTGTGCCTGGGCTTGTCTATCAGCTGTACTATGGAAACATTACCACAGCATAAATATTTAATAATAGAGGGAGACTGTGTGATTGATATAACTAGAAAGCAAATCCAGTCATGTATTGACTGTGCTATTCCACTTCCCCTGCAGCCCAACTCTGGGACTTAATGAAACAAAAGGAGTGCATTAAATTTGTGCTGACAACAAAACCCAAAGCAGGGATCTTTTAGCTATTCTAGGAACCATCGGTAAAAGTTAGTTGGCTTAGAGCAGCAGTAAGCCAAAATCTTCATGGGGAAATATGTGATGATGTAATGTGGTCATCCCAAATGCATGACTATAAAAGTTTATAGCGCACCACACTTTGAAGGCAGTATAAAGATTTTATGGCCATGCATCTGGATGAGTGCTTTGCTCATGAGTGATGGAGCCACCAGTGAGTTATGTAAGTCTTTGCCAGAGGAGCGGCACAGAACATAAACATTTTTATTGCAGTTCACACCATCTCATGTAGTAATTTGAGGATGGACTCTCAGTTTTACTTATGTTTGGTTCCTGTTGGAAGAGAAATGGTTAGAAACACTGACATATGAGGACTGGCAAAACCCATTTCCACTACCAGTGCCTTTCAGCAGTCATTTATATAATGGACATTCCATCAATTCAGTTTGTACAATTGAAATGTGGCTTACAGATGCCTGTGCTATTGCCATCACCACAGATTCAACGGACATGTGCTCAGGAGGAGTAAGGAAGACAGCAGTGGCCTCTGTCCTGGCAGACTTAACATCCCTTTTCTCCTGTAGCCCCTGCACCTCTGTGAACACATTGAAGAACAAAGTCTAAATCATTCCACTGTATTCCTTTTGGTGGGCTCTGTGCCTTGTGCATTTTCTGTGTATCACATTATCCAGCCAATACACAACAAGCCCCGCTAGACCTACTGTTTACAAACAGAGAGGGGCTGGTGGATGATGTAGTGGTTGGAGGCCACCTGGGGCACAGCGACCATGAAATAATAGAATTTTCAAGCCTCAGGGATGTAAGGAGAGCCATCATTAAAACCTCTACACTGGACTTCCGGAGGGCAGATTTTGGCCTATTCAAAGAACTGATTCAGAGCATACCCTGGGAAACAACCCTTAAAAGTAAGAGGGTCCAGGAGGGATGGACATGTTTTAAGAGGGAGATTTCGAATGCACAGCAACAGGCTGTCCCAGTGTGCCGAAAGGCCAGCCGGAGGGGAAGATGGCCAGCTTGGTTAAATAGGGAGATTCTGAAAGAAGTCAGGGATAAAAAGAAAGTTTACAGACTGTGGAAAAAAAGGGCTAGCTACTTATGAAGAATTTACAAAGAGAGCTAGGTCATGCAGGAAAAAAATTAGGGAAAGAAAAGTGGAATTTGAAGTTAATTTGGCTAATTCAGTTAGGAATAACAAAAAGTCCTTCTATAAATACATTAATAACAAAAGGAGGGGAAAGGAAAACCTCCATTATCTGTTGGACTTGGAGGGAAATATAGTTAAGGAAGATGAGGAGAAGGCTAAGGTACTTAACCCCTACTTTGTCTCAGTTTTTAGCAGTAAGACAGGTGGCCCTGAAGACAACTGGCCTCTGGAGCTGGAGGACAGGGAGAGGGAGCTGAATAGCCCTCCTGTATTCCAGGAGGATATAGTTACTGACTTACTGAGCCACCTGGATTCTAACAAGTCTATGGGACCAGACGAGATCCATCCCAGGGTGATGAGGGAGCTGGCAGAAGAGCTTGCCAAACCGTTCTCCATCATCTTCCAACAGTCCTGGCTCTCTGGGGAGGTCCCAGATGATTGGAGGTTGGCCAATATCACCCCAATCCACAAAAAGGCTTCAAGCAGGACCATGGCAACTACAGGCCTGTCAGCCTGACCTCCGTGCCTGGCAGGGTTATGGAGCAGTTCATCCTGAGTGCAATCACACAGCACCTTCAGGGTGGACAAGGGATTAGACCCAGCCAGCATGGGTTTAGGAGGGGCAGGTCCTGTCTGACCAACCTGATCTCTTTTTACGATCAGGTGACCCACCTGGTGGATGAGGGGAAGGCTGTGGATGTGGTCTATCTGGACTTCAGCAAGGCCTTTGACACTGTCTCCCATAATATACTCCTGGAAAAGCTGGTAGCCCATGGCCTGGACAAGTGTACCCTCTCCTGGATTAAGAGCTGGCTGGAGGGTCGGGCCCAGAGAGTGCTGGTAAACGGAGCTGCATCCGGCTGGCGGCTAGAGGCAATTTAGCAAAGAATTAACCAGCACATATTAGTCTAACTGATCATCCTGAATGGGAAAAGTCAACAGTCAGACAAGGTCTACAGTTTGAACAGCAAATGTTCTTGAACTGAGAGATGGGAAAGTGTGTCCATCAAATGGGTCTTAGTGTTCCCACAAGATTAGTGGAGACAAAAGGGTACAAAAGAACAAAAATAATGGGGAAACCAAGACCAAATAGTTCATACTGAGCAAGAACAATATGCAAAATATGAAAAAAGTCAAAGCAAATTACTCTTCTGCAGCGTACAATCTTGATCTGAAAAATACTAAAAAACCCAAAACAATAAAATAAACCATCCAACCAACCACCACCATTTCCCCCCACTGTTTCCACCCTGTGCATTCTGTTTTAGAGAGGAAGAAACAAACATTTCTTCTTTTCACCTCTGTTCAAAAGCAGTAAAGACATAGGGACATAATACATATTTCCTCTCGTCATACATCAAAAGATCTGTTTAATAGATTCCAGTCACTTTGGTAAAATTGCAGCAAATGCAGAGTTTTATAGATGGCATTGAGGTCCAGTTCAAAGACAGTAGACTTTCTATGGTATACCTGAAAACTTAAGTTGGCCCATCAAGTGCTCCATTGCTGGCAATCACATGGGAGAAGAAAGAGTCCAGTGTGAACTTCAACTCCAGGCTATGTTCACAGGGGCTGGCAGGCAGGAATAAAATTAAGTGTCTTTTTCATCGCTCATGGAAGACATTTCATATGGAAATAATTTAGAGGTTATAGGCACAGAACCTCACAATAGCATTTCTAGAATCATTTTCAGCATAGAGCTGCACTACTGCCAGATAATCAAAGGATTTGGGAGCATCAGATGATACTACTACTATCTGATGCTATTACCTTTTTGCCAGAGACCATCAATTTTTATGTCACTGAAGAGAAAAGGCAAAGAAACAAAAGAATACAGATGAAATTATGAACAAATTTCTCTCTCTTTTCACTTTGTGGCACAATCTAAGTAATGTATGTCTCAAGTGCTTTGGGAGGCACTTCTGCAAGTTGTATTTGTGTGTGGTGCAACACTGAAATCAGTGCTTTGTGCCTCACCTTATACAGTTCCCTGAATATCTAAACTCCCTCCTCAAAGCTTCAGCAGTGGGAGACAACTCAACTCAGAGACAAAGAAGTAATGTTAGGGGAAGATGTCTGTTAATCACTAGCCATGCAGCTTTCAGGGCCACAAATGGGCTGTGCATGGGTCTTACGTAGCAGAGCCTAGTGTAAAAATAGGGAGCCTTTTCACATGGTTCATTGTGGCCCTTGCAACACTAAAACCTATTCAACAAGAGAAGCCAGCATGTGGTAAATTGACTTAGGCAATATTTAGAAACATAGTTGGAGGGCAAAGGATGAAAGGACACAGTCTTTCAAAGATGCCCAGGAGTGTGAGTCAGGCTCTTGTACCCATACTGACACCTTCTCTCCATAGCTGGCAGCAGGTTCTGCTCTGCTGCTTTACGTGAGGCTTATCTAGCTTTGCTTGCAGCGAAGCGTGAGATTAGGTTAGCCAAAATATTCACGTGGCTGTTTCAAAAGCCTTTCTCCATTGCTTTTCTTTATTGCTAAATGAAAATGACTCTATATGAAGAAAGATGCTGGTCAAGTATGTATCACAGCATTTCAGAGTCGAGGAATTGCAGGTGCCTGGAGCCTAGCTGGAAACATAGGATGTAAGGAACTCACTGAAGTACAGCAATAAGCTTACATGCTTGTCCTGGAGATGAAAGCGAAGGGCCTAGTTTGGGTGTGATTTTTACCTTAACATAACTGCAGTGCAAGTTAAAAACAAACAAACACCTTTGCAGATGTGAAGACAAGCCGACAGAAAGGCAACAGGGATGTAACACTGAAATCACAAACATGGCTAAGGGCTCCTTCCACAGTGACATGCGTGGTAGTAAATCAATCATCTTTAGGTGCTTAAGTATACAAGGACAGGAGGTGAGAGCAACATGTATGACAACATCCTGAGATTTGCACCCACTGATACTTCTTTATTTAAAATGGGCACTTAACATTTATCACAACACAGATTTTCAAAGACCTGTTGAATATTAAAACAAACAAAACTCTAACAAACCAACCAAAGAACAAAACTCCACCCAAACACACCCACAGCTTATTACCATGCTTTTACCACATTACTGCATTACCACAGCTCCACATGGAGCACCCCTTGCTTGCAAATATTGCAAATACTTGCAAATACTGTAAAGTAGACTGAGCAAAATTAAGCACAACGCTTAGAGACTATTTCGCTAAAAAGAAGCGTCAAGTGCTTTGATTGTTCAAGCCCCATCTTCTGTCCTGAAGATGCTGATGAAAACTAAGCTCTGAACTCTGCAATGGGATTGGAAATACTAAGTGCAAGGCTGTCTTGATGTTCAAGGTGGATAACTTCTTAACCCACAGTGCAGACCTCTGCCTTCCCACTATGCTTCCATATTAGTTTAAACTGATAATTTCTCTGATAACATCCTGCTTACCTTGCCAACCAAGGAGAGATTTGTTTATTATTATCTTGTCATTCAGAAACATGCACTTAAATAAAGGAAGAAGACTTGCAGAATTTGTGGAATGCAGAGCTGAAAATTTCTGTAAATATTTCCATCAATCTTATTATTTAAATCAATGTGTTTTCTTCATTTATAAACAAAGTCAAATTAAAACATTACTAAGCATGCTTGAACAGGTCTAACATCCTAACTATCCTATCTGTTGTACATGAAAAGGGATTGAAAAAGATTAGAGGATGAGAGAGAGTTGACTTTGTGCTGCTGACAAGCTGAGTAATGACACAGTTAGGACACAATTGCATCCTAGCACTTCAAACTAACCTACAAATTCCAGATCTTGTACTGATTCTAGATTTGAGATGTGTCTAGTTTGGGATCCATCGTCTCCCTTTTGGAGGGCATGGTGCAGAAAGAGTTACGGAGGAAAACATAATGGTGAATAAAAAATAAAGACAATATCGTTTTTAAAGATGATGCCGTGAGTGCCCCCCCCCCCCCCCCACCTTCGCCCCAAGCAGGACTCTGAGCCACGTTAGTGTAGGGTAAGATAAAAAGTAAATGTCCTTTAATAACACAGGCCTATGACCCACAGGAATACATCATGACATGCATGTGCTCTCCAGTTATAGTTTCCATGGCTTTTATAATAAGATCCCTCCAATCATTGCTTTACACATTTCTCAGTCCAGCCCTGGTTCCACCCCTGGTCCAACCCCCTGAAATTGGGTCTGTGGTCATCAAGACCCTCTGTCTTCATTCTCTCCTCTTCCTCGGGCACACAAAGGTCTCTTGGAGCTTTTCCATTTCTGACTTCTGGGTCAAATACTACCAACCAAGATGACCTGGTATATGTGGGCTCTTCCTGTTTTTCTATTGAAAATTATCGTGAGATCCTTAGCTTCTAACCAGTTGCAAGTCATAAGCAAACAGATGAAGTGACTCATTTTATAGTCTTATCTGAAAAGGAACATCTAACAAATCACAGAGCCAAAGATAAAAACCCTGAGGCTATATCTATATCTGTCGAAAGGAAACATGCCAGGGCCTGTTTTCTGGTTCTGAGATCAACTGGCACAATGTGACCATGTGTCTTCTACTAAGTTCTCTTAGCCTCCAAAACAGGGTCATCCAAACTGCCACACCAAGTAAAGTCCCTGGCATTTGATAGGCCCCACACTGTGCCTGGAAACTCTTTGAGAAAATATTACTTATTCTGACCGGAAAGAGTGCCAGGAACTGTTCCAACAAGTGCCTGGGAATGCTGTGATGTCATTTAATTCAGCAGCCTAGGTGCAGCCTAAATCTCAATTAGCAGAGCTTGATTTAAGTCTGTAGAAGAGACAGCAAGGCAGGGATTTAGATGTGGGACTTTTACACATGGGAATATCTTTAAAATACATGTCTGACTCATTATGAAAAGGAGACTCACTGTGAAACTCACAGTAGGATTAAACATTCTGATGTTCAAGGGACATTCAGATCTAGCCTGTCTGAGTCTGAGATTATGGTTAAAGTACATCTCTGACTGAAACACTCTGCTGACATCAGTCTTGAGAAATCAGTATAAGGTACTTTCCCACTGTAACCACAACTGTAAATATTAATGCTCAGAGACTATTTTTACAGTGTAGCTTCACTGCAATGAACCAATACAGAATTTATGGTACCTGGAGAACTGCCTCCAAAAATCTTTAAAAAGTGTGAAACTGACCTTAGATAGCTTCTTGCTTATGAATAACACCACTAAATCCTTGGGTTCTTGTCTGCAAGATTAGAGGGGCAGACTGAAGCATATAACAAGCATATAACGTCAGCACAGATGTATTGCAAACCACCTCTGATTAGATAGTCCAGTATACACACAAAGATTTAATCAAATGCTGAGCAAAAGATCAAAGGGAATAAGAGATGTATAGTTCTGAAAGGAAGACCAGATTTCTTTCCTCTTTTCCTCCTATGATTCCAAATTCCTTTTAAACCAGTAGGAATTCCAGATGACTCTTGCCAGCGACAAGAGCAAGTTCTGTCTGTGCTCCTGAGCTTCAAAAAGAAGCCACTCTCAAAGTTCAAAATTCACACAGTCCTCAAAAATCTGTATATTCACTATGTTCTTAAAGTCAAACCTACTCAGTGGCAAAGCATTTTACTCAGGTAGTCAAAAGAAAAGCAACTCACACACATTAAGTAACCAGGAGCAAAGTCAAAGCTGCTAAGCATAATCCCAGTCAGGGAGCCAGATTATTTTTGTCTCTCACAAGCCTTCCCTTAATTTAGGGATGCATTGACCGCTCTTACTGCTCCCACAGCTGTTGCAGTCATGGGCATCATCCCTGCAACCCTTTTTACTTCTGCAAAAGGCTATGCATGAGCAAAAGGCTGCAAGACCATCTGTTTCTCTTGAGAAGAATGCAATCTTACTTCATCTTAATGCAATCTCATTAACATAATATTTTAGAAAGGACTATCAATCAGGATAGAGTTGAGCCAGCCAGTTGTGCAAGGTAAAAGTATTGTCCAAGTGATTAAAAAGCCCAGAGGCAAAATGTCAGCTGAAGGACAGACCAACATCACAGCAGTTGGAAAGCTAAAGAAGTGTCTCATAAAGTTCTTCCCATTGACTGAGATATCTGATTTAGGGACATGTTGCCCAGCTTGTTTTGACTCTCTGTCTATTTGCACTATAAATCCAAAGTCTGAAATTTAAATGGCTGCTTGACATGTCTGTTTTAAGCAATTTCACCTCAATGGACTTCCTTCAGCTTTGGTTGTTTACCAAAGCACTGACCCTTGAACTTTATTTCCTTACTAATCTTGTCTTTTATAGAAGTCTAGGAGGTTGACATATGGATCAGTGTCACCAGAGTGACTGAAAAAGGTAAACTCAATAATCCAGTCTGTGTTTTTACATATTTACATAGAAGGGCAAAGCAAATGCAGGAGACTAATCTATGTTTGATCTCAAAGGACATGAGAACGTGCTGTCCTGATTTTGGAAGATAGAGTCCTTCTGCTTTCTCTAACAATATCCTTATTGCAAAACCCTGGAAGTGATATAATAAATACTATTAGAAAGACAAATGAATTGTTCATTTCAAGGCACTAGGTGTATTCTGAGCTAAATATGACCTTGGTAACAAAAGGCTGAGAAGTTATTTACTGAAACAGAAGTTACTGGTGGGTTGAAGTAAGTAGCTTTAAGCTTCTTTACCTTTATTCTGAAATATTTCTGTGTCTAAATATACCTCCTGTGCTTCTACTTCACAAACATTGAAATAATCATGTTTCTGCTCCTGGTCACAGCTGATACAAGCAGCGGAAACAGAGAAAATGTTAGGACTGATAGTACAAAGGAATAAGGCAATATGATGCCTCCTTCCTGTCCCTGTTCCTATAGACCTAACTTCTGCTCCCTTCCCATTTACTGAAGGTTAAAATAAGAAAAGTCAACACCCATGACCAAAAATAAAGTGCTAGCAGTGGAAGCTCTCTCTGCATTTGCAAGAAATTCATATTAAGAAGTCAAGGTGGGAGGGCAAGGAGGTACTTTCCTCCAAGGCAAAACTTAAATGTCAGTATAGATTATCAGTTAAAGCTATGTTATTTTGTGCTCATTCCTATGCCAAAAAATCCAAGCACAAGCTTAATTATAGTAACAGAAATATGGATAGAGGATAGGTTGCCAGTGTTATTTTCTTCAGGGGATTAGTATAAGCAGTATAAGCAATCTCCTTTTGCTAATAAATCTGCACCTACATTAGTACATTTTGTCAGTATGTCAGTGTATTTCCCAGTGTTAGGTAAAAGCTAGTTCGGAATTCCCAGAACAGAAAAATTGTTACTTATTTGTCAAAGAAAGAGCAGGGAAAATACTTGGGTTGATCCCTGTCTTTACAGAATGTTTGCACCTTGTACATGAGTTATATCTACAATCATTATTGGCACATGATAACACATGGCCTCTGTCTTTTTTCCTGTAGCTGTATTCTCTAAATTCAAGGATAGTCCTATAATCGTGCAGACACCATGGCCCAGGTTGCACATCTCAGGTTTTTATACACCTTTCTACAGGCTTATCCTGGAGAAGAATCTGGTAATTTTACAGGTGTCCCCAATATGCAATACACCAAAAGAAGGCTAGAACTTACTAACTGGTCAGGCAATACCAAGGCAACTGAGCTCGCCTTGTGGGTGTCTGCCTGCTCTGGGCATAACACTGTAGCTATGAGGCACTGCTGTGAAATGCTGTCTCTGTCACAAAATTACAGACGGGAGTGTCCTTCAGCTTTGTGTTCCCTAAGTCCTTTAATGACTGACATTTCCAGAACCAAGCAGTATGGGGGGACTTGATACCATGTCTGAATCACAACCAGATATTATTTTTCTAAATTAGATCATTTCCTGTCCTCTCACTGATTAAGTATTTTCTGCACAGAAATAAAGGAGTACTTGGTTATTTCCAGAGAAGCATATAATGATTGTTAAAGTCACCTCCATACATTGGTTTTTATATCTTCTTTTCTGGAGAATTTCCCGATATCCACTAATATATCTTTCTAATTGCTATCAGAAACAGTGCTTCCACCCTCCACCTCCTCAGTTCTCCTCAATTTTTCACACCATGTGAGAAATGTTCCCAGCCCCAAAACCCACGAACTACTTCCTTATAAATCTTCCTTAATTTCAAAATGACAGCAATACAGTGTGACAGCATAGGAAAGGGAGCTAGGAACTGAGAGCACCCAAAATGCTGAGCTAAAGTTTTCATCCAAAACTGAATAAGAACTTTGGGTTCTCCTTTTCAAAAATTCCTAATTCCCTAATTCAGTTTTTAATTCCCATTCAATTTCCTGTATTTTCTGGTGTTGGTAAAATACACAAGATCAGAGCCAAAATAAAGGAAGAGCTGGTCCTAATGGTATGTTAGGCACTTATGTAAAGAGAAAATCACAAGAATTTGGGCCAGCTTAAGTGGTTTGAAAACATTCATATCTTTTAGATATTTTTCAAAAATGAACTTTCAATGCTTTTGACATGTAAGCTTTACCAAAATTGGTACCTGCATGTTAGATTGGAACCCTACTCAACTCATAAACAGCTTTTTTTATAATTGCACAGTATTGTGATATTCACGCCACTTTTGCCTTTAGAGACACACAGTCCTCCTACACATTCATAACAGAGACTGATGCAAGTATGAAATTAGAGGCTCAATTCTACTAATTAAACACACATCCCATATAATAAATTGTTGGGCTTCAATCTCACAAGCTTTTTACACACCTAAGAAAATGGTTTCCTTGAATTACATGGAAGAAATGAGGAATTTAAAATTATTCCCTGCATGTTTTCAGAACCAGAACATTAACTCACACACTAACATGTTGCTCTTTACAGATTTTATAGGTAAAAAGATGGTCATTTATTACTGATTTTTGCAGTGGCAGGATGTAACTCATCCTGTTTCTTTTGCAATAATGTCTTCTTCATCTGCGTTCCTCAGTGAGGCTTGTTTGGAACCATTATTTTAAACTAAATCTTGTGTGTCTTAAACAAAGGAGCATCTTCCATTGCATTTCTTGCACCTCCTTGACATGTGCCTACCCCAGCAGGGCACAAAGGAGCCCAACGCCTTCCCTTCTGGCTGCAGCTGAGCTTGACATGCCAACGCAAACTGGTGTGTCCTGAGATGTGAGCAGTGACAGCAGCTGCTATCACATATTCATCCTGGCACTTTGCCACTGCTGAGAGCAAGATGCAGTGGCAGCCAGACCTCTAGTCAGACACAGACCAACTGCTTTTATGTACATTTGGTGCTACTGTGCCTCAAATGGGTGAGGAACAGCTCCCAGGTTGAAGGGCTTGGCGACCGTGGTGTCCTAAACTGATTGAATTAGGTCTGTCCCAGCCAATCCATCATGGCATTGAGCTCCCTCTTTGACATAATATCACTGTTCTGAACAGTAAAATAAAAGAAGTCATACAAACCAAGCAATTAAAGTTTTCAAATCTGCTTGAATCTCAAAGCAACATCTCTAAAGGATTATTAGTGCCACAGTGAAGAATTAAAAACCTCACTGCTAGGATTTTTTACTCACTGCTGTCCTACTTCCTTGTATCTATTGCCCTGTCCTAATATTTTGGTTGTGGGTTTACAAAGCCTTGCCTCATTAACCACAAGCCACTGATCAAACCACTTTACCTTCCTAGTACAGTATTTCATCATGCTAATCTTATTGTCCTATGTTAAATTGCTTACCAGTTTTTATCAGATTTGATGGTTTTTATCCTAGGTCTCTGCCTTTCATTTCTGTTACATCACACTGTTTATGCATTGCACATGTATTTGCATTGTTCTCTATAGACTGTCTTGCATACAAAAAAATATTTAAATAAGAAAAAAATCAATGACAAGTAAAGTTTACACAAAGTTACTCTACAGTCATATTTTTGCTGAGCTCACTGAACAGTTGTTAATAGCTTACAGCATCAACACAATTCCCATACAAAACTCAAAGAAAGATTTGTTGCTTTCTCTGGAAAGTTTTCTTTTAAATTATTAATCAAAAATGTAATGAAAATATGCTAAGTATAAGTTATAATAACATATGGTGAAAACAATGCAATTTAGATAATTTCTTAGGAGGCTCTTACCTGATTTTGCTATTCTTATTCCATTCTTTGGTTTTTGTTTTATAATTTTTTTTATGATTAACAAGACAATGATTCTTTCTGGAAAAATCTAAGATGTTTCCATACCACAATGAAATTACATGGATTTAAATTATTATCTAAATGAAATTAATAAGGTACAGACGACCTGATCATGAAGAAGTAGTAGACAATGTCTTCTTCAGGCTGCTGGAAGAAATCTCACTCTCACAGACCCTTGTTCTCATGGAGAACTTGAACTACCCCAACATCTGCGGAAGGGACAGTACAGGAGGAAGCAAATCCAGGAGAATTCTGGAGTGCATTGATGATAACTTCCTGGGCCATGGGCACCAGTACATGCTGGGGACCAATCAACTGGAAAGCAGCTTTGCAGAGAAGGACCTTGTGGTCCTGGTGAACAAGGTGAACATGAGCTAGCAAAGTACCCTTATAATGAAGAAAGCCAACTTCTTCCAAGGATGCACAAGAAAGAGCAGGTGATCCTTCCCCTCTACTCAACACTGGTGAGACACATCTGAAGTGCTGGGTCCACTTCTGGGCTCCCCAGTACAAGAGAGAGAGACATGGAAATACTGGAATGAGTCCAGTGAAGGGTAACAAAAGTGACTAAACTATTGGAGCATCTGTAATTCAAGGAAGTGACTGAGAGAGCTGGGACTGCTTAATCTGGAGAGGAGAAGGCTCAGAAGGATCTTATGATTTAAGTCTATAAATACCTGATGGGGAGAAGTAAAGGAAACAAAGCAAACTTCTCAGTGGTGCCTCATAAAAGGATAAGAGTCAATGGGCACACACTGAAATGCAAAAAAAAGCCTATTTAAAAACAAGGAAAGACTTCTTAATTGACAGAGTAATTGGACCAAATTTTCCAGAGAGGTCATAGAGTCACAATTCTTGGAAATGTTCAAAACCTGAGTGTACACAGCCCTGACCTGCTCTGGATGACCCTGCCCTGAGCAGAAATTTTGGACTGAGCAATCTCCAGAGATGCCTTCCAACCTCAGCCTTTCTCCATTTCTGTGAACTATCTTTATCTGAATGCTCAGTGAGTAGGCTCCAATCACCCAGCCTTAGGCACCCAGTTTGCCCTTCCTTCAGTGCTCCAGATGTGAAGGTCAAAGGTCTTTCTCTAATCAATAGAAAGCTGCTAATGTCTCCATAACCAATTTTTATCTACCTAAGCAAGAGGGTCTTTTAAGTCAAAGCACAAGGCTGTCAGCTGAATTACAAGGACTGGAATTCATCCATTGATTTTTCTGCTGACCGAAGGCTACAATTCCAAGTAACCTACCAAACAAGGGAATTTGACCAAAGTTCAAGTGTTGTGTTTATCAGAGAATTATTATTCAAATAACTAGAGCTAGTACAAAAGTCTCATCTCATGGCTGAGTTTATGGTACGTTCCCAACATTCAGCTGTTGCACTATAATATCTTACCCTTAAGTAAATAGTGTGTGTGTCTCATTCAGCTCTGACTTTGGGGTTATGTGATGCAGATGATATTTTCTGTTATCAGAAAGGAAGTCCAAGTCCACATGCAAACATATATTCTGCCTGCATCATCTTTCCTGCCCCTACCACCCTACCTCTAAAGCACACCTAAACGAGCAATAATCAACTCATTAATACTGCAGGAAAAAAATACTTTCTCTCTCTACATTGATTTTCTACTTTTTTAGTAAGTTTACCCTGGCTTGCAGCAATAGCATAGGAAGCACAGAATCAGCTCAACACATAGGTCAGGATTGCAAGGCAAACAACTGTAGGTAAAAGGGAAGAAAATGGAACAGAGAGTGCTGGGGTCAAACTGCCCTGGCGTCATCACTGAACCTCCAAACTGACTCACGCTGTGTCACACAGCTTTACCCTTAGCAACAAGTTGTAACTCATAACACCCCCAGCCATAAACAGGTGACAAAAACAAGATTCTCAGTCACACATGAAGGAGAACATGGTGTTGGAAAAATGAAACCACTGTGTGGATTTTCTTCTTAAAGCACACAGGGCAACACAATATCCACAGGTGTCCTCATCCATGGGCATGCAGGAGAGCAGATGATTAGCACCACAGGTGTCCTCATCCATGGGGATGCAGGAGAGCAGATGATTAGCACTAGTAGAACAAGGCAGAGCCCCATGTCACACTGGAAGGAGAAAAAGGCTGAAGACCAAATAGAAGACAACTTTTTTTCATCTACACAACTGTGTTGGCTTGATATACCATAAGAGAAAGAGCCAAAGCAGGGAAAGAAATTATTTTGATGGCCTGTGCTTCATTTCAGTCTTGCATTGGAATTTCAGGCTTTTATTTCCACCAATATTGTTAAACTTTAATCAAAGTCTCACATAACCAAAACAGCTGCTGAGAACAGAAAAGTGCTGCAGGCAGTGCACTGTCCTGGCCTATATCTTCCAGGCACTCTTGCAACACAAAAATTGTCCTTCTCAGTGGCATCATGTCAGAACTATACTTATTTTCAAACAAAAAAATACAAAATGCTAAATAATTGTAAAAAAAAAATCCAAAAAAATACCATGTCCATTCATTTAGTTGTACACATAAATTTTTTTTATCCCAAATCTGAGAGTTGAATCACTCAGGTTAAAGAGTTAAAAATTTGAAATCTATTTTTTTTTTCGCTACCCTGCATAAAGAGAACCACATATTTTTTTGTATTTTGTCTATTCTCATTTAAAGCATTGTCTGGAAAGAAGCTGACAGGCCTCTCCAGTTTTCTTTTTGTATTCAGCTGCTGTACTAAACATAAATTGTACTTTGAACAGTTGTTTTTCCAATATAATGAAATAAATAGCGGTTGATGTTGAATTTTATTACAAAAATAGCAGTTTGTCATTAAATTTTTCATTCATCTAGGAAAATTATTGTCTTACAATCATGTGTTAGATAAAACCTTTGGGAAACCAGAGCTCTGAAAGTAATTTAAAATTAAGTTTTCATATATAGCAAAGAAAGCAGCTTTCCCATTCAGCATCTTGGTGAGATCCATTTTCCTAGATTTGTATATGGGAAAAAAATTGTAGGTGTATAATTAGTTTCCCTGTCCATATGTCTGTTTGTTTAAGTATTTGAATGCTCTTGGCATCACTTTTTTTCATCCCAGTCAATACTCTCCTAGGCAATACCCAGATATGATTTGGAGGATGATATATGCTTGGGACTTATCCACATAGATACTTTGAGCAGAATAAACTCATCATGAAGCAAAAGTAGGGTTAGTTATAGTAAGAAGAACCAGACTGTAAAAGAAAGAGAACAGTCCTTGGTTTGACTGATTAAATACATTGAAGATGGTCATAGGGTCCTTGGAAATTATTTTGAAAATTTACCAGCTTACTCATTGACAGTTGTTTTAAACCTACATAAAACCAACCTTACTAGTGGTCCTTACAGTGGCAGGTAGTGAAAACATGTAACATAAAGATGGTGCCCAGTTGAAAATTACAGGGTTTCTTGCTTGATCTTCATGTTGTTATAATTTATTCGTTTTCAGCATTTAGTCTACCATCTGTTGGGGATAGGGGTGGCAGCCTTTTTCTGAATTTATGATTAGCAAACAAGAAAACAATTTCACTTTCCTGAATTTATGATTGGCAAACAAGAAAACAATCAAGGCAAAGACAGATAAGACAACTGCAAGTAAGAAAACACCAGATAGCTATAATTATATTTGTTTGCTTGATTAGATTGCAAATAGGTGTTTTTCTCTCACCCAGCAATTCTGTGAAATGAGTGAATCGATAAAAATATATAAATGATGCTATGGTAGAAAAGCATTACCTGCAGCATGAGCACAGGAGGAGTGAAATTAACTTATTTAGATAGATGACATTAAATGAATGCTAACAAAACTTTCAATACCTCTCCTGCCATTTCAGCTATTAGTAATTCAGTGCTACATGACAGCAGAATCTCAGAATTTAGAAAGTATGTTCATGACTTTTAGGATCCTTTGGTAGTCTATGTTTTGGTTTTCTATATTTGTAAACCTAGGTACTCTCATTACAACTTCAGAGAGCCACTGAATCCCATGATTTCAATGCAGTTGTCAGCAGGGTAGAAGGTTTCTTAGTGTCTTAGTTGTCATTTCATGGAAATCTCACCTTGCATTAGAAAAAAGGCTCTGCAATATTTGTGAAGAATAAAGAAACACTGTGTCAGGCCCTTTCCAAAGAAATGGAAGTTAAAAAAGAAAATACTTCAGAGTTGTGACACCTATGAACAAGTACTTTAAAAAGTAGTAAGGGCAAGGATTTAGATTTAGGGAGTAGGATTAATCATAATGAAGATATAAGGAACCAAGTTCGAAGACCATACACCAATACAAGAAATGTAGTGAACAAGCAGGAGAAGAAAGTCTTAAAGTGATTAAACTTTTGATTTAATTGCTGCAAAAGACTTAGTGAACTATTTCACTTGGCTTGAACATAATGGATGACTGATTTGAGAGCAGCCCTGCAGAAAGGGATTTGGGGGTAGTGGTGGATGAAAAGCTGGGCATGACCCTGCAATGTGCACTTCCAGCCCTGGGCTGCATCAAAAAAAGAATGGCCAGTAGGTCAAACGAAATAATTGTCCCCCTCCTTTCTTGTGCGATCCCACTTGGAGTACTATGTCCAACCCTGAGGACCCCAACATAATAAGGGTACAGACCTATTGGAGCGAATCCAGAGGAGAATCACAAGAAATTATCATAGGAATGGAGCAGCTCTCTAGTGAGGAAAGGCTGAGAGAGTTTGGGTTGTTCAGCCTGGACAAGAGAAGGCTCCATGGAGACCTTATTGTAATCTTTCAATACTTAAAGGGGATCTGTAAGAAAGATGGAGACAAAGTCTTTAGTGGGGCCTATAGTGATAGGACAAGGGGTAAAGAGATTCAGACTATATCTAAGGAAAAAATGTTTATGATGAGGGTGGAGAAACACTGGAACAGATTGCCCAGAGAGGTGGTGGATGCCATATCTATGGAAACATTCAAGGCCAGGTTGCATGGAACTCTGAGCAACACAATCTAGTTGAAGATGTCCCTGCTCATCGCAGGGGAGGTTGGACTAGATGGGCCCTTCCAATCCAAACCACTCTATAATTCTAGGTGCAGCTTCTACAGATGTGTGCAGGGAAAAAGAGCAGTAGATATTACTTTGCATTTGAAATCCAAGCTGGGTGACAGCATACACAAAATAATAAATAAGAAGAACTGTTCAGCTAATTAAGGACAACAGACTTGAAAAGGGAAAATTTCAAGAAATTCTGAGAATTAGTAGTAAGATCCTATATATCTAAAGTTCCTGAAGGAGAGAAAAACTATCTTAATGTAGAAAATAGAATATACTGTAAAAGAGTAGGTGGTGGGTAAATTATCAATCCTTCACTGATCTAAAAGTCAATTCACATAGAAACTGTAAATTAGGTGGAACTGATACAGAGGAATTTGAAAGAGCTTACACAGACGACAAGAATAGAGTAAAAAGACCAGGGCTGAAAATTAGATGTCATGAGCAAAAGAAAATCTGCATATTGAAATGGAAACCCTGGAAAAGGTTTCCTGCTCTGAAGTTAGTGGGCAGTTATAGTCCAGTTTGCCAAGAAAGAAAAAAATGCCACTCCCATGCCATTTAGTGTAACAGGCATCAGTGAGAAAGGAGTAAGAAGTCAGATGTAGCAGGGGAAGACCAGACTAGAAAATACTTTTATAATTAGCTGTTTTCACATAAGTTCAGCCTAATGAGTTTCACTCTCAAGTAAAAAAGAAGTACCTGAACAACCTCAGAAGCATTAGCAGTTGTTGCTTGGAACTCTTGAAGGATGGAGTGATATTCCAGGACACAAGACAAATATAATGTTGAGCTTCTTCTTTCTTAGGAAAAAAAAAACTAAATAAAATAGTCAGTGTGCAAACCCCTAGAAATGACAAAGAAATAAGCATCAGTCAAGAAAAATCAAGTTAAGAAAATATAATCTCTTCCTGTGATGGAGTAATGGTTCTCATAGACAGGAGAGAAGCACTACCTTTGAAATACTTTGATTTCAGTATGGCTTTGACACTGCCTCGCATGACTGTCACAAGCAAGTGCAGATTAGAGGGGACACTATTACACCACAGAGGTGTGTCTAGTGGATTCCCTAGAGGTCTGCCCTGGGTCTTATGCTCGCACAACTTAATGCTTGCACCAATGGATTCCTTTGCAGCAAGAAATAATACTAGGAATGCTGCAAGAAGGGCCACAAACACACAAGGGGACAGGATTAGAATTTTAATCTAAAACCTCTTACCAAATATGAAAAACAGTCATGAAGAAAAAAGATGCACTGCATCAGGACAAATAAATGAAGGTCTGTGCTTAAGTAGGAATAATCCGCTACATAAATACAGAGTGTACAATACCCACTTCAGCAGTCAGCATTGAGAAAGGATTTGTCATTACGAATGACCCTTTGAACTTGAATCAACAATGTCACAAAGTCACAAGGAAAGGTGAGTAGCATATATGAACTAAAGGTAAGTAAGATCTATAAGCATGACTATCCCCTGTCTGCATAGATTTGTGCTTCTTCTAAGCCATGGTAGTACAGTAAAGCAGAAGTACAGCATAGGGGAGGACCTTATATTGAAGGCTTTAATCATAAGTTAGATAAGCACCTGTTGGAGACTGTACAGCTATGGCTGATTCTTCCTTTGGCAGGTGGTTAGACTCTGTGGGATAATGGGATAGGGTTACATCTAGAGAAGATGCAGAATTCTAGGGTAAAAAGCAGCTGCAAATCCCTGGATAGACTGAGGACAACATGTTCCCCAATACAACGATAAACATAGGCTCAGAGAAACAAGAGTGTGAAACCAAGTGGAGACTACACGGCCCCCGAGCATTCAAATCCCAGTAGAATGGGAGAACATTGTGGTACTGAGACTGTACAGTACCTGTCTGACAAGGGAGAATCAGGATGTTCTGTTGCTGAAGCCAAAAACGATGTTGAACCCCCTTCTCAGGTGCCAAGCCATGACCACCCCCCTCCCATTAGGTACACAAACCAGAAATAAAAGGTACTTATGACTAGATCCACTCAAACTCCACCCAAACATAAGTAGTAAAATACTATAAAATTAAATTGGAGATAAGGGAAAAGTGGGAGATGTCCACTGAAACTTCTGGGATCAGTCAATGAGCTGAGTCCATCTTCTCCCTTTCCAGAGGTGAGAAATATACTTTATGCATGTTAAATGCTGCTTTTAGGACTAGAACTTTTGCTTGTGCTTACCCCCTAGCATATTAGGAGATTGCTTCATGTCAGAGCTTGTGCTTGCTTAATATATGTATCAGTAGATTACTTAAGAACATATTTTTGCAGTAGACACTCTTACCAACAACTCTCAAACCTTATTAATTGGTCAAAATTTTTGTTAATAAAAAGTGGTTTTTTCCATAAACTGTTAAAGTGAGTCCTTGAAGTTACCAGCAGCGGATAATACCTTGGAAGGACCCACTGAGGGGTCTCTGTTGAGCCACCCCCTCTAAAATGGTGGTCAAAGTACCCTCCAACCTTGTGAATCTGTTGGTGAAGGGTCCCGTTACAAGACACTGACAGGGTGAAGGGTCCCGTTACAAGACACTGACAGACTGACAGACACCAGCGTCTCAACTTTCCTGAGGTTACCGACAGGCAAAAATTAAAACTCCCACCTTTCACGTGACAGACTCTATGGCCTTTCATGGTACTCAGCCTTACCACTTATGGGCTCTGTCACTAGTGAAACTCTCCAGAACAGATTAAAATTGCAGTGGTAGGACTGCCTTCACCATTACTTCTCAGAATCAGAATTTGTAGGCTGTGTGGACAAATTTGACTCACATTCTCCAAACAAAAGAAATTCAAAATTTAGTTCAACAATAGTGGCAGAATGTGTTGGGTGGCTAAAAGATTTTAGAGACTCTGGACTAAAAAGATCATGAGAAGTCCCAGGGACTGCAGGTGAAGGCTTTTCTTTCTCTCTCTCTCTCTGCATTTCCCACTGCCCAATTCATTTCAGTTGACCTACCTCTTCATTTCCAATGAAGGACTCACCCAGCTCCTGAAATCCACTCATGCCTAAATGATTCTCCATCTTCCTTCTTGCACAGGAGCTACCCTCCTACTCCTACTAATAGTAGCTCCTTGACCTCCACCCCCATCTTTTCGGATGGTTCCCACCTTGCACCTCTCCATGACAGCACTGGCTAGGGATTGGCATGACCTCTGTTGAAAACAAGAGGCAGGGAAGGAGGCACTAGGCAGCCTGTGTTGCCTGCAGGAGCCTCTCCCTCACACCATCCCAGCAGTGGCAGTAATGACAGCAGCAGAGGTCTTGTCAGGCAAGGACAGAAACAAGGACAGAAGTTGCTGCCTTCAGCACTCAGCTCCTGCAGTTGGCTGCCTAGACTGGAATTATAGAAAGCCCGCCCTGGCTTGTCTGTGAGGGTGACTTACGGCAGTGTCTGCTGCCTAAATAATCCCCAGGTTTAGCGCTTTGTACCCTTCCATTTTTCTTGAGGAGCAGCTCATCGTTCTTGACCCCAGACCTCTTTGTTTGAGTTTGTTTGATTTTTTAACATAGAAGAGCTTCAGTCTGTAGCAAAGCCTGTATAATGGATGCCCTGAAGCTGTAGACATCCTACAAAGCAAAACAAAGAGAAAGAATTTGAACAAAATCATCGAGAAGTACATAAAGATTCTTTGAAATCATTACTGAAGGAAACTGCAACGAAAATATATTAAAACTTCCAAAATTACTGCTCAATGAAATTGAATAAATAGTACCTGAAGCAACAGGTACTGGAACAGCACTGCTACAGCTAAAACGAACAGCTTACACACATTTTATATCTAGAAATTAGAATTCTTTTCATCATTGCATTCTTGAGTTTTATGCATTAATTTAGCTACAATGCAGCAGAGCTCACGCTGCAGTAATGGAATATTGATTGTACAACATTCAGAGACAAAGAACTCATGTTGCTGAACTTTATACACATGCATGTTGTTGCAGTAAGAATTGCACATCAATATTTCTTGCCAAATATATCCAATCAACACTGTGTCTGCTGGTGATTTAATTACATACCACAGATTTTTTGTGGGACAAAGTCATGTTCTTATAAAACTAAAATTCCAGTAATAGAAATGACCTTGAGTAAAGGAAAATATTAAATGTTCAAACCCAGGAAAGTATGATGTTCATTTAGTTCTACTTCTTTGCTAGTTTATTAATATATAGCAATATACTTCAGAGTTACCAGGGACTTCTCTGAAGATGAGTAATATACCTGTAGTGCAGATTTCGCATCCTAATTCAAAGGAACTTGTGTTTGTGTAAGTCTTCATCAGTATGAAGCCCACTGCTAAATGAGTAATAATGAACCAGTAGTCACTGTGCATGCATTATTCCTCAAAACAGCTTCCTGAAACACTTCTTCAAAACAAATCAATCATAATATGAGAGTATTTTGAGAATAATGCAGGCTGCTTTCTCCACATTCCTTGCTCCTACCTCTCCTACAGGCCACACATCCTACTCCATCCAGAGCTGAGAGGCACCTCCAGCATCCACTGCTGCTCATTTCCTTGCTTTTGTTTCACCAGTGAATCTAATCATCCTCCAAAAGATCCTCTTGTAAATCCTCTGTTTTCCTGACAGTGGCATGAATATAACACTAATATTACATGTATATTAAGGCAATTTCTATACAATGGTAGTTATACAAAAATGTATGGATAGGCAAATTTTTCTTTGAGGTTTTTTTCTCATTGTTGCTGATGGAGGGAGGACTAGGCTTTTAATCGCCTAGCACTAACATGCCCTAGACAAAACAGTCATCTGATGGTCAAACTGATGGTCTGATCCCCTGAGACAATTTCCTTATTTCTTTTTTCTCTTTTGGAAAAGAATAACATTATTCTCCCCTTCTCACTGAGCAATATCCTACCAATGACATGTGATGAACATACATATCCACTGGGCATACTTTGGGATTAAAAGTATCTTTAAGAAGTCTTTACACTGTTAAAATCATGGGAAATAACTTCAAGACACTTAGAATACTTGCAATAATTTTTAACTATGTAATGCACAGAACTTTATAAGTAAACAACTTTTGTATTCCCACATTTTTGACTACAGATATATTTCAGCAACCCATGTAATGGCATTTACTGTTAAAATAATAGCATAGAAATAGAGATCCTGCCCCTATCCATTTGCTTCTCCTCTCCCATTAAGCTTTTAATGTCCATTCATCGTGCAGAGACAAATGTGGACTGCACTCCACCACTTCCCACTACAATATACAGCACAGGAGTAAAAGAATATTACAACCTGTGTTTATGTCATCATCTCTGTGTTTCCATTAGCTGTTAACCACAAAATTTGACTTCAGAGTCAAATCTCCTTTAGAATAAGAGAGATCAGTACCATTAGAAATTCATCTTTAACCATCTACCAATAGCAAATATTTCCTTTTAAATGTTTATGGTTATCTAGAAGCTAAATACATTTAATTTTACCTAAGAAGAAAAACGTAGTATCTATCTTTTTGATTGGTCTTCCTTATGGGCTGCTATGTAATTATCTTAAAAGTGTTTACTGAAGATACTGCTTGCAACCAGCTTTTGTATCCCTTTGTATCACTCCTTCAAGGAACTAGTTTCATATACTATAAAGCACAAGAAAGATGCCTTTATTACCACAATTCATTAGAATGTGCTAAACACTGTCAAATGAAGAAGCATTTTTTATACTTATTGTTATTACCTAGTGCAATTTACATTTTGCTGACTAGAAAAAATAATGTTATCTTTTAAAATTAAGGTTTTGTGAAAAAGAAGTGTTATTCTAAACCATAGAGCAGAAAAGCCTGAAGGCTCTTTAAATTTGCTACTTTGTATTTGAAATCCATTTACCTGTACCAGCATCAGCTTAACTAATCTTGAAGGTTTTTGCAAGAAAAGTGCACCAACCGTATCTACAATCTAAGACATCTGCATGCAAAAAAAAAAAAAAAGGACTTTAGCTGGAGGAGTTAATTTCAAAAAAATAATCTTCCCATAATTGGAAATAATTTTTTTAATGGATGAACAAAGCATGTTAATAGTTTTCATTTTGCATCCCACATTTGAATAGCTATCAGGACTCAAAAAACAAATGCATTAACTCCCTCCTAAGTTGTCGTTGAGCAAAGAAAAAGCTATAGAAGAGGCTATCTGGAGTAGTTCCCCTAGGATTTTGGCTAGGGGAAGAGGAAATCCTGCAGACATTCTCCCTGCACTAAGGTATCTGAGAAGTTGCTAACATTTTCCAGTGCAGTTTCCTCCAGAGCCACACTGATCCTTTGTGTCTTGAATCTCTTTTCTCTCCAGAAGGTCAGAGAAAAGAGAAACTCTGACACTAGAGGAGACCACAGTTTATCACAGAATCATGGAGTAGTTTGGGTTGGAAGAGGCCTTAAAGATCCTCTAGTTCCAATCCCCCTGCCATGGGCAGGGACACCTTCTACTAGACCCGGTAGACCTATTCAACCTGGCCCTGGCCACGTCCGGGATTGGGGTGTTCACAGCTTCACAGGGCAAGCTATTCCATTGCCTCACAGTGAAGAATTTTTTCTAATATCCATTCTAAACTTACTCTCTTTCATTTTAAAACCATTCCCCCTTGTCCTATCACTACATTCCCTATGTGAGGGAAGACAGAAAAAGAAGACCAAAAAACATGTGTTAAAAGATGCCCTGTTTGGTGATATATTACTCTCCTTTCAGTGACAAACAAAACCCTCTGCAGTTAGTTCATGATCAGGAGAGAGGAAATAATAAAGGCAAACCTAAGAGAAGAGCAGACTGGATTTAGACCCCAAACATGATGTGTCAATCACACTTTTGTTCTAAAAACACAAGAGAGAATGTCCAATAGCAAAAAATACTTGCCACAAATGTCAGGGATTTTCAAAAGTGTTTACCAGCTTGTTCTGCTATTGCCTCTGGATCATTTTGAAGTAAAATAGCATGCCAATAAATACTATTACTACTGTCAGGGTTTTATGTTAAAGTGCACTTTGTGTAGTCAAAGAAAATGCAGGCCTCATCATTTTTAAAAATGGTGTCAAATGAAGGTGCATCTCTCTTTAGCACTGGCAATAGCTGCACTGTTAGAGTAAGCACGTACATGGCACAGGCAGACACAACACTGGTACTGTCTGTCTTCACTGCACAGTGGATGAATTAGGTTTTAAATGAAGACACAGCTCTTCCCAGTAACAGAGGAGCTGACTTGGAAGTTGTGACCAAAAAAAAGTAAGGTTAAAGATATAATAAAATTTAATTTAAAATGTCCACAAAGATTCATGAGAAAGTATTTTCCCCTCTCCTCCTTCCCTGAGTGAACATTTTGCCAGGTCCCTGATAGTTCAACCCAAAAGAGGTTCCTCTCGCCTCATGAGCCTGAAGACAACAGCTCCCTCACCCACTGAAGTCCCCTCATATGAAAGAGGCGCCCAGCCCTTGCCCAGCTCTTCTCCATTCACATCTTCTCCCTAGGTTAAATGCTTCTTTTTTGCAAACCCAAATAACAGAAAAAAATCAGATTACATACTTTGAAAGTGATGGGACTTTTTTTCCCTCAGAAGGGAAAACATTACTAATTGGTAAGGCCAGACTATAGGCTCTCAATCCTAGTTCTAATTTAAAATACTGATGTGAAGCCTGGAAATCTAGCCGTGCACAAGAAGGCATCAAAATGCCTTCAAAAGCACATAAATCAGGAAAATACCAAGCAAGTAGGAAATTAATTTTTAATGAATGTTATAGCAGGCCACAGAGTTCAACAGCACTCTATTTCCAAACATATCTAGAAGGAAACCTGGGAAACATCAAAACCAAACTTAAACTCCGTCAATGTCAGTGTATAACAGAGCAAATAAGAGGATATTGAGGAGGTAAATGGACAGTCATCAGTTAAACAGTGTGTTAAGAGGAAGCACAACTGTTTTAACAACAGATAACAACAAAAGGATGCAAGTGAACCACCCTAGACAATGCAGGCAGAGCTCTGCCTGTGTTTAAAGCAGTGTTCAGCCATGTAGGAAAGATTCAGAGCTGCCTATTGGCATTTAGGATAAACGAAGATTTAATTCATCACATTGCAGTAATTGATGCGATACACTGACTTGTAGTCAATTCTAGGAAGCTTCTGGGTGTAGTTTGTAATGAAACCACAGAAAAATGGAATTCAGGAGTAGTCAAAGGCAGACTACTTGAGCAGACAGCCTACTCTTGTGTCTGAGGAAATTGATGCAAACAAATTCCAGCCTCAAGAGATATAATAGAAATTCCATTAATTTTAAAAGCAAGTAATTGTCTTACAGTTGTAAAGAGGTCCCTTAGGGACAAAAACTGGAATAGGACTCTGAACAAAAAACTCAAAATAATTTTTTCCTTTTTTTTTAATTTTAATCACCAACTCCTTTAGTCATGCAAAAGTACCACTTGCAACTTAGCACAATTCCTTAGTAAAGTAAGCTGTCCTCCATCCTTAAATATTTACAAAATATAGCACTTTAAAATAATCAAGATTCATTTTTGAATCAGAATGCTAACATTAATTATATTGCAGTTCTTAACTACTTGAAGAATTTTAGAAAACAAATTTCTGCGTGATGTGCTACTTGCTACTTTTTTGTGGTTTTTTTCCACAGGTCTGGTTAAACAAGGACTGTAAGTAGAACATTGAACTGAAGTCTTTACTGAACAATTCTTTTCATGTGGTCTTGCCAGTTCTGTATGTGTATATTTTTGTTATGGATTTCAGTAGGTTTTGATATCTTTTTATTAGCAACTTATCTGAATGGCACATTCATTAAGAAAAAAAAGGCCTTTTTTCTGGTTTTGCAGATTGTGTAAATTTAAAGATAATGTATTCTGTACCAGCTCTGCGATAAGATAAAACATATAATGACATTATACAGTAATTTGGGTGTTTTACTGACTTTAGACTCTGGCAGTATGTTTCATGCCTCATTTGGTAGAAAACTCATTAGACTAGTGCTAACCATGTTTTAATGCAATAGGTTGAGATTTCTTTCCCAACTAACTTAAGTCCCTGCCTATTTTTTGTACTTTCATGCTCAAGTTAATAAATTGCAAACTTTTAACTCCTCGGTTTGCTCTGATCTCCTTTAGATACCATTTATTGGTAGCTCTATATTTTGAGAAAGAAGGAAGAGATTAAAGTCAAATTATCCCCTTAGGCTCATGGAATAAATTTTGCCGTCATATAATCTGTATTCTTATGGGGCATTACATTTTATTGAGCTCTCAATTTGTGATGAGCATTCACTGAAACACAGAAATATCAATAGGGAAGAATACTGAAGAGCAAACTGGTGAGAAGTTTCAAAACCAGTTTTATGAGTTTTAGTCATAATTTTGGATTTGATAGCTGAAATCAATTGGAAGATCTAGTGTATTCTAACATCAGATATAAGTAGCTTGCTAAACTGCTTATTAATCGTAAGTAGTGTATATGCATGTGCATAGGTATGCACATGCAGTAGTTATGTGTCCTGCACTAGGTTTATTGGTGAACTGGGTGACTGTCCAAGTAGTGGAAACTCAGGAGTGGAGACTTCAGCAATGTTGTGTTGCAAGCTTCAAGAGACCTGAGACAACAGTGTGTCATGGCTCTAATATTCAAAGAACTCACTGAGTCCTGAAAGTAAATACAGTAATTGGCAGAAAAGCACCGAATTCTTATTAAGGTCATCCAACAAGAGTTCAGTCAGCAACGTATTATTTGTGATTACAAAGCAAGAGCTGACAGGACTGTGGTTTTATCATGCACATAATAAGAGGTAGAAAACACCAGTTCTAGTCTTACACTGTAGTTACTTGAGAACAAATTTTGAGATTTTTGGAAGAGACAAAATTATAGTTTCAAGGACCTGGCTATCTTAGAGGTTATAGAATACACAAAATAAAAACCCCTCTAATACTACACTTTTTACCTAAAATCACACCCCCAGATCAGATCATAGAACCAGAGAATCACAGAATACTTTAGATTGGAAGGGATACCTGGAGGTCATCTGCTTCAACCTCTTGCTAAAGCAAGGCTACCCAGATCCACATCCAGATGACTTTTGAATACCTCCAAGGATTAAGGCTACACAACCTCTCCATGCAACCTGTGCCAATGCTCAGTCAATTATCCTGAGATAACTCAGGCTGGATGGGGGAGTTGCCTGGCTGGCCCCATGCGGTAAAGACTTTTCCTTATATCCCATTTGAACCTCTCTGGTTTGGTTCAGTCAACGCTCCTAGTCTGTCTAGTCCCTCTTTTCAATCATAACCCCATAGGTATTGGGGGGCTGCGGTTAGTCTGCCAACAAACTATCTCTCCCTGAAGCCAAGTCAGACCCAGACCCTCATCCTCTCCTCACAGGGCAACCCATTTACAGGCATTATTAACTATGCAGTTCTCTCCACTGAATTTCATAAAGCTCCTGTTGGTCTGTTCCTCCAGCCTACCTTGGTACCTGTGAATGGCAGCCCTACCTTCAAGCTCATCGACTGGTCCTCCCATTTGCTGTTACCTGAAGACTTAGTGAGAATGGAGTCCATCATCTTCAGAACACTGATATTGATATTACAGGGGACTGGTCTCAGGACAGGCCCTTGCAGTACTGCATTTGTTAACAGCCTCCAGACAAAGTGCAATTGATTAAACACCATCCTCTGTTGTGCAAAAGGTTTCACCAGATCTCTGTTGCTCCAACAACACTGTAGATTTGTGAAAGCACATGATGCTCAGGGTCCACCAGTTTGTTTCCCTAGCTACTTGCATTTGCACAAATACAGGTAAGGAGGTTCTGGAGAAGCCACTAGACTGCCACAATTGGCATCTCCCTTATTGTAATCCTTTGGTAAGGGTGGAGCAAGTAATCCTCATTTTTATCTGTCTCAAAGAAGTATTGAGAAAGCTTTATGAGAAGAGATATATGTAATTATCTCCACTTATTACCAGGATTTGACATCATCACTTCTGATGCAAGACACACTTTCACCTCAGGTTCACATGCACACAGTACATATTACTGTCGGCTATTAGTGAAATTATTGCAACGAAAAAGGTACTGTCACAACAGCACATCTAAAGAAACAAAATTACAGGAGTAATTTAAAGGTCAATAAATATCACAGCTGGGGGAAAAGGAAAATGAGTTTATAGCTACTCAGGACTGTCTACACAAGAATTAGGGTTTGAGCAATAGTGTAAGTAGGCATAGAAATGACAGCCAGAATAAAATTTCACTTGGTGCCTGCACTCTTGTTAATCATTTCAGGACAAGAGCCCTGAGTATGGTAAAACAGCTATATTTAAAAGAACAGTTTTTTAAAAATCTGCCAATTAAATACTTCCTTCTTCCTCCTCAAAGAAGGAATATATATGTCTCTGAGGACAGAATCATTCAGTTCTGGATCAGTTACAAATTTCTAAGATATACAGATATCCACTGAACCACAAATCTAGTGATTCTGCTAGGCATTGTCTTACCTTCATTCTCAGTGAGTTCTTTTGACTTCCTTGGCTTTCAGTTCCAGTGTTCTGGTCCTCCCACATCACGGCATATGATTTATTTGAATCTACATAATTGCTTATGTGGATCTAAAAATAATTTCAGGTTGCATCTGGAGACAAACCTTATTATAAATAAAATACCACCCTTTATGTACAAATAGAAACATAAATTCTCAATAATAGATATAAACAATTTTTGTATCACATAACAGAGGCCAACCTCTACATAAGGTTTGTTTGGTGCTTGTTGGGATGACCTACATAATTTAGCTTTGGCTTTTGCTACTCTTGAGTAATGCAGGGATCTCATACTCAGGCTAATAAATTCTTCATATTACATCACCATATCTCCCCTTTACATAATGCATCATGCATGGTTTGGGGTTTTTTGTCCTGTGTTTCATATCCAGTCCAATGCACTTCTGTTTTCCTGAGGGAGATGGATTGGAGAAAAATACGCACACAGAAAACAGAAAGTGTTGGCACAGCATAGCCCTTACTTATGCAGGCAGGCACACACAGCACATGTTCTCTTTAACTGAAGCTATGCAGTAGTTGAATAATTCTGGCCCAGCACATCTGGTTGAAAGCACTGGAACCACTTAAAAAGTTATACATAAAGCAGGAGAAAAAGAAAAGAAAACAATATTTCCTCCAGGGTCTTCAAACACTGCACGTATTTTTTTGAGAAATAAATATTCTGCCAGCTTGATTCTCTTTAACTTATTCAAAATCAAAAGTTACAGATGAAGGTCATATCTGTAACACACTATCAGGATTTTTGAGTGAAAAGTCATTAAAGAGAAATTGTCTCCCCAGAATACAACAATGTGAAGAGCCAAGTTTATTTGCTTTTCACAGTGTCCCTTCTGTACACTCACTCTGCATCCCTATCATGCATAATATTTTTCAAGAGCCTTTAAGGTACTGTGAACAAGCTGCAGTATTCTGAAACTAATTAATCTGTGGCACATTTGCAAGAAGCAACTGCATCTCATTATAGATATATATTGCTCTAGTGAAAGAACAGCTTAATCTTTCTAATATCTAGTCCTACACGGTTTATTACATGGCTTCTGGCATGCTAATTTTTCACTTTTTTGACTATTTCTCTAATGATTGATAAATACTTTTGCAAAAGTGTTCAGGTAAACTCATTACTCCATTTTAAGCTATTTAAATTGTGATTATTAGTGCGTGCGAAGTGTAACTGAGACTAATGTGCAGGTGTGGGGCACAGGTCAGAATCAGAGGATGTGGCATTACCTGGTGTACTGCATCAATGCCTCACAGCTCACTGAGTTCTCAGCAGCTATGCTGAAACCTTGAAGGTAAGCACCCCAAAAATAATAAGAAAGGGATAGATAGGGCTGCAGAAATAACAATATGTGACTGCAATAAATATTGAAACAGTGTAACAAATTACTCTGATTTGAAATCAAACGACCAGCCATTTGTGAGTGTTGCACAGATCAGGTGTTATAATCTAGGGTTACAGAACAATAAAATGGTACTGGGTTGCATTCCATTTATCTCACTAAAGATAAATTCTTCTCCTTCCAATATCCCTCTTCCATGCACTAAATTTTTTCCAGTGGTACACAATAGCAGGTACAGAACAGAGATCTTTGCAGATGAAGTAGAATTTTTTTTTTTTTAATAAGGAGTCTAGGAGTCTACAGTTAGCTTCTGAAATCTCATTTATTTAAAAAAGTATTGACCTTTCAATATTGGTGTATAAACCCAAAGCTGTAGTTCTTCAATGTAAGCACCACCTGGATAACACAGATTCTCTTCATAATCTTAACAAGTTTTATAGGTGACGCATGCTACCTACGGTACCATTAGCAGAAATAAAAAGCTAAAAATAATTCTCAGATCTCTTAAATGTTTGCTGATTTACACACTGTCTGTACCTGTGACTGTTAGTGCACGAACAATACTTGTTTTGCACTTCTCATAATTTTGTTGTTTGTTTTTTTCATTGTTTTTTCCCCCTCTATTTACTTTATTTCAGTTACACTATTAAAGGCCAGATCCAATTCCATATGACAGAAACTTTTGCGAATCATAAATATTCATTGTGAGAAACTGCAGACCATTGCACCTAACAACTATTCAACTCATTTGGTAACTAATTATAACCAGCAAATACTTGCACAGAAATGGATTCAGAAATCTATGTAGAAAAGAAGACCAGTTTTAGCTATAACATATTTGCAAGGAGTACAATACCAAGCTCAAATCCTTACACAAATATTTGCCCCAAATATAGTTCCCCAAATATAGTTCTCTCTTTATTTCTCCCTTATTTTTGTTTTGCTCTCAGCAATACCAGTATTTACAGTGCATACCAGAAAAAAAGCTAATTTAGAAGAATGAGTCACCAAACCGTTTCATAGCCTGTCAATGCAGCATCAATACTTCTAATTGCTATTGTTTATGTCATTAACAACCCTTTCAAATAAAGCTGCTTAACGAAGATATGTTATCAGGTGTGGTATGTTGCCAATACCAGATACATTGTGGATACCAGGAGAGATACAGACTTCAGAGGGAAATCTCCTCTTACTTATCAAGCAGAGCTGTTGAAACCTTGACACTTCCAATTTGCAAAGATCTATGCAAACCTTTCCCCTGGCGTAGATTCAAACATCCTGGATTTCACTGTGAGCTTTAGGTTTGAATTATTCCAAACCCCATAGTAACACTCAGCCAAAATTGTTAATTTATGCCAAATTCACAGAGCTTTGAATTGTTTCCATTTCTTGTTAAATCAGTGCTCTACAGCTGGCTTAAAAACTGGTCCAGGTTTGGCAGTAAACTCGCAAATTAAATCTCAGTTCTGTACCCACACTAAATCATGCCTGGTAAGTGCAAACCCACATGGGGAGGGGGCATCAGAGCTCCCGCTGCCTTGGAGGAGCAGCCCAGGGAGAGATATGAAGATCACACAGCCCCTTCAACTGCAGCAAGCCAGATCTATACTGAAATGACTTACTGGATGCTGCTGAGAAGTACTCGATGGTGCGAGCATACCCTGCTCTCTGCCATGGAGATTCCTCATCCCCAGACACTGTCACATTTTCCTTTCTTACATTTTATCTATCTGTGCTGTCCTCATTATGATAGCAATCAATATATCCCCATCATCTACCATGGACTAAATTTCAAGGACAAAAACCTCCAGATAGCATTTTTCACCTCGAT
The DNA here is from genome assembly GCF_047495875.1 of Pithys albifrons albifrons. Taxonomy (NCBI): domain Eukaryota; kingdom Metazoa; phylum Chordata; class Aves; order Passeriformes; family Thamnophilidae; genus Pithys; species Pithys albifrons. The sequence continues at coordinate 50,292,374 of NC_092459.1, read as the reverse complement.
TAGCGCTGCCTGAGGCAGATCCATAGCTGTGCCACCTCCCTAAGATTGAGTGCTCTTACTGACAAATGAGGATTGTCTATCTTGCGGTAATGGTCATGGTTCCCACTTTCAGCTTTCTGCTCACCTTCTCTCCCTCCACTGTATGGGTGACAGAGACACTCAGGGGGAGGCAATGTGACACATAACAAGGTGAGCTGGCACATTGCCTTAGTACAATTGGCTACAAGTTTTGGGAGCCAAGGAGCACCTGAGCCATCCAACAGGAGGGGTGAGAAGCTCTAAAAAAGAGTGGGCTGAGCAGAAAGAGCCAGGAACGGCTGTGGCTTCCCCTTGTTGTAAATCTGCATAATTTCTGAAGGCAGCTAGTACAGTGTAAGAAATGTCAAATTACCTCTGGTAGATCTGGGGTTTCTTCCACAAAATTTAAGATGGAATTTGCTAAAACTCAGGTAAGATTTTGAAAAATTAAGATTTCTCAATTTTTCAACAACATTTTTCAATATAAAACAAACTATAATGGAAAAAGACATATTGAAGTCTTTGCTTGTCAATATGAGTGAAGTCCAAAAAACAAAAGTAACCCAGCTATAATTTCTATTTTATTACAAAAAGTCTATTGAAATAAATATGTCCCCTGTTCTACCCAAGATAATTTTTAAAGTACTCCCTTATTCATCAGCATTCACACTGCCTTAAAAAAAAAGCATATTTAACAGTATCACAAAGTTGGCCATTTCAGAAGATTCCAGTTGATGCCTATATCTAGTGTCTGTGGCAACCAGCTTGCACACAGTGTGCACCCGTCTTAGTTGAAAAGTCATTTGACTTAAATGAGCAGCAAAGTAATACAAAAGAAAACTAAACATAAATAAAAAAATTTTAATCTTTGAGTTTCCTTTGCATGTTTGCCTGGGCAAAGCACATAGACCCTGTTTCCACATGTGTTTACAGTACGCAGTGCAGCTGCTCTTTGTTTCAGAGGAATGCATTACAGATGAACATCAGCAACTGGTCTGAAAACAGAGGGTCCCCACAGTGGATGCCTTTGCTAGAAAGCTTTGTAAGCAAACCAGTGAGGAAACAGCTGCAGAAGGAGATGTGACTCCCACCCCAGGAGGGGTATACATTGCCTCTCAGGGTAGATGCCCAGAGCAGGGCTAGCAGAGGCACCTGCATCATCTGCTTCATGTGGCCTCCATATAGCAGTAGTATCTGATTGACTGGTCAAGCACCCATGTCACTCACAGGATAATGCTCCAAAAGGGTCACACTTGGAGAGCTGAGTTAGCACTGAAAAAAAGTAAGACACCTAGTGTTTTCAGCTCCTTATACCACAATATCAATCCTTATGCTTTTCTCACCCTATTCTGGTCCTCCCTCTCCTCTCACCCACCTCAGCTACTTTTCAGCCTCAGACAGATGTCAGAGGACAACTTTCATTGGAGGAGACCTCAATCTGTGTACAGCTACTAAGTAAGTGTCACCTTAGTCGATAGAGGTATTGCTGATAATGCTAACAGTGATGAAGAGAATGATAGATTTTACGAGAGAAAATGTAAACTAAATTTAGGAAATGGGCAGGTAGGGAAGAAAAGCCATGTGGTAGGGAATTGATGTAAACTGAGGGTTCCCTTCGCAGGGCAGATAATTCCCATCCCTTTGGCAGGAAAATGGAGACCAGTGACGTCCCTCTATTCCCAATACTCGTTTATTTTATCCTTATCCTGCCTCTTTCTTTCCCATTTCTTTCTTAACAGTCCTTTCCCCTTCTCGCACACTCTGCCCTGGTATTTCACACTTTACCCTCACTGTTCTTTCTACTTGATTCCTTTTTTCCTTTGTACTTTCCACACCTTCAATTTCTAATGTTCCTCACAGCCTTGTCTTCCTCTCCAAGTTGATGACGGATGCAATCTCCTGACCTGACCTGCCTGATTGCTCTACCAAAACTGTCTCCTCTGCTCCCAAAGCAAATAACTACTAGCACAGGAGTGTCCTGCTTTGCAGAAAGGCTTCTTCTCCTGAGCCACTCACACAGACATTGGCAGCAGATGCCTGGCTTGTAGGGCACAATGCACTGCCTGGGGCATGTGCTTCTTGATAGACAGCACACAGGCAGTTTCACTGGAAAGGTGGACATAAACCCCCACAGAGCCCCAGCTTCTTAGATTTGCAAATGTTAGAGCAAAACTGATTTGTGGCTCTGTGATGGATGTGGATGTAGATGCAGTGATGGGCCCTGAAACAGGCCCACTTTGCTGATTACTAGAAACACATGTTCTCTGTGGTGTCTCCATGTGCATTCCCCCAGGGATGGTACCAAAGGAACTTGACAGAGAGATGCCAACAGGGCAGCATGGAATACAGGGGAGTGTATACCAAGAAAGGAAAGTGTGATGATTTCTGAATGCTGTGCGCCTCAGTCTGCCTGACCTTTGCTGTTAACAGGTAAATACTCCTTAATCAAATGCTTCTATTGAACAAATCCAAATAATCCTAACAGAAAAGAGTGTGTTTAAAGTGTTCTTGGTATGCTAGGATGGTTACCATTAATCCTTTGTATAGTGTTAATATTTCAGCCAACAATCATTCATTGTAATAACTCATTCTGGATTATCTAGTCATTACTTTATCTCCTACTGTTTGACATACTACCAAGCATTTCTCAGTTCTGCTCCAGGATCTATTTCTTGCTTTATGCTAAACTTAAACCTTTTTCACATTCATTTTATAAATTGTGATTTCTTTTATAGAGTTATTATGCTAATTCCAAGTGAATTTATGATCATTTAAGGATGCAGTTGTGATAGTCTAACAAAATGTTATTGTTTTCACTGAGTTGTATCATTTACAATACAGCTATTTTTATGAGACAAACACCTCCAAATTTATAAAGGTTATTACATTTTTAATGACAAAATTAAATGATAGTGAGAAGAGAGAGAAACTGATACATTCACACCAGGAGTAGAAAAAATCTGAAATTATTATGATGATCCTTCTGACAGAGAGAAATAGGAACTCATTTTCTCCAGTGCTGCAGAAGCTTTGCATCAGGATAAGCAATGCATGTCATCGAACAGAGACTTTTCTGAGTTTCCCTGTTATTACTTGAGAGACAAATTGATTGAAATCCAATCAAAGAATTTTCATCAAGATTTGAGGACATAATTTTTAGTATTGGAAAAAGCACAATTTTTTTGTAAATTATATTTTTCAAACCTGCTCATGCAGGAAGTTATTGCAGAATGACTTTGTTTACTGCACATTCATGTTGGTCAGTTTGTACCTGTTGACAGTCTCATACTAACGAGAGAAAAAAGAGAGGAAGTGAGATGTATCTGTGAAAATGAAAGGTTTTGAAGCCAGGAGAGTAAATTTGACATTAAAAATGGTGAGCAAAATGATCTGATGCGGGGGAGATTATGACCATCTGGGCATATATGCAAAAGGATATGGCAGTCAGTATATGCTGCAATATTGAAAATCATGGAAAAGGAAAAGCTGTAATGTCCCTTACAAATTTATGGAACAAATAAATGCATTTCTCTTTGCACAGTCAATAATACCACTATGCTCTCAGCAGGAAAGAGGAAAGGGACCAGTTGAGCAAGACCTGGGTTATAAGTAAAAATTGGAAAGCCAAACTCAGAAACTCAAGGGTAGCAGCAAGACGCTGCCACTTGCAGAGATGATGCCTTTTTGAAGGAGGGGCAAGGGGCAGTCCCTGAGCTCTGACTATTGCCAAAGTGGGAAGCCCTAGGCACACAGATGCCAGGGCAAACTGGGGGACACTGAAGGCCTTACTGCCACAAGCCCTGAGACTTCATCCCTCAAAGAGAGAAGAGCAAGAAGGACATACTGGCCCTAGAGAGCTCTTGGAGGCAGTCAAAGGGGAGTTTCCTTTCTTCCAAATGGGACAGTGAGGCCATCCTACAGAAACCAAAGGATTTATTGATTTTTCATTCTTCAGTCAGAAAAGGTGTATTTTGCTTTCATTCCAGCATTAGGTGTATGAGCTGTCCCACCAGAAATGCCATTTCATCTATTCACTTTTGTTCCTGCTGTTTTTCTTACTCTGGTCACAGAAAGGTAAATTAGTATGCAGGGTGGGAGGCAGAGGAGAAAGAGGCAGTCATAGTAGATTTATAAGAGGAGTCTTTGGCATCTGGGATAACGTTGCAAACAAGAACTCTGAGGCACAGAAAGAAACTGGAGGCCTACCCTGCCCAAGAAGAGCAAAAATAAAAGACAAATAGGGATAATTTTTCCCTCAACATGAACCAATGCAGGGATATGGAAAAAAGACCTTCACTTCTTCTTACAGATGGTGCTATGAGTGTACAGTTGAGAATCATCAGCATTAAACCATATGAAATGAAGGTCACTTATCTAAACTTCCATCCAGCCCTAAGCAATGTAGATTCTAATATACACTCATTACTTTGAAAACTCAGATGATTCATAACACAGGAGCTAAAATCTCTCATTTCCCAGCACTATTATAGTATGCAATTAGTTAAGATTATAATACAGAACAAATTCAACATATCATCATAACTCTTTTTTTTCACACTAAGAACTGAGGAGTTTGCAACAAAAGCTCCATTTCACTATTGTTATCTCATTTTATAATCTGCCATGCTTTGTAGCTGCCCCATCATCAGACTCCCCAGTTTCCATCAGTATATTAATAAACAACCACGCAAGTAGAGATGCTTCCTAAAATATCACAACAATTACTTGGCACTTCTTAGGAACACCCAGGATCAAGCTTTCACTACTTTGTCTCAGAGATGAAGGGTTAGGACTATCTTGATCTGCCTCACCTTAGTCAATGAGGTAAAGGCTGTGGATGTGTCTATATGCACTTTAGTAAAGCCTTTGACACCATTTCCCAAAGCATTCTCCTGAAGAAACTGGCTGATCGTGGCTTGGACAGGTGCATTGTTCACTGGGTAAAAATGCCTGGATGATCAGGCCCAGAGTGTGGTGGTGAATGGTGCCACATCCAGCTGGCAGCTGGTAATAAGTGGTGTCCACCCAGGCTTAGTGCTTAAAATCTTGTTTAATATCAGTCCTGTTTAATATCTTTATCAATGCTCTGGATGAGGAGGCTGAGTGTTCCTTCAGTCAGTTTGCAAAGATACTGTTTGGCAAGGGTGTTGATTTACAGGAAGGTTCTACAGAGATATCTGGACAGGCTGGATCAATGGGCCAATTGTATGAGTTCCAACAAGGCAAAGTATCAGGCCCTGTGGTTGGGTCACAACAACCCAATATAGCACCACAGGCTGGGGAAAGAGTGACTGGAAAGCTGCCAAAACTAAAACGATCTAGTGGTGCTGGTCAACAGCCAGCTGGACACCAGCCAGCAGTGTGCCCCAGAGGCTGAGAAGGTCAGTGGCATCCTGGCCTGTATCAGAAATAGTGTGGCCTGCAAGACCTGGGCAATGATTGCCCCTCTGTACTCAGCATTGGTGAGGCCACACCTTGAACCCTGTGTTCAGTTCTGGGCCTCTCACTATAAGAAAGACATAGAGCTGCTGAAGCGTGTCCAGAAAAGGGTAGCAAAGCTGGTGAAAGGTCTGGGGCACATGTTTTGTGAGGAGCAGCTGAGGGAGCTGGGGTTGTTTAACCTGGAGAAAAGGAGGCTCAGGAGAGACCTTCTGGCTCTCTACAACCACCTGGTTGTAGTGAGACGGAGGTCAGGCTCTTCTACCAGATAACAAGGGACAGGACGAGAGGAAATGGTTAAGTTGTGACAGAGTAGGTTTAGATTGGAGACAAGGAACAATTCCTTCAGGGAGAGAGTTATCAAGCATTCGAACAGGCTGCCCAGGGAAATGGGCAGTCACCAACCCTGGAGGTATTTAAAAGATGTGTAGATATGGCACTTAGAGACGTGGTTTAGTCATGGACGTGGCTGTTCTGGGTTAGTGGTTGTACTCGATGATCTTAAAAGTCTTTTCTTACTTAAATGATTACATGATTATATGACTTGTCTACAGGTTAAGACACTTAAATGTAGGTATTTTATCCACCAAGTTCATGTGTTGGCATCTTCAGTTAGGTATCTTACTCTGGAGATGAGTCTTTCAACCCTCAGTGGGTTTATATGGGGCTCTATTAGTATTTCAACAGTTTGCCTGGCAATTCCAGCAATTTTTTTTTCATGAGAAGACAACTATACAGAAGTGAATATGTCAGTCCACATGTTGCCTGTGCACAACTATGTATGCACCTTAGAGGGTAGCAGTTCTTTTCCCGGGTAATGATGGAACTTAATGAGTTCATATAATTGTTTTTCCTATTTCCACTCATGAGAGCAAATGCTAGTAATAGATAATTTTTGTTATGGCATTGCAGCTTTTTCAATCTAGGCTGTTTTATACTTGTGGATGTCTGTTGCCATCTGTCTTGCAAAAAGCCGCTGGCATCACTAGAATCAAGGTTGTAACAGGTTGGTTTTTCACTGTTAGAGGTATTTTATTTCATTCTGTCAAAAATGACGGTTATTATTAAAGCTCTTTTCTGAATATTAACTATTTACTTGTTCAATCTTCAATAGTAAGGAAATCATTTGTAGTTTTGCACGATAAAATTACCAGGGTCATGTAACTTTTCCACACCTTTGTTATGTTAGGTGGAAACACAGCACTTTCTCCATAGAGAGTAACTGCTGCCTGTAAAAGGGAGTATTTGCTGCTCCCACAGCAAAGGCCATGGTTTTCATATATATTTGTCATTTTCTGTAGACTGATTACTTCAGTGATTTGTATCTTCTCCAATTCTTTTAATGTGACCCAACAAAGCAGGCAACCTTTCCACTCAAGGTGCCCCTTGACTGGAAGTCCACAAGTGCACCTCCATTTTTCAACACTGAACACTCAAACTTCACGTAGGAGATGTCTGTCAAATCACTCTGATTTTCACTGAGCTTACTCTCTAGCTTATATATCCTCAGGGCACTCCTGTAGTTCCATCTTTCTATGTACAACTAAACCCCACCTGCATTTGATCTTTGTGGATATCTCATTTCCTTAATATCTCACTTCATCATCAAATATGTGAAGTAGGGATACAAGAGTTTCCCACAGTGATTGGCTTAAACAAAACAAAACAAAAAGTTAAATAATTCAGCAACCCTGTGAGATCACAGCTTACCTCATCATCCAACGCAATGCCCAAAGGATGCTTGTCTGGCTTTGAATGAGAAGTCCTTTGAATGGACGGAGTCTTTGAGAATAAGTCAGACTACATCTTGGTAACAAAAAGAGAAAGAAATTTCTTCCATAATAGGGAGATTACAGCTGCATAAACCAAACATTCAGCCCTCTTGGTGAGCAAACTAACTAATAGATTTTATTCCCCAGATCTTTCCACCAAACTGACTTGCTCTCAGTGTGCTAGGGGAAAGATTTCCTCAATCTCCTCCCTACCTTGTAGGGATTGGTTTACAATATTTGGAATGGAGAAAATCCTGCCAGAAATGGATTTGTGAAGAAAATCAACAAGCCACTGATAACGCTTTAACAACAGATGTTTTTAGTGTTGTTTGAATGTACAAAGTGTCTGTTAAAATGTCTTTTGCAAAGTCACTGCTTCTCCTTCCCAGAATACCTTGTTATCTCAGGGCTCTGGAGGAAGGTTGCGACATGCCTGCTACCTGAACCCCTCTCCTATTGAATGTAAATCCCCTTCCTCCCATTGCCCCAGAGCCAAACCCCCTCTTGTTTTCTAGTGGTGGGTTTTGAATCCCTCAAAGGTCCATATAAACCCCTGACTAGCAATAAACTCTCTCTTCTCCTTCTCCCTCTCCAGTGGTCTCTGTGTGTCCTTCTCAGGGGCTCTCAGGGACCACGTGGTCAGGGAAAGAGGGGAGCACATTTTCTCCTATGTAATGGACTAAACTCCAGGACCAGGAGAATCACCATACCGTTGCAGACTGCATCCCTACAACAGACAGGACCAATGAGGCAGAAGGATCCCTAAAGGGACACTACCTAGGCATCCTGTGCAAGATGAAAGTGATAGGAGCACCAGCAAAGCCACAGCAAACCCTGAGATAGTCAGACCTCACAACTCCCTCCTTCCTCCGTCCATGTCCCAGCAGAGGACTACCAAGGTCCATAAATGCAAGTCTGGTCCTGACAGTTTTATTGGGTCAGAACTACAGTGATTAATACTGTGCTGGATTCAGCTGCAAGCTTGGCTGATCTTTCTGGCTTGGCTCTCACCTTGAGTACGGATGCCTCCAGGAGGTTTCAGCTCCAGTTACCAGTCGTGCCAAGGAAATGGTCTGCCCATTGAAGCTGAATTATTTTGCCTCCATCAGTCACCTTCTGACTACACTGCACTTCGATGATGTTCTTCTCTTTTCAGATTTGACCTCCCCCTCAAAAATAGTCTTTTTCCAGTACATATCCTTGTGTTTGCTGACAACACAACAGCAATTAAAGCTGGCTCAGTACTGTCATTAAACTTTCATCTAGTACAGCCAAATTTGAGATGTACTCTTTCCATCTACAAAGTGTTGGTTTATCTGTAACAGCCAGAGGCCCCTGAAACACTTTATTCTTCTTGTCATGCCTAAGATGTCCTTGCCCACTCCTTGCAACCTGTGTACTTACTGCAACCACACCTTTAACAACTGTGTCAGGTGTTCTGAATTTCCTGTTTTGTTTTGTTTGGTTTTGTTTATTTTGCTTTATTAAACAAGGCCTACATAGGCCTATCACAAGTAATTTGCAATGTAAGAAATTATAAGCAATATAAGAACTCTGATGGAATATACCTGCTAATCCAGGTGACAGGAACATTGCACTTAATTGGCACACGTAATTATAGCGACTGAATCACTCTCAGTGTGAAGATGGTCTCTCAGGTCTAGACACTGTGCAGCAATATTTACACACACACATACACACACACACACACACACACAAAACTAAAACCAAACCAAACAACAAAGCAACCAACCAAGCAACAAAAAACAAACAACAACAACAACAAAGAAGCATTAAATTAATGAGTAATGGTAAAAAAAAACCTAAAATGAAAACATGGGAATTGCCATTCCTTGATGTCTTCTGGGAGTTGTGCATTAATCAAAGACCTGAGTCTGGCTAAAGACGTGGAAGAAACACACACCTTGACGTCCATAAGAAATGAAACTAAATGACTTAGTGATCTACTTGTGGCCTTAAAATCTAAGATTGCCTGTCCATCTAAAGCCTTGTACAAGATCAAATTCATATTGAGGTCTTCTTGTATGTGAAGATGCAATAAAAGTTAAAACCCCCAGGAAACTCTTTAACCTGTCCTTGTCTTCTGAAAGAGCAGCAGTCTCAGTAACTCCCTTGCTCAGTCTGTAAGCAAAAATGGAAGCACAGAGCAGAGCAGGTTTCCTGCCTGCCAGGCCAGCACAATGTCCTTTCTTTCCCACACAGTGGTAGGATGCAGAGGTTAGCAGGTCAAAGTGTGCACATGCAGGAAAAAACAGGATCTGGTTCTTTTGCAGGTGTCCTATCACAGCAGGGGGAACAGATGGGAAAATCAGCAAAATTTGGATTCACAAAAAAGCTGCTCCATTGGGCAGCATGCTACCTATTTGAAAATATGACCTTACAAAAGAGAACATCCCCTAAAATCACTAGCTTAACTTTTTCACCAAAAGTATATGTCAATAAAAGAATTTAAGGTAAGCAACAAGTCTGGTACTTCTGTGTTTGTTCTTGAAAAGGCAAATTTACAACTGAATCAGTCATTAGAAAGTCAATTCGCAGCTGTGACAAACAAGGGAAGAGCTATTCAAGTCACGGTATCACCAATAGTATTAATGATCTTGGTAATGAAAAGCTGATGAGTTTTAACAAGTGTTATCTGACACACAAGATAAATACTATTAAATATGAAAAGTCTCTTTAATTACATGTGGAGTTTAGAGGCTTATAAAAACCAACAAATTGGTATTCCACTGACTCTTTTACCTGTTACTGGGTAGGATAATGCCATCACTCAATCACTGCCCGTGTCAGCCAAGTCCTGGCTTTCCACAACACGCAGACGCGTGGGGGCTTCTATTCCGGATATTTCCATATGGAAGCCCTAGGCTCAAAGCAATTGCAAAAGCATTGCTGACTTAGTTCTGTACGACTGGGTAACAGAGGTGCTGCAGGTTTCAAGGAAGTGAAAGTGCTACCACATTTAAATGGATTTAACTGTGTGGTTGTTTGTCCTGTGCAAGAATCTTGCAAAGCTGCCTATGTCAGGTTTTTCTCTGAGACACTGTTAGTCGCAAAGGCATATTGTACCTCTTGAAGGAGATTTATAAAGGTGCAGTCTGACAGACAATTCCTGACCAGGTTTGTAATTTAGAATTCAGCAGGCTTTTGTGGGCCTGTGATAAACACTCTGCTTAAATGCTTATAAATGCCTGTCTTTCACTAAGATGGCAAATATCTGTTAAAGAAAACAATGTCTCTCTCAACCTTTACACTTCTCTTCACCTGTATTTTTATACCAAAATTTAAGACAGCAAATAAAAGACTTCTTTTTTTCATTTTAATAGACACTATGCTTTCTTAATATTTCCAGTGAAATTTAACATACTCTCATGAATAACAGAGGCACTTCCTATTACTTCTACTCTATAGCAAAATCACAAGAGAGAAAGAGCCTCATCTTTGACCTAAAAGAACTGTCATGTTCACACTAGTTTGGAGAGGATGCCTGGGGTCCACAGCTTCTCTTTCAGGGAATAGGAGTAATCCTACAGACCAAGAAGGATTGAAATCTCAGAGGAATGATTTTCTGTGTAGGATTTTCTTAAATAAATCAAATTTCATTTTTTATTAAATTGGACCATTTGTTCACTTATATCTGAAAGACACATATCAATATGATCTGTCAAAAATATGGCATATACAAATGAAATTTCAATAGTATACTTAGAGTTATCATTAACATATTAAAAATGTCACTGTGTCCTTTAACAGAGAACTGAAGTAAAAACACTTTGAAGGCGAGGTCCTCTGAACACTTGCTATCCAACCTCCTTTTTTTTTCTTGTTTTCTGAGGAAGAAGAAATTAACTCCTAGCATATAAGAAACATATAAAAATATTTAGGGTGAGTTTCTAGGTGTGTTCTCCCAAATTTCCTGGATCCACTCAATTAAAAAATATTTTCTTTTTTTTTTTTTCATTTATTTAATATTTTTTAAAAGACGAATTCATAGTTCATTGAAAATAAATTCTAGCCATGGTAGAAAACAAGTTGAAAACAAATTCTAGAGAAAGCAGGAAAAGAAGGGACAGAATGGAGTACAAAATGAATTCATGAATTATTTTTACTTACCAGTTGTTTGAGAACAAGTAAAACTCTCTCTTCTCTGGCTTCCTGAATGGCACTTTGTCTGTAAGTCTCATTTTCACTGTATGTCAGCAACATTGGAATGCTTTTGTGGGGATTAGAAGTGCTTTGAATAGTAATGTGGGTGTTACACAGGTACATATCTAAGCTGACAAGCACTAAGAGTGCAAAGTCCAGGAAGAACTGAGAACTCATAGGATGGGTATTTTACATTTGGTTCTGTCACCTGCTGTGGAGTCACTTCTGGCTGCTTTTAACAGGTTTATGAAGTACAGTACAACAGACTGTACTCCTAACTAGCAGAAATTGCAAAACCTGACACTGCAAAATGCAGTGTTTTTCCTTTGAGATGTTCCTCTCTATTGCTGCCAGGAGCTGAGGACCCTCAGTCCTTCCAGGAGTTGCTCAGATCACCTCAGAATCCAATCTGTTTGAGCCTGTTACTATTCCCTGTGTATTATATTATTATCACCATAGAAACAGACATACAGTACCTTTGACTTGAGGAATAACCACAATTAATATTTTGTAGCTCAAATTTGAAATGTTATTAAGTTTTCATAATCAGAGCCAGATACTCTCAAATTTGGAAATGATACAGCCTTTTTTTAACTTTTATAGCTGCTTCCATTAAAATCACTGGAGGCGTTCAAAACATGCCTTTGACTTTTAATGGAAATGAGTTAAACTCCTAAGTACCTGATCTAACCACAGGAACTTTTTATGAATTATGGGGTATGATACCTCCATGAGAACATGGAAAGAGTTTTACATCTTTACAATACTGAAGAGTTGTGATGTATTTATTTGCATTTGAAGGATCAAAAGGGAATGCTGAAAGGAGGTGGACGAGCAAAAAAACCCATGAGCAAAAATTATAAAATGGTTGTGAGGATTATCAGGTTATCAAAAGGGGACAAAATTTTGACATGTGTAATTATGAAATTTCTATGGAATTTATAATCCAAACTGTTGATCATCTTTACTTTCCAAGCAGAACTGAATGCATAATTCAACTGAATGAATAATTCATTATACATCTTGGACAAACCATACTGCAGCAAACTGTTAAAAACACAGCACACAACTGTGTATCAAAACTGGCCAACTGTATGGACAACCTTGTCTGCCAATACACACCGGGGTCTACCTGAGGAAGCAATTCATTGCATTAACAGAACTGTCTTTGCACAATTCTGGGTGACAATGAGGATTAAACTTTTTCCATCACTACACAGCTTAAAGGCAGCTCAGTGGCACTGTGGGAAGGAGACAAGCCACCAAACTGCACAATGAACAGCTACAGCATCTCATTCTGAGCTCACTGCCTTACTGGGGGGAAATCACAGCATGAAGCAAATATGCTTCATGGCATGTTACTGTGCACCAGATCTCTGAATCCTTTCAGCTACCTGCAAGCTTAAATCACCAACATGAACATACATGCACACATGGGATACACAACACGTGAGCTGTCCTGAGACCTGTACAGCAGATAAGATGACATCCTTGATGCAGTAAGGAAAGTAAGAGAAAACATGTTTGCATCCTGCCATCGCAGTTCCCTTCACCTGTTATAAAGCTACACACCATGACTTTAGGAGGCTCTTGCTTTGCCCAGAAGGAACAGTCAGAGGACCAGTGAAGCACAGCCTGTTTTTAATGACACCTCTATGCCTACTTTTCTCCAAAAGCAAAACTGCTGGCTCCAATGTTGCAATATCAGAGGGAAGGTGTCACTCATTATCATCTGAGGATCTGGCATCCTCATTAAGTGAAATACCACAGATGATGCACAGACTATTGAAACAAAAATATTTTTTCTCTCAAGAAATGGAATTGTAAAAACAAAGTATTAATGGTTCACTTGGTAAAAACTTTACAATGTGTTTGGTCACAGCAGTCAGAAACTGCCTTAACTTTCTCTCTGTGCAAAGTACAACACAAAGCCTCCAAATGCACCAAACCCATACAAACAAAAAATACCTCATCCATAGATGTATTGCAATTCATATGGACCGTGTTATGGTTTACTTTTGATAAAATCCCACCTTAAAAATGATCATTTAAATTCACATGCACATTTGTAACTACAAGTAAATGACACAAATATCTATAAGCTTCATTGCAAACACAGTGAGAAAAATCAACCAAAACTTAATACCTTGAGTTAAAAACTGCAGGAATATTAAGACCTTATATGGTAATACCTTCATAGTATGCCATCTGGGAAATAAAAACAAATGACTGCAAATGGGGGTTTTTGCCAAACCAGAATAACACCTGGCACTTTTGTCTGTCTGTTTTTGTTTAAAAACAAACAAATAAACAAAAAAAACACCAACAAAAACCAAAAACAAACTGCTGAAAAAGCACTGCAAAGACATCAAAAGTTCAACATACAAACACACATATGTAAATTTATCTATGTCTGTCTGCCTATCTATATCTGTATATCTATCTATCTATCTATCTATCTATCTATCTATCTATCTAATGTATATCTGTGGTTTTATCATCTTCATTTCACTATGGAAAGCAAAGTCACAAGATGGAATAAATACGTGGTTATTTAAAATTGAATTAAATTCAGCTGAGAATCTGTTGCAATGCTTACAGCTGTACCCTTTGAGAACTCTTTAGCATTCTTCCATTTATTTACAGGTTTACCTCAGAATGCAACTATTAAAATCATTTAAAGCATTCCAGAAAAACTGAGGATGCATTGCCCTGTTTTGTAGGCAGTTGGGCAGCAGAAACAGAAATGTATCAAGCAACAATCCATAGGTACAAGGTGAACCAGTATTAGAGACAAAAACTAAATTCAGAGACCTGAAGGGAGGAAAAAAAAGCATAAAATGTCAATAATCAAAAATGCATAATTGTTGCAGAAACATATTGGGAAAATTCTCCCACTGTCTCCCATGGGGTAGAGAGGAAGTTGGGTTTTAGCTTGTCAAATTCAGAGATAGAAGAGAGCTCTGCTCCAGTGTGGTTGAGCAGTTCTGTGCTTGTATCAGATGAAGGTGGGAAAAGGTCATGTACCTGGGCTAAAGTAGTTTATTAGGATTTCCATTCAGTGTAAACGCCCCAAATACTCAGCTCATACTCACTGCTAGTGCCTTCACAGCAAGTAAATAAATAATCATTTTCCTCTCAGTATGAACCAGGAATAAAGAAGAAATCTCAAAAATTTTCATGGAAAGTAAAATATCCAGGGAGTTATGTCTGGAAAGTATGAACTCCCAAACAGATATTTCTTTCTCCAGACCATGCTACTTCTGTATGCTATTACTTCTATATCTTTCTGTCAGAGAAACATAGAAGCAAGTAGGACTGGGAGATGCAGCCAAGTGCAGCCACCTGCAGATACTAGGAAAACCACAAAATATTTCCTGAAGCAGCAGATGCCAACGTTTAGCTTGCTACAGATATTGAGAAGAAACAGGAGAGGGAAGGCTCAAGCAACAGAAAAACATGAGGAAAGCTTCTGTGCTTATCTCACTGCAGGGCAGAGAGATTCAATTAAAAGATGGTGAAATAAAATTGTAAATCTGTGTTCATATGTCTTTTCTGGGAGACATAATAATATGTGCAGAATAAGCAGGAACATATAGATAATTGTTTTCCCTTGATTTGGGTCCACAGTAATATTTCCGGTCTTAGAAATCTTCTCTCTCATTGAAAATGAGATGTTCCTGACAGGAGTCTCACATTTTAGTGGCTTTAAGCTGCAGGGTCAGAGCTGAAGTGAGTATGAGTTGATAATGGAAAGAGAAGCAATGTAAATAATGAAATCAATGGAAAAGAAACTCCCACACAGTCTGGCTCCTAGTGGACCATGCTGTAAGGCAGTAGGAATACATCCAAGTGAACAGAAATCCTGAGAGGAAATTGTACTTAGGAAAAAAATGTTTCTATATTTCTTAATGTAAAAGAGCTGTAGAAGGAATTTAATCATTTGTCACTGCAATGCCCCTCATGATGATGCAATGACCTACCCCATCTATAGCCCAGGCATTGCCAAGGCTAGTAGCAATGTCTGGCATTTATGCAGGAGAGCAAGTTGTTAGAGGGGAGAGGAGTTATATTCATTGTTTGTTGGGTATGTTGATAATAAATCTATATTTTCTGACAATGAAGACTTTTAGATTTAGTTTTCAAGTTAAAAGAAAATGAAAACATTAGAAATACACTAGGAGGAACAAACAGAGAGTACTGTAAAAAGGAATAGGTCAGACCTTTTCCTCTCCTTGCTGATTGGTTGTCAAAGGTTTCATTAGATCAATGACTCAAAAAGCTGAACGATTTGTAAAGGCTGAATAAAAAGCAACATGGAGTCATTTGAGAAAAGTTGGATTATGTGTGACCACAGAAAATAAATGAAATGTCCTAAGAGTGTAAAAAATATTTCTACCTGTCATGTAAAGAAATGCATCTGATTATGGTCTTTTTCATTATTTGCCTTTGCCTGTTTTCCAGTTTAGTGGAATTATATCAAACTCAGTGGATTCCTTCAGCTCCATTGTTTCCTGTTTGGCTGCAGCTTTTAGGGGGTCCAAAATTGCTGGGTATTTTTCCGAACAAGAACTATGAGTCAGGGACTCCTAACTATTCAGGTTTGTTAGACAAAGAAGTAAAGCACAGACTGACTCAATAACTTGCATAAGGCAACAGTGGAAATCTAGAGCAAAACTGAAAAAATACCCATGTCACCCCAGACAGGATTCAGCACCATAACACCTCAATCACTCTTTTGTCACTACTTCAGTGCTATCACAGAAACAGAGCAGGAATTAAATTCTGACAGATAATTAATTACATAAACAAGGCAATCTGTCCTGGGAAAGCTATGTTTTAATCACGAGTTTCACTTCAGTCTTCAGCCAAAGGCCTGATAAATATGGCATTGCAAATCAAGGGCTCTGATCTGGCAGAATAATGTAGAAAAAGATACAAGTTCTTTAGGGTTATGGCTTATGTGCACTCCACTGAGGTTAAAAAAATGCAGTAATTGTCCTCTGAATAACTGGAAGGCTAAGACTCATTGGAAATTCAGGGGATGATTTCTGATTTCTAACTGCTTCTTGCTTCTCAGTTCCTGGTATCCTGTTAAGGGCAGGAGAAACACTGCTGCTGATCACCTTTTTGAAATTATAATGGAAGAGTTAATTCCCTTGGAACTAATCAGATATTACACATCATTCTACAATTATTCTATTGAAAAAGGTCCCTCTAAAGAAAAATTAATCTAACACCTCTAAATGATGCACACATGTATTTTCAATTGTCACAAATAAAAGATCTGTTCACCCTCTTAGCATCAATTTTTTGCTGCATGGATTTGTAGAAACAGTTCTCTTCAAAATTCATAAGATCTCTGTGTTCATTAAATTTCAGCTGTAATACTTTGGCAAAGATACCAATCTCATTGTTTGTAATGAGAACTGCCCAATAGTTGCATGAGTTCAAAGGATCCCTGCCATTTTTAATTCAAGGCTGAATAGCATTGTATCTGCTTTTGTATACTGGACTATAAAACCATCTGCCCATACAGTTGTTCTAAATTTCTCATTATTTTAGACTCCATAGTATGTTTTTGCTATTTTAAATTACAGTGCTGCAATTCATGTCCACTGGCATGAGAGATAGAAACTGAAAAATCTGAGTGCCTACTACAGGCTGATGCAGTCGAGGGAGAGCAAGAAGCATGACAAATTTGCATTAATGCCTTTGTCAATGATTCTTTTACAGGAGGTGGGCTGAAACTTGTGGTTACTGATGACAGATATGTTAAACCATATATCTGGAAGCCTTGACAACATCTTCAGGTGTGAGGCTCTGCTGACCCATCTTGTGGTTCTAACACAGTGAGCAGAGTACTTGCATTGTGCTGTAATGGACTCAAAGACGGATGAGCTACAACAGAATTCTCCTGGTGACACACAACAGTGTAGGCACTTCATGAACTGAGGCCCAGAATTTTCCAGACTGGCCAAAATAATGCAACAATTGACATATATAGAAAAAAACTGACACCCTGTGATGTTCCTGCTGACATCTCCTTAAGGAAGTCCCACTACATTAAATAATTAATATGAAATAGTCCAGTAAGAAAAGGAAATCCATACTATAAGACAAACTCCTTTTTGGGATTCCCAGAGATCCAGACCTGGTATAGCGATTTGCTCCAGGACTTCTGGCACAGCTGAAGGGCCACTGCCTTTTTCTTTCTCACCTACATTCTACTCATATACAAGAAAACAACTGCCTACAACCATTGCTATCAAGAATTTTCCATAAATCTAGCGAATTAAGATTTCCTTCAGAAGAAACTTGGTGGCCAGCTTCAACTTTCTATTGTCCGTTCTCAGAAATAGTGTTGAATGTCCACATTTAACATTTAGCTTAGAATGCAATAGCTATTATATGTTTAAAGGGGGAGCTTAAATTGTTTTGTATGTATTTCTTAATACTAATTCAAGAAGGTTTATAATGTCTCCCTAAATAATTATCTCCTGACTAATTTAAAAATTATCCTTCTGACAAAGGGCTAAGAAGCCACTGGGGTTAGCATAAACTTTTTCCCCACAAGATTAAACTAAGAGTGACAGAGATATGACAACTGATTTATATCATAGAGTACCAGCTCTATTTAAGCAAATAAATGCTATCTGTAAAAAGTTTTCACTGTTTAAAGACTGGAAAGAATGGTTAGAGGTTCAATAAACTGCATATTACTTCTGTTACTGGACTCTCAAGGGAGAAATCTCAAAAAATGCAGAAACAACCCACTTCTATGCAAAATGCCACGACACCCAATCAACAGTATGTTCTGCTTTTAAAATGGCAGGTAAGAACTCAGCTGGAAATTAAGTGTTGGTATTCTCTCCCACTGACCACAACAACATATTTGTTGTAGCACTTTGACAGTCGAACAAGCAGACATGCATGAATGACGCTTAGGGATGGCACTCGTGAACGTAATGCTTCTCAAACTCTGTTCAAGGACATGTCATCCTTGAAACACACAATTCCTAATTGTTGAGTTTGGTGTCTCCACAGGTTATCTGCCAACTAATTGTCAGTTGTTTAACCTACTGGTGTCTGGGAACAACTTCAGAGATCAGCAGGAACACAAAGACATTTGGGCTTTTTCTTCTCTGCACAATCAGTTGCCATCAGCTGCAAGTTTTCCCCATGACACACCTTGCTTTCACACATCCACATCAAGCAGTGGTCCAGCCATAATGTGGAGTAGTATAGGGCAGACCTAAGCTAGCCAAGCTCACAGTGTTAAAAGAGAATTTTTAAGAGCACTCCTGGTCTTCGTGTCAGTCATCTCCACACTCTTGCTCCATGTCACCCTTTAGAAGTCGCACCTCCAGTGGTCTCACCTCCAGCTGCAAATCATCTGCCTGAACACATCCCAGCTCAGCCTCCTCCATCCTACTTTGCTTGGAGAGTTCCTGACTTCCTCCATCCTTGTGTTCAATACAGGGGAAGAAAATGGCAAAAACTGAGGACCCAAAACTTCCCTGACATCTGTAGCCTGACCTGTGTATACAAATTCATCAGCATGGTCAGGAGTGCATGGGGAGACCGCACGGGTGAGCAGATGTACTCCATCCACTGTTCAGTTCAGAAAGGGTCGACACTCATCTCAGAGGGATCCATAGCCATGAACCACCAGCTCTTCTCCTAGGACTGAATGACTCTGAGTACAGTAGAGTGAAGGTGATCTGCATGGAGGAAGAGAGACCTAAGCCTATCAGCAGGTTAAGGAATAGAATGGTTTGGGCTGGAAGAGACCTCAAAGATAATCTAGTTTCAGCCCTCCTGCCACAGGCTGTGGCACCTTTCACTTGAATAGAGTTGCTCAAAGGCACTTCTAAACTAGACTTGAACACTTTCAGGGATGAAGCATCCACAATTTCTCTGGACAACCTGTTCTAGCACCTCACCACCTTCATGTTTCTTCCTAATATCTAATCTAAACCTACCCTCTTTCAGCTTAAAGCCATTACCCCTTATCCTATCACTACATGCCCTTATGGAAAATCCTTCTCAGCTCCCTTGCAGGTCCCCTTTAGGTACTGGAAGATTGCTCTAAGGTGTCCCAAAAGCCTTCTCTTCTCCAGACTGAACAACTACAACTCCCTCAGCCTGTCTTTATGGAAGAGACACTCCTGCCCTCTGATCAGCTTCATGGTCTCCTCTGGACTTACACCAGCAGGTCCACATCCTTCTTATCTTGGGATCCCCAGAGATGGGCACTACTTCAGGTGGGGTCTCACAAGAGTGCAGTAGTTGTAAGATCTGGGTGAGATTTTACACTCTAATTTTAGCCATGACTTCTCAAGCCAACTGGTACATTGTAAGGTCACC
This sequence comes from Pithys albifrons albifrons, assembly GCF_047495875.1. Taxonomy (NCBI): domain Eukaryota; kingdom Metazoa; phylum Chordata; class Aves; order Passeriformes; family Thamnophilidae; genus Pithys; species Pithys albifrons. The sequence continues at coordinate 50,272,611 of NC_092459.1, read as the reverse complement.
TCTAGTTGTCTTCTTCCCCCACCTCACCTCTGCTTTGAAAATGCAGATAGAGGTAAAAATACCTTACCTTAACTGTACTCTTACAGTGTTCATACAGACTATCATTTTTGTTATGGTAGACAAGTGAAAATAACAAGAGTTATACTTGTTGTAAAAAATAATATGCTATAAAATATTATTAAATGCACCTCCACCTAAATACCGTTTCACCTAAATCTCCCTCTCCTCAAAAGAAACCGTGAGCTAGTTTACAGGAAGGTGGTAAAATAGCATGTTTTTTGCTCAGTAAAAATTACAAATAATCTCTGCAATTTCTTGTTAAAACTAGACTCCCCGAACTATCCTTGTAATTTGTCATTTTTACCCTGTCACTATCCCAAGCTGTCTGCTAAAGATGCAGAAATATTCCCTTTACACAGACAGAAAAGGCCTACTCTTCACTGTCCTGGTCCTGCTTTGTTCTTGGGATGAGAGAAGGGAAATGCCATCCTGGTGATGGACATACAGGAATCTGTAGCCAACTTCAGCATCAGCCTTTCTGTGAGGAGAAGGCTGCAGGACCAAATGACATAAAGCTTTGACTTCCTCTGGTCATATGGATGAAAGGGACTTGTTCCTGTTGTACCTTCTCATTTCCTTCTGTGGTCTGCAAGCACACAGACTAACTCCCAGCATTGTCCGAAAGCCGTAAGGCAAACCATAGGATGCTTTATACTGTTTATCCTGCAGCAGGTATGTATAAGGTGAGAATGCCATAGTGCACTGACAAATGTGTTCACTATCACACTGTTGCTGACCTGTGGGCAGACAGGAATTAAGACATGGCCTTCTGCCTTATTTTCTGATCTGTAGCTAACAGTTCAGTACGGGAGATTTTATTCTTCCTGTTGGTGCTCTTGGAAATAAGGCATTTATTGGAAAGTAGAGTTATGTCACATAGTTAAAATTTATATTCCTTATAACAAAACCTTGAGACTCAGGAGCAAGGAACATGACTGTGCTCTGTATGGAACGTGCCCATACTGGATACAAGCATAGGACCCACAAGGCACTCCAGATTATGTCCTTTCATGCACTGAGTGAACCTAACATGAAGAAAAGCTTCTCTCAATGAAAATTTCTCCTGAATTACTCCAAAGGTTGTGACAAAATGTAGATTAAAAATCCAGAGGGCATTATATTATCTCACTCAAATTTCTTAATAAATGGTATATATTCTAATTTCCGTCTCCTTCCAAGAAAGATATAAAGTCATTCTGCCATCCCTATCATTCTCTAGGACTTTTATCTTTATACTTTTGGCAGATTGAGATGATTGAAAAATTAATCCAGCAACAGATTTTATTTTCATAATAATAAAATTGTATTCTAAAAAAGTTAGGAAAACAGAAAAGGGGATGGGGATGGGCAGCTGTTCATATATCAATATTTTCTGACTGGAGGGGTGTTGTGTTACTACTGGGATATTAGTAGTGGCAACACGGCAAACAAAATCCATTAATTACAGGTGAAAAAATCTGTGGCTGGGACTAGAATTGTGGTGTCAGGTAAAAGGCATTGACTCACATAAAGATGAACTGTCTTATGACATTCAGAGAAACACTTTTGCATATTCTTCTTCATGTGGAAAAATACAATAACCACTGATTTAAAACTGTGCAAGTGAGGCATCCATCACTTTATTTTCTGGTTATTATATATATGCTATATATGCTGACACAAAGTCAGCTCTTGCAGAATGTAAGTTATTTATGAAGACAGTCTAATTTGCCCTAAACAATGCTCTGCTTTTAATTACATTACCACAGAACAGTTGAATAACTCTCAGAAGTCTGCTCTGAAATTCTAAAAAAAATTACTTAGCTCAGACAGAACTCTGTTTACTGCAAAGTTTTTTTAAAGTGATAGATAGATAGATAGATAGATAGATAGATAGATAGATAGATAGATAGATAGATAGATAATCTAGATATAGATAATATCTCTGGTAGTGGTACAGCTTCTTGGCTGGCATTGCATCAAAGATGCAGTTGCATCTATGACTCCTTCCTGGAAAGCAGAAATACAGGAACACAAAACAGTTGAACAGAAAATCTCTCCCCAAAATCCTCTTCCTCCTTCCCATGAATTTCAACCCCAAATCCTATTCACTTGGGCTATATAAGCCCCACTGCTATAAAAGGTGCTCAAAGCTTTTGCTTCTCTTTGTGTCAGTATTTGCTCTCAGACCTCCATTTGGATATGTAAATTATATCCCTTTATGAACCATCCTGGATCTACCTGTATAACATAGCATAGGTCTTTGCCCTGTGCTTCATAGTCCTGTTTCCCTAATAATGTAGATATGTTAGAGCTTTGATTTCCTGGGGAATTAAAACACAGAAAAGAGAGTTGAAGTGTGTGCACAAGTGTTATGTTCCCACAGCTCACACCTGAACCAGTGAGCTGGAAAGAGCTCCTTGGTGGTACCTGGGCTTGCTCTTTCCACAAGTTTCACAGATATTTACAATAGCAAGGAAAAATAAACAATTTATTAAGTAAAGCTTTTTATAACTTCTGTGAGACTATGGTGTTGTTCATGCTATATTAAGCCTGACTGAAAAATCTGATCCCTGTAATCCTAGATATGTAAACTATAAAATATTTAACTTAAATGGCTTTCCTTAGCTGAAAATTGTGACCTAAGTCTTACTAGAATACTTTGATAACAAGAATATTCTCCATTCAGAATGGTAATGTAATGCATGGTAAATTAAAACAAATGCAAGACTGATTGTTCGAGTCTTAAACACCTATCAAAAGCCATTTTAAAAAAGTCTATTTTCTTCCTACAAACTTTAATAGCAAGAGAAAAACAGTCTTACCAATTAGCTACAAGTTTAAAAACTGACATTGAAATTGCCTTTATGTTTTGCTCCTGGTTCATCACCTCAGCAGTAGAATCAACTCTGTAAAGCTGTCTTCTGGTTAGAACCTGACAGAATAAAAGTAAGTTACTTTTCATTAATATGGTACCTAGAGACTTCACACAAGACCTGCCTTTCATTCCTAAAATTTTTTTTAGTTTTAAATAATATTTTTAAATATGCTGCTTTACAAATGTTCATTCTAATATAAAAGAATAAATATTACACTATAAAATAAAGTGGGTTTTTTTTAAGAGCAGAAGTGTACTAAACTTTGCAAAAGAATTGTTTACATATTATTACAATTCAGTCCTCAGAGATTTAGTTGTCTGATTCATCCTGTCACTGTTGATACATATAAGAAATTGTGCAGTTATAGATATCTGCTTTTAACATTCAGATTGTATTTTCTAAATACTTAGGTCACTGACATTCAGATACCTGAGCTTAATTATTATGGTTTGGGTGGGGTTATTTACTTTTAAATCCAAATTTCAGCTCATACCTGTTTACTTGTCGAATGGTTTCCAATGAAACAATGTCAGATATTGTCACAACCAGCAATTTCCTGCAGTTTGAGTATCTCATGTGCTAGAAAAAGAATTTGCCCAACTGAAAATTATGCTTTCTGTTTCATATAAATCTAACATAAGCAAAGACACATTTTACTAATATCTAGTCTACCTTTTCACACCCTGTGCAAAACTAGCATAAAGTCCTTGCCCAAGAGAATCCAAGACTGTGACTGAATATTTGCAAGAATCAGGACTGAGAAGACTAATGCTTATCATGGCAAAGTGATGAATAAGCATACTAAATTTGGTCTACAATAAAAGGTAGCTTTCAAATCACAAAAGACATGTGCAAATCTAAGTTCAGGTACTAAATGATAAATCCATCAAGGATTCAAATGACTCTCTCAATAGGTAACAGTCTGAAATTTTAATCTCTAGGTCACCTATTCAAATCCATCTAAAGTTCGGTAATAAAAGGTTATTGCTGTTTAATGACAGCTTCCCGAACAAGCAAAAAATTGTGTTTAAAGTTAGCCTTAAAGGAAGCCCAAGGACAGAGGAAGTCCTTCAATTGCAAATCCACTGATTAAAAAAAAAAAAAAGACTCTCATTAATGCCAGCTAAAACCAATCGCTATTTTTCCCCCCACAAAGGGAAAAAACTACTATGTATAATATTTTAGTGAGTTGGGAAGTTTTTCTGAGTAGGTTAAATTATCTCTGTTCTTCACAGTGATACATCCGAAAGGCAGGAGCTTCCCCACGTACGATGCTTCTATCTGCCTGAGCCACTGCTCAGATGGAGCTGTACATGAAGATGATTTTTATGAGAGAGAAATAATTTTATGGGGGTAATATAACAAGAAGTGGCTTAAGGGAAAAGCAAAACCTCCAAGGTATCAGTGGGCTGACTCTATTCTTGCTTACATTGGTTTAAAAAAAGCTGAACAGCACAGGCTGTCAGTACTTAGCATGAACATTTCAGAGCACATTGGCACTGCCAGACCAGGCTATGGATACTCTATTACCCGTTCACCTGTAAAAAAATTCTTGCGAATGTGAAAGGCAAAGGATGGTCAGGACTATAGGATTCACTCCCAGTAAGGGATAGATGTAAATCCCTGGGGGAAGAAATACATCACTTATCAGCACTACAGTCAAGAAAACTAATAATAAACTACATCTCACCACAGCTTTTGAAACAGCTGTGTGACAGGAACCTGTCAGAGTGCAATTCAGTTACTTTTCATTAACTCTCTGACTGGAAACTGCATGCATGTCCTAATGTTTTACTCAGTGCTTGTGAGAGGACTGTGAGAGAGAAAAGCCTGTTTTCACTAATAGTTCATGCTCTATGAACAAGGATACAGAGTTAAAAGCACATACTGCTGTCAGGCAAGAGCAGTCTTTCTCTCCATATTATATACAAGCTCATTCACTCATATGCTTCCCCATCTGATTCAAAAAATAAATTCTCCAGAGCTTTTCTACACCTCTGGATGTAACTACTGGTGCTTATCTGCTGCTCCTGGGTAAGGATTCTATGATTACTCTATAAGCTTCAGAAGTTTTCTCTGTTGCAGACAGAGACAGATCATCTCTTCCAGAAAAGATTCAGAACAAAAGCTCAAAGAAGCTATACTTTATTACATCTAAAAGAGCTTATCTTTTTCCATGGACTACTCATGGAAATTACCCTTACTAGACTAAGGGTAGCCTTCCTTCAGAGTGTGTCCTTTCCCATGACTTTATAAGCAACAAGAAAAGGAAAGAGAAAACTTGAATTCAATTTATCTTGCTTTGTAGGCTTTTTCTGCAATGTTTGTTAATATTATGTTGATGTATATTTTTAACATATATTTACTGAACTTATTATTGCCTTGACCTTCTAATGTAGGGGCAAGAAGAACAAATGGCAGCAGAAGAAAAGAAGCATCAATTGCTTCTAATGTCCATATTAAAAACCAGTAATATCACCTTAGGAGAAAGATTTTTCTAAGACACCAAGACCATTTATGAAATCAAGGATTCTATACCAATAGTTTGTATTTAATATAAAAAGCTATTTTAGCTGATGAAATACTGCAGAATACTTTCTGATACCTAGATCTGACTGCATCCTACACCAACTGAAGTTTCTCAGTAATCTTTTAGTGTGTATTAGTCTAAAAAGGAAAACAATGACTGTGAGGTAAAAGAAAGAGAGGAGTAGTGCTCTTGACTACCCATTCCTGACTGCAAGGAAGAAGCTGGAGATTTACTGAGATCACAGATCAGGACTTGGTTAAAGAACACTCAGAAGAGGGTCAAGCACAAACTTTCCTCTTGGTGTGTTTCTTCACTTATCAAAATTATATCAGTTCTGTATTGCACTACATTCTGAAAAATCATCTTTACCAACATCCAGGAGGAGCCAGACTCCTCTTACTCAGTACATGAGACTAAGTGAAACTGAAGCACATTTTAACAGTCTACGGAGTACTACAGCTCAACCTCAAGATACTTTTTGATGACTACAGTAAACTTGAGTATAACTGATTGCAAAATTAGATTTATTTTTGCAAACACCTGAGTTCTGTACTTACATTTGCTTTTCCATTGATTGGCTCATTGAAGTTTTATGCACTTGACAGCCCACAGTGGAATTTTCAGTCATAGAATCATAGAATGGTTTGGTTGGAAGGGACCTTAAAGTTTGCTCAGTTCTAACCCCTCTGCCATGGGCAGAGACACCTTCCACTAGACCAGGATGCTCAAAGCCTCATTCACCTGGCACAACTGCAACTGGAGAGACGTCTGAGAATATGTGAGATACTAAGCTCAGTGAAGAAGAAGGTGATAAAGCCTCTGGAGCTCACATTCATCTACAAGCAACTGTGCCTCTGCAGCCCATGGAGGTTCACAGTGGAGCAGAGATCCACCTGCAGGCCCTGGAGGACCCCATGCTGGAACAGGTAAATGCCCAAAGGAGGCTGTGGCCCTATGGGAAGCCCACACTGGAGCAAGTTCTGTTGGCAGGACCTGTGACTCCAAGGGGCCCCACACTGGAGCAGTTTGTTCCTTGAAGTCTGCACTCCATGTGAGGGACCCACATTGGAGAAATTTTTGAGGAACTGTAGCCTGTGGGAAGGACTCACATTGGAGAAGTTCATGGAGGACTGTCTCCCATGGGAGGGACACCACACTGGACCAGGGAAAGTGTATGAGAAGTCTTTCCCCTGAGGAGGAAGGAGTATGAGAAACAACATGAGATGAACTGACCATAAACCTTCTTCTCTGTTCCCTTGGCCACCGTACAGAAGGAGGTAGAGAATTCAGGAGAAAAATTGAGCCTGAGAGGAAAGGAGGGTGGGTGGAAGGTGTTTTTAAGATTTGGCTTTATTTCTCATTATGCTACTCTGATCTTATCTCAACTCAGAAGCCTTTCATTACATTTTCACATCCCTGTCCCACTGAGAAGGGCAGTGATAGAGCAGCTTTGTTGAGTACCTGGCATCCAGACAGGGTGACCCCAATAAAATATATTATTTTATTACTATTGTAAAAATATCTGGCTGGTATTTTTTAAATTTAAAGCTGGTTACTTCCCAGATTCCCAAATGCTTAGACTCTCTTTGGTACTCTATTTCTCCATCTCAATGACAGGCAGCACAGATTAAATCTCCACAGCTAAAAGCTGAAGGAGCAAAGGATAAGAAGCCCTAGACAGGCCTGACACAGGACACAACTCAGCAACTTCTATTTATGGATCCCCTTCCATATCCACCCATCCTGTTTCGGGAAGGACAGTAGAGTACCTCACTTCATGTTAATGCATTAACCTAAAGCAACCCATTCACATTTCCCTGTTCGTAGTATTGTGTATACTTTACTTATGTGCCTAGGCATTCATCCCAGTATTTAGTTCACTCCATTAACCATTCACAAGCCATTTCACAGACAAGCATTGTAGCAACACTGCTGCCCTGGTGGCTTAACCTCCAAGCCATGCTTTTAAACAGATTCATCTGCAGGGAACGGCCCTGCTCCTATGCGCAATTTGTTGGTCAAGGGTTCAGAACACATAACTGACATCATACAGATTATTTCTACATTCCAGTAAGAAATCCAACTGACTAAAATAAGATGGAATTAGGCAGTGTCTAACAGCTGTAACAGTAACAAAACTGACTCTAAGAAAGACTAAACACGTAATTTTGAAAGGCTTACACCATGTCTATGTTTTTCCTGTTTACTGTGCACCACCCTGGTCAATATCAGGGTGATCACAGGTCAGTAAGGCTGAGAAATGCTAGTGTGTAGAGGGTGTGAGGAATAGCTGGTTTAAGGTCTTGTCTCTGGCTAGTGCAAGAGACAGCTGTAAAGACATCCTGTCCAGCTACGGTTTCTGACTATCGCTGACAAGAAATGTCTCATGACATCTGGTTTCCTGGCATGGAGTCTTGGGGTCAGATTTGTGTTCTCAAAAGACTACTTTCTATTCCCTCTTTTTCCTCCATACAAATACGTCCCTAAGGCTTGCTCTCTGCCATCATCATTCCATCAGTCTGTGCACCATAAGGTCCACATCCTATGAACAAATCATCACATTTTTTTGCCAATCTTGAATTATGCTGGATCAGGCCTCAAATTTTCTCTAATTTTAATGGAAGTAAACCACTGGACTAATGACTCTTGTAGAAGATATCAATAAACCCAGCTCCAGGCTGTGCAGGTTACAAAAGGAAGGGCGAGTGCCAGCTGGTTAGTCTTTCAGGACAACTGGATATGGGGGCACAATGTAGGTAACCCCATAGCCTGAGAAACTGGCACCAGCCCGTGTTCCTAATCTCCCACTTCTGTGCTGAGATGCTGATGGACAGTGACTTAGATGAAGCTACTGCCTGTCTATGAGACCACAGGAAGGCTACATGTGGCACAACCATATCAGTAATGGAGTGAAGAGCCAGAGGTGCAAGAAGACCTCAGTGGTAAAGGTGTGGTCCCCGAGATGCCTTGTGGAAGCCCATCTACAGCCTCAGCAGGACTGTTAATAGAACAAGACTGGGAGAGGACAAGTTATCACAAGTCTTCTCCACTGTAAAAACTCAGAAACAGAACAAAATAGCACAGCACTGTTTGGAAAGTAATTTCTCATTCCAAGGCAAACACTTAAGTATTAATTTTTTTGGCCACCAGAGTTCTGCACTATCAAATGTCACTATGAACTGAAACAGAGGAGTAAATCTGAGGCAACACAAGGCAGAGAATCATTATTTGAAGAGAGATGGTGAGGTTGTAGTAAAAAACACCATGACACCAAACTGCTTCTTATAAAGATCTTTAAATACCATCCCATGGGTTCTTTGAAAGTAGTCTGTTCCAGCTCTCACAGAGGCATTGGATAGGTCATGCCAGCCCAAGCTGTTAGAGAAATGTGACTTTACCTTGCCTGCTAGATAGGATGGATTTATTCTTTCTTACACTCGAGATAGAGAGAATAATAAATTTCTTGCAGCTTCTTAAATGCTATGTGGTAAACTTTGATGCCCATCAGTAAACACTTCTCACTGGAAAACAAAAAAAACCCACCCTAATTTCAAAGATTTGTTTTTCAGAGCAGTTTGCAAATCAATATCTTCCTAATATAGATCATCAATAAGTTATATGACCATGAAAATAAATTGCCTCTACTCTGAGGAAAAAGGTGGAACAAGGTAAGCCTATATTAAATGGGTTATTCTACGGGCATGACAAGCTTACACAGATGTCTCATTCTGCTCTGTTTGGAATTTGTCCTCTGTGTTCATGTGCATACATTAAAAATTAACTTATATTGCTGTTTCTCATCTGTTGATTCAAATCCTTGAAGGAGAAAGAAACACCAAATTATTTTCATTTGAGAAAAATAGGGAATGCCAATGATGAGTCAAAAATAAGGAACAGACTATGCATATTTTTCAAATGTAGCAAATTAATGGTTAACTTGAGGAATTAGCAGAGATTACCACTTACAGTGGTATATTATCTAAATGTATTGGCATTCATCCACTAGATGAACGCCATTTTAGCAATTGTCCTGTAGGTTTATTGGAGCAAAAGGCAGGTTCTCACCCTGCTAGTGGAGATATTAAAGGAACAGACTGTATAAAAGAGAGCTATAGAAACATACAGAGGCATGAAACTATTAAAATCTTACAGGACTCACTTGTATCCCACTTTGTAGATTTGACACACAAACATTTACCTGTTTCTCAAGACAATATGCAACATGCATGGAGACCCTCATGCCCCAGACACCAGTCTAAAACCCAGAAATACATTCTTCAGTCTTCAGTATCTTCTTTGAGAGAGAAGGTTTTCCCTAAGAAGCATTTGCTTCTAACTCAATAATTATCTTCCCTTTTCAGCCATGAATATTTTCCTGAATTTCATCTTAAATTGAAAACTGTTGAAAAACTAATTCAGTCTTGCCATTCTTATGTTTGGAGTCCCATACTGCCTGGTGCTTTTGAGGGACATGCACTCAAAGATGCCTTGTATTGAGAAAACCACTATACACTGCAAGCTCACAGTCACGCAATGAACTGGAGCATCAGATGACACTGAAGCACTACACCTGTCAATAAAACAAAAGGCTTAGGGACAACTGGACATATGTGGGGGAAAAAGGAGACCTGTGCTGCAGTAGGACAGCAACAAAAGTGAAATGAACCAGAACTGGCCTAGGACAGATTGTTATTGGTATACTACAAATCCTTGGATTAGTAATGGAACATTGAATACTAGGAAGAATTTAATTTCTAAGGAAAACAAAGCAAAACTTTGCAGCCTAAAACAAGATTTCATCTAAGGATACCAAAGTAAACTCCACACAGTAGGTCTTACCGCAAAGTAGGTTAGCTTTTACTTTACAGTTGAAGAAACTAAGGTTCACCATCACACATAAAAAAATGGCCAGACCCTCTTTCTTATCTAGATTTTCAATAAAATTTTGGTTTAGCCAAACAGCAAGAGAAAAGGTCAGATTAGCACCGGGGGGGTTTCTGCATGATTTAGCCCCAGCAGTAAACCAAATGAAAGCATTTTGGCAGGATAAAAGATCAGAACTGAGGCTGAAAGTCCTGGATTTAATTTAGAGAAGACAAATAATTCACAACTGTGTAGGGTCTGAGCACTCACATGTGCATTGTGCACACATGCACAATCTGTCAGTATGCAGCTGAGAGCCTTTACCTGGGGAGGGACTTTGCAAAAAAATTCCCACAGCCTATCAGGTATTAGCAGGACACATCTGATGCAATATCACTATGTGTCAAGGTGAGGCAGAAAACACATGGTACAGACAGAAAAACAAAAAAACCCCACAAAACCAAAACCAAACAAAAGCATTAACCCTCTAACACCAAAAAGCTTCTGTAGCTGGGGGTAAGAGAATCCAACAAGGACTGATGGAACCGACCACAACAATTTAGAACAAAAGTCTGTAAAAAGGAAATGTGTAGTGGTCCTAATTAGAACCACTGGGAAATGTGCACCAGGTGAGAAAGCAAGTAAGAAGTGGAATATTTTCTATAGGAAAGATTAACTAAAAGAAACCTTAAGTACATAAACTTATATTCCCAAAGTCACACAAGATTTACAGAAAGAGAAAGCAACTTTAAAACAGACTCAAAAATAAAGTAAATTCATAGTAATGCTTCAGTCAATCAGGGCATAGTGAGTAGACCACTTCTGTACTTGTTCTATAAAAATGTGCTGTTGAGTGGAATTAACTCAACTAATTAGGGAAACAACCACTGGGAAGAGAGACACAAGGACACCACTTCAACTATTACACGAGGGCAATTTACATAATCCATGTGGCATCACACGTGGTTGGGGTGACAAAAGCTGGGAAATACTGTTTTTTAATAAATAGTGGAGGAGCCATTGAATATGGAATTAATATTTTGTACTAACTAAACACAGCTAGTATAAAGAAATAGTTGAGCAATTCTCAGTGTTCTTTTAAGATCACTTATTCATACTTTCAGTCATCGGTTATAGAATATTTTTACTCTTTAGTAGGTTTATCAGGTTAGTAATATCTGCTCTAACCACTTATCCTTCAGGATATAAAAGACCCGGATCTACTTTACAGGCAGGATGTCCAGTTATTCCAATCTTCTGGCTGCTAAACAGCTGTTGAATGGCTGCAAATGCCAGCTGCAATGGCCATGTCTTATTTTCGGCCAACACATCTCCCCTCTGGTTCAGGAAAATTGTACCACTTCAGAAAGGACAGTAAGTCCATTTTCCAAGGACACTGTTACAAAATTTTGCCTTCTTATCTTGATTTGATCTTGTCAGAATCAACTAAACTCATACATGTGAATGGAATATACAAATTTGATGACAGCAATGAAAGCACTGCTCAGAGTTCCTACAGTTGCTACAATCATAGCACTGGCACAAGATATTTTAGTGCTATTGGAGATAATTAAGTCCAAAGGAAACCACAGTAATGAACTGTTTTCAGTCACTCACTATGCACTGAGCTTTTCCCCTTAAGTACGTACCCTATCTGGTGGCCTCCTAACTTTTCTGAAGACTGTGGGTACAACATGGGAGACTGGAAGGGAAACAAGAGTAGTCTTACTCTATCTAATGGCAGTTTCTTCACTTCTGAAGGACAAGGGAAGAGAAAAGGTCATGATCTGTCATGACTTTTAATAATCTCTTAAAGATCTAAAATCTAGATGGATTTTCATGGGATCTCTTAAAATTACTTCATCCTTAATTGCTAGGAGAATAATTACGTGAGATTCTGAAACTTAAATGATAAAATACCATAAAGGCTAACTTCTATTTCTTAGCTCCATCTCTTCAGGGATGTGAACATTGATAAACTTCTGGAAAGAGGGACAAAGTTAGTTGTTCTTTTTTTCCTCTGTTTACCTATGTAGTGTTCTCCCTTCAACAGTGAAAATCATGGCTTTGTTGCTTTGAAGGAGTGCAAAAGTAACTAGTTAAAACAATTATGAAAAGATGAAAAACAAGGAGTAACTTCAGTGAGGTACTCACAAAGAAGCCATCTGGGGCTGAATATGATAACTTCATGCTAATACTGAATACAGTACTGCAAGCAGTCAGAATTCAAATTCTAGATTTAGGTTTCTTGTGATGTTGAAGAAAATGCTTTTAATCTTTCATGTTTTTATAGAAGAGACAAATATTTTCTTCAGACAGCACTTCTTGCAGTTCATTTTCTGCACCTTCTGAAATCTTGGGGAGGAGAAAAATTAGATGGATTCTTACTTTGGCGCTTCCAGTGAACCTTCCCAATAAAAACTGAAAGCTACAGAGATTTCATTTGGAGAAATGAATCAGTCTCTTGTCAGAGGGGGATGTAAGGAGTTATGGAAGGTATTTCCAAAGATACTGGTAGAAAAGAGACTTCTCGTAGCATTGACAGCCATTCCAGAAAAGAGTTGGAAAAGTGGCTAAGAAGGTTTGTGAGACTACAGCTTCATATTCCTGGAACATTTATTTCTACAGTATATATAAAGTTTGGATGTTAGCCACATTCATCTTATGTGTTGAGCTAGAGGAAATGTTTGATAAAAGATGTCATAGAATTATATATTCTTTCTCTTCTTTTTCATCCTCAAATAGGAGACCAATGTTCTATGCCCATCTCATTGGGAAGAGGATAAACTACTGTCTTTCATCTCTCAGATTAGTGCCCGAGCTCTTAGGCTGTAAGTTTCTCTGGGCAGTCTTACTACAGCGTTGTTAAGCAACACTTAACATAAAACTTTTCTCCTCTTTGCCTTCAGAGTCCTACACTCCTCTCTGAGTTATGGCAGTATTTCAAAAGAAAAGGTAGTGGGGAATGTACATGTTCTCCTGCATATTACTTCAAGGCAGAAGAGGATAATTTGAATCCCCCAAGACTAAAAAAATACTTGTAAAACATAGATCCCCCACTTCCTGAGCAAGTGATCTAACCACAGGACTCCTAAATAAGTGGCCAATACTCCTCTCTTCAGAGCTTTTAAAGAAAAACATCAGGCAGTCCTGTATTCTCAAAGCACTGAAGATCAAGCAAAGTTTTGTGGCTGTGAATCACTCTTTCCTCACATACTGAATTTAGAACTGCGCCAACTGCCAAAATCAGAGAGACAGAGAGCATTTCGTACACATCTGGTCCTCAAATGGTCAAAGCCTCCTTCCAAACAGCATGTTATGTGTTATCAATCCAGCTTGTGAGCCCTGGGAACCCTAAATCTTTGTCATGTTACTCATTTTATTAAGAGCTGGATGTCTAACTTGGGTTTATGAAGCACATTCCCAAAGGCAAGCATGTTAAAGGTATCTCTGAAGAGCTGCACAAAAGTATTGCATTTCAAAAGGAAGCTGACAACTAATTTTTTACAGTAGTCTTAACCAGAAGGAACACTGGGAACACCTTGCAAGGGAGTGGCAATGTTACAAACGTTCCCTCCAAAAAGATGTTATCGGTCCGTACCTCTGCTTCAAATGAATGGGCCTAAAACCGGGACAATTGTAAATACTGTTACATATGTCTTTCAGATCATGTAGGCTAATTCCTCAACACAAGACAAAATCTAAGGCTAGAAGCGTGATTAATTAGGTGTAAGTTGATTTTAACAAAACAAACAAACAAATTAAAAAAAAAAACAAACAAAAACCAAAACCAAAACAAGAAAAGTTGAGGGGCTTTTTTTTTCAGGCAACAAATTTCCCCACTCAGAACATTTAGTACAGAAAAGAGCCTTGTCCCCTATTATGCAAATCTGCCTCTCATCCCCTCTCATGTATCAATTCTACCTTTCTATAAATCCCTGACCTGTGCATGATTGCTGGAAAATTTTTCCTGATCCTGCTACTCAACCCACAGAAGCAGTATTTGTCTCCATGGGAGGGATGCAGTTCATTATTTTGTTGGTACAACCAGAATGGATAGGATCCAGCCTTACCCAGCATAGAAAAACAACTGTCCAAAGATTTGTTTTTTCTCTTTGTTTTAGCTGATGTCATCCAGGAAGTAATGCAGCTCAATTAGCAAAAACAACCAACCCAAAGTGTCAGCCAGTTCAATGTTTTTACTAGGTGAATGTGCTGGCAGAGTAATACTCAAAGCTCTTCTAGTGCAAGTCCTGTTGCAGGCAGGTGGGCTTTCCACTGCTGTCACTAGATTAATGCAAACACCAGGCTTCATTTGTTCATGCTTTGTTGGACTTTTTGACACTATTTAAGCATCTATCAACATGGCTTAAATTTATAGCTGAGTTGGCTGTTAGACACAGCCAGTTGAAACTGAGCATGTACAGCCCTTCATTTTACTACTTGCAGTCAAGGGGGGTTGTTTATGAGAGACTCCTTGTACTTCCATGTTCTTTTGAATACCTTGGCCCTAAAGTAAATTATTGACCAAAAACCCAAAGAACTTGTATATCACTGTTGGGCTGAAGGGTTTTTTCTTCAGTCTCCATTGTCCTCACGTAGTGAACAGCTCTGTAAGCCAGTAACTTTACATGCGTCAATAGTCCCACTGAATAGTTCCCACATGACTTTACTGGTAACAGTAACATGTGGTGCTAACAACAGGAGCTCTCTGCATACAAAATTTCACATCCTGTTCAGAGAAGGAGTCCTAAACCCAGGGATCACAAAGGCTTGAGAATTTAATAATTTCTGTCTTTGTATTGAAAATCCTTGTTGTTGCCTCCCTTATGCTCAGAATGTCGCAAAGACAGTGATGAGTGTGGCAGTGAAGTCCCTGGAATGGGTCTTAGTTTAAGGCCTAGCACTGAGGTTGGGCAGTGAAAGAAGGCAAGAGGCTGATGAGTTCAGAGAGCTTCAGTTTAGGAGGCACAGGAGCAGAACCACACATGATGGTATTTTCAATTCCTGCATCCATTCATGAAGTGCTATGGAAAAATGGCAACCTAAGGAAAGACTTAGAATATTGAAGAAAGGCACTTCTTCCAGGAGTAACTTCTGCCTCCAAATATTATCACACAAGTACTGACGAGTTTTGAGGGCAATCTGTGAAAAATATTGTACGCCCACATACACAGTGATTGAAGCAGAATATGCTTGCTGAAGCTGAGAGTGGTATTTCACCATTTAGGAAGCTTTTTCGTTAGTCAACTGTCTTTCAACAGCTAAATCTCATATTTGCTATCTTAAATGTTGCTTAAAAAAAGAGAGAGAAAAAAAAAAGAAAATAAAAGGCACCATAGATTGTTTCCTCCTTTTGCAAGCAGCCTGAACTCTGCAATCCTAAACATTTTTTCTTGGCACAGCTATTGGACTACGCTACACTTTTCTGGGAAATGTGTGTCAAAATCAGAGTGCTTATTGTTTAGTTTAAGCAATAGTTTTACATCTAAATGTGGGGAAATGGAACTCAGGAAAAAATAATTTTTAGAAGAAAATGGCAATAAAAACTAAATGAGATTACTGGATACAAAGTTTGGCCCCTGATCCTTCAGTTTCATGTATAATCTTGAAATTTTACAGAAGCATTTGCTTGTATACTTAGGGGAGATTTGCAGGACTCAGTCTGACATTTATATGTAACTGTCTTCTCTAAACCTGTTTTTAATTAATCTATTACATATTCTAACGTCTAAGGAATGGGATTTTAAAAAGCACTGGGCAGCAGCTTTACTTTATTCCTATTAAGTCAGTGGTAAAACTCCCCTTAATTCCCCTGGGAGCAGAATTAGATCCATGCCAAGTCCATTTTCAAAATCACAACTCTAAGACTTACACAATGCCTTTTCCCTGCCCTTGGTTAAAGCACAGACTTCCCTCTACTGTTGTTTTTTGTTTTCCCTTGCAAAATAAAGCTACACAAATACGAAAACAAACCTCTGCATCCTAACTTCTGGGAACATCTTACCTCACTGTTTTCTTTCTGACTGTGTGGTTAATATTTTGGAGAAAATGTTTAAGTTTACAGTGCTGAGCCGCTGTGAAAGTCGAAGTAGACTCCGAGTATGTTCCAAAAGAGTTGAAGATAAACTCCTGGGTGTTGGCTGGATTCACTTTTCCTGTAAAAGTGACCCACTATTTTATTGTGTTTCCCTGTCTCTCACATCCCTGCTGTTCATTGCATTGCTCTGTAAGACAAGCAAAAATAATAAATCGGATTTTTTTTAAAAAAACTTTTCCCACCACTGAATGTTCGGGGAACTTGATGTAGGAATTTCTTCTACGATCAAGCACATTTCCTTGTGCCAACACAGAATGGTTTCTTCGTTTGTGCTAGTATAGATGAAAACTTGAATTTTCACAATCTATAAATAGATACATCCTTGAAAAAGGTGCACCTTCTGCCGAGAGAGAGAGAGAAAGTGAGAAAGAGACAGAGAGAGAGAGAGAGAAGGCGAGAGAGAAAGAGAGAGAGAGAGACAAAGCGGAAAGAAACAGAGGGAGAGAGAAAGAGAGAAAGATGGAAAGAAAGAGAGATAGAAAGCAAAAGAGAAAGAGAGAGAGAAAGAAAGCAAGAAAGCAAATAAGAAAATAAACTCCTGTATTCCTTACAAATAATAGAGCAGGGCTCCCCTGCCGACCCGTGGGTCAGGAGTTATTCCCAGCCCCGCTCTGTCCCCCGACCCGGACAGGGATGCTGGAGCTGCCTCCTCTCGCGCCGCCCCCCGCTCTGTGCACGTGCGGGTGTGTACACGCGTGTGCACGCGCGTCCGTGAGCGCGCCAGCAGCCCCGCGCGCCGCCGTGGGGGCACACGCGCGCGTGTGTGTGCGTGTGTGAGCGCATAAGTGTGCACGTGGGAGCGCGTGTGCGCGCTGCCGGCATGTGCCGGTGCCGCGCACCCACTTCGGGCCGCCGCCGGACACGGGGACGAATCGGGCGGGCCCTGGCTCACCGCGGATCCAGCGCCCGGGAAGCGCATCCCACGGGGGAGCCCCGGGACCCCCGGGGGTCCGGCGGCCCCGCCCCCCTCGCCATTGGGCCGGGGCGGCCCCGCCCCGCCCCGCCCCCGGCCGGGCGGCAGTGCCGCGCGGGCGGAGCGGGGAGCGGCACCCGCGGCGGCGGTCCGGCAGCAGCATGGGCTGGAGCTGACAGCGCCCGCCCCGCAGACGCTGCCAAGCGCTGCTGGAGGGGGAGCAGCGGGAGCGCGGCCGCGGGGAAGGGAAAAGTTGCCGCGCCCGCCCGAGGAAACTTTGTGCCGCCGAGGCGGGGAGGGGGCGGCGGAGCTGAGCCGTCCGGTGCTGTGCTGTGGCGTGCTGTGCCGTGCCGTGCCGTGCGGTCCCTGCGCGGCGGCGGCGCTGAGGCGGCGCGGGGGTCATGCCCGCCGCCAGCCTGCTGCCGCTCTTCGGTAGCGCGGCGGGGCCGGGGACGCTGGGCGGCCCCGCGGGCAGCGGCGCGGGCAGCGGAGGCAGGAAGGCGACGGGCCCCGGCGCGTTCCGGCTGACGGAGAAGTTCGTGCTGCTGCTGGTGTTCAGCGCCTTCATCACCCTCTGCTTCGGGGCCATCTTTTTCCTGCCCGACTCCTCCAAGCTTCTCAGCGGCGTCTTCTTCCACTCGGCCGCCCTGCAGCCGCCGCCGCCGCCGCCCGGCGGGCAGCCCCGCGCCCCACCGCAGCCCGCAGGCGGCCCGGCGGCGGCGGCGGCGGCCGCAGGCGGGGTGGGCAGTCTGGAGCGGATCCGCGCAGACCACGAGCGGGCTCTGCGGGAGGCCAAGGAGACGCTGCAGAAGCTGCCCGAGGAGATCCGCAGGGACATCCGCCAGGACAAGGAGAAACTTCTGCAGGACGCCCGCGGCAGGAAAGAGGTGGGGGCCCCTGGGCTGCCCCAGCGCCTCTTCCGCCAGCCCGTCGGCGCCGTGGGGCAGGAGCCTGCCGACCCCGACGTCCGGCAGAGGAGGGAGAAAATCAAAGAGGTGGGTGGCGGCGGCTGAGTCCCGCTCGTGGGGACGCGTATCGGCACCCGTGCGCGGGCAACAGGTCGCTGCCGAGGCTGGCGGCAGTGTGGGGAGAGCCCTGACCCCTCCTGCCTCCTCCTCCCTGCACGAACGGGATCTTACTGCTTGCCCTCGCTCGGCAGCCGCCGCGCAGGTCGGCGTCGTAGCCCGCGGTCGCATCCTTTCGGTCTGCGATGCGTTGCACGCCGCGGAGCGAGCAGAGCCCGCGGGCCCGCGCCGTCGGCTCCGTGCTGGGCGCGCCTCCCACCCTCCCGGCGTTATCGGGTTCCCCGAGTTGTTTCAGAGAAACGCGGGGAGGAAGTAAAGCCCGGCGAGGGCCGGCAGGCTTGAAGGCATCCCGGGGGCAGCGGAGGGCCGGGCGAGGGCTGGGGACAGCGGCGCTGGGGAAAGCGGCGTGGGGCATCCTAGGCTCGGCCGCCGGCCGGTGACCGGCGGGTGTCTCCGCGGGGTGCGGGAGCCAGCGGGAACCGGCGCCCTGCCCGTGCCGCACTGTTGGCAGAGGAGGAGCCGCCCCGGGCTGTCAGGTGCCGAGCGAGTGCGGGGTGGAGGTACGGTCTGTCTCGGGTTCGTGCGGTTCAGAGTTCAGCGATACGCGCTGTCTGAAGAGTTGAGGGCATTTGGCACAACAAAGTCAATTTACCTTACAGCAGTCAGGCGTCAGGCAGAGCTCTATGTGTTTTGACAAATTCCCTCAACTGTCTTTTTCGGTAGTTCTGCTCGGTTGGTTCAGGTACCGTTTTTAATTCCTTCCTTACAGAAATTCTCCAAACTGTGTCCTAGGTAACGGTGTCATGAGCAGAGCGTGACAGGGTCCTCTGACAGAAGAATTTGCTTGATAATACAGTTCAACTTCCCGTTAGTACTGCCTGGTTTATTTATCGAACTGACAATTTCAGCTGCCTGCAGAGATTAGGGTTTATGAATTAATTAGTAGTATATGTTTCCTGTTCTGTGGTGATGGAAATGAGATAGGAATTCGACTGTAACTACAGAGTATTTCAGTGTTTGTGGAACTTGGTTAGCCTTATTTGAAATAATTCGTTTTTATTGTGTATTTGTAAAGAGTGGTCTGAAAAGTGAACTGTGACATCACACTGAGCATCAGATAAACTCTCACAAATCTAAAGTTGTGTTCTGTGCTCTGGAGTCCTTGCATCAGTTTATTTTGGCAAATTATACAGCAGTAATAAGTACTACAGACAAATGCAAAGGTATTTTGAAGGGAGAAACTCTCAGGAGTGCATGGTACAGACCACATCTTGGAGTGTGAAGAGATTATGTTGTCTTCTGTTTTAGTCATGCAGCTCCCCCTAAGACATATGGAACAGTTAGAAATACCAGCAACTCTTTTTCCAGTTTTTTGGAATTGACATGTAGAAGTATTTAAAAGTAATGAGGCTCTGGACCTGATGTACCTGATTCTGTGGTATAGATGACTGCAACAAGTAAATAAACAGGAGGAAGAAAATAAGAAACATGCTGCTGTTATTGCTCATCCCACTCTGTATCAACTAGTTCAAGTTATTTTTTATTACACACAGACTGTGTGTGAATGTGTGCATGTATTTGTGCATTTGTATATATATGTGTACATACATAACGCCAGTATCTCTTCAATTTCTTCCTTCCTTTCCATCACTTTATTTTTCTCCTCCACTTCTGCACAGGAGCTACAAAAGACACAGCACCCTCCCCCCCTCCCCCCATGAGACTTTTGGCTGTTTAAGCAAAGGACATGACAGAAGGACTGCATTTAGTTCCCAGATCTTTATTTTTCCTTCATATCTCAGTATTCCTCAATACTATGTGTTGTTTCTGGGAGTTTCTTTTCCTCCTAATTCAGTATGTGATCCTAATATGTTTTTTTACTTAATTGCTCCTACATTTTTTGCCTGATTTTTTTCTTTCTTTTTTTTACTTTCCCCCCTCCTTTGACAGTATAGCTGTGTTTCTTATTCTGGGTTAACTTGCTTAACATTGTTTCATGTGTTGGCCTTTTTGTTGCTTTTCTCTCTGTCTTTGCAAGTCTACTTCTTTTTTATATTGTTACTGTACTGTCAAGATGAATTTATAATCTGCAATCTTTTTAAAAATGTTTTAAACTGTAATATTTCTAAGAGTGAACTTTTGTACTTACTGTACATGCACAGAAAACAGAACAACCCTTTAAATATCTTCTTTTTGTGCCTGGTGGTTGCACACTGGAGGTGCAAATGTAAAGAATTTTTCTGCTTTCATACTCTTTTGAGCCTGGAACTTCTGCCTGCATTGTATGATCTGTGTTGTATACCTAGAACTCACAATTTGAAACTATTCCTGTGGATATTTTTGTCAGAAGGGAACAACTTGTTTGAAAGGAAAAGAATGTCAAAAAATAAGGTTATTCTTCCCTGTGTTTCTGTTCTAGAAGAGCTCTGTCTCTTCAATATGCTGACATAAAGCTGAGAGAGGAGAGAGCTTACACATTTTGTCTGTTTACTGTTTTAAATTTTAACTTGACATAAGGGTTTACAAGTCTAACCAGTATAATCATTTGCAAACACAAAACAATAAAATGCCATGACTTTATAGCATTCTCAACCAAATTTTTTGTAGAAATTTTGACCATTTTTTCTACAGCATACTATTTTGTATAAAAAAAACCCAAACAGCAACAAACAGAAAAAAGATGGAAATATAAAGATTCTTGAACCTTTTTCAGGATTTAAACCGACCTAATAAGAAAAAAAAAAAGACTAGTGGAAACATGGAGTAGTGGAGATCTTGTTGCTGTCACAAAGACCAGAGATACGAATGGGTGCTGGGGTGTTGCTCTGTTTCTCTTCTGATCATGTGCTACAGGCAAACTCAAAAGCAAGAGCAGTACTGCCAACAGCGAGGTTTACCCAGTACTTCCTGTTATAAAACCATTGTCAGTTGCTTGTGGCTACTGATTTTTTTCTTTCTAGTGCCAGATGCTTCAGGGAGACTTGAGCAAAGAGGAACAGTTCCATTTGAGCATCACAGCACACTTGGATTTTGTCAGAACTTGAGTTCTTCAGGAAGTTCCACTAATGCTCTGGTGACTCATAACTTGGGACAAGGTCTGGGGTTACCTGATGTACCTCACACCGGTCTCTGTTTCCACGTCCTAATAGGAGTCATAAAATGTGAATGAGGTGGTTGTGGTTTGTATTCTTACTCTTCCACTCATTAGTTTGAGAGGTGGCCCCTCTTTTGAACAAGTACTCCTGTGATATTTGTTCTCTACCTGTAAAAAACAAGGAGTGGAAGGCAATGATGACTCTTCCACTCAGGCTAAACATCTCCCAGTCTCTGCTCTTTGATGCTGTTGGTTGTGGCGGGACACAATTATTTCTGATGTAAAGGGAGGACTTGCAGGTGCATAGGCAATTGATACGAACAAAAGTGATTAGAAGAGGTTGGTAATAGTAAGAGAGTCTATGGAGGCAGGAGATGCATTCTTTCAATTAGGGAAATCTTTCAAGACTCATTCCTCTCTCTTCCAAAAAATAATTAAAAAAAAGTGATTGAATTATTTAGGTATTAAGAAAATAGCGAAAACTAAACTCTTTTTATTTCAGAGCAGAGGAATAGAAACGATGAATGAGGTAGCTCAGGTACTAGAAGCTATATAATCACATTAGTGTGGTGCTCTGCCCAGGCTTAATTAATCCTTCTGAATAGCAAGCTATTGGTGTAGTGGAACACCATACTAATGCAGCTGTGCTGTTCTTGTACAAAGTAACTAGCTTGGAAACTGTGCACATTATTGATCAGAGCTGGTTGGACACGTTTTCAGGATAAAAGCTTCCTTGGTAAACTGGAATCAATGTCAGAAAAGCATGATCATGCAGTGCTCCAAGTACTAGCACAGCTCGTAACTGTTCCAGTCATGTAGTGCAAGTCCTGGAGAGGAGAATTTGAGCACAAGTCCTTTGAGCTCAACAAGGCCATGGTTGCAAGTCAGCAAAACAGACTCTACAAACTCTTCCATCTTTCTATAACAAACTGAATTGAGGCTGCATTTGCAGTGTGAATTCTGAGGCTTCCTGAGTCCTCAGTATTCATTCTGTTTGTTTAACAGTTTTCTATAGTGGCTTTTATACAGTTTAGCTGGAAATCTCAGTAATGTTGCAGGGAAGTTCAGCAGTATCTTGAGTAAAGAAAGATTGTGAGCATGGAAATAAAGCACTATTCAGAGATGTAATATGCACTTAATATAGAACACTTGGACATAATTGGATCTCCTCATTAACACGGAGCAATGATGGAAGGAGGTCACTCACTGCTGGAGAAGGGCAGTTGGCCTCTTGTGTTTTCCTGCATGCATCTACCACTTGCTTTCCTACTGCCTGGTATCCTGGTGCTGCTGCCTGGGAGGGTCCAGTGCCTGGCCCTGGAGGGAGTTTTATTTCCTTTTGGTGATATTTATATGACAAAATGAGCTTCTTGCTGTTGAAAGAGTAGTCTCCTCCTACCACTTTTGACTGCCTTCTCCCACTGTCTATCTTGTGTGAATTCTACTATGCTCCTTCATAAGCTGCTTTGGCTCAGTAAACCAGCAGAAAAAAAAACTGGATGGATTTGTCCTGAACTTTCTGTCAAGTTGGTGAGTTGAAGGCCTTACTGAAAGGAATGACGTGGTCCTGGTTTTGGCTAGTTTTGTTGATGGAACAGGTGGATAAAAACTATGAAACCTCTTTCAGTAGCCTTGTCTTAGGAGCTGGTATCTGATTGTCTTGCCTAGCTTCTCCATGAAAACTGAATGTCTACAGTGAGACTTTTGCAAAGCAAAGGTCCTGTCTACTGTAATAACTTTCTCTATCAAAATGAAGTGCTTCTCTTCAGGAGACTGTTATGTCCCAACTCCTTTTCTCATAAGAGGAAAGGTGAAAGGAAACAGACAGGTATTACTGAAGTCCCAACTGCTGTAGACAGAAATTCAAAGTGCTTTTACAGGAAGGAAGGTTATGAGAGCCTTCATAGGAAAGGGAAGAGTTAAAATGCAGCAGTTTAAGTATTGAGTGGTTTTGGTTTCAGACAGGAAAAAGTCATGTTCCCTGATGGTACATTTGTTAAGAACAAGATAGAGTAAAAGAAAAGGGGTTGACATGTAATGAGTAAGCAATGTGGTGATTGCTGCCATCATGCTGATGATGCAATGCATTTCGAAAGAAGTTTTCTTAAAGTATTTTGTGACTTTAATGTTGACATCTTATAGCTGTCATTCAGTTTGTCAAAGTTTAAAATTAATCCTGGCTTTTTTTACCCAAAGCTTTAATTACCTACCTGTAATCTTCAGTATTTTTGTATCTGCTAGTTCTTTTTGAGTGTTCGTCAGTTCTTTCCTTCCTGATAAATGCTATAAATACCATTTATTATAGATTGGGGGGGGGTGTGTTAATGTTTTTATAAAAGACATTAAGGAAGTGAATTAAGTGCCTAAAGACAGGGAATCAAATATGATGATGGTCAGTAGGTACCTTACACCCCTAAATTGAGGGCATCCTCACAGAGCTTCTAGACATTCTCCCTGGGTTTGTTGCGAGATTGTGCTCTTGTGTAGTGGCAAGCCTGGAGGTGGTTGGAGTTGTCTTATGATACAAAAATATCAAAAACCAGTAAGTTAAAGTGCTTACTTAGGTTTGGTGGCACTAAAAGATGCAGAGAAGCTTCAGCTGAGTTACTAAGAGTATGATTCAGTGACTCTATTGAACATCTTCTTGTATCTGTCACTTGGAAGAACCTGTGGAGAGCCAGTTCGACCAGTCAAGCAGACAGGAGTTTGGCCTGGTGGGGTAGAGAGCCCAAATGCCTTAGTGGTGATCTGAGCACAGTGTAAACAGTGGACCCCCACTAAGCCAATGCATTTTAAAGCAGAGGAAAGTGGAGGAAAATTGACTAAGGCATCTGTCCATGAGGTGTGGAATAGGGTACACCTTTGCCAAATTAATATCCTTTCTTCTGGGAGCCCTTAAGGTTTTTTTAGGGAAGGACATGGTTTCAGGTGAGTTCCTTCAGCTTTTTCTTTTTTTCCTTTTTTTTTTTTTTTCCAATTGAGAACCTCTCAGCCTCTTCTCAGTCAAATAACTTGCAGGCAAATACTTGTCTGATTTGAACATTCCTTATGAGATGGAGGGATGTCTCAGTGTGTGACTGTGTGCATATCTGGCTGGAATAGGTTGTGTTCCCAGTTGCCAGTTCATGTTTTTACAGCCTTACACCTTCTTTTGTGAGCTAAGAATATTTAATTTTCCTATGTTCAGACTTGGTCTACATTCTCAATGGGTAAATTTATCAAAACTAACTGAATGTTCTATCTAACTGGATCCTCGGAATTGTGGGAAAAATCAAAAGGCTTTCAGTATTCAGTGGAAAACATCTGGCTTTCACAAAGATAGAAGCACATGATTTATTCTTTAACTTTATGTAAAGGCAGAATGTAAATTCCAGACATAGAGGACTCTTTTCATGAAAACTACATGATGTAAAGATGTGAGGTATAGCTTAAAAGAGAATGTCTCCTGTGCTTTGGCAAGTTAGTCACATGGTGATGATTTTGTATTTAATGCTAGTATAGCAGCCTATGACAGCCATTTAATATAAAGGAATAAATCATTATATTCATGAGTGCAGTTGCTTAAGGCTGTAGTTCTGTGCTGTGGGCAAACTGAAGTAGAAAAATTCCACCTGTTTATTAAAATCTACCATTAAGACCAAAAAACATCTTAACTCATTCAGGGGAAAAATAAGGGTGGTAGATAGACAGGCTTTGATACCTTCTTTGAATGTTAATGAAAGCACAGGACTTATGAAAAGGAAATTACAGAGAGACCTGAGACAGCTCTTCTTGTGGAAGGTAATTAACATCCTTACAGAAAGACCTGTATGACTGTTGGATAGACAGACCTTTTCTTAAAGCTGTCTAAAACATGCTGCTCTAAGGATTGTTGAGTGTGTTAACTTCCTCTTCAATTGAGTTGGGCTGGTTTTTTTCTAGGTTGTCTAGGTTGGGGACCCAGCCTAGTTGTAAATTTCTGTAGTTTTCATCTTAAAGATAGTATCTTAGTATATACTACCTTTATTTACAAATAATTTGTCTTCCTAACTCACTTGGCAGAGTAAGCCTAATACTTCAGGAAAGTGACTTTGATTCAGTGTTTGCTCTGCCTTAACAGTGTAGCACTTACTCTGTCAGTAAACTGCCTCCTGAAGTGATACAGAGATAATGAAACACTCTGGTTGTGTGCCTTTTTGGTAACAAACTCACCTGTTTGAATGTGTCTCTGTGTATAGCATGTTTTAGACATTCAATTTTGAAGGATTTTGTGGTCTGCTTCTAAGTTATTTATAGAAATGTCATTTTACAAATGAGGAAAATAATGAGGGGGGCAATATACCATGTACCAGATACTTAATATACTGATTCCTTTTGTGTGAAAATCTGCTTTATTCACACAATTTTTAGATTGTTTTGTTTTGTTTTTTTCTTACTGAGTTGTTTGGGTTTAAGCATGTCATATAAAGAGTGTGTACACTTACAAGAAGCATCTCTGGGTTTGTTTACTGTTAGTCTTTCTAATGCTGTCTGCAAGCCTGTCATGAAAACATAATTGGTGAGTAAGGAAGTGCATGCTTACCTGAACCAGATTAAATGAAACGTTTTACAGAATTGTAGTTAAGCCATTGTTGTTCTATCACAGTGCTTGGCAGCCTTGCCTGCAGAGTCCAGAAGACTCTGCTGTTGAGGGGAAGTTTTCCAGGGGTGAGAGCTGTCTATTGCTTTGCACAGTGTGTCAGGCTTCAGAGCAGAACTTGAATACCTAGAACCTGTTTGGTTGTGCTCCACTGCTGGAGTTGTGCTGGAACTGCTGCTGTGTGCTGGGCAAAGACTGTCTTCACTCCCACCCATGCTGCTGGTCTCTAGCCTTGGCATGTCAGCTCATTAGGGTCAATTTAAACCTGGATTCTGGCATCTGATTCATGGCTGCACATGGGCAGCTGTGGTTTGCCACTCAACTGCTGCTAAATACATTGTTTATTACAGGAAGAGGCTAAACCTGAGTCTCCCTGTTGGTGTGTTTCGGTCCCTTAGCTGTAAGCCTTTTAAGTCATACTTAAGTGCTGTGCACGAGTGCTGTTTTGAAAGACATAGGGTAGTAAAATTCAGTTTGCCTTTCTTACTTCTTGAAATCTTCAGTTTGAACTCTATTGTAGCCAAGAAAGGCTTGTATGAAATAACATGACAACTTGCTCTAACTCTCTGCAGTAAGCTGATTGGATTTTATAGCTGGTGTTTATGAAGATACAGGTATTGTTCATTCTGATGCTTCTGATTTTAAAAGCTTTTCAAACAGATTGGATGAGCACATAACCTCCTGTTACATTCTTATAACTGTTAAACATTCACAGCCCTTGTGGGAACACTGAGATATGCAGTTGCTTATGCAAAGGTAACTACAAGTGTAAAATCTATTTTCATTTGCCCTCCCACTCTTTCTTGGAAGCTATATGTACCTTGGCTTTTAAATTGTTTTGGGAATACAGCAAGTGAATGGAAATCTGACTTCTATGAAACATGGGCCCTTTCTCTTAAAGACAAATCTCTAATCAGATAAGAAGATCAAAAGAGGTGATAGGCATCCTGAGCAAAGGACCAATATGGTTCTGTCCAATGAACAAGCTGATGACTATGGAATATCTGGTTGTTACAAGACTTTGTGTGCATCTCTAAAATTATTTCAGAAGAATCAACTTTTTTTCTCTGATGCTGGGTAGAAACAGAAGTTGCAGTGTTAATGTAAAAGTATGCAGCTTTGCACTTCTCATGTGAAGATAAATATTGCTGGCATTTAGCATAGAGGCAGTACTGTGCATTTTTTATATGAATAAATTAGAAAGGAAAGAATATCTGATACTTTCTTTCCAGAATTTTACATCATCTCACTTGTGTAGATTGCTTGGCAACATAAACCCTATTTTTCAAGTATTTATTAAAAGTGAGTATCTGCTCTTAAAGCATGGCAATAAACTGCATTAGATCAATGTGACTTGCTTCTTTAGTTAGTATTCAGACCACTGTGAGGCTCTTGTTTTAAAGTATCTGCATATTTTTCTTTCCCTAAGTTCACTCCTTAATATAAATCTCTGTGCCTTTTGAAATTTCCTTTGTTCATGGACTGCTTTTGTACAAGGAAATAGGAAGTAGCTTGTGTAAAAGAATACCAAGCTAAAAATAAAATTGCTTTCAAAACGTGGTGCTTAAGGAGATAGTAATTTTACCATTCACTGGTACACACATGCAGATGCAGACCCAGTCTTTAACTCCACTGTCAGATTTCTCACTGCCTGAGTACTGACATCTGTTGGTGCACTGAATGGTGGTACTGATGATAACGCGTTGCCCATTCTTCGGTATGTAGGGAAATCTGTTGCTTGCTACTGTGGTTGTAGTTCTCCACCCATCTGTGATTTTGAGAATTGCACTTTAAAGTCTGTGTTGGACCTAGGTAATAGTACTAGATTCTTGAAACCTGAAAGAAGAGAAATAGATGTTAATCATTTGCAGCAATGGATTTCTGTCCCCCCGCCCCCATCATGCATCAGAAAAAAACTAATTACCATTTAGAGAGTAGAAGAGTTATACATGTTACACTATTTTTAAAGTCATAATACTTCAAAACTGCATATTGCTCTTTTTGTTCTGGTGAGATCATTTGAAGAATTGCCACAGGAAAAACTATGCCACGTAACGACAAACTGCAGGTTGGCTGATATTTTGATGTCTTATTCTATAAAGCTCTAGAGTAAGTGTGGCACTGAACCTGAGCTGACTGTTCATAAAAATGTGTGTGATCTTGTCAGTGGCTAAAGTGACATCACACATCAAAAAGGGCAGCTCAAAGAAATGAGCTTTATGAAAAAAAGCCCATATGTCTCATCATGCAGTTTCTTTACCATAAATAATCATATTTGTATATTGACAGATGTATTCGTATCTTGCTCCATATGTATGTTTTACATAAGGGTCAAATATGTTGTACAATTGATCTGTTGTCTGTAGCTGAAAGTGCAGTCTGTTGGGGGCAAGCTCTGGTCTGAATAAACAACTTGAACAAAGTAAAAGACAGGTTTTGTTTTGTTTTACAAATAGTCATCTAAATTAAAAATATGCTACAAGCAAAATTAGAATGAAGCAAAGAAATCCTTGTGTTTCAATAATCAGTTTTGCTCAAGTTATTTTTTATTATATAAATTTAAACCTTGCAGAAAGTAGGTGCTCTCTGAGAAAGTTTTCACACTTCATTGAAACAATTTCCATATGCAGCCTTATCACCTGAAAGCATTATGGAGACTTGGTTCGTCTGCATTTATGCACACCATAGTCCTATTTGTTCTTTTTCCCAACCTTCTGCTTACCATAGAATTTTGATGTTTAGAAGGAGAGTGATTAGGACTTAGCACTGAACCTCTGGAGGCCTGATCTCTTGCTTAGAGTAGGGTTGACTCCAAAATTAAATTTAGGTGCTCAGTCTTATGCACTGAACTGTGGAAGATCTCTGTAGAGGGTAATTCTGTAGCCCCTTTGGACAAAGATATTCCAGTGTCTGAAGACCCTTATGTAGGTTTTTTGAGTTATTGTTGTGTCTAGAATTTCTGGTGCTGCAACTGATGACGCATCCTTTGCTTCTTTCATTGTGCCCCACAGAGATGAGCTTGGCTACCTTTTCCCCATGGGTACCCCTTAAGTCACTAAGAAGCCTCTTTTCTCTAGTCTGAACAAACCCAACTCCATCTACCTCTTCTCACAGGTCATGTGTTCTCCACTATTCTTTTAAAAAATCCCTAATTGGTACAAAGGAGCTGAAAATCAAGAACAGGGCATTCATTTGAAGCATCAGGGAGGTCACATAGAAAGTGGTGGTTGCTTCGCATCTCCAGCGTGCCCTGTTGCTAACACAGCCCACTATAACATTTGCCTTCATCATTGCAAGGATGCCTTGTTTGTCTTCTCAGGTTGTTCACTGAGACACCCAAGGTATTTGCTCCAAAGCTGTTTTCTAGCCTGTAAGCTCCCATCGTGTTCTTATGTATAAGATTTTTGCATTTGCTTTTATTTGATTTCAAGAGGCTTGTCAGCTCAGTCCTCCAGCTGGTTGAGGCCCTTCGGATGGGAGCCCTGCTATCCAGCTTCTTGATTGCTGGAGTTACACATGAAGTTGGTGACAGTGTGTTTGCTCTGTTGTTCACAGAAATGTCACTAACTAGCCACTAGTTAGACTCTGACCTGTTTACTGCTGTCTTGAGATTGTTTAACCAGCCACGTTTTTCATCGCCTTGACCAGCCATCTAGTCCATACCTTTTTAACTGCCGTAGTGCTGAGGCAGACTGTGTCAAAAAGCATGCTAAAGTCCAGTAAATAGTATCTCCTACACTGTTCTCATCCATGGAGCCAGTGGCTTCATCATAATAAGTAACTGGGTTGTTTGGGCACGTGTTGCCTTTGGGGAATTATACTTGCCATTTACAAAGATGTTTCTGTCCTTGATGTTCCTGAAAAGAAGGAGGGTTTGCTCCATTTTCTTGCCAAGGTTTGAAATAAGGCTGTCTGCCCTATGTGGTTCCCTGGTCACTATGGCCTTTCCAAGGTGAAGCAGAGAAGCCTTGCAAAAGTGTGCCACTTTCTTGTCTATTTTGCATCTATGCTGCGTTGCTCAGTTTCTTTGAGAAAGCCCAGCAGACAGCTGTATGTTATCTCAGTGGGTATTTTTTGATAGAATGGGGAAATGTTTACTGGACAAAGCTATTTGGTTGATGCAGGGAATTCCCATTATAATTTTTGAAATACAAGCTGTTAATGAAAAGCAATAGTCTTAGTTGCAGCTTTGCCACTTTTGTGGCTGTAAATGAGTGGCTAGAATGCTGACATTGCCTGGGTTATACCACTGAAGAATTTTGAAGCATCTTTCCTCTACCTACCTTTGATCATAGCATCAGTCAGCTGATGTTTATATATTGCAAATATGAAAGAAATGACATGAAAGCTAATACAGTGTTGTTTCAAAGCTGGTAGTTTTGGAGTTTGTATTGTAAGAGAAATGGATACCATTAAATTAGATTTAAAGCACAGTTCTCTCTGACTTATTTCTTAGGGGTCTAACTGCTAGCTTACAAACATGTATTTTTTTATTAAATTTCCAGCTGTTTTATGTGACTTATGGGGTTTATAGCACGAACTGTAAATATTTTTACAGTAGGGTTGTACTATTGAACTGCACTACCAATTCAGGAAAGTCCAACTCCTCAGTATTTGATTTTCTGTCAGTTTTGACATCACAAAGGGGTCTGGCTTTATAGAAGTTGGCTTTGAAAATGAAGTCTTTTCTTGGCACTGCCTTATACTCCGTGTCCAGACCAGCCAATCACTTCTAAAAGGATTGGTTTCCAGCATCACAGAAACACTTGAGCATTCCTTCAATTTAACATACCTGTTCTGATTTTATGATGTGAGAAGCAGAGCTCTTTACATCTGTAGCAGAGACTATATAACCTTCCTTTTGCCTCAGCTTTATGATCCTTTGTTATGGAAACAGTGATGACCTATAGTTTTTAATTAGTCCTTAAAGTGTGAAAACCTACATGAGTACTTTTGGTGTGAACTGAGTAAATTTGAGGAAAGGGCTTCCAAGGTTTTGTAAAAGAGTTAAGCTTGTTTTAACTTTCATTAGACTTTTTTCCTTAAATTTTCTACTGTTCCTGAGTATGGAGGTTTGATTTCATCAAGAAACTAAGTTATTTTGGATGCTGTTCAGGAACCCAAAGCATGACCAGTGGCTGCACACCTCCACTTTTACATCTTTGATCAGTGACTTGAAGTAAAAACTCAGTATTTTGCTACGTAAAGCTGATCCTGTAGTCTAAGCAGTTGAAGTAACACCACTTGGGTCTCTTTCATGTGCAAAGAAATGGATGAATGGTTATCTGACTTCCGTGTGCTGGGCACTGAGAAAACATTTTTTTTTTTTTTGTCAACGGTAGAGTTGATCATAAGAACCTAGGAGAACACAGCTATTAATGAAGTTATTTTAAACACATAATAGTGCACTGCAAGGTATTACATGTGTTCATTTCAGAGTGCCACTGCAGTAGCTTCATGGTGTGCTAATTACCCATTACTGTGTTCTCTGATGGGGGATTTCATAGAGTTCTTTCTTTCCTGTTGTTTGAACACAGTATTTTTGTGATGACTATTTTATTCAATATTTTTCATGAGGAGTCTTTACCACTTCAGATTCATGCCACTGTTTGAAAAATAAGTATGCTTTATTTTCTAAGGAAGGAAAAGGACAGTGGCTGATGCCAAAGGCAAGCCTCGAAACTAGCTTTAAAAGTCCTCTGTGTTCCTGTGAACACTGCAGTGTAAATAAATGGGTATGTGATCAGCTACCTCATTGTCAAACACACTTAGTGTCTGTTTTACCAGCCCTACCTTATGTCCACATAAAGAAACATTTCCCTAAGAACTTCGGGGCTGATTTTACTGCAGCATCACCAATAATGATTCCCTTGGGCTTGGTAACTTCTTGTTGCCCTTAGTCCTGCGTTACATGGGGAGCTTCTGCAGGCTGTGAATATGCTATTATCTGAAAGAAAATAACTGATTCATAGTTTCTCTTGGATTTTCCTGCTGTGCTGTAATATCTGGTTTAAATGTGCTGTTTATAGGAAGCATCCCAGGTGGCATTGTACATGCTGTAATCAAATTGAGGGAATTTGTTACATGCTGTATTTTCCAGTACCACCACGCTTCTCCTTGGCAATCCCACTCAAACTCCAGTTCCAGTTTTTCCCTTAAAATTGTTTTGAACTTTTCTAAATTCCCCTAAGATGTTATATAGAAGGATGAGAGAAACTTATCTCATGGGATAAGGAAAACTTGCTCATCTTTTGTTTGAAAACAAATAGCTAGGAATCATGAATGTGGCACATTTTACCAAAGAAACCAGTGTATAAAAGAGTGTTTGGAATGAAGTGGAGGAAGATTTGTATGTGTATGGATATATAAATATGTGTGTTAATGAAGAAACTCTAAAGAAAATGCTCATACCTTTATGTGTGGAATTATTGCCAAGGAAGTAGAGCCAAACTGTAATGTTGACATAGCATGCTTTTCTATAGCATGAATATTTCACAGTCTTTCCTGCTTGTATATGAGACTGAAACCTCTGAAAGGCCCTTGTTGTGGGTAGTGAGTAGGGACAAAGTGTTTGGCAGGTCTGATGATGAAAGGTAGAACTTGAAATTTAATGTATAGCTGTATATGAAGGTATATTAATGATCATTGTAGGAAATGTTGTGTTATTCATATCTTTTACCTTTTGCCCTTTGGACTGCTGGGAATAAAGAACATTTTTGATCTTCAGAACTGCTATTACTAACTAACTAACTATAGACCTTTTTGGTATTTGCTTGCAAGTCACAATATGCTTAAAAATAATTTTTATTCACTGTTTTACAGCTTACTGAAAATTCTTATCAGCAGTTCTCAATCAACTTCTTATACAACACATTTTATAACAATTAATTTGTATAGTTAATCCATGTGGTTAAGCACTCTCACTCTGGAACATCACTCAGTTTCATTCATGCTCTCCAGCTTTCGTGACATGGTTGGTGTTACTGAAGTAGCTATGACCTCAGTAATACCTCCAGGCGAATTTAGAAATAATTTGGGGTTTTTTTTCTAGCAGAATTTAATTTTTTTAGCATTTGCCTCTGAATGTAATTGATTCTGTTTCTACAGAAAAATATTGAAAATAGGGATTGTGAGAAAAAATTATTTTTACATCTTCATAACCTTTTAAGGTCTATACAGTCAACTACTTCCCCCAAATCAGCACAAACTCATGTTCCTTTCATTTCCTTGGACTCTGACAGTATGCTTGATATTCTAACCAGCCACAGCTCTGCCAGATCAGAGCTGGAAGCATATTCATCAAAAACCCTGTGTTTGTTTGGCACACACCTTGCCACTGTAAAAAATGCTCTTCCCTGAAGGCAGAGTGCCGTGTGTGCTTGTGTTGTTCGTAGACGAGATGTATGGGCATTTGGTGCCAAGCCTTTTGGACTGCAGAGGCCAAATGTTTCTGAAAGGGAATGAGGATTGTAGAATATTTGTACTCCTCCTTGAAGCTTTGGTTATATGTTGGACACATATTCCTTTATTTACTTTGTAATGTGGACAGAAGCCAAGCTAACTAAAGCTATAGTTCACTTTGATCCATAAGAACCATACGTTGCATGAACAAATGATTGCAGTAGTTTACTCCCAAGAAGAATATTAGTGTACAGAGATGGGATCACCAAAAGAGTCTTCCAGCTGGGGTGGGGGATTAAATTCTCCTTTTGTCTGCCTTTTAAGGTAACTGTGACATGGTGGCATGGAACTGGCATTTCTGAATGCTCTGTTAAAGCATTCTAATATCCCTTCATTAGTATTGAGAATGGAAACAGAAAAATCAGGGCACTGCAGTGAAAGTGGAATTTCTCTCTTTATGGCCATATCCGTCAAACATGGCAAATGCTGCTCCACATGGATTGCCATTCTTTAGAAAGACAGCAGAAAGCAATTTCTCTTAAAATCAATGCAAAAAGCACCAGATTGCAACTATTAAACATATTTTTCAAGGCACATATTTTGGAAGACTGTAATTTTTGAATTTGAGTTTACTTAATACTGTTGGGAGACTTCAAATGCAGATACATTTCTGATATGGTGCCTCTCTTGCAGACCCTTCTTTCTGCATTCTGCTTGACACTGCCTTGGGTTTAGTCTGCTGTCTGATTACAGCTCTAGCTTGCAGCAGGCAGTATTGACTTTTGATGCTGACTTTAAAACTTCCACAAAAAATGTAAAATACTTGTCCCGTATTTAAACTTGATTGTTTCTTGGTCTGGCATCTGTTTTTTACCTATAGCAAGAAGCAGTAGCATCATATGTAAAGACACGAAGACAGCTAGAGAAATTGAAAGTCTGAGCTGCTGCATATTTTAATTACAATGATGGGTTTGTGGGACCAACTCTCTGGCTTTTAGTCTTTGGCCAGAGGTCCTGATATGAGACCAGTTCCAGCAGCACCATGCACCAGAGCAAAGCCTTCTCTCTGATATCATACAGCCTAAAGGCTTTCCTGCCACATCTCTCTGCCCATGAATGAGATGTGAAAAGCTTCTTGGCTTCTGCACTCCAGCTGTGGGCCCTGACTGATGCTTTTGGAGGGGTCAGCTTTGATTTAGCTGGAGCAATGGTTAGTGACTTCTTTTGGAGTCAGTAGCTGATGAACACACTGCCTAGTAGCTTTTGTCAAAGTTACTGTGCTGCTACAGGTAAAAGGGCTAAGCTCAGAGCTGGTTTTTTTTATCTCAAAGAAATTACAGCTTTTAAAGAATATAGGCTATTAATGGGTATGAACAGAATAGAAGGAAATGAATCTCTTCTGTTCAGCAGGGCAAGGTAGTGATAGAGTTGGTTTGTTTGTTTTTATGACTGACAGATGGGACTGTAAGATTTCCTCTTCAATATCCACATCAGCACTTCATTGCCTTCCTTAGCTAGTGCAGGTAAGTTTTTAACTCTCAGTTAACCATGTCAGCTAGAAGCACGCAAATATGCTTAACCTAGTGTGTTGGGTTGACTTGGCTGGAAGTCAGGTGCCCACTAAATCTGGTCTATCTCTCCCCTCCTCAGTTGAATAGGTGAGAGAGGATATAATGAAAGACTAATGCGTGGAAATAAGGACAGAGAGAGATCACTCACCATTTATCATCACATGCAAAACAGGCTTAACATGGGGAAGTCATATCTGAGTAGGCTAATGAGAAATAAATCAAATCTTAGAACACCTTTCCTGCCCCCCCTCCCCCCAATTCTTCCTATGATTAACTTAATTTCTAATTTTCTTTACCTACTACTTCCACAGCAGTGCAGGAAGATGGTGAATGGGGTCTGTGGTTGGTTCATTACGTGTTGTCTCTGCTGTTCCTTCCTCCTCAGGAAGAGGACTACTCAAACTCTCACCCTGCTCTAGCTTGAAGGCCCTCCAACAAGAGACAGTCCTTCCCAAAGTTCTCCAACATGAGTCCTTCCCATGGACTGCAGTTCTTCACAAACTGCTCCAGCACAGGTCCCTTCCACAAGGTGTGGTCCTTCAGGAACAGACTGCTCCAGTTTATATACAGAGAATGATTTTCTATGGTATGGAATATCCCTTTGCCCAGTTCAGTCAGCTGTTCTGGCCATGCTCCCTTGTGGCTTCTTGTGCACCTGCTGTCAGACTTTGGGATACTTGAAAAGTCCTTAGTTTGGATAAGCACCACTTAAGGACAACTAAAACATTAGTGTGTTATCAACATTATTCTTATACTGAATCAAAAACTCAGCACTATACTAGCTACTAGGAAGAAAATTAACTCCATCCCACCCCAAATGAGGATACCAATACAGATTTGCTCTTCATGTGCTTGGCAGTCCTAAGTCACTGGACGTAGAGGATGATGGGGTTTGCTTGTTATGACTAACAGGAAACAACTAAGATATATTGTGTTCTACTGTAAACAAGGGATGTCAGAACTTTCTATTGTGTCCTGATTTAAAAACAAACTTAAACTGAAAACATTGCTATTACAGATCCAAGTCATGATGTTTAGATGAGCTCTCTGTGTGTGGTCAGTCATCTCCTGTGCATGTGGAAAATACAATTCAGCATTTTGTGAAAGTGGGCAGAGAAGACAGACTTAGGGATGTGTCAGGAAGGTTTTCCTGTGAGTTTTCTTCTCAAGTGGTCCTTACAGAGTGGAAACCTCAGAAAGAAAAACCAACATAGTTTTACTATGTTACTTTCAAGCACAGCAGCAGAAGAGCATTTGGAAGAAATGAAAAGTCTTTCTCTAATTCTTTGATGTCTGAGTAAAATATTTCACATTTTTGTGAAAATGTAGTATTAGACTAAGAACTATTTATTTCCTTTTCATTTTTGACCAGAGATGATGTGAAAGAATAAGTTCTAGGAATGAAATATATTGCAGTTTTGAGAAGACTGTAAGAAGTTGTCTAAATAGCTGGTATGTTCAATTCTGTGCTCAAAAAGAGAACTTTGTATAGTTCTGGAGAAATGTAATATCCTTAGAAGGACTGAAACCTCTGTTGTCCTAAACTATCATCTCTAAGGCATGTTAGTTAACATGCCAAATGTTATATTTGAATCTTTAAAAGTTAAAAGCTCTGAATTTCTGTAGTTTGATTCTGAAATTAGTATGTATATGGAGACTTGAGGTCCTAGGCAGGTAACCTGCGTATCAGTATGAGTCAAAAATTGCTGCTAACAAACACGGTGTAGAAACTGGATGCTATGATACCACATGGCTATTTTATATAATGTTTTTATGGATGGGTCTAATGCAGCATTTTAGAGAAAATCAGAATTGCTTCCCCATTTTTGAATGCAGGAACTAAGGCAGATGTAAAGCATGTTACCTCCTTCTAAAACAAAAGTAGTACATAATTAGGAGGAAGTAAATGACACATTTCTGACAGTCAAGTCTATTCTCCACTACAACGATCTTTACCAAAATGCATAATAAAAGCATACTTTGTTTCAAATTTTTAAGATTAAATAGTGTTTTCCAGGAAAGCACTGTAATTGGGAGAAAGAGGTAATAGTAAGACATCAATTTTTGCGATGTATTTAGTGGTGTTGTTTACACCTATTCTGAGAAATATTCCTGTTTTTCAAATATAAGGCACATCAAATGAAACTACTAGGTGATAAAATCAGAACAAACCTGTTCTTTGCACATTACATTGCAGAACTGTAGAGCTCTTTCTGCAGGATGTTGTGAATATAAAAAATTTAAACAAGGTCAGAAAACAGTTGAGTAATTTTTTGAAAGAGGATTCTACTGGCTATTATTAATCATACAAGGATCACATCTGGCTCTGAAAGTCTCTGACTC
The DNA here is from genome assembly GCF_047495875.1 of Pithys albifrons albifrons. Classification (NCBI taxonomy): domain Eukaryota; kingdom Metazoa; phylum Chordata; class Aves; order Passeriformes; family Thamnophilidae; genus Pithys; species Pithys albifrons. Next base: position 50,235,235 of record NC_092459.1, on the reverse strand, counting down.
TTAAGCTCTGAACACTCCTATTACTCATAGGAAATGTTTGCTTGTACTGTTCATAAGCTTTTGCTAGGAAACTGTAGTAGATAAGCCTTTTAGACTGTCAGTGCTCTGTTGAGTATCTTCTGAGAACTGGAGTGGTTGTCGTCTGGCTTGTACTGAGAGAAATCTGTTTTTCAGACAGGAATTGCAACAAAAAAGGTCATGAAGTAAGATGCTGGCATTGTTTCAGAATGGCACAAAGAGAATTCCTAACTGTCATAAATAGAATTGCATTAGTATTATCCAAATGCTCAGTTAATGAGCTATAAATATGGGGAAAGGTTTGCTCCATCCTATAAGTTGTTGTGATGTCAGTGGGTCCCCCTTAGCCATTTCTTCACATGCAGGAGGGAGAGCACCCTGGTTCCCCTGCACTGCATTGATAATGTGCCCTCAAACACCCTATTTGTCTCCCCTTGCATTCCCTTCTCCCATTTTTGCCTTTCCAAGTTCTTTCAATGTATCATACTCATCACCTCCTAATTAAACATCTCAGCCCAGTTTTCCTTTCCTCACTGGCCTCAATTCTGTTAAAAGCTACCACTTTTCTGTTATCTCTCAGGCCTGCTTGCCCTTTCTCCTGTTGCTGTCTTTTTGGTGGTGCCACAGGATAGAGTGAGCTGTCGGCATGTAGGCTGCTTCTCCTCTGTTATCTGCTGCATGTTGCACTTGATAGTGGTATCTTGTCAGAGGCAGCACAAGCCTGGTCATGCCAGTTGTGTGCTGCCCTGATCTACAGAAAGCCTTTTATTCTTTGTGTCTGTATCCCAGGAAAGATTGCAGAGTAATATGGTTTTTACATAGCTCAATATCTACATAACTATAAAGGTAACTGGAGGGTTTCCTGGGTCTTTCTGCTGGGGTAACTGCAGCTGTTTGCATTGGTGGTTAATGGAATTGGTAGCTGGAAAAGGGTAGATTTGGAAATGGGAAGAAATGTAAGACAAAAGAACAATTTATTTATTTTCAAAATACATTTTACCCCAAAGCAGAATCTTCAGAATTTACACAATTCGTTCGTGGGCAGCTGGTAAGCCAGAAATGAAAACTGACAGGATTTGTCAAGTAGGTTGCTGGGGAAGCTTAGTCCCTGCTTGCTCTGCTCCTCAGCCATCAGCCTGCCTGGAAGGGACTTGTCAAATTCAGCTTTCTGTCTGCAGCAAGTGAAGTTGATGTATTTTTTGCTTGTGTATGGTTGTTTGGTTTTGGTGGGTTGAGGGAGAGCTGTTTTTAAATGTAGACACTTGGATTTTCTACAGGGAACTTCACCACCAGACACACTAGTTTGGTAACTTGACCTAGGTATTATTTTTTTGAAATTATTCTGATGATTTGAATGTTTTGTTTTTGTGCTTCGACTGAATGGTTCAAAACAGTTTGAGGGAGAGCAAAGTCTTTCTCTCTTCTGTATTGTAGTTTTAAGTATATTAAATACTTTGGTTGATCTCCTTAGGGGAACTTGAAATACAAGTGAGGAGCCAACAGAGCTGATCTGGGAGACTTGTATGCTTTTATATGCTTGCCTGAAAAAAGTAAGAGAATTAAAGTAGTGTGTGCTAGAAAACAGGTCCCATCCACAGTCTTTCCTTTCTCCAGGCTTGCAGGTCTGCTAACTCTGTAGCCAGAAGGGACAGAAATTTCCAGTAGTTGTTTGAATGCATTGTATTGTGGAGGAGTGTCTCTCCTTCTGTATTTTTTATGACACCTTATGTATTTGTGTGAGGCACCATATATGCTGAGAAACTTTAAGTTTAGATGCCAGTGAAAAGCTAAAATTTTTGCCAATTGTGGGAGTTGGGATTGTTCAGCCTGGAGAAAAGAAACTCAAGGAGGGAGATCTTACTGTTTTCTACCACTGCCTGAAAGGAGGTTATAGTGAGGTGGAAGTAGGTCTCTTTCCCAGGTAACAAGCAATAGAACAAAAGGGAGTAGCCTCAAGTTGTGCCAGAGGAAGTTTAGGCTGCATATTGGGAACAATTTCTTCGGGAAAAGGGTTATCAAACATTGGAAAAGTCTGCCCAGAGCCATGGTTGAGTCACTATCCCTGGAAGTATTAAAAGATGTGTAGATGTGGTGATGAGGGACATGTTTTATTGGTGGCCTTGGCAGTGCGGTGTTAGTGGTTGGACCCAAGAACCTTAAAGGTCTTTTCCAGCCTAAATGATTCTATGATTCTATAAGTATTCACTGGGTGCATGGGGTGAAAGGTGTCTCCTGATAACACTGCAGTGCTTGAAAGTCATCATGCCATTAGCTGTATTACACATAGTGCAAACTGAAACTATGTTCCCCTTGTGCTGTGAAGGCATTTGAAGCACTTTTTTAACAGCTTGGAAATGCAGTATAAAGTTTGGGCCATTATGACCATCTGCTCTCTCAAATCCTTCAGTATTCCGTTAGGTTCTCACTGTTTGTATCTTCTGGCAATGATTCTTGAGTGTTTGCATGTTCAGTAACAAACCTAATGTATGCATGTTTCATTTTCTCCTTTTGTCTTTTACAAAGATGTTAGGACCAACCCTTTTTTATACCTTTATTTTTATCTTGTTCTCTTTTTGCCCATTTACAAGTAAAGAGAGCTGTTTTTTCAGCCTTTCCATTGAGGAAAATATTTTCACGCCTCTTAATTGAATCCTTTCTTTTTCTTCCATATCCTCTACTGCCAGGATGTGTTTGGAACAGACCACTAGTATCCCTTGTGGCTGTTTTTATCTCATAATGGTTTTATGGTTTTCCATTCATTTCCTTGTACAAGTGAGCATCGGATTTGTTTTGCCTGTCATGAAAACACAAGCACAGACGTTTTCTGTAAGCCTGTGACAGCTCTTCTCAAATTCACGTGAAGCTGATGAACTATTAACAATATTAAAATTTTCTATAAAATTTATAACTCCTTTTTGCTGAGGAACATTTGGATATACAAATAAAAAATACTGTGTAAAGAACTAATATGCTATGTATACCACTGGCAGAGATACTGCCTAAGGGTTAAATTAACTTTAGTACATAAAAGCAGATTTGTATAGCTTTTTAAGTTTGTTATTAAATTGTATCCTTCCACAAAAGGATTTATGGCATAGGTCTGTTTTTCAGTATAAAGGCATAATTTCCAACCTGTCATCCTTACTCCAGCTTGACTGAAGGAAATTATAGATATCAGTAGGTATATTTCATCTGTTGGGCATGGGGGAAGTGTCTTATTACTGTTTTTGCAGAGTTGTTTATGTGAACTGGAACACTAATTTACAAATCCAGTCACTGTTCTGTAACATGTATATATTGTGGTAGTGGAATTAAGCAAAAGGTGTAACGTCCAAGTGTCTTGTATTTGGGGAACTTGACCAGCACTGTGTCAGGATCCACAGGGCAGATAATCAAATATATATTTCAAGAGAAAAACAAATGTCACCCAAAAAATGGCAATGTTTAGTCTTACAGTATCACATTCAAATACTGTCGGTGTCAACACCCAAAACTCACACCCCCCATGTTCCTTCCCCCTCTCTGTGTGTTTTTCCTCTGTGGTATTCCCATGCTGTGAAGGTACCTTGACAGTTTACCTGGGTCTACACCCCTTCCCTGCCCTGCTGCAGCAAATCCCACCGCTCCTGAGGGGGCACCGGGTGGCAGGTGTTCCTGAAGCTCTGTATCCCCTGGGGTTCCTTCCCCACCCTGGAAGTCCCCGTGTGGTTTCTCCCAGTACCCGAGCCTCTCCCGTCCCTTCCTTTGAGCCTAACGCTGCCCCCAGATGTGCTGTCTAATCCTCTCCAAACCCCGCCCCTATCGGGACCCTTACAACCCAGACCCCGACCAGAAATAAAGGCTTTCAAATGTTCTTCAGTTCTGTGTGTGTGTGTGAATTATCTCAGGAGCCATCCCCCAACTTGGTTCCAAGAAAATGCGATGATAAAATTGCTGAAGGAAAATAAATGATATGCATTTTTTTTTGTGATCGTTATTTCACTGTTTGTACAGAGAGATGTGATGACTAATTTACAACAAGAAATTTTCACCTCAGAAATTTGCTACAATGCAGTCCATGTTTCCTGGAGATAATTTGAGGGCTGCAGGATAAGTAGTTCTTAAAATATTTTTTTCTGAAATCAAATGCAGACCTGGGAGAGCTGTTTGATCAATCCTGAGCAAGATAAGTAGTTGTAAACATGAAATGGGCAGAAATCATGAATTTGTAGTTGTCACTGAATCTTCATCATGTTTCGCCAGGGTCTGACTATCTTAACTGTTCTTGAATCTTTCTGTACTAATGACATAGTTAGATAGCTCTTCCTGTCAGAAATACACTGGCAGTGTTTTGCGTAGTTGAAGTATTTTATTCAATATAGAAAATACCTTGAAATATTTCTGAAAGCTGGGAAAAGGCTTTAACAATTCATAATTCTCATCCAGAGTATTTTAAATTGCAACAATCTTGGGCAGAAATTTGAGTTGTGTCCTTGTTGTTGATCAAGTCAATTTACTTGCCCTGTAGAGTGTAGGTAAATATGTGCAATCCATACTGAATTCAGTGGGATTGCAGGAAAACATGTTCTGAGGCTATGAGAAGGTGCTCGACCTGGCCCTGCCTCAGCATCTCAGCACCACGGTCAGACAGGACTGCTTATGTCTGTACCCCCTGAGTGCTGGAACCCTGTGGACGGAGCTGGCACAGTCTCCTTGGGCACACACCTCTGCCTCCCTGGCCCCTTTTCCTTGTGTACCATGTGAACCGTTCTGACTTGGTCCAGCTGATGCCCCTTCTGATGCCTCTTCTCAACCACCTTCCCACAGGTATCAGGGACTGCTGTCAGCACTCCTGGAGCCATGTGCCCTCAGGTTCAGCCAGTCTGTCCCCCAGCCTCTCCTCATGGCACAACTGCTCCAGCCATGCCCAGCTTGGGCCTCACCTCCCACTAGATTCACACCAGTTTATTGATACATTTTCTGTACTGGGAGGCCCAGAACTGGATGCAGCATCTAGATATGGTATCATAAGCACTGAAGACAGAGGGGCAATCCCATCACCTCTTGAATGAGCTCTGTCCTGTTCTGCTGCCCAGGTACTGCTGGTGCATGCACAGCATTCTGTGCAGCAGAATTCCAATGCTTTCCTTATGGAGCTGCTTCCCAGGCTATACTATCACCAGGAGTTATGTACTTTGCATTTGTCCCCACTAAATGTCTTGAAGTTCCTGTTGACCTGTTCCTCCAGCTTTTGTTCTCTGCAAACAGCAGCCCCGACTCTCACATGGGATTTTCTTCCCACACCTTACAATGGTATCGCTTTCAAATTTGATAAGGGTCCACTGCATAACATTCTGCAGTCACTGATAAGGATGTTAAAAGACAGAGGTGGGAGGGGAAAGGTCACAAATTAGTATCACCTGCTTTTGACCACTGTGTAACTGTTTTTCAGCTGCTGGGAAACATTCCCATCCTTTTGCTCTATTCCAGGCTATTAGGCTGAAGATACTTCTCTGAGGGTAGTGTTAATGATGCCGACTTAGCCCTTGATCCATGCAGCAACTGTGTATCTGATTAATCTGTGTAGATACTTTTCAGTGAACAGGCTGGCTGACTTCTGAAAGTGCAGTTTCACCATGAATAATGAGCTTCAGCAGTGTAGTACTTGAGCTTCTTTAACTGGATGCTGGAGGAGAGGAGAAGGGAGTGGAAAGGAAGAACTCATTTGGGGCAAGTGAGGAGGAGATAAATACTTACAGCTGACAATTAGTGACACATGGATAAGGATTTGATATGATTTGGTCTGGCTTTTTGTCAAAAGCTGATGGCTTGAAGATGAGTAAGTATTTATTCCCAGTACCCCACATTTTGTAAGCTCAGAGTGCTCTGTATGTGAGGAATTCAGGGACTACATCAAGCTCTGGTAAGTGTCTCTTTAACTGAGGAACTCTAATAGTTTTTATAACTGGTTTGTGTTTTTACTTACTATTATTAGCCATGTAAGTAGGCTAGTAATGGCCCCAAATCTACTAACAAAGCATGGCTCACTGTTGAATCTTTTTCCTTAAGAAAAAAAACTGAACACCCTCCACCCACCCAAACCCCCCCCCCCAAACTTGCTTCAAAGAAATGCAACAAAATAAAAGAAAATACAATGAAAGAAAAAATTTCTTTTAGGAACTACATCTGAAATTTTGTCTTTCAGTGCTAATCTGGCATTCCTATCACAACTAAAACTTCTTACTATCAAGGATACTGTCTTGTCACTCCCAATTCTCAGTAGGAAAGCAGTATTGTGGGATGAATATAGATTCATTCTGCAAGGGGGAGAAACTTCTGGAGGGCTGTTGCTTTTTTTTTATTCTTTTTTTTCTGTTTGTCTTTTGTCTTAAGGACATCCTGGATAGGCCTGGATATTCTGACACTTTCCATTTAGTGGTGTGGCCAAAACTCTGTTGCTTACTGACTTGTACAGCAGAGTAAAACTGGGAAGCCTATAAGGGGAGACTGAGGTTCAAAATGTGTGGAAGTAAGCTAAGCAGGTTCTTTAAATCCACCTTACTTCATTTTTGTGGATTTTAGTCATGTTCTGAAACAGCAGCTTGAATCACCTTGGTGTTAAGCACTTCATGTGGCTGTGTCACATACTACATAATGCTGTGCTTATTTATTTTATTAGTATTACACTGCTGAGATTGGGAACTTTACTAGCAGCATGGCTATGGAGTGCCAGGTACCTAACGAACAAGGACGAGATACAGTCCGTGCCATGAATAATTTATAATCTAATTAGAAGCAAATCTTATGAAATAACTTTTTAGAAAACATTAGGAAAAAAATAGAGAACAAAAGCATGTCTGTATCATGCAGTTGCAGGAGTCTAACTGTTCACACTATTCAGCTTGGGAGTTCTTGGAAACTAGCAAGTCATAAGTAGACCCAGAAAAAAAGATTATCCTGAGTGGGATGAGTCTATGTATACCGCTATTCTTCATAAGAATAGTAATGCCATGAATTGCTTTCTTTTTTTCTTTCCTTTTCATGGCGTTAGTCAAACTGTGCTTGATCTTCAGAGGCTGCTACTAATTCTGCATAAGATCAAAGAAATAGGTTATTTTCTTGTACAACTCTTCAGTGCTTTTGTGTTTTAAGTGAAAATATTTCCGCTTTCTCTGGTTACTGTCGGTAATGAACAATGACTTGAGTCTTTCCATATTACCTTAGATGTGATATGTTTCACTAACAGAAAACATCTGATTAGGTTCTTTAAAAGTCAGCTAATGGTGACTCTCCTTAGGAAAAAAAAAACAACAAAACAGAACATTGGAGCATGACTGATTTGTCCATCACAGAGATTAAAAAAAAACCCCAAAACAAAACATCCAAACTGCTGCAGTAATAGGTTGTCTGAAGGAGCACCATTTCTCTCTTCTGCTAGTAGTAAGGCAATAATTTTAGGAAGTTCATCTTACTTTTTTGTTGAGTGCTTGAAGAAGACAGCTTTGGAGAAATGCAGTGGTTTTGAGTGGCAGGCTGTGGGTTTCATTTCTTTTCTGAAATGCAGATCTTGGTAACAGTTGCTAAGTTGTAAGATAGAGGCTCTATAGCTCATTCTTTGGACTGCTCTTTTGTCTACAACTGGATGAGATGGACAGTTCATTAAAGATTTCTGTCTTGTGTGTGTACAGGCAAAAATTGCAACTGACACAGATTGAAAGTAGAACATCTTCAACATTTATGTAATCTGTGCTCAGTTTCATAATGCTACTCTTCAGTGCTATGTTTTATTTTCTTTTTCCACTGATGTAGTTACTGAGAAGTGTAGTTGGTTCACCCACTAATAACTGAGAGTTGGAGAACAAAGCAGTTCAACAATGTCTTAATTGATGCTTTCAAGGCAGGTGTTTTTCAGGAAAAACTTTTAAAATGCCTACAGAACATACTCAAATCCTAGCTTACCTGTTAGGGGAAATAAAAAATTATCCAAACCCGTCAGTTTTTTATGGAAATAGTGTTTTCTGGGATATCTATTTTGTTTTCTATGCTTTGGGTGAAAGACAAATTCCTTTGAGTGAAGGAATATAAAACTGAGCTAAAACTGGTCTACTCTGGTTCAAGGTAGGATCAATGCTGTTATGTTAGATTTGGGTAACTTTATGGGCAAGATTTTTGAACCACCCTTTTTTCTCTTTCCCTGAAATTGATGATTTCATTTGGCTGAAATTAGCCGGACCTTTGGTTACAGAAAGTGCAAGGATACTGCTCTTTGTGGGGAGGGTTGTATACTGTTCTTGCCTTCATAGTTTTTCATTAATCAAGGAAAGGGTCTCAGAACATTTCTGTACTGCATCAAATAGTTTGTTTTTCATTTATCTGTAGTGATGAGATGGCCAGGTAAGAAGCAGGCTGCAGATACTTGCTTGTGCTGAATGATACGTGAACTCTGCCTTATCACATTGTGACTTCTACTAAAATGAACCATTCAATAATTAAAGCACTAAAGCCCAGCTTGCAGAAACAAATAGTAAAGCATTCTGGTATCTCCAGTTTTTCATTAAATTCATAATTTTAGCAGTACATTACTCTTTAACAAAGAGAGGTACGTCTGACAAATGAGCAAATTGTGGCTTGTTATTATGGAGTAGTTTGGAATGTCATATGATATTTTCAAATGAACTAATTTGGGGGGTTTGGTGCACACATATCAAAGCATAAGAGCTGATCTTATTTGTTATTTCTTACATGACAGTCTCTTTTTTTCTTGTGTACTGATGAATTAAATAAAATATGGAGTAATAGAATGTGTGGAAAATACCTTACCTGCAAATTTTCTGTTCTCCTTAGTTACCTTTTAATTAGAGTTCTTCTTACAGAATTAATAAGATAATTGATTCCTTTTAAAATGTGTAACAGAATGAAGCACTGTGCAATGTCTGTCCCTGGTTAACAAATGATGCCCAGAACAGCTCATGATGAGTATTAGTTGGATAGTTTAATACACAATAGAAGCTTATCTGTAACTTATCACATGAGGGAGCAACACTTAGCATTTCTGTCAGGCTTTCCATTTGAGGAGTTTGAAGTGCTTTGCAATACAAATGACAAATTAATCCTCAGAGTAGGCCTTAATGTTTTTATTTGCCTCTTACTTCCTTTTTTATATGGAGATATTAGATTTTTTTTTATTTTGATTTGTCTTTGCAGGCAAGAAATTAATTATTTGTAAGATACTGAAATGCTCAGGAGTAGTAGAATTTCCCAAAACCACTATCTGTTGCTTAGTGGAAAACAGCAACTGGGAATCCTTGTTACTGGCCCATTCTCTGTAACTAAAGTCTCCTTTTCAGCTTTTCTTGGCTAAGTGGAAGTCCCATCAAGAAGCACTCGCAGGAACTCCTTCAGCCTGCTGGGCTTTGGAGCATGATTGTCATCCACCTGGCAAATTAGAAATGGTGACACTTTGGCAGTGACTGTTAAACAAACATTGACAGTGTGTAGCTTGCTTTTACCTTGGGATGATGCCATGTTAGGAAATGAGGTTATAAACACAAGAAATCTGTCAAACTCCTGATTTGCAATAATTGTCCTACTGACAGATAAGAAGAGCTTATATATATGAAGGTTCCTAGTGACAGGATTTATTTTATGTGTCTTGAAGATGAAAAACAGATTTCTGTTGCCAGTAGAGAAAGGGAGTCTGTCATTTGTATCTTCTGTCAAATTCAAGGGGAAAAAGTAAACAGTATCCACTGAGATGAATCTTCTTTGTACATTTGAAATTGTTTTTTCAGTTTTGTTTCCAAAATAAGAAGTAGTAACAGAAAAGAAAGAGCTTAAAATTCAGATAACTATAATTGCTAATTTTTAGTTTGAAAATGAAGTCTAGACACAATTTTACCTACAGAAATCATGATCTGAATATAAAACAGTTTTAACTAGTTTTCTAGTGAATCTTGGTCTTCAGTCAAGAAGTTAAATGGAGGTTTTGTTTTATGGAAAGTTGCTTAGGGTGAGTGCTGTCAGCAGTCCAGCATAACAGTAGAAATGTAACTGAAAAATCCCAAACCAGACATGTATCACTCTTAGTGATATCTGTGTCTGCCTAGACAAGGTTATGAGCTAATTAGCAAAGAAATAACTGGAGCAGAACACCCTACATCTTTACCTAGAGTTTCCACTATAGAGCAAGTCTGAGCAGGGTAGAAAGCTCTGAATACTGATAAAAATTTACTTAAAATATATAAATCAAGGCAGTTATAAGTGATCAAAATGCTTCCAGATGGAAAAGACACTGGAATGTGTTGCGATTACATGTATAGGTGCAAGAAAAGATTGAAATAAAAGGTTTGGATTACTACCAAAGCAGTAATAGTGAACACTGACAAAAGTAAAAAGATCACACTCAGAAACAAGGGGCATTGTCAACTGATTTTGCAATGTAATTGTGCTTATTAGTCCTAGAAAATGTGTTATGTTTTGAGATATAGAGAAAAATTCACCTATTACTTCATGTTTTCAAGACACATATTATTCAAGACAAGATCAATAAACTCAGTTAATAACTTGTTTTTCTTTAAAGTGTAATGTTACACTAATACCATTGTAAAGATGATGAAATACAAATGTAATACCTCTGATAATAAAGAAACACAAGCTGTGTATTGCCAAAAATTATTCACTGTTATAATCAGTAGTTTCAGTAAGAGTGTATTAAACAGAGCTCTTGTATATACAGCATAGCTTTATGAAAATTGACAGTGAATCAGCTGAAGGAGATCCTACAGTTTTTCACAGAGAAATCTAAATTAGTAGCAGTACAGTCACAGGTAATGTTACATTTACTAATAGTAGATTTCTGGAATGTGAACTTTTTCAGCTCTACTGTAGTTTGGCTGCTGCTCAGGGCTGTGAAAACAGTTGAGAATAGGCCTTTCAAGGGGGTTTGGGCAGGATGACTTCCACATTCCCTTCCTACGTCAATCCTTCTGTAATTGTGATTCACTGAGTCTCAGTTAGCTTCTTGCTTAACAGTAATGGGAACAGAAAGCAAGAATGTAAGGCTTTCTAAAGCCTGAATTTTTGCTGGTGATTAATATAATATTGTCATCAGAGCAAAGAAAGCATCTGGAGGTTGGTTTGTTGTCACAGACTTCCTGCACTGAAGATATTATGTGATACTGTGATGAGTTCACCTGGACCAGCAACTAAGCATCTACACACAGCTGGTGGCCCAGGTGGGCTGCTGGGGAGAACAGGAAGAATGTGAGAAGACTGGTGGGTCAGGGTAAAGCCCATTTATTAGGTGAAGGAAGGAGAGGGCAGAGAGAAGTGATGCAAAGGCAATCACTCACATCCTCCCATAAACAGAATGATGCCCAGTGTCTGAGAACAGCCACCTCCTTCTTCCTCTGCCCCAGTTTTTGTTGCTGAACATAGTGTTAATGTGGTAGGGAATAGCCCTTTGGCCAGCTGAGGTCAGTTGTCCCATCTGTGCCCCCTCTGAACCTCATAGCCCTTCTCTCCATCCTGCTTCTCAGAGGGAGTAGAAAAGGGGCGGCAGCAGTTGGAAAAAGAGAAAGCCTTGTTGCTGTACAAGTACCATTCAGCAATAGCCAAAACATTGTTGTGTTATCGACATTATTTCAGGCACAAATTCAAAACACCATATGGGCTTCTCTAATGGTTGCTAACTCCATCCCAACCAGTCCGAGTACAGTCATCAGCCAGGCAAGTTGAATTGTGCAGGAGGAAAGTTTAAGTGAAACATCTATAGAGGTTTCTTTTTAACTCTAGGGACTTTGTTAATTTCTGTTTCCTTAATTTTCTTTCTTAATCTTCCTCTGGAGATATTGCTGATACTGTTAGAGAATGATGTTTTAGTTGTAGCAGCAAGGGGAGAAGAAGCAGGGAGACTAGACTGAGTGAACACGTAGTTCTGATGAGGAGTTTAAAAAGTGACAGTAACTTAAATGTGTGAAAAGATCTGTGTAAACTGAGAAAGAAAAGATCATTTAATCTAGAAGTGAAAGTTTAATAGATAAATAAACTGTTACATTTTCTTCAGAGGTTTGTTTTAGTTTTGGGAAGTGTTGTTTATTTTTTATTAATTTATCTTTTAATTTCTTGAGCTTTCAGTACCTTAGTCTTCTGCCTTCCTTTTCTGTCTTGGCAACATTTAAATGGCTCTATTGAAGGTTGGGTTGGTATTATTTCATGCAGGTTTTTTGTGTTTTTATCCCCTTAAATATCCCAGTTCTGGAAGGTGCTTTAATACTTTTCCTAATGTCCTCTTTGACATCTCCCCCACTTGCATGTAACTGCTAAAAATAAACCTGGTCTTATTATTTTCATTCCACCTGGTACTGCAGTAGTTTACATCTAAATAACACTATTACTCTGCTGATTCAGCATTGCTGTCGTTTTCTGGCAACATTCTGTGCCTGAACTGTTGGGTGCTCCTTTTTGAATACAGCTGTATTTTGCAGATTTCAAGGGACTTGCATGTCCTCTGTAGATGTTGTGCTAAGAATGCTTTGAAAGATGGTAGTAAGTAAAATTCTAACTAATTGGAATGGATTATTACCAGCTTTTAGTTGGCCAACATTGCAGCTGTAGAAGAGGGCTTTGGTTTTGCTTCTGGAAAACAAATTGCTGGATTTTGTATTCTACTTTTTTTTTAAATTGCAGTGGTTTGAGAAGCATTTTAAAATTATATTTCAAAAGGCTTTCTTTAGAGTTTAAGCACAAAAGGACCTATGAATTTCTTTATGTCAGACCTTCACCTTTTTCTTCTGAGCGACTTAGCTGATAGCAGTTACAATAGCATGGTTCATTATTCTCCAAGAGAGTCGGGTTGGTGTTTTGGCATTTCTGACTTCATAAGTAAAAATCAGTGCCTCGTTTCTTTCTGAAGACAGGAAAGCAGCCAGATTACTAGTGAAACAGTGCTAGCTAGTCAAACCTTCTGCTGTGAGGGACCTGAGGTGGGACTCCATCAGGAAAAGACTTTGCTAACATAGGCTCAAAGCTTTCCACTGAGGTGTCAGGCTCTTCTAGAGTTTGAGGTTCAATGAACAGTGTCCAGTTCTGGACTCCCCAGTTCAAGAAAGAGGAAACGCTGGGAGAGTGGGCCTGTTTAACCTGGAAAAAAGACAGCCAAGGTGGGATTTTATCAATGTGTACAAATGTCTTAAGGGCAGGTGTCTGGATGATGAGTGGCAGTGGGCACAAAGTGAAACATGGAAATTTCCATGTGGATGGGAGGAAAAACATCTCTACTGTGAGAGTGTCAGAGAACTGGAACAGCTGCTGGTTGTGAATTCTCCTTTTCTGGAGATACTCAAAACCTGCCAGGACAGAATCTTGTGCAACCTGCTTTAATAGGGGGGGGTTGGACTACTTTCTTTCTAGATCGTTTCTCTCTTCCAATCCCAACCATTCTGTGATTTTGTTAACATATCTTAGTAAAACTAGAAGGACTGAGGGATACCTCTATGCAAATATAGTTCTGCCTATAAACATCTTGGAAGTCTAAGAATTATCTGAAAGCATTTGGGTGAAATAATTTTATTAGTTATACTGTAGAGGAGTTTGAGAGTATCTGAAATCACCTAGTCAAAAGCTGTTAGACTCTCCCTCATTGGTATTTTCTTTTTTTAACAGGATTGGTAATGTGTTGATATGCAGCTGTTCCCAGTAACTGCAATCTTCATTTAGAAATTTCAAGTCATCAAGAGTACTTGTACAAGTACTCAGAGATGTGGTCAAAAGGGCCTTTGTAAATTAAAAAAAAAAAAAATCTGGAGATAATGGTTTGTGGCTGTCACATGCAAACAGAAGGGGAGAAACTGAAAAGATAGATGAATTTCTCAAAAAAACTGTTAAAGTTCATTCCTGAAGTATGAGGGTTAAGAGTTTAGCCTATCAGTGAGCTGGGTCTATTAAAATAGCTCCTCAATATTTTAGAACATTTTCATTCTTACATAAAAAATAAAACTATTAACAAATAGGCAGTTAATATAGTGGAAAACTTAATACAGTATAGTAATTTCCAGAGGATGGAAAGCATGTAGTGTATTTCTGACATATTGAATTCTTGAAACTGAGATGTCTTTATGGGTTAGATGCCCAAACTCACTTGTGCAGCAGGCAATGTTGATTGAGTAGGGGGATTTGGCTCCAATATCTATGGGCTATTGGCTCAGTAAGTAACACAGAAACACTGAGTCCTGGTAACTTTTTGATAAATAGTCCTTCACTTTTGTGTCTAGTTGGAATGACTCATGTTCTTTTGAAACACTAGAGGGCTCACTGACTGCTTTTGGAGCTGCATTTTGCATTTCAATGTATATCCATAAACCTCCAAATGTCTAAAGCAAGGATGTTGTAAAGGTGTATTTTCTTAGGAGTAATTTTACTTACTAACCTTGGTGGTTTTATCTAAATCTAGGCTTTCTGGAAGAGTTCTAAAGAATGCTTTGATTAGCCAAAATGAGATGAATTGGATCTCTTGCTCAATAATTCTGGTGGGGGTTTTCCTGCTAGAATATTTCCTAAAGTTTTGTTGGGGTTTTTTCAGGATGGGATGACGGTGGACAGGGTTGTTTTGGATTTTTTGTTTGTTCGTGTTTCTGGTTTTGGTGTTTTTTTTTAATTACTGTGGGGTTTTTGTTTGTTTTTCTGTCTGCTTGACTTTTTAGATTCACATATTGTAATTCCCTAAGAAGCAATTAGACTAATAAACTTCAGTAGTTAGTCAAATGTAAGGCCATTTTGGAAAAAAACCCCCAACAAACAGTTGTTGTTTACTCACACACAATAATAAATATTATTAGAGGGTAGTGTCGACTATGTGGGTTATTTTCCTGTGTTACTACCTAGTGGTTAACTAGTAGGGTAATCAAAGTGTTTTCTGTTACCAAATGATGCCTGCATTTAAGATGCAATATAATTGAAATGTTAATCCATGGGGAAAAACCAAAGGCAATTGAGTGCATGTAAGATACCTTGTAGCATCATGCAGTTCGTGAGTGTTGTGATTGGACTGAACCGGGTCTCTGGAGCTGTTCCTGCCTTTCCCACTGCGTAACTCTGATACTGATGACAATCTGATTTGTGGAATCAGACAGGACAAAAACGATCCTCAGAACAAAAATTTCACTTTCTGTTTCTTGAACTGACTTAGTGTGGAAGTAGATGAGCACAGTATTTTTTATGCAAGACAAGAACATGGATATGCTAGGAAAAAAAGGACAGAAAAAGGGAAGGACTGTGGCAGTACTGGCTTGGGCAGTTTTAATTTTGTTATGATACTGCATTGTTGGGCACTTTGATCCAGGCCACTTAATTACAAGTTAAGTTTAAAAAAAAAACCCAAAAGCCCTTTTGTGTGGTGTCCCTGACTGAGATTAAACAAATGAAAATATTCTGACATGATTGCATAAGAAAATAAACTCTGACAAAGCATAGGATTTAGCCTCCTGCAGTCTTTGACAATTTGTAGGTTAATATCTAAAGCTGAGCTTGCAGGTCTGGCATGTAGTGGCAGGGCAGAGTAAGTCTTTCTTGTATAATAGGCAAAATTACCAGAAAATGTGAATTGGTAAATTAAAAAATACATTGTGGACAAATGGTTGGTTTCATATAGTCTTGATCATTGTAGCCAGGGATTGGGAATGCACCACAGACATAGTCTGCCACTTGGCTGTCTGTTATCAGTTCTGCATTGGCATAAAAAGCCCCATCCTTGGAGAGCTCCTAAGCCATTCTGCAATGAAATCAAGCAAAGGACACTGTTCCTGCCATCCAGCATATTGGTGCTATCCATGGCCTGAGACCATTTCCACAGGGCCCCTTACTTGCTGATTTCGGACATCAGGCTAACCTTCTGGTTGAAAATGCTTACACATTAAATGCAGTTGCCAATTTTTGCATTTGTAACGCTGGCCCTGTAAGGGCTGTAGCATAGATTAACATCCATGAATTTTCCTGGAGGAGAGATTTGCATTGTTGATTCCATAAATAGCAAAGAAATGTTTATTCTCATAAGTACAGCGGTACTCTAGAAAATCTGTTGTCATCTATTATAGTGTGGCTTCATGCAGATATTTAACTGACATAATTTCTCTGTGGTTTGAGCAAAGGAAAGAGAGAAGGAGAAAGTGCAGGATTACTGTTATCAGCATGTCCCAAGGCTGCTGCTTTTAAATTTAGGATTATAACTGTTATTTAACAGAATTATCCTTGACACCCATGGCCTCAAGAAGAGGTCTGAAAGCAAGGGCAAAGCAGTGTTGTCAGCTGACAGCCTGAAGCAGTATCTTTGAAAAGGTCTGAAATTGTCATTTTTTTGTCTAGAAGTTGACCTCTGGCATTCCCAGCACTGCTGTCTGCCTAGTGGAAGAGGAACAAAAAGGATGCAAAATCTTTCTTTCTCTTATGCAAAATCAGGCTGTTTGTGGTGCTTCATCTTTAAAGAAGACTCTTCCTGAGCAGGTGTTAAGGGTGGTGGTTGGTAAAGGGAGGTGTTGGTAAAGGGACCCGCTGGAGTGGCAGTGTTTTGTCACCAAGCTTGCAGAGCTGCATGTATTGTTCTCACTGCATGTTTGGGGAGGGTCAGGTGGGCCCCTGGCGCTGCACCTGGACAAGCCTGGAAAAGGACAGCTTGGTCTAGGTATGGCTGGTGGTGGTGATGATAGAGTGTGAAGTGTTCTTGAGTCAGTCTGCTACCCTGGCTCCTGATGTGGGTGCCCTCTGCTCTTAGCATAGTGTTGCTGTTCCGGGCTCCCCGAGGCTGTTTCCCAAAGAAGTATGTATTTGTAGTGCACCTCTTTTTATGCAAAACATGCTTTTGTAGCAATGGATTTAGTTGTAAAAATTTTTATCTGTGTGTAAAATGCTACAGATGCAGTAGCAATAAAAAGTTGCATAGTATCAAAATGATTATATTACAATAACCTACCACAAAAATCTTTCCTAGGTGTTCTGCCTGTCCACTTTATCTTCATTCTACTGTTGTTAGCTGCACTGAGTTTGAACCAGCTAGTTTTATGCAAGCAAGTTTCTGTCAGAATCTGAAAACTACTGTGAGCTTAATTTTGACATTAAAAAATCCTGCTCTAGGAGGAAAATAGTTCTCTAAAAATGGTATTTCCCTTTGTTTCTGAGGTATATGCTTAAGGGAAATAAAATCTTAATTGAATTGATGTATGACACAATGAATTCCCTTCCTAAAAAACTAATTATTTTTGAGAGTGTCTTGACCCTAAGTTTTCAGATAGCAGTAGAAATGAATTCTTATAGTAACTATCCCACTGCCACCTGGAAAACTGTGCTGAGTATTTCATAGTTATAGTGCATATAACAGGAATTTGGTGAAGAATTGAATGAAATGTGTTTAATACTGAGAATATTCTCAAGTTGGTATTTGTTGTGACTTCTAACTAAACATTATAATCCTGCTTTTGTTTCCCTACAGATGATGAGGCATGCCTGGGATAATTATAAGCGTTACGCATGGGGATTAAATGAACTGAAACCCATATCTAAGCAAGGACATTCAAGCAATTTATTTGGTGAGTAGAGTGTATTTTTGTGCTTAGTGACGTTAGCATAAAACAGTAAATCAGCTGAAAAGCTTATAGGTGATAAATGTGTTTTCTTTCTGCTCTCTGTCATGCAGTATGATGTTTGTTGCTTTTGTTATGTATAAAAAGTAACAGTAGATGAAGGTGGTGCTTTCTGTGACTTTTATAAGATTTTCGTCTGAATGACAATAAATGGAGCATGTCATTGCTGCATGAGAAAGATATAGTCTTGTTGCGTTAAATGCTACCCTGTCTTAAACTTTCCCTGTGTAGGAGAACTTATTCAATAAACAGGGAACAAAAACTATAAGGAGGATGGGTGGAGAAGTGGAGAAAATCCTGTACAAGGAGCAAACGATGCTCTCTACAGTTGTGAAGGTAGCTGAAGCTGTCTGCAGTTTTCAGAAATTTATTTCCACTTCTTAAAAAAAACCTTGTTAATCTAAGTGTCAGTCTCCCTTATCAGGCTTTCTCTTGCATTAATATAACCATTATTTGCTCCTCTAAATGTTACGCAGGTAATACTAAGTACGACTCAAGTTATTATTAGTGTAGAACAAATATGGGGCAGAAATGTTCTAGTAGGAGAGCCGCTAAAATCACTGCCGAAATCCAGTGAAATGAGGCAAGACCTTTTCAGTGTCCAAGTGGGACATAGAGCTGGATATATAACTGGAGAGCAACAGCATTTCTGAGGAAGTGTAAGAAAGCAGTCCTATGAACTGTCATCATTAGTCTTGCAGAAAAATGAAGAATTAAATTGTTTGACATCAATTTTTGTATTTAAATAGCTTATGTTTTCCAAACAGAAAGCTAAAAAAATTAAAAAATTCTGTAGCTGAGGCAAAGACAATATTTTGATTTTAACAGGAACTTTGTTGAATGTTTCAAAAAGGTAGTTTGAAGTGGAAACATTTCCTAAAACAGCTTAAATAGAGTACTTATCAAATCCTCAACTATATTTGGAAGTTGCTAAGAGACAGCAGCAGTGATTTCAAAATTTTTTTTTAAAATGCAGCATCAATATTGGTCTTGCTGCACTGCTTGTCTACCCAACATAACATCAAAAATGTTACAAAGTAATTATTATGTCATTAGTTATTGGGCTTCAGACCTGAAGTCAGTGCTTGAAACCAGAGTAGTCTGGGAGAACTTCTGGTTCAGTCATGGTTCTTTTTCCTTCTGTTTTCTTAAAAACTAAAATTGTTTATTATCTTCAGGTGACTGTTGTGTAGTTTAATATACCTAAGGAATTATTTAATGCAATCCCGTTTTCTTGGAGGGCAACAAAATGGCACATAATTTCCTGAAATTTAAGACAATTTAGTTTCGTTTTGACTCAGTAATGGTATAAAAATTTCCAAGATTTGAATTCTTAATAATATTGCATGGATTCACAGGAAAAGCGGTAGATGTATTGACTTGTGAAATTCTTTAGCAGGATTTCTGTGAATGTTGCGTAAGTTTAAGTCACTGCAGGCACAATTCAGTGTGAAACAGGACAAGTGTTGAATTGGAAAATAAAACTGCATTTAAAGGAGTAAGACCCAGAGTCAGTCTAAATGCAGATCACTTTGTCATCATGGTCATCTAGTATAAGATCTTATTGCTGAGGAGTTTTCCTTAGAAACATCTTCGTTCTTATTGATCTTGGTGGCAAATCAAAATAAGCATTAGGTCTCTTTCTGCTGAATTGCTTTACAGAATACCAAAGAATAGTGTATCTGTAAGCAGGTCTGTCTCATAAGTTACCCTTTCCTGAATCCATAATTTCCTTTTGTTTTTTTAGAAACAAAATCTTATTTCTCTAAGTGTGTTTGGATGATTAGATCCCATCTGTCCCTCCATGTATGAATTCAACAAATGCTGTCTTTTTCATAGAACAATAGAAGAGAAAATGGTGATGTTTGTGTTTTGATTTTTTTTCCTCATGAAAGAACAGACAAGTTTCATTATCTTCCTTGCTTCTAATTCTTATTAAAAAAAAAAAGGCAAATGGTTGACTACTTAAGGTAATTATGAATTGTATGAGTTGAGAATAGGTTGCTTTCAGCTCTGTGTCCTGTGAATTTCCTCACAACCTTCAGAAATCAAGACCTTCAGTTCACTGTCATCCATCATAACTATCTCCAGTTTGGCATGGTTGTCTTTCCTTCTTGATGCCAGGTCTCAGTTTTTCAAAAATACAAGTTTCTGATTGTCTTAGTAAGATACAGCATACTTAATTAGCCAGCTGTTTAATTTTAAACACCTCTCCTTCTGTGAATTAATTGCTGCAGTGGTGTTGCTTTGCATACATTGGGAGTGCCTGTCTTGGGATAGACACTTTTAGTACCTCACTGTGAGAGTTCCAGTGCCGAGTTGGTGCTTTATGTTGTATATGTTACAGTACAGCTCTCCTGACACAGAAGGGGAGGGTGGTTTCAAATGATACTGCTTCTAAGCTTATTCTTGAAAGTATAAATGCATTGCTCCTTTCTACAGTGATAAGCCATTTTGTAGATAGATTATAATGATGGTTGTGTCTTGAAGGCAAATCATAACTGTCATGATGTGTTTCTCTGAAATACAAAAATAAGATAGCTTTTGAGAGCTGTAATTGCGCACAGATGTACCATCACGAATTTGGCAACTACACTGACCCTGTACTTAGGCTAGGAAAAGAGGAAAATGGCCAGAAGGATGTTGATGGGAGAAAGGATAGGGTTGACTGGTGGTTCTGATCTCAGGGAAACAACCCTGCTTTAGCACCTTGTACAAATTAATAGTAGCAAAGCTATTTTGTAGCTGAGGACTTGTGATTCTGGAAATGACATGTTATTTGTCCTAATCACTGGCCATGAAAACAAGTTCTGAAGACAGGGACCTGCCTGGATCTTGCTGGTATTCTGCGAGCAGTGTGTGTGGAAGGTGCATTTGATAAGTCTTGAACTGGTAGAATGTAGATATAGTCATGTTATGAGCAGAAGTTGCTTTGTTTCACACATTCATACTAAGAATAATATACCTTTAAAGAAACACTGAAACATGTAAACTGAAACATTTCTCTTTGAAGCCAAAGCCACATACCTGCCTCTGACCATTGCAGTGTCTTTCCGCACATCATGTACTGTTTTGATTTCCTTTTTATTTGCCACATTAGCTTTTACCATGTTGTAACAACTATTTGAAAAGACAGAAACAAAAAGTCATTAGTTGTCTCTGTGGCATTCTTATTAGTTTAATTCCCTGAAGTGTGCAACTATTTCTAGATTAATCAAATAAATTGCAACAGCTTAGCACCTGTTTTCACTGTACATGTGTATCAGCAAAATGGGACATATCTCCTTTGCCGGAATGACTTCTGCAGTGAGTACTAATCATCCTCTGAATATACCCAGTAGAAAGTAGGCCCTGAGTAAGTGGTGTTAATTTTTAATGCTTTAACTTTTAAAGTTTCAGGTTGCTGTGAACAATGTTTGCTAAAGTAGAGATTTATTAATCCACCTTCCTAGTGTGAAAGTGGCAAAATCACAGTTTTGCCAATTTTTTCACAGCACTCTACCACCAGTCCCCCAGCCCAGGGGCTATTTCTTTCCAAGCCTTCTGTACTAATTTTAAAACTAATGAGTGTTGCTGCACTAGCAAAGAGCTCTTTCTAGAAGTGTTTTCTGCACTGAAGTGACTGTTACTAAAGGGCTTTTTAATTATCTATAACTGTGTTTCATGGCAGTATTGCCAGTTTAATAATATTGTAACTTGTGGGCATAGTATAATTAGTCTCTACAAGTGAAAAAGGACCTTTTCTGGAAGGGAAAAGGCAGACATTTAATAAATACTCACAACCCAAAGTACTATAATTTAGTAAGATCCTCCCACTTTGAACTGTTTTTTGTAGTTTCTTTTGTGAAGCATTGAGGTGTATGAAGAGTTTTAAAGCCTGCCAAAATTTATATTCAAAACTGTCTTGCACTGTGTAACTATGTATTCTTAAACTGTAGGTTTATTAATATAGCTCTAGACAATTAATTGTGTATATATTTAAACAGTAAATTAATTAAAATTGAAAGGCTTCAACATCTTTCTCCATCCCAGTCTATTTTTCTCTTTACTGTTCCTACTGGATTCCTTGAAATTTTGTGTTTTGGAACATGGTCTTAATTTTGGAAGTAAGCCTGCCATCTCTCTCAACTAAATTAGTAGAAACTTGTATAAAGGATAACGTTAGCAGATATGTGGATGAATGACTCAACACACCATTTGTGAGAGGAGGTCATGTTGCACAACAAAAACAAGATTTTTTCTTTCTAGATTTCCAAAAGGCATTTTTTCAGACTTATTAGTGGCCTCCTTCAGGGGTCTGTTGCTGCTGAGGCCACGCTCTCAAATTACTTATTACAGCACTGAAAAATCAAATGACCAGAGTGAACTTTGGCAGCACAAATAAGTTACTTGGGGTATCTTTGACAATGGCAAACTGCAAGCAATTCCACAAACCCAGAAGGATTCCCCAACAGGTGATAACTGCACCTAGAAATAGCAGAAGAGAACTAACATTCCTAATTTAAACTGGCACTTAGCAAAATGGGAGACATAATTTTAAGTTAATACATGTAACAAACAGACTTTAACTCACAGTAAGTGGTAAAGGTACAAAACTTTCCAGAACAATATATGAAGGTCCATAAAAAGTGGCATAGATGGGATGAACAAGGATTTATTGTTCCTTGTGGGGAGTGATACCCTTTGTAAGGGATGGAAATACAAAATCATGTGGCAGCATGGTCAAACAAAAGAAGGTAGTTCATAAGAAAACATGTAGCTGAGCTGCATGAGTGCCAGACGTGTGGTGGATGCCAAAGGCTTCCACAGAAAACAGAGATTAACAATGTAAGAAAACTTAATCAAGCTCTATCAAATATAAAGACATTAGAGCCGGATCTAAAATGCAGAGACATATAAAATACTAGAGATTAGAAGAGTGTTCTAGAAATATCACAGTATTGTTACACGTGGAAAGCCAGATCTTTTAAAAATTGAATGTATTGTTTCTTTTCCCACTCTTACCAGCTGGTAATAGTCACTGAATTTAAAATGTTACGTGTTGCTGAAGGTTTGCCAGTACTTGAGTAAGAGTTTCATGTTTTGGCATAGCGTACTTTAATAATTAATCACTCTTGACACTTTAAATTGCTAATGATATTGGATAGGAACCTTTTCAGTGAACTTTAAATAAAGGGAAACACTGTTTTAAGATCTGAATCAGCTTTTGAAAGAATGCTTCAAGAAACCTACAGCTCAAAACAAAAGGTTACTTTAGTCAAACCTATATGTATTCTTGAATATAAAGAGAATAATATAGTTCAGATTTGGAAATGTATAAGATAATATGCATATACAGCTGAAAAAGAATTGCATGCTTGTTTGATTTTTTAATTTGCATCTTTAATGTTACAAAGTATCTGGTCTTAATCCCTATGTTAAGAAAATCTAAAGTGTTCTTAGTGGCCAGTTAAAGAAAAAAATTGTAACACTAATTTCTGCGGGTTTGGCTGGAATTTTGAGTCTGAAATTACAGACTAGAAAGGAATTGTGTACTATACATCTGCTTTGACTGAGCTTTTCCACCTTTGAATTACTGGAAGGTGACTAAACAAGTTTGCCTCATTGGCTGAAAATAGTGAAGAGTCTAAGACCATGGTGGGGCTGAGTGAAATGCAAGTACAGTTATGTATAAAATTTCCTTTTCCACAGAAGAATAAAATAGCCCTAAAGAGCAGTTCTTCTGACAATAACAGAGGAAACTCTTAGAACATTTGAACTTAATTTGAGGGGATGTCAATTATTTTTTCTATGTGCTTGTATTTCTGTCACATTAAAAAAATTACAAATATAGGATATATATATGTCCTATGTTAATTTTCATACTTCATATCAGAAATACAAAAGTATAACTGGTTTTCTGGAAGAAAAATCAACTTTCTACTTGTCTTCTAGAGTCATGCAAGAATAAGAACTTCTAGCTTATGATGCTAGTTGGAAGGTGAACTGTTGTAGGTCAGGGAGCCAATGGATAGAATTGAGGCCACTTCATAATTCATCTTTCCTTCCATTTTTGTTATACATTTTGCCACAGTTTCCTTCAATTTAGAATATGACACAGAGTCAGCAAAAAAAAAAAGAAGAACTCGAAGAGTAAGTGGTCTGGCGTCCATCCTCTTGTAGACAGTGCATTAGAGCATGTCTGTAACTTTCCTCCATGTCATGTTCTGTCTGATATCGTTGCAGATCACAAATCTTCATCTGTTTCTCACATATGTATGCATTTATATATATTTGTATGTGTGTGTATATATATATGTATCAAAATTTATTTACTGAAGAGAAATGTGCATGTTCTACAGAACCAAGTGTGGCATACAAGGGATGGGAGGAAAGTTGTAAATGAACTGTTAAGTGCACCAATATTCATTGATTCTGACATCTTGGCAGTATTCTATTTTGGACTCTTCTGGCCAAAATATAAGCCATGTCTAAAAGCCTGGGTTAGACAAATAAAAACTTATTTTTGTCACACTCTCCAAAGTGTTTGACCATAAGCCAGTTGTGGTTCTTAAACCATATGGCCACATAAGCTCAATCACAGAGCTGTACTAACAAGGTTGTCATTCATATCCACAGCAGCTCTCCCTGCAGTGACACCCTGGAAACTCATACAAAGTTATTCATCCTCTGATCAGTTTTTTAATTCTGCTCTTCCTGCCCACCCCTGAGATACTACTTCATTCTTGTAGTGGGTTGACCCTGGCTGGATGCCAGGTAAGCACTAAAGCTGCTCTCTCCCTCCCCTCTGCAACTGGACAGGGGAGAGAAAAAAACAACAAAGGGTTCATGGATTGTGGTAAGAGCTGGGAGAGGTCACTTAGCGATCACTATCTTGGGCAAAACAGACTCAAAGTGGAGATATTAATTCGTTACTGACAGGATCAGAGCAAAAGAGTGAGAAGTAAAATAATCATAAAAACCACCTTCCTTCCAAGTTCTACCTCCTCCCCCCAGCAGTACAGGGAGACAGGGAATGGGGTTGTGGTCAGTTGTTTCTGCTGCTGCTCAGAGAGAGGAGTTCTTCTCCTGCTCCCCACAGGGTCCCTCCCACAGAAGACAGCCCTTCAAGAACTTCTCCAACATGAGTCCATCCCATGGGCAACAGTTCCTCACAAACTGCTGGATCACTTCTCCTTGGGTTGCAGTCCTTCAGGCACAGGCTGCTCCAGAGTGGGTCTTCCACAGGGCCACAAGTCCTACCATGGACATTGTGCTCCAGCATGGGCTCCTCTGCCCACAGGCTGCAGGTCCCTGCCAGGACCTTGCTCCAGCATGGGCCTCCCATGGGGTCACAACCTCCTTTGCACATCCACCTGCTCCAGTGTGGGCTCCATCATGGGCTGCAGGTGGATCTTTGCACCCCAATGGTCCTCCGTGGCTGCAGAGGAACAGCTGCTTCACCATGGTCTGTACTACGGGCTGCAGGAGACCCTCAGCTCTGGCACTTGGAGCACCTCCTCCCCCTCCTGCCCCCACCTTGGTGTCTGCACTGTTCACATGTTCTCACTCTGCTCTTAGTCCAATTTCCAACCATGCAATAACTTTCTTTTCATTCTTAAATATGTTATCATGGAGGTGTTACTATCATTCCTAATTGGCTCTGCCTTGGCCAGCAGCAGGAAGCCCATCCTCAATCCAGCTGGCATTGGCTCCACTAGAGAGGGGAAGCTTCCAGCAGCTCCTACCAGAAGCTGCCCCTGTAGCCACCACACCCCCACTACTGAAAATGTGGCCACAGAAATGCAATACAATTCTCTAGTTAAATCTTGGTTTTTTTATTTGCATGCACATACCTTTGCACTGTTAGATATTAAGAAGCATGCTATTTAAAGGGACCAACTCTGCATTACCTAGAGGAGATCTAGACTGCTCAGTGCTTTGTATCACTCTCTTCTGAAACAAATCTTGTTCAAAATATATTCTTTTTATTTTCTTCCAGATTGTTGCTTAAGATTTTAAGTGTCAAACTGGAAAGGAATCTCTAGATGTTTCTAGATAGTCCACTGGAAGTTTCATTTTGACTGATTTCGTTTCAATTTTCTTCAGTTAACCAGGTTGTAGGCTATTTTATGTGTTCTCTATTAATCAGACACATGGGGTAAATGATGCTGTTAGTAAAGAGGAGAGAGAAAAGCAAAAGTTTAACAAAGGAAGTAAAACGGAGCATATATGAGTACTTGATCTGGAGGTTTTGGTAGAGACTAATAATGTTTCACTTTGGTAGGTTTGTATATCTGGTTATTTTATCATCTAAATTACTCACTTTGAGCTTAAGTTTTATGACTTTCAAGTTCATGTACTCTACCTTGAGTATACTTTTTTATTATCTGCAAGATATCTGTATTTACGTGAGGTGTATGAATTTGCTCCAGGTATTGTTTGTGATACCTTCTTCCTGCCTAGCACAACTATGAAACTCTACCATGGTGACTGCAACTTTGCTGGCACTTTCTGTAATGCAGTGCTTACTTTTAGTCAAATTTATAGCAGTACTGTAGGTGTATAGAAAACAGTCCTCCTGTCCAAATATTCTGTGTCATATAAATGAGTACTGCAATTGCCTAGCAATAATCTTTGTCGGTTGTATACTATGAGTGCTGTGTAATTCTTTGGGAATGTAGTATAGGAACTAACAAGAATGATAATTATATTTAATAATTTATGTGCTGTACTTTGAGATGCATTGAGTATATAAACTTGTGAATTATTTGATCTTAATTGTATAATAAGAAATGTTAATTCAACTTCTTTTCATTCCTTCCCCCCTCACCCGTTTGTCTGACTGGTTATTAATGGACTGTTCAGCATCAAAATTTCCATAATACTCTTAAGTTTAGATTATCCTGTTGGCTTGACTTAGTATAAACTGTGAATGTTCACAAGTCATAATTCTGGCCTCTAAACTGACACTTTTGTGTTCCTTTGTCTTTGATCAAGAAATTTGAAGTACAGTTGTTTGAGACAGACTTGACTAATTGTCAGATTAATTTTTTTTTTCTTTTTCTTTTTTAATGGAGCCTTCAGAATAATAGCAAATATTACTTCAAATAAAGTAAGCTCTACTTGAGATTCTAGCATTTTCTTCTGTCTGTGAAAGGAGAGCTCTGTGCTCTCAGAAGGCCATATAGGCCAGATTCAGGAAAAAAAAAATCATGTAAGTGGGTGGGTGACTCCAAGGCAATTTCTCAATAAGGTTTCTCCTTATTTTTTCCTCTTTTTCTTCTGACTTAGTGAGTTGCAGCTCAAGTACTAATCCTTAAAATTGAAAGCTCAACTGTTTACTGGTGGTGTTAGCTGTATTACAAGAGGATTAACACAATGAATGTCATTGCACGATGCACCTATCACAATCCACTCAAACAAATCAGGTTATAGATGATTTTTCTGTAAGTAGAGCTCAGATGTAAAAGTTCAGTAGTAGCTGCTTTTGTTGTATGAAGTTACTAAACATCTCCAGTGCTTTTGCAGTAGTGTTCTGGAGCAGATGTTCTCCAACAGTTTCCCACAGTTGTTCTCACGTTCTCACAAACTCAGGAAAAATACATATTGTGTGGCCAAGTTTAAAGGGATACTTTTTCCCTTAATAAGAGAGAAGGACAGCCAAGCTTCAAATTAGCTCTGGGAAGATATGATGTTGTTCTTACCAAAGTATCCTGGAGTTTTATTAGTGGAATATCTGCGGGAAAACATACCAATTACTTTCTTCAAAGTAGAAAAGTGACATTCCAAAAAGGGTGGGATAAGCAGCTGTTAAAATACAGAAAGCATCTGATTCTGTTTAATGTACCAAGTAACTGTTACAATATTCTCAAGTATTAAGGTGGTAGAAATGGAAAATTATTTTCTACCGGAAAGCTTAAATTATGAAAGTGATGTCAATCCTGTCATATGGAGGTCTCCAATCACCTTGCTGTTTCATGTGGAAGTATAAACCCATGATGGCAGTAAACATAAGAATTGACTAAAATAGTAGATTACTTTTTTAAATATGAAAAACTGAATTCTGATGTTTGATAAGTTTACAAAATTAAGCTTACTTTTTCATCCAGTGTTTTAGAGACAAGGCAATAATCAAATTAGTTAGTTAATTGTACTACTGTCTTATTATTCCACCTGTACAATCAATGCCTGAATAAGTAGTCAGCTATTCACCTGACTCATTAGCCCTGCTGAAGGAGAGATTTGACCTAATGACTTTCTCTGTTGCTTGCAACCTAAATTATCTTGTAATTCTAAATGTTTATTTGTGTATCAGAGCCTTCTCTAAAGTATATATCCTAATAGTGGTTTCCATTCATAATGAAGACTGCAGAAGCCATGTTCATAAATACAAATTTTAGTAGAGTGGTTGCAATTGAATTTTTGACACTATTCAGTGAATAGGAATTGAAACTCTTCCTAGACAAAAGTGGTGATTTGAAATGATAATCATAAATTTGAAGAAGTAATGGGAAAGTAGTTTGAGTGTATTTTCTCCCCCACCCTCCAAATAACCTTCCAGTGCAGGATCATGAGCATTGAATCCATCCCAAAGCAAACATACAGATGATAGTTCATCTTGCAATGTTAGGTGAAGGATAGCTCTTGACCATCTCCATAACAGAGGTAGAAGGATGCCACTTATGCAAACCACCAGAACGTGCTCTGAAAACCAGTGTCTTGGAGTCTCTCCTCAGCTGAGAAACCCATGTGTGCAAGTTTGCCCTTTGCCTCCCCTAGTGCTATCTTGTGGGTGTTACATGGTGGGTTATGGTATCAGAAAAATTTTTTCAGAGAGGATACTTCTTAAAGGGCTTTTTTACCAGCTTCTTAAAGCTTTCTGTATATTACTCAGTATAAAAACAAAAAATGCAACTGATTTTTTTTTCACTCCAAACTGGAAAAAACAGTAAGTTCTCCTTTATTGAGATTTATTACATTTTTATTGATTTTATTTTACATTGAACTTTTTCATCAGTGTTTAAAAATGCAAAATTGTGGCTGAAAATTCAGTGCATCAGAACTGCTCTTCATTAGTAAAAGAAATACTTAAATATTATGATGTTGTGGCATTGGAATCAAAGTTTAGGCTATGAATTACTAGTGACCACTTGAATGCTTATATATCCAATTTTTAATTGGATTGAAATTGCATTTTGAAATTAGAGATAATTTAAATTAATTAGATCTAACTGAAAAGTCTTCTATTGGAAAGTAAATCCCTGGCTCTTCATGTATTTCAGGTAACATACAAGGAGCAACAATAGTGGATGCCCTCGATACACTATACATCATGGAAATGAAAGAGGAATTCAAGGAAGCCAAGGAATGGGTTGAAAAAAACTTGGATTTCAATGTGGTAAGTAGTGTTCCTCTGTTTCGTCTCCAGGGGCCAGTTGAGGATTTGGTTCTAATATTACAAGCATGATGCAAGGCTACAGAATTTAGACCATTGATAGATGAAACTAGGCAAGAAGACAGAATATAAGAAACTTACTGTTGTTCTTATATGCTTTCTTTCAATCTAAGACATTTAGGTAGATGGGAGGCAACAAGTAGGACTGAAGGAAAGAAAAAGCAAATAGAGTGTTTACCATTATAAAGTAAAACAACAGCATTGAACAGTCACCAACCAAAAGGAAATGGCTCCCCCAGTGAACACTCCACACTCAGCATGGGGGTGAACCCAAGAAGCACTTTATCAATGAAAGAACTGGCCTATAAAGTATCAATTTGAGGAGGTGCTTGGAACTGGGTGGAAGCTTAAAGGGGATTGGTTGAACAGTGTGTCAGCAACCATTAAACATCCAGTAAGAACAGAGTCCTGGAAACAGGAAGGCAGTCTGATGGAAGGGATGTGGAACTTGGATGCGATACGGTGAGGGACAGGGCAAAGTGGTTAACTCACAACCTGAATAGCCAATGAGGAAACGTTCATCAAGTGACAGGAGAACTGACCAGTAGGGATTAAGGGATCGGGGCAGGATGGGTGGAAGGGGCAGGTGCATTTCCAGTGGCTCACCAGCAGCGGCGCAGGTATGGATCCCTCGGGAGGGGCCACCCCAGACCCTACTGTGTGGGAGATTCATTAGGGAAAAACTTGGGGGGGGGAACACACAAGAGGGGAATGAACGTGGGGTGTGGAAACCGCAAGGAAGTACAGAACTTTTCTGAACTGAAAACCACACAGAGAAAACGCATTAACTTTGAACTCCAAGTCTCTCATGCATGCAGCTTATAGAATTCAGGGTGCCTTTCAGTGCTGTCTTTCTCTGGGGTCCATTTCACAGCGTTTTTCCCACAAGCATTTTCAGCTTTTTTGGATAGAAGAATACAGACACTTCAAGCATTATTTTTTTTCATTATGTAAACACTGATCATTTTCACTTTGCGAATCTTCCTCAAATTTGACTTGTGTTTAGAGAAAGCTACACACCACACATACTACTTAAGTTCCTTTGCCTACTCCAGTAAAGTTGAATCCCATGAGTTAGGCTGAACTGTCGGCACAACTGAGCTGCTTTAGTCTTATGAAGCACCAAGTCTGCACAACTGCATGTACAAGTCACCCTATTACCTGGCAAATACGCAGCTTAGAGCAAAGTTCATTATTGAAGCCTTTATTTTAGGAAGGCCCTGAACAGGCAAGAACCTCTGAAAAATGTCAATTAAATTGAGAAGTCCTGTGTTTGGTCTTTTTTCTTTTTTTTTTTTCTTCTGTGGGCCAGAGGATTTATTGTAATTGCTGGGTGTAGAGAGCTGATGGAGTACCTCTGTTGATTCAGTGTAGTAAAGTAGGAAAACATTGTAGGCACAGTACACAGAGCACTTAAAAGCTCTTGCAGTTGATTTGTGTAATGTTAGAAACACTTTCTGAAAACAAAGTACTCTTTCTAATAAGTTCTGCAAAAGTCAGGATTAATTAGCTTCTCTTACATGCTTCAGAATTAATTATCATTTTAAGAAGTTAATAAGAGTGGATATGACATAGTTTATATAAGCAGTAATTTAGTATGCATTTATATTTACGTTTATAATGTAAATAGAGGATATTAAACAGTGCTTCTGAGTGGTGTCAGAAGTCTGAATTACATGCTAACTTTATTTTGTGCATAAGACTTTTTTTCCTAAAGGAATTTTTATAATACTAAATTCCTGTCTTATTAGCTTGGCATTATTAAGATGTTTAAAAATCCAAGAACACAACAATAAAGAAAATAGCAAACTCTGTTTTAAAGGATGAGCTGAGGTCTGCTTGGAGGAATATCATAAAATGTTGTAGAGTGATTTACATTATTAACACAAAAAATCTTCAGTGGTACTTATATCTTGCTATTCATCATGTTGGAACCCTACAGATGGTATTGCCTGCAATTTCAGCTCCTCGTGTAAATGCACTTATTTTTTCTCAGTGGTGGTAATAGGCTATGAAGTCTTTCAAAATGTCTGAAATCTTGTATTGCATTAGTTGGTCCATGCTGCAGTTGAGCCGATTTACCAGAGCTACTTTACAGATAATACTGATAAGCATCAGTATCTTGTTCCTGATATACCTGTAAAGAGCTGTCTTGAGTTTGACACCCCACAAAGTTATTCTCATAATACTTCATAGTCATATAAAATTGAATTTTACATTGGCATCAGCAGCGAGTAGATTAATTTTCCGAACTGGGAAAAGGGAATGAAAATGAGGAACTGCAACACCAACTTTAGTAATGGATGTCCATTTTTTTAGTGGCTGGATTCTTGGAAGCTACTCAACTTGCACTCTTCTTTAGTTTTCCACTTTAAATATAAGTTCTAGTTTTAAATGCTGTTTTGTATTTGTATCTTACATTTTTAAATAACAGATAGGCCTTCTGTTTTGTGTTTAAGCATTTATCCTGTATCAGATACTACTACTGTATCAGGTATTATTTGACATTTTCTCCATTAATGTTCTGTACACTCTGACATGCTCCTGTTTTAGAAACCTTTGTCTCATGATTCGTTTTTAATAACTGACACACTGGCATATCCTTAATGGTTATTTCTTGTAGGTAATATAAACTTGTGTTTAGTGTTTCTGGTCATTTCCCAGGCAGTGACTGCTTAATCAGGTTTTGGGAAGGCAAATTTGGGCTTTATTTGCATAAATAGAATTAGATTTTCTCTCCATTTATTCTTAGAACTATATATTTTAAATGTTAAATTTTCTTTAAGGTGTTCTTTACAAAAATAGCTGTGACTGTAGTCTGTATCAGAATCTTTTCTTTATGTTCTATGTCAATGCAGCTGGATAAAGGAAAATGTTACAAACTCTAGAAGATACTCATTGTACATGTTGAATTATTTGGCCAGCACACAGATCATTCTCATCACTTGATCATAAAAGCTTCCTGATGTCGCTTTGTAAAGTAGGCACTAGTTTATCCACATAAAAGGATTTATGGAATAAAGACTTAATGGGATATGGCATAATCTCTTTGTGTTAGATTTCAGTCCCACAATTCAATGAATTGGATGTCAGGGTTGCTGTTGTTTACCTTTGTGACAATAAGTTTTGATCTCGAAAGAAAATTCTAGATAAGTAAATGGCACCTTTCTCAGCAAACTTATGCATTTTAATAGCTTGTGAGTGGATGTGTTTGGAAGCTTCCCCTGTTGGAATTTAACATGCTTAGGCTATTTTCATTATAGCTGTAGGTGCTAGCCCTGTGATTTTATAACTGAGATATCCACGTTGCAGTGCTTGGAGCTGTTTTTCTGTTAAAACTCCTGAATTTTTTTGTATTTGACACCTTGCTGAAGTTTCAGCCAAACTGAGACATTCCTTCAGGCATTAAGTTGCACTTTCTGATTCTGTCAATGTTTTAAGAGATTTAGACATACTCGTACCTTTGGAAGGAGTTGGCATTTACAGTGGCTAAATCCATGGTCTTTGCACCATGGATGTGTGCTCTGGTTTCTGTTAAATCACTTCATCTCCCTGGGGCATTTGTCTTTGCTCTTCTAATTAATATAGCTAAGGATTTGTTCTGACCTCCCCACGCTGCTGCTGCCCACGTGCCCTTTCATAGTGCTTGTGCCCTGCCCAAGGCTGTACTGGGCTGGGCTGTATATCAGCACGTTACAACGGAGGAAAAATGAGCCAGTCTGTCATGGGCTCTCTAGGGAGCTTGGCTGTTTCCTAGCTACGACTATGCACTGCTTCATGCTTCTCTGCCCTTATTTTTTTATTGTTTGCTTCAGATTCTGCATACACACACGCAGAACATTCATAGCTTTCTGAAAGAGTTTTTGTACCACCACTCAACTTGCGCTTCACACTGGGGAGGAAAAAGCTGTCGGTCTCCAGAATGCAAGGGCTGAACCACACTGAATCCATGCTTGGGAAGAGAGATAGGAAGAGGGATCTTATGAGGTGAATGAAGGTGTCTGGTGTCAGTTGTTAAGTATTGGAAGTGGCAATGCTTCACTTCTACACCCAGATCTTTAGGATGAGTGACTTAAGTGAACTGTTTGCCTCTTTAGCCCCGCTAAACTCCTTCCCTGTAAAAGGGCAGTGTTGACCATATTGCATACTGGGAGCAGTCCTAAAGTATATCTGGACACTGGCTGGAATAACAGAGGCCCACACCAGACCAGAAGGTGCTAACAATCAAATGGTACATGGGTCAGGGCTTGAATTCATGCCCTGACCTGCTGATCAGCTGTCAGATATAAGTGTAGCCAGACAGGATCAGAATGGGAATAAGGTATGAAGCAGAAAGCCACGGGCTTGTTGGGATAAGAGAAAAATGGGGAAAGTAAGAAGAACATTTCATTATTTGCTCTCAAAGATAGATACTAATGAGTTGAGGAACTGCATAAAGAGAAGGCAATGAAGTAAAAAGACCTTCAATCTTGTGTCCTTTCAATACTCTTAAGCAAAGCCATTTAGAGAGGTCAGTCAGTCACTGTATCTGATTTTATAAGTCACTTTGAAGCTTGAAGCCTAGCTTACCAATTCTGATTTTCATCTTTGTGCTTAGCTCTCTGAATTTGAGTGTCTTTTAAAGAGATTTTGTCAGCAGCTTCATGCAACATGAAAGTTTTGTGAGTGATACGTCTACTATTTTGAGAACTGGAAAAAAATATAGAAACTTGAAGTTATGTTTTTTCTCTATGGTCATGTATAGGTTAACATATCCCTTTTCCAAGATCCCAGAGTAGTGATCATTTCCATCTAATTATTAATGCTTCCAGCATCTATCATTGGCTCAAATCTATCTCTGGTGTGGCAGTCAGTAACAGGACAGACTTTTAGAACCCAGTTTGCTTATTTCAAATGTCAACATTTACAAATCTAAATCATACTACTCTCAAACAGTAGGTATTATTATTGACTTGTAATTTTATTTAACAGTCTACAACCTAATGTTCTGAGTTGGAGGCAGATGGTTTTTGGTGCTTTATTCTTGATGGGTTTTTTTCTCCTCAAGTGAGAAAATCGGAACATTTCTTAATACAACAATTTTGAACAGAATAGCTTTCCTATGTAAGAAAAAAATAAAAATTGTGTGGGAGGTGTAAGTAAATGGACTTCAAATACGGGTATAATGGGTCTGTGAGGTATCCTAAGCCAGCAGCTGAAAATTGTTCTTTGGCGTTTGGGACTACTTGATAACTATTTTGCTGCATAACTTGTTAATACACTTGAAATAACAGACTTCCAAGTGACTTGATTTTTTTTTTCTATGTAAGAAGTTATTTTGATGCACTAAAAGGAGATTCTACAAATTTATTACTAAATGCAGTTCTTTTGCTGCTAGGGTTTGTTAATGCCTTCAGTACCACTTTATTTTTGTGCCCGTTGAAGATCTTGCTGTTTGCCACGTGGGGACTTCAGCAAGGTTAAATGCCATGTTATGCAATAACCAGGCTTTGACACTTGCAATAAAAAAGTTGCTAAAATTTTTTCCCATGTCTTTGGGAACTGAGTATTTTAGCAAGCTGCAAGTAAATTTCATTTTTGGAGTATGAATGAAACTTCCCCCCCCACAATTGCAAGTAATTAAAATCTTGTTTAATTACAGTAGCTGAAAGTGATCTATTGTCATACTCTCCATGGTTCTATCACACTTCTTGGGCTGCTTGAAAATGCTAAGATTTGTTGCTGTTCCCAACCTTTGTGCTTCAATGGGGGAATATTATTATTTAATAGTAATAATAATTGCAAGTTCATCTCATCTCACAGGAAATGTGGGCCCTTTGTGTCCACTTTTTAGTGTAGAATTATATACATTATTCAGCATTGTTCAATCCCTGGTGTTCTCTTGCACAGCTTGTTAAACTGCAGGATATGGGCTGCTTGCCATGGTACAGTATGGTGTGTGTGGAGGGCGAGTCACTGTATTCCTTCTGTGCCTGAGCAATAGGTGGAAATGCAGATGAGGTGACTGAAGTTCTTTGCACTCTTGGTGGTACAAGAACAGGAGAACTGAAGGAAAGAAAGTTTTGAAATGAATCTGTGCAATAATTGAGACTGAAAGAAATTATTTGGTAAGATTTGTGGTATTTTGTATTAGCTTTGTCAAAGATAAAGAGAATAAGCTCTTTACTGCATATAAATTAAGGTGGCCTGATTACTGGGAATACCTTCATCTGTGTAAAGCACACAGTATCTGCTCTGATTAAGAATGGCAAAATAATTAACCAGTGCTGGTGAGTGCCAGGTGGAAGTTCGCACTGGATAAACAAAATCGAGTTGTATTTCAAATGTTGTGCTCGTAAATGAGGGTGACTTCCCATGCGAAAATATACCTGGAAATTGTTTTGGCCTTGGTCTGTGCATTGTGGAGAGGAAGACTTTCAGGAAAGAGATGCACTAAGGAAATTATCCAGAAAGCTATGAATACAGATTTTGGGAAGCTGAAGGAGTCCAATAGGCAAAGGGCTTCAGGAGAGCCCAGCTGACAGTAGCTTGCTGTCTGAACAGTGCTTTTGATATTAAATTCAATCACAGCTGGTTGAAGCTTCAATAGTTTATCAATTGTAGAATTAATCCTCCAGTTTACAGAAGGGTAATGGAAGTAAAGTGGTGAGATGCAGCTGGTTGGCCATGTCATAGGTTTGTAAATAAAATAGAAATGCAGAGTAAGACAGGTTAGCTTATGTTCTTGGCACTTTATTTCTGCTCCCTACCACCCCCATTTGATTATATTTGTTGCTTTTTGAAGATGGGCTTTCTCAAGGTATTGTCATTCTCCCGTTCTTTACAAGTAATTAGTTTAATAGGT
This sequence comes from Pithys albifrons albifrons, assembly GCF_047495875.1. Taxonomy (NCBI): domain Eukaryota; kingdom Metazoa; phylum Chordata; class Aves; order Passeriformes; family Thamnophilidae; genus Pithys; species Pithys albifrons. The sequence goes on along the minus strand of NC_092459.1, from coordinate 50,199,330 downwards.
TTACTAGTTCAATCTGTAACATTCTCCAGCTTTTTGAATGTTTCTGAGCTGTGGTTCTTCTTTTGCTTAAAAACCCTCTCATTTTAGCATTTCCACTTAGCAGAATGTACACCACAAAATATCAGAGCGAGCTGATATTGCTTAATAAAAATTAGATCTTACCACAGTTGTGTACTCACAAAGATGTTTCAGATATTCTCATATATAGCACAATGCCATGCAGTCTAATTGGGGTACTAATGGGGTACTAATTGGGGTACCATCTTATACACTTGGAATCTAGAATAAGGAACTTCTTAGTCATGTTGAAATAAGCATGTCCTCTCACTTCCCCTTACGGAATTTCCATTAGATATAATGGAATTAATTCAACCACTTCTCAGACCTGCTGTGTAATGATACAATGACGGTTTGAAAGAAAATGCTAAATTTGAAGAAAAAAAACCAGAACAACAGATGGTGAAGTAGAACTTCAGATGAAAGTTTTTCTGTTATGTTTTGGCACTATTAAATGGATCATAAGGTATTTATTTACAGCTGGGTCTGAGAGCAAAATAAAAATTAATATTGCTTACTTAAGATTTGACTGTATGTGGATGATTAAAAATATGAAAAGAGAGTAATGATCAGGGTGTGTCATCTTCAATGTGTCACACAAAAAATTTAAAAAATTAAACCAGAAAGAAGGGTAAAGTTGCTGTAGCAGAAATACAGTACTTTTAGGGCAGGTTCACTTTTCTTAACAGGCTGATTCTTCACATGAGCTTTCCATGTAAGAGATGGAAAGCTTTGTCATGAAATGTATCTTTGTCATGAAATTATGAAACTCTAAGTGTTTTGAAAATTGCTGTAATTTCTGTGCTGAAATACCACTAACCTGGTATAATGAGTTGAAGAATAACTATAATATATAGTTATTAAGCTTACCACCATTAATGAAATGTCAGTCTGTTTCATTAATTGCATCTGCTTCCGTGGCTTATATAAAGATTTTAGTAAGAGACAAGGATTTCAAACAAAGATTCAAGGGTATGTTCAAATGACATATTGGAAATCTGATAATACTAAGACAATGGTTACCTTCAAGAAATATCCTGAAAGATTACCCCTTTGACAAATGTTCAAGATTCCAGTGCAATTAATCTTTGTGGCTCAGCAGTAAAACCTTTATTCACAATATTTCCAAGTCTTTTTGGCTATAACTGATTTCCAGAAAGAGATGGTGCACACATTCTAAGCTTTTCTTAAAGAGCCTTTGCCTTCCTCAAAAGATAGCAATGACTTTGTGAATTAAGTGGTCATATTAAATCCAGAAAGGCAAAAGGTTCTGGAGAAAAAATATTCAGGTCATACATCACTCAATTTACTTCGAGCAATTGAAAAATCAAAAAGTAATTTAATTCAGTCCTCAAAGGAAACACAAGTGTTTGGGATATCTGATTAACTCATTTCTTCATATAATACTTACCTTTTTACAGCTTCAAATTTCCCACATCAAGGAAAAGTTCTTAACATATGCTGAGGCTTAGGATTAAAACGGAAGCAACCTGAACTTTTGAAGAAAGTTCTCATATAAAACACTACTTCAGCTAGCTCAAACTCCAGGGAAGAAAAGCTGCCCTTGTCACTCGTTTAATTATCCTCTCTTCAGTCAGATCAGATCAACCTTTCTTAAGTTAGATCAGTTCTCTACCAGCTGTCTTAGGTGTTGGATTTAGTAAAGGTAGTCTTCTGTATTTAATGTGCATATAATGTAGAGTTCTTACACAGGCAGCCAGCTTAGCAGGTGAACAGGTGTATTGCTAGTTCAGATTTCTAGAGGATTTAAATGTTTTTATAACCGTCTCCCCAGGTTTAACATGTACCATGGTATAATAAAAAGGCATGCACAGAAATGTTGAAGAATAAAGTATTGGGAGAGCAGTGACAGAGGAGAAACTGCAGAATTTTAGTATGCTGAAAATAAACTTGAAAAAAATTGCTTTCTGAACACTGCAAGACAGCAAGATAACTCTTTTCAGTTTGCAGTCTTAATACATGTTGCCAGTCTGATTTTTCAATAGGCAGATGTATGTGATGGCTTTACTTTGTCAGCCCCTTTGAACTGTGCTTGTGTGTATTGAAAAAGTAGACAGACACATATACTAGATGAATTATATATTAATCAGAGTAATTCTGTGAATGAAATTGTAACCTCAGTTTTTAGAGCGAGAGGTGCAGAATAGATTTCAGAGGGGAAAAGTTAAATGCCTTAATGTAAACCAGCTAGTATTGTAGCAAGTTTGTGTTTTTATGTCCATACCTTTACAACTCGTAAAACACTGAACAACTCTGCAATGTGTCCAGTTACCTTTTCTTAATCAGAGCACCATGCAAACTGAAAAGCATGAAGTAATATTTCTAATACGAAGCCTAGTGTTGTTTTTTTGGTTGTTGGGGTTCTTTTTGTTGTGTGTTGGTTTGTTGTTTTTTTTTTCCTACAAAAGCAGTTTACTACAATTTAAAATCCATAGAAAACAGGGAGCAACTTCTTCCCTCCTACATAAACTGACATATGAATATTTAAACTGGAAAAGCACAAAACCTAGCTAAATGAAAAAAGGCTGCAAGCCCTTCAGAGGAAAATCCTGCAGCTCTACCATGCCTTGATTTATATTAAATATAGCTATAGTGTATGTCAGCAAATAGAAAATGGAAAGCAACTCGATAGAAGCAAGAGCAACTCAGAACAAATGAAAGTCAAACACCTTATTTACGTGCCCAAAATTTTAGAAGATTGACTGCTAAGGTACCATTTTTTACAGAAATACAAAATATAAAGAGTAATATTACATAAAAAAGGCAAAAATTTAGAGGCATCACTAGATCACCTTTTCAACTGCGTGGATTGAGTGTCATGTGTTAGGGTAAAATTGGAATTGACTTGGTGAAGAACAAGAGCATGCAATGACCATGAGACTCATATTCTTCATTTATGTTTGAATTTTAAAAGGCAGGGAAGAATGTGCTTTGAGTTTTGAGATAGATAATGGCTGGATCTATAGTGCTTATTACCACAAACCTAGTCTCATTGTTAAAGACCAGGGTGGCTTGGGAAGGGCTGCCACTGTAATAGTGAAAGATCATTTGTTTCCTCGTGGATACACATGAGTACATTTGTATCATGAACATGTAATTAACACTTGTTACCTCCGTTTTTTACAATAACCTACATTTAGAGTGAAGTAGGAAAACCCTTGATACCACATTCTGATCAAGAACTTTCTCATATGGTGTCTGAGAAGAAGAGATGGTGTGAGGTGTGATCTGAGAGCATATCTTGAGCAAGTGCTGAATCATCTGTAAGGAAATTCTTGCATATGATGATTTAGAGAAAGTCTTGTTTACAAATGAAAGAGCTGAGAAGTTACACAGGATGAGGTAAAGGAGAGGCTATTTTATTAATATGAGAAAGAGAAGAAAATGCTTTAAAATGCTTCACAGAATCACAGAATATGCTGAGCTAGAAGGGACCCACAAGGATCATCAAGTCCAACCCTTACCCCTGTACAAGGTCATTCCCAAGAGTCACACCATATGCCTGAGAGTATCATCCCAATTGTTCTTGAACTCTTGCAGGCTTGGTGTTATGACGACTTCCCTGGGGAGCCAGTCCAACGCCCAAAAATCCTCTGGATGAAGAACCTTTCTGATACCTAACCTTCCCATTATCTTCTGTGTTTTGCTATGTACAGCTGTTGTGGCTCAATACCTGCAAAAGCGTGTGTGTATGCGTGTGTGTATATATGTATGTATGTTAAAAAAAAGGCAGCAAAACCAAGCAACCAAACCTCTATAGTAAAAAAATGTTTGTTTATTTCAACAGAATGCTGAAATTTCTGTATTTGAAGTGAACATTCGCTTTGTTGGTGGACTACTTTCTGCTTACTATCTTTCAGGAGAAGAGGTAAGATATTCACACATGGATTATCTGACATATCATCTGGATAAGTTGTAAACTTTTAGTTTAATAATTTTATGTACCCCAGTTAAATTTATTCAAAACTTTGAAAATTACAGAAGAGACCAGTTCAGTGGTTTTTCTTGCTTCTATTACTGTTGCTTTCTAGAAGTCCTAAAGCTGTTCTTTCATTTGTCTCATAAACCCAAGACGCTGAAGCAATAGCCAGCCACTGCCTGTGGAAAGAATGGAGTGCAGCAGTCAGGTTTCCTGTGTCACGTGGGTCTGTCCTCCACTAGTGCTGCTGAGAGGTGTGGAAAGGCCTTCAGGCCCAGAGGCTGACTGCCACCATAGAAAATACATCTTTAATAAACTGTTAGTCCATTATATTAGTGGGTGTTCCTAAGGAGGTGGCATAATCTATATGCACACTGTTTGAAGGATTAAGCTTTCTCAGTTAAAAGCTTAATTAATTCTTTATCAGATTAACTATTAACAAATCTTACATTTGCTGTACTCACTTATCAATATCCTAATTAAAGAAAGCTGTGTTTCAGTAAAAGGACTGATGGAAATAATTATTGTTTGTACTTCTGAATTACATTTTCAAGGGTAATGATCCAAAGCTGCAACACATTGTATGTTCCATAATCATTTGTAAGTCTAACTAATCATGATTAAAGAATATCCTATCATACTGAGTAGTTCCTAAAACATCCTGCTCGCATAATAGTTTGTTTAGATAAAGGCACCAATGTGAATCATTCCAAAAATTTACAAATTGAATACTTTGCCTCTTGATAACTGTGTGCTACTCACTTGCAAATAGACTTATGAGATGCATTCTATTAAACTTCCTTTAGTTTCTGCCTTAGTAGAATTAATATGAAATGCCTAAAAGTGCTAGAAGTGTGTCATATGCTTTAATATTTTTTTGTTTACTGTCTAAATCCAAGCTAGAAAGTGTTCCAATCAAATAACAAATTTCATTTGTAAAACAGCTACAAATCTCAAAAAACTTGATTTCAAGATGAGTAACTGTTTAAGCGCTGCTCTTTTTTTATTGGTTGTTTTTTGGTTTATTTCATTTTTTTTAAATCCCTCATAGTAACAGAGCATGTGAATGCTTCCCTGGTATTTTCTCATGAGTCAGTGGCTGTAAGAGATAATTAAAAATAAACAAGGCTCCTTCAAAGCACTGGTAGTATTGAAATTTTTTTTGGTTTGTGTGAAAGTGTCTGTAGGAGCCCGTAATATAATAAATGTAACCAATACAGTGGGACAGATTTTTTTCTTTTTGCAAACTTTCTTGATCATTTTGTTTAAATTAAACCTGAATTCATTCCTAGACTTGCAGTTGCTCTTTTAAGCATTTTTTTTTGTTTGATACTGCAAAATAAGATATCTAGTAAGGGAAAAATTTGTTTTACAACTACTTTGCTGTACTTACTAGTCTGATGTAAAATTCTGGTGTACCAAGGGTCAGAAGTATTGCATGCAACAAGATCCCCTGTTCTGCAGATCCAGATTTTCACATACTTCTATGTCTTGTCATGTAAGGAGATAATTTGTTAACTTTTAAAAGAGGACAACATTGTATCCTGTAACAGCAACCAAGATCTTGGAATTCATGAAGATGACAAACTTTACTTGTGAGCACTGTAATTTTTACTGTTGGGAGTAACTCTGATACTGGTGCTGAAAGTTGTGGTAAATGAATGGCACTGCTCTTAGTTCAGTCCGGCTTGTGTGTTCTCTACTTCTGATTTACTCATAGCTGGTTCTTAAAGGCACTGCTAAGACTGTGTAATAAGGGCACTGTTTTACTTGATTAGTTCCTCAGTCAGGGAATACCTTGCATAGGCAGAAAGAGAAGGAGCTTTTAATTTGCCATTTGTCTGAATAGCAAAAAAGTAAATCCAAAATGCTCTGAAGGGAATAAGGGACTTGTGAGTTTCAGATCCAGCTGGAAAGTTCCCAGACTCCTTTCAAGCTTTTCTTGAATGGGTTTTTTTGAATGGTATAACACGGATTTTTTGTCCCAGAATTAAAATATTTTGGAGTCAGCAGCTGTTCTTCCTGCATAATATGCTCATATTGCCATTCCTCTCCATGGCATGAAGCAGAAATGTGACAGACTTCTGGGGTTTTTTTCTCTGGCAGTATAATCTGTTTGAAGAAACACAAATTTATCCTGAGCAGGGTGAAGGAATAATAATAAATGACCAACCCACACACAAAAAAAAAAAAAAACCAAAAAAAACCAAAAAAACCCCACAAGCCAAAAAAAACAACCAAACAGTAAACCAAACTCTTCTTCATGATGATAAATGTTGGACTTCAAGTTTCATCTATTACTCTCTAACAGCTGTTAATTAGAAGTAAGAAAGGGGGGGCGACCCAACAAAAAATTGGGGGGAAAAAAGTGGTGATGTGTCACCTAATTAGTTTATATCTGCATTTAGAACCAGAGTTAGAGTGCCACTATTCAGCCACACTTGATGATCTTGGCCTCCTGTCTGAATTCAGACCTAGTCATTGCTCACTCTAAACCGCCATCCCTCAGTGATTGCAGTGCTGTCTTGCTAATGAGGAGAAGGCATGAAATAATGATGCAGATGCTATTGATCTAGAGCTGCCTTTGCCAGGCTGACCACAGAACATTACTGACTTCATGCAGTGCTAAGACATTCTCTAGAATTTAGCTGTAGCTATTTTATCTGTGTCTCTCTCTCTTGTAGATCTGTCTCTTCAGAGAGAATATTTAAATTCCACAAATACAAAAAAATATATAATCCATCATTTAGCAGTCTTGAATGGTAGGAAAATGACATTTGTCATCTGTACAAAGGTATTGGCCTATTACTGCAAATCAGGATGTAAGTTCCAAGTGTGTGTGCCTTGGGGATCTTAGCTCACCAGTGTGAGAATTGACCGTGTGTTTTATCTCCTGCTTCCTCTCACTTAACTTGACACTAATTAACAAGAGGCCTTTTCCTTTTATGCCTTGGAAGCCTCATTTCTAATGCTATTTGAAACTCCAGGCATACTGTATCAGCTTGATCACTTCTGTGTGAATGCCACTTTTCTCTTGTTTAATCATCTTCATAAACTGACAGTAGAGTTCTCTGTGTGGTACAAACTAGCAGACTGCTATTGCTTGTAGTTTCTGCAGCCCTTTTTTCAGGTTTAGGTCCTTTTTCCCACCTACCATCCATCTGCTGCCACTGTTAAGCAATACATCAGTATTTCAATGGTGTCATGTTTTAGTTCCTTTAGAGCTCTGAAAGAATCTTTTAAGATTTGTTTCATTTTTATAGATTTATGATTTTTTAACTTCTGTTTCATTGAATCCAAGAGCCATTCAACTTGGAAGTGACCTTGAGAGGTCATCTAGTTCAGCCTCAATACTGAAACACTGCATTAAGCTGGTCCTTTTAAGAACCTCTTACATGGGGACTTGCCTGGGCTCTTCAAGACTGAACACTGGGGCAAATTTATCTTTTCTGCAATGGCTTTGTTACATGCACAGACGTGTCTTACTGTTTCTCCTAGCTCTCTACCAAACTTCATGTTTCTTTTTTTCTTCCTTTTTTTTTTAACTCTAAACATTTGTTCTTCAAAAATTACCTTTAGCCTGACTTAAGAGTATTCATTTGACTTGTCAAGTTTTGTCAGTTTCTCTATTTCTAATTGGACTCAATACATTTTTAGTTTTAATTAACTTCCTTACAGTCATCCCGAAAGAAAGTAGAAGTCATCTGAGCCTTTTGATTTGAGAACTTTGGACTGTAACCCTCACCTTTTATTCTCCAAGTCATCCACAAGCATTTTATCCATTTGGTTTTTTTCTTCTAAGTTCATTTCAGCTGGTCATCTTCATTCCCTTTCCAAACTTAAATGTTACCAACATTTTTTTTATAACAGCATGTTGAATTGGAGTGTGTGGCCCCTGTTAGACAGTAATATGTCAAAATAAGTTTGAGCTACTTTTTCTCTTGTAGACTCTGAGTTTCTGCAAGAAGCTGTCATTACAGTGTATAAAACCAAGGTTTATATCAGCTCTGATGTAGCCCTTAACAGCCTACTCAGGGACAGTGCAGGATTTAAAATCTCCTCTATTTCGCACAATCACAGTCTGCAATCTCCATTAGTATTTCAGTTTCTTCACCACCTTTAATAAATCTAACGCTGTTCACTTTCTGTGCTAGCTACATCAAAATGTACTACAGATTCCCTGTGGATTCACATTCTGGAGAAAACCTTGACTCCTAAGATTTCCTTTTATGTAGACTGTTCTGCTGTTGCAAGCAGACTGCCCTTCAGTCTTCTTTCTCTTAAGTTCCTGTGGTGCAATTATACTGTTGCTGTTGATGAAACCCATCTCTCTTAAATAGGCTCCCTTTACTCCAAAAGCTTTCTCGTTCCTATTACTTCTGTCCCCATTCTCCCAGTGCTACTTGTTCTGCTGCTCTGCACAGCTCTGCTGCTCAAGCTGGCCCCACACATGATTCTGAGGAAAATTTGAAGAATGGTAACAGAGGTGGAGATTTCCAGTCTTGCGTTTAATTAAAATGTTGCTTCTTGGTTTTCCTTCTCTTCCCTCTTTTCTTTGGAGTTACTGATATCACGTGCTGTTACAGGGAACTCTTTCTCAGGTCTGAGTACCTGAAGCCTTGTGGAGCCTCTGCCACTTGTACCACAATCAGGCATCACCACCAGGCACACAATCAGCTGCCATCACCAACAGTTTTTGTGCCTCAGAATAAAGGCACTCAGGTTACTCTACTAATATAAAGCGAGAATAGTGGCAATTTGCGTTAATTAAGTGAATTGCTGTCTGCTGGAGCCCAGCAGTGGGTGGGTATGTTTTGCTTTCAGTTCCGTGTCATCAGTGTGAATGTACACAGCAGGGGACCGAGAAGCTACGGTGATAGCCTGCTGCAGCTGTCATAGCTAAGCTTACTATGAAACCAGAGGTAAGAACCTTGATTTTGGTCTGAGAAACATGAGTTTAGAACTCTAATCTGTACATAACTATGTTCATCACTTTCAGTGGTTTCCCTGTCCCATAACTGAAAGGAGTTTGTTTGGGGAGTTTTCTCAAAACAACAAATCTATTTCATCCCATGGCAAACTTACTTGATGTGGTTTTGCATTCATATGTTGACTTTAGAAATAACCATAAAGTTCGTTGCCCATTACATTAATTTTAACTGAAATCCCTGGTCACCTTCAGACTGCCATAGTTTGATGGTAAATTGCTAGAAAGGAGAATGGATGATAGTGAGAGCTAATTGTTACACCTGACCGTGATTGTAACAGCTGGTCTATTTGACACGAGGTCATGGGCTACCTTATTAAGTAGAATTCAAGCAGCTGAGAAGGAGCCGTTTGTTTCTTCTGAGGATTTGATTCTCAACGAGCTCCTGCAGTTTCACTTCATTCTGGTTCTGCAGAACCACTGGACAGAGAATGTCAATCAGAAATAGAGGAACATATGCTTTCCTCTTGAGCGGCAGCACCTCTAGATAGACCCAAAAGAAGAATTCTTTGCATATGGCTTAATGCATTGTACAGAAGAAGTGATGGGCTGTTAACAGGCTGTCCAGAGTCACCATGCATCTGCAAGAAGTTGCAAGACATTTCTCTCTTTTATTTATCTCAGTATTCAGTTCTGTCAGTTTACACCACCAAATGCAGTTGCAATAACAGTAAAAGGAGGGTAAAGACATGGTGTCTGAAGAGTTGGTGGAGTTCTTCTGCAGACTTAATAGAAAAAATGTACAAGATATGGTTAGATACAGGGTTCTGTGGAGCAGTTTGCAAGCAACATTTAGATTGTTGCAAATATACTATCTGAAAAATAATCTTTATGTATAATATCACAGCTGAGAATTTTGCATCCTTCTGCAAATGAAAGCAACACAAAAATACCTCAGTCAGTGCTGACAGTGGGAATAGATCAGCATTAATTTATTCTGCTTAAATTCTAGGCTGTGTGAAATATTTGGGAAAGTACATTCTCTCTGTGTATGTAGTATAAAAGTTCAGTTAGGTGATAAGTGATAGATGTTAATGAATCAACATACTAATTTTTTTTAAAAAGAAGGTACCTGTGAAAATGTTATTGTACTCCGTGTGTGGAGTAATTCTCATTTCCTCATCTAAATATTTCAGAATGTATAGCTAGTTTATGTAAGATTCCATTTTGTGCTTTGTCTCCATAGACTGAGTCTCAGCTTATTTTTCATTAAGTTGGGAGTTAAGTAGGTGATAACATCCTCCTCTTATTAGCTTGGAGAAGATAAAAGCATAAACCATCCAGTAGATTACCATGTTTTTGATTCTGTTGGCAGCTACAAAGGCAATTCCATCAGATTCCCAAAGCTGACTTTAGCAAAGAATCTTTCTACTTTTATATCTTTTTGCAAAAATTTAAATTACTTCTATTAAAAATATGCAAGCATTAATTAATTCTTAGTATTTTAAATAAAAATCAAGTGAACAGAATTTTTTTTATGAAATTGGGGAAGTTTCTTATCCAATTTGCTCTTTGAAGGATCAGATTAGAAATTCATTACGAAACAACACTTTGTGCCACATACCAGTTCTGCTGCTTCAAGCTAACTCAAAATCATTGAGAAAATTGAATGCCTGAAATTAGAAGCAGACATCGTTGCTTTTCTTGCACGCCCTTCATGTCTCCAGCAATAGGTAGAGATAATAGTATCTGTGCTGCAGAAGGAACAGATACTCTTTTAGTCTCCTTCACACGTAGCAACACATCTTGGTCAGCAGATCAAACATGAAACAGGTACAAGCAAGGTTCACTGGCTTGAAGTTAGCACGAACTCTTGGGATAAATTTATGGTGAGCACTAATTGGCTTGTCTGTGGGGAGTGTTGGAAGGATCTATTGTTTGTTATTTTCAGACAACAGAAATCTGAAAGGATTTGTAAGATGAGAAGGAAGCTTTCTCCCATGTCTTTCAGAAACTCCAGGAATATGTGTTTGCCTGAGGATGTGTTTGCCATTTGTTTTCAAAAATGCAGCAGTTGAATAATGTTGATAAGTCTCATGATTGATAAATGAGTGCAGTTCTTGTCTCCCTCCTGCCAAAAGCTTGCCTCTGCCATACGAAGGCTGTATTTGCACCCTGTCTGCAAATGATTGAGAAGGAATTTGGAAAAGATGTTCGCAAGAAAAATCTATGCTACTTCTAGCTCGATGAATGGTAAGGGGAATTTGTGGTTTTGCCCCTAAACAGAGATGTCAGGAAGTATTTGAAAGGCAAATCTGTTTTCCTCGAAACAGTCAGTGTAAGGGCTCATTTTGCCCAGGGCTAACTGCGCAGAATTGGGCTCACTGCAAACTTTTCTTAAGCCAAAGACTGAGAAAAGAACAAATATGAAGATTTGAAAGTTGAAAAAGAGGAGTGGTATGTAGTGCAAGTGTCTCATACAAATCTTGCTTCCCTCAAGAAAAAATAGTTTAGGATGTACTTAAACAGCAGATTCAGTTTCTTAGCTCCCTGTTTACAATGCAAGCCTTTTGTCAACACATACACAAGCTTTTGTATTCCCATAGTGTTAGCGGGTCAGCTTATCTTACTGTTTAATTTCCTAGTAAAACACAAGATATAAAGGAGGTCAGAAGGTGATAAAATATTCTGAAGATCTTGGTTTTTGTTTGATGTATTCAGCTCTGATATTCTTTGCTCAACCCACCCAACACCCAATGAACTCCTTCAAATAGTGGCTAATTAAGACAGTACAGTATGAGGGAACTCTTACCATTCAGCTGCATGAAGGCTCAAAAGCTTATTTTAACATCAGAAAACCCAACCTTATGTAAACTTACAAAATTCTAAAGCAAACAAGGAAGATCATTCCAGCAGCAGTGTTGCTAGAGTAGAGTCAACCTTCAATTAACAGCAAGCTGTATTCTTTCTGGCATCAAAGGCCAGCTCCAATGTTTCTTATGCTTCAGATGCATTGAACTATCAGAAAGGCTCTGTAACTAGTTAATGTGAAGAATTCGATGTCCTGTTTGTTTCTTTTCTTCAGTCTTTAGGCAATCATCTGCTTTTGCAGGCTAAGCAAAATAACCATACTAGTTGGTTTGGAAGATGGTTCAGTCCTGTTACTTCTTTAAAGTCATGTTGTCCCTTGGAGGGCAAATTGTCCTTAGTTTTGCAGGCATGACCAGATAATTTTACAGTCCAACAGATCCTAAAGATCATCATGTGAAAAGGATATGCTATGAACTTCACTCCCTTCCATTTTTCTTTGAAAACTTTTTTTGTTGTTGTTTTCTTTGTTTTCTTCAAACCAGCAGCTGCAGAACACAGTCAGCAGCTTACAATGCCATTTCTTAAAGGATGCTATTTTCCCAAAGTTGTTCTTAAAAAGACACTATTCATAGTATACAGACAATTTCAATCTTTTTCTTTTTATCATGCAAAACCAGTGAATAACTCAAAGCTTCTCATCAGCATTTGCTACTTGTTAGGGTATCTCTTACAAACATCATTCAATCTGTGTTCAGTCTTTTCTTTCCAGAGTTGCTTTTATTTCCATTTATATTCTAGAGGGAAGAACAAATAATCTTCCCGATTTCAGGCAAGATCTATAACTGCTGAGAAGCTCTGGGACAACATTGCCCCTCTGCTGCAGGAAACTATGGCAGTGGTTCTCAGCACTTATGAGCAGAATTACTCCGATTTTAAATGTCATCAGCCTTTCTGATTTGCTTGAAGGTTCTGTGTTAAGTTAATATGGTTATTAACTGACACAAGGTCAAAAGTAAAGACTTACTGAGATAAGGAGAACTTGCTCAACCATTTTTTTTCTTGATGGACTATGACAGTTGGTAACAGAATTAATGAACGGGTCTGGTGCTAAGGTACCCTTTTTTCAAATCGCACTTTGAAGAATTTTTGTATCTAGCTCCAGCTTGAACTTACAGTTAAGGTACTGTCGTGTTTTAATTTACATACCATCAAATGTAAAAATAATTTAGTGCAACCTGCAAAGTATTCTCTCTATGTTGAAGGGTTCACTCAAAGAGTAAAATAAAACACTAGAGCAATGTCATGAGTTTTGGTAAAAGTGGAGAGAGCTTATATGACTGTCATGCCTTTTTTCTTTCCTCTTGCTTTAGATGGGGGGCATGGAAAGCAAAGTAGTAATACCTACACATGGTAATAAGCATGCTTGAAATCTTCATGGATACTTCTAATTATTATTTCCTCCAAATATTTGCTGTATTCAAAAATAATGTAATTTTCAGAGAGAACAATTTATTGCTGTTTAATTACAGAAATGATTTTGAGGTTTAGCTATAAAAAAAGTTTTATCTGCAGGGAATTCAGAGAAGCAATTGAATTGCTCATGAATTTTATGTGCTGGCAGCTCTGCTGCTCAGTCAGAAGGCTTGTTTCTGACTCTTAAGAATTCAAAATGTCTGCTTGCCTCCTTATAGTTTTAGTCACTTTAGTTTTATGGCTTGTCCAGTAAGAGAAACATCCTACAGTAAACAGAAAGAAATTGTATTACTCTGCCTGATGATTTAAGTTATAACATAAAAGCAGCTTCTTAAATCATAGTTCTTCACTCTTGAAGCCTCCTGTTTGGCTTACATAAAAAGAACTACAAGAGTTCACATTTCTTATATTTAATATAAGGAAAATACACAGGCACTTTATTTAGGCTCATTTTGAATGTGCCCATTATTTATCAGACAATTCAGTCACTATTATCTGTCACAGAGGTCTCAACAATAAGAAAGCAAGCATGAGTTAAGGAACCATCATCTCTTTGTCCTGCTATATAGCAGTTTTTTCTCATTATATTAGTTATATAAAAAGCCAGCTAGATTGTCTATCAGAAGTGTTATGGAGAAAGGAGCCTGCTGAGTATGACAAATTTTAACCTGTTTTTCCCCCTGAAAAATAACAACTGAAAAATGCATCAATGCAACTGCTAGTGTTACCAAACACGCATGTGGTGGAGTCAAGCTGAGCTGTTTACATGGTTGTGAAACCAAGCTGAATTTACTCAAAGGGCACCTTCTTAATCCCATTGTTTGTAATGGAATTTACCAAAACAAATTTACTTAAATCTGTAAAACCACTGAAACATGAGGGCTGGAACAGATAAAACAGTTTATATCTTTTCCATGTGAGACAGAAATAGTCAGTATCTGCTGGTGGTAGACAAAGATCAATGAAAGAGTTTTCTGATCAAATGGCTTGTTCCAAAGTGATCCATGCTGTAGATGTAACAGTGACAGTTGACACTGTCTTTGTACTTGTCATCATTTTACTTGTTTCCAGTCTCTGCAATCACAGCTTTTGGAAATGTGTTGATTTCAATCCAAGTAGAAGGATTTAAAAAAGCACTTTACTGTTTAAACATTGGACAGCCTTCATATGCAACATTAATATGAAGTGAAACTCATTATATTTTATATGTTTAAAGAGTAGAAGAAACACTAAAAGAGTAGTGTTTAATTTATTCTCCTTGTATCCATGAACATATCAAATGAATGTCCATGGAGTTGCCTATAAATGAAGAGGAACAGAGGGTCTCTGACACAGGACATTAGACTAATGCAAATGAACTCCTTAGGTTTTCTGTGTTTAATGAAGACTGTGTAAAGGCTGGAACTTGGTATTTCTGTGCCTAACATCATGATTTATTTTTAAGATATCAGTATTCAAACTTGTCAGTTTGGATTCTCATACTTTGTTCCTTTTACTAATTCTTTCATAACCTACGTTGCATGTAGTTCACTAGTTATTAATTGTTTTTATTGTTGTTATTATTATGACTTTATTGCTTACTTCATTCTAAATCAAGCCACTACTACCTTATCAGACAAGATGCTTGATTAATACATCGTTCGGTGTCTACTGAAGATATAACTTGGACAATAGTCACTTAGGACTATACTGTGACACTGCCCTGTAGATATCCTAATGCTATGCCACAAAACATGTGTAACATTTATATAAAACTTTGAGCAGGAACTGAAACACAAGACATTCCCTCAACATCAGGAAACACATTTTTACTATGAGGATGACTGAGCACTGGAGTGATTGCCCAGGGACGTTGTGAAATCTGTCCTTGAAGATAGTCAAAAGCGAACTGTACACATTCCTGGGCAATGGGCTCTGAATGGCTCCACTTGAGAAGGAGGGTTGGACCAGGTGACCTCCAGAGCTCCCTCCACACAGGTCTCTTCCAGCCTCAACCATCCTCTGATTCTGTGACCTTTCTCTCACAGCTTCATGAAAACAGCCCTTTGGCTATCTGGAGCACATTGTATAAAAACAACAAGGAAAGGAAAGCTTTTCTTTCTTAGGACCACTGCCCTACAACTGCAGATCCAGGACTGTTGCTGTATAGCAATAGGGGTAACTCCAAAAGGAACAAACTTTTAGCTGGCTGGAGAACTGGTGCTCTGTGCTACCTGCTCTGAGGACACCATCAATGCACATTCTAATTATTTGGGCACTGCCTCTGAGTGATACGAAAAACTTACTTAAAATACCTGTGATGTCAGATCGAGGAAGATGTACTGATTGAGAAAGACTGCCCTTCTGAGAAGAATCAGAGGAAAAAGACAGAGTAGTTATGTTTTTCCTTTTGCTTGGCAAGCTGGTCAGGTTTGCTAGTGGTTGGTTGAAGGAAGATGACAGAATATGGGAGATCCTGAACCTTTGGGCTCTTTTGTCCAAAGACATTTTTGATTCAAACTGTTGAGAATCATTTCATTAAGTTAGTGTTTTGGTGTTGGAGTAAAATATTAAAGTGAGTAAATGAAGTTAGAAAAATATAAGAGAAAGAACAATTAAAGTAGGTATCCTTTATAACATACTTGCATATTTAAAAATACTAGCATATTTGATGACCATATTTTAAAACTCTTGCCATTAACATCTGGAAGAGACAAGTGGCGTGTGGCACTGGCTGAAACAAACAGCTTTCAATTTGCTGTTGAGTTCCCATTAGAAAGCAAATAGAATTCTGTTTAGGTACACAGAGTGATTTTAGCATTTTCCGTGCCTGACACCATGGTCTAGGAGTGTAGTTTAGAGTGAAGAATCACTCTAAATCACTTAATGGTATTGGAATTAAAATATACAGTTGAATTTACAAGGCTAGGAATGAATCTTCTGTTAGCACTTTATGCTACATTAAGGATGTAGTTATTGATTCACCATGCAACGTTTATTAGGCTCCTCCACCCCAGCCCCTGCTTTCACACAGATGGTGTTGTAAATCACCTCTCAATGGTCACCTGCTTGAAAGGAGAGTTTCATATGCAAAGCACTGTTCTTTGTTTAGTTATGATAGCTTGCAAGATATAAAATGAGGCAGCTATTTAAATTTGTTGTTACAGCACTTGGACTGGGTACACAAGATTAAATAAGAAGAAAATTAGGAAGCAGATGCTTGTGGCTTAACAGAAGAATTGTGCTAAAAGATACTCTTCATTACTGCTGGATATGAGTAATTTTACTAAAGCAGCTGTTCCCTTAATCAGGAAAAACACAAACCTCTAAGATGACATCCAGATGTTTTATGTATTGCTTCACAATATAATGAGTTTCCATTGTATATGCCATATTTTTAATTCCATTCGTATTTACTTACATGCAGTATATTTCAAATACATGTATCATCCTCCTGAACTGTTCAAGACCTGAGGACTAAATACGTGGCATATTTTTTACTCTTGACATCCTTGCCTGGTTGTGTCTAGGGCTGACAGTGTCTCTCACCAGTATCCAAGCATATGAGTATCAGATTTCCACATGTTAGAAAGGGTTTATTTTGTTGGGGATGGAGGAGTCTTGGGCAAGAGGTTTTTTTAGTGCTAGTTTATGTTCATAATTTAGTTGTGCAGCTGTATAGTGTCTCTTACAATGCTGCCTGTTGTTCAAAGCAGAACATTCCATAGTGCTAGTACTTGTACAGTAGGTTACTATCCGATTCCAACTATACGGATATTGGGTAAAAACAGAATTTTAAAACTTCCACTGGCTTTTAGGTGTGTGCTCAGCCCTCCATTATGGGCTGCTGACATGTATAATGCCTGCTAGCTTGCCATCTGTCCTTACTGGAAAATCATGCTTTATCTGACTGGAAATCCAGTGTTCCCAGGCTTTCTATTGTTGATAGGATGCAAAACTGGCATCCTAAATCTTTTACAATGATTTGTTGATCTGAGCTCTTTCATAATTTAGGTATTTGGAGTGGTGTGGTATTTCAGAGTCTTAGGGTTTGAGCAGAGTTTTTGTAGATCTTAGGTTTGTTACCAGTATTTTGTGCCTCAGGAGCCAGTTGCCAGCACGCAATTAATCTGTACATATGCAGCAAATTCAACTCGTTACTCTTTGTACATACTGGGTATCGTAACTCTTGAAAAATTAGGGCTGCCCTGAGTTTGGGCTGAGGAATTCTCAAAGGCTTTTATAAGTAACAAATTCTTTTTGTTATTATAGCCAATCATTAAAGTTTGTTTACTACATTCATCACCCCCCTTTCTTGCATTATCGCAGCAGAGATATTATTAAATGGTTGGTTCATGAGCTTTCCAGGTACTAATGGGTTGTAGCTGAGATTATAATTGTTCATGCATCCATAAGCTATAAAAAAACTTACACTTTCTTGACATCAGTAGATAAATTAGAAGTTACTTTTTCTCTTGCAATCTAAAACTTCTTCCTGTTAAATAGTTCTCAAAGTTTGTCTGTGTAAGCAATCTTAAATGCACGTGAATAGCACAAAAGGAAGTAACTAAATATAACAGGAACAAACTCTACTTTTATGGTATTTTAATTCTGCAATTATTTAGAAATTCCTTCTTTTATTTGAGTTCTAAAGTGCATGTCAGATGTGGATAAGTTACTGTACATTAATATTTCTTTGGTTTATGAATGACATTGTTTCTGATAGCTTGTTCCACTTACTAGTGGCCTTTCTAAAATAAGATTTTCAAACACAGTAGATCTACTTAGAAATTCATTAGTTATAAAACAACTGAAGTAATTACATGTTAGCTACTACTGATAACTTGAGGGGGTTTGTGCTTGTTGCTATGTGCATTTGGATGAAATCTGGAAATCTCTAACTAATCCAGTTACTTCCATTTGATTAAGTTCTCTATAGTCTTTTCTACAGAGGGGGTACTCTTCATGGTATTATGTGACTTCTTTGGTACAGTAGTCAGCTGGAAAAGAAAATTAATTTTCTTTCCATCAGTGAAATTATAACAAAAAAGGCTAATTGGAAAAAAAAAGGATTTTTTTTTAATATTTAAACTACTTTTGTAATAAGTCTCTTTTTAAAGTGGATTTTCTTCTCTGTGCTGGTGACCAGCACACTGGACTGTTCTGGAAAGGGTAGTTACAAATCTAAAATCTTACCCATCTTTGTTATTTCCTCAAGTTGAGAAAGACGTGTACTGTTCTAGCGGTTTCCAAATGAAATAGAATTGTTGCTCACAGATACCGCAAGCTGCTTGAATCTCTCCAGTAATTTATTTGCATACTTCTACAGTCATTGCTTTCAAAAGCTGGAAACTTAAGTGCACCTTCCTAAGTCACCGTGTCCTCTTGGATGGCGAGATCTTTCACAGGGTTTGGGTGCTCCAGTGCCTGCTGCTGGCACAAGTGTATCACATAGAGGGTTTGGATTCCTGTACTGAAGATCTCATTATAAATACTACCTGTAGTTAGATTAGCCTTAGATTTGGATACAAAGCCCTCTTTTACCCCAGGATCTGTATTTTCCAGGCTCTCTCCACTGAAAACTGTTTGTCTTTTAAAATGGTATCACATGCTGGGCAGGATTGTGGGAATAGCTGCAGATTGTCATTATTTTCAAATGAGACATTCCTCCTGCTTTATTCAGCTGTGATGCTGTTTATATTTGTGAGGAGGAGAACTGTATGAAAACTAGATACTTGGAGAATTTTAATGAGAAGGGAACATCAGAGATTGTTTCCCAAACTTAAGGTTGGGGTTTTTTTTAATTTAGTTCTTTTTCCTGGGATTCCTGACATATCCTAACCCCAAGATGTGCCTGTGTCATGCCATGTAGCAGCTTCACTTGTGCTTCCTCTGCTGCTATTCCAATGGGCTAGGAACACAACTAGTTGTATGTTGTTAACCTCTCCAGGGAGGGGGTGTCTTGTTTAAATTCTTAAGAAAATAAAGTAAAAGGCTGCTCTGTTCAGTTAGTATTCTCATGTGAAGGTGTGACAACCCCTTTATGAAGGAGTTGAAGCATGCTGCATTTCTTGCACAGTGCTTTTACAGAGCTGATGCCACTTTAAATTTCCAGTGCAGAGTTATCTCTTTGCTGCAGGGGTCTGACTATGCCTGGGATGCCCCTGAGGGTGGGCTTGGCTTGGCCAGTGCAAGAAGCGGGGGTGCCTTAGGGTGTGTAGTGCAGAAGACCCCATGGCCTCTGTGGGGAAACTTCTCACATCCAACCAATCTTTGGGCCTCTATCTTGGTGCAACCCCAGGAGAGCCAGATCTGTTTGACTCAGCCATCAACGACCCTCTGGTCTTGGGGAGGTCTATCAGCTTTGGGCAAAGGTGCATTGTGTTGATGTTACACCTGCAAACTGGAAAGCCTTCCCAAAACTCTGAATGGTGAAGAAAAGGATGCTGACTGGTGTCAGCATGTGCCATTGTGTTAATTGTTCTGGCTAGTCTTTGACCACTAGAGGTGTAGCCTCAACTGAAGCCACTTGGTTTTGATGCACTGCCCTCCTCTTCTGTATCCTAGTAGGAAGACTTGAGGTTGGGTGCAGTCCTGGGCTGGAGGTGGGCTCATGTGTTAGTGTGTGGATTCGCATGCTCAAGTCCAGCACAGGAGCAGGGTTGGCCCACAGCCAATGAGTTAGTCTTGAACAGTCTGTTTCCTGGGGAAAATGCTCAAAACACGCTCCTGGCACTTCTGGATCTGGGTGTACAAAATACAACTGCAAAAGTCCTCAATGAAGTCCATTTGGCTTCTTCTGTTGGTACTTGTTATCACACTGACATTACTCATTACAATGCTTGTTTCCAGAAGTGTTACTAACTGTCTCCTCGCCTTTTAGCACAGAAAATTCATAACTGACTTGGCTCAGCCAGCAGTGAGGACTGAATGAAATTAAACTCAAAGCCACCTGCTAATGTCAAGGTGACAGTAATTGTAAAAGCCATAATTGCTACTGAGTTAATGCCAGCATCTGGGTAACATACCCAGGTGTCATCAACACTGAAAATGTATTACAGGAAATGGTTCCAAGTAGCATGGCACTTAGGTGTGGTATCACTTGGTATTGCAGATAGTGGCAGAATTCAGCTTACACTGTTTCAAGTATTCTGGTATGTCAGAATTTTTGTACCATTTCTAATCTTTCATTGTAAAAGTAAAACAAATGTAAATATAGCAAAAATACTGAATTGTCTTTCAGTGAAGAAGGTATTGGAATAAGTTCTGAGAGACTTATTTTGTTAGCAGATCCCTTTGAATCCAAAACAACATTTGTTACACTGGAAGGATTTCTAGTCAGTGTTCTGTAGAGCAGTAAAGCGGCTTGTCCCTGTTCATTTTTCTGCTCTCGTTCTCTGCTTTTGCTCTGAAATATTCATTCCTTACCCTACTGGGAAACGCAGTCGGGTACAGGAAAGAAAGCAATAAATCTTACTTAGTGGCTTATCAGTTTCTATCTGTAAATACAAAAACCAAAATGAGAATTGCTTAATTTGACAGAATTAGAGATGTTGAGAAAATGTCTTTGTCAGTTGAAAAAAGGAATATTATTACTTCCTTTGGTGTTAAATTTTAACTTCTAGTTTCCTTTGCATGGAGAACTTTTTAAGGCAGAATTCTGGCTGTTCTTTAATTTATTATACAGTACCATGTTATGCTCATTTTTAATTAGACATGCCTTATATACAGTGCTAAGATGTTTCCTGTGTTTTCTTTTCTTTCTGATTAGCAACAGCAATTAAATCTACAATGAGGTAATCTAACATTTTCAAAGGGATTTGTCATTCCAGCCAGAGGAAACATTTTTGTTTATCCAGAGAAGATAACAGTCTTGCACTATAAAGTCAGTGCTCACCAGACAACAGCTCTGGTCTTAGCCCTGCAGTTGCATCTTTGCAGACAGATCCTCATTTCTCTGTGGGAACACTATTTTCCCTAATAAGATTTGTTAATGGATGGGAGAGTCTGCAAGATCTGATTCATTGTGTCATTGGGTGTTCTAACAAGAGCATTGCAGTTCTGAGTGTATGATATCATAGTTAGTGAGTTAGTTCTCTCTTACAAAGATCAAAAATACTTATTAAGACTATGCAATAAATGAGAAAGTTATGGATTTTTCCATTGCTTGATATGTGCATTGCCTGTGGAATGACCAGACAGTAACAGGAAAGCCGAGTGTGTGCAGTGGTCAGGTGGATTTCTTTTTTACGTATTCCTGCTTAGCCAAACATTCTTCAAGGAATTGCTGAACTGGAGTAATGGTGATGGTTTGGAGTGACTTTTGTGCTTGTAAGGCACTCAGGATTGGTAAACTCAAAGGACAATGAAGGTGCTGCTTTATTAACCCTGAGCATATTTTAACAATTCACAGTTTACTAATATAAACAGAGATTGCAACAGAAAATGTTGTAACTCTGTCTTTGATATAATCTATTATATGATTACAGTAAGTATCTTATTTGCTTTAGTGCTAATTTTGAATAGAACTACAGTGGAATCAGTATTTATTTCATGCAGGAGTCCATCTTACATAGGACCTTCACTCAGTGAGAAGCAGTATTATACCTTCTAAAAATGTTAGTAATACCTTCGAGTTTAAAAAGAGAATTATCTCATATCCAAAGCCTGACTGCTGGCAAAAATTAGGTTAAAAAGAAATGCTTTAAAAAGCATTTCATTTTCTGCTGAACTTTATAGTTTTACATACTGATCATGTATTTCTGACTGGTTTCAATTATCATTTACTTTCCTGAATCAGAGTGCTTCACTTAGAATAATTTTCCTTGTTGCAATATGGTATCTAGTGGAGTTAAATATGAGTGCAATTTTTAGTGGTTTTGTTGCTCTTTAAAGTTGGAGTATTGTCCTCTGACTCCTCAATTTAAAAGAAGGAATTGATGGCAGTGTGTCTTACTCTATGCATCACCTGATAAAGGGACTGCTGATATGTCAGGTAAATAACGCCACACTACCTCTTCTTTAAAAAGTGTGCAGTCTGGGTATGATAGAGCACTGGAGAAAGTGATGGGGACCTTGGGAGTGGTTTGTAGACTTGTAGGTAAACATTTAAACCAAGTGTAGAGTGAAGGGTGGGTGAAGGCATGTCTGTGACACCTTCTACCAGGTCTGATCCAGCCTGAGTATTTTGTATAAATAATCCTTCATTGTTGCTGGCTCAGCATTCATGAGGAAAAGCCAGAAAGGTTGCTCGAGCCTCTAAAGAACCACTTGAATGTGAAATTTTACTGTAGATATCTTCCTTTATTATATATAATGTCTCTCATTTTTGTGCTCTGTCATTTCTGCCTTTGCTTTGTGCTTCTCAGCACAGCTGTTATCATTTGTGCTTACCAAAGTATTACTTTACTGAATGATAGTGGGGGGGAGGATCAGGGCTTGGCAAAATGTTGGAATTCATGTCAGAAGTAGAGATAATGAGTAGAAGTTTTTGTTGTTTATTTACTTTTATTATCAAAAAAACCCCAAACCAACAACCTTACCCTGTACAATATTTACTTCTCATCCAATACTACAAGTTTCTGCAAAAGAAAATAAAGTGAACATTGTGGGTGGCGTGCAATCATTGTAGCACCTGGCTTTTCTTTTTATTTGTTTTTTTTTCCAGCTGTTAAAGCTGAAAATTGAGAAATAAAATGGTTCCTTTTATAATCCTCCCTCTTTTACCCTTGCTGTAAGAGTATAATTTTATCGCATGAAGCTACTATTTATTGTGTTCAGTCATTCAGTGTTGTTGTATTCTTGGCATTCTTGTCTATACTGTTCTACTTAATAGATGGTGATTTAGCAGTCAGTTTTTCATCCATGTTAAATTAGCCCTAGAGATAAAATTGGATAATGTCCGTAGTTGACTTTGATTTTAAACTTTGGAAGGGGAAGGAAAACCACTAGCATGCATTAGTAATAACGTGTTGAAATTCCCATGTAAACGAGAAGTGCATCTTCACCTTGGCATTTGTTCCGCAATTGTATGATGACCTAAAAATATTTTTAAATTATTTTTTCCTAGTTGCCTAATAGGAAAATTGTTTACTCCATTGGAAGAGGGGCATTTTGAACAAGAAGCAAGTTAGAATGCCTGGCTTCACTGTGTTCTAATGTTGGTGTTCAGGGCACTGTTTTTAGCAGGAGTGAATTACATTTTTCTTCTATATCCCTATGTGGAACACTGCTTACTTACTTCTTTGCATGGGATGTGTTTAGTTTTTGATAACCATTGTTTGTGGCATTTCCATAAAGTAGGCAATTTTTATTTTGAAGCAATTTGTGTTGTTAATTTATGAAATAAATATGGTAGAATTTAAAAAAATATGAGAGTTGGTAGGAATAGTTGAAAGAAAAGCATTATTGCTGTACATCAAACCTTTAAATAAGATACTGAAATGTCACATTTTTGTCCAGAAACAATTATTATAATAGACCTTGTTCTGAGCTTGCATGTAATCTTTTTAATGATGAAAGATTGATACAGCCTGTAAGGTACAGCAGTTGCTGAGCCTTTCTGTGTCTGCAGTGTTTGTGTGTGTGTTTAGAAAGGGAGATCTCTTCTTGTCATTATATACCCATCTAAAAAGAATACATATGACAACCTTAACCATATTCCCTATCTAGCCATTTTACATATAGCAAAAGGTGGGGTTTTATGCTGTGCAGCAGATGCTTCTACAGAAATTCTGGGTCCTGGTGTGCCTGCTGCTTAGGAGGATCATCGACACTCTCCTGTCAGTACTTCAGTGTTTCAGGGCAGAGGTGCTATGGTAGGCAGATGAGTTGATCTCACCGTATGTTGTGAAAGGCTGAAGGAGGCCTCTCTTGTGCTAAAAAAGCAAAGAATGGGTTTGGCTTCAACAAACCAAGGTGAAAAATTTGGCTGCATAGTGTAACGTGGGGAAAGCTTGTGTGGTCCTAGTGGGCTACTGTCACTTGCTCCTCCCAGGAAAATCTGCTAAGAAGTAATTATGTTCTGCACCAACTGTTTATCAAGGTTTACCAAGTGTTTATCAAGGTTTTAACCCTTGGGGAGACTGAATTATGTGCTGGGTAAAGATCACAAATCCATAACTAATTCTTATCAGAATCCACACAATTTATAAACTGAGAAGTCAGAAATATCATGGATTATGAAGGGATTTCCAAGCAAATTGTTTTCTGTGCTGCTGTTTCTCCCCAGCACTCACATGCAACCCACTTGAGAGAGTTTTCTGACACCAACCACAATTTGGATTGAAATTACCTAACCTCCCTCAAAATTATCATGTACTATAATTCTAAATCTTGAGATCTGCATCATATGAAGAGAATGGAGTGGGATAGTTTGGAGCTTCTTTACAGTAATATGATTATCCCAGAGTTTTATATTCAGTCCTGATCATATATTTTCAATAATAAAAAGCTTTCTCCAGTGTGGCTTTTGGCTTTTAGAAAGTTGGATTTTATAAATTGTATTTCATTTGTGTGGAAAGAAACTTCTTCATTACCCTCATTTTGACCAGCAAATGTCTTTATGTATTCACATAAACTTATATGCATGGCTACACCACAAGATGTATCAAGTGTACAAGCTGATTTCTAATACATAAATAAATATAAATTCATCATAATTATGTCTGAGAACAAAAAGTGAATTAAACAAACGATTAATAGAAGGAGAGAACAATGAAGGTGACTTTGCTATTTTGACTACTACACCTGGGATAATCCCTTTCAGTGTTGCGCAACATCCCAATGTAATTCCAAGGAAATAGGCCTTGGACACTGTCATATTGAAATAACTAAATAGGTTTCTATATTTAAGTTGGAACAATATTGCCTCTAATTAAAAACTCTCTTAGTAGAACACTCAGTGCTCAAAAAGTCAGATTAGTGTAACCTGAACTGAGCTGATAGTTGAAGGAAAGCAAAATCCTCTATGTTCCACCTTTTTAACTCGTAAAAGTTCCCCTTGTTAAATTGTTTGTCATTCTTTTAAGCATATGTTAAGCATTTTGATTCTTTGTACTTCATGTTTTTAAAATGAAAACTGAAACTCTTCAGATGCTAAATGTTAGTTAAGTCTCAGTCGTCTGCAGGAGTATAATCTAATTTTTTGATTAATTGTGGCATTGACACTGTTTGGGCATAAGCTAGCTGAGTCCATAAAGACTAGTGCTGCATTTTATTTTTTTCTCGGTGATGTGTGTGGGTGTTTTTGCCACAGATTACCCGTGCAGCAGATTGGCAGTACAGCAGGTATGTGGTGATGCAGCTCCAGCTCCCACAGCCTACTGAGCCACTGTTAATAAACCTCACTCAAAGCAAAAGTGGCCTTTCTGCAGCTGTGTCCCCACCACTCCGTCAGGAGGTGTTGCCTGGGGCAGGGAGCTGCCAGCGAGCCAGCCTGGATGCAGCACCATACCTGGCTCGTGGCCTCTGCCCTGAGCTAGGGGTACCTAGCAGGGGCAACCAGCAGTGCATGAGCTGTTCTGTGACATCCAGAGCAGGTCTTGCTGCACTGGTGGCTCTGGTTTGGTGATGGTCATGCCCGAGGCAGGTCATCTGGGCATTGTCACTCTGTGATCCTGCTGTGTGAGTTCTCTTGTCACCAGCTGTAATTGAAAACAGGTCATGCTGCTTCGTTCCTTTGATGTCATTCTAAAAGAACAGGGATGCTTCATTGTGCTAAGGTGGCTTGTACGATATGCTCAATAATGGTATTATTTAAATTAATTTAATTTGGAGCAACAATGCATTTTCCAACACTTGATTTCTTCTTAACTTTCAGATTTTCCGAAAAAAGGCAGTGGAACTTGGAGAGAAATTGCTACCTGCTTTCAATACTCCCACTGGGATTCCTTGGGCGTTGCTTAATATCAAGAGGTAAAACAACTGCTTTTTGGTGACTAGAACACATTAAAAATTATGTTGAACCCATCTTTACCGCAGAACTATTACAGTTGCTGTACAGTTTTTGTGCTTTTGATTCTGCAGTTTAAATTGGAAAATTTAAGTGGATATATGTTATAGACATGACAATACATATAGAAATATATTTATACATCTCACAACTTCCTGCGTTTCTGTCAGTTAGCATATTGCTAATCACTGAGGTCCTTAATTGCTTTGACTGTTGTTTTAGGTAGTAGGGTAAGAGCAAAAGAGCATGTGCTACTCTGAAAGGATGTTTTCTAGCCATTTTATCTGTTCTCAAATGTAGCATCAGTGTGACCTTCCTATCAAGAAACAAGAGTAATACCTGCTACAAGTGACTCATAGTTTTGTACCCTCTCCCAAGGAGTGGTTTTGCTTTCAGCAGTCATGGTTTGAAGGCAGCCGTGTGTTTGCTGTAGGAGGTGCATGCTTTCCTGAAATCACTCTTGCCTCCAGTATCTGACTGTGACGTGTCAGCAAGTCCTTGGTCTGTCTCAGAACTGCTAGCAGAGATGCTGTACTGGTAAAGAAAATTCTTTCTTTGCGCTGCCTGGGGAAAAACATTAAAAGTTACACCTGTAGGGTGTATTTGTGTATTCGTAGGACACATCAGCTTCCTTCATACTGCAAATAATCCCCAGCATCACTCATCACAGGAAAGTAAATTAGGAAAAATTTCATGTGTGCATGTGTTAGTAGTGTGATTTTTTTGCATGGTTCCCTTCTTGGCATCTTCCACTATTCTCTGCTTGATCTGTATTTATGAGCACACCTTTTCCCCAGAGTAGGATGTACATTAACATGTTGCTTGATTGGCTATGTGTGCTTCGAGCTTCACACTAAACTGCTCAGAGCCAGTCCTCCAAAAACCTCTGGCATGTCAGTTCAGACAGACTTTTTTTCCACCTTCCTTTCAAACAGCAGTGAGGTAGAAGACAAGGAAAAGCACATCTGCGTGCAGGAGCAGGAGAGAGTTGGCATCTCCTGAACTTTCTCGTCATTGAAGAGGCTGATTAACTGCTGCCTGGTGATGATTCCTAGACTTTGGTTAATTATATGCATGCTAATAATTTCTTCTCAACGGGGTTTAATGAGTTCTGCACAAGTTCAATAGTACAATATCTTGAGATGTGTTATTTGTTTTTAAACTGTTGGAAAAACTTCATAATACAAAACCCTAGCCTAAGTTTGAAATTGAAACACAACTGTACATTGCCCTACATGGTATATATAACCATATTTAAGGTATTCAGGCTAAAAAAGTGCCTTTTATCTATATCCCTGCTTAACTAATAAATAAATCAAAGATTTTTTGCATATTGCTCAAATTGTGTGGTAGATCTTTATGGTTTTATTCCTACCTTCTTGCAACAACTGCTATGGGGCATTACAAATGTCAGCCACAAACACTGCAAGGTGGTAATGCAAGAGGGGTTTGTTTCTTATCTGGCACAGACAAGTGGAAGAGGATCTCTGCTAAAATAATTTCCTTTGCTGTGGCAGAAAAATTTACGTTAAATGCTGGCTTCTTGGTTATTCATTCTGAATCCTTGCACATCTGCCTAGATTTGACCTTCAGTAGATGACTCTTCCATAATGCTGTGAGTAAATAAATATGCTGTCATCCAGGCTTAGGAAATGCTAAGCCACCAAAGCCTGCATATATTACGGATCTAATACGCCTCATTTCTGATTAGTGTTTTATTTGATTTTATTTTGATTTATGCTCCAAAATGGAGAACACTCACAATAGATTATGGGTGTCAGTGGTTATTTTTAAATAACTATTTTTGCATTAAGAGATGAGTTGAGTATTTGTTTCACTGTGCAAGTGTTCATCACAAAATAGTTTTTTCTGCTCATCCTGTATCATCATAGACAGACTTGCTCTTTCCTTGAATGTCCTTGTGTGTAAATATATATATGTTCTTTTGTCTGACATAGATATGTGCATACATACTAAAGGCATCCACCAGAAGTCTAGTTCTTTTTATCTTCTCCATTTTATTTCTTCATCTTGCTTCTTTCCTCACCACTTAGTGACCATGGGACACTTACTGTCTTATTTGTGGAACCCTGATTATCAAAAAGTTCATTGTACAGCTAAAAATACTTGCCAATTCTTGAATGTGTTTGCTTGTAAAATTTCCACTGGTCTCTAAAGTACATTTTAAGTAATTAGGTTGGTTGTTTGTACTGAGATTTCCTTTTCTTCTTTCTAAAGTTTCAGTTGCACTTCCATGTTTCTGATGTTGTTGATATTGCTCTCTATCTTCTTTGCAGCATCTGTTTTTCACTTCTGCTTGTACTGCCAAAATCAAAGTTCCTTCTATTTAAGTAACTAGTGTTGCGTAGCACATACTGACCAAAATGCTGGTACAAAGAGAGGCTTCAGAAGGAGAAGTATATAAAGCTGTAGTGGGCCGACAGACAGGTGTGAGTCTTATTTTGAGGGATGAGGAGCACAAGCTGGCAAAGCCACTTTTATTTATTTGTTTTGTTGAGCTGTTTTATCTTCAGTACTTCTAAAACACCAACTATAGCAATTACTTAAATTACCACTCATTCATGTTCCTATAGTTTTTCTCTCAGTGTTCTGTGACAATTAGGTGTCTGCATGCTAAAACTGTCATTTTCCTTTCTCTTTAAACACTTCAAGTAATTTATGACTGAAAGTTGGATTGCATGTGTATTTCTGTAATTTACCTTTGGGGTTTAAGAAATAAAAAGATCTGAATGACTCTCTTAGTGAGTTAGCTTAACAAATACCCAGCTTTGCATCAAGTTTGCAGGATCAAGTAATCTTTTTACTGTATCTATTTATTTTTACCCCTGTAACTACTAAAAAGCAAGCTGTATGGGGATTGCGTTAATGAAAGGATGCCCAGCTGTGACATACAAAGAACACAGACTGTTGTTAGTCTGTTGGATCAATCGGGTATAAACTTAGAAGATTCTGTGTATGTTTCTTTCTTTTGGTTAGAAATTGTGCCTTTATGACACTTTCCCCCGTTTAAAAGAAGACCTGTATCTGGGTTCTAGTCACTATTTTTCTGATAAGACCACATTACTACTTGCTGATAAGCAACCCAGAAGTATTCCTATATGAAAGACCATACTCCATAAAATGTTTTCTCTTTATACTTTGACCAGTTGCATAGTTGTTACAAGGTTATTTATTGTGCCATGTGGGCTATGATGTAGCAGTACTGTTAGGCTTTAAGGTGCCTTCCTTTTTATGAAGAATCAGTGTAGCATGTAACCTTCAAGTGCATTTGAAACTTTGAAAAATACTTACGCCCTACCTTAATGAAAAAGTTTTCAACTGGACTAACTAACATTTTTTATTTCTGGAAACAGAACAAACTGGAAATGGTATCTAAGGGTCTCATAGTATGTAAGGGGTATACCATGTTCCTCTGTCTCAGTGACAAAGCTGATTATGTAAGCATTTATAGCTATAGCAACCTTGGCAAGTGCCGTATAGAAGGAAAAGCTTTGAGGTGTGGTTGAAGCAGGTCAAAGGAAAGAAGCTTAACAGAAATTAAAAAGAAATGTGATTAATGTGTATTGCAATCAAACCACAGAGTATGGTAAGATTTACTCAACATGAACGTACAGTGTTTACTGTGCCTGATGTCAACTCAGGGTTCTTTGCCTTTCACACTGTAGTATTGATTGTACATTAATAGCAGACCTCAGTTGAATTCAATATAACATATTTTATGAAGTAAGACAGCAGAGGCCTTGCTAAATTGTTTACACATTCGTAAGTACCTGAGGTTGGAAGTGACAACGCTGCAATTTATACCATTGGGATGTTGTCAGCATGATTTTTATACGGGGTCTTCTTTTGGCTTCTTATTATCAGCAGCATAATTATTAGCATTATTAAAATTATTACATTTTATAGAGAATATTTAAATTGGGCCATAGGCCTTTCTGAGCCTCACAGTTTTCAAAGTTTGGACAAAAGCTTATTGGAGCTTATTGGAGCACCTGTGTGGCTTAAGAACAAGGATATACACCCACAGCTTCCAAAACATTTTTCTTCTCTCACATACCCTGGAAAAAAGAAAATAGCAATCAAAAATACACCCAGTTTGGGTTTTTTTTTAATTAATTTTTACCACCAGCTAAGATTCCTGTTCCACGACAGTAGTGCCAAGTAGGATGGTTCTCGGCACTATCCTGGCTTGCCCAGCAGAACCTGGCTGCTTTGGAGAGGACTTTCATGCTAAAATGCCACAGTGTTTACCAGGATGACACAGACACAAGGGTGTTCTCATATGGGGTGCTCATTTTGGTATTTCAGACTATTGGGCACTTGTTCTGGGGCTTCAGACTACTGGTGGTGTTTTAGAAGCCTATCTCTCAGCACCTTCCACTTAGGTGGAAATGTGGCCAAAACCAACCACTGAGGTATGAAATGTTGTTCTTGAGACAACAGAACTTGCTTGAAAATATTTTAAAGTTTCAAAGTAATTACCAAATTTCAATTTCAAAACATGTTTGAGGTCTCATATACCTAAAACAGTTGAAGTCTTCAAAATGTCTTTTTTGGCTACCTCATTAGAAAATCTCTGGTACTCCTAAGGAAAAAAATTTAGCATAAAACAGAATTGTTCTCTTTGGGTTCTGGGACATTTTCCAAAACATCAAAATCAATGCATTTATGAGTATATACCTTTATAGTTTGCAAAGGAATCTTAATGCATTGAGGAAGTTTGAAAATATAACAAAGAAGGGATCCAGTTATGTAAATTCAGTAAACTTTTTTGGACAGCTTTTAATTCTGCCACTTACACCATCATAAATACTTGAAGTATGATTGTTGCATTATGTTGCCAAAGTTGTTGCAACTTGTTCGTATGATACGATATTCTTTAAAAGAATTAACAGTTCCTGCTTTTACTTGTCCTAGTGATGCAACAACCACTATCTTGCAGAGATTCAACCAAGATGGAAAATTTAATTTTTTTGGCTTGCACTATTAACTCTACTGTCTAAATTAGATTAAATTTAAAAAAAAAAAAAGGCTAGGATTACAGAGGTTTATTCTTCAAATTTGGTTGTCTTTAGCAAAAATAAACCTATTTTTTAAAGGAAGTTCAGAGAGGAAAAACTTACGTTGTGTGCACAATTTGTTATTGTAGGACCATGCAGAAGTTGTGTTTAGATGAAATCTTTAATTTTATTCCTTATGTGTAATTTTGGCATAATTTTAGAGGAAGAAATCAAAACTACCTATGGAAAAATAGCTAAAAGTAGCAGACATGTTTTATAAAGGCTTTGTGTGTGTGGTTTTGGCAACTGTTTCCACTGATGTAATAAAGTGGAAATAATAACAAAAAGGATTTGGATATGGAGTGAAACACTGAGATTTCCCCTGTAGCACAACAGACCAGTTGAAAGCAGACTTTTGCCTTCAGGCACTTGGCTCACGGTGTGGATTTGTATTAGCACTGGATGCAAAGAGATAAATCCTAGCTGAACTTTACCTCTGTAAAAATTATTTGTCTGGTGTTAAACATATGTTTTGGCATAGAATGATCTGCTGTCTAGAGATACTGATCTCTTTCCATTGACTAAAGAAGACCTTACACAAATAATTGAAAGAGCTAACATCTCGAGTTGAGGAAATTAATTCCATCCTAATTTATAACTAGTGAAAAGAATTATTTCAACTGAGGATACATTTTTCAGCACAGACATTTCAGTTCATTGCATGATTCATAGACAAGTTTACATTTCCTTAGTCAGTATTGAATGCAAGACAAATTGGAAAAATAGTTTTGTGTTTGGGGCATTTTGATATCACCATGTTATGTGTCATCTGTTAAGACAATTCATTGTTTTAGGACATGTTAGAACACCACAGTAAACAAATTTCTTGCCATATCTTTGTTTTGTCTGAAATGAGTAGCCAGTTCAGCATTGCATGACTTTACATTCAATATTCAGTATATTTGACTTTGTGGTGATGTCTGATTTGCTGTTAAGCAGTGTAAAAATTATTCATAATAATATCATAAAAATTCCATGAGAACGTTCAAGGAATGGAGCTGTTTGGTAAGGAAGAAAAAGAACCTAGAAAAATATTATTTTTATGATAGCCCATAATGATAGACTGTATTACTCAAATATCAGCTTCAATTCCATATTGTAATGCAGAATTTGTGTGGGAGGCTGCCCTCTGGCAATAAACAGGAAGGATTTGGGACCTATTATTACTACTGCAAAATATCCTTCTCAATTTAAGTGCTTTCTTTATAGTCAAAAGAAAGAGATTCTAGTCCTAAATACTAAGTTTACATACTAACTCTTTCCCCGCAGTTTATTAATGCAATGTAAAATGCCTATAAATACTTAAAAGTTTGTAATTAACATACTATTTATCTGTGTAATACCCTATGTGATTATCAGTAGTGTGATTCCTCAACATAAAATGTATGATTGCAAACACTTTATAGGTCTCTGTCGTGCTAACAGTAGATAGCAATCTTTTATAAAACAGAACAAACCTTGTGTCAGACAGCCCTGCATAAGCCAGTTGGATAGAGAAGGCTCTTGGTCTTCACTTCATAGGTCTTGTCCCTCACCTCAGCAGACAGTCTTCAGGGTATGAAAACCTTCCCCAGCTATCAGAACATTTTGTCTTGATGGTTGAAAAAAATGGGAAATGGCTTTGTGCGTGTGTGTTATTTGCCAAGACAATGTGAAGGTTTTCTGCACTGGAAATGGAGAGGGATTTGAGTTAGGATAACCAGGTTGAACTATTCTGTGTTTTCCCTAGAAGAAATCAGGAATAAGTTCACCCGAGTCACCTAAGGCATATTCCAGTAGATGGCAAGTACCTGGCAGGTATGGCAATTTTTCTTCTAGTCTGGTTTTAAGTTAACCAGTCCCTCATTGAAACACAGTGCCTTAGGGTGGGAAAGTTGCCTCTGATCCTCGGTTCGCTTCCTGAGCATTAAAACCATTCTTGCTTCCCAAAAAAATCTGCCTGCCAAATTTTGAACTTAGAATTATTGAAAATAGGATTTTATAAATTAGTACATGGATGTTGGTGTTGCTTGTACTCTTGCTTTAGCTGGATAACTGCTGTTATCTCCTTGATATTGGCCAGTGCAGCAGGAACAAGCTCCCACTACTTTTGGGGCACTGCAAAGGCACTGAGAAGCAGCTTGAGGAGCAGTTATTCTTTCCTGAAATAATAGAATCATAGAATTGATTGAGTTGGATCATATGCTAAATTATATGCCCAGTGCCTGGCTGGCTGGGTGCTTTTCTTTGGCCTTATTGACTATGCTGGGAATGCCAACACTTGAGAGTAGTCATATTAATCTTTGTACTGGTTAAAGATCATTTCTCTTTCAATTGCTTGCATCATGTATGTCCTAATATGTATAGATTAAAATTATAGCAAATTGTAATGGAATAGTAAAAGATAATCTTACACAAAACATGACTGTTGGCAGAGGCTTCTTTCACAGGGAAAGGAATCAATTCCTACAGATTTCAGGTTTCATGAAATAAATAAAATGAGCATGAGGACTTCTCAGTCACTTCCACCACAATTCAAGTTACCCCAGGAAAACACATCATCTAAAAGTGATAGTTGTGTTGGGATTGTTCCACCTAAGAATTTTCTAACTGACAAATTATAAAGGCACTTATTAATTGTTTGCCTGCAAAATCCATCACTAATTTCTCATTACAGAACTGTTGAAATGACTATGAGAAGGGGAGGAGAGGAGTCATTTACAAAGTGCTTTGCTTGTGTATTTTAGCTGAAATTACTTTGATACTTCTACCTGGCTAAATTCTCGGATTGTGTAGGTAATTATTAAATAGTGATTTCAGAATTAAAAGGCATGTAGGGTTATTTGTTTGGTTGTTTGTTTTTTCTTCTGTGGTTTAAGCATCTTTATGACATCGTAGATAATAGGATTGAGATCAACCAAGCACTCTACTTTGACTGCCTGAGTAAGTTGTTAGTATAAGGGTATGATACCTGTTCGGCATTACAAGACCAGAGAAACGGGGACAATTCAAAAATAAGGATAATTTACGCTCTAAGATAAGCAGTGGTTTAAATAGCTAACTGATGTTTCTAGTTACTCTGTATTCTTACTGTCCTAAAATGATGAGTGTGAACAAGAGTTGTTAACTACATTTTTTCAGAAATCATTACTGAGAACAGATTCTGCTTTTATCTTCACAGAATACTGCATTTTAATTTGCTGTATAAAAGCAATTCCCTTCAGTACTTCTCAAAGTACATCTTTCATTACAGATAAACACATAGATTTATGTATGTATTGGTAATTCTTTATTCATCATTTTATGGTTTCTCATTACTGCTGATCTGAGAAGTTCTCTCTGTAACCTCTTGTAAACTATAACCTCACATCTGGACATCTGAAACCCTGCCTGAAACTGATACAGTTCTAAATCATCATGTCTATCGCAAGTAACCATTTACTTAGCTGAATTTTCAACTTCTCTTTATAGCACTTCATAATCCTATTGATACTGTGAAACTTGAATTTTGTGGTTTTCAGTTTCATTGTACTAATGCTGATGGGTTTGTCTTGTGCCATTTTTATAAACACATTTAACTTTAAGCTGACTAGTCATAACTGCATATGACATCTTTTGTTTTTCTGAAATTCATTGCATATCCATCAGATACTCTTGCAGTAGAGTTTCCTATTTAATCTTTTAGATTGACCTTAAAATAACAAATCAACATAAAATGGGTTATTTTTCCCCTAGAAATCAGTCTGTTAAATCAGAATAACAACACTGGCATGGATTTATTTTTTCCCTTAGATTTTAACAGAAAAAGAAGTTTATTATTTGTTAATCATTCAGTTATGTTTAGCATTTGAGAATTGCAGAGTTTTCTTGCTTTTCAGAAATCTTAAAATGATGGAAGTATTATTTTGTTCCTTGCTTGCATATTTGCTATAATTACTTGGACTTTCTCAGCTTTATGACCAGCGTCATATATTGAGGTATACACACACACTTCATGACCAGCTGAACACATAATAGGTTTTTAACAATAATCTCATCATTAAATAGAGGTACCTGTAGTGCTGTGCTTGCTCCTTTTCCTTATCTAAGTGTTGGTCAATATAACAAAACAGGTTTGGGTTGAAAAACAGCTACACTGTTTCTCATAGTGTCTCGTAAACGTTCAGACCTTAATTGAATCCTTAATCTAGTTGCAAGTTTTTATTTAAAGGTTCTGAGATCGTCCTGTGCCTTTTAGTGGTGTGTTTTCTGTAAATCAAAACTACTGCCATCTGTCTTTGATCCTGCTCTACTTTATGTATTTTCTAACCCTGCTACTCCTCTCCCGTGCTTGTTGCCCTCTTCTAATCCATATTTATTTTGGAGGAGAAGCACAACAGTGATCTTTTTCAGCTCTGATAGAAATTTTCTCTGCTTGTGATTATGTGATTCTTGCCCCACATAAAAGGAATCTGAATCCTGGATGCTTCATGTTTTCCAGATCTGTGGGTTGCTTCTTTTTTCAGATGTTTCAGTTTCATAGCTTGTGAAAATTAATATTTGGGAACTGTGTCAGGTATTGTCCCACATATGTCTTCTGAGGCTTTTGGGCTGACTGCTTTTTGGTTCCTTCCCTTCCTCTCTTCCATCCCTCCTTCCACGCTTCCTTCTTTACCTCCTTCCTTCCTTCTGTCCCTCATGTCCTTGAGGTAATCTACTTAGTCTGCATATCTGCCTCTCTGCAGTGCCCCAAACAGGACATATAGTATAGTTGCTGCTTTAAGGGTACAGTGTTTTATGGAAGAGTTATCCATAAATCCTACCTCTCCTAGTGTATTATTATCTAATACATTGTTTTCTCAAGGTCTTAAATATATTGAAGTACTTAATTATTCTGGAAAGAGTGATAATCAAGCTTATGTGTATTTTGGTATACACTGGTTGGGGGATGTGTGCGTATATACAAGAACACATGCATATACATGTTTTTTTATATATCTGTAGATATATATATAAAACATATATAACATTTTGCAGTGTAAGGCAAATTGGGCTTCTTAAAGCAAAGTTTGAAAGAAAAGATAGATAACAAACAGCTTATGCTTGGCTTTGCTGCTGAAGGCTGTATATTCTCTTAAAATCCATTTTCTACAGTCCTTCACAAATACACAATTGCTTGTTTTTTACCATCCCTTGGAAGACCTTAGAAACATTAAAAAAAACCCCAAAAAACACAAACTACAAATATTTTCAACCTTCATTTGTTACTGACATTGACTCTTCCCTTTCTGACACCTAAGCTGACCATGTGAAGATTCTATTAGATCAAAATAGAATAGGCTACCACTCTTTAGAAGCCATGATGTCATTTTTTTTATATTTCTACACTCATTTTTATCTTTTAAAAAGGAAGGTAAGTGAGGAGAGGAATAAAGAATTAAGCAGCAATGAGGCTGGAGAAATAAAACACCCTTTGGCCATAATGGAAAATGAAAAAGGGCGCATTGATTTTACTTGTTTCTCCTTGAATTCACATGGCAACTCTTGAATAAATGCTTCCATCTTATAAAAGCACCTTTTTATACTAATGCAGATATGGACACAGAAAAATGTATGCTGATTGAATGCTGCATTAATTATCTTTGCTGTATTTATAATTGAATGCTCTTAATGAGAACTTTGATGTACTTTAGTCTATAAAGTTGTTTTCTTTTACTAGTTCTTAAAATGTCTTGCAATATGTGCTCTGGAAAGGCCAGATGGGTATGGAACACTTCTGATGGTTTCTAATGAAGTCAACTGGTGAAGAAATTTAAAAAGGCTCAGCAGTGAAGTGTTTCAACAATGCAGCTATAAGTAAACCCTCTTTTCCAGTTCAAAATATGTTGAAATATGATTTCCACTTTTAAATTCTGTCATTAAGAAGATTCTTTAAAAATTCATTTTTAATCTTTTGTAGTTTCTCTGCTAACTATACTAAGTCAAATTATAATTTATAATTTATTTGCCTTATTACAACACTTCATTAAAATGTCAGAAGACAGAGTTTCTAGGCAGAGTATTACCCCCAGAACTATGCATGCAGTGTTTTTCTCATATCGAAATAGCTGCAGCAGTTCTGTTCTGCAGCACGAATTAACAAAGATTGATTGCAATCTGTTTTTATTAACTCAAGGAAGAAAAGCAGTGTAGTGATATTAAGAAAATTAATTATAACTTTCTAATCTGGTAATTAATGTGCAGCTGGGCATGAGTGCAGTTAGTGCGATTCAGTAATTTGGCAGTCCTAACAAATTATCATCATCCATTTTAAGGTAGACAACTGTTCTTTAATCTTTGCTTAGATTTTTATAATCTTTACCATTTCAGAACAGTTCTAACAACTTAGATATCATAGAGGGCCTTTTCCCATAATAATATGTGCTGAACTTCAGTTGTATCTTTCAGAGCTTGAGTTCAGTTGTATTTTTTAGAATGCCCTTTTATTCTTTTTCGGTATTGTACCAAAGTTTCTTCTGAAGCAGTTGGATAAAACAATGATTATTGGTAATTGACCTGCATATGTTGAATCATCTTAAAATGCTACTGAGAATTTAATGTATCCTGTAAATTGAGATGCTTTGAATTAAATAGAGTTCTTACGATAATCACTTTCAAAACTAATCAAGTAATACAATGGTGTTACTAAAACCCGTATTGACTTAATTTTGAAAAATTAATAAATTTAACCAATGCAATTACTGTAATGGTTGTACTAGTTTGCATTTTCCATAACCTATCCCTAAATGCTTTTCAGAAATGCACTAGAAATTACCAAGGTGTATTTAATTAGCATGACAAGGTGACTTGAGGGGTGAGGGATGGAGTATTTGTGCCCTTCTTTTTGAGACGGGAAGGTTACTGTGCATCACCCTGTGCTCAGAGCCTCTTGTCTAGTAGGAAATAATGGTACTGTACAAAAACCACAACTCTGATCCTAGAGTTGGAATTGCTAATAGAAAATACTCTTTAGCAGACTACCTGGTTTTGCTGCTATCAAGTCTGATCTCCTAAAAATATTCAAGTATTGTGATCTTGTCAGTAAGGTTTCTATTTAGTCTTATTTTAACAATTTAGGAGGAAAAAGGACAAAGCATCATTGATCAGATGCTGAAAACTGTCTAAAACTATTAATTATCCTTATATTGTTGGTAAACAGATGGTTAAAACAACCTGCTTTATTTATGTAAGACTTGTGCAGACTTTGCTTCTCTTGTTTTAGGGATTTTGTTGTTGTTTTAGTTTTCATTAGGAATGCATTAGAGAAGGTGTTCTGGGACACCAAAAGTCAGGAGTTTTAAGTCCAGTGACACAATTTTGACAGAAGAAAAGGTAGACAGCATTTTCCAGAACAGTGTCTTGCCTAGTACTGTCTTGGTTTGAGATAAGCAACTGCCAACCCCCCCAAGCACAGAGAGAAAAGCCTCCCTCCTAACACCAGGGAAAGGGAGGAAAAGAGAGGGGAAAGAAAAAAACCACTTCAAACCGCGTTTATACTAAAACTACATATATTTTCACAGAAAGAAAGAGACAATTAGAAGAGAGTACAAATATACACTCACAAGTCTGAAACAAGTTCCCCACCTCAACTTCTTAATGAACACACAAATTCTACTGTCCTAACTACACATTACTTAAGAAAAACCTTATTCCCCAGGGAGACAAACTCAAGCAGAAAGGAGAGACCCAGAACAACACAGTTTACTTTCCTGAGATACCCTGTGAGCCACTGGTGGGCCTGGTCCTCTCCATCCCCCCTGGGACAGCATCGTGCGTCCTCCCAAGAGGAAGGCTGAGAAGTGACTGACTTAACCACTCCCACACTGGTTCCTACTTCCCTGGAGATGATGTCATAATGTGGTATGGAATACAAACTTACTGGCTAGAAGAGGTCAGCTGTTAGCTCAGCCCAACTCAAGTCAGCTGACAGCCTCGGCCTAGTCCAAACTCCAGAGCCCAAATTTAGGCCCACCTAGGTGAACCCATAACAAGTACTTAAGACATTCTCCAGGAATTTAACATGCATAGGTTTGAAACTTCTCAGCTAGAGGAGAATCAAACTGAGGTTTTTTACCTCTCAGACATGTGCTTCAGCACCCTAGGTTATTTCTTCCTTTAAAAGAAAACCTTAGCTAGAGAGTTTAAACCAGTGTGATCTTACTGTTAGATGAGTGGTGGGTATTTTATGCCTAAGGGACTTGTGAATAATTAAGATCAAGAAATCAATATAGGTGTCTTCATTAGTGGCTTAGTTTACCTCAGAAGATGAACTTCGGAAGTGTTTCTCCCAGTCTTCTCCAGTTGCTGTGTTGTGATTTATGGATAAACATGCAAGTGCCTAAAAGTGGCTATTTGCTTGGCACTGTTGACCTGGTTGTTCTGAGGACATGTGTGGTTGCAAACTTGGCCTTAGATACCTAAGTAAAGCAAAGCCTTCTATGTCTTTTGATCCACCTCAGTCTGAGCAGAGCCAGTCAAATCAAAGATTTTAAGCAGAAATGAAAAGATTTGACTGTTTTATAGTAACTAGCCATTTTGCTAACTATTTTCTTTGCAGTCACCAATGTAACACAATTTTCCTTACATTTGCAGTAATAAAGCCCAGTTCGCACATGGCAAAATAAGGGTAGTTACATCACATGCAGCTGTTTGGAGAGAGAGGTTTTTTAAAGTGTCATGTATTCTTTGAAGTCATTCTGTGGTGGATTCGGCACTCCAGTACTGTAAATCAGTTTGATCATGCTGTAACTTTCAATTAGGTCAGCTGGAATTTTTTTTGTGCTTTCATGTAGTACAAGATATTACTACTGACAAAGAGTACACATTAAAGAATTAGTTTCTAGATATGTGGGATAAAAGATAACCTTAAATGATATCCGGTGCAGTAACTCATTCAGCTGTGCTGACTGAATAGATGGTTGCAGAACTGACATGAGTATTAGAGACCAAGAGCTCCTCCAAAACCAAATTCAGTCATGTATGTGAACGCCTCAGGGCTTTTTGTAGCTATCTGAGATTTTTCCTCATAGTATTAAAAGGTATGGAATGTTAACTGCACAATTTTTCTGTCCAGTTTAGAGAGAGAGTTTGGCTTTTAATGTATTCTTGATTTTTCTCTCCTTTTTAAGGAAAACTTTTCGCTTTTTTTTTTTAATCTCCTCGTTGCTGATGAGTTGCATGTACGTATAACTTGGAAAACTGATCCTCTGTCATATCTTTGGGTTTCTACTGTCATGGCCAACATGATTACTTGCATTGAGAAAAAACATGTAAAAGAAAATGCTGAAGTCTTTCATCAGGAGAAATACAGATTACCAAAGAATCTGTATCTGCTCTTTTCTCTATGCTGTTCTGCAGTGAGTTGATGATAAAAATCCTGTATGCATTCAAAAAAACTGTATGGCATTATTATATCAATGTTACGGCCAGGCGAGCTTTTGATGTATTCCTTGTGCTGCTGGATCCTGCTGGTGTTGGGATGATTATTTGATGCTACGTAGGCTGACTGTGCTGTTTTTTTCCCTAATATTTGCCATATAATTTGGAATTACTACAGCAGAGAGCTAATGCCTAGCAAGTCAACCTTAAGCATGACTACCTCAATGAGCAATACCTTCATGATGGTGTTGTCCTCTGACTGACCTTTAAGTCATTACAGACTGACTTGTGTAAGGGTAGGGAAGAGTAAGAGCTCACTTACATGTCCTTACCTTGCAGAAAACACTAAACCTGAATTCCTAGTCCAGTGGGCTGATGTGGACTCTCATCTAACTGTTCAGCTAGGTGGATACACCTAGCCAACATCAAAATAAGTTGTGTTCTTGCTCTAATCTCATATTAAATTCTGAGTGCCATTGTGTTTCCTTCTTTGTAATTAGCAGACCTTGTTCACTGTAGTGCACCATAAACTGAGTAGACCTGACTTAGAGGAAATGCTATAACTGAGTGTAATTTTGAGAGACTTAGCAGAATAATCTGTTGCTCTGTATTAAGCAATCTACTGCTCACAAACAAGAAGTAATAAAACCCCAGCAGTAAATGCTGTAGGTACATGGATGTTGCTGTAGGAATCCATCTAGCAGAGGGCAAAGCCAAGATGAGACCTGTACTATGATGAGGTAGTTTGAGACCTGTTGAGAGGGAAATGAAAAGAGGCTAGTCAGTCAGCTAAGTAGTTTGTTCCAGTAATTTGCCCTCATTGGTTTAAACTTTATGTTAAAATGACACTTCTGTTGTTGTAACACTGACACATCTTTAGGAGGAAGTTAATAGGAGGGAACAATCTTTTGCAAATTAAATGAAAGGCTACTATTTCCAGCTGACACCTGTAAAACTGCTGCTACATTCCTTGCAGCGGTGCTTAGAGAAATAAATGAGCAAGTATTCATTATAATCGATCTTTAATGGTATCCATATGCTGTATATCTTGTAATGGTGCTCACGTTGTGCAGTTTCTGTTTAGTATAAGGAAAATGAGTATTAGTCT
Source organism: Pithys albifrons albifrons (assembly GCF_047495875.1). Classification (NCBI taxonomy): domain Eukaryota; kingdom Metazoa; phylum Chordata; class Aves; order Passeriformes; family Thamnophilidae; genus Pithys; species Pithys albifrons. The sequence goes on along the minus strand of NC_092459.1, from coordinate 50,157,627 downwards.
GTTAAAGGCCCATTACTGTAAATGTCTTGATTCAATACTTTGCCTTGGAGAGGCTTATGTGTTTTAAATACATCCCAGCAAATTGTGGTTGGTGCAGCAAGTTTGACAGTCTTTCTGGTTGACCTTTCAGGTTATCCATTTCCTATCATAGAGCGTCCTTTCTAGGTAATGAAATATACTGGAGCAAAATGGATTTTAAAAGTGTATCATTTTGATTTTAATTCTTTTCAAATGAATGTTTTCTTACAGGCATTAGAATGTCCAGTCTTTCAGCAGTGTTGTTTCACATCATGTCATAATAATCTACTGAGGCCTTAAATCAGCTATTTTCGCTATCTTCTACCCAGAATTCCTTTTGTAAATTAATTGGGTTTTGCTTAACTATGTTTGTCGGCCTTGTTTTAATGGCTAATAGCTTTTGGACCTGTCTTTGAAGGCTTAAATCTGTCATTTTAGTATTCAGCCTGTTGTATGGTTAAGGTTTACTAGCATCTGAGATTTTCATGAGCAGTACAAGTTCACCGCTTTTGAGTAAGTAAACTTTGGACAGTGGTTCAGACTTGCTTTTTTTCCTCCACTTAATGAAGTATAAACTTTTGCATAATATACTGTTTCTTCTGAGTGATGTTTTCACAGATGCTTTGATAAGGCATGCCTCAAAAATTAGAGAAGGACTCCTTATGGGCTTTATTTGCTTCCCTCCTACTGTAATGCACAGGGATGGAATGCTGTACAATTTTTATTACTGTTCTTGAACAAATTAAATTCCTCAAGAATGTATGATTTAGCTTTGTATTGCTTTATCAGATGTTTTTGGGCATGTTTCAAAAATTATTTAAACACAGAAAATAAGAGAGAAATCCTGTCATCAATATGTTTCAATACTGAGCACTGAAGCACCATCTAAGCCATCACAGACAGATGTTTGTCTAGCCATTTCTTCGAGAACTGCAACATGGAGATTCCATGCTTTTCCAAGGGAGCTGATTCCAGTGCTTCTGTGTCTTCACTGTTGAGGGTTTCTTTTGAATGTTATTGTCTGTATTTTCTATTCTGAAACTTAAATACTTCACTATTTCAGTGAAATATTTACCCCTTTTGTGTATCGGAAGAAGACTATTGACATGTCTAATCTATTAACAAGATGACTCTCCCCTCAATCCTGCTGTCTGTGTTCCTGAGAGTTCTTGTTGCTCTTCTCTAAGCTTTCTAAATAGTTTCCATCTTTCTTGAAACTGTAGTTGTTTTCCGGTATTGGATGCAGATCAAGGAAGGCCTTTCCATGAGTGAATAACATATGCCTTTCATCACCCTCATTCCTCAGCTCACATTTAAGTCACGTTATACACCCCGTGACATGCCTTGCTTGCATTTCTCCAGAGCTCTTTTCTGTACACTTTTTTTTGACCCAGCAAAATGCTTGTCTTCTCTGAACAGCTCTGGTATTCACTCAGTGTAATTTCTGTTTATTTCCTCTCAAGCACAACAGAAAGAGAAAACAAATGGACAAAACCATGATATCAGCAGGCCTTTAATGTATTTTTTATGTTGTCCTATACCATATCAGTACCTGATTCTCTGATATGGGCGACATTATGTTTCAGTGTCTCTTGAGCCTCTTTGAGGTAAAAAACTGGCTTACTTTTTTCTGCTTTCCCTTCATAATCCTGTATGTGTATAGCATTTTTTTTGTGAGCCAGGTTGGTTTGGTATTAATCGGTCATGAATTGACTAAACATGTCTTGAGTGCTTCAGAGGATTAGAGAAAGACCTATTGCTGTCCACAGAGACTGCAGCTGTAGCAGAGATGGTTCTTCATGGTTGCTTGTTAAGGAGGAGAAGGAAACCTGCATTCTATCCCTGCATTCACCGCACATCAAAGAAAATTTGGAGTCTGATTGATGGCCCTTGAAGACACCCTTTGGAAATCTGCCTACCTGAAAGAGACTGAAGTGAGAAAAGGCAGTCACCTCAATTTGTTTTATTTACTCTGATTATTTTGCCTTGGTCCAAGGTATTGGTCTTAAAGACCCAAATATATAATATGGTCAAGAAATAAACACTTTTAATGTTCTATTTTATGCATAAAAGACCTAAAGTAATTTATTTTGATGGCTTTTGAGTTCAAAGTCTCTCTGGTAGTGAAAAGACAATTGCACTCCTTACCAAAAGTAGTTATTTTGACTAACATTATATTTCAAAAGTGTTGAAAAACCTAACAAGTATGCCTAATCTTTCCAGAATATACTCCGTTCCAGACATGGTCTTCATTGTAGCTGAAGAACAAATATGGTGCTTCTTACATGATGATCCTTGCAAAATATTCTGTATTATATTATTCCAGTCTACAGCTGGAAATACAAAGAAAAAAGTAAAAAAAAGGCAGAAAACAAAATGCTTAAAATACTGATTCTTGCACTAAAGCCATCAAAAGCAGTGAAAGGCTACAAACAACATTTAAGCTTTGACCAAATGTTTTTTCTGGAATTGGGGCAGAAACCTTAATGCTTTATAAAACTATAGCATCATTATTCTTACTGATAAGTTATATAAAAAAATTGTGTGGTACTTTCCCTGTGTACATTGTTTAATATGCAGAAGCTTTTTCAACATGGCTGATGCAACATTGTATGCTGGTGCAGAAACAAAAGTACACGTACTGTCTCCAGCAGGATTCTAGAAATATGGGGGGGGGGTGTCTGAGCCTTTTTATTTTCTATTATTTTAAATAGTAATCCCTTCATGTTGATTGCACTTCATCCTTTATTATATTATTTTCATTGTATTGATTAAAATCCCATTATTGTTAAGAAAAGCTTATTTCTCTACTTGATGCCAAGTCCTTTATTATCTGATAATCTGGTTTACAGAATTCTCTAAGGAATATCTTAAGTGCGGTCATGAGTATTAGTGCATGGATTGTGATTATGATTTTTAAGTACTTTTAGAAGGAATGTTTGGTGCTTCTCATTTTTCTGCTCTGCCAAGGTAGCAAATGTCTTTTAGCCTTTTGCAGGATTGGTAGGTAAGTGGATGGCAAACTCCTTTCCTTCTTCAGGATATTCGCTACACTAAAGTGTCATTGTATTATAATTTAATACATGGATTACTGTAAGAAGATTATGGAACAAAATTACCTACTCTTTAAAAGTACGAGTCTTGTCTAATCTGACTTTACTGAGTTCCCAAGGTAATGTTTGTCCTTTTTTTCCCCCCTTCTTCTCTTTATGGTGTATTCAGACTGTCCTGGATCCTAATGTGTAGTGCAAATCGGGGAATTAAGATGTATAGTGCTGTGCCTTGCCATCTGAGATAATCAGCATCATTGGTTTCTTGTAAATAGCTCATGTATAGGATGAACCACAGCTGTGTAAAAGTATATGTTGTTTGAAGTAATAATAAGTAGTTTGATGGTGAGGTTCAGGTTTGGTGGAACGCAATTGGAGAACTGATAGTTGAGATTATCACAGGAAAAGTGGAATAGGGTTATTTCCTCAGGTGAAAATCAGGTGTGTATTATATTGTGTCATTTGTTGCACTTTTTTATTTGCCTGCTACACAGTAGGAAGTAGTCTTGATCATGCCTTAGTTAATGAATTTGATCATATTTTAACCAGTGTTTGATCTTCCTTGGTGACACAATAAGGGACCTGATTAATTCATAAATGTGTGATCCAATAAAATAACAATGTTTATTAAACATGGAGCATAAGCATAACATTCAGAATCAAAACTGATAAATAGCATAACTATCTTCTCTAACTTAGTGATGTGCCTGAAACTACTGTCATTTGAGAAAAATAGGATGCCTCTTTATTGTTAAACTACCTGGATTGTACCAAATAATATGTATCTTCTATAAATGTATCAAGTAGGGAAAAAATATGTAAATTGCATGTAAATTTAAAGTAATTTACTTCAATCTTGTTTTTTACATAGCTAATAGGCATTGAAGATTAAAACTTTGCATAAGCAAATGTGTGATTTGCTGGGAAATAAACCAGAAACCAGCATCGTTTTTACAATGTATTACTGATTTCCAGAAAGAGAACCATCTCTCAGTTCCCAGATCTGAATGGTGTTAATGGAAGTGATTTATACAGTGATACTGCTGTTTCAGTCTGGCTGCAGGGTATCCCTCTATTCATAACTTGTTGTCTCTGCAACAGGTTTAATGACAGAGGATTTTAATGCTCAGTCAGTGCCTGTTGAAGCCACCAGGAGTTTTTCTGTTGGCTGCAAGTAAGGATCAAGCCCTTAGTGACTGGCACTGACAAAAACAAATGTTTATCTGATCCTGGAAGAAATAGATTTATATGACACAGCAATGTGTGGGTAAAGAGGAACAAGAAGATTGAAGCAGGCTGGAAAAAGGGGACATTTATACTTTTCTTAAAGCATTTGTCAGAACAGATTATGTTTTTAACCATGCTAGTCTGAAAAGACTACTTCAGGGTTTTTTATCTGGAGAAGCTGTCCATTCCAGTGCACCAAAATGCCATTTCATAGTGTTTCATACAGCTGTCACTGCATCTGTGAAAGCACATATTGAATAGAGGTTTCCTTTGACAACAGTGGTGTCTCTGTACTGTACATGTTTAGATTGATACTATTACCTGTAAATGCATATGCAAGTGTAACTTACAGCATTTTTAAGTTAATGTTAATAGCAGATGAATATCACAGCTGCAAATCTTGTGACAACCTGTCCAGTATTTGAAACCACTGTTGATCCAACAGCTGTATTAGGAGGAGGAATAATTGACTGTCAGTCAGCAAGCCTTTGATGTAGGCTCCTTACAATGAATGGTAGCTATAAAGCTGCTTGAAATGGACCTTTGCAACTTGTCAGCCCATTATTTTTAATAATGGAGCCATGCAGTTAGTGTAATGATTTTGATTCTATGATTCAAACATTTGATGGCACCACATGCGTTATCCAGCACAATAAATGTGACTAGATGCTTTGATAGACTTTTTAATTTCATCATCATGGCTAGGCTTCACGAACGAAGATTTGGGAAGGGCACTACCCACGCTTGCTGCAAGTGTGCTGGTGGCTAAAAAGGCTGATACGGGATAGGCAGGTCTGGTCACAGAAGGCACAGTGGAACGTCTCCCTAGGTGGTATTGACAAGGAACGGTTCTTTCTGCGTTGTCTTCTCTTCTCAAGACTGACTCTCCGTGCATTCTCAAAGGAAGCAGCAGCGTCATGAATGGTGTGTCTCCATGAATCCCGATTGGAGGCCAGAGTGGACCATTGGTGGCAGTCAATATGGCCAAGGCTGAGGTGTTGTTTCAGGGAGTCCTTGTATCTCTTTTTCGGGGCTCCTCTCTTGTGGCAGCCGGTGGCGAGTTCACCACAGAGCACAATCTTCAGAAGGCGGTGATCCTCCATCCTGAAGACGTGCCCTGCCCAGCACAGCTGCGTTCTCATCAGCATGGCCTCGATACTGGTGACCCCTGCCTGTTCAAGAACAGGCACATTAGCCACGTAATCAGACCAGTGGATGTTTAGGACTGAACGGAGGCAGCGCTGATGGAAGCGTTTGAGAAGCCCAGGTGGTGGCGATAGATAACCCAGGATTCAGACCCATATAAAAGAGTAGACAGTACAATGGCTCTGTAGACACTGATCTTTGTACTTTGCTTCAGGTGTTTATTGGACCAGACTCTTTTATGGAGTTTTCCAAAGGCTCTGTATGCCTTTGCTAGCCTGTTGTCTATCTCTTTGTCAGTCTTACCGTCTGAGGAAATGATGCTTCCCAGATAGATGAACTGTGATCCCACAAAAAATATTTCCATGACATGAGAAGCTAATACAAGCTACTTGAGTTCAGATAAGTAAAAGGTTAAACCCACTTTTTAAAATTTACCACCCGGGGGTAAGGAATGAATATGAAATCCATAAACAAAAGGGATACAGATATATTTAAAATTACTGAGATTGAGATTAGGATTATTTGGGTATTAAAGAATTAGTGCTAGGAAGGTGGAAATTGGAGGCTGAGAAGTTTCATACAGCTGTTGCTTGCCATCCATGCTTTGGTGCTTTGAATCTTTACCTGCTTTTGTAAGTCCTCATCAGAATGAAAACACCTAATACTGGGATTTTGTCCTGTCCAGAAGATCAGTGGTGGCTTTCCTTAAAATTATGACTACTGCTCTTTTGATAGAGAAGCCATTGTTTTTGCAATATTTCAGTATACTAATATCTTTGATTGGGTTGCAAGGGTCCTTAACCTGAACTGGAGGGTATTGCTGTTGCAGAGTCTCCATCATACAAACACATCTTGCTGCTTTCCACTTGAAGCTGTGTGGAGACAACTTGAGAGTCTCTAGTGACTGGCAGTAAAGGGAAGAATAACTGGTAACAAGAAGGTCACTGGGGAGGAGCAAGGGGAGAGTTGCAGGCCAGAAAGGAAGAGCAGTAAAACAAACAAACAAACAAAAACCCCTGAAATAAACTAAAACCAACAAACACACAGAAGAAAAAAGAATTGGGGAAGTTCTGGGTTCTAGCACCAATTCCTAACACAATTTTGTTACCCAGTCACCTCTAAATGCAAACTTTCTTTGCACTTGGACAATGCAATTGATATGGTGCAAGAATAATTTAGCAAAACTCAAGTATCAGTTACTAGTAAAGGAATTGTGATGTGAAACTCACTGAAGTCAGAAGTTAATGAACTAGTCAGGGTGAAGGAGGTATTTGTAGCAAATCCTCAGCAGGAAAAAAAAAAGAGCCTGAAAGTCAAATGTTGGAAAAGTGATAGAGAATTGGGGGCAGAGTCTTACAGGGAGTTGTACTGACTGAGGTAGAGTGCTGAATGCCGTGGCTGCAGTGGATTAAGACAGCACACACTCTTAATGTGAAATGTAAAGTTCTGAAGTAAGCTTTAAACCTACACAATTAGTTTGTCTTTTAGTATTAAAAAGCATGACAGACAGGAAAAGAACATATGTAAATGATGTTTCTTATGGACTCTTCCATAATTCTTAATTATTTTACTTTCCAGTGAATCTGTTAAGAAGGTATTTTGGTTTGAGGGAGGGTGGGTTTGAGTTGGACAGTCTTATTTTTTCATTGGGTTTGGTTTTGTGAGTTTTTTGATTGTCAGTGACACTGAGTTATATCACTTGCTACAGGAGGGAATTTCATTCTAATGCCACCTTCTTGTACACCATCTTAACTTATCACATGAATGGCAGAACTGTGAAATTCCATTCATGACTTTTCATTTCTTGTTATTCTCACTTTTCTTTGGGGACCTGATTAAAATTAGTCCATGCTAGTACTTATTATTTCTAGCTTTGCTCTGTTGTGTTGTATTCCCTCTTGCTTTTTTAGCCTTTGGAATTGATTAATTAAACCTTAGTGCATAAAGTAATAGGATGCACGAATTGTTTAGTTTATTCATTAGTGTGCTGTGGGAGACATGTAGGTCTGTCCTGTGCTCAGATAACTTTTATCAGAAATTATTATGGTAACAAGTACAGTTTTAGTACAGTTTTAGATGTTGACACTGGAAATTACATTTAAGTGCTTGACGTCTCATAGTGATATTTCAGATCATGTACTGCCTGACTACTAATTGTCTCTCCCTTTCTCATACTCCTCCATGTGGGTGTGTACATGTGACCTTACTGCACTGTGTGTTTGCTGCAGAGTGCCGGTTCCACAAGCTTTGATGCCCCTTTAGAGCACCAGTAACATGAGAAGTGTCACTGGGCAGACAGCCATAAGGAAAGGGTAGTATGAACCCTGCCTGTAATACCCTAAAGAAATTCAGTCTTTTTCCACAGAGAAATGTTAAAGGCACTTGATGTAAACAAAGCAGTCTGAGAGGACTGGTAAAAATAAGATACTCTGATTGTTTTAGGCATGAGTAGACACAATATCACTAGATCCAGATGTAGAAAACCATATATCAGGCCAGAGAAGAAGTATCCAATGGTGTCTGGTGGGTTTTGGAGCTCATGGGCGAGGTGATTTATGTTTGTTCTCAGCAGCTGTCAGATTTCAGTGCATACAGTGAAGCATGAGCTTCCCACAGGCAAATTCACTGGCCTTTGCTTATTCTCTGCTGCTCTCCAGAGGCAGATGAGATTCTTCCCTCTTCAGCTTGGTTCTCTACAGCATTTTAATCTCCACCTCTGGGTCTTGGCTCTTCCTGGTCTCTGTACAGCTGTTTCCATGCGCTGCTGTGTCCCCTCACTTCAGTGGTTCTCCAGGAGCCATCACTGCTCTGAGCTAATGGGGAGCAGATACATTTCACCACAGAGGATACTTAGTGGGCTGTCATATTCTGTGACCTGGATGTGGAGCAGACAGAAGTCTCTCCCCTGTGTCCTCCACTGCTGACTGGTTGTTCTGAGAGGTGGGGACCTGTCCTGTCACAGGCCATAGCACAGGTTGGTACTGAAAATTTAGTGCTTGCTTCCTACCTTTACATTAGCAGTGTTGTTCAGTGTGTGTTGCTGTTCTGTACAGTTTCAAGAGAAATTGCCTGTCAGATGGTCACCTCAATGAAGATCAGCCCAGTGGATACCATCCCATGATTGTTGAACATTTTAACCTTTTGCTTTGCAAGTACTGTAAGGAAACAGTGAGCACTCTAGGACAGCTTTAAATGTGTCTGGGTAGGTTTCCTTATAAAAGTAAAAGGCAAAAGTGCTGGGAGGAGGGTGATTTTGTTCATGAAAATTGTAACCACACACAGTGCAACTGGTGCGGCAAGGTAGTGTAGGATCTCTGAAACAACTGTTAATTTTCAAGAACCACAAAACTATTCTGACTGGTTCCATCTTCCTAAAGTAGACAAGGGAAGCAAGGAAATTGTTTCTTCTTCTGCCCTGTTAACAGATGGGCATCTCTGTAGTGTTTGAATGGGAAAGGGTGCCACATACATTGCCTTTGAAGGACCTGATGAACTTCACAATGAAAAGCAGGGATCTTGTTTTAAAATCTGCTTCAAATTAGCATCTTTTTGGAGCTGTGCTGGTAGTTTCTCAAAAGATGAACAGTTAGCCACAGTAATCTCACGTTTCTACTCTCCTGTTCAGACAGATGATAGTGTGCATGTGCCTCCAATACAAATGGATGCATTTCCTGCCTTGGCAGCAATGGAGTGGCCAGGAGATCAGTGGGTATAAATGCTAACACTGCATATGACTAGACAAATAGAAAAAAATGAATTTCTCAAACTAATAGCTCTTGATGCTATATCGCTTCATTATCTCACTTGTTACAGTAAAAAACATTTGTATTTTGTCTGACATTACAGCACAGAAGCTTTTTTATTCCCTGTCATACCACAAAATTGAGTAACCACTTTTGTTAGTCTTCTTACTGCAGTTGCTGATGGTACTAACTCACTGTCTGCCTCCTCCTGCTAAGTCAGCATCCCTAGAAATCAATCAGGCTTCAGAGAGGGCAGCTCAGCTGAGCAGGAAGCTGCCAGCTGGGCAGTGGTTGGGCAAAGGCAGTAGTTGCACATTCATTGTCACAGCTGGAAAACTGACCAGCTGTTAGAATTTCCCTATATGATCCTCCTTTCAAAGAAGAATAGAACAGACACAAAGAACTGCCACATAGGCTACCTAGCTGATTTTCAGTTTCTTTTTTTGTCTGTCTCCAGCTGTTGAGACAATGAGTGAGAGGTGCTTAACCATACTATAATCACTTTCCAGTCTCAGAAAAGGGATGCTGTGGAAAAGTCAGAGCTCCAGCAGGAGTCTGGGTACCTTGGGTGGTGCTGGGACCACTTACGCATGCAAAAAGTTAATTGTCATTTGCTGGAAGTTGGACAAGGAAGTGCTTCACACTTGCTACTGGGGCTAGAAAAACACAGCTACTGTGCTCCTCCTGTCACACGTTCCCCCATTTGCCCCTGCCCTGGCCTGCTTCTGCCATGAGACTTGGGTGGAAGAGTTGAGTGCCAGTGGTGTGCTCAAACGTGGGATTTCTGTTCCTATCTTCTTTCAAAGAGGGGTACAGATGATTTACCAGTATGTGGAAAACAAAAACATATTAAATATCTTTGAAGCGTTAACAAATAAATCAATGGTTTCAGTGCTCGTGAAGACAGGCCTTTGCTGGGGTGGGAACGAAGGAAGTAAATTTAAAAAAAAAATTCTTTTGGACATGTAATTTATCAAATATAGTAGTTGAAACTTTAGCAAGTATTGCCTGTGTGCTCCTTGATTGAATTTGTTTTTTCTTTTGCTTACAAGTATGAACCTCTAATTAAAAAATTTCTTTCTTCATCACAGCTTCTTAATAAATTAAATCATACCTCATAATTTATTAGCATTGTTAGTTAGCTGCAGTACTAAAAGTAGAAAGATGTAGCACCGGAGTCTGACCAAAACGTCTTCGAAAATGTATTAACAGCAGATCATCCTTTAACTTCCCCAGTGTGGTCTAGGATATTGGATTTAGCCTCTCCCTTAGTAAGTTCCTAGGAAAGAGTGTGTGTCTAACAGTCAGCTTTGGTTTCTGGGAAGAGAAGAAGCCACCTTTTTTTTTGTGACACATTGACAAATGATTCATTCAGGGGAAGATAAAATATCATTCTTATGAAAGCATTTTCAGATGTGGCAATTCTAAATAATGAAACAGATATTCTATGAAAATGGCCTCTGAGAATCATCCTTCTGGCTGCCGTTTGAATCCCTTAGCAAGGGGGTGACAGTGTGATGGGATCATAGAATGGGTCAGGTTGGAAGGAACCACAATGGGTCATGTGATCCAACCTTTCTGCAAACCAGGGTTATCCTAGAGCCCTCCTAGAGAATGCCTCTATAGTATCCATGAAATACTTTTTCCCCTTTATTTGCTTATTTTTATGTTGAGGTGTGTGTCACACTGTACATTTAGAAGATACTAATTGTTTGATTGTGTGTTTGTTTCTTTGCCTAGGAAATACTGAAATCAATTAAGTTTTATTTAGTGTTTTGATATATTTTGTGCCATCTATGGTTCTATACCAACTTAATTTTTAAATATATTTTGCTTAAAATGACAAATAGGTACTGAGTATGTAAATGAAAACCTGAGCGTTTACTGACCTCTCTTCATTTGTTGTAAGGAGACTTAGCTGACGTAATTAAAATATTATAGAAGACTGGTAGTGGCAGAAAAGAAATAGACTGAAGGCTTTGACAATGTATAGGCAGAAGGCTTTTGCAATGTGTAAATACTTTATTATAAATGCTGTGACTGGATGTTATACAGTTATACTTACTTTTTATAAAAGGAAGGCATAGGAATAATGAGCTATTTGGACAAAATGAAACAGACCATAAATATCGTCTAGTTTCAACTACCCTGCCATGGGCAGGGACATCTCCCATTAAAATGGGAGAGAAAATAATAAATTGACATGTATTATTTATGTGAAAGATGCTTTGGACATAATGCATTGTGTTAACTTACTTATTTTACTAATTCACTGTATGTGTCACTGGCTGTAATGCTTTGCTTGGCTATGTATAGGAGATTCATGGACCTTGAGATATCCTTTTCATGGCACAGTACTGCAGCAAGGTTTTCTGTGTATTTATTTTTGTAGTTTAATCTGCTAAGAGTTATCTTTCAGTACTTTATAAAAATCTCCTGCAAATGTGGCCAGTACAAAAAGAAAAAAAAGTCATTAAAGTTAAATTATGAGCTAGGAAAAACCTTTTTATATCATTAAAGAATTAAAAATATAATATTACAAATAAGTGTTTATCTCCAGTATTTCTTTTATTTATATATATATTAGCCTGTAGAGAGTTAAAAATTTAATCTGGTACCTGTGAAACTAATTGAAATTTTGAGATTTGGGCACCTGGCAAGGGATAATGGTAGAAGACCGATCTCTCTTGGGTTTACTCTGTAACAGAAAGACTCCATCTTCAGCTTAATCTCCTGTGTGAGCTGATTTAATTCTCTTATCTCCCTGTACTGATTAGCAAGGGAGCCCCAAAGAGATTAATTTCTGAGTACCCTTGCTGGAGTTGCAGTGCATTCTCCCACCTTGTCTCCTGGTCAGGCCTGGAGCTGGCACATAGTGTCTGTCTGCTGAATAACAGTTTGAGGTTTGAGCTGTGCAACCAAATCACCTGTGGTCATAATTGTAAGACTGAAACATGGAAAAGCAATGATATTATGCTTTCAAAATTGTCTGAGAACCACAGGCTTCCTCTGGGGAAAAAAGCAAGGGATGATGTTTTCTTTCACAAAAAAACTGATAATTCTACTTTATATCTGTTTTCAAGGCATGTATGCTTGGGGGTTGAGACTCAAGTAGAAGCATGAAGTGCATCCTGGGAGGGGGTAGAATGATAAAAAAAGCTGCATGAGGGTTTTTGTGTTCTTTGCATCAATTTTCTGGTTTTTTATGTCCATTTGAGAAGGTCTCTCTCCTTCCTGATGTCTGAGGGACAACTGGTGGTGTGGAGTGAGGCAGTTGAGCCAAGTCTTGTGGACTGGGCTGAGCAGTGCTCCACTCCTGCAGGTTGCTGTTCAAACAGGATTAAGCTTAACCAATTCCAGTCATAAACTGTCTTCTCTGGGCAGATTCCTGTTCCCATCAGCGCTGCTGGAAGTACCAATACAACCTGCATGCTCCAATTTTAGTCTCAGCTCTGGTAAATTTCATTGCACTCTTTGCAGCACCATCTTCTCATTTCTCTGTTGTAGCATTTTGTATTTTCACCCACCATCAGAACAAGGATATTTTTGTTAAAAAACAGCATTAGTAAAGTCCAATGGGGCTATTGGGAGATATTTCCATATTTTATCCTAAAATCTTTTGCAACAGTGGCACTTGAACACTTCACATTGTTGGTGCTGAATCTCTTTTGTGCTGGCCTTTCACCTTTTCTACTGGCTAAGTCTGCAGGAGGAGGCTGGCTCTTTAGTTGTGCTTATGCATTTTGCATTAAATATTGAAATTCTGACTTCTTGCTCTGCCTCCAGCTTGTGGAGTTGTCCTAGCATCCCCCTGGAAAAGTTGGAGTATAATAAACAAGCTGTCTGCAGAGACAAACAGTTCTTCTTACTGATGACAAGAATTTTGATAAGTGTTTTGACCCTTTGATGTATTTGTGTGGTTTCCCTGAGGATTTTCTTTTCTTTCTGTTCAAATTCATCTGCTGCTTTATGTATATATTGGGGACATACTGTAATTTTTAAAAAATCTTTTAAATATTGTTGTGCCTCTGAATTTCAGTAATTTTAAAAAAGCAGCCTTTGAATATTTATGTTTCCTCTATGGTTCCCTCTCTTGGTACATTCTGTACATTTTAGAAGAGATACTGATCTCATACATTCTGTTCTTAAGTACAGAAGGACCAACGACAATCTACTGGAAAAATACTGAGTTGGGTTATGAGCGGCTCAGGTCAGTCAGGCTCATATTTCCTGAGAATGAATGACAGTAGAATTACAAACACTGGTTTTCAGATTCTGTGGCACTCAGTGTTCAGAAACAAAATTTATAAAATAATTGAGAAATGTTATAAACCAGTGATCTTGCTTTAATACGCTTCTCTGATCCAGATTCTCACTTCAAACTTCAGTAACTTTCATGATACTAGTTATAATAATGTAAGTCCTGAAGTTCTATGAACATGTTACTGACAATTTTTATGTGTTTTAGGCAGAAAAAAAGTATGATTTTTGACACAGTGATTTGAGATTCATTAAAATAGTGTCCTGTAAACTGAAATTATTTTAGTAGTGGTCTGGATCCTCAAAGAAGTTTGAGTAGTGCATCTTCCTTCCTTCCTGAAGTGTATAGTAGGAGTTTTGTTTCTGACTGACATTAGTACATGACTGACACTTAGTTGTAGTGAGTATCAACATAGTAAAATTGAAAAATGCAGTTGCAAAGTAAATACAAGAGGAAAGCAAGGTAAAGAAATGCAGCTAATAGAAAGAGTATCACACCTGACCCCTTTTGTTGCCCTCCATCTCTTTCTGAAAAGTGCATTTGTCAGCTTACAAGACATTTGGAACATTAAACCATTTTGGAAGAGTAACTGAATGACAATAAGAGGCAAAAAGTTTTTGGTGCTTTACAGATTTTGCTTTGATTGGGAGGAGTGATCTGTACAGTAGTACGTGCGCCTCAGAGTTGGAAGCCACCTTTTGAAAATCCTCCAAATCTTTGCATTCAGACTGCTGCTGTAATTTCTTGACCTGAGTAAGAGGTGCCCTTGGAAGAAAAACTGTAGGAACTTGCAACGTTATGCAGGTTTGCTAAAACTTAGGAGTAGAAATAAAACCTTTTACCAGAGCCCCAGGCTTGCATCTCAGGACTTCAGGAAGATAGTGCATAACTTCATAACTGAAGAGTAACAAGATATCCTACATCAACTTTGTGGCTGAAATGTAAATAGGTACCTAGCACTGACTTTTTAAACTTTGTAGTAGTTTTTGTTTACCCTGATAATAATAATGAAGAGCTTGAAAAATGTCCAAGTTGGGAGCACTGGGTATGTTGTCTCATGCATGTGCAGAAATCACTATTTTACTGTGCCTGGTTATTAAGATTTACTGAGGTCTGACATTTATTTATTGCATGTTATTTTTCTAGGGCACCTCAATTTATAAATGTATTCATTGTTTATAGTCCTTGACACAGGTGTCTTTTTCCATTTCACCATATCCTTCGTTCTGTTCAGATTCTCTCTTTTTAAAGTTCTGTTCTGTTGAAAGGTATACAGTATTTAGGAATATATGAGGAGGGAGGGTGTCATAGGGTGGTGAATGAAGAGCACTCACTTCTGTTCCTTTTTTTTCTTAAGCCAAGAGACTGTTAAACAAAAGTTCAAGTTTACTTTCCTAGTCAAAAATGTGTGAAATCTCTCAGTCTGTATGCTGAAAGCTGTGTTGAGTATATCCTGGGCTTTAGTAATGTCTCTTCAGGAGCTGACTCTGCATAGTACACACTGGCCTATCATCCCCAAATAAGGATGGAGTTAAGTGGAGTCAGAAGCAATGCTGTGGCTGTTCCAGTTAGTGTGAGAGAATGGAAAATTTACCTATTCCATTGCTCCCAAAGATGAAATGTATGCTATGAAGATGATCAGAGGGCTGGAGCATCTCTCCTATGAAGACAGGCTGAGAGAGTTGGAGCTGCTCAGCCTGGAGAAGAGGCTTTGGGGAGACCTTACAGCACCTTCCAGTACCTAAAAGGAGCCTGCAAGAGAGCTGAGAGAGACTTTTTACAACGGCATGCAGTCATAGGACAAGGGAGAATGGTTTTAAACTGAAAGAGGTTAAGTTTAGATACTAAGAACAAATCCTTTACTGTGAGAGTGGTAAGGCACTGGAACAAGTTGTCCAGAGAAGTTGTGGATGCCCCGTTTCTTGGAGTGTTCAAGGCCAGGTTAGATGGGGCTTTGAGCAACCTGGTCTAGTGGAAGGTGTCCCTTCCCGTGACAGGGGGTTTGGAACTAGATGACCTTTAAGTTGCCTTTCAACCCAAACCATTCTAGGATATGATAGAACACCAAACATCCATAGCTGAAGTTTGCATGAAAGATAGTTGAGGGACTGAAGTGTAATTCTTGGGTTCTACCACTTAATGAAATGAGCTTTTCAGTTCTGACAGAGCTCACATCGGAGACTAAACCAACAGATTGCCTCCATGTTTTGCAGATTTGATAGAAATATATTTGTTGGTACAGTAAAATCACAAGTGAGCAATTCAGATCTATAGAAGACCCTGTGAGACTGAAGGAAGCTAAGAATAAACAAGTCACAGCTGCTTGAAGGAGCTAGCTACTCTTGAGAGGTTTCTCATGGGAGCTCCTCAGGTTTCTCACAGCACACCAGATAGGTTCTTGAAAACATCTAGGATAAGTTCTCCAAAACACTGGACTTGTGAGATACAGATTTTGGCCAATTAAAGTTTCTAGCATGGTGGTGTGTAACTCTTTTTAGTCAATAAGCTGTAGTTCTAACCCTGTATAAACTGTGTGTTGTGTAATAAAAGGTCTTCACTATAAACTTGATAGGCTTGTTGTGTGAAGCCCTTTATCTCTGCAGTATATTGTTTACTTTATATGTTGATGCCTTTTTTTTAATAACTAGCTGTCCCAACTGAAAAAAAAAAGAAAGCTACATTAAATAGTACATAAATGCAACACTGATATTTATTTCTACTGTTTTTATTTTTGCATTAAGTGTAAAGAATGCAAGTTTGTAATTTTCAAGCCATCTCAAACAAGAAGAATCTTCTGTTCACAGTAAAACACATTGCTGCATGTAGAAAACCTCTTGACAGCCATGCTTGGAAAAATTTCTGATTAAGAAAGCATACTACATCATAATGTTCTGACAGGTTGTGTTGATATCAGTGGACATTGGGGTGCAGTGGAAGTAGGGACTCTATTACTTTGTCTGTCACCTTTGGTTGATGCCTTACTGGAGGAACAGCTCAATGTTTCCACTTTGAGATTTACTGAGAAACTTAATAGAATAAAACAAGAGAGTTTTTTCCAGTTGCACCATAACACGGTAACTTTTCAAAACCGTGAAATATTTCAGGGCTTTTTTTTCCCCTGGTGAGCTTTATTTACCAGTAGTGTCTCATACCAGCTCTTTTAATCTGGGTGATTTGGAAACAGACTAAAATGTTTTCATCTACTCATAAGTAGCTAGAACTTGAGCCAGTGTTTCCCAGAGATGATGCCTGTTCTTGAGTGATTAACCAGTCTGTAGCTGTAAGTTCTTCAGACTGTAGAGAAGAGGTTTCCAGTTAGGTTGTCTGTGGTACTCACCTCTATCCTATTTTCTGTAATATCTGATGGCTTTATGTTACCATTCAGAAAAATTCTAAGCCACAGTAGATTGAAGCGCAAACAGCTTGTAAAGCAGGTGGGGTTTTCTCTTTCCTTGTTCTTTTAATCCAATGTAAAAAGCACTCTAATCTTTGTCAGGTAGCTCTTAAAATGAGATATTTAGGTCCCATAAAACTTCATTTCAGTCACACGAATACCAAAGTTGGATTGTGTGCCTCTTTGCTATTGCACTCCCTGATTTTGTTGTGTTGATGACTTTTGTCTGCAGCTATGAAGATTAGAAACATTTTTATACCTTGGATTTTGGGGCAATTATTTGCATTAGAGCGTTTCCATGTGTTCCAGCCTCTTGCACCTTTGTGGTCAGCCAGGGGAGCCTCTTCTGATCTCTTTCCTTTGTGCTCTCCATTTGGAGCCTTTTCTCTGCTTTTAAAGTTTATTGACTTGGTGTTATTTTGCGTGGCTGGCAAAGATCTCAAAATAATGTGTTAATATAGCTAGTGGGGAAATTAATTTAATGGAGTCCTAATTTTCTTGTATTGGATAAACTTCAGTTATAGATGACCTTTTGAAAAGGAGATTTTAATATAAGTGAGAACATCCATCATGATGAACTGAAGATGGGGTTTCTTCTGTTTTTTGCTTTGTTTTGTTGGGGTTTTTTCATAAGATGAGCCACATTCTGAGGAAGAATACCCTATTTTCACTGGTTGTGACTGTAGTGGCTGCTTATGTGTAAAAGTAAACTTAAAATTTTATTTGTATATGTGTTTAATGCTGTTTACAGCTTGAAAATAAGGAAAACATTCCAATATCTAATAATTATATTTATATCTAACATTCATGCTAATAATATGCCAGTCTAACATGTCATTATTCACCTAGATGCTCCAGAAAGTTGGCTAGCTTTTGTTTAATTTCAGGGTTGTTTTCTGAATAGTGCTGCTGGAAATATCAAGGGGAAAAAGAAAACTCCCTTTTTGTCTTCCTGAATCTCAAGCAGCATTAGTTTCTGGTGGGGATTTAGCAATAAATGTGCTTTTCTCTACTCTCAGCACAAATCCTGAGATTAATTTTACTGTGAAGTATCTTTAGGTCTTAATTAAAACTGAAGTTATTCATCCTGGTGAGAGTGCCCAGAGAGACAATGCCTCCATATCCCAGCCTATTAAATTCTCATGGATTAAGGGAGATGTACTGCATGCAGTACTTTTAACTTAAAGCCTAATTTGTATATATGCATTATTTTAAGTTAATAAACAATTGCACTGTAGAAATAAGAGAATTGGAGAGTGTTGTGCTAAATACAGGGGAAACAGGTGAAGTATGAGAATGTTTTCTCATAGTGTTTTTTGTAATGTCTTTAAACATGGTATCATGCAATGAAGCAGCTACAGTGAGAAGTGCAATGAAGCTATTCATGAGCTAAAAGATTGGGTTGTTGCAAAAAGTGATTTTACAAGTCTGAGCAGAACTGGACTGAAATAATTCAAGGTCCTGTGGTGAAGTAATGGAAGGCTGCTGAAGAATGGCTCCTTACATATATATTATGTATATTTTAAATTAATTATCTTCTTATGATCATAACAGTATAACTAGTGCCCATTGTATTTTATTAGCATTGCCTTAGAGATGCTATATGGTTATTTTCTGTCTTTCTCTTCCTCCCATCTTAGTGGAATTGGTCGAAACTGGCCATGGGCCTCTGGTGGAAGCAGCATTTTGGCAGAATTTGGGACTTTGCATCTGGAGTTTGTACATTTGAGCCACCTGTCTGGAAACCCTGTCTTTGCTGAAAAGGTTAGACTGCTCAGTCAAAGTCATGTTGTAAGAGATAAATCACATACTGGGAGACTAATATCAGTGGGGAGAGATTTGGATTTTCCTCAGCTGTAAGCATTAGTTGCATTTTCCCTAATCACCAAAATCATCATGATTTTGTATTAAAAAGTCAAAAATCCCTTCCAAAATTATTATGATGCATCTTCTTATATATGGTCCCATAAAACACATGATGTTTATGTTCTAAATTGTTGTCACATTAAGCAATCAGACTGTAGAGCTTTCTTCAGTTCTTCACCTGAATGGGGTGTAAACAAATGCTCATGGTATATTGGGGATAATAACTGATGTCTAGGGAAAGCAAAGCAGCATGGTGATTTCAAAAAGTTTATTCTTCAAAATGATGTATAATATCATTGCTGTCAGCAAGGTCAGAAAGCACTTCCATTGCACTGACCTATACAAAATATGCTTTGAACTCTCTTTGAGGGAAATAAAAAACCATTTCATCCTTTGACAAAACAGTTGTTGTGATAGTAATTCTTCCAAAATTTGATAACATTTTATCATACTTTGTATTTACATGAGCTGTGGAAAGCAACTCCTCCTTCCCTTAATTCCCACCTAAACAATTTTGCTTTGCTTTTTGATGTTTAAGTAGCCAGCAAGTCCTGTTTTTTATAATACATTGTATCATTTATCTTCTTTTTTTTTTCTCTAATTAAAACTTATATTTGTTTCAGGTTTGTATTCTTACTGCAGCTGCCCCATGTTACCTAAAACTGATATTGTTTTAATAATCTAACTAATAACAAATCTTCAAATATTTAGGAGTAAGTCTAAAAGCAATGGTCAAATCTAAAATCATTACTGGGTAAGGGCTGAATGGATTTGCTACAGTACCATTGTCAGGATTGGAATAAATATTGTGAAGCAAATTCCTAGCAATTTTCATGTATTTAGGGGCGAATTTGAAGAAAGTTCCTCTTAAAGAAATGTGATCTGGAGGAGATAGATAGGGAGGGAGTGGCAGCACTAAGGAATAGCCACAACCAAATTTACAACATAAGTTAATTACATTTTTGCATTTATGGTAATTTAATGTATAACATCGTGCTACTAAGAGACAATGAAAGTGTGTAGCTTAACATTTCTAGCCTGTTCTCTTACAGAGTGGCATCCTGCTCTACTGCAAGATGCTGGAAATCTGTTTGTGTAAGCTGTTCTTAAAACCCCTTAGAGATTGTGATTCCAAAGCCCTCCAAGGGAAACCATTCCAGGGCTGGTGCACTTGATAAAGAGGAAGAAACACTGGAATAAGCTTTGCAGCAAAGTATTCATAGAAGAACTCATTAATTGAGGTCTGGGACTCATTGTAGCCTGCATTTGGGCAATGAGTAGTGTCAAGATGCAGGAGACAGTTTGTGTACTACAACAGAAATCCTTCTGCAGCTTGGTATAAGCTGACTTGTCTTCTCTTTCAGCAGCTAGTTCACAGGATCTCTAGGCATTCAGGGTGTTATAATGAAGCTGTCGGTACCTTTTTGTTACAATTTCTGGCCTGCAGCGCTCAAGATCCTCATTCTCCCAAGTTACTACATTTGCTTTTTCTGTGAATCTTAAAAGTGTAACTCATTTCATGTGCTCTGCAATGGATTGTACTGCTGGGTGACTCCAGCTGCAGAGCATCTGGACTGTAATTGTTTCCCCAGGCACCTCATTTGTAGCGAGCTCCTTAGCAGTGCCAGCAGAGTGCTCAGGGCTGCCTGGTTCCTGCTGGGCAAGCTGGTTGTATGAAACTCAGCTCCAGCAGTGCTCTCCTTTCCAGACAGAACTCTTTTACAGTTTGCTTCCACATCTGAATTAGGTGATAGGCTTAATATTTATTACCATTTCTTTTTTAGGTGTATGAGGAATATAATGCTGCCACTGCTGAACTTAGTTAAGGCAAATAGCCTCAGTCAATTTTAGTGTCCTGGAGGGGAGTGAAATAGGGTGCATGACAAGTCCTGAACTTTGGAACTTGCTTCTGTGGTGTTCTATTACTGCTGACACTTGACACAGAAACTCCAGAGGTTTTAAGGAAATCATTTGTATGATTTGCAGCTTTGAGAGTCTTTCTTAATAAAATGGTTGCATAGAGGTATTCAAGTATATGTGTTGAGTAAGACTGGTGTTTTTATTTTCAGGCATATTTAGACTTTAAGACTTTTGTACCAACACTGTTTTGTTTTATTTTATGGGGAAAATGGATCAGTGCTCAGTGTTTTGTACCCTTCCAATAGGTAATGAATATTCGAAAAGTTCTAAATCGACTGGATAAACCAGAGGGCCTTTACCCCAACTACCTGAATCCCAGCAGTGGGCAATGGGGCCAGCGTAAGTAGCTCAAGTCTTTGGTACTGTGACCTGTCTATCAGTGTGCTCACTGCAGCCATTAACTTATTTCAGTCACTGTTACATGTTTTTTGGATAGGTATGAAGAACTTTTATAATGTATAGAAACTCACATTATATTTGTGGTTCTATAAAATGTAAAAAATGCTACAAATACAAAATAATAATCCTACTTGCTGTATCTTAATGTACTTTTTTTGATCTTTCATTATGTCTTGTGCAAGCAGGGCAATGTCTGAATATGGATGATTTTGGAAAAGAATTGGTAGACTACATAACTCTCTTACTCAGAAATCTAAAGTGCTCTCTGAAGTAGCTGTTTAAGGAAACATCAGCTCATCTGAATCAAATGCCGTATTTTTAGAGTGGTGTGGCTCCACTGGAAAAAAAAAAGTAGTAAGACAAGTCTTCCCAGTTAATACTAGCTGTGATTTTTGATGATGTTTAATGCCAACAACCAAGGAAGCAAACTAAACAGAACTGTGTCATGATATTAATGCCTTTGGAAGCATTACTGAAGACACCAAAATAAGAAGGGAAAGAGTATAAAGTGTTAAAGTATTTGAAGCCCTTAGCCCCTTCCTGATGACTGAGCCTTTCTTGTTGTACGTTGCTTTCTCCAACCTTCATAGCATGTCCAAAATCTACAGTGTGCAGGATCATGATTCTAGAGAACTTACTGCTTTTTCCACTTTTCCTGCTTAGGTTCAGTCTACCACCATCTCATTCATGCTACTCAGTGTCCTTCTATTTTTTCTTCCTTAGATAATAGAATGAAAACAAGCAAGATATGCTGTCATGGTCTGAAAATATACAGGCAGATAAACTGGTCCTCTAGATTATCAGTGTATGAGCTGGTTACACAATATAACAGAGAGAAAGGACTAGAGAGGTTTTTGAATATAATTGTTTAAGATTTGCCTAAGGTGGAAGTGAGGTTCTACACTCCTTATGGGACTGGCCACAGTTTGGATAGATAAAGTAATTTTCACAAAGACAACTGTCTGCTCTCTACCATGCCTTGGACAAATTCACCCATTATCAGCTTCACAAGAAACAATGGTCCCCTACCCTTTCACCACCAGGCAGAAGGAGGGGACCTTAGAGATGGAAGGGAGTTTCTGCTCGGGGTGGCAGGTGAATCCCTGTCTCAACATACCTCACCTTCCCAGGTACCCTCATACAATAGTTATGAGGCTCTGGAATCTGAATACCAGGGAAAAATAAGAATCTTGACACAGGCCCACCTGGGTTGGAGGCATCACCTGGGGAAGGGCATCCTGCCACTGCATCATAACCATCTCGATTAAGAAAAAAAATAAAAAGAGTAGTAGTTATTGGTGATTCCCTTTTGAGAGGATTGAAGGGCCCTAAATGCTGGCTGGACCCAACCCATAGGAGATGTGGTGTGTCCTTGGGGCCCAGGTAAGGGAGATCACCAAGAAACTTCCCAACCTGGTGTGGCCCACAGATTATTACCTGC
This sequence comes from Pithys albifrons albifrons, assembly GCF_047495875.1. NCBI lineage: Eukaryota > Metazoa > Chordata > Aves > Passeriformes > Thamnophilidae > Pithys > Pithys albifrons. The sequence continues at coordinate 50,135,162 of NC_092459.1, read as the reverse complement.
TACTGGTTTTCCAGATAGGCAGTGACAAAGTCCCAGCAGGAAGGCTGCAGACAGTTGAGGGATCTGGAGCAAAAGTTGTGTTCTCTTCTCTGCTCCCAGATGCAGGCAATGATGGGACAGGTGAATACCTGGCTTTAAGTCTGGTCTTACCAGCAGAATTTTGGGAGTTTTTATCAAGGGTCATATGACACCAAGCCTCCTGGCAAACAAATGGGACCCACCTGCCTCAAATGGGGAAAAGGATCTTAGCTCAGGAGTTACCTGTGCTTATTGAGAAAGCTTTAAACTGATTTGAAGGGTGAAGGGGAGTAGCCAGGCTTGGCAGAGGTAAGGTGTGGGAAGGGGAGAACTATACCCACCATCCAAGTAGCAAAAGGAGGCTATAGAGGGGATACCCCCAACAAGTACAAGCAGCCAAAGATGTAATAACATGACCGGACTATGGGGTATCCCTTTGCACCCCTACTGGGATATTGACACAATCACATACTTTCTATAAAGTTGCCTGTACACCAATGAATGCACCATGGGGAACAAACAGCAAGACCTGGACATCTGTGGGCAGTTGCAGGGCTTTGACCTCACTATGATTACAGAGACATGGTTGGATAGTTTGCATGACTGGAATGCTGTTGTGAAGGCTACACATTGTTTAGGAAAGAGACCAGGAAGGCATGGTAGTGGAGTTGCCCTCTATGTGAGGCAACACTTAAAATGTGTCAAGCTTTGATTGTGGATGATGAGTGAGTTGAGAGCTTATGGGTTAGGATAAAACGGCAGACTAGTAAGGGTCACACTGTTGTGAATGTCTGCTAATGCCACCTGATCAGGAGAAAGTGGATGAGGCCTTCTACAGGCACTTCAAAGCACCTTCAAAGTCACAGGCACTGGTGACTGTGGGGGGCTTTTAAGCACCTGAAATCTGTTGGAGAAAAAACACAGCGAAGCACAAACAGTCCAGGAGGTTCCTGAAAAGCACTAATGACAACTTCCTGACACAGGTAGTAGAGGATCCTACAAGGAATGGTGTGCTGGGTGACCTCATACTGCCGGATAGAGAAAGCCTTGCTAGAGATGTGAAGGTCGGAGGCACCCTTGGATATAGTGACCATGAGACTGGAGTTCAGTATGGGGTGAGGGGGAAACAGGAGGGCAGCAAGTAAGATTGTAACCATGGATTTCAGGAGAACTAACTTTAGCCTCCTTAGGGATCTTCATGGAAGACCCCATGGGAACTGGTCATGCTGGGAAGAGGGGTCCAAGAGACCCAGTTGATATTCAAGGATCATTCCTCCAAAGTCTAGAATGATGCATTCTGGTGAGCAAGAAAGTGGGCAAAGGGGGCAGGAGACTTGCATGGATGAACAAGGAACTCCTATCATTGCTCAAACATAAGCAGGAAATACACGGGAGATTGGAATCAGAGTCAAGCCACCTGGAATTAATATAGGGAGTTATTATAGCAAGTAAAAATCAGACAAGGAAGGCCACACCTAGGCAAACTTTGCATCTACAATTCCATGGACCCTGATGGGATCCATCCATAAGAGCTGAGAGAGCTGGCAAACACCATAGTGAGGCCACTCAAGATCATCTTTGGAAGGTCATGGAGTGCAGCGGAGGTGCCAGAGGACTGGAAGAAAGCAAATGTCACCCTGGTCTTCAAAAAAGACAAGAAGGAGGACCCAGGGAAACTGCTGGCTAGTCAGCCTCACCTCAGTCCCTGGAAAGGTGATGGAGCACCTCATTTTGGAGGCCATCACTAGCCACAGGGAAAGCAAGAAAGTGATCAGGAGGAGTCAGCATGGATGTAGTAAAGGCAAATCATGCTTGACCAACCTGATTACCTTCTCTGATAAAACAACTACCTGGATGGATGAGGGGAGAGCACTGGTTATTGTCTATTTCAAAGTCAGCAAAGCTTTTGACACTTCTCTCACAGCATCCTCATCGGCCAACTCAGGAAGTATGGACTGGATGAGTGGATGGTGAGGTCAATTGAGAATTGGCTAAACAACAGATCCTAGAGGGTTGAAATCAGTGGCACAGGGTCTACTTGGAAACCTGTCACTAGTGGTGTCCCCCAAGGTTCACTATTGGGTGCAGTATTGTTTGGATGAAGGTTAATGCCTCCTCAGCAAATTTGCCAATGACACAAAGATGGGAAGAGTGGCTGATCCCCCACAGTGCTGTGCAGCCCTTCAGAAGGATGTTGACAGGTTGCAGAGATAGGCAGAAAACAACTACATCTGTGAGCCAGGTCCAGTTAACTCTTAGCCATGGAAATTCAGGTTTTTTCCGAGATGCATGAGAGCAGATCTTCCTAGTGGCTGAGGCAGTTGGTGTCTCAGCCTTCAATGTTTTAAAGCAGTCAAAACACTTGCCCTGCCTTACGACCTTTTCCATTTTTGTATTTTTAATATAACTGCATCTTATGCACTCCTCATTCAGATGAAATGCCAGTTTTTGTTGGTGTGCACAGGAAAATTTATAGCTTATACCAGTTTTGTTTTCCAATAATATCTAGTATTGACAAAAAATTAGCTTCCCATGCATGCAAATGATGAGCACAGATGCTGGTGCAGATCTGTCCCTAGCATCCTGAAGCACCAAAAACATATTCCATCTTGTTGCATTTCTTCTGTATCAGTTGCACTCATTCGCAGACACTGACTAATTTTTTCCCATAGAGATCAGTATGTGAGTCTTGAAAGATGTTTTGAGGTTGCTTTTCTAGGCTGCTTGCAGTTGATTAAAACAGAAGGAAAAAACTCAAACAACCAAGACCCTTAATTGGTATAAGACAGAAGTATTTTCTCTCAGACATCAAGTGGGAAGGGAAGAATGGTTTCTCAACATTTCTTCTCCAGCAGTGCCGTAACTGTGAAAGCCGCTGCTGGATCTCTGCCATTGTTCCTGTAAATTCATTTAGCCCTTGTTATTTTGACAGTAAACTGACAGTGATTTGCTGCAGCATGCTTCAATTGGATTTGTCTACTGCAATAATGTATATAATAACAGGGCTTATTATTGATGAAACTGTGCTTGTGCTATTTAGTTTGCAAATGTCAGAGGTTTCTATGGTAATTTATTTAGGCAACTGTAAAGGTCATTTAAATGCTGCTGTTCAAAGATCAGCCTTTGATCATAGGAGATATTCCCGTTGTTTTAAGAAGCCTCTTTTCCTTTTGGATCATGAACATTTAATTAAAAAAACGGTGTAGTCTTTCTCATTCAAAAGAAGAGGGAGGGGAAAAAAAGCTATTTAAAACCCATGTTTGATGGTACAATGTATTTGGTAGGCACAGGAACAGGATACGTTCAAAAAACTACATTATTTTTCACATGTCATAGGCTAGTGGAGGAAAAAGATACTGTTGGAAAAGTTTGAATAGAAAAATATATATCTTCTACATTTGCATGGTGTTGCAGCCAGTCTGGAAGGTGAAAGGAGGCTTTCAATGAAGAGAAGATACAGTGGAGTTTAATTTCTCTGTTCTTTTGAATTCCACCAACAGGGGCATAACTTGGAAATTAAGATTAAAATTAGATGTCAGGAAGTGTGAGCACAGTACCCCTAACCCTTCTGCATCTCATTTTATGAGCCTGGATTATCCCATGCAGGGTTTTGGGGTTTTTTTGCTTTTCTCATGCCCATGATTTTGTGATGTGACTCATGGACTTGCTGTGTGATTTGTGTAACCACATCTCTGTCTCGGATGTCTTGGGTGGAATTGCTGGATCCCTTCCTTGCTGTAAAATTGACAGTTATAAATGAGTAGTTCTGGTAAAGCGTTTTGAAATCCTTTCACTGAAGACTTGATAAATGCCAAAGCACGCAATTTTACTAGGCAGCACCAAATTTTAAAAGAAAACCTCTAGCTAGTGTTTTTAGACCTGGACCTTAGAAAAACACTTTCCATATATATATATATATGTGTGCGTGTGTGTGTGTATATATATGTGTATGCATGTATGTATATATGTATACATATATATATACATAGTTGTAGTATTTGAAATTATGGTAGCCCATTAAAATCTTGCCAAGAACCTTTTAGGCTCCTGCTCAGCAAGTGGGTGCAAACCTTGTACCAGCCACTGAGAGCATCACTAACTTTCCCATCACTGGTGCAACTGGTGTGGAATGTCTGACTTGTGTGGTGTTAATGTTTACAGAGTCATATCCTAAATTGTTTAATTGAATAATCACAGTATCAGTAGTACCAGAATGTTTCATACAGTAAGTATAGGGTAGAATAAAGCAGTAACACACCAATAATCCTCTGTAGGTGCGGATATGCCTTTTTTTTTCCTTCCAGAGCCACTGCTGAGTTGTGAGAGCAGTCAGATGTTCAAAAATGTAGTATTATTTTTAAACATATGGCTCAGCATTTTGAAATACCACTAAATAACCTGAAATTCAATTCTCCAGTAAGAAGCTAAAAGCCTTTTTTATGGAGTGACTTAAATGGAAAGTTAGTGAGTAAAAGAACAAATAAAAACAATGCATGCACATTAAGAAGGGAAAGCCTTTATCAAATTGGAGAGCACTTTATACTTTTTTACTTTTTTAGAGTAAAAAGAACTTAGTTTAATATGGTTTTGTGTGGGATAGATTACATGAATTAGAATCAACACATATAAATTCTTTCTTCTTTGTCGTGAACTCCTGAGGCATGTTGTGGATATTAAATAACTATAGTGCTTTAGCTAGATTAAAAACTTAGCAGTTAAAGAAATAATTCACTGTATATACCAGTAAAGTTTTTCCTGAGGTTCCATGCCTGTGTTTATTGAAGATGTTGTAGAAAGAGATCATTAAATACACTGTTTCAAACTGTAATGGTATTTTATTGCCCGGGCTGAGGATGAAATTGCTGTTCAATCTCTTTCTTCCCTATTAAGATCATGTCTCCATTGGAGGGCTTGGAGATAGCTTTTATGAATATCTGCTCAAGGCATGGCTGATGTCAGACAAGACAGATGAAGACGGCAAGAAAATGTATTACGATGCTGTTCAGGTAAATAAGATATTTAAATCTTCCTTTCCATAATAATCTAATCTATTATAATCCTAAAGAGACAGGCTGTGGGGACAATGTGAGACATTTATGTATTTGTCACCACAGGGTGTTTTTTTTAAAGAATTAGTTTATGTTTTAAAAAGACTTCTTCACATAGAACTGAAATACAGATACTATGGAAAAGGGGAGAATCTTGAAGTACAACTATTTTTTTCAACTGCAATATAGTCAGTTGTCTCTGAAGGAAAAAAAATAAAAAATAAGCAACAAAAAATGCATCTCCAAATAGCTCTCAGATAGACACTCAATTGTTTTTCCTCAGTCTTCTCTAAATACATATTACTCTTGTCCATTTCCTTTATATCCGGAAGGAGATTCCTTTCTTGTCTTTCAGTCTCATATTTCATCCATCAAAAGTGTTTTGATTGTGGTCCACACATGGATCAATGTATTATGGTAGATAATTATAACAGGAAATTTGTTGCACAGTATTTTTTTGGTACAGGAGCATATATTAACCAGCTTCTGTGAAACAGCCAAATCAGACACAAGAGAAAGCCTTCAAAAATAGGAATTGTTCATCCTTACATTTCTGTATGGTATTTTATTTATGGTCCTGCTGATCTGCAATTTGCTTTGTTATTGCTGGTATTTCCTTAATATGCTGTTTTGGGGAAAATAATGGGCTTGTGACACCAGATTGAGACTTGAGAAGTATTAAGTTTAAATTCATATTTACAGGCTTTCCTTCCAGTCTTGGGCAAATGACCTATTTTCTTGGTTCTTTGCTTTCATATATATGTATAAAAGAGGATAATATTACTTCTTTTTTTTCCCTGTCCTTTCATCTGTTTCGACTGGAAGCTGTCTAGGGCCAAGACTTTTATCTTATTGACTGTATGTATGTACAGTGCCTCTACAGACAGGGCTTCAAGATGCTAAGTAATATCTGCTTATTCTTTCATATATCTGTAAACGTGCTGTCCCTAGGGAAGTCATAAGTCTCTTTTTACTTTGCATACACAAAAAAATGGTGTCGTTAAAAAGTACAACTTTGACTTATTGCAACTATTTTTTTTTCATGAGAAAGTCATATTGAGGGAGGGTGGGATCTCTGGTGGTAGTAAATTTGATGACCCTGCTAAGAAAATCCTGCCTTTAATTTTGTAAGTGCAGATTTGGATGCAGTTGGCTTCATTGTCACCACTAACATAGTTTTAGCTGCAGAGCAAAAGGTGGATTTTAAATTAGGTTTGAGTGCATTTGAGGCTATAACATAAGAACAGTGCTACTGTAATAGTTCAGCCATTGGTTGGCAGCCAAAAAGAGAGAACAAAGTGTCTGATAATATGATATCAATTCCTCTTACCGTGTAAGGCATTTTGAAGCACCTCAAAGCTGCTTCTAGCCTTCTGCTTCCATTGGTTTAATAACATCAAGTTTTTCTTCTAAATACATTCTCACACAGAGTCTAGTGCAGTAAAAAAATGTGCTTTTGTTTGTACAGCTATTCTGGAAACCACTGCAGGTAGACTGTTCCAAATGCGGTGTGACCATCACCCTTGTTGGCAGGACCCTGAGTGTGCTGCCTCCTGTCCTGCAGGGAAGGGGCACGTTGATCCTGGCTGACAACAAATAGTCTAAGAGACCCCCATGCCTCAGTGGCCACTGTGGGGCTGCTTCTGCTAAGGCAGAACTTCACCTTTCCCTGTTGTGAGCACAGCTGGAATGAGGTACATCAGGAAGTCTCTCTCGCCTTACACCACACGAGCATGTGTGCATCCCATGCCAGCGGCAGGGTGGCAGCATGCCTTTATCTCTCCTGAGCCAGCCTGAGCTGCCCAGCAGGTTAAGAAATGCCTGCTGTTGTCTGGAGAAGAGGACCAGGAGTGCTCTGAAGTGTGTCTGTGCAAGCTGCAGCAGCGTGGCTTTTTTTAAACTCACACCTTAACTATACTAGGATAAATGGCCTCACTGGGTACAGAAGTTGTCACAGGCATCTTAAGCTCCTAGCAGGGAGCAGAAGTGGTAATGGCCACTACACAATGGGACTATTCTCCCTGCTCAAGTTTGAGCTGCAGGAGTAGAGTTGTCTGGTCAGCAGCATCACCAAATGTGACAATATCAATGACAAGGTCTGAGCTCTGCTGTGTAAGACTATATTTAATATACCTATTTTCTTAATATTTTTTAGTAGTACTAGCTCTTAACCAGTCCAAGCATCTTGTCTGATGAGAGTACTAGGGTTTGAGAGTGCCAGGTGATCATTATAAAGATCATTATAAAGATGTGCTAGATTTCCTTATGCTGCTGTTGTCCTGTTGTCTGTTTTCTGTACTGAGGGAGGTACAGCTGTACCAAAGTTGGAAGTGTACATGCAGCATTAGGAGTTGCAGCTTGATGTTGTAATGTAGCTTGTTCAGAATGCAGAGGCAAAGTTGCAGTCTCACAGAAACTGCAGAATGTTGGTGCCCCACTGAGCTGCCAGGTTCTTCCCCAGGGCAACTAGCCTGATTTGAAATCCATCCTGATATTGGCTTTATTGCTATCGATCCTTTACTTACCTAAATTAAAGCTAATTTAAGAGTCTGCACAATCTGCAGTCTTCCTTTAAGACTCATCCTACACGTTTTGGGCATTCTGAGTCTGCTTCATATTTTCTTAGATAAATTTCCCCTGACACTTTCAGAATCTTTTTAAGACTATGCCAAAGGGAATGGCATGATTATTCCTGGCCATTTGGTTCAGCATGTACCCACCAAATTCTGAAAGAGTGATGTGAAGGTTTGATGCCCTAATTCAATATCATCTGCTATTCAGAAACCACAAATGAAAATATATGGTGAGTTATGTAAGTTCACTGGGACAAGCTGAAATCCATTTAGATAAAGCTTTGCAGTTATTTTTCACATTGTTCTTTAAATCATATTTAAAAAACCAATAAAGAAGTTCTTTCTATTAGAATTTTTTTATCACCTATAGATTGTATAATGGCTTAAGTTAAAAGCAATAACTAAGATGTCAAACTAGATTTTAAAACTTCTGGTTACCATGAATAAGATGCATATTTGGCTGAAACTATTTAAAGAAGAATTTATTTCTAATGGGAAGAGGGACAAAGATATTCTTGTTTTGAATACTAGCATGTATTATGAATATATAAGGCCGTCAGAGGGATTCATCAGCTCTAGAATTCACACAAAAAGACAAGTGAATGTATTTTAATGTTATTTTTTTCTTTTTTGAAAAGCAATACATGTAATGTCCTGTTTCAAATAATATATGAAGTAAGAGATCTTCTTAAACTGGTTTCAATGCATAGCACACACCATTTAGTTACAGAACAAAGGTGTATTCAGCTTTTAGCCATATTTTGAGGATATAGCTGCCAATTGAATAATGTATCACTCTTTGCAAGTATCCAGGATAAGAATCATCCCACTCTTCTCAGGTAACAAGGTGATCTCTGAGGCACAATTGAGTAGGTTTTGTAAGAGAACATAATAATTTAGAGTAAATATGGACCTTGTGGGTTGACATATCTAGTCTGGCAATGGCAGTATCACAAGCAACTGTGTCAAATCCTCCCCTCTTGAATGTGTCAGCCCTCATTTTCTAAGTTGAAGAGATAATTTCCCACTACTCCTGTAAATAGGTTGTCTCACACGTGATGTCTGAACTGGTCAGGTATCTTTTCCCAGTTTTCCCATTACATGTATTTATGGCCATTGTTTCAATCTTTCATTTATTTATTCTCTCTCTCTTTGACGCTGCCTTCATCCCCTTCTCAGTGTATCTCTAGAGAAGTGGCACATCTAAAGGCTGTAAAGAGAATGATAACTCATCCCAGAAGAACTTCACAGGAAAAGGGAGAATTCCTCACCAGCCCTTCCCAAGCAGCTCAGTTCAGTGCAGCCCATGGTGTCCCTATGGTGTCAGTGAGATAAAGCAGCTGCTCTCTGCAGTTTTACCATGAGTCAGGGTGGTTTACTTTTAGACATTTAGGTTGTTTACTGTTTCTTACTGGGTAATAACTGCTCAGAAGATGATAAAAAGAAAACTGTGATATCTGGAGAAGATAGCATATAGAAGTAGAAACAATGGAAACAGCCACAAGAATAGGTGGTGTGAAGCAGTGCCACAGCTGCTCTACCAGATTTCAACAGCATTCCTGAAAGTCAGCTTGCTGCTGGGCTGGGCTGCATGATGAAGGTATGCAGTAAACTTCTGTGAGTACATCAAAAAGCGAAAAAGTATTTTTGGCCTCAAGATTTTGAGATTTTAGACAGGAAATAAATAGAATCACTTTTTATTTTTTTTATAATTTTTGGCACATTGCTAACTTTAGAGATTAGCTTTGATATTGTACACTACCAAAGCAAACTTTGATTTCGATTGGGGGATTTTTGGGGTAGATTTAATTGTTAGCATTAAGTAGTGAATATTTTTCAGAGCTGTTGATTTCAGCCTTTCGGATAAATAAAACAAATCCATGTAGATCCTTTTCTCATTGAAACAGGGGAGAGAACAAACTGTTGTTAGCAAAGCGAACCCATGATATTGGCAGATAGGCCCTTTTCATGTCTGGAGTTTCATGACAGTCTGTTTAACAGTGGTGACAGTTTGGTGGTGGTCTGTGCTGATTGCAGTTTCCCTTAAGTTGCTTGAAGTGGTTTGCTTTGTGATTTTAGTGATCTTAAAAACTGCATAATTGATGTGGACAGTGACAGAACAGCAACAACTCAGTTATAATAGTTTGTCATACTGGGTAAAGTGAAAAGTATATTAATGAATTGAACATTTAGTACTCTAGCATTTCTTGGCATTAAAGAAAATACATAAACAGAGCAAGCAGGTGCTGCAATGGGAACCCATCTTAGACTGAAACAGTTGGTACAGGGGACTCAGCATTCCCTGTGTATACTTTCATTTGGGGCTTTTTTGTTGTAGCAGTGGGGAGGCATTGTCTGTAACTTAAATGTGTTAAAATTAATAAACAGTTTATTTACATGTTTTGTCAGCAGTAGTGTTTAAAATATTTATCACCCAGATGCACTGGTGTTCTGTGCATAGTGATAGTGTAGCTGTACCATGTAGGAACACAAGATTCATTACACTTAGCAGATGAGCATGTCCAGAGGACTCACTGTTCCTTGTTATTCTCTTCACTATATTTCCACTCTTACCAAGAGTGTTGAGGCTCTACAACTGCTTACAGAAAGCATCAAGACTAAAGACAGGCTTCTGCAGATTTTTAGGTTGTTAATAGTTCACTTATAACTGCACAATGTCTTATGTTAGAAGACAGAAGGTATTCAAATTTTTGCTTACTTATGGACTGTCAGGAGAAGCAGCAAGCTGTAAAGTTATTAGAAGTCTTTAAGGAGGATTTTAACTAGAAAAGTCCACTCAGGTTTTGCTCATGGCTTTGCTCTTGTGATCAGAGCAGCCATGTCCTTACTACTCATGCTGTTTTCCCTTCCTTTCCTGATGACAAAAAAAGCTTATCTGGAACAATGGAAATTTATTCTAGAATATTCAGAAAATGCATAATGTAACAGTTTTGAGAGTGATTTGGTTTGATTCTGGACAGACCATTAGTACTGTTTTCAAGATATGAATAAATTTAGCCTTCTGGTAAAAGACAGCATTAAGTACATTTAGTGCTAGAGCACTGGTGCTCTTAGAGATACTGATAGGTCTCATACAGGGATAAAAATAATGTTTTTCAGACAAAAGTAAATTGTCAGCTTTCCCCTAGAACTTAATCATCATTTTAGTGATCAAATGAGTAGGTATCAAGGTAGTTAAATGGTTGCCAATGTTTCCATTTTTAAAATGTAGGCATCTCTATTACAAGCACTCATATTTCATTGCACTTGTGAGCTTGTCTGCATAACATGTCTTAAGTCAAAGAGCAGCAAGTGCTTTAGTGCTTTCAAAATGTTTCTTACATGTTGTGTTTAAACAAATGGACATTCTTTTGTGTTCGGATTTCAGTTTTGATTTTTAAAGCTCAGTTTAGTAAGCAGTGAGAACTGAAGGATAAAATGCCATTTCTCTTTGGCATAAGAGAATTAATTAAGAATTATTTAACTTATTTGTAACAAGAGTTTAAACTTCCTATTCCAGCTATAAACTTTTCATAATAAACTCAGTGAAATTTTGGATAAAGTATAAATATGATTTGTTATGAAGGCTAATGAAGAAAAGTATCTATATCAACTCAACAGAGCAAGGGAAGTAAAAAAAAAGTCGAGAAAAGAGACAATTAATTTAGAAACTCACTGCATGAAAACCCACAACAATCCTGACCTGCCTGCTGTGTGCTGTTTCAAAGCAATAAAATGTATTGGTGCAAACTGTAAATATAAAAATAAATAAGTAAGCAGCTGACATTACACATCTTTGAATTATTGTAAATATCGCGTGGTAGAATTCTCTTTCGTCCTCACTGTTGCTTCAAATCATCAAAATACTGTTCATGAAAAGTCCTAGGGGAAGAAAAATATATTAAAAGTTTGAACTGAGATAATTTATAGTGGTTTGTTATGAAGATGCCTGCAGAGTTGCAATTGTCCCCAAAAGAAACATTATAAACCCTTGAAATTTAGAACTAAAATAATATTTTTGAAGTTTTAAATTTATTAAGGTATGGAAATTTGTAACTATTTTGTAGGGCAGTTTTATCTCCAGCTACAGTGACATCTTGAGGTGGGAAATGAAACACCTGGTTTTTGTTAAAACAGCAGTAATCATTGAAATTCATTAATCATAATTTAGAAGTTACTGTAAAAGGAGAGGTAAAATGCCTAAGTGCTAGAGATAGCAGAACTGCAACATTACATGGCAATTTGAGGTTTGTAATTTGCTATCTCTGCTGCTTTAGCAGAGTTAATGTTTTTATGGCACGTTTATTTTGAATTGAGCAACCTTGAGGTGCAGATCATTTTTCCTGCAAAGCCTCCATCTGTGCTCTGTAGGCATCTCTGTTAGTGTTTTTATTACCTGTCAGTGGAATCCACCAAGAGAATACTTGTAAAAATAAGCTGTTGATTGGAGTTTTTTTAACTCATTTGAACAGTGAGAGGATTCAGTTCTGCATCTGCTGTGTTTCCCTGTGAACGATACAGTTTCGTTTTAAACAACTCAAAGGGTAAATGAAGGACTTTCCAATCAAAAAATCAAGTCAGGGATGGAGGAAGGGGGTGGTGAAGACATCATTTAAGTTGTGTGTAAAGCTTAAAGGAATGAAGAACTGAATGAAGGAAAATAGACACTTATTAGGAGGGTCCAGTTCTGCTTCACTGTGCAAGGGTAAGAACTGGCAGTATAAGGAAATATGAAGAAACAGGCTGATAAGCAGAGAACACAAAACATACTGCCTTAACAAAGAAAGCAGGAGGGGAAAGAGATGAGGTTACAAAAAGCTGAAGAGTTTCTCTTTTGCACTGTCAATGACAGAGTTTACACAAACGTGCAATTTGCAGTCTGGTAGTTGAAACAATTCCTAATGTCTCATTCACTGTGACAGATAGGCAAGGGCATAATTTCAACATGCAAACTCATGAGAAGGATGCCAGTAGTAATACAAGGAGCACTTGAGTCACAATTCAAACTGTGAAAGGGACTGTTAGTGTTTCTAATTGAGTGCTCAAGCTTTTATACAGTTGTTATATCAAAGGAATAATTTCCCACAAGATGGAGAAAAAAGTAATTTGTCTAAAGGCTTTACTGCAGTAAGGTCTGTAAGCAGATCCTTTTGTAAAAGCGCAAAAAGAAAAATTGTCAGCAACTCTTAGCTGTAAAAGTTAGTTTGGCTCTAAGAGCTTCTGGGTGCATGTGGGTACATGACAAACTATGCCATAATGCCATATTGGCTTTACATGTAGTAAATTTATTTCTTTAAATATCTGGAAAACGTTTATTTAATTTTAGTTTCTCTTTCTTCCTCTTCTTTTTTTGTCCTTACACTCTCAAGTAAAGTTGTTTCTATTTTTTTTTTGTTTCAATATTTTGTTTCTTGATCACTTCCAGGTAGCATCTGCTATTTCTCCCTTTGGTAACATACATTTGTAGCCACTTTTTCTCTTTCCAGACTTCTACATTGCAGTCTCTCTGCCTTACCTTCTTACATTCTGGAATGAAATTTCCATTTACTTAAAAGGATAATTGTACCAGCTCCAAACAATTATCTTTAAGTAATGTATTTTCAGCTAATCAATCACCACATTCTTCTTGCTTTTTTTGATTAAAATTCCAATATTGTAAAATGATTTATATGGATAATATTCATTACTGTGAAAAATAATATTTTCTATAGTTTTAAATATCATAGAGTCATGGAATGTTTTGGGCTGGAAGGGACTTTAAAGATCACCTAGTTCCAACCCTCCTGCCTTGGGCAGGGACACCTTCCACTAGACCAGGTTTCTCAGAGCTCCATCCAGCCTGGCCTTGAATGCTCCCAGGAATGGGGCATGCACAGCCTCTCTGCCTCACCACCCACACAGGAAAGAGATTTTTTCATAATGTCTAATCTAAACCTACTCTCTTTCAATTTGGATCCATTCCCCCTTGCCCTGTTACTCTATGTTCTTCTTAGTAGTCACTCTTCATATTTCTTGTAGGCTCCCTTCAGGTACTAGAAGGCCACAATTAGGCCTTCTCTTTTCCAGGCCAAACAAACCTAATTCTCTCAGCCTTTCCTCACAGGAGGGGTGCTCCATCCCACCACCTGATCTGCAAAGGAAGGAATTATTTCTAGGTGGGGAGCAACTTGTAATAGAGCTTCAATTCAAATAAATGTGTCCCTTTAAAGGAGTACATAATTATAGCAAAATAAAACTGATTTTAAGTACAAAATGCAAAATTTATTTTACAATACAGAGCTTTTCCACTTGGGTGGATCCTTCTCACTAGACTACCTATTCTCCTTTTATAATAACTTGTTTTACTCACTTGATTTCCCTGCCAGAACTGCACCCACAGCACTGCAGACAGCTCATAGCATTTCCTTAGGGGAATGTGACCCAACCTTTCCATCCTACTGTTAAACTTCAGGTTTCATATCTAGCTAAAAATGATTAATGACCTGGCATGCCATTAATAAAGGCATGTACATTGGTGTATGTATTATCTAGCACTCAGGGACCCGTGATTGTACAAAGTACAACAAGGCAATCTGAGAGCATGTAATATATCAAATAACTACCTGATAAAAATAGCTTTAAATAAGAGGGTTACATAATAAAATAACTTTTAATAGACATATGTACTAGTTCTTAATAGGACCAATTTATAAAATGAAAATTATTTGCTTTACAAAACATGAATACTTAAAATTGGAAATATATTTTTATTTTGTGACATTCTTGGCATCAATCAACATCAATTTTTTAGTTTCTTAACACTCATTTGTTAGAATAATTTTAAAATTTCCCAAGTGAAATTGTGTTTTTTCAGGCTGCACTTTAATCTTGAGCCAAAAAAAGGGGAAAAAGCTCTCAAGGACTAATTAGTATCACAAAATTCATTTTCATACTGCAAGAATCAACCTTGGTCTAGTAGTTCAAAAGTGCATCATTGCTGTTATTTCTGTCAGGTACAGTAATACATCATTCTGTCTTGCAGTAATTATTTTCTTTTAAAAAATGCAATATAGGTAAATTTAGTCATCAGTCTATTTTGGTACTTATTTATTTTTTAAATAAATTCTGACCCAACATCTAACTGACCAGTAGAGTTAATACCTGTTGCCAGAATTGTTGTTTTGGTGAGATGGGAGATACTATGCTGAAAAAATTAATGAAATATAATTAAAGTTTTTCCTTTGTGAACTTGGTTTTAGGTAGCTTATTTTTAGAATGCCTAAGTAGTCTGAAAACTTTTTCCCACAAAATCGTTTAGCGTTTTCTCACCTTTCCCCTTTCATATCTCATTCCTCTTTTTATAGGTTAAATTCTGAAGGATTTGTTTAAAGCACAGGAATCTTCGTTATTTGCTGCTGCTTAAAATTTAGATATGATTTCCAGTAGGTACCTAGTGCTAAAAACATACAATCAAGGAGGAAGCAAGGGGATGGAGGAGTTTTCTGATCTAAAAGTGACTCTGTATCTGGACAGAAAACATGTCTACTAAGTGCTTTGCACTAATACTAGTGGAAAACAAAGTGAAGTTTTCAACGTGACATTCTTGGCAGAAAAAAATACTCTGTATGTGAAGATTGTACAATTATTCTGCTGATGCTTTTATTTTAGAGAAAAAATTTCATTCTTATAGAAACAACATTTGCAAATGTTTTAATGAGCAGAAGTACAATCATCACTTTATAATGCTTTAAAAAATCCTGGGTTTTTTGTCAATAGTTGTCTGTACTGATATTTTATTAATGTTTTTTACTCTTGTATAAGGCATGTTGAGTACTGTTTATGGACCTTACAATCTCAATAGAACAGTCAGAGCACTGCTATATAACTGACTGTACAATAGTGTTATCTCCTCTCTATTACCCTTCAAAGAGTAATAGCTTTCTTTCTTTCTTTGTGGGCTTCTAATTAATGTGGTCTACTGCTGCTCCTCTGTTGTTTTAATTCTATCCCTCCCCCAAAGGAAAGTTGCTTTCCTGGATTTTTTTATTCAGTGACCATACACTGGTATGGTCATCACCAACTTCTAATTCTCTTTAGATTTGTATATTTTTATTCTGCTTAGATTTTTTTTCCCCAGAAATCTTAGTGTTCCTCTATTCTTTATTGATAAGTAGAGGATTTCAGCCTGGGACTGGAAACTCACTGGACTTTGGGAATGCCATCTAGACTCACTGAATATGAGTTATGTCGTATCAATAACCACATCCTTTAAGTCAGAATTAAAATGGGAAATGTGGAGGCTGAAGTGATGGCTAATCACTCTTAAATGTGAAAGTACCTGAAACTGCCCAAAGTAGAAAGAGAAAGAAATAAAATAATTCAAAAATTGAGTTGTATTTTGTAGGTCTTTCTAAAATTTTTATAAAATATACCATGTAAATGTCTCAAAGTTGTAGCAAAATTAGCTATTGTTACTGATATATGCTAATCTGCACTGGCTTGGCTGCACTTTGCTTATGCTGCCTCATGTTACCCATTTCATTTTATAAGCAAAGGCAATACAGAGCAAAAATAACCAATGTACAAGACAATTTTGTCCTTCACACTTTACTGTTTGGTACCTTTGGTTTGAAATTGTGTGCTTTTGCAGGCCATAGAGACCCATCTCATCCGAAAATCCAGCGGGGGGCTAACGTACATCGCTGAGTGGAAGGGGGGATTGCTTGAACACAAGATGGGACACCTCACCTGTTTTGCTGGAGGCATGTTTGCTCTGGGGGCAGACGGAGCACCCAGTGACAAAACAGGCCATCACATCGAGCTTGGGGCTGAAATTGCTCGGACTTGCCACGAATCCTATGATCGTACACGTGAGTTCTGTGTTGCAGCTCAGCTTCACTTTGTGAAGGCAGCCAGTGGTATTTTTGCATAATGCTGAATGAAAATTGTAACACAGTGAGAACTACTCATCTTTCTGAGCAAATGCTGCTTTGCTTTTAAGAGTAACTTTAAAAATGGATACTGTTTTATAAATAATTTCTGTGCACCTGAATCATATCTACTCAGTGTAGTAGTTAACATGACAGCTTTTTTCACTATGACAATTTCTGTATAGCTGAATACAAATAAGAGAGGGGCCCTGTTCATTTATCCATCAGTGTAGCTGCTAATCATGTTTTATGCACAAAAAAACCCTTTACACCAGTTCTGTTGATACAATGCTGCAAACAATAGAATTGCTCAAAGAAAGGGGATTTCTGTGAAGGAAATTGCTGTAGATTCTTTCATCTTCTTACAGAAATAACTCCAGCAGCATCTCAGGTCCCAGAGTGCATTTTCCCATTTGATACAGAAAAGTAAATATCTTCGTCTTTTAAACAAAATTTCACATGTTGCTAGTTAGGTTAAATCTTCCAGAATGTGAATGTTAGCATCACTGTTCAAACTGTAACCACTGTCTAAGGCACTGGTGAAGAACAGCTCTCTCCTACTCTGAATTATGTACAAAACATTAGAAATAGGTGCTGGCAGTATCTTTCATGAATTACATACCTTTTGGGTAACCTGGATTTGTGCCACATGAAATACTAGTTGATTTGGTAGGCTAGATAATTTCAAACTTCTTTTAGTGTCTTTATTTGTAGCTTATGCTTTTATGTTGGCTAGGCATGAAACTGGGACCAGAAGCCTTCAGATTTGATGGTGGTGTTGAGGCCATTGCTACAAGACAAAATGAAAAGTACTACATCCTACGACCAGAGGTCATAGAAACCTACATGTACATGTGGAGGCTCACTCATGATCCAAAGTACAGGCAGTGGGGATGGGAAGCTGTGGAGGTAAGGTTCTATTTGACTTTTTAAATGTTAAATCCTAATATCTTGTTAAGTGAGCTATTAAATAGTATCTGGATATTATTTAGCAGAGTGTAAATATTTATTTTAAATCAGTAATATCAATTCAAATTTCCAGAGATTCATTTACTAATAGATTAACTAAGATCATTTTGTAAAAGCCAAATACTGCTGGTATTGTATAATAGAATGATTTCTCCTTCTTAAATGCTTCTAGGATTAGGGTCATATTTGGATGTACTGTGCAAGATGTTGTGTGTTGCTGCATATAAATGGAAAGTGCAAACGTGTCAGATTTAAGTCTTGGACAGGGAATTATGTTTTCTTAAATATATTTTCAACAGTAATTGTATGAAGGTGATTTTAATTAGGGTGATGAAGGCCAGGATGAGGTACTGGATAGTACTGAACATTTAAAAACTGGGTGACTGGACAAAACTCCATAAATTATAGCAATTTTTTCTAGATTTAAATTTGTGTCCCACTAGTCTCTGATCTTCAACCAGAAATGCTGAATCTCTTTGTGTTTGTCTAGCCCAAGCCATTCAAGAGGGCACCTAGTCCATACTGCAAAAATTAGCTTGCCAGCTCCATTGTTTCCCTTATTTCAGTGGTTAAACACTTCTACTGGTAGGGATGAGAGCCTTTAGATTTACCACGTTTCATCCTCCAGGTATGGGTCATTGCTACACTTGCAGAGTTCACTTATTTTCTCCTCACATTGATGTGACCCTTGTTAAATTATATGAGATCTGATAGGAAATAAAGGAAGCTAAGGGACATTATTTTTGTGGCTCTGTATACTTAATAAAAATGAAAAACAAAAACCAAAGGGAAAAAACAACAACAAAACAAACAGACAAACACACCCAAACCCACAGTATACCTCACCATACCTCTATGTGATATTTTTTTCCACAGTGGCCTCACTTGTGCAGAGGTGTTGGTTTCCAGGATTTCATAAATGTCCTGTTTGTGAGTTTACCCAACACCTCTTGCTTTTGAGTGTATGATTACAGCTTTCTGGAGGGACCTACACTGCTACTTGTAGAAGGTTGCTCTGTACTAAGGGTAGAACATGTAGACTTGTGCACTACAATTTTTTATGCCTGAGGGGCCCCACTGGAGAGCTCTTACTGAGTTATGATTCCATGTACCTGACTCCCTCAATAGCAACCAAGATCTGTAAATGTATTCAGTATTGAGATACTGAATGTATTGCAAATGCTGTGCTTTGTGAAAAAAAGGCATTTCAAGTTTAGTTATCAGATATTCTTGAAAAATTAAAAGCAAAAGCTGCTTTCCAAAAAATGGCTATTAGCATTAAATACACTTATACTCTCAAACTTCTTGTCTGAATAATTCACAGTCATTCTGTATCTGCAGTGAGCACTGTATTGAGCTAGGTAGTTATTTAGGGCATTATATTTGCCTCCCTCAGGTATTGGCTCTGTGGTACTGAAACAATGTGTCTGAGTTAATGATTCCAAAGCAATTGTTTTTTTTAAAAACCTCTAATTTAAAGGGCTGTTCCCTTTCTTCTTTGCTAACACCACCTCTAGGCACACATTTTTTTTTACTGGAATCTTTCCAGGAAGATTATAATTGGCATATTTACAATGGCTGTTTATGGAAGTCATCCCACCAGGCTTCAGCAATGCCAAATGTTCCTTCTCCAGGAGATGTTTTTCCTCACTCATTGTTGCTGCCCACACTGATAGCATTGTTATGAACAACTGAAATGTTTTGCTTATTATTATTCTTTACCCTGTTGGTTCAGTTTGTTTGTGTTTCTTTCAAGTTTGTACACTTGTTTGCCTTCTCAGCACTCCCCATGTGTTCCTTGTTTAACAGCCTTGTGGTTACTCTCATCTGGCTTGAAGGCAGTGGATTACAGCCCATGTGTGGGAGGTGCAGCTGGTTCCATTCTGCACAGGGCCCATCTTCCACTGTCCTAATGTGCAGTTGTGTTTCACAAAACCAAATCTTACAGCTTCACAAAAGTTATACAGTCAGTTGTAGGTTTAAAATATTTTTTCTTTCCTTTTCTCCCTTAATGTTTATAGAAATGCAGCTCCACCTGATACTGTAGTTTTTTGTCCCAGCACATCATGGTAACTTACCACAAGTATTTCATGAATTCTGCCCCCTCTTGCTCCTTAATATTGCCCCAGAGAGCACATCACTTCACTGTTTCTGTTCTTGGGGATGTTCCCAAACACTGAAGGTGGTTGGTTTAATTGCCAGTACCTGTTGCACAAAAAGAAACCTGAAATTGAAACAAGAAAAAAGAGGAACAGTCAGACCATTTTGGTTTTGCCCAAAAATAAGTTGTTCTTCATGTGTTTTATGTCCATTTTCAATTTGTAACTCTGGCAGTACAAAATCATTACATTTTTTTCTCTTGCTCTTGTAGTAGAAAAGGAGGCTGCTCTAGAGTCATGACTTCTAAACTCTCTGCAAAGTCTTTTAAGTCTTTCTCTAACTTTTACAGACTAAAATATGCTACAGCCTCTCCCTTTTTTCTTTGTGAACTTGCTTTGCTGCTTTGAGTCCAAGTTCATTTTGTATGTACTTCAGCAGCTGGAGAAAATGCAGTTATGACCACCAGCAATATCCACTGTTACTGAGTCAGAAAGGTTTTATCAGCTTAGCTCATGAGAGCCTCCCTTTCTGCATTATAAATGTGGCACATATTTTAAATTCATAGCACTTGCTTTGGTTTTTTCCCTTTTATGATCATTTGAGACTGTCAGCCACTTTTTACTGGGTTTGATGTTTTTTTACTCCAGCATAACTATTCTTAGCCACCCTTGTTTTCTGAGAACTATTAATTTAAAATGTGTCTGATTGTTTCTTCCTACCCACCACTACCCCCTGTCACTGTGAACAATAATGTACTCTGAAACTGCAGGTAAGAGCAGAAAAGCCCATCACTGCCAGTTAAAGGTTGACAACCAAGAGTCTTTTTATCCTGCTAATCCTGCAGGTGCATGTCCTGTTCCTTTACTTACAGGGAAAGCAGCTTTGAGGGATAAGATACTTCATGTTTGCACCAAGCAGATACCACTAGATAGCTGACATGGTGGAAGTTAACCCCTTAGTTTACAACATAACAGTGTGTTCAGGTATCTTTATGGTGCCTCCCTACAGCAAACTCAAAAGAAGACACTTAACTACATGTGAGAGCCCAAATGCAATTTGCTTTTATTTTACCTCACCCTGTTTAGAATGCAACTATTCCCTTGCATAATAGCCTTATCCTTCAAGTTCTCCTTCCATTGTGCCTTAAAAAGCACCATCTTGTGTTTGACATTGAAAGTCAAAAAGACAGATTTGGCATTACGAATTCATTGCAGGTTGAAGTAGACAAGAGGGAAGGAGTACCAGCCAGGGGAAATTACTTGTTTAAACTGAAGAATATTTGTCACTTAGTAAAAGTATCTGGGAAAATTAAGGAACCTAAAGACACATAAGAAAAGACAAATAGGCTGTTATATTTTTAAAGGATCTCTCCTGGAGAAAAATCCCTTTTAAATATAGAACAGGCAGCATACTCTCCAGTGAAAACTATGAAAAGCCTGACATGCAAGCTAAATGTGTGCAGACAGCTACAGGGAATCCAGCAAAATCAAGGACGTTTAGGGTATCTACTTATGGCAATAACAGATCTTGAACAGTCTTTAGAGCAGGTGAAGGTGATATTTGTAGTAACTTCATAAAGAGAGAAACTAGTTTTCTCCAGGCTCTCTGTTGGGGACTGGATGAAGCCCCAGGTGTTTCTGCCTGAAAGTTGTTGCTCCAATATCATCCTCACAGCAAACACAACATTTCAGAGTAGGGTGGTCCTGAGTTCATGTAGCAATCCACCATCCTTCCCATCATTTTCATTGTGAGAAGCTATTTAGGGTTAATGCCATTTTCTGGATTTGTTTTTGAATAATGAGTTCTTTTAAATATAATTATCTTAGATTTTCCTATCTCCTTCATTATACTGCATGTACCAGAGAGTTATAAAACAGAATACGAAAAATTAAGAGGCTAGGAATACTTTTGGCCTTGTTAAATAGGTCAATTATAAAGAAAAAAAAATGAATTAATATTTTAAACAAGGTAGCGATAACTAGTATTCAAATGAGGTATTGGTAGCAATACATTTAAAGAAGTTATGGCTCATGCAGGTTCCACCTTTCTAATGCAAATACCTGTCTAAAATAAAGAAACAAAACTTATTAAATAGTCTAACTATATATACCTTCTACAGTTCTAGCACATGGTACATAATTTTTCCCCGTCTATATACACTCTTCATCTAATCTTCTTTCTCCTTCAAAATATAGGATATTCCTGTGGGAAGAAAAGAAATTGTATTCTAGTGGGCTGTGTACTCATTTTTATTGTGAAATAGTCATCAGTCATTTGTTTGACACCTTTTAACTGAATACAGAGTCTGGAAACTAGTTAGAGTAAAACACTGTTATGGTTACACAGCTAAAAATGTTAAGTCCAGCCACACGCTGGGTTTCCATCTACTCCTGTGTAACAGACCAAGGTTTTTCAGAAAGGTAGCAAAGAAAAACAAACAACTTAGGGAGAAAATGAGAGTTGCCTTTCCTTTCTTTGAAGGGACTTGCAGGAAGTAAAGAAAGGACTGATCTTTAGAATGGTGTTCAATTCTATTACAGTCAGTTTTAAATACTAAAATATGACTAAGAAAGGTATATGTAGCATGATCACCGAAGGCTGATATACAAGCTTGGGAGAGAAAGACTGTTGTTACTCCTATTAAAAAGAGAGGAAGGGGAGGCACCAAAAGTGAAAATCCATATGCCTTTACATCCATATACCCCCTATATCTTACCATTTGGAAAGCTGGTTTGTGTGCGCTTTTTATTAATTTATCATTTTGCTTCTCTTCCTAGATGTAAAATTAGACATATGTGCATATGTCTTTAAAAAAATCGTTTTTTCTATCTAGACCTTCAGTTTTCGTCTCTTTATCAAAAAAATTGTGGCAATTTTTTTTGCTAATTTTACTGTCAAACAAATAAAAACTGAAAGATGATTCGTTTTGTTAATCCCATTGTTTTGTTTTTTCCCCCTGCTTCAGGCACTGGAAAAACACTGCAGAGTAGATGGTGGCTATTCTGGCATTAGAGATGTTTATAACAATCATGAAAGCCATGACGATGTGCAGCAAAGTTTCTTCCTTTCAGAGACACTCAAGTAAGTTAAGAAAGTTGACTTTCAACTAATGTGCATTAGTTCTGTGTGTCATCTTTACAGATAAATATTTACCATTAGTACCCTTGGCATTCACATATCAGAGTCTGAGTGGAAGAGCATAGCTTTTCTTGGGTGTCAGGCAAGCCAAATCACCTTTTTTTCCCCCTTTTATGTCAATACACTAAGTTCCCTGACTTCTGGAAACTACCTTTACTGCTGATAAAGGGACTTGATAGTCTTTGAGAAATTACATCTCCTATCTTTTATAGGATCTAATTATATATGCTAACACTAATGAAACAAATTGACTAGTCTTATCAGGCTTGTATTACATACCTTTCATTTTAAAGCTGTAGGAAAAGATGTCAACTTCCATGGAGAGCTTTCAGGGCCTTTTAAGAGAGAAAACAAAAAGATTTTATTACCTGCCATCATCTCCTAAGTTTTTAATGAAATAAACAAAGTTTTGTCTTACTCTCTTCACTTGTTTTCTTTTGCTCTGCAAGAAAAAGTTGCAAAGACCAGATAAAAAAGTAGTCATGCCATTTCAACAGGAAGTTTAATACTCAAGTAAATGAAATATTAACTATTATATGTTTTTCTGAAAACTGTCATAGTTTCACTTACAGATGTGGTGGCATTTCCTGCTTTTTGTCTTGCCAGGTACCTGTATTTGCTGTTTTCTGAAGATGACCTTCTTCCATTTGAACACTGGGTCTTCAACACAGAGGCTCATCCTCTTCCTGTTCTTCATAAAGATGATGGGAATAAAGAAGAAAACCAGAAATAGATGAAGATGAAATTATACATCATTCCATTCCTTATATTTCTTTCCAGGACTTGGGAACATGATTTGGTTTTAAATTCTTGAGTTAAATTTTTAAATCAAGTGTTTTGCAGTCTGATTTCTTTAAGAATGTTTAAATAAATATTTATAAATGGACCCAAATTAACTATGATAAAACCTCAACCCTCCATTCCAGATGAATAACTTCTTAGAAGGCAAATAGGACTTCTCCCCAGATTCTGTTAGGCTGTAGTGTCATCTTGGCCAAAAAGAGCAGAGGGGCTGCATGTTACTCGTTTCCTGTTATGTTTTTAATTTGACTGCAAAATTCTTTTCTCCTCTGTGAGGAGATGTATGCTTTAAGCTGTAATATTTTGCCATGTTGCAAAAAGCCATATTGAATTAAGTATAAATAGCTTTTTCCTTTTTTTTTTTAAATGTTAATTTGTTTCGTGTGTCATCCAGGACAAATCTTGTGACTGTGACAGCTTCTTCTTATGCGGGTCTATTATTACTTGGTAAAGTATCTCTATTTCATTGTCAGTGAAGTCTACATAGGGTTACTTTCATCTCATGCAGGCACAACTCTGAAACTGCAGTATATGTTGAAGTTAGACTAAACTAGTTTCTAAGAATTTAGCACATTAGTTAGCAGACCTTAGTTTTTCAGGTTTTGATTACAGTATTGTAATAGAGTAAATTGTTTCCTCCCTTTTCTAAGTGTGTTATTCTTAATGTCTTTAGTCAAACTACTATGGAGTACAATAAGATATTCTTTTCTTATTAAGAAGGGGAGTATTAACCTTCTTTATATGTTTAGTCTGGTAGCTTTCATTTGGTTGGTTGGCAAAAAGGCAAAAAAATACTCAGTGACATTTTCCTGGAATATCAGAGACAATTTGTTTTTCTGGGACTTTTGCAAACATTTAGATAGGTTCAGACTTGACGACAAACTTGATAGTTAATTGTCACAAAGCAATTTAATGTACCTATATGAATAAATCTAGATGTTTAGATTCCTTGAAGAAAACTTGTCTCCTCAGAAGAAGATAAGTCACTCAGAGAGGAAATTGTCCTGCATGGAACTAAAATTTTCTGACAGCACTGTCTTGTCTTAAGTAAGAAAAATGCAGTGTGCTTAAAAAAAATATTTCCTAGAATAGAAGCCTGGTTTACTAAGAAAGGTAACAGCTTTGCCAAAAATGTTTTGTTTTGTGGCATCACCAAAGGGAAAAAGAAATGGCACACTATTAATTCTTGGTTTTATTTAAGTCTGGTTTGGCATGGTTTACATGATTTTAAAGTCTACCTATGTCTTCATTTAGTGGTGGAATGATTCTCATACATTTCAGGTAGGAAACACCTGGCGTCCCATTCTGAGAAAGCACATAATTCACCAATTGTACTGCAGCAAAACAAATATGGTTCTGAACAGTAATCTTCTTTAATAGTATTTAGTAAGATAGCTCACATGTCCAGCATTGCTAACCACAACCGAAGGATAACAATTGTTCAGGCAGAACAGAGTACATTTTTTATATACCAATAGAGGTCTGCAAGGAAGGTTTTCTTAGGTAGAAGCCAAGAGCAAAAATAACTAATTACATTTTTATATATAGCAGCTGGAAGCTGACCCATAGACTTCACCTTCAGGAGTCTGTAAAGACAACACTGCCGCTCTCCTTCCTCTGCAGACAGAGATGGCATGTGCCACATGAGCTGCCAAAGACACTGATGTAGGGAGCAAGGCAAGAATCTGTGATGCTGGGCCTGGGCCATCCATCCATCACTGGGAGAATGGATGGAAATGGATGTGCAGTTGCAGGTAAAGCCTGCTACTGCAAGCCAGCACATAGACTCAAATCTTTTTGCTTTACTGCCTTTTTCTTAAATATTATTTTCTTTTAAAGTATGGATTCCCTCATGTCACAGTAGTTTTCTGAAACCAAACAAGCAAGAATAAAGTCTTGGCTCTCTCCTCTGTTGAAAAGCAGAAATGCTGCTGATTTTGATGTTCCAGAATTTGTATTGTTGGAGCACTATATTTCATTGTATTTCTTTGGAAATATTTATAAGGGACATTTTTTTCCACCCCCTGAAGTACCACAAAGAAATTATAGTTTAAAATAAAGAAAATCTCTTCCTACTTTAACCAAAAAAATAATATTTTTTTTTCCTTAGTTATCTTTATTTGGTCATGTGCTGGTGCTATCCACCACATGCATGTGCTGCTATAGGCCTCCTATTGGTTAAATAACTGCAGGAGCTCAGACAAAAACAGTCTTTGAAAAGCATGGTTTGGAATCGTCTTCTACATGGTTTTCTTAACCACAGTTTGCTTCCCTCAGATGTTTCATGTGATCTTGTTGGTACTTAATGAGCTGAAAGGAAACAAGATAGGTCTTCATGTTTCAAAAAGCAGGCTTCAAACACACAACTGTGTATGCATTGGGTCTTATGTACTTAAATATAAGCATCATGACTGTTTCCTTGTAATAGACATTTCATATGAATTTTTTTCAGTGTGGGAGTTACAATGATTTGAAAGAGCACAAATTTGATGTGACTGGTATTGGTATTCAGGTTGTATGTACAAACTGCACTATACTGTACTTTTTGTAAACTAATGTAAGTAGACGAGAAGATTGTACAACGTGTAGATCTGCCAACTGTAAGAAAAAAACTTTTCATAAACTGAGAATATACTGATTTATCTTTTTTTTTAATAACCCAAAAACACCAAAGTTAGAGCAATCATTTTGAAATAGTCCACACTTTTCCTTGCTTGTTAGATTGCTGAAATAACATGCATTCTACTTCCCATGCACTTAACTAGCTGCCTGGAAGTGGCTAGTAATGACCACTTTGTGTTCCCAGTCATTCATAAGAGCAAAAGAAATTGCTTATTGTTGAGGGGAGGGAGAAAACACACAGATAGGGACATTTTTTCATGGAGGTGGATTGGAAATAATTTTGCATTGCTTGTGAGATAAGTATTACATATGTGTTGGTTGTACACAGATTTTTGCAATGCCCAATGGCTCACTGTTTCTATGGTGACTTCATACATATCCATTTCTATCATGTATTTAAATTGGTTTTGATTTGTACATAATCCATTTAGTCTTTTCATCTTTATATAAACAAATTATAGAACACCTAATAGATCAAGATGCTTAATTTTTAAGAACTTATATTTGTAAAAATTTCTCTATTGTGAATAAAGTCTTTTAATATATCTGTTCAATTTGTTGTAGTTTTCCTTAAGTGTGTTGCAGAAGTAACTAAGGAATCTACTGTATAGGCTGGTTTGGCTGCTACACTCACAAGTTTTTGTCAGCAGATCAGTACACTGTGTACTTGTTAAGATGCTATTCTTAATTAATGGCAGTATATAGAACTTCTACCACTGAAATAAGTTGCTAGAATTTTTTGTCAATAAAATTCAGCATACCAAATGCATTTGGGTAGAAAGTAAGGCCACTAATGAAAAGCAGGAATCTGGGAAGTCAGAGGTGGCAGGCAATAAGCACAGTGAAGGTCAGTCACTACAACTCATGTTCTGCACAATACAAGTGAGCTTCAGCTAAATGCCATTTAGGAGCAAACAGAGGAGTGGAGATGACAAGGCTGTCACAGTGCCCAGTGTTACATGACCATGTAATGAAATTCTGTCGTTAGCCCATGCTCCAGAGGAAAGAGAAACAGTTGTCATAGGAACTGTAACTATATTTTGTTTCAGAAGGATATTAAGCTTTCCAATCTAAATATTGAAATAACAGCTACACCTCATAGATAACCTTGTTTTCTGTGTTTAGTAGAAAACCTCATCCCAAGACGATACTAAAATTAACTGCT
The DNA here is from genome assembly GCF_047495875.1 of Pithys albifrons albifrons. Taxonomy (NCBI): domain Eukaryota; kingdom Metazoa; phylum Chordata; class Aves; order Passeriformes; family Thamnophilidae; genus Pithys; species Pithys albifrons. Next base: position 50,107,819 of record NC_092459.1, on the reverse strand, counting down.
GTGATTTTACAGAACAGTCTCAGTAGCATCAATTTCTGTCAAAGGACTTACTCATTAGACCTGCATAAGTAATTTTTGAGGGTAGCTCTTAGATTTTTTTCAGCACAGTTGCAGGTGTGCAGCTACACAGTGCAGTCCTTGGGGTAGTCACAGACAGTCCCTTCCTGCAGCTGGCTCCAGGACCATGCAAACTGCTACTCAACCAGTCAAACATGAGGTAATGCAAGCCTTATTGAAGATCATTCTTCAGAAGAGATGTAAATACAAACTTGGGTCAGAACTTCAACCAATTCAATCTGCTTAATTGGATGGTTGGTGAGGTTTGTTTTCTGCAGGAACTAGGACTGAGTTGACCCTTAGTCAAGAAACAGGATTTGCGCCACCATCTGTATTGCCCTCTGGCCTTGATCTGTCACAAGAGGAACTCAGCACTCATATGACAGCATCTACTGTGGAAACAGCCCTTGATCTGGTCTGCCTTAAGCTTGGAATTAGTCTGCCTTGTTTCATTTCATATGCAGAAGGAAAGATTATGCATCAAAAACAGTTAGAACCCAGCAAGCCTTTAGCATTCAATAGTATCTCAAGAGCCAGCACTTTGACCCTGATTTCTCAGGTATCTGTTGCTCTGTCTGCACCAGCTCTCATTCACCCTGTACGTAAAATCACAATGAACCTTCCCAGTGCAAGCCTCTCTCTAAAACATTCACATGCTCTCCAAACTTTCTGTATATTTTGTGGCCAAATTCTGAAGTGCTGTTTGCCTTTTACCATTCCCATACTGACATTTTACAGGACATAAAGACCCCTCTCATTTATTCCTTCACTCCAATCATGCGTTGCTTTCACACCATCAATGAGTAGCGCACAGCTATTATTAGTCTTAAGCACTTCAAGTTAAAGAAAAACAGAAAATTGGCAGTGTGATTTTAATACACTGTCACACTCTGGCCCTTGATTCATTTGCCAAGCAACATAACCCTATGACAAGGATATTTGCTGGAACTTCAAGATCTCTGAGGTGTTATGGTTAGAAAAGCACATGACAGAAGAGCTCAAAAATACTTATTTCAACAATGGGGACTAGTTAAAGGATTTGCTGATGCTGTAAATAGCAATCTTACAGTAATGGTGTGTTATGTGATTTTAAGAAGTTCATCAGCACATATCCAAAGGAACACACAGACCATGACGTACTAAGGCACCGTGTAATGCCCTATCCCAGCTACCGCCAGATCTCGAAGAATCAGCCCTAAGACCTATCTCCACACCACAGAGTGGAACAGACAGCATGTCAAATCCCTCAATTTCAAAAAACTCAGAATAAAAGTAGTTCCATAATGTTGCTGCTTTCTCATTTGCTATGTACAGCTGTATAATCAACTCCATGGGAAAAAAAAATTACTTTGTACTGCAAAGAGCTCTATCCATAAGCTCCATACTGTTCCCTCAATTTGCAATTTAAAATATTACAATGTTCTATTTCAAAAATAAAGTGCAAAGAATTGTATAACAGGGACAAAGTGAGGCATGAGCAAAACTATACCAAATGCTGTATTTACAAGAGCTTTTATTGTAGTTTTATTATCTTTTATCTGCAGCTAAGTATCTGGCCACAGTTTCTTTCTATTTCATTTGCTTTTGGGTTTGATATAATTGCTAGCTACTCTTGTTTGAAATGCTTTTCCTCAGACATTTGCATTTAGCTTCCCAGTACTACCAACTACCCATAGGTCCTCCATGTTTAAAAAGAACAAACACCAGAAACACAAAAAACAGAAATGCCCTGCAACAAAAAATCCCAGCAAAATAAAGAAAACACTCATGGCAAAACTTCACATTCATTTGAATATTGAGCTACAATTCCATGGTACTTAAGTAAGCAAACAGAACTCATTCTAAACCCATATTCTAAAAATCTATTTTTCATATGCAGTTCCAGTCATCACAGTTTATTCACCACTACCTAATCTCCAACGGCAGCGCAAGAAAGATTTTTCCTTGTTTTGTGTCACTGTTTTAGCACTAAGCAGCAAATTGCCAAGACGTAGCTTCAAACATACCCTTTTTAACTGCTAGTTATGACATAAAGCCATCTCTGACCACTGTGATCCCTGTGTTTGGGAGTGACCACACCAACTTGCCTAAGAGCAAACAAAATCTGCCTCACTAACAGTTAAGAAAGACCATGACGAAATACTGAGTGTTAATCAACTGCCACCCATGGAAGCTGGAAACAGAGTTGCCCTCTCCACAGTGCCACACTCCCATACTCTTGTCTCAGAGTTAGAAAAAAAAACACAAGAGGAAAATTTCTAAAAGGAGTGGCAGCTTCTCACAGCCACACTTTGTATTACCAAAGAAGCTTGTTTTGGTGGATTAGCTCCAATGCAACCCATGACAGCAAAAGAATAAAAAGCAAAGGAAAAGACTTAGAAGGATGAGAAAGCAGGAGCTTAAAAGAAAGATACTAGAAAAACTTGAGAGTCTAAAGAAGTTATTTCCTCCTTTTTTTCATGAAGCACCTTTCAACTGTAAAAGTGTCATTGCAAGAATACAGATAGAAAACTAATTAAACCCACCTTCATGGTCCAATGGGACAGAGAGGGGGAAAAAGGGAGTCTGTTACCTTATTGATCACCTCTCTCCTGATACCCGTGGATGCAACAAGGGGCAGAAGATAAGGCAGGACTTACATAATAAGCAATTATCTGGGAAGCCTCCTCAGGGTCTCCCAGCAAGACCAGACCAGCACAGAGCAATGCAAGAGTGCCTCTTGCAATTTCTGCAAGGGCCCTTAGCTGCTACCATAACTATTTCCACCCTGAGAGTTCTGCAGAAAGTTTACAAATGTAGCCAGTTGTTGTTGCACCCACATCTCAAACTCTGAAAAACTATTTAACATTACAGAAAATTTAGGCTATAGAGAAAAGTAATCCTGATTTTATCTTATGCTTATCTCTGATCAAGTAATCAATGAACTATTCTTTGATTTTTTTTCCTTAGATCCAAAATGGAATACATTTGTCCAGAAAAATACAACTGTCGGTATCTTACTTTAATCCTGAACATTCCTCAATAAAAAAGAAAAAATGAGTGTACATGTAGACTCCATTAGTGGTTTATACTAAGATATATTTACAGATCTAAGCATACCTTACAACTATCCACTTCTGTCATAGGATTTGATAGACCTCAATATCTAATTCTCATTTTTTTATGTTTTAGGAAAAAAAGGAGGAGGAAACAGCATCACACTGAAGTGTATGAACATTTTCCAACTAGAGAATTAATTGGCTCTGTACAGTTGCAACTTGTTGGGGACACAAAAACTTCTGTCTTTATATCCATAATATTACCAACATGAGTTAACTGGGGAAAACTTGCATCAATGAGCTTTTTCTTTTTTCTTCTAGAAATGACTTATACAGCCAGCTCCATTGAAGTCAGTGGCAAAGCTGTCTATTTTAGTGAAGTCAATTTTTCACTCGTAGAAAACAATTTCATAGAATTTTACATGGAGATTTATGGGGCGGATACAGCCTAAGGAATGCTTGGAAAAAAAAGGTAGCATACATGCTATGTCTCTTCCTTCTTTTATTTTTTAATATCCTGCAGATGATCTCTTTCTCAAATATTGTTAACTTAGACAATAAACACCATGTCTTGGATTTATTCTCACCAAGCAAACCCTGCATTTTCTGATCATTCACAGCTATATTTTCCCTAGTGAAATCAGTTCCTTCCATTCAGCTGATGTTTGCCTTCTTTAATTAAAGTGTGCATTCAAAAGTTGGAGTTGTCTATCATTCTAAAACATTTTAATATATCACATATTGGGATCTGTTTCCAACACTGGCTGCCAACATACATAAAGCCAGATCTCCACCTTTCATAATTTGCATACAGAATTCTGCCCTTTTCCATTTCTCAGCAAAAATTTAACAGCCAGACAGTAACAAGTTCCTCTTTTGTGGGATTCCATCAATTTTATAAAATAAGCTGCAGGCTACTCACAAGCATGCCATAAATATTATGTTAAAATAAAACTACACTTGTCAAATAAGAGATCATTTTGAGATGCATTATTAATAACAACCATTTATACTCTATAATGCCATAAAAGTAAAGCAAGTTCTACAGACATATTCTCTTCCTGAAAATTTTTACAATAGAAGATGTCTAAGTCACTGGGCAATTATTCAAACATAAAAAGGGCATAGGTAGATCAGCAGTGAAAAGAACAAGGCAAAATGAGTTGCTGAAAGCATTGGGTTGAAAGGAAGATGGTGAAGAGACAGTGATGTAATTTTTATAAGCAGGAATCACTACACTGGGCAAGGTGAACCATGAGAATGGCAAGATACTTCAGAATGGAGGAGGAGAAAGAATCAGGGATAATGGGTATGTCTCACACACACAGACTGAGAACTTAAAAAAAAATATGTTCAAACAGGCCAAGAAGCAAAAAACAGCACCTTCTTTTCAAGGGCTGAGACATACCGAGCAGGGAAGCTGGAGCACACCTGCTCTGCATCTGCAGGGCCACTGACTTTGGAAACCAAACATAAGAGCTAGTCATTAAAAACATTAACTAAAACCAGAAAAAATAAATTTAAAGAATCATTAGCAAAATAAGACCCTGCACTGCAGCCTGGCTTCCTGTCTTCTCAAAACTCCAAAATTCCTCACTCTCATCATGGTGTGTCCATGAACTCTGTTTCTCCGTGGCACAAGAAGGTGCTGGTAGCACAAAAGGACTAGTCTCCTGGAGATGGCTGAACACATGCATGCAGATGGTAAGCCATGAATTCTTTCCTTGTTTTGCTTTGCTTCTGTGTGCAGCTTTTGCTTTCCCTCTTAAACTATCTGTATCTCAGCCTGTGAGTTTTCTGGCTTTTACCCTTCCGGTTCTCTGCCCAGTCCTACTCTTGGGGAAATGAGGAAGCAGCTGCACGGGGCTTGGTTGCTGGCTGGGGTTAAACCATGGCACCAGGAAAAGTTAAATGATTTGTGCATAGCTTGCCTTTCCTGGCTTATTAAATCTATCTCCTTAGCGTCTACACTTCATGCTCCCTTGAACCCCTCACTGGATTTGTCCTTTCACTGAGAGTTTGAAATCTAAAGGTATTCTTCAAGTAAATCCCCTAGAGATGCACACAGACCTTTAAAGGTTAGAAGAAATGGAGATTTTCCTCAACTTACACAGCTCTTTCCTGCCTACCCAGAACTAGAGCATTTGCACAGCTTCCTACATTGGAACGGGCCTTTTTAAATCCCAATGGCCAAGCCCAGGCTGCAAAGCACAAGGATTAGCATTCAGGCTACAGCGATCACTGGGGACTTCAGCAAGTCCCAGGCCAAAGCTGTTCATAGCGTTTAGGCAAGAGGCCCAAACAGTTGCAAACATTATTCACAGATCTGCAACATGATGAGCTGATTAAAAGAGCAGAAGTAGTGTGCTCAGTAGTACTGACACAACAGCATCTTCAGAGTGATTTAGGGGAATTTTGTAAAGAGGCACAAGTGATCTTACTGTCTCCAGTTACCAGCAACAATGTGTAAATAATTCATTAAGAAAGGCCAGCATGCACATCATCACCATCCAGAGGAATCAGAAAGACCACAAAAAAGAGAAACATAATCATTATATTAATTACTGATAATGTAAATTTTAGCAAACTCCCTTTCATACCAAAATATCCCAGCTTCAGAAAGACTGATGCCAACACTTCTTATCAAGCAAAACACCAGTATAAATAAGCCAGTCTCATTGCCTAGCTTTCCTAAGAACCTAAAAATGCTGAAAGTTACCAAGTAAGAAAAAAAAAACCATTTTGGGCATTTTAATTCATTCACACCAATAAACACACATTACCCACACTGTGGAACCAAAGTATTTTTCTAGTCCCATAGACTTTTATAAAGCACCTCTCAAACCTTTGAAAGCCAGAGGCCATGTCAGAACCACTCCTTTTACCCTCAGAACTCTCTGTGCTCCATCTTCAAAACTAAAACAGACACAACAGTTGTCCACAGTGGCAGATCAAGGTGCTCCAAAAGCAGTTATGCAAAATGTGGTTTTGTGGGGGGTTTGTTTGGGTTGGTTTTTTGTTTTGTGGTTTGTTGATTGTTTGTTTGTTGGGGGGGGGTGTGTTTGGTTTTGTTTGTTTGTTTTTTTACATCTACCTCATCCTTAGCAAGTCTCTCTTATTTGAGGCCATCCATAGACCCTGAGGGAGAGCCCACACAGAACAGCCATGAACCTCCTTTAACTCAGGGACTCTCATAACATTTTCACTAGTAAAAAGGGGAATTTTTTTCTTGCATAGTTTTAATCAGTCTCCTTTTTGCTTTGTGTTTTTAATAGGGAAGCCCTGGCAAGAACTTCCCAGGCACACTTCACTCAATCCAGTTTATTTGTTCAAGGAGGTAGGTACCTTAGAAGATGGCATAATTCATCCAAGTCTCATAATGCCTAGTTCCACAGGCCCTAATCTTTTTATCTGACTATTACATAACTTTAAAACCAAAGGATATTTGCTTTTCTTTCAGGATTGCATTTGATTCACTCTGTCCCCAGGAAGATGTGAAGGCTGAAATACACTTATGGAGCAAGTATAATCAGCCACAGAAGGACAGGAGAAAAATCTCTTATTCAAACATGCCAATAGAGCATCATCACACCAGAGTCCTATTTTCTGGTGCTTCATTTGGGGAGAACAAATCCCTCTACAAACTAGGGAAGAATTAGATGTGTATTTACAGGAGGCAGCATGTATACCAGGCACACAAAATGACTCACCCAAGGTTACAGAGTCAGGCAGTCAAACCCCCTCAGCACAGCTGCCAATTCTCAATTCCACTCTGCTTTCCAGCTGCTAAACAATAATCTTTTTCCCACCTCCATGTAAGACATGAGCCAATTTTACTTTTATGAGACTAAATTACCTCTATTCATCTTCTGTCACGGTAAATGAGTTAGTAGTGAACTCTCTCATTTCTCAAAATTTTATTCACAAATGCCTTTATAATTCCATTTACATGTACGTGGAGAAATACAGGCTGTTTATACAAGCATAAATCAGGTATGATTTTCTGTGCATTAAGTTTATGTTTCTTTTACTGCCAGAGAAGAAATAATTTTAAGTAGTAAAAGGAGGCAAAATTTTTAAAAAATTAGAAGTGCAGAGATTATGGCTAATATGCCTTAAATGGGAAAAGGTATTCCCAGTTTTAGGAGTCAAAGAGACATCACCATGAAGTAACAAGCACAGCACATGTCTCTCAACATGTGGGAGCTGACTCAGGATGCCTCCTGCATCCTTTCCTTGTGTTCCCCCATGAGGGAAGGAAGAAAAGGCATACAGCATACAGATTGCTCCTCAAGCAGTTGGGTGCAATAAGGAGTCTGCAATACAAGACCATAAGAATAACAATAAATAAACTGGTACAAAGATATCCCAAGGGGATGTCAGGAGATACTGGTCATCTTTCACCATGCACAATGAGACAGGGCAGCAATGTCCTGCAAAACAATACCCCTGGAGAAACATTAATTTTCTAACTATAATCCAATTCTAAATGGCCATTTAGTCTACCCATGTTAGTCTGTACATCTCTAAAGGCTTTCTAACCTGTCAGGTTCATTTCAGCCAAATTTTTCTCCAAAGGTTAAGGACTCAAGTCCCACTAACAATTGCATACCTTGAAAATATATCATTAAGAAAAGGAGGGAGTATTTACAATAACTACAGGCTTTTCATCCCATCAAAGGTGGTGGTGGTGATAAATCAGTTGGGAATATGCAGCTGCTTATTTTAGAAAAAGTAGGAATCTCAGTCATACATCAGTAACTCGTAGCCCAGCACTGCTGGGTCCTCTTGGCAAGAGAGACATTAGGGATGAGTGAGGAGTCAGCTCCACCCCAGCAGGAGCTGCAGCACTTTGGAGGCACTGTAGAAGGTCCAATCTGAAAGGAAGCATCTTTGAGCAAAGACTCTCCTCTTTACACCAAAGAGACCAAGGAGCTTCTTAGCATCTATACCTGCAACTAAGTTATTTTCATCATGTGGGAATACCAAAAATGTGCCAGATTCTTCTCTTAGCCTAAGGAAGGGATGATTCTGACCATTGAGAACTTACAATTTAACAAAATGAAAATGAAATCTCGATTACCAAATAAATACCTTTTATTCCTACATGAATTTCATTTTCCTTGGCCTTGTAACCTTTTCGGTTTTTTTTTTTACATTTTTTCGGACTTGGAAACTACAGTCACATCAGCATTTCTGTAGCCAAAAGTTTAAAAAAAAATCCTTGTAAGAGCCAAGTAAAGAAGATGAATATTTAACAACTTTTTCTCCTTCTCTAAACAGGAATAAACAAGGCCCTGGGAGGTGTTTGGGTTTGAGTTTTATTTTAGGACAGGGAAAAGAAGAAAAGGGTCTTTTACTAAAAAGTAAGTCTACTACAGTTCAATGGTTTTTGAATTCCCAAGTTTTTAATTAAAACCTGGATCAAAGTAACAATGAATGCCAGTTGGAAAGCCTGCACTCAACTGGAAACAGAGACCAAGCAGCCCAGAGCTTTCCAAACCCACTGCGTTCAGCAGCCCCACAAGGGATGGAGAGGAACAGTACAGATCTGCTCAGCAGCTGGGCTGTCAAGTAGCTCTTATTTCCCTATGCAAAAGAGCAGGAAAGGTGTTGAGCAGACAGATGATGAAAAGATGGAGGGGAGGAGGGCAGAACATCAGAGGAAACAGATTCATAAGAATAATTTAATTTAGAACATAAAATTAATCTAACAAAATAGAGGAACAGATGTGAAGGGATTTGAAACTCCTTCTTGGATCATATCCCCTTAACTTTACTATACTCAAAATCTGAATGTGATCTTATTTATTCATAATATTGAAATTATATTAATTAAGCAATAAAATACTCCAGACAGCTTATTGTTAGGATTATTTACATAATGTGTGTGGTAAAGGGGGAGGAGGAGAAATTAGTGGCTCCATCCTGAGAGGTGACTAAACACTAGAGGAAACAATTCCAGGCTTTTTATAGCATGAAGGATTCCTCTTGCTGTTGGAGCACTTGCCACAGACAGCTTTTTCCAAAGAACTCTACTAATTAAGATATGTACTCATACAAGCCAAATATTTGGCTGTCTCAGTGCTGCTGTTATCTCCCCTGTGAAGCTGAGAAAACCAAGGCAAACAGAGTAATAAGAGGACGGAAAACATTTCCTATCTCTGAACCCAATAAGATGACTAAGTCAGTGATCTGCATTAACCACAAGGTGATTAGTACAGCGAGGACACACAGATACAAATCTAGATGAGACCTCTAGAGAGTCTGCCAAGGATTATGCTGCCTTCCAAGCAGAAGATGTTCCACTCTTCACACTGCCAAATAACTGATGTGCGACCTCGGGAAGCAAACTATATTTCTCAAAGACATTCATTTTTTTCTCCAAGGTAGCAGACAGGGGTCACATCACTAACTTGCTCTGCTAGCCAGGCCTGCTTGTTATTACAGAGCTGTGCTGTGCAGGACCTGGATGCATTTTGTCTGTACAAACTTGACAACTAGAAATTAAGAGCAGGAATAAGAGAAGGTAGTTCATCAACAGATGCTTACCTAAACACTTGCAGCAACAAGCAGTATGAAAGTAATTTTCTCTGTCCACACAAAAAAACTCCTGTTACAACCCTTGAACTATCTTCAAGTTTGGCAGAGATGGTTCCCCAATGTCTTCTAGCAGAGAAGAAATAAGCCCTCCTTCCTTTGAAGCTGGATTCACTTTTAAGAGACATCACTGGTCTCACAAGTACTTAACAAGGACAGGTCAGGTTTGTAATTTACTGAGACAGCTACATCTGTGCTCCAGATTCCTTCACTATTTCTTAATTGTTTTCTCTTGGAGAAGGAGGAACTATTACCACCTGAGCTTTTCTTCATAATTTTAGACTTCCAAGTCCTGTGTACTAGCCAGTCCTTGCACAGCAGTGAGGAACTGATGCCCGAGCAAGTACAGCTGAGAGAGGAAGCTGGAACCCAATGTCTCTCATGAGCATGGGTTGCATGTCCACGACTAGCATCAGCAGAATGATGCTTGAGAGAGCTTAAGATTTTAATAACTTCACTGACTAACTTCACAGAATTTCAGGACTGACTGAAAGCGAAATACATCTGCTTGTTTTAAACACATCCCTTTTCCAAATACAAGTTTACCCTCTCTGTGGCACTGGAGATAGTAAAATATTTTTCCCCAGCATCATTTCTTTTACCAATCTTCTTTAGCTTGTTTGCAAGTGACTGTACAGGAAAATTTGGGGTTTTGTCTAGATAAAAGCAGCTTATATGAGGTAGACCCACTCATGATGAGAGCCCTGCATATCTATTACAGTAGTTAAGGCTGTCACTGCTGTGGACACACTGTTACTTTCTCTATTGTAAAGTCTATGCACATCTTTACTCTTGGAAGAAAATACTATTTGATTGATGTTCCTTCAAAGACTAATTGAAGAAAGGAGATTTCAAACCACTGGTAAGAAAAAATACTATTCAGCTAACAGTCTATTACTGACAATATGCTAGGGTGCTGCAGTTATTCTGTCTAGGTTTGGATACAGCTGCTCAGAAAGATCTTCCTTCCCTGAATCACTTCCAAGGACTTTATTTTTCTCCCTCAATCAAAATATTTATATTGAAAACTATTCAACCTTGCCCTCAAATAAGCATCTTGTCTATACATACAGTCACAGAGGAAAGTCTTCTAGTCATATTGCTGTACCGAAACCCAGGAAGCCTGTGTTCAGTCAGTCACAGAAAGACAAGACACTGGGAATGACTAGAAGAGTTTCTATTATAGCAGAAGATTACTGATCTAACCCAGTTACCTGGGAGGCCCATGTCTGAAATGCTATTCTAAATTGTGTCATTAGACAATAAGGAATTAAAATTATTCATCGTGTCTAACCTAACCTCATTACAGCTTCCACCGGGAACAATTATTTCAAAACATTTCTTGCTCTTCAGAACCTAAGGGCACAATTATTGAGTCTTCCTGAGCTTGGCTTAAATGACTTCTCTAAATTCTGGGGAGTAGTGCTGGCTCCCAGCACAAACTGAACCCACCTAAGAACTAATCTTATTTGCAGAAAAGAAACACAGACAGCTGCTTGATGCGTTCACCTACCTGCCCAGCCCCTACCATCACATCACAGCCAGTAGCTGTGTCCCTCACATCCCTTTCCATCCCAAAAATGCACTTCTCCAGGTTAGGGGATCTGACCTTTCAAGTCAGGACAAAGTTACTGCCACCAAACAGTTGCAAAGCAAACCTGCTAAAAATCAGGTGCTTTGCTAGTTTGTGTAACCATTCCCTGCAGAAATGGAAGGATACTGAAATGTGTGTCATCATGTATAATTTGGAACTTACGTATGTTTTGGAGAAAACCCTTACTCACTCCACATCCAAACTCTGGCAAAACTTTTCTAAAACAATGGTTTCTAGAGGTACCATACTTTATCTGCAGAAAATGTATCATTGCAAATAATTTTTTTCAACATCCTGTCTAACTTGTGAGGATCAGAGAGTACTTAATAAAAAAATGTGAGGTCAGCAAAAAAACCTGCATAAAGTTCTGGCAATAATGTTAGCACAGCAGCATGAGATTATTGAATTGATGTTTGAAGGTGCAACTAAAAATTATCTTCCAGTAATATTTCAGATTTTTTTCACAAAGATAAAGAACAGTTCCAATGAAATGTGTGCTGTGAATTCTATCAGTCAGATCTCGACTTACCTAGTACCAGTTTCCTTTTTGTGGGTATAAATTAGCTTGTTCACATCAGACCTTTGTGTTTTCAAGGATTTTTATAGCCTTTTTGAGTAAATTTAGAGAGCTGCCATCTGAAAGGAGTTGAGGTGGCAAATGGTCTCCTCTGTTTTTGTTTTTTTTTTATACTCGGATCTGTGTCACTTATATCCCTTTCCATCCCAAAGATGCATTTCCCTGAAAAATGCCACATAGTATCTTCAGCTCAGGAATGTTCTTTTGCACTGTTCTAATCTAAAATTATGACCAGTACAAAATAGGTATAAATATTGGTCCTGTTTTCCAGTAAGCTACTTAAGACTTCTGGAGACAATTCAGAATTGAAATAACCTCTCCTTGAATTAGCAAACATAAAATAATTTCATCTGAACAAATAAACAGATTGTGATGCATTTCCTGATTAGCCAAAAGAGCCCAGCAAGACAAGATTAAGTAAATCAACAGATGTAAAGGCAAAATATAACATCTCATCTAAATGAACAGTTGAAGTGCTAAACAAAATGAACGAGGATGAAGACATCAGTAAAAGTGGCCCAGTATTTGTGTGTATGCATTTCTTTTTCAAAAAAGCTTTTATTATAACACAAGTCATAAATAAATTATATTTCAGTCTCATAGAGTTCCAGTAACCATCATTTGGTAGTTAGGTTTGTTATCGCAGATTTACAGCGATTTTTAAGCTACAGCATTAATGTATTACACAGGTCCAAATCGCTTCACCATTTTGCAACAGTATAAATAAGCACAATATAAACATTAAAAATAATATAATCACATCACCAATTTTCAACAGTACAAAACCTTTCTCTTTGAGCTTTGACCAGTGGGCCTCAGAAACTTTGGTCTTCCATCTGAAAGTTGACCTTTCATTCAAAACATATGAGGCAAAGACTATTCCTGCTAATGGAGGAAATGGGCAAGGCTTCCTTTCAATGCTCAGATACCTTCTTTTAAGAAAAGCTAATTTTTGACAGTCATTCAGGAAACCTTTTATTAGTACTAAGAACTCTGAATGATCCTTCAGTAATTCTACTGATTGTTTTCCGCAAAGAACAAAGAGGGTTCAGGAATAACGTTCTCAACACATGCTTATCCTTATAGCATGGTATATATTTATAGCAACAGCCTAGCACCTTCATTTCACCTAACTGGGAATATGAGAGAGGAATAAAGAATGTACCAGTTTTTCAGTGGGGTACATAGATGTGGTTTCGGTTTAGGAGCCGTGGGGGCCGGTGAGTTTTGTGTTGCTTTAGTACTGTGCTCTGCACTGTAAAATGCCAACTTGTTCCAGTAACACATTAAGCACCTTGTTATCTCAACTGACTCAATTTTCTCAATGAGGGAAAATGCAAAATTAAGCATTTTAGGGCTCCTGAAAGTATTTCTTCTTCTACAGTTTTGATCCATTCCTCACTGCTATGTTTAGTACAAAAATTCTTCACTCTTTCCCCAAGCTAGATCTAGTTATAGCCTCAGTACCACGGTTTCTTCCTTACTTCCCCCTGCACTAAGAAGTGGACTGTTAGTCATTGTCAGGACAAGCAACAATTTTATAGCAGTTAATATGTTAAAGATCAGTGAGTGATCTCTGAGGCAAGTTTCTTTCCTGCACACATACACTATACACACAACTTGTGGCTCTAAATTTCACTGCATAAGCTTAAGTCAAACAATAAGATACAGTTTAAAACATACCAAAACTCTCTAGACAAACAGAAGTTACTTTTGCCCTGTTGTGAAGCAAAACAAAAAATATGTACATTTAATTAGAAGCAATTGTGTGTGAAATGTTTTACACCCACTCGGCGCTGCCACAGCCTCTAGAATGTGCATGGGTGAGCTCTGACAGCACTGTGCTGCCACCATCTGTCCTCAGCCCTTCTAAGTATCAGCAATTAATATTGGGGTGATGGTAACTTCTCTTCAAACTGGGAGTCTATGAAGGTGAAAATCTACATCATATAAGCAGCTGATGAGTTATCAGAGTGTAAGAGAGTTTGTTTCACTTCCCAAGCATATTAACCCTTGCTGGACATCCTGTGCTGTTCATAACAGTGTGGTTACAGTACCATTTGGGAAGCCAGTGGTAAAAGGTCTTAGCTTAGAGGAAGAGCCTTGATGGAGCAGGCTTGTGTGTACCTGCAGCTGCACTGAGCATGTCAAACAAGGAGCAAAACAGGACCCAACCAATTCTACTCTAGTGATTTTTTTTATGTCCTTAGGGTCACCAGCTCTGTTTTACTAGTCCACATTGACTCTGTGATAACCTCTAGAAACAAATAAAGTTAAGCATTGTTACATACGTATGTTTCCTGTATTTCAGGGTGTGTTTTTTCAGTATGACTCACGTTTGAAGCAACTGGAGAACTGTGCTTTCCCTTGCACGTCCCAAAATGTCCCAAAGGACTGCTGTTTTACATAGCTTGCCACTGTAAAGAGAAGCTCAGGATCTTCCCCACCACACTGACAGGCACTGGCTAGCCTCTGGTGTTTTCTATGAAATCAAAAGCTAGAATTATTTTGTCCACAGTATCCTCTCCCACTTCTGATAACACTGGACTTGTTAAAGTATTTCAATTGATATTTGCCACTTTGTGAGAGAGGGTGAAGCTCTCTGTGGCTGAAGAACTGAAAAACACAGAGCTTCAACTATAAAGGCAGAGGAGCAGTATCTTAACTAAGAGGAATGGCAAAGCAACTTCCATCTTCCTGGCTAGAGTGTGCCTGACTACAATCCTTCAACTCAATGACAAATAACTCTTCCAGACACATGTTTAGGCAGCTTTAATCAAGAAATCAAGAACTATGACAAGAAACACTAGATTAATAAACTCTGAGCAGTATTTAGGTCAAATACACACCTTTCCAGCCTGGCTATATAACCACAAGAAAAGGAGCCCTGTGGCTGGTAACATGGCAGACCTGAACAGAATATAAACAGCCCAATAGTGTCCTCAGTCTGTTAAACTCAGTTTTCCATAAGAACTGCCAATGTTGCTTTTGAGGGACTCTGTCTGCTCTGAAAGGAGTGCATAATACAGATTGTTAAGCTGAAAACAAGGATAAATGCCAATTAGACTTTTTCTTCAGTGTGCTTTTTCCATGGGAAAGGAAAAATACACACAGTAATCTACTATAATGAGCTGGAGTTCAGAGCAAGACAACTCTTTCTCAAGAGGCTGCCAAGAATTAACAATATTCTACCATACAGCAGCAAGCTTACATGGAGAGGATTTCCCATGGTGTTAGCAATGCACTGATGCTTTGTGAAGCCTAACTTTAGGCACACTTAAAATACCTAGGCAGAGCTCTGCAAACTACAGGAGGAGGGGGGAAGCTAATTCTCCAGGGTGAAACAAAGTCATTCCAGGGTATGTAGATATTTCTAGACAGCTTTGCAGCATCCTGCTTGCCCTTCAGTGTTTTGCTGTTTCTGCTCATTTTTAGACTGTCTCCCTCACAGCACTATTATGCTTTGCAATGTTTGGAAGTCATAAGTGCCCTTTTGCACTCATTAAGCACTCAGCAGAAAGTTGCTGTAAGTGTAAAATAAGTCATGGTGTCAAAATATCTGGCAAGAAAAGAAAGCAGAAAGTGTAGAAGGAATGCTAGGAAAACACAAGGGCATGTGTCAGCCCCTCCTCCTCATGGCAGGGGAGAGTTCATAAACTGGCCAGGGGTCACTACACAATTGCTAAAGCCAACCTCCTGTTAGCAGGCTACTGAGCTCTGTTTGGGTGGGGAGTGAAGGGCAAGGACAGAAAAGCAGGCATTCCTCTTTTGCAGTTACAGCTCCCAGTCACGTCCAGCAGAGTGACAAAACCACTGTCACCTTACATTTAGGAAGGTCATGTTTGTGTGAGTTTAGCACAAGCTATAAGGGCCACACCAAGCAGTAGACCATTGCATGCACATATACCCACATGCACCCACAACACAGGTAAAGGTAAGATGTAAAGACAGAGTGGTGACTTGTCACTAGTGGGGTTCTGCAGGGCTCCACTTTGGGCCCTGTGCTCTGCAACATCTTCATAAGCAACTTGGACACAGGACTAGAAGGGATACTAAGCAAGTTTGCAGATGACTCAAAACTGGGAGGAGCTGTTGACTCCCTCAAAGGCAGGGAGGTTCTGCAGAGAAAACAAATTAGAGGACTGGGCACTCACCAACCATACGAAGTTCAACAAGGGAAATGGCTGGATTCTGCACCTGGGATGGGGCAACCCTGGATGTATGGACAGACTGGGGAATATGATGCTGGAAAGAAGTGCCACGGAAAGAGATCTGGAGGTCCTGGTCGATGGCAAGTTTAATATGAGTAAGCAGTGCCCTGGCAGCCAGGAGGGCCAACTCTATCCTGGGGGACATCAGGCACAGCATCGTCAGGAGGTCAAGGGAGGGGATTGTCCTGCTCTGCTCTGCACTGGGGCAGCCTCACCTTAAATGTTGTGGCAGTTTTGGGCACCACAATGTAAGAAAGAAATTAAGCTCTTAGAGAGTGTCCAAAGGAGGACAATGAAGATGGTGAAGGGCCTTGAGGGGAAGCTGTATGAGGAGCAGCTGAGACCACTTGGTCTGTCCAGCCTGGAGGAGACTGAGGGAAGACCTCATTGCAGTTACAACTTCCTCCTGAGGGAAAGAGAAGGGGCAGGCACTGATCTCTTCACTCTGGTGACCAGTGGCAGGACCCAAGGGAATGGCCTGAAATTGTCTCGGGGGGGGTTTAGTTTGGATATTAGAAAAATATTCTTCATCCAGAAGAACAGGCTCCCCAGAAAAGTGGTCACAACACAATCCTGACAGAGTTCAAGAAGCATTTGGACAATACTCTCGGACACATAGTGTGACTCTTAGGGATGGCCCTGTGCAGGGCTACAGGTTAGACTCAATGATCCTTGTGGGTCCCTTCCAACTCAGCATATTCTGTGATTCTGTAATATTCTATCTGTGCAGGGAATTGGGAGGCTAAAGGGACACTGTAGAAACTGTAACAGGTGTGACTCCACTTTGAGACATCAAAATCACAGTCCTTAGCCCCATGAGAGGTGAATAATGCATGTGTTCATATGCATTCCCACTAGTACCTAAAATTTTCTGCAGAAGGGAATTAACATTTTCACTTACATCAATGACAGCCTTTTTCCTAGAGGGGGAAAACAGCCTTGTACAAAAACAGCCTCTATTCATTGACCCTAAGAAAGAAGCAAACATTGCTTTTCTCCTCCTGTTGCTCAAAAGCAGCTTTAAAATAGCTCTTAGAAGGCAAAAACTTCAACTGGGCCTCTGACAGAGCAGGTCCTTCAGTTTTTCTCCTCGTAAATTGTCACGTGAAAGGTAGGAGGGAGACAGAAATGCAAAGATTTCTAGTCTTAACTGTATTATTATAAAGTTAATACCTATAAGCGCCCTTGGGATAATAAAAACTTTATGAACCCAGCACTGCCTGCCGGACTCTGGACAGAACACAGGCTGGAAAGATTTTTGACTTCCCTATGAGGACTTCATTTAAGCCAGGGAGAAATTAATAGCAATAAGCGCCTCCTAACCCTAGCCCTAGCCCTTGCCCTAGCCCTAGCCCTAGCCCTAGCCCTAGCCCTAGCCCTAGCCCTAGCCCTAACCCTAACCCTAACCTCTGTTCTGAGACCACACTTAAGTCAAGGAAAGAACTTACAGCTATATAAGCGTCTCCAGAAAATTAGAGTCTTATGTTTCCCAACACTGCCTATCGACTACGCACAGCACACAGGTTGAAAGGTTTTCTAACCTCTGCTCTGAGACCACACTTAATAGCAAGAAAAGAACTTTCCCCACAACAGCTCCTGAAACAACATTTATTAATACAAGTATGTGACAGTTATTGTGGGGTTTGCGTTGCTGGCGATAATGTTTAGCTGCAAGATTGTATTTAATTGATAATAAAAGATTCCAAAAGAAACCAGCACAAAATACATTTTACAGAGACAAGAACACCAAACTTAAGTTTCAATACAGCAGGTATCTCATTTTTCACAACAGACAGAAACTAGCAACAAAACACTACTAACTAGAAACACAGCCACCTAAAACACTTATCTAGACACTCTTTCAATAACATAGGACAGTAAAACAGGGTGTACACCACTCTCTCTGTAACACAAAACAAAAGGAAAGAACAGAGCTGCAATCATCAACACATATGGTGAAAAAGAAACTGCACACTGCAAGTAGCAAAGTGTAAAGCAAGTTACTGTTATTAGTATTATAGTAGCAAAACACAGTTAGTAAAGAAGGTGCTTATAAAGTAAGAATCAAAGTAGCTGTTAGCATAAGATGTAAGATAGAATCTATAAAGGAATAAGCTTTGTAGGAAAGTAAAGTTAAGAGAGTAAAGTATAGAGTATGGAAAACACGTGGTTCTCACCCTTACAATATTCCAAGAGAAGGAGGCAGGACAGGCTGCCAGCAGTTACCCTCACAGAGACATGGCGTTTTCCCCCCTCTCAATTGCAGTTTTAAACTGCACTTCTTTTTAGACCTTTTTTTCCTTCAGGCGGTGGCAATGAGGCCTCCATCTTCACAATACACTGTGTGAAAGGCTACTGCCTCCTCTGCTCTAAAGCTACTGAGCTTTATGTTGTGCCTCTTCCTCATGATGTGGGTGACAAAAAGGCACATGAGTGTGTAACAGTTCCCTACAGGAGATATGTGTGCAACCCATATATGTCAAAAAAAAAAAAAGGACATTGCTCTTTCTAACCAACTTTGGTATGAGAGCTCTTTAATCACCATTGTTTACAGGGCCAACTAAGCATCTGAGTTACTTGAGTGTTGTGCTCCCTCCCAATCTGCCAGCCCATGTTTTGCCATTGTTCAGAGGGAATCTGGTCAGTGGCTGTAGTTTCTAAGCCCAGACTTTAATTTTCTTTGATCAGTCAGAGTTAGCTGGCAGGCAAGGTGACAGCCTGACAGCCTTCAGTTAGTACTAAAGTACTGCCTGCAGCACCTGCTATCAGAGGTAATTTTACAGAGAGGGCTAGAGATAATTTTTCAATTTGCTGTCTAGTGAATCAAATGCAGCTCAGTAATCAAGACAATGGCTGTGAAATACAATGTGTGGAGTGCATAAGTGGAGTGACAGTTTCACACTGCAAATCTGAATCAGAGCAGAGTAATTGTATTTTCCCTTAAGCCTATGGAAACCCAGAAAGACCTATGAATGTAAACAGGGAGAAGCAAATTACAACTGCTGATACTCTTGAAGATTCTTCTTGCTTCTGATGAAACTAGTGGTGAAATTGGTGTAGAAAGTTTTCACTAAAAGAGTGAGCTGTGGAAAAGCACAGTTGAGATCATACCGTTCTAATAGAAGGACTGAAGGAAAATTTAAGGCTGTTGTAAATTGGGTAACAGCTCCAATTCACAGACATCAGTGTTGCTCTTCTCTTAAAAAGTCTTTATTTCAAACATAGCATCCTAAAGTTGGCTACATCATTGCCATGTCAATAATTCTCATGTGAATAGTTTGGAACAAGGTTCTGGCTTGATTTTTGGAAGGAAGAAAACTAAGAGAACTATACCAGAGAAGGAAATCTAGGTACCTGGTACTCCAACCTGAAAATGTTACAAAAAAACCTGTGCAAAGTCCTTTCAGATAGAAAGGGATTTTAATTGTAATCAAAGCAAGTCTTTCCTCTTTCCTCTGGTTCCTAAGAAACAGGGTTTCCTCTAAGAGTGCCAGACTTCTAAGGAATCATTTCTGAGGCTCTAAAGTTTGACTGACTGAAAGAAGGTTTCAATTTCACATAACACTAAAGGAAGGTTCTATACACTGCACTTCTAGAGACAGAGATTGCCCCTGTATGCCATAATTTTTTAATTCACTACTCTTTTATATTTTTAAGTTTACATGCAAAAGGTTTACAGCCATAAAGTTTGACGATGTCCTTGAAATCTTCTGTTTCCTTTATTCTGAATTACATAAGTTGTCTAGGCTCTTCTAAGGAAGAGAGATGAATAAATAAGAGAGATAACCAATACTGCTCTCAGAGTGCAGGCAATAGAAAAGAGTTCTGCTTGTAAATATAACTCCTCCTAGAGGCAAAGACCGTAACACTCCAGAAAAGAAAAAACAAAACAAAACAAAGCTAAGAAACCAAACCAAACAAAACCCAAACAAACAACCAAACCCAAAACCAAAACAAAAATCAAGCAAAAAACCCCAAAAACTCAGACATTTTTTTCCCCACAGTTTGCACAGTTATGTTCTGCAAGCCTAGCAAAGCAACTTCTCACTGAAAAGGGAACAAAACTAACAAAATTCCAATTCCAACAGGATACACCATGTTCCTATGTTCAAAAGGTTTTATCTAAAGGAATCTTAAATGCTGAACAGTTACAAAAATACCAGAAAAGGAAGAGCAGCACAAACAAGATAGTTTGTTTTATCTGTGTGTCTGGTACGGACTCTTACTGTAAGAGATTGTCTCAAACAAGTTATAGCCTGCTTGGGGAAGATAGAAAGGTAGCAATATTACAGAAAACCCAACACACACATTAAAAAAAAAGTGTTTAATTTGCCCACATTAACGCAGAAAGGCAACAGTCAAGTGAAAAATCCTCTGACCAGTACTTTCCCCACCAGCCTATCCTTCCTTCTAGCCCCTAAAGGAGGTTAAATACCTAAAGAGGGTATAAAAGATTTTCTTTTCTGCTGCTGAAATGACACTGAAGAACTATCTGCAATTACTTGTCGAACAGTGTAAAAATTAGCAAACCAGGATAGATATAGGTAATACTGCGGTTATATGACTTATTTTGCCCATGAAATTTGTAAAAAAAAAAAGAAAAAAGGAAAAAAGAAATGAGATGTTTCACTGCTTTGGACAGATGCACCATTTTTAGAGGCAATAACTTAAATTCATTGTCAGAACAAGCATACTTGCACTTTAGCCTGGTAATTTATTTGTCCAGGGAAGCTGCTTTTGCATAGTAAGCACTGCCTACTTTGTTATTGAATACTTAATAGAATTGGCACAGAAGGCTGTTAAAGTCTAGTTCATGAACACACAAGATCAAGAATGATAGTTTGGAGACACGGTTTTATTAGTGCATTGATTTGTAGAACACTTTTTTAAAATCAGATCTCTATTCTAAGAGACAAATTAAGAATACTCAATCTACACCCACCTATTGGATTGCTGGAGCTATCTTAATACTACTGGACATTCACTTCAGGTACATAAACCTGAAAACATTCTGCACATTCAATTTAAGTTGGGTTTGTTAACCATTTGTAAACAGGCACATGGAACAGATATCCATCTGTTTGTGCGAGTCCCGTGCCCATATATATGTCTCTGGCAAGTTATCTCTGGCAAAAGGTTTCTACAAATTAAGAAATGCAATTTTAGGCCCACAAAGTTTATTCCATGCATCTTCTAAGACCTCCATTTTCTCACAATCATCATCTGCTCCATGGGAACTGCCACTTCAGGGACTTGTGTGAGAAAATATACATGGCAGACCCAACCTGGGAATAATAAGTAGCACCTAAAAAAAAGCCAGAAAGAATATATGGGACAGCAATTTAGACTAGTGCGTGAGACACTGCCATGGTTTAACCATGGCCAGCAACTCAGCCCAATGTAGCCACTTGCTTGCTCACTCCTAGCGGGATGAAAGAAGTCACTTACTTTATTTATACAAATCCATAAATCCTGAAAACAGAGCAGTCATCTGGTGTGAGATTTCATAGTATTTGAGAAATTCCTCTGGCAGATGTCCTAGACCACTGAGTAAAGCTTTGATCGTTGCCCAATTCAATGCAATGAATCCAGTTTGCTTTTGCCATACTCTGAGAGACACAAGCCACCCTTCCTTCCAAGGCAGTGTGCAACTCTGAGTTACGTATAGAATTAGGTATATATTTATTTTCACTAGGTAGTTATTTATCTTTGACACTTCTGGATGTCTGTTTCTCTGACTCCATTGGTGCCAAACAATCCCTTTCTTAAACATTTCACCACTGTTCATTACCTGAAAGGCCTAGGAACCAAGGTCTAAGTTGAATATTCTTAATCTTCTTTTTTTTTTTCCTTAGAAGGTCACTAATGCAACAGCAGCTGCTGAACATGTTGGATTATTTCAGCCAAACTGCACCACACTTATTAGCATACCAACAACAATCTGACCATTTACCAAGAGGGATGTTTTCTTCACTCCTGGAGACTAATTAAAACCTGGTGAGTTAGAAAATTAAGCTGGAACATCACACACAGAAAGTGCTGTTAAAAATTAATCCACATGTAGCACAGTGACTGACCTGTGCACTATCCATGCAGTAGTCCTAGACTTTTAGGCTGGTTACATTTTGACCTGAAGCAGTTATTAACATTTTATTGGACCATGTGTCAAGTTCTAACAGAAAAATCAAAATAAAATGTTTTCCTCTCTAGCAGGTCAGGAAGTATCACTGCTTTATCACTCTGTTTTAACCAGAACTGCAAGCTGTTCCACATTTAAAACAGCAGTTCAGGTTATTTTCCATTTTGCCTGATTAAGGCAAGAACCTCTATAACAAGAATTTTCAGCTACTTAAACAACTTCCATATATTAAGTTAATGGTCTTCACTCTGAAGTGCTCTTCTTTGCCAAGATCACTTTCAGGCAGTAACTTGGACTTTGGGGGCATTAACAGCCTCTCTGGTTTCTGCAGAATTTTCACAGATCACTGAAGATTATCATCTCCTTCACTGACAGAATGGCAGGAGCAAACTTAACTCCTTTAATGATTAAAACTGAAAGATTCAGTTTTAATGAAAAAGGAATGATCACAAACAATGTCTCAGAAAACAGACAGGTTCTAGCCAAAGAGATCTCTAAAGTGATAGACTGATAGCAAAGGCATAAATTGTGAGAAATATTTTCATCTTACTTTTATTTTTTTAAAGAGAGAGGAATTCAAGATTAAAGTCATTCAAGATTAAAGTCATTCAGTGCTGCCCTCATCACCCCCAGAATAATCCTAAAGAGAGCAAGAGCACAACACAGATCACAACACTGAATTAGGTGGGCAAGTTCTTTGACAGCAGCCCTCATAAAGCCTCCTTCAGCAGGTTTCAAAGTTAGAGTGATTATTTAGAAGTGTCTCAGGTCTGGCCTAGCTTCTTACCAACCCTGGACTGCCCTCTCCCTCCCCCCTGAGTCCTCATAGCAAAGGGAAAAAAAAACTGAAAAAAAAACTGAAAAGAGAAGAACTCAAAAGAAACTGAACTGAATTAAAAAGAAATTATATTTTCCTGACATTTGCAAACACATATGTACAATGTGTACACACCACGTGGGACCCCACCCCCCGGGGAAAGGGAAAAGGGAAAAAGGGAAAAAAAATCAAACAACTTGTTAACCAGAAAAGAGGAAGAAACAAAACCAAACCTAAATAAATGAAACAGACAAATGCAATTAAAGGAGAACAAGCATGAAATGATCTCACCCACGTCCCAGGCCAGGAGCACCACAAGAACAGAACAGACCATCCAGACTTCTCCCACACCCAGCTCCCCTGAAGAAGGAAACCTAAACTCCTCCTCTGTTACATGGAAAACACGTATGGAATACTTGTGATGTCTGCTTCCTTAGTTACACCTAGTTACTGAGGAAGCCATGGATCAAAACCATTACAAGAAGACGGGATAGATGAAAAATCACAGCAACACACTGTCACAGCTTTGTACGTGAAACACTCAAGGAGGGTAAACAGAAGGAGCAACGTGTGGAAACCGTCTCCCTTGATGCCCATATTATTCTGAGTATGAAAGCTGTTTACCTTGGAGTATTTGATGCCAGGAAAGTAAGTAGCCATTAACCATCATTCCTCCATAGATAAGACTGAAAACTTCTGCCAGTGTCACACCAGAAGTGGGATTTGCCATAACAAATGGCATTCACAGTGTACATGCTTATAGAAGTAACTTATGGGTCTCTCTGTAGGCTTCCTGGATGCAGGAGGCCTACAGATAGAAAACTGAATCACAGAATACTGAGGTTTTAAACTGATCAAAATAATCATGGCCTAAAAATCCAGCAATTTCAGCCTCACCATTCATCTTACCCCTCAAGGCAATTTGTCAGAGTTACATGCACAAAGATGAATAAATTGTAAATCCTTGTTTCTCATCTTCTACATGAGTGCCCTAATCACCAGTGTAGGAGGATGCCTTTAAGTAAAGTTTCAGTCCATTATTCCTGGCCAAGTCACTTAGTGTGAAATAAATGGAAATCAAGATTAAATGAGCCAAAAGAGCACAAAAGACTTTGTCTCTACATTTACTTTAAGCTACAGTTATAGTCTGTTGAGGGAAAGGATTCATTCTCTTCATCTTCTCCATTAATTGTTTCATTTCAATACAGAAAAGTCCTCAAAGCAAGGACCAGAGCTTAGAGCATCACCTTGCAAGTGAGGGACCTCATCATTACTCACATTAGGAAACAGCTGAAAGAGTCTGTTGTTTCAATCAGCTTCAGCTTGTCTCCTCTTTTCTAGAAGAATGCTCTGACCAGAGATGATGGCTACTTCTACACAGAAAGCTAAATAATGTCAGAACCTATTCTCCATGATAGTAACTGTTTCAGACCAGCCACATCCACAGCATTAAACCTCTTTCCCTCCAGAACAGTTGTGCCCTATTCAAATTTCATATTGGGAACAGTCTTTGGCCTGTGCTGGGAAAGCACTTTTTGATCGACCCAAGGAGCCAAACACCATACTAATAAAGGAACATCCAGACACCACTCGTTTTCTTGGTGTGACAGTAATGAAAGGTAGTTGAGGTTTCATGTGCATCCTCCTCCCACACACACAGACACATGCCTTGCCCCTCTGCACAGCCTCTACTGAGCAACGTGGTCTGTCCTAAGAAAAGAACACCAGGTGGGTATTGCAGGAAGAACTGTCGGGATGCTCACATAGTTAATGCATTCCAGAGATGGGGCAGTTGAGGTGTTTTCAACTGACTGTAGTGCACATCGGCCTGTAAATGAGTATAAAAGGCTGCTGGAGACTGGACCAAAGGGGTAAACTGATCTCCCAAGACTAAAAGCAGTTTCTGATTGGATTTTTCCCTGGTAGGGACACCTGCACAGTACCTCCAGCCTGAAGATGGGGTACACTCATTTTTTAATAGGTGTGTAAAAGCGCTAAGATCTGGTCACATACAGAAATAAAAATTGTAAAGTAGAGCTACATAGATGCTTTGTTGCTTTGCAGTTGTAAATTCTGCAAGGCCAAAGACTGTAAACCTGCACATTTCCAGCTGAACCTGCTTATATTATAGCCCTTTAGTTACAGACTGTTGAACATCTCAGACTAAGTAGACCAAGATGCAACTAGATTTCTCTGAGACATTTAGGAAGTAAGGGGGTCTCACTGAAGCTCATGACTCAACAGGAGGGACCACGACTGAATTATACTCTAATCCATTGTAATAGATATTAGAGTTGTTATTTAGACACTGATGCCTTAAACTCTATATTATATAAAATTTTAGTATAGCTCTTTTAGCTCTTTCACTTTGACACTTTTAGCCCACTAAGCACCTTTGTACAAGATTCCTGAAAATGTGTTTAATGTTCCTTGTCAAGAATTTCAGCAGAAAAAGATTTTGCCAAGGTGAAAAACGTCTTATCTGTAGAAAATGCATTAAGAATAAGACATAACAGGGTCACACCATTTGATGTAACCAAGGCAAAACTACTTAGAAACCTTGAAGGTGTTCCAGGAAGGACAGAGATGATGACAAGGAGGAGGATGGGGATGAATGGGTGGTAATTTTTTTCACTACCAACTCAAATTCAGGAGGCATGGTGAGGGTGGAACAGTGGGAGGTATGGTTTGGAGGATGGGTGTAACCAACGAGGTAACATCCAGATATTATAATTAGATGTTATTATAAAAACTGTAAATGCCTATACTGTTGCATGTGCAATATTTGGTGCACAAAAGGCATGAAAATTAGAGAGCTGCTTTCTACATATCTGCACTCAAAATTGTCCAGAGAATCATTTCTCCAATTTTAGGTAACACTACCCCATTAGCAATATTTGAATACTGTATTATCTATAAATCTAATCAAAATCATCCACATAATAACTGTCCTGTTTCTTGCATCTGGACAAGTATCGTCTCGACTACTCTGCCACAGCTGATATAGGCACAAGTTATGATTCCTATTCACTCAGACACAGCAATGCAGAGCAGTACAGCAGAGGCACACTTCTGAGTTGCTGGAAGACTTAATCTTAGGAAGTTGGTGGCATTGCAAAAGTTCGACTTGAACTCATTTTTGGTATCTATGTCTCTTTCTGGAGTGATTAGGAGAAATACACCTGGTTTGTCTGCTATCATCAACATAATTACTTAGTTCTGCTTTCCAGCTTTTTTTTTTCTTGGTCAGTAAGATGTTCTGAGCCTGTGATATAAGAAACAGATTAAAGCCAAATATTATAAATAAACTTGCTTGTTGGGAAACAAACGAAGAAGGCAGGTCAGATTCTGAAAATTGGATTCCCTCATCCTAGTAACTAAATATTTAAAAACCCTCACTACATGAAAGCTCATCAAAGGGGATTCAGAAGGAGTGTCTCAGGTGGCACATTCTCAACTCACATGTTATTTGCTAGTTTACATCATTCCTTACAACTGGGCTTCAAAATTAAAAGACTAATGTTGCAAAACAGGTCTCAGAGAGATTTATTTGGTGGAATTCACCCTCAAGCCAAGAATCTAGTGTGTACACTTTCAACAACAATTAATTCCCCTCTCTGTGCTCTTTCATACTCCTTTACCCACAAGGAAACAGGCAACCAAGGATCACAGGAACAAACCACTACATCAATATCCCCGAGAGCACAGGAACCTTGCAGCAATGTGTGTGCTTGTAGTCAACACCAATTCTTACCAACACCAGTGAAGACACATTTGGTCTTTCGACAGTGATGCTATTTTGCTCTGATTTTGAGACAAATGGGAAAAAAAAAAGGCAAGGAAAACAACTATAGAAAGTCCAGTTTATCTTTAGGACTTCTCTCTCAGAGAGCCATTTTCAATTGCCTTAGGTTATTCACCACTACCCCCCACCACATTAGCTCTCATAAATTCATACCACTCATGTTTTAAAAGGAAGAAAGTTTTGATCTAATGAAGATGAAAATAATTAAAAAAAAATAAGGTCAGGGTGCAGATAAAGTGGTTGGATGCTACCTCAGCTTTAACAAAAAGAAGGGAGAGCCTCTTCATAAAACAAAGCAGTCAACCTTCATGTTTTTGTAACCTGTTTTGGCACTTCTAAAGTACACCCTCTCTGCGAGGTGCCAGCTCACTGCAGTCACTTCCCTATTGATCTGTCTGCCGCATCTCTGGAAAGGTCAAGTAGGATGAGGGCCTTTTCCAGTGCTCTTTCAAATCACTTCATTCCCTCCCAGAAAGGGCGAAAGCTCTCAGGTGACATGCTAATTAATTCAGTCTTTTCAGCTGTGCATAACTGTGACATTTATAATTTATTCTGAAAAGAAAATAAATATAATTTAATTCTGTACTTCACCACATCCCTTACCAAAATCTTGTCTTGCACCGTTCCATTCAGATGAGACTTCAAATGTGCCAGGTTTACACTTTGTACATATTTGTATTCTATACTTGGCTCTTTAAAGGAAGCTTCAGTGCTACCACATACAAATTACATATGCATTTATATAAAATAAAATAAATTACAGCATTTGACAGGAGTGGCTACAAAATCTTAAGCAGATCTATTGCAAAATAGTATTTTTTTACTACAACTGTAGTAACTTCCAACAAGGTTTTTGATTTCTTCTGCTTCACAAAAAATTGTTACACACTTCAGTCAGCCAAGTTTGGTTTATTTTATATCAAAAAAATTTTGTATATGTGTTCAGGTAGAGAACTGAGATTTTTCCTTTGGGAAATGTGAATGTGATCCTTGCAAACAAGAGATGGGTATAAGAACATGAGCACTGCAGAGCAGTCAAATGTAGGAAAACTTTTAATGCAGTAAATATTTAGAATAATTTCTGATAGACACCCAGAGATTAGACTAAATGAAAAGAAGCCAAATGTAAACTACAACTTTTTTTGTGTTTAAAAGTGCTTTCCTTAAATGCAGAAACATTCAGCATTTCTTTATCTCCTCGGCAGGGCAGGACCCTTGTAATGGCTTTAAATGAACAAGGCTGAGTCATCTATTAAAACAGGTCTAGCTCAGATGCAGTCTGCCCTTCAGATAAAGGAATTCCTGTATACAGGCTGCCTTCTGTCAAGACCAGCAATCAGAGCAATTTTTCAGCTTACTCCTGGGCTAAGAAAGAACACAACCATTTACCATGCAACTCTTTGTGGTAGAGGGCCAGGATAACTGTATGGATTCTGGTGCAGACAGCTCCTCAGTCTAAGCCTCCTTGGCAATAAATATCTCTTTTATTTTTGGTTCTAAATCCTTTGGAGAAATAGCAACCCTTTAATACTAATGGCATTTAAGAATCAGAGTGATTTGCTGTAGCTTTTCATCAAACTGCTCTGTTTATATTTCTAAAAAGACAAATTCCTTTCCAGTCTCATGTTTCAAAGCCATCAACTCTTGTCCTTTGCTGTCCCTACAGCCATATCAGATAATTTATTTTAACAGCAAATCAAGCACCAGCCAGGGTCCTATTACTTCTTCTGAAAAGTTATTTCAGAACTTGAATACTGTGGACGTTTGTAACTTTCCCCAATATTTACTGGTCTTACACTGAGCTGTTCTGAGCCTAACATCATATCCTGTACCTTAAACAGGCTTTCTTCTATCATGATGTTTAGCACCTTGATGTACTGAAGATTGTTAAACATCTTGGTTTTCATTCTAACCTTCTTAAACTAAGTCAAGTCCTTTCAAGAAAATAAACTCTCCAATCCCCCAATGCTTGATTAATTTATTTAGGTTTAAACTCATATTTCCTAATAATGGCCATTGGAAGTGACTGTCATCCTAGAACCCTATCTGCCTTTCCCATGACTGTATCAGCACTGGTGGCCTAGTTGGGTGGCAGTCAGCTAATAAACTCTCATTTAATCAGTTTCTTCTCTTAAGACTTCTATTGCCCCCAGGTTTTTCCATAGCAATGCACAAAATTGTTTCACTGCTATAACTACAGTCTAACTTGTTTCTGATCCATACACTAAATTTCCTGCACAGCAGTAGTATTTCTCAAATTTTCTCAGAATTTTACAACACAAAAAAATGAAAGCATTTTAGGAGTCTCAAAAATCCATGCTTGCAAAAATATACTGATAACTTCCTTGCATCCATTATTTTTGCCTTGGTAAAGGACCTTTTAAAGAACTGCAGAATAATTTAATTTGAAAGAGATCTCTGGACATCATTTGATCCCGTCTCTCAATCAGTGCAGGGTCAACCTGGACATTAGATCTGATGGCTCAGGCTCATCTCCAGCAAAAGTCTGACTTTCTCCAAAGGTGGAATTTTATCTCCAGGCAAGTTAATCCTATGTTTAATGCTGCTCACTTTGAAAAACACTTCCTGATACCGGCTTTTGCAAGATTGTACTCCCCAAAATATCCCCATTACTCCCTTCCTGTTCCCCAGTTCTCTGTCAAGTCCACCTCTAGCTGACATGCCTCCTGCACAATCCCCAGTGGTGTACCACCACACACAGTGGCACTGTCCACCATGTGTGGTTGTGTCTCACACAGCTACAGCCGCCTCCAGCCCCGTCTCACCAGCAGCTCCCCACCATCGCAGCAGCTCCTCACCATCATCTTCTGGCAGCCCTGGCAGCTTCATGGCCTACAAGTAGATTGGGCTTGTCTGGCCAGTCCTTGCCTCCTCCTGCTTCCCACCATGGTGTAGCCACAGTGAACAAGTCATGGTGAGCCCAGGAGGCTGCCTTTCCTCTTGGGTGAGGAAGGAGCTCTACTGTTTTCTCTTTGTGAAGGGAATTTGCTCATTTGCTGTATGATGGTGGATTTCATAATGATTTAGTTCCCTTTTGGGAACTATGCATTATGAATAAACTATTAACCTTGTCACTGACATGATGGGACACCCTACTTTTGCTGATACAGCTAGATGCTGAGGGCAAATGGGCACAGCCAGCTGAGGAGAAAGCTTTAGGAACCCAAATAGTTGTCAGTTACTAAGGTAACTGAGGAAGAAAAAGCAGTAAATAAGGATTTTTAGATGAAACTTGTTCTTGCTAAAGAGGTAATTATCTTTTCTTGAGGGTACACTATTTTATCTATGTGCGTTTTTGCTTGGTTTGGATGACAGTGCTATGATTGAGTAATCACAGTGGTGTTGGATCAAGGGTGGACTTGATGATCTCAGAGGTCTCTTTCAACCCAGCTGATTCTCTGATTCTAATTCACGCACTATTTGAGAGCTCATGTGAACATGGAGACTTTGCAGCTGAGACATCTGGAGGTATTTTGTCTCTGGAAATCATGGCAGAATCTGACCAGTGAGAATGAAGGGACAGTGTTGAACTAGGTAAAAGGAATTAAAGCTAAAGTTTAAAAAACTAAAGCAGTAGATAATGGCATAGTCCAAGCCTGATTCCATGATTTCCAGAAGCTGAATAAGAAACCTGAGCACTTCTACACACCGGAGGGTTGTGAAGTATTCATTCCTCTGAACAGGAAAGGGAGAAAATAAATGCAAACAAGATGAAGTCCACTTCCCTAGTGAACAGAAACCCTTCCAGATTCCCTGAAATGCCTTACAACAAATTCTCAACCATACAGACAATTTGTTGAAACTGGATTAAGAATTGTAACAACAGTTACAATTTCTAACCTAGACCTCATCATGGGAAGATATTTTTATTATATGAACTTTAGGATTGCTCTACTAAGCATTCTTTTGGAAAAGATAGGCTGGCAAAACTTAAGCACTCATGTTTCATCTATGCACCATCTGCATAAGTAACAATCTCCATTTGTCAGAAGAGATTAAGACATTGCTTTTGTGTGACTGCAAAAACAAGTTGGCAGTTCACTCAGTGATTAAACAGTAGTAATTTGATGCACTTCATGCTGATCACTGTTACACTGTACTTTATTATATTTCTTAATACTTTAAGTACTGCAAATTGGGCAAAAGAACATAAACTATAATATGCAGAAAGCAAACTATCATTTGAGTCACCACTGATGTTTCTCAGTTGGAGAGAAGTGTTTATGAAACACTTAAAATCTAAGGATAGATCTTCTGTTTCTATAAATCTACTCTGCTCCATTTGCTTCAAGAAGACACAGTGATTTATGGTCCTTGAAGATCAGGCATAATACTTCTTCATTTTGATATGGTTTGCAGAGATACAGAAATCAAAAGAGATTGTCATATTAGATTCTTGTGAGTATAGAGATTTTTAGCTGGTAAATGTGCCGTATAAGAGAAGTTAGAACCAATACCTGTGAAATGGGATGCAGCTCCTTTAGCAGAATGAAGGAAAAACATTTAGATATGATAGAAACTAATACTTTGCTTTCTTATGCAGACAGTTGAGAATAATTTCTTACAGTAACACCTCATTAAAGTTGCTTGACTAGATTAATTTGAAAAAAAACCCCAAAACTATACATCCATACTTGGAAAATATTCATGTCACAACAATTTAATCGTGTCTGTTCATTCCCCTTGTCCCTTTCTTATTCTTTTACGTAATCACTTCTGGAGTTCTGTATTTATTTGCAGGATGTATGAAGAACTGCAAGAATTACTCTCCTAGTATTTCATGTGCATTTTCTATGAAATCAATAAATATTTGTAATTATTAAGGGATTTTATGGAGTTTTTGTTGGTTTGCGGGTCGGATTTTTTTTGGGGGGAAGGGTGGTGGGTTTTTTGGTTTGAGGTTTTTTAAAGATCCCAAACATTCTGTTATGTATCTAGATTTTTCAGGATATTTTGGTGCCTAGAATGATTTCAGTAATGTAGAGGTAAATTTTCCTAAAGTTACAGGTCTACACAGCCTGATAGAAGCAAGTTTTAATGTCTTTCTCTTCCATACTTTGATCCACTATAAATCTCAATGAACTATCTTACGTCACCAGCTGCCTTACTTTCATTTAGAAATGCAACAAGGAGACAGTCCAGATCAGAAAATGCAGATGGTCAGCTCTCACTCCCAAACCAGTCAAGTTCTGTGCTAAGTCTGGAATGTTTCTGAAATGTTTCCACTAGAATTGTAAGCAAATTGACAAAAAGGAAAGCTGAAGAGATAACCGAGAGTTTACTATCTATCCAGAGTGTCAGTGAATTTTACCACCAAGACAAGTTAAATTAATCTATGCAAACACTCCTCCTTCCTTCTGCTAGAGCAGAAACTTGGTAGTTAGGACAGAAAGATAGTCATTATTGCATGTTTTGTTGCTTCTCTGAGATTTGAATGTCTTTGAAGGCAGGGAAGGAAGAATCACTCATGTAAACTGGGATTAATATTAGATTTCAACTGCAGATGGCAGCAAACCCCCAAATATATCTGCAGTCTCACCCTGGTAATCTTTGATCGTTACACAAAGAAGAAAAAACATGTTTTAGCATGAAAGAAAGAAACAGAATTATTTAAAAAGAAGAGCACATTTGCTAAATTAGAAGGTGACAGCTCACAGAAACATGCAGGAATTTTTAGAAACATCCAAATGCCAGTGGATGATGAGAGGTGACAACTCTCCCAGTGAAAGTGCCAATCACTTGCATAAAAAGTCACAGAAAAAATGACATGGAGCATGGGCTGTAGATTCTCTCTGCCTTCTGTCAGGCCCTCTAGCAATCCCTGCAGCTCTGCAGTTAGCAGCAGGAGGAAGGAAGTCTGGTAGAACAGGTCACTTACATGTCCTTGTCTCATTATTTAATTCAAAATAATCAGGGGAACATAGTGAGGACACTATTATTGGGACAAATAACAGTCAAAATGGAGGCAGAAAAATTTCTAGACAGAAGACAGGTCTCAACACCTATAAACTGGGAGTAGACCAAGGGGAGACAATCCACTTCTGGCTTCACAGAAGAAACAGACGGTGTGACAGTGTGCACAAACCATATAATGGGAAGGGCATTTATGGAAATCACTGAGTTGGGGAGGTGCTACAATTATCATGGGCATAACCCTTGAAACAGAATGGGAGTATGATATGAATGTGCCTAAATCCAGCAGCTTAGGAGGTACATTAGTGAAAAGGTGATCTTGAACAAGGAAAATTTTACCCCAGCATACTGTCTAAATGGTGCTTTTCTAGACTGTATTTCCAGGAAGCCTGAAACAGTTTCATGGCCTTGAACTATGAGGACATACTTTTCTCAGTTCAACATCTGGCTCTTTGTTTCTGTACTTTCCTGAGACAACCTACAGTAGTAGAGATAAAACATTCCATCCATCACTGAAACAAAGGAGCAGTGAGATAACATAGCTATAAACATATAAACAGATCAAGTCTCATATTTTAAGCCATGTCAAGTGAATTTAAGACTGACTTTTACTATGCTCTCATGCAGAGGGAGCCCTGGGTTCATACATCACTGAAAGGCAGACCAGCAACTTCTATTCATCCATGCTGTTGAATATGGGTTTTTTCATATTCAGACAGGCCTATGCAGATTTAAGAGGTACATCTACTCTCTTCTAAACCATTAGGTTCTAGTTACAGGTAATTATTAGCAAATTTAATGGCTTTAGATTATTTGATAATATGTTTCTTTATTGTCTTGTCCATTCCTTTTTACCTCAGTTCCTATGTATACACCTATCTCTTTCCCTAATATAGTGGGTATTTCTATTTACATTTCTCTTAATTTTTATTTCCTTTTTTTTTCTTAATGGACAGGAGATCACAGGAGCTGTATTTTAACATGCCTTACCCATGGTGCAAAATTTTATCAAAATGTGAGTTGTGCATTGAAAATCCAGTTTGATTTCAGAAATCATATAACTGAGAGCTTTAAACCCATCATCTGAAAAATAGGCCTACAGGCTGATTCTCAACACTTATGCATGGTTTCTTTGTAGCTTCCTCAGCACCAAATACATCCTGTTACATGTAAGAAGATAACAGGTGGAAAAAAATATTGAAGTCAATCCCAAAATTGCTACTGAAGTTAGGGCACTGAGGATTTCATACTAAATCTGAAACCCAACGACCTCTGACAATTGGTGTAACAGCTTTTTTTTTTCCTTCCCAAATGAAAGGAAAACATGCTGGTAGAAACTCAGCAGGACTTTGGAGTTGCTGCTTTCCAAATAAGCTTTCTGCTTTTAATCCACTTTTTCTTGGTATCTTGCCTCAGCGTGACTCCTGAGGATAGAGTCCAGCAGAAACTGAGACACAAGAGCTCTGACCATGCCAATGTTGCTTCCCTAACAGCAGGAGTGTGAAAGAAAAGAGTAGACCCAAGACTGGAGTCTTTCAGGCACTTATTGGGAGTGGTAGGAAGAACCATTCAAAAATATTTTCTTTGGAAATGTCAGTGTCCTGGGGGCAGCCATGGGCTTTAACAAACCTGAGCAGCTGCACCTAGGGTCCATGGGTCCAGGAGTCCCACATCAGCTTGGTGTGGGCTGGCAGTCCCTGCTTGGGCTGTGTGGAAGCAGCGCCAATCTCCACCTCTGTCTCTGGCCCTGCCACCTGGATGCCCATGGACCTATTGTTTTCCAGATGGCCCCTGGGGTCATATGTCACAGCTTGTTTCCAGTCTCTGGCCGTGCCCCTTGGATGAGCTTCGAACCAATGTCACAGCCTTGTCTCAAGTCCTGCCTCCAGTCCATTCTGCTGTAATTCCTGACTGGAGCCCCTTGACAGTCCCTGGTTCTGGTTCTTCACTTTCCATCTCAGAGGCTGTCAATGAACCCTGTTCCCCCAGCTCTGCCCACCACAATCAAATACATCCACTAGGGAGGGCATGCCCAGCACCAGGGGCACCCTCAGAACCCAGCTCACCCTCCCACAGGGACCAAGCAGCTCTCATTGAGCCTAGACTAGAAAAAAAGCAGGAAAAATATTTATATTTGATCATGAGGAGCTATCATTGTTGCTTCCTTATGAGCTCTCCAAGAAAAGGCAAGGAGACCTTACTCCTCACATTAGAGTAGTAAGACTGCTGCAGGAAGGACTTGGAGTGAGTATACAATGAGAAACAAGAAGCTCTGATGTTTCATTAGTATCTTTGCAGGAAGTCTAGTCTTCTGTCACCATCACTTGATTAGCCCATTTCAGGTAAAACCCAATCTGCATCTTGAACATTTTTAGGGTTCATTTGGGGAAAACCAATTTTATTTCCATCTGCATGGAGGGGTCTGTGTGGAGTTGAACAAATTGGCTGAACTATGAAAGTGACAACTGTTTGTACTCACTGGACAGTACTGTGAGACTTCAGCTTCTTGAGGTTCATCAACACCAATGTCTCTACACTGAGCTTCCACTATGTTGTTTTACATCTTATATAATTCTGCAAGTTGCAGGCTTGAGCTTATTCAGTAAAAACCAAGGTTTTTGTAAGGAAGGGAAAGCACATATTATAACTTTTGCCAAGCCTTCCCACTGAATGCTGGCAACCTTCAGGTATGTACCTTTCCCTCAGTATATCATGGCAATACTTTTTTTTTCTCTCTTTCCTTGTCTTCACTGGTATGTGTTTTAGCACCAGAGACCTTTTTCTTGCCCCTAAATGCTGCCTTACAAATGCTAAGCACCAGTGCATGAATTGATGTGGCTTTTTGGGTGCAGGACTCTTCCAGAGGCTATTCATTAGGTTGATGTGCTCTATATTTTGATAAGTAATTCTAAAATGTATTCTGCTTAGAATAACTTTACCTAAACTAAGTAAGGTGAGTAGATGCAACACAAATGCACATCACAACATTCCATGGGAAAAGTAAACAAAACCAGAATAAAATATGTATTAAAACTGAGTGGAGCTGATGCAAGGGTTTTTGCTGCCCTAGGCAGATAAAAATTGCTGTCCTCTTTCCTCATGAGTACTTGCTCTCTTCCAAAATTTTCCACCCTGCCCTGTGCAGCTGTTACCTCTTTGGGCTCAGAAGATGCCCTCTGGCAAATCTTGCAGGGAGATCCAAATCCTCAGATATCCGCACTGTCCCTGTGCCAGGGTATGCTGTTCCAGCAGCAGCAGCAGGAGAAGAAAATGTGTGTCTACTTTCTACTGCCCTGACCAGCATGAATCCAATCAGCAGCACCCTAAGTGGAATTAACAATAAAGGAAAAAAAAATATGCCTTAAAAATTATGCTAAACCTGAAACACTGTTGAAAACTACAGTCTTGATGTTATTGGTCAGTCCTCTTTGACCTCCAGTCACCTCATTTACAGCATACATCCCTGACATTGCAGTTCAGAAATGCCAACCTGAGAACTTATGAAAGGAAGGGTTTCACAACACACAGGACACCTACAGACCTATGTCACATTTGTCACACATAACAGATTCCGGATATACAAAACAGGTTCCTACTTGCATATTTGCAGATTCAAAAATGCAATGACTTTTTTTCTGAGTTGTCACAGACTTCTGAGGAAATTTCCTTGAAAAAAAACCAACTGCTTCCTACTGAGGCCTTTAGGGTCTTCATCAGGGTCTCATTACAACACAAATTAGTGGGTTTAAGCTCAGGTATCCCTGGTTGTGAAGAGCAGCAGAAGGGCACCACCTGACTTCCACAGGCAACATTTTGAAAAAAGATCAAGTCTGATATTCTCACATTTGTAATTTCAGTGTTATTTATATTCTAAATACAGTTTGTGAGACTGGGTGGCTTAAAAGGCAATTGCAGGTATTATTTCACTGTATTTCCTGTAAAAATTGCAGTATTTTTATTTAATTATTCTTATCATGTATTGCAATTCTTTCAGAGTAATTCTATGGAAATTATAAGTATGAATTTATAAATAAAACAGCCTCAGGGGAAGCTGTGGTTCAGTATGTATGAGACCATAAATACAAAGAAAATATTTTCTCTTAAAATTCAGTACATCTTATATACTTTTCCAGCAAAATGTATGACTCTCATAGAAACATATAAACATATCAGAATCACTCCTCAGCATTATTTTGTGCTAGAAATATGTATTTTCCCTTTCCTTTTCTTTCTTTCTTTTTGTGTTTATTTACAGTTAACTTGTTGTATATGCAATTTATGTATGTATGCTTAGAATAATCATGTTTATGCATATCCACTGGCATTTTTTAAAAGAAGGCCTTACAGTACCTGGAAGCCACATTGCTCATAAGACAGATTTTTAGAAAAATATGACTTATTTTTAGCTGTCAGCATTTGTATGTTCAAGGGTGCATCTAGTTTTTTTGCCTGTAGACAGTGAGTCAGAAACACCATCAGGCCTGCAGTCTGTAGGAAGGTACACAGGTCACAGAACACTTTCCCTCCCAGGACAACAAAACCTTCCCTTCCCCTGTCACGTTGCTCAGTGGCTGACAGCATTAATGTCTCACAGACTGGGGTGATAGAGCTCAGAAAGGCAAGAACACGCTGGGAGGTATTGCTGGGAACGTTAACTTGTGCAAGGACTTCAGCACTCTTCTGAGTATTCCAGTAGGAAACTATGGAACAATCTTCTCCTGGGTTATCTTTCAAGCTCGGTGGACACGTATCTGAGGCCCACAGGCATTGCCTCTGGGAAGAGAACATACCCAGCAGGAGGGATAGAGCAAATCACACATTGCAGAGCTCTTATCTCTGTCTGCTTTCACTTCCAGAAGCTTCCACACAACAGCAAAGACCTTTGGTGAATAAACGACATCACCCTGAAATGCAATCTTTGGATGGTTTAAACAAACCTATCTGGGTGCTTATGTGACCAGAAAAGGAGCTGGTTCAGGAGTGGGACCATTTGAAAATTAATCTTACTTAGCAAAAAACAGTCGTTACTTTTCAGCTGACCCCAGTACCAATGCAATTTCCATGGATGTGAGTGCCCCCAGGAAGAAGATGCCAGAACATGCAGTCAGGAAAATGAAGAGAGGGTTGCAGCAGTGTAATCTTGGTAAGCCTTGACTGCCATGAAAACAGTTTGGCTTCCAAGACAATTTAAGCCAAGTCAGATGCTGCAATCCTGCCCACAGCTTTGTATTGCTCTCTCATGCTGCTGCCCATAGTGTTCATATTGACCTTCTGATGTGTCAGTTTGAAAGGCTTCCTTCATAGAAAGTTAAATTAGAAAGAAAAATGTACAGTTCTCTGCTCCTTTTACTACCCAAACTAGCTCACAAATGGGTAAGTAAAATTCCTGTGCCAAAGGAAAGAGATTTGAGAGTGTACAGCTAAAGGAAGGAGAAGCCACGGGAGTGTAAGAGCAACAAGCTAGCTTGACCACAGTCGCTATAGAATTGCATACCCAAGTTGTGGTTAAATCAACACCTTAAGCCAGCTGAAACTGGCACTGCTACCAAAACCAGCAGCTCTGTCCACCACCCAGCCCCTAACCTGGGGCTGTCACTGCCTTTTGTGCTTCTCTCCAGTAAGTCTTACCAGAGAACTGCTTCAGGTTAAAACATATTTTCCTAGATGACTTTTCAGTTCTATCAGAGGATGTGTTACATTTTTCATAATAAAGTGTAAATTCAGTGCTGAGCTGTGGAATTTCAGCGACTCTCTAATTTTGCCCGATGTCTATGAAATTAATGCATTTAAATGGCCTCCACAGCAAGAACTCTGTGACCAGAGTTGATAACAAAGCTATGAATAGAAGTACTACCTTACTGTCATGCACAAGAAATATATTTTGAAGATTTTTTTAACATCCATTTTCTAAAATTTAACAGCATCAAAAAATCCATTTGGGCTTCTACATTAAAAAGTTCTAAAAGATATGACCACATGGCATTCACAAAATAGTGCAACTATGCATTTGCTAAAACTGAAAGCATACTTGAGGCATTATGTACTAATTACTTAATCCTGTATACTTGCACTAACTTCATTGTGGTAATGATCCAGTACATTTCTTGTTACTTAGCTGTATTACTCTCAATTTCATTCCTCTAGAATATATTTAGATAACATTAACATAGCCTATGTATCACATGTTCATCTTGTATTAGCTATACAACCCTCCTCAGGAAAAGAAGTGGGAGGTTAGGCAGTCAGCTGTGAAACTAACTTGCACAAAAAGGTTACCTATATTTGTCAGAAAATATTCATTCCTTCTTCTTTATCTACATATAATTGTAATAAATTCCACACTTTCCACCTATGTGACTTCCATGAGCAATGCATAGGAAACAGTCCCATAGAGTACCACAAGGCATTATACTTCCTATCTCAGATATAGAAAATATATGCATGATGTTACTAAATGGAATGTCCATAAATCAAATGATTATATATACTGACAACAGGATGCATTTCTCTTGGTATGTTTCATGTAAGCATGTACCCTTCCAGGTATATATACAGATGCAAAGGATTTTCTGATGAAAGGCAGGTCTGAGAAGGAGGTCTGCACACTTCAAACTTACATGCATGAACTCAGGCTAGCTACAGCTACCTGCTGCTCACTGAAGTCACCTCAACACAGCTGACAAGTGAGCAGTGTCAGGCACACCTGATTGCTCTGCCCAGGAACAGCCCCCAGGCAAGCCACAAGGTGGTGGTCAGGCAGCAAGATGGGAGGCACAGCATGCTTTGTCTTCAGTCATGTCAGGGTCTAGTGTTGGCTGAATACAGAAAAACTTCATGTTGATGCAGGTAGACATTTAAATACATAATTCCATAATTATAGAACTTCATCTTGAAGGTCTGTAAAACAGCTTCTCAGATTTTCAGTTTACTTTGCAAATGTCACTAGGTACCTCCCAAAGTTCTCAGAAAATTCTTTCAAGCCTCCTAACTCCTGTGATTTATATCTTTGCCCATTATTTCTCTAAGCATCTGAACTCCAAACACTTGAGCAACAAGTCCTTTTTTTAAGCTGGGTGCCTTATTAGTTCGATGAACATTTAAACTGCATTAGTAACACACCATTCTTGAACTCACAGTATTACCAAAAAGAAAATAATGTTCCCTTTGACAAGAAAATGCATTTGTTAAGACTATTCCATGTCACGTTTTTATTTTGCAGTTTGAGCATCTTAACTGCATCTATACAGTCTGACATGTATTTTAACTTTTTGTTTGAAAAGGTTGCAAGTTACTTACAGTCAAAGTCATTATGTCTATGACTGTATATCTATTCTATCTATTCCATTTGACGCCACTGCAGTCATTCATAAACTCAGAACATTACTGACATTACTGAATAGTGCAATTGATACTTTCCATTTGCTTTTCTATCATTCAGGCAAAATGCATACATACATTAACTGAAGCCATTGCCCCTTTTTTTCAGCAGTATGTCAGAAATCAAGCTGAAGCCCTTATCTATTATTGTCTTCTCTCTGTACATCAGATGTACAATTATCAGAAGACACAAATTACAAGCATCAGTGGGAAAGGACGTTATTTTCTATGAGAATAGCTGTAAGTGGGTGGATGGCTTTAGCCATGACTGAACAAAGTAAATCGTAGTGTAGTACAAAAATGAGCAATCAAAAGAGCAAATTTTGGAAGACTTCAATTGTTTGTGCTAAAACTGTGTGGGATGCCTCAGCCTGGCTAGAGATACAGTCTTGAATTCATAAAAATTTCCTTTCTCTTCTTTCCTCTATTTGGCCACTTCTTCCTGATTTCAGATGGACCTAGTGGTTACCACTCACAAACAAGAGGTGCTGGAAAGGATTGGCAACAACCAAGCTGTAATAATCGAGCTATGACCAACCTGGGGCTTTGTTTCAGCCTTTACAGCCATCATGTTTGGGAAGTGTTATCCATACAATACAGGCATTTGCAGGATGCCCACACTTTGCTTAGGTGAAGCACCTGAACTCCATCAGAAAAATCAGAAAAAAAATCCCACTGGAAACCAATTACGGATAAGTAGGGATGTATCAAAGTATTATGAGGCTCTCTGAAAGCCCCTGAGCCCCGTCTTCCCCATGGGACGGGGGTGAGCAGAACTGAGCAGCAAAGGTGAGCTGCATGTCTTTCCATTGAGGAGCCTGCCAGCCAGAAAGCCGTTCCCAAAAGATTAATGAGAAGTTCTCAAACTACTTTGAGAAACATGTCAATCCTTAACAGCAGAGGGCAAAGCGGGCACCCTTCCGGGGGACATGGGTGGGGCACCACAGGCTCCTGGCAGCTGGGGGGCAACCACCACTGCAGCAGTCCTGGGTTGGAGGCTGGACAGGGAGACCCCAGGGATGCTTCTGGGGTGCCCTCCTGCCTCTGCCCTGGTTAGGGCTTGCCTGTACCGTGGTGGGCCAGAGATGACTGCTATTCTGTCCCCCTGTTTTGCTGGGACATGGGCTTTGCGCTGATGGACACTCCTGTTTGAACACCTTCTTGGAGGGGGTTGCATTAGAGAAGGACTGAGGGGGCAAACGCCACTGAGAACCTGAACACTTATTAGAAAGGGCTCATTTAACTGCATTTTCTGCAGTGAAAATTGTATTTTGTACAATGGAACCACGGGGTTTTATGATACTCTGCTTCCTCGGCCTAATCATAAAGTTCAAAGGCATCTCCAGAGAGGCACTTTGGAAGTAAATTTTTCCTGTAACTGCAGGTGATGGAAATGGTCTGTCCCTAGCCTGTGGGCTAGCAACATTTTTTAGGGATGCAACTTCTGTATACAAGTTTTTCTGCCATCCCAGGTCAGCCTGTAAGGAATATATGCTGGAGGGAGCACCATGGTTTTGCTGAGGTGCTAAAACAATATCTCTTAAAAATTTATTGTAAATCTAGCTGAGAATTTTCATATTCTCAAACATCTTTTGAATGTAAGTACCTTGAAAATAAGGACTGAAACCCTAATGTGTGGCTTCATGAAGGAAGCCATTATCAGAAATAGCAAAAGGCTGCTTTTGCTCATAGTAGTCACTGTCATGGTTACATATTTCAGATTGGACTGTTTCCTAAATTGCTGGCTTTCAGGTATGATGAAATGCTGAAGTCCTGTGGGGACATATAATAAAATTGTTTTCTAGATGAAGTCACTTCTGTAACCCAGGGTGCCATCATTTCTTATACAGAGAATATAAAATGTTATTCATGGGTGTCATGTACAAAGTGTAACTGTGGCTAAAAAATTATTCAGTTTGCTTTCCTTTGCCTTCTTGATGGAAGTCCTATAACTGTTGTTAGCGGAGATGAACCCAAGTGTTACTTCCACCTTTGTGGTACCTGGGTTCAAGATTTGCCTACTTCTGCTCCCGTGAAAATGATACAAATGTAGGCACTGAACAGAACTAGAGCAAAGATTGATGTTTCTGGGGCTCTCCTGGGTAGACTTTACTGAGCAATGCCCACTGTATTCTGTCCCAGTCTCCAAAATCTTAGAAGTCTACATATTAATATATAACCAGTCTAAAATGGACATAAAATTTCCTAAAATAATTCCTTCTATTGTCAGTGAAGGAAAGAAATAATTCATTCACCATGGCCCAACAATGCTCACTGAGACAGAGCAAAGACAGCCCCAGGTTACTGAAGTGACCTAGTTTCATCCTATATATTCACCACAAAGCAGCAGTGAAAATCCTCTGACAAGTCAAAAAAAGACTGAAATTTGAAAGAGGTAAATAGGAAGTTTTATAACAGAAAGAGACAGCCAATTAACATGGTTACTTCTTTAAAATATTGTACTATTATCTTGAAAAAAACTTCAGTGGTTTTTATCACTGTGAGTGTTCTGGACATTTCATTAGTAAACAACAGTTCCTTCACACCCTTAAATTAATTAATTCTTGCTTATATGGGAATAAGGAACATGAGGCTGACAGGATGTCTCAGCCAATGTGGTCAAAGAGATCTCAGTTACTTTGTGTTGATATTTCTATTGTGAATTTCCTCTGTCAAAACCTTACAAAAGTGCTGAAAGTTTACATCAAACTGTAGCTGGTTTTGTAGTGTACTGATACAGTATTTAATATGTTAGAAAAGCACTATTTTGGATATCATTTGGGGTAACCTGAAAATTGTTTTGCTGAGAGTCTGCCTGTAATGAGAACACTGCTATACTCGAGCCTTGTGAGCAGCTGAGACGTGTTTGTGGTATAACCCTGAGCACAGCTGAGTCACTTCGTGGCTGTACACAGGTGAGCTTGTAGAGAGGATCCCTCCACTAGTTTTGTCCTACACTTTTCTGTTGCCAAGAGAGTGCAGAGCAGGTGACTCTCCTGGTACCTCTGTTTTGAAGAATTGTTTATGACAGTATTTTCTTGATGAGAAAAGTTGTGTTTTGGTAACCCTATGTTACAGGACTAGTTTAATCCTGTGGATACTGAGCTGTCTAGTAAACATATAGGGCTATGAAGAAATAGCTCTAAAGAAAGAGGTGTCTTTCATTTAATATGATTTTACATGAAAGAATTTCTGGTCATGCTTCACTTCGGAATTATTCTGCACATCTCGAAAGAAAGCACTTCTTTTTGTTGTATAAAATTCTTCTGGATATATGTCTGAGAAAGAGCTCCTATCATCTCTTCATTCTCTGATGCAAGATGGAATTAAAGAAAAAAAGCTTTTCATAGGACTTGATACAATTGAATAAAAACCCATCTATTCATCTTTGCTCTTCTCCTTTTGTTTCTCAAAACCTGGTGTTAGAATTACCTCAGTTCTTAAATTAAGAGAAGCAAAGTGTGTTTCGTTAAATTATTATTTTAAGACTATCATCTGTTGTTTCAGATATTATCCTTTGCTAGGAAAATGGAACGTTTACCACTCAGGAAGGTAAGTCAGGTGGCACAATATGTGTTAAAGGCTGCAGGGTAAATGCCATCTATAATGCCAGTTAACTCAAATAGCCACATGCCAAAAGTGGGCCTCAACCTGTTCTAACAAAAGCAAGGAACCAGAGGGAGGGACATGTCAGATAACCTTTTAATAAAACCAAACCCACAAATAATGCAAGGTAGTGCCTGTTCTTAATGTTTTCTTTTGAAGCTAGTCAGAATGGATTTGCAAATGCATTGTTGGAGCATGTTCAGCCTGGAGAAGACAAGGCTTAGAGGGGATCTAATAGCAACGTGCTAATACCTACAAGGGACTTATCAAGAAGATGGAGCCTTGTAATGTGTATGGCAGAAGGATTTATGACAGTGGTATAAACTGAAATGAGAGGTTCAAACTGGATGTAAAGATAAACTTTCTCCATGAGGACAGGCAGCATAGCAGCAGGCTGATAGGAGAGGCTGTGCTGCTGCCTCCATCACTGGCAGTTTTCCAGCCTTGACCAGGCAAAGCCTGGCCTCAAACTGAGCCTGTTTAAGGCAGGAGGTTAGACCAGAGAGCCCCCGAGGTCCCTCCTAATCTGAATTACTCAAGCAGTGCTTAGAATTACAAACCTCCCTGGGTAGGATTACTTTGTGTTGTAACTACTTAGGAGTAAAATACTTAAATGAAATTGTCTCTTGGTTTTATAAAGAGATTTTTAGCTGACGGTCTATTGAGTTCATGTCTCATATTAAGATTCCATGACACTGTAAGAGTGATCAGAGAATAGAATTGTCATCAGTCAAGAAGGTTTGCTCTAACACCTGGTCTTCCATGTGTAACCCTGGTCTTAACTTGCAAGTATCATGGAGAACTAAAATCCATGAAATTAGTTTTGCACATAATGCATGAAATTGCTGTCCTTCTTAGGGACATTTATTGCCTCAAAAAAAAAACCTATGGAGGAAAAAGTTATGCTAAAATGGATTAACATAGACATATATCAATTATTTCTATGAGTGATATGTAATCCTGCTTTTTAGCAGTCATTTTACCAAAAAGCAGTAAAAGCATAATTTCTCAAATGACTTGAAATATAACTTTCTGTGCATTTTTAAATGCTGATCCATGAATTTTAAGTTTAAATATGTTACTTTTCAAGTAAAAACAGTGGCACTAGAGTAGAAATTTTCCAGAGGAGAAAAATGAAAGAAAGTAATAATGAAAAAAGTATCTTAGAAGGAAATTATGGAAGACTGGTTTGTTACCACTAGGGTTTGGTTTTGG
The DNA here is from genome assembly GCF_047495875.1 of Pithys albifrons albifrons. Classification (NCBI taxonomy): domain Eukaryota; kingdom Metazoa; phylum Chordata; class Aves; order Passeriformes; family Thamnophilidae; genus Pithys; species Pithys albifrons. Next base: position 50,062,849 of record NC_092459.1, on the reverse strand, counting down.
TTTATTTAATGTATGTGTGCAAGATTGAAAAGGGTTCAGTGACCTTTTGCAGTCCAGAGGCACTGCTGTACAGAGGTACAGAGGCATTGTTCTTACCTGAAGAGTCTGGAAAATACAGAAGATATTTCAGAGTGAATGAAAGGATCCAAGAAAAGCGCAAAATCTTTGTTTCATTATATAATAGCCAGGTAGCAATACTTGGAGAACAAGTAATGTAAAATTATTACAGGGGCTTTTCACTTGTTAAGATGTCAAATCTTGATTACAGTAGTATTATGTAATTAGTCTTCTAGATCTGTTCTTCTATACACTTCTCTTGGGATCATAACATGAAACTGCTATCAGTAAGAACTTCTAACAGCAATGTAAAAACAGTCTTCTCTAGGTGATATGGATTGAACTGGAGATCTGAAACTGCCTTTGAAAAAGAAGGATATTCAGTCTCACTAACTGCTCTGATATCCTGCCAAACAAAAAGCCCCCGTTGTTGTCCATATTCTAAATTATCTCTATACTATCAGAACTACTGATTCTTTGAAGTGCTAGGTGTCAGTTGGAGAGGTTTCTCAGTGGTATTCTGTATCATTTCTCTATCAAACACAATGCTGATAGATTCTTTTTGTCCTTCTCTAGCAAGAAATTATGTTTGGCTAATTCCTCTAGGCCAGGACTAGTATTTGGTGCAGGCAACTTCACCACTGTGCTTACTGAGGAAGAATAAAATGCAGAAGCTGAAGTAATTCAAATAGAGGTTAATATTCTTCTCTTCAGCTATGTCAAACGCATTCAATTTTTTATACTTAGTTTCTCAAATATGGAAATAACTGGAGCTGCAGAACTAATAATCTCTCCTGAGTAAAGATACATCTTTTTTTTTCATACAGCTTTCTCCTCTCTCTTTTGTTTTTATAAAAACAGTGGAACAGAAGATCATGTTTATAATGGCACATTGCATAAAGTATTCTAAGTGATTTTTTTATAAATTGATTGTAAAATTACTTGGTGTTTGGCATTGTTGCCATAAAAGTCTGTAAAAAAGACTCCAAGCCAAGTTTTGTAGGAGCTAAGATAATGGGCAGGCACTTTTAATGAGCAACCCCGCTCATCCAGGAATACATCCACGCACGAGTGTGCAAGCTTTAAGTTCTATAGTTTTTATAATATAATCTATCTAATCACTACTGTCCACATGTCCAGTTCCACCTCCATCCCCTCCCAGTTCCCACCCCTGTTGAATTGGGGCTGGGGTCGTTGGGACCTTCTGTCTTTATCCACCTCCTCTTCTTCAGCACACAAAGGTTCTTTGGACGTTCTCCAGGGCCTCGGGTCACACTGCTCCATGTTTATGTTCTCTCTGATATTCTTTAATCTGGTATCTTGAGAAAGAGACTAAATAGCTGGCAGATCTTAGCTGCCTGTTCTGGAGCAGGGGTAGAGATAGAAGGACTTTATGCTATAAGCTGCTAAATATTAATTCATTAAAATTTACAGCATTACATTTACTGTGTTCCTAAAATCTACAAAATATGAAAATTGAAAAATCAAAAAACCTCTTTGGCATCAGCATTACATTCATTTCTTTAGCATGAGTACCTGATACTGAGGAAGAGAGAAGTGGGCTACATAGCACAGTATAGAATTTCTAAGATATATGTATAGAAGTTAATTTTTATTTATACACAAGTAAAAATGTATAATCATCTGTAAACCCTATTATTAAAAAAGAAATACATTTAATTAAACTTATAATTGAAGATATTGGTAGCCCATTAAAAAAACCACCTCATACTTTCATAAGAAAAGTAGCTGAAAACAAGCATCTTAATATTCTTTTTAGTATATGTTCATTGATTTTTTTTTCCTAAATACTTTATCTAACAAGGCTAAGCAAGTTCTCTCAGGTGCACTTTGGAATTACATTTTTTTTTTCTCCAAGGGTAAGTTTAGCATAGAAGTAAATACCATGATGTATTCCCATCAAAATGAATTTTTCTCTTTCCACCACAGAGGGAATGAACTTGCACAATAATTTGAACTTTCTCAGCTATTGATGTCAAAATATTTACAAAAAAAACCCTACAAGAGATATCCAATCCATTTAACTAAATATTTATGGACTAGCTACTGTAACTGAGGACTAGAATCAAAACCAGACAATAGTATAAGTTCCTCAATTCTTCGGTTCTGAAAAGGAAAATAAATGAAAGCCAAACTACAAAACAAACTCAAAGAAAAGTGCATGATGATCCTGTAAGGATGACTGATAATTCTGAATGAGCTGTTTCATTATGAAAAATGAGCTGGAGTGGTGGGCAGTATTTATGAATCAGACACCTTTCTCCCTGAGTGATGTCAGATGAGAGTTGAGAAGATAAATTATGTATTATTATCAAATAAATATTAATTCCTTGCATAAAGAATTACTCTTTTAATGAAAAAAACAGTGTATAGACTTTCAGTAGTTTTCATACTTTGCATATCTATCACATGACAATAAAGTCTCTATAGTCTTTCTCTAAATATGACTCACATGTTTTACTAGACTTAGATGTTCCAGGTTTCTTAAAAAGAGAATAAGGATTGTGCCATAGTCTATTTACTCAGAGAGTTTTATTTTAGAGCACAAGTATCATATTCCTGTGCATGTCAAGTAGGTTATAATGTAAAGTGGAAATTTGCATTTACCCATGTATTTAAATAGCATAGTTATGAGCAATAATAGAAATGACTGTTTTACTAAAGTGTTCTTCCCACATAGGCTTATGGGCTACATGTGACCCTGAAGGTGTTCTTTAACACTAGTATCTTATAGAGACCTATCTCTTAGCATCAAGGCTTTTTCCACTATTTCTGCAGGACATGATCTGATCCTATTTTTATTACAATTCCAGCTCTGGCGATTTTGACATCTCTCCAGAGTACACACTGTATGACAGCTACATGGAGTAGAATCAGTCCCTTACTCCTCAGCATCTAGTTGGCCTTGCACTCTGTTTTGGCTGGATGCCAAATTGAGAGCTGCTTGCAACTATGACAGACCCATTTGTGCTGTAGCAGAAGCTTTGGCTTAGAAAAAAGGTTCTGAAAGGCAAATGATTTCACCCTGAAATGAAGCAAGTGTGAGAGATTTAAGGTGTCTTTAAGAGGATTGATATGATTTATAATCTAAAAGTGTGAAACTGCCATATAAGCTTTTTCTTCAGGTAATTTTCCAAGATACTCTGTAGGTAGTCATTAAGTATGGAAATGTAGTCTGGCATGAAAAAAATTCCATGGCAAATAGTGCAGAAACCAGCTGCACAGCCTATAGGAAGATAGAGCTTCCCACAGACATGTAGTTTATTAATTATAGGAGATCTTTAAACAGTGATCTGCTTTTAGAAAATGGCAGGTTATCCTCAGTTATGCAGAAACCTGGCACTAGAAATTACTCAGGTATACTTCCTAAAGTACTTTAAATGGGGGAGTTTTAAAGACAAACGGATTTTCACAAACATTAGAACGGCAATATTTTCTTCAAAGTTTGGTTAGAATATTAAGTTTCAAAGGTTTACAGGTTTTTAGATTCCAAAAGATTAAGGTGTAATTATTCCTAGAAGCTTTATTGTGCTTTTTGGATTTTCAGTCTCAAATAAGTCAACTAGTTCTGATAAGCTTTGCAAGGAAAAAAACCAAACCAACAAACAAACAAACAAACAAAAAAAAAACAAACAAAAAAAACCCCAAACCAAATAACTTTACACTGAGATTAAGCCCTATGAATGTCATACCTGAACAATGTTAGAGAATGCCACAGATAACTTAACTGTGGAGAAATAATACTCCTGATTAAAACAAAAAAAATCCCTTTTATTCTTCTCTTTAAATGTTGATAAATGGGATCTCTTTTGTTTAACTAAAGATAAGCTGGGAAGCAGGCCCCTTTTTACTAAAAGAATTAATTATTTTTTATTTCTCTGACAGATTTCCATTCTCAGAAAGTTTTACTAGCTCAAAGAATAGATAGCAAAAATTCCTAGTAGGAGTATGTTCCTGTATTTGGCTGATAGTGTGTGTGGCAGGACTCTGATCAAATGAACGCTGATCTCTAAGAGAGGACTTGAATTCTCAAAGCCTAAAATGCAACTGCTGAACTGAGGCTCTAATCCACGAAGTGCATGAAGACTTAGAGTGAATTCTTCTTGCCTTTCAGGTTTCCTACTTCAGAGACACCACATTGCTTCATCATATTTTTCAACTTTGAGAAATTCTTTGTGGAGTAACTCTTGATATTCAAATGCTATATTCCTTCTTATGCTATGTATTGTAAATATTTATTTACTTTTATGCAGTTTTAGTCTTACAAATCAAGAAACTTTTAATGTTTAAAACATGGATTTATGTGTAACTTGAAAAACTGATGTGAATAACTAGCTCAGCATACAAAGAGTTGTAATAATTATTTCAGAATTAGTCTCTTAATATCAAACAGGATACGTTCACAGGAAGTAAACTATATTTTATTTTAGCAATTAGGGACAATTGTAACTCAGATGCAAAGTAAAAATAAACAATTATGTAAAAAATTACTATCAGTGATATATAATCTTTATAATTTTGCCCTAGTGTTCATAAATTTCAAAAGATGCTCAGGACCATTTATATGCTTTGTGAAACAAAACGCAGCTCTTATTTTCTTTTTTTCTTGAACTTCATAAGGAATAGTTTGTAAACTTAAGTACTAATCTCATCATAGAAATTATATCTTTTCTCTCACTCTCAAGAACATTTCTCAAAAATTTTACAAGCTTTTTGTGTAATAACTAAAATACTGACATTTCTATGCTTATAAACTAACCTGATTATGCACCAAACAGGATATGACAAACTATGGAATTTATTTGTATGATATACTGAAACACAAGTTTATGCTGACTTGGGGTAGAATGTAAATTAGTTTTCAAGGGTAGCCCTTTTCTCAAAGTAAATTTCTTACCTTGGTCCAGAACCAGGCCTGTGCAACACTAATCCTGTTCCCTTCCAAATATTTAAATATTGTTGAATGAGTTGACTTCCTGTCAAGAGCTGGGAACCCTACCTTTTGCTGAATGCAGGCTGTGTTGTTGATTTGAGTTGGAGCAAAATGAGACATTGGCACGTCTGATGCGCTTTAATCCAGATAGTTGACAATGCTGTAGTCTGCACTATTGAATTCAAATCTGGATGTCTGGCAGACAGGTCTCAAATCACCACCACTGTGAATAACAATGGTACAGTTACCAGTTAGTAAGCATAATCACCAGCACTTAGAGTGATAGCAGGTTATCCTATTTGGGGCAGATAAACTTTGTTCTGTTTCCCCTACCCTTGATGGTTTTAGTTACTGTATCAGTGTCAAGAAGTATGCTTCTTGATTGTGACAGGTTAATTAAAGAGTAATAAACTAGAAGTGCTATTCCTTATCTTCCCTTAACCACAATTTTTATGGAACACTTCTGTAAAATGGGACTTCAGTCAGCAACCTGCATTTGTGTAAACCTTAAAATATTGCATTTTTCAACACATTTAATTTCAAAAGAAGCCTTTCCCTATTTGAAGGTAATAAAATCTTTACCAAAAAACATTTTTATTTGAATGTTGACACTTGTGCAAATCTTTTGGGGCTTCAACACAGATTTAGCACAACCATAAATCCACCACTGTCAATTTTCTGGAAATATGCCAGTCTATCTTTCTTCCTTCTTGAAGCATAACCAAAATCCTCTCTAGTCTCCAAATCTGCATACTCAAATCCCCCCAGATACATTGGCAAGATACAGCAATTTGAATTCATATGTGTCAAGGAATAGACTAGAGATAAGTATGTGGAACAGAAAATCCTGAACCAATGTTGGAGATTAATTAGCTACATTTAAAATAAAGTCCTTCAAGCAACCAATCTCTCCATTTCCAATACCATTATAGTGAGAAATGCAGATGACAAATGTTGTCTGTGTAGCTCTGCAGAATGACCCTGAGGGCAGGATCAGAGCTACACTAGCCATCTGTTTAAACTTTCTTACTGGAGCATTTCTGTGGCTGCTTCCAAGTGATCCCATTGGTACTGAGAGAGAAGGAAAATGTGAGCAGTTCTGGGTTTTTTGGTGTCTTTACCTCCACTGTAGATGTGCTACACAGTGTGTCTTTCAGCTGTCCCATCCAAACCTCCACTGATGACCTCAAGAAGAAAAAATAATTACATTTAATCCATCCTGAAGTCTGAATGAGTACACATGAGGGACAACATGAATCCCAGCATAGAAAGTAGTGAACTAAATCTTTGCCCTGCTTAACTCTGTACCAGTGCTCCTATAATCATAGAATCTTAGAATGGCCTGGGTTAGAAGGGACCTTAAAGGACACCTAGTTCCTAGCCTCCTGCCTTGGGCAGGGGCACCTTCCATTAGACCAGGCTGCTCAGAGCTCCATCCAGCCTGGCCTTGAACACTTCCAGAGAGGGGGGCATCCACAACTTCTCAGGGCAACCAGTTCAAGTGTCCCACCACCTTCACAGGAAAGAATTTCCCCCTAATATCGAATCTAATCTAAACATCCTTTCTTTCAGTTTGAAGCCACACCCCCTTGTCCTGTCATTACACGCTCTTGTAAAAATTCCCTCTCCACCTTCTTGTAGGCTCCTTTCAGGTACTGGAAGGCCACAATTAGGTCACTCCTGAGCTATCTCTTTTCCAGGCTGAACAGACAAAATTCTCTCAGCCTTTTATTGCAGAGAGGTGCTCCATTCCTCTAATAATCTTTGCAGACCTCCTCCTGACTCACTTCAGCAGGTCCACCTGCTTCTTACGTTGGGCAGTCCAGAAGAGGACATAGTACTACAGGTAGAGTCTCACAAGAACAGAGTAGAGGGGGAGAATCACCTGCCTCAACCTGCTGGCCACACTGCTTTTGATGCAGACCAGGATAGGGTTGACTTCCTGGGCTGTGAGCACACATTGCCAGCTCATGACCAGCCTCTCATTCACCAATGAACACTTACATGATGTTAGATCAAGCTATTGAGAGCAGCAACAGTTAAACTGGGAACAGTCACTGTAGCTGCTTTTTCCTGCTGAGGATTTTTTCACCAAAGATGCACAATAGATGTTATATATATCAGCTGGCAACGACGATGCCAAAACCAAATATCATCAGCCAGCCACATTTTCCCAGGAAGATCTGTGTCATAAGTCTGATTCTAATCATGGTTGTTTGGGATTTTTAATCATATATTAATAGTCTGAACAAATTTTTATTGGTCAAAATTATTTTTATATTTTAGCCTATAAAGCTGCTTCTCCTTCAAAAGGAGAATAAATATATTAACTTCCATACAACAAATCCAGTATATTAAACAATGTCAGAATTGAGCTGAGCAAGTCATACTAATATAACAAATTAATCCTTACCAGTTGCTACTAAAAGGTCATGCAGATTTCCTTGTATTTATCTCCTTTCTGAGCTCATTGTAGCACTTGCATTAGAAACAACACAGCCCCACTCACAGAACTCCCTTCCATTTAATTCAGTCAGCAAGATTACTTAATGTAACTCTGGAAGAAACTCCAATAGTATATCAAAGGTCACTACTCCTTTCAACAGGAAGGCTTTCATCTTAAGAAAGATTAATAGGAATGTATTAATTGAATTAGCTGAAATGTATTGGGTTTTTACTCTGAACAGTCTCCTTAGTGAGTTATTGGCACAGTACCATGAGAAAGTAGATCAACAGTCTACGATAAAGACCTTCAAATTCAACTTTTCTTAATACATGGATTTGTCCTATCTGCTACTTTTTCCATGAGCAAAACAAAAAAACACTTTCTAACATACATGAATAAAAGTCTCCTAGGCAGATGATTAGATTTATATTCCTGTGCCCATGTGGAATGCAAGACTGGATCTCTCCTCTGCAGTAGATAATTCCACATAATAAAAATAACGTTATATTTAGCATATATTTATAAAATTGTGTTTTCATGTGAAGAAATGTGCCTACAACTTGAGTGTGAACACAGAAATTAAAAGCAAGTTTCTCTGCATCCCTAAATTTATTTGTAGCATTAATCTAAAAAGATTCATTTGAAACATTAAGATCAGGATTTGGTTTGACATGTTTCAGGGAGTGAAATCAACAAGGTTGATTAACACAGGTGGTGCTGAAAAGGATGGCAGTTCTTTTAATGTCTCCAAAATTCACCATCAGAGTCTTGCTGAGTAGGCCTGGTTTGAAAATCAAGTTCTTTGGCCTCCTATTCCCCACCATAAAGGCCAACCCTGGCCCAGAGTGCCCAAACTTAAACAAGACCTCTCTGTTCCCTTCCTCCTGTCCATTCACCATTCCTTTCAAGTACTCAGTCTCAGCTGAGCTTCTAGCTTCCCTGTTTTAGGTCTAATTTTTAATACCTGAAAAAACACCCATAATTTAGAAAGGAAGCACAACATAAAATGAGAAAATAAGAAGTTTAAAGCAGTAGCTTTTATATTAAACCTTTGCATGTGACATGAAAGACTATAAGGACTATTACATCGTATTTAAGGACTTTATTTGCAACTTAGACCAAATGTGTACAATTTATAATAAAAAAAACCAAACTGAGAAAAGCCAAAATGAAACATTATTTAGAGTAAGAAGGCTTACTTAAAAAAATATATGTTGTCAGTCTAAATCCTGTCTCTAAGCTAGAAACAAAGTGACTAATAATTACTAAAAGCCTCTTCCTGAGAGGTTCCATAGGGTTACATGCTACATCTGGATGCAGGTGGCTGGTACCAAATATTCTGTACAGCTACTACTAACATTTACTTGAATTTTCAGCATGAACTCTGGCTTCATAATGACCAGTTGCCTTATGAATTTTCTGTCCAACGGTGAGCACTGTTAGATTTAATTCTCTGTTTTGATGGGAAAAGCAAGAGAGTTGGGTTTTGATATGTCTGGTACTTATCTGAGGTTCGCAAATGCCTTCTTCTCCTGATAGATTAGCAAGGGACTAGACTGAACTAGTACTTGATAATAGAAACACTAGGATTCATCCAGTTTGCTCTATCTGTGCAGCTCAAGAGAACAGAAATGTACCAGATCTTTTCTAAAACAAGAGAAAAAATATTTTATACTGCTTAGACTCTTGTAGCATCTTTTACCCAGCTGTATCTCAGCAATTTCCAGAAAAACATTGAGTGATGCAGCCAACACTTCCTTTGAGTGACTCCCATCTCTAAAGGACAGTCATGTGTAAGAAGTGAGATATTTTTCCCAAGGCATTAGTTTTTCTTTGTTCCTGCTTCCCCTGCAGCTTTTTTTTTCTTAATTTGTAAAACAGATCTGTGTTTCCTCTGTAATATTATTTATTTTCTTTAAAATGAAACTTCTCTGCTGGAAAAAAAAAAAAAAAGAGTGGATCAAGCTTAAAAAAGTTAACTTATATCAGAAGCATTAAAAAGGAGTGCTCCATCAGAAGAAAGATAGAGCCTTACACTTTTCATATCGGTCTTTTTCCTTTATACTGGACTTTTCAATCCTTAACTACTTTTTTGTGCTTGAAATTAAAATAATATGAAAATATTTACTGATTAAAACCAGTTGTTGTTGGCATTGTTAATTGTTCTAATAAAAAGCCCTATGCCCCCAACTGCATGTTTCCATGTGAAAGTAAAAATGTTGTGTATGAAAAGACAGAAGTGGATTTAAAGAAAGAAAGAATTATCTGGAGGTAGTTACTCATGGGAATTTTTCTGTTTGCCAGTCCACATCTTTGCAGAATCTGGAAAATTGTTTTTAAAGACTCAGCAAAAAATCCCAATCATTTAAATACGCTTGTTCACAAGTTGCAGGACAAACACTTTTTCCTCCATCGTATCTTGATGGTAGTTCCAGTTTGGACACACACGAGGTGGCATCATTCCTTTTGGGAACTGGTGACCTAAATTATTTTCCAAACACTAACAGTTTCCTAGATGGGCAAGCAGACATAATAAAGAAAACAGCTTTATCTGTATGAGATGCGTGTTCACCATTCTCTGCTTCCTTATTTGAAATACTCAATTTAAACCAGGTTTCCTATACATATTAGTTTAAGTCTTGCAGGAGCTGAATCTTTCAATCTTTGAAGGCCAAGTTAGTGTACAGAGATAAAATTATAAAACTCAGAAGATGTAAGGACCAAAGATCTGACAGCACAGTCATAACCCTGTATTTGTCACCCTGCACTGCCACGTATTTACTGAAAGCTTACTTGCATACATAGAGGCAAAAGGGTAATTGATTGTACTACTCAGATAAGTATCCTGAAATGTTGATCTGATTGTTTACCTTATACAAATCACAGCCTTGCTAACCCAAAAATAAAAAGGTCATGAGATTATTTCTAAGTTATTAGGATATTTAGTTTTTATTTTGGTTTGGCTGTTCACCTCCCCGCTGCATATCCTTCATGATAGCAACACAATTTTGAGTTCTCTGATTCCCCTATTTTGTGAAAATATGCCCTTCTGTATCATTATCTACAGCTAACAAAAGAAGCCCTTGTTATATGCACACTTTGAATACAAAACGGTTTTGTACGATTTCTTACACAGAAACCTCAGCATCCTAGATTAACCTCAGCCTTAGAAATGAGGTCTTTATGTTAAAGTAGGACATCATGGGCTTATTCAGTTATTATATTCCACCAGGTTTGTTTGGACCAGAAACATTAAACCAGGAATGACAAATATGTTTAATCTGTGTTGTCATTTTGAATATTTGATACTATTCTTTTAAATGGTGAATTCTCACTTTATGAAAATCATTAAATCTGTATATAAACTTAAAGTATGTATATGAAAAATTATTAGTTAGCATTCTGGTAGAAATAAAGCATTTTTAAAAGAATTTCTGTATTTTAAGTATTTAGTTACTAAATTTAAATATTTTTAAGTATTTAGTTACACATTCTCAAAAAAAAAAAAAAAGAAAATTGAAAATTCTGGTCAGAGTTGTAGCTGCAGGCTTACAAATTAAACAGCACAAACCTGCAAAGACCAGTAGGTCAAATTTCTTGTTAACCATCCTTTCAGAAAAAGCTGCCGACTTCCTGACATCTTCACAGTTGTCAAAAGACATTATCACAAAGCAGTTTAGCCCTTGTAACACTTTCTGTCTATAAAGCCTATGGCTTGAAAACAAGGCATACAGTGATTGCACACGTTTATCTTAGTCAGAGATGTGATGAGGTAAATAAAGTAGGGTTTGTGCACATGGAAATCTGTAATCCATAATATTTCCAGGGGATTAAATGTAAATGAAATTCTTTCCTGGTTTGCAAACCTCAGTGACAGTATTTCATAATTTTAGAAAACATTACACACATATCAGAACATTTGAACAGCAAATATGCACATAAATATATAGGCAGTAGAATACAAAAAAAAGAACATATAGATTTCCACACAGGAAGTGTTGTCGATTTTACATCAGAAGAAGCAAAACTACAAAATCTTGTCCATATGCTGCATTCTGTCTGTAGCAAATACATAAAAAAATGCAAGCTGAAAGCATATATTCACTGACCATATTTTCAAATGCATTAAAAAATGATCCGTATACATAGACCAAGAGCAACATGGTGCCCATACTCACAGGGAGACTTGATAGGTACACATTGTATCTCGCTTATGTAACCCCGTGGTGACAGAGACACCCCTAAGGTTTCGTGGTGCAGCTTTCAGAGCAATGATAGACACATCAAGAGTCCTCCCTTGTTCCATTGCTTTTTGCACCCTTCAGCAAACCCTGAGCGCCGACTCCTCATTTACCTTTGGGTGGCTCCAGCACAAGTCCTGGGAGACCTTTAGACCTACAGATCCTACTGTACTGATGAGACATGAAATCCCACCAAGGGAAAGAGCACCAGGATCCTGACTGTGCTGCTGCATTAAGCTCCTTTTCAGCAGCAACCTTAAAGAAAACAGGCTCTATCCTACATATGCAGACCTGAACGGAAAAGAGCTTAGCAGTAACTATTTTAGCTCTAAAGGCATAAATTGTGTAAAGAGAAGTTTAAAAATATCTGAATATGCAAACTACTAATAAAAGGCACATGAAATATTGACAAGGAATATTTAATCACTTTATTATTTAAAAACACCTAGACAAAAAACATCTCAGTACAAGAAGACGACAAAAATTAAGTATTTGACTGTTTGTTTCAAATGCATATAAGCCTAGCATATATGTCACTTCAAAATGCTTCAGAACAATGACTTGGGGCCAGTAGGAACCATAGCAAATGTGGTTCCTTAGAAGATATTGAAAAAATTAAACAGTAAGGCTTTTTGTCATGGAAGAAATGCTGATAAACCTGAACCACTCTAATTTATTTGAAAAATAAGTCTATCCAGAATATTTAAAATGTGTAGATTAAAATGAAAATATTCTGTAACTTTTGAGATTTCTAGGACCAATAACAAATTAAGCCAGCCATTTTTTAATATCAGGGGAATTGTTATGTACACTAAAGAACATGCCCTTTTGTATAAAAATTAAGAAGCTTGCTTAAGGTCACTCAATCATCCAGACACAACCATTATCTGTAACCAAGCCTTCACAATCAGTTTGCTGCTTTAATTAGTAGTTTGACCTTCCTAGACTGAAAAATCACAGTCTCTCCTGCCACTGAATTATTTTTTAATTTGATAAAACTGAATTAACAATATGTGCTACTCATGGATGTCATCCATGGACACAGATTTGAAACAGATGCTTCTAATATTCTTTCTTCCCCTTGTATTTCATCTGTATGAATCAGTGCCTGGGTAGGCACCATCTGTCCTTTGTTCTCTGATGCCAGAATGGGCCACTTCAGAGTGGAAAAAAAAATCGGTGTCAGAATTTCCTGGACAATGCAAATTCTGAGCTTAATGCAACACAGCTACTGAAAAACTGGGATTAAATCACTTTTTTAATCACTTCAATTAAATCAAAGACTCCTTGTTATTTAAAATAGTTTGTGTTAATTATTTATTTAACTATATGAGACTTTTCCCAGAACCTCTGTAGTTCTTCTGGCCCTTTTTTGAATACTTTTTCAGTGTGTTGACACATGGAAATTGCAGACCCCAGAAATCTACAAAAGTATTTCCCATGTACTGTAACAATCAATCTGTACAAAAGTACCAACTTCTAATTGTACCTTCTGGACAGTGATCAGTCTATGCATCAAAGGACCTCATTTACCCCATGACCTCTGGTTTGCACTTGCAGTTCATGTTTAGTTGGTTATTTATCATACAATATAAGCAAGCAAGGCACATTGCTCTGTAATACAGATCTCTTCTTATAATTTACTAGTCAACCTACTTCTAACATTTGCAAATTCTAAGTGATATTTTCTCCATACTGTTGCTGAGAACCATGGACTTAGCTGTGTATTTTTGTGGTTTGCCTCTTTAATATTTCTGCCTGCCTACAAAGAATACAGGCAAAGAAGAGATTTTTAGAGTAGGAAAAAAAGCAGTAAAAAGACAAACTACTCAACAGAGAGTACTGAGAACTCTGTGAAAGATAAGTGCAGAGGCTGTTAATCAGGGAATCAGATGTGTCCAATCACATTAATAGATATATTCTCACAAGGCCAGAGCCTAGCAAGATGTTAAATTGTTAAAGAGGGTGGCAGTTCTCAGGAGTTGCACAGGAAGGGAACTAAAGAAGAGCGCAGTCAAACCCAAGTAAGAGGACATGCTAATTCCAGCTGTGAATCCCCTCCCGTCGGGACCTTCTTTCCATGCCCCATCAGCCCACGGGCCAGTGGCTGCAGAGGTGTGTCTGTGGCTATGGGAGAGGCTGGCCAGGTCAGGTGGATGCCTCCCCTCACCAGCCAGGTCACCCCAGCATCTGTGAGCACTGGGTTGTTTTTCATCATAGAGTGACAGAATCAGTTAGGTTGGAAAAGACCTTTGAACTAAGTTCAAGTTACAACCTATCACCACCATGTTAACTAGACCCTGGCACTAAGGGCCTTGTCCAGACTGTGACTCCACCACCTCCCTGGGCAGTCCATTCCAAAGTCTAATAACCCTTTCTGTGAAGAAATTCCTCCTAATGTCCAAACTAAACCTCCCTGGTGCAGCTCAAGACTCCATCCTCTCATCCTGTTGCTAGTTGCCTGGGACGCCAGACCTCATCTTCCTCAAACCCTAAATTAATCCTCCAGTCCGGTGCTTACCTCAGGCACTACCTACTTCAGTTTCAAGCTGGTCCTTTCCCGTCCCAGGCACTGCTGTGAGGGGACAAGCGCACACCACCAGCACATGCCAGGCAGTGCCTCCCCATCCCCATCCTCTCACACACCGCACCGCGGTACCGGCGGCGCCCACCCTTTGCCGGGAGCCCTGCCCTGTCCACCCCCGCCATCCGCTGAGGACTTCCCAAAGGGAAAGGCTTAGGCGATTGGCATACACGCCCGAGCCCTGCCACAGAGGGGCAGCGCTGGCCAAAACCCGATCCCCGCCCCCCGTCTCGTCCAAGCCCCCGCGGGCGGCAGGGGCTCTCTCCGCCCGCTGAAGCGGCGGCAGGCTCCCTGCTCCCTGTTCCCAGCTCCCTGTTCCAGCTCCCCGTTCCCAGCTCCAGCGGGGGCGCGCAGGGGCGCCCGGCGCGGTGCGGGGGCGCGCTCGCCGGGGGCGCTCAGGGCGCAGGCGGGGCCGGCGAGTGACGCGGGGCCGCGCAGCGCTCACAGCGCGGCGGCAGCCCCGGCAACAGGGCACGGCTGTGCCCGCACCGCTGTGTCCGCACCGCACCCGCACCGAGCGGTGCTGGCGGAACGAGGAGAGGAACAGAAGGGCTGGCGCCCCGTTTCGCTGCGGCCCCGGGAGCTTTGACGCCGCAGCCCGGCGCGGCTGGAGGGAGCGGCGGCACCGGGAAGCGGCCGGGGCGGGAGGAGCCGGATCGGGCAGAGGATCGCGGCCCCCGGGCCCGCGGCAGGGCTGGCGGCAGCGCGGCCCGAGCGGGGGCCGGGGCCGCGCGCGGAAGATGGCGACCCCGGGCATGGGCTGGCAGCAGCCGCAGCACGGCTACGGCGGCGGCTCCGCGTCCGGCGCCGGAAAGCTCAGCTCGGGATCGGCACACGCAACGCTGGGCGCCGAGCACAACCCCGACCTGCACTTCAAAATGAGCAAGAAGATCGCCCAGCTGACGAAGGTGAGCGAGGGAGGGAGGCGCGCCGGGTCTTCTGCCGCCTCGGGTGTCTTGCTGCTCCGCTGTGCCTTCGCTCCCTGCCGTCGCACGGGCAGAAATGGGCCTGAAGAGGGGCTGAGTCTCGGGGCTGGTAGCAGATCCGAGTGGGATGCAGCCGGGGTTGTACCCTGGAGGCCGCGCCGGGAGCGGCCGCCGTGCCCCGGGGAGCATCCTCGTGCCCCGGGGAACATCCTCGTTCTCCGGGGCCGGAGCTGTCCCTGCCCCTGCGGTCCCGCGGGGAGAGCTCCGGCGGACCGGGAGCTGGGGATGGAGAAGAACCGCTCCCGGGAGCTACCCCAGAGCCGGCCCCCGCTGGCTGTGTCCGAATCCTGCCCAGCACGGCCAGGTCTCCCGGTGTGTGGGTCCGTCACTGCTGGGCTGGTACTTGATTTTACTCTGTAAAAATTGTGGCTTCTCTTCTAGCTCTTTTGTAAGCCCTTCTCCAAGTCTCTTTAAATGGAGAAAATAAAGGGATGCTTGCCTTCCGTTTGCTGAAGTGCTGTTGTTTAAGGTGTCTTGTAATAGCTTCAGTGCCTTAGATGGTGAGGGTGAAGCGGGAGAAAATCTCTGGTCTGCAATTCCTGATTGAACAGATTTCATTATGTCATCCCCTGCCTAGAAAATGTTATCTTTGATTGAGACTGGAGTCAAGCTGCGTGGTGTTTTTGAAAGATAGGTAAGGCTGGTAGGTCCCATGTTTCAGATGTTATTATAGCTGTGATTTACTTAGAATAACTTAAAAGAATGCTTTGATGCTGTAATATCTCTTGTATGATGCACAAGCTGTAGGTGCTTAGCATTGTTTAGGAAATGAGAGGACCATTATCTTTGTTAAAGAGAAAGCAGGAGAAGTAATTTCTGTCGGGAATTACATAGCTAAAACATTAAAAGGTAATTTAAAAGCACTGTGGGCACTGCTAGTATTCTTCAAATGTGTGCTAAAATGGATGAAGGTGACATTTCGTTGGAACTGAGAATGAAGACTGCTGGCAGTCTCACAGCACAGACAGTTCATATTTATGTACAGTTGATGCACCATCGACCAGTTAAAAATAGTATTTATCATGGCACACTGTGCACCTTCATGTGTTGGAAAACTGGTGACTGAGGGGTATTTTGTCTTTGAATTCAGAGACCAGTTTCTTTCTATGCCAGTATCAGTGGAATCCTAATTTTGTAACGAGAAAAGTTGAATTAAAATAAGCTGAGGAATTTCCTTGGTTTCACTCCATGTGAATACAAATCACGAATTAAAACATTAAAGGTATTACTACAGACTTGTGCTCCCTGAAAGGTGCAGAAAGACCTGGAGACCATAAATGTGTGTTAAGCTTACCTTAAGGCCTAGTGCACATGCAAAGTAATACTTTCAAAGACTAATTTGTGTGTGTACCTTTGATCTATTTCACTTACTTTCTCTAGGCATTTACCCAGCAGTTTATAGTTTGTTTCAGAAACAGCATTCCACTTCTGTTGTGGAGGCATTTGTGTATTCCCATGAGTTCCACATCACTGGGCATGTGCCCTGTGTGCTCTCAGTTAGTATGCGTCAGATATCTTGAGGTGAATGTGAGTTAAATATGGATTGAAATGCGTGGTAATGAAATACTTTGAACTTCTGTATTGAAAAACATGAAAAGAGTGAAAGTAATTACTGGATTTTAATACAGTTTTTTAATGACCCATACTGAGTTCATCTAAAATTCTGTATATTGTGTGCATGTTTGGCCTCTCAGAGACTTCAGAATAGTGCAGATAAAAGCTGTGAATTGTTCTCTGCCTGTGTATTTAAAATAATTGCAGCCTATGTGCTTGTACAAGGAGTTTACAAGTGAATTAGACTTTTGCAGGACTGAAGTCTTGTATGTGTTTCCCAGTGAGATGCATATTCTGGCGGTGTTTTAGTTTGTGTGTTTCTGTTCTGTTTTCAAGTTTTAGAGAGAAAACTTTGAAAATCAGCTGATCTTTCCATTGAGTAAAGGCCTGGAGTGAATAATAGTATGTTTAGATATACACCAGAATGTACATAAAAACACTTCTATTGCACCTATTGAAACAGTAAAATTAAGAAATTAATTTCATTAAGGTAGAGGTGCACCTTGTGACGGTTTTGTAGTTAAAAGGCTCAGGTGCTACATTTCTGTTTGTTACTTGACCTTTCAGAAAGAGAGGCTTAAACGAAGTATAGAAACTTCTGGGTAAAGTATAATCTATTTTCTGACCTGCTCTAGAATCTGAAGCTTATTTGATAGCTGGCAGCAGAAATGAATCTTGAGAAAGGACTCAAGCTACAGGGGAAAAATGTAAACATGATACTTTATTTCTTGAAATGAGAGTTAACTGTTAGAGAAGAATTAACTTCACTTGGCAGAAGATTTCTTGAAGTAAGTTGTTGCAAAAATGGTTTAAGGTCTTTTGACCAAATTGTGCTCCTCTAGCTTTGCCAAGTGCTTACTAACATATGTATATAAAATTCCTCTTCAGTAATTTAGGAACTTATTTTTAGGAATGTCACTTCTTAATTGTGCTTCTCAAGTTGTTTAGTGTTGTATATATAAGATACTTCTCGCACACCTTTCAACTGTATTCCCCATTTAATTATTTTTTGACTTCCAACTCTCCTCTAAGAGTGCCTTGAAGACACATTAATGCTTTCTGTGGATTTAGACCTGAAGTAAGGCACTTTACCGAGTAAAACAAACCCACTAATACAGTATAATTCAAGGAAATCCAAATATCTATTGTCAAAGGAATACACAGAGTTATGTTATCCAGACACCTTCTGTCTTCTGACAAAAGAAATGTGACTCAATAGTTGATTTTTGCTTATCCTTGTACAGTGTTTATTATGAGCTGTGAGTAGGAACAAAAGGAAATGCTTTCCCAACAGAAGATGCGGGTCACTCATGAATTAAATGTGAAATTCCAAGATTAGGATTACTCTGTTACGGTTTTGCATTGCTTGGAGAGAATCTGATGTTTTAGTCAAAACAATACAGGAACACAAAGTAAAAGGTGAAATTTGTTTAATAACTGGATTTAATCAGTACTTCGGAGTGAGGCGAAATAAGGTATGAATCAATTTCACTGGGCACAACACTTCTGAAGTGCTTAAATATATTTTTAGTTTTGAGCCAGAGAGACTTACTTATTTTAACTTTAATGTGCTTAATTCAGAGGGGAAGTTAAAACAAGTAGTTAGAAATGCAGCTTTAAAAAACAAGATGATACTTCATGTCATGTTGAAAGACTGCAGTAAATTTTAAGTGAAGTAATTTTAGGTCTTTCTCTTCAGTATAAGCTCCTTATTTTCAGGCGTTTTGAAAGATCTGTGTACCAGTTTGGGATAAAGTAGCATCTGACACAAAGATTAAAGCCAACAAGAAATAAACTGTGATTATGAGATTGCATATATGCTTTTGTACGACTGCATGCAGGAGTGCCAATGCAGTGTTGAATTATGCCTGCTGCAGATGAAAATATGCATATATATTTAATCAGTTTGCATAAGACAACTGGAATAGAAACAAAAAGCAAGTTGCTGCTATGCTTACATCAATAGGAGAGAATGGCACTAGTTTTTACTGTTGCCAGAAGAGTTCAAATGGCTTGGATTTGGTTTTGTTGGGGTTTTATTTTGTTGCAGGATTACTTTTTTTTGTCTTTTTTTAATTTGCCTTTTTTTTTTTTTGTGGTGTAATTTGTAGCTTGAACATTTGTGGTTGAGAAATCCCTATCCTAAATGTGTCTGCAAAGTCTGTTGTGCATGCTTTGTGACATCAACATAAATCTTTGACTTAACAGAATAACTGCCTGATCCATACTAGGATTAAAAAATGAGAATCTTGGTTTGGTTGTATGATATTAGTCACAGAAATTTTGCATAAACTGGAGCAGCTCTGAAGAGAAAGAAACTTGGGAGTGTTGGTTGGTGAGAAACTCGGTATGACCTGACAATGTGCACTTGCAGCCCAGAAAATGAGCCCAGCACCTTGGTCTGTATCAAGAGAACCGTGGCCAACAGGTTGAGGGAGGTGATTGATTCTCCCCACCTACTTTGCTCTTGTGAGACCCCACCTGGAGTGCTGTGTTCAGTGCTGGTGTCCCCAGCAGAGGAAAGACATGGACCTGGCTGGAGCAAGTCCAGAGGAGGGCTCCAAGGACTTTCAGAGGGCAGGAACACCTCTCTTATGAAGACATGCTGAGAGAGCTGGAGAAGAGAAGACTTAAGGAATACCCTCTAGCAGCCTTCTGAAGGGGCCTACATAAGAGCTGGATGGGACTTTTGACAAGGGCATGTGGTGATAGGACAGAGGGGAGGAATGGCTTTAAAGAGAAAGAGGATGGATTTAGATCAAATGTTAAGAAGCAATTCTTTCCTGTGAGGGTAGTGACGCACTGGAACAGGTTGCCCAGAAAAGTTGTGGATGCCCCATCCTTGGACAGGGTTTTGAACAACCTGGTCTATTGAAAGGTGTCCCTGCCCATGACAGGGGGTTGGAACTGGGTGATCCTTAAGGTATTTTCCAACCCAAACTGTTGTGTGATTCTGCAGGAAAGGTCTGTAAATGCCATGCACCCGACAATTATAATTTCTGCCTGTTTAATAAAAAGAAAACCTTTGCAAAATTCCAATATTTTTCCTTGGTACATGCTTAGAGCTGAATGGTTCAGTCCTGGAAAGGCTCCAAAAACTCAGTTCAAAGACTAAGGCAACAAAGTTATCCAAGGCACATCATACTTGGGTAAACAAGAAACTAGAATCTGTGGCTCTTGAGACAAAACTTCTATTCTCAACTCTTCCAGCCATTTCTTGTCTAAATTTTGGAAACTGCTTTAAAAAAAATCAACTTTCTTCTTTGATTTTCTTTTTGTCATCCTATGTTAGAATACTTAGACAATAGACATTAATGTTGCAGTTAACCCAATGAGTTGCTGGGGGATGTAAATTTATTTCAAAAAATAAAGAGCAAATTTGGTAATTTTAATTCAGATGCTTATATGTCTTGTTGCATGTACTTTTTTTCTGGGATGGTTAAAGGTCTCCCTCAGCTATTGAAGAATGCTGTTCTATGAAAATAAAAGCTATAAGGTTTAACTTAAATATTAACGATTCTTCATAAAATGTTTCCAGAGAAACTTTGTCAGTTTTTATTTGGAAGTATTTTGCCTCAGGGAACAAAACAACTGAAACTCTTGCAGAAGGTTCATTGTGCATAGGATTATAAGAAAACTTTAAAAAAGAGCCCTTAAAAATGGGGAAGAAATGAGAATCTAGAAATCCCTGTAGAACTGCTTTGATGTTAGCTGTCATCATGTGGTAGTTGATGCCATTAACAGTTTTGTAAAAACTTTGTATTTAGCTTTTTAAGCAGCCTTATGTCATCTCTCCAATGTGTGTTAACGTTGGCAGTAGGCCAGTGTTTGCTAACAGTTCTAGGATTGCTGGAAAAGAACTGAAATTTTGAGGTGGGTGTGATTTAAGTACATATTTTAATGTCAGTATTTTTCATATGTTTCTGGCTGGTAATGTGGAAATAAATGTTATTACATTAAAAAACAGTTTTCAAGGACTAAAAGGGATGAAAATGTAATACTAGATATTCAATTTGTTTACATTTCTTTGGGGATATTTAATTTTGTTTTGTGTTAATTATTCCAAAGATAGCTGAATTAAGTCTTCTAAGATGGGAGAAGGTAGGAACTGAGAAAGTTAGACACAATATTTCTGAAGCAAGTGTTGTAAGATTTTTCTTTTTTAAATCATGCTGGTGTAGTGTCTCCATCATCCCTGTCAGACTCTTTCCACATGGTGTTCTGACTGTGTTCTTATTCTGCATTAATTATGGTCCTAGCAAGGGATTTTCACAGAAGAGAAGGTTTCTGTATCCATTTAGGTATAAACAAAGATGGAACTGAGTAAAAATGTCACATATTTAATACCATCTGTTATAGTTTAGACAGAAGAAGTAAGCACAGCGTTCAGGCTCTCAATATTTTCTTCAGACCTTCAATAAAATCATCAGTTATTGTCTCTATGTGAATACTTGCTAGCTGATGTACTAAGAATTGCTTTAAAGCAGCTATAGCTTCTACTTTAGACCTAAAGAGGTCTAAAGTACCTTCCGTGCTTTGTAGGACAAAAATTATGGAATTGGGTGTTTTAGTTAATAGGTTCTTTGCCTCTGAAAGAGGAGATCAGGCATCTTTAAAAAAGAAAGGGTGGGAAAAAAGAAAGAAAAAAAAAAAGAAAAAACTTGACAGTCCTGATATGACATTTGGGAACTCTTATTTAATGCTGTGATTTCCCAGTCAGGACTAATTGAAATAACTTAATTACTCTGATGCTTAGGAGACCTCAGGACCATGTAACTCTCAAATGATTCTTCATTCTCATTGCAAACTTAAGAGGTGAGACTCTGATATGTTCTATGTGAATCTGATATGGGTATATTTTAAAGCTCAGTGTTGTGATATTTGTGAATTAGGTCAATGACTTTACAGTCTTTTATCACAAGACATCAAGAATAAAGAAGTAGGACAAAAGTGAAATACTATTAAATATAAAAAAAATATACTCAAATTAAATTCTTTTACTCTTCACCAACACAGGTTGAATGGTTGACTAGTAATTTGGAGTTCTGAGACCGCTGACGGCTTAGTGTTGTATTTCTCTTATGTGTGTGTAATTGAAAGTGTGATGTTGTTGAAAAATTGTCTGATCAGACATTCACATAAGCTACTAGTCTAAATTGCCTCTTCAATATGCTTGTGCATATGTCAGCTTCTCTGAGATCATTTTGGTTTCAGGTTTTTTTTCTCCATATTTTACAATAATCCAAAGGAATAATCAATATGGAGCAACAAATAAACTGGGTGAAAGGATGAATAATATGACCTGGCACCTGGGAACATAGTTGAGTGGTGGATTTAGAAGTGTTAGGTTTACAGTTGGGCTTGATCTAAAGGATCCCTTCCATCCTAAATCACTCTATGATTCTATATGTAGCCTCATTTAGTCTTATTCATTGCTACAATGAAACGATACAGAGTTACAAGGAACTGGAAAACTGTTAGATGTTACTGCTCTGGGATTTACTTCAGGTGTTAAATCTGATACATCAGCGCATTAAGGATGTTTAAAGTAAAACCTGAAAGACGAAAGACAGGGATTTTAGTACAAAGTTCAATGTTATTAATATGTCCCAATTTAAAAACTAAAAGGGAAAGAACACGCGAGTCATAAATGAAACCTGATATTGCAACATCCATGAAATTTAAAATCTGTCAACCTTTAGCTGTTCTTCACATAGAATGATACAAACCTTATTTTAAAATTTAAGAAATATTTTGAATTTATTTTGATTTTGGGTTTTGTTGTTGCTGTTTCCAGCTAAGTACTGCATTAGGAAAGAAGGCTTTTGCAATTTTCTTGATTTAGATAAAATGAATATGTGCCAGTTCAGAGTTAAGAATGTAAAACTGAAGTGCTTTCCTCCAGATGCAAAAGTTGTAAAGTGGAGAGTCTTTTATGTATATTTGAAAAATGAAATCCATGGTTGGACTCTCTGTAACTGTACAAGGTATTTATAGATTAATTTTTCTGTGCAGTTTTAAATTAGCATGGGCACAACACTTTGAAGTACTCACTTCTGCAAGGAGTTTTGATTTGACAAGTCTTAAAAAAATATATCAGCAGAAAACAGTCTGGGCTTTGGTTGTGGGTTTTTGGTTGTGTTTTTTTGTGTTGTTTGGGGGTTTTCGTTTCCCTATTTTTTTTTTTTGTTGTTGTTGGTTGGTATCTGGAATGCCGTGAATGTACGAAGTTGTTTCAAAATGATAAGACCCCACTTCTTTAGAAGAAGACAGATTACAATTTAATCTTAGACATAAGTGGTTTTGTACTTTCTTCAAACAGGGTAAAACTGTATTTAGCAACAGCATTATTTGTATGTTTGAATATTTATGTATTGTCATGCAAACTATAGGGCACACATACTATGTATTTTAATGTCTAGAAGTCTAGTTAGAGACTTGCTGCATCTCATTCATGTGCACAGGTGTTACTTGTCATAAGTCATTGCATTGGCACAGCAACTTCTAGCCTTAAGTAGCTTCTAAGTACTGAAATTATTTCAATATCCCGTTCTCTGGACTTAGGCTTTAATAATAACAGTAATTTTGTCAATGATACCACTGTTTCCCATCCTTCCAATTCTCTATTTAAAGCTTTATTCTCCTTTGAACTGTGTTGAGGAGGAGAGCATTACCTTAAATAGTCACCAAGGTATATTTTTCTTACTGTTTGCAGACTTGCTGCTAAATAAACCCAGCAAATCTCCACATAACATTATGAAATCAGATGTATATGTCTCTTGGCTGATACAAGTGTAGCAGTAGTAAGCCAGGCTACTATGTGTTCTTCTAATGACTGATGTTATACCAGTAACCAAAGGCATTGAGTTCCAAAAATAACCAGAAGAAACAAAAACAGTCTACAGCTATTCACCATCTTGTCCTACTTAATGCACATTACCTGGTTCTGTTTCCTCAGTCAGGCTCTTCTAACTGAATCTGGAAGGATGGGAGGAAGAGCCACCTTTTGCTGATGTTGTCACTTGGCTAGGCTCAAAATGACAGCTTTTAAAAATAGCTACTGTTAAAAAGTTCATGAATTCCTTCTTGTTCGAGATGCAGCCATTAAATGAAAGACAAGCCTTCAGGTACAAGGAGTAGTGTGAGGTGAATATAAGAACTACTTACTTTCTATTCTCATTTTCGTGAGATTAAAGTAATCTTTCCAACCAGTTTCCTAGAAAGCTGAATTGTAATGTGTTTAGAAAACAGGTGGGCTATAACCCAAAGACTTTTAATTGAACAGTGTTTTTGCTCAAGACACAACTGAAAGCTATAACTTTTAGTAAAGGGTGTCTGACACTGCCTTCTCAGATCTGGTATTTTGCAGTATGGATGCTGATGTGTTTGGATAGGTTGTACTAAAATGTATTTCAGTAATCTTCTATGACTGTCCTTCTAAAATTTGACAAATTAAAATAATGCTAAATTATTTCTGTAATAAATGTACAAAGAAAAGGACTTGATTTTTTTTAAGTGCTTTGCGTGATTTTAAGTTTAGGTTTCACACTTAAAATATAGTTTATTGTAGCTGGTAGTGATAAGTAATCAGTGAGGGCTTTATATAGACACACACACACACACACACATACATATACATATCTATCTATCTATCTATCTATCTATGCTAAAAAAAAGTGAAACACCCTGAAAATCTGTGCGTGTCTTTCTTCTCAACATTAACCCGTATTGTCAACATAGTTCATTTCTTAAAAAATAATTGTGTTTGTGTCATGGAATGGTAGAAATTTATTTGAAATTTCTGATCCATTATTTCAGTTGAGTTGTTCACTAGTTTTCATATTGTATCTAAAATTATAGTGTTGACTTGCAGTTCCTTTAAATGCCTGTGCTCTAAAATTCAGTCAGACCTTTATTCCTCCCCTCTTTTTTTTTTTTTTTTTTTTTTTTTAAAGAAAACTTATGTCCTTTTGCTTTATGCTGAAATTGGACCTTGACACAAAGATCAGTTTATGTGCTCCTTGAGTTGACCTGGGAATATTCTCTGGCCATTCTTTTTACTTCCATGATTCTTGTTTTGCCTTTCTTTGTTTCCATGCTGTGCTTCACACCTTGTGAATGAACCACACTGTGAATCGAAAAGGAATACAAGGCAACTTGGTGCATGAGGTGTATTCGGTCTTGCTTCCAAATACCTCATGCAATAGACCATAATTCTTACCATTTATGTTTGGGCAGGCACTGCATTAGTGAGTATCCCTGCACCTTCTGTATAAGGGAAGAGCCTGAAACAAGTTTAGCTTCTGTTCATTTCCATTCTTTTTCATAGCTATGATTTGATACTCTGGGATAAACTAGATTTCATATCCCAGATTGCTGGGGTTTTGTTTTGGTTTGTTTTTTTTTTTTGACAAAGCTGTTTGTGTAACCGACAATTTTCCTCTAATGGACGTTTTAAAATGTTTTGAGTTGGAGTTTTGTTGTTGTTTTGTTTGTCTTGTCTTTGTGGTTTTGTTTGTTTTTTTATGGACTTACGCTTGCTGGTCCTGAGGGAAACAAAATTGCCTGCTTTCAAAAAACCTGTTAATTTGGTAAAATTGGAGACAGAAGTAACATCCCTCTTCACTATGAGCTATCAAAAAAAGTTACATGCTGATGAAACTGTAGCTTCTGTGTGTGCCCATATGAAATTTTTGTAAATGTAGTACCTTAAAGAAAACCTTATTAAAGTCCTGTCTCATATGCTGTATTCGACTCTAGATTTGCTATTAATCTTTAGCCTTGTCTGTCCTTATATACAGAAAAGGGATTCTTATAGAAAAATGAAGAATTTTTTAAGGCTGCAAAAAGAAATCAATTAAGTTCTCTGATCTGGGAAGCATGAAAACAGAGTAACTTTGTCAAAGAATTGAGAGCAGTCTTAAGTTTATGTACAAGAATTGATTAACCCATATACGTTAGTGAAGTCTGAGGCTGTATGTGCTCTTCGTGGAAGACTTGTGAGACTCTCCTCCTGTGAAGAGGAGCCTTGTCTGACACTTTGCCTGTCAGCTGTGTTGGGACTGTGTTGAGTTGTTCTCTTATACCCCGTGTTGCTCCTCAGTCGTGGGGGTGGTGGCAGCTGCCGCTCTCCGTGGTGCCAAGTGTGGCACTTCACAGGCACTGGTGTCAACAGTAACTGAGCTTTACTGGGTTTATGCAAACCAGTACATTTCCATACTGGCAAGGTCTTGTTAGGGGCCCAACTTAGTTAAATACAATTTCCCTTTTTTTTTTTTTAATGTAGTCTGTGTAGGGGCGGTCCCGTGGTGTAATGGAGAGCACTCTGGACTCTGAATCCCAAGGACCTGAGTTCGAGTCTCAGTGGGGACCGTCCCCTGCCAGTTCAATGCCTCCCTACCATCCCATCACATCTCGGATGCTCAGCAGGGTCAGCCCCGGTTAGTACCGGGTGCTGTGACAGTCCCGAGGACTTCACTGTCACAGTCCAAGCTCGCTCAGCTGTGGCAAATGAACCTCAGGACTTAAACGGTGGGGCCAGTTCTGCGCACGCTGAGCCTCACCTAAAAAATCCACTGCGCAGGCTGGAAGGGCACACCCACGTGGGGAGAGCCCTGCCCAAATCTTCCTTCACAAAGTCTGGCCATACATACATGTAGTCAGTGTGGCAGGCCATAAATTCATTACGCTGAACGCTATGAAGGTAAGTGCAGTGAGTTATTTCTCTGAGAGTGTTGTACCATGGTATTTTGTGCTGTCTTCCTAAAAGCCTGTGAGGAAAAAAAAAAGACAAAGAAATGCCAGTGCCTGATTTTATTTTCATTTTTCAGAGAGTTCTGTTAGCTAGCAAATTGAGAAATGTTTGAGAATATTTGAATGAACACCAGTACTTCATTCGCATTGTTGGGACTCTGAAAGAGGGGTTCGTGTTTGATTTTCTAAAGCCGACTTAGGAAATATACAAAAAACCCCCCTTGATTAATTCCTACAGGATTTATATTTGGGTTTATTCTGTTCTGAAATAACTGCATTTTTATCTTTTAAGGATCTTCAAAACTTGGAAATGCAATTGTCTTGTAATGAAATTAATTCAAGTTATGTGTTTTATTTCTGGATGTTGCCCACAGTATCTTAGATTCACAAGCCCTGAAAACAAGAGGAAATTTCATCTTGAAACAGGGTAGTACTTAAAACCCACTTATTTTGATAACTAAAAACAATGATGCATGTCTGTAAGATGACTACTTTTCCCACCTTCTTTCTCTACTTGGGTGTTACTAATTCTTTTTTTGGGAAGTTCTGAACTTAGTATCACTCTGCTGAGAGAAAATTAATTTGTTTATAAATGGAATAGCTTTGTAGAGTGAAGATCCTTAGGGAGATATATACCTGAAAGGCTAAAATCAAATATGCAAATATTCAAGAAATAAATCTGAAGGGAAATGCAGCTCTGAGACTAAAACACAACTTGAGAGTAGCCCTTTGGTCTATCCTGTTTTTCTTGCAGCAATTTCAGGTCTAATCATACAGCAGATGTGTTAACTGTATTCCAGATAGGTGATTAGAGGGTAAATGGGATTCTTTCTCACAGAGAAGCAGATTGGGGAATTTGTACAGCTGTCACTGAATCTTTTTTTATTTTTCTCCTTCAGTATGCTTCTCAAGATTTAATGTCTTGGGAAATCGCCCAAAGCTAACTGTGCTACAGATTTGTAACGTTTGTTTCTGACATAACCTGATTGTTTGATGTTAACATGTCAGTGTCAGAACTGAAAAGGGTTTTTGATTGCATGTTGGTACTGCCACACCTCGCCTACGTAAGAGTATTGATTTGTGGTTGCAAGTATATCCCAAAGGAGTCTGGAACAGGAGGAAGTGGTTGTTTCTGGTTGAATGAAGACTGAATACCTATGTTATTTCTGTTCATTGGGGGGTTAACCCTTGCAAATGATCCCAAACCACTGAAAACCTCAGTTTGCTTTTTTCAATGTGGCCTGAGAAACTCAGATGATCAGGTTTCTTCAGCTTATGTTGGACCTTGAGGTTTGGGGTTTTTGTAATGAAGAACAAAGGAAGTCTAATTCCTGCTAAATGTAAGGGGTTACTTTAATAATCAGTCCGTTGCTGCTTTTTACTTATTTTCAGAATGTTCGTTATTCGAGTTGGGGGTGATCCTTCTTTATGACAATACACCAGAACTGTTAATGTTCAATTTTTATGGCACTTAAGTGAATTAGTTGGAAACTGCATTGCGTTCTAGTGTATTTTATGTCTGGTTCTGTGCTTGAAGACTGACCAAAATACTGGAGGTATACTAAGAACGTTATGAAAATGGTATGGCACACTAACAAGTGCAAGCACTTAACTTTTTATCTGTAAAAGGAGACATTTGTGAAATGTACATACCTCTGTCATTATACATCAAGCTTGTTCATTTTTGATGTTTTCTGCTAGAAGTGTAAGGTTATTTATGATGAGATTTTGTTTTGAAAGCTGTATTGTATGCAGTCTTTTTAACCTTTAAACTATAGGTAGAAAGCAATGGAAATTCTCTTAAAGTATAAATTAGAATAAGGGAGAGGATCTGCCAAAACGGGATCTACCTGAAGGGAAGTTCTAGCCAGGTGGGGGTTGGTCTCTTCTCCCAGGCACTCAGCAATAGGACAGGGGGACACGGGCTCAAGCTCTGCCAGGGGAAATTTAAGTTGGATATCAGAAGAAAATTCTTTATAGAGACAGTAATCAGGCATTGGAATGGCCTGCCCAGAGAGGTGGTGGATTCACCACCCCTGGAGGTTTTTAAACTGAGATTGGACGTGGCACTGAGTGCCAAGATCTGGTAAATGGACTGGAGTTGGACCAAGGGATGGACTTGATGATCTCGAAGGTCTTTTCCAACCCAATCGATCCTATGATTCTATGAAAAGCAGAACAGAAAGTTAAATATTAAAAACTTACACCTTCCTTTGAATCTTTTTACTGACTGTGTAATGAGAACCATGGAGCATCATTTTCTGAAGATACTTGTCCTTAGTGTGTAAGAGTGATGTTAAAAAACACCAACAAAACAAAGCATAGATAGTATTTGCAAGCTAAATTTGAAATGCAATTTTGAAAAAGTCTTTGAAAACTTCGGCAAATTTGATGTTGACTGTTAAATATTTTATTTTGAAAATTAAATTGTTCCATGCTGTTTCATTTATAATTACAGCATATTACAACTGGTGTATTGAAAGCTGTGTTGTACATAAAGTAGTGTGAAAATGTGCCTTGGAATAATTTCTCAGTGTTCTATGAGTGTGTTCTTTGCATATGACTTACATAAATCTCAAATTCTTCTGTTAACTAATTGTGTGTTTTGCAATATGCCACCAGTTTAACTTGGGTTTTTTTGTTCATTTCCCTTTTTGTGTAAAAAACTGGAGATTTTTACAGTAGTAGTCAGTACTAGGCATGTTTGCTTGAGAGACTGAATGTATAAAAGCTGACAAGTGCGTGATACAGACCTGTACCCACCTCAAGGCCGGAGGCCTTGAGCTAATTATTTAATGTGAAGTTGCACACAAGTGCTCAGTGATTTTTATTATTTTTTAATCTTTTTCTCTTGTCAATCTTCTTATGTTTGATTTTATATGTATTCCTTGATTTAAGGTTGCCACTATTTTCTCATTTGCTCAATTAAAAAAAAAAAGTAATGTGAACTGAAAGAAGACTTTTTGGTTTTCCTTCAATAATCTTTATCATATTAGGTATCCCAGGGTTTTTGCTTAGGATAGGTCATTGCAGCCAAAACTTGAGGTCTTGATGAAGCTCCTTCTTTGACTGACCCATCAGTTGTGGGGAATTCTTGTTGGAAGGGAAAAATTCTGAACAGTTTTATCTACAGAATTTTCTGTAGTGAGTTGCTGGAAGAGTAGGAGTTAATGCCTCCCAAGTTATGTGGAATAAAGCAAGTATTGTAAGAGAGGCGAATCATTTACAATATAAATACTCTTAAAATAAGAAATAAGCTTCTTGTATTCTAGCTGCCAAACAGAAGCAATGGTAAAAACCTTTATTGCAATTGCATAAGACAACTTTTTAAGAACATTCACTAGTGTAGCTCTCCAGAAGATTCTATCACTGATGTAGTTTAGATTCGATTGGATAACCATGATAAGACAATACAGGTGTTGGACTGGTAACTTGAGTGGTCAGTATTCTGCTTACTGTATTTAATGGGATGAATGGAAGAAAGAGGCTTTAAGGCAAAGAAGTATAATTGTGTGCTTTTACCAGGAGAACAATTTTCTTGTAGGTCTCTAATGGAGATACTCCAGTTTTCCTACTTAAAAATAACACATTTTTTAAATTTTTTTTTTTTACTTTTTATTGAATGATTTTTAGAAAGCTTGTGATGGATGGAACTGCATAAAATTTAAGAAGATAGACTAGATACTAGAAGAAAAGATGTATTTACTCTTATTTTTTTTGTGAAACTGTTTTTAGGGAAGTTTAAAATTGGTTACATCTTCACTGCTCTGTCACGTGCCTGTGAGTGCTGGACAAGTAGACATTAAGGTAGACTAAAAACTGACTGAAACTCTGGACTTAATGTGTTGTGGTCAGCTGCATGAAGCCAGCTGGAGGCTGATCACTAATGGTGTACCCCAGAGACCGATAATGGGGACAGTGCTGTTTAACATCTTTGTTAGAGGCTTCGATGATGAGACGGAATGCACACTCAGCAAGTTTGTAGCCAGTACAAAACTGGACACATGTTTGGTAAAACAGATGGATGTGCTGCTGTTCAGAGCAGGAAGGGCTGGAGGAATGCATGGACAGGGACCTCATGTGGAGGCCTGCATCTCTGCATCTGGGGCAGCACAGCAAGGACGTGGTTAGAATCGACTGGCTGGAAAGCAGCTCAGCAGCAAAGGCCCCGGGGTCCTGACAGACCACGAGCTGAACATGGGCCAGCAGCGTGCCTTTGGCAAAGGAGGTCAGCAGCGTGCTGGGCTGCGCTAGAAAGGGCGTCACCAGCAGTTCATAGGAGGTGATTCTTTCCCTCTATTTAGCACTGGTAAAACACTCCTGGAATGCTGGGTCCAGTTCTAGGGCTCCCCAGTATAAGAGAGACATGGACATACTGGAGTAAGTCCAGCAAAAGGCCACTAGGATGATGAAGGAACTGGACCATCTGTCATACTAGTCCCAGCAGAGAGCTGGGACTGTTTAGCCTGGAGAAGAGAAGGCTCAGGGGGATCTTACAAATGTGTGTGTATACCAGATGGTAGGGAGTAAAGAAGGCTGAGCAGGCATATTCTTAGTGATGTCTCATGAAAAGATAAGGCAGTAGGCACAAACTAAAACATAAGAAAACACTTGTTTTACTATGAGGTTGGTCAAATTTTGGCAAAGGTTGCCCAGAGAGGTTGAGACACCTTCTTCCTTGGAGTTACTCAAAACCCACTTGAGCAAGACCCAGCATAGTCTGTTCTCGTTGACCCTGCTTTGCACAGGGAAGTTGAACTATATGACTTCCAGATGGAACTTCCAATCACAGCTCTTCTGTGATTCTGTATATGTGGTGTTTCTGTAATAGTTTATGTGTCAAACCTCTAAGTTCTCGGTGTCAAATGTAAAAACCAATAGCCAGCATTATGTAAATGCTAAGATGTAGCTAGGAAATGCAAATTTTTTTTCCATTGCATGATAGGTACCTCTAGATTACTGAAAAGTGTCCCAGTAGGCCACTGCAGACTTGTCCTGGATTCATCTCGGGCTTGGCTTTGAGAGTGAACTTGGGCTCTCAACTGGTATGATTTGAGCAAAAGTAAACTGTGCCACCTTCTACTTACTTTATGGTTTTGCGTCTCTAAGCTAAATAAATAAAAAAAAAAGGTTGAATTTTAGTGATCAATACTTAGTTTGAATATGAACTTTATTTTTTGGCTAAAATCCAGATAATTTTTTTCCAAAGGAAGGGAAGAGAAATTACTTCAAGTCAGTATGTTATTTCTGAGGAAGCGGCTCAAATTCTTCCACAGTTATTATAAAAATTCCATTAATAGACAAGGTTCTGGTTGGAATTTCCTTTGTTCATTCTGGGAAATTAGCATTTCCTATTAAAGCTTCCAGTTGGGAGCTTGTATGCTTTTGGCTAATATTTGTTTCCTGTGTAATGGCATACTTGTTTGGAAGGCTCCATGGCTTTCCTTCACTTAAACAAGCCTGGAAAGCGTATGTACATATGGCCACACTTCACGAATGAAGATTTGGGCAGGGCTCTCCCCACGTGGGTTTGCCCTTCCAGCCTGCACAGTGGATTTTTTAGGTGAGGCACAGCGTGCGCAGAACTGGCCCCACCGTTTAAGTCCTGAGGTCCATCTGCCACGGCCGAGCGAGCTTGGACAGTGACAGGGAAGTCCTCAGGACTGTCTCCAACCCCCAGTACTAACCGGGACTGACCCTGCTGAGCATCCGAGATCTGACAGGATAGGATGGCAGGGAGGCATTTACTGCCAGGGGATGGTCCCCTCTGAGACTCAAAGTCACGTCCTTGGGATTCAGAGTTCATTACACCTCGGGACCACCCCAGCCTGGAAAATAGAGAGATTTATGAGCAAGAAGTGGACTTGTTTGCTATTCAAAACACTGAGATTTCTTCTTTGCTCCACAGAGGCCAAGTGGTCTGTTCTTGTCTGCATGGTCTCTTCTACTGTGAGGAACCACTAGATACTGGAATTGCATAGAATCTGCAGAACTTCTTGAGGAAATAAAGCTCAAAATAGATCAAGCATTGAGAGGCAAAGACCTGCAGGCAGAGAGAGCACAAAAATGAACTTTGTTTTGATGGGGAAGAGGAAACTGGGAAGACCTTTTCTCTATCATACAGTACTGCTGTTTCTTAGGGAAAACTGAATACAAGAAACCTTTTGCTAATGCTTTTATCAGCTCAACTCTTGAGAACTCATCAGTAAGAATGAATAGCATGTATGAGTGATAATAATGCTGACGCTGCCTTGCTTTCAGATTTACAAGCAAACTAAGCGGGAAAGAGATCATCTTTCTTTAGTGTCAACTTCATTTACAATTTTGCAAAAGTACTTGTGACATTTTCAGGTGATGGCACTCAGAAATACTGCTTTGGATATCCTCTAGAGCAGATTAGAAATGGAGATACTTCATTTTACATTTTTACAGTAGTTGTTCTCTCTCTCTCTCACCGCTGCTTTCCCTTCTTCCCCCCTTTGCGAAATAAAGAAAAAACAAATCCCTTTCATTCTAAATAGGTAATGTCAGTTCCCAATATTAGTGAGTATTTCCACAAAAATTAGTTTTTCTTAAAAAGCAAGACAACTTGCCTTGCATATCCTTAGTTATTTAAAAGCTATGTGTTTCTAGCCAAGCCATGTATGGAGAAATCCAAAATCAGGCAGTGACCAGACAACTTTTAATCCTAAACATCCAGTGAAAACTAATGTTTAAAAACATGACACTTCAGATGGTAAAAGTTAATAGGTTAGAAGGTCGAATGGATTAAGATTTAAGAATTAGATTTTTGTCTTGAATTACAATATAAGTCAGCTTGAATGATGAAGCAAATAAATAGAATTTGAAGGAAATGGGACAGTAATTATTTAGATTTTGGATTATATGACTTATTTTTCTATGCAGGACAAATAGCTACATGACTTAAATGTTTATTTCTGATGAAGATAAAGTAAATGAAAGTACAGATGTCATTGTGTGAAGAATAATTTAGCCAAGTCTAGCAAAAAAAAAAAGGGGGGGAGACAAAATACAATTTATGTCAACATAATTGACTGTTAGATATTTTTTTATAGTGGCCTTTTCAAAAAAAGGATTGATTTTCAGAAGAAAATAGAAAACCTGAAGCTTTGCTTTCAGACAATAAATGGAATCAACTGAGTAATCTCACTCCTTTTATATGATTAGTTTCTTTTTTCTAAATTGAGAATCTCTAAGTGTGATAGATTTGTTTTTGAAATATATTTTGCAGAAAATTTCAGCTTCTGTTCATCCTTTTAGGCTCCCATCGTTTCAATGTCAATGAATGTCACCCTTTAAGCCATTTGATCCTACTAAAGAAAACTCACTTCTTCAGTGCCATCTCTCATGTATTTTGCACCAAAAGGCTGTTTTTTCATGTGTGGGTGCACTTTAAGGAGTAATATCAATTGCTTTTCATTAAGAAAAGGAATAAAGTATGCAATGGTGAATTAGAAAATATTTTTTCCTTTTAAAAATATACAGAGAGTGAGAGAAATTTCTGAATGAGCTTGAGTCTGTGAAAAAAAAAATTCCAGCTTCATTAACTGTGGCTTGACTGACCTTAAGGTGTAATTTGATGATACTAAATACAGAAACTGAAAAAGGCAGGTTACTATGGCTCGCAGGTAATTAAAGCAGATGGAAATACAGCATCTCTATGTTTTCTATAATGTAGTTCTGAAACAGTGCTGATGATTTGGGATGAATCAAATAATTTTGAATTCATAGCATCAAAGTATTATGAGAAGCTTTTTAAATAACTATTTTGATACCTTTGTATAGTAGACCTCTCCTTATCAGTTGAGCAGGTGTGTGATGTTTAGGTCTGTTGACTTACAGATATTGGCTGAGTTAAAAAAAAGTGTTGATTTTCAAGAAGCCATTACAAAACATTTGATGTTGCAGTTAAATGCCTCCCTGACATCCGATCCCGTCATATCTCGGAAGCTAAGCAGGGTCAGCCCTGGATTAGTACTTGGATGGGAGACCTCCTCGGAAATGCCAGGTGCTGTAGTTTCTAGACCTGAGGACTTCCCTATCACTGTCCAAGCTCGCTCGGCCGTGGCAGATGAACCTCAGGACTTAAACGGTGGGGCCAGTTCTGCGCAGGCTGGAAGGGCCACACCCACGTGGGGGGACAGCCCTTCCCAAATCCTCGTTCGCGAAGCGGAGCCACACACACAAAACATTTAAACTGTTTTCTGCTGGTGTTTACTCCCATTCTGACTTAACTTTTTAAGTTTTTCTCAACACTTTTTTGTCTTTCAAAACAGTCTTTCCTTGGGTTGTATTGAAATCTGTCGTCATGAAAATATTTTTGCTGTTGTAATCAGACTAAAACTTAGATTAAACTTTATTTTTACTTACTCTGCAAGTTGGTTTTACACTTGGGCACAGAAAGCAAATTTATGTGCAGTTAATAAAACTAAATGTCTTAGTCACTCAGGTAATATATTGCTTAGAAATAGCTCTATTTGAGAACAGCGCAATATTAATGTATGGAATTGGACTGCTGAACTCTGTAAACTTATGTAACTCCATTAGAGCCAGCAGTGCCAGTGTAGAGCAGCTGAGCATTTCTCTCAGAAATAGCTGTTGTGTAGTAGCCAAGCAGGGGATTAAGTGCCAGGTCATACAAAGCACTAGGGGTGATGTCTTGCCTAATTTGGTTTATAGCAAAGAGGTGCACTTGTTTCCAGCTGCTTCTTGTCTTTCTGTCAAGGTCTTCAAGTCTACCTTTTCCTCCTGGAAGAACTGTTTTGGTTCAAGCTTGTGCAGATAATCCTATGATTTTTAACTCCTGAAAATCAGTTAAATTGAATCTGGCCAGTAGCCTGTCCACCTGCAGCATTCCTTAATGGACATCTTAGCCACTGACTAGAAGTATTGTCTAGTGTTATTCAATAGAATATTCAACCCATATCTCATATTCGCGGGCTATTATCTTGATATATCTCTTCTCACTTAACCTGTATTTCTTATTTGTGTGACATCACTTCTGCTGGTTTGACACCTGAGTTTGTACCTCAGCTGAAGGTTTTTCAGCAGTTCTATTGTATTGCATAGAGACATAGAATCAGTAAAGTTGGGGAAGACCTCCAAGCATTGAGTCCAACCTTTGATCGAATACCTAGAACATAGCACGTGTCCAATTGCTTCCTGAACAATTCAGGAATGTTGACTCCACCATTCCCTGGGCAACCCATCCAATGCTTGACCACCTTTGAGCAAAAAAATTCTTCCCAATTTGGTTGGTGCAGCCTTGTAGCTGTCAGTCAGGCCTTAGCTAGGTCATAATTATTTTGAAAACATTTATAAAGTGAACCTGTATTTTACCAGTGTTTAAGTTGTTTGTTTTGTAAGTAAGTTTCCTCTGAACATCCTGAAAACAAAATTAAAAGAGCTTTCAGGACATAGAATCTGAATTCCATATCTGATATGTGTTGTATCTACCATTTATTCTCATTTTTTCTACTCTTCTATCTACACCTAAATTCAGTGGGAATTACAGCTTCACCTGTTCCCCAAAATCCAAATTGCATATTGTCAAGTAATTTTTCCTCTTTGTCCCTGCCTGGATGCCAGGTACCCACTAAAGAGGAGAGAAAAATATAATGAAGGGTTCATGGGTTGAGATAAGGAACAGGGAGAGGTCGCTCACTGATCACTGTCATGGGCAAAACAGACTCAAAATAGGGATATTACTTGAAATTTGTTACTGACAAAATGAAAGCAGAATATTGAGAAGTAAAATAAATCTTAAAAACACCTTCCCCCCACCTCTCTCTCCTTCCAAGTTCTACCTCCTCCCTCCAGCAGTGCAGGGAGATGGGGAATGGGAGTTACAGTCAGTTGTCTCTGCTGCTGCTCAGAGAGGAGTCCTTCCCCTGCTCCCTGTGGGATCCCTCACTGGGATACTGTCCTTCATGAACTTCTCCAACATGAGCCCATCCCATGGGCCACAGTTCTTCACAAACTACTGCCACGTGGGTCACTACTCCATGGGGTGCAGTTCTTCAGACACAGACTGCTCCAACATGGATCCCCCACATAGCCACAAGTCCTACCAGGAAAAACTGTTCCAGCATGGGTTCCTCTCTCCATGGGTCAACAAGTCCCTGCCAGGATCCTTCTTCAGCTTGGGCTTCCCCTGGGATCACAGTCTCCTTCAGGCATCCATCTGCTCCAGTGTGAGTCTCCTCCATGGGCTGCAAGGGAATCTCGACTCCAGTGCCTGGAGCACCTTCTCCACTGACCTTGTTGTTCACATGTTCTTACCCTTCTCTGGATGCAATTTTCATCTGCACAATACCTTTTTTTCCTTCTTAAATATGTTATTTCAGAGGCGTTACTGTCGTTCCTGATTGACTTGGACTTGGCCAGGAGTAGGTCCATTCTTGAGCCAGATAGCATTGGCTCTACAGGACATGGGGGAAGGTTCTAGCGGCTTCTCACAGAAGCCACCCCTGTAGCCCCTTCACTACCAAAACCTGGCCACAGAAACCCAGTACACTCTTTTTCCCTTCAAACATCATGTGCTTTCCATAATTAGTCTTGTTTTCTGAATGGAGGAAAAGCTAGATCTAGGGGCTCCTATTTTTTATTTTATTTGTAAGGGCTAGCTGCCCTTTTTTCTTCCTCAGAAAACTGGGTATAGTTATTAAATTCCTTTGCTCCATGATAATTTGTTGGGGTAAGGAAAATACTCCACTTGTCCATTTTCTGCAGCACATCCAAGATAGCCGTATAAGAATTTTCTACTAACCATAACAAAATGCCAGCTACTCTCCAGTGGTTGCCCTGCATCCAGTCAAAGACCTTTCTCTGCTTAATGGAATAGAGTTGTCCCCAAATGTCTCTGTCAGCCTCACATATGTGCTAATGCCTCTTTCAAATCCCCTTTTATGCCCCTAAGGTAGTGTTTCACTGGTGAGACCAAGTCTTGGAAACACTCAGCTGCTAGAGCAGAAGGAGCAACATAGCCTGACTGCCCACTTGACCCGTTGTAATGGGTGAACTCCTTCTTGGTCTGCTGGTGATTGCTAAAATCATTTGGAAGATCACATCGTTTTCTGTTCTGGCCCCGAGGCCTGAGGTTTAATCCATTCTTGAGTCTGGCAGCAGACTGCGTGGCTTCTGAACTTGTGAACTGGATCTTCATGCTCTTGCTTAGTGTGTTGGGCTATAAAAAGAGGTGCAAGTAATGTGCTCCTCTTGTTGAATCAGATTACAGAGTGCTCCACAGCTGTAGCTTTACCTACTGGCATACTTTTGATTTCTCTTACTTCGTTAGCTTGATAAAAGTTATCCCTGTTCCAGGATTTGCACAAAGTGCATATTTCAAAGATAAGTTATGGTAACACAAAGCTCCTTATTAGCTTCCAGAAAACCTCTCATTTGCTGTCTGGTACAACTCTAGGAGAAAAGAAAAACGCCACAGTGAACGACTGAATTGGTCACACTAACCACTCTGTCCTTATTCTCAGGCATGCTCTAAATCACTTCTTCAGGCCAGGATGTCTCCTACCCCACAATTAATTGAAAAGTGGTATGCAATTTTCTGATAATTTAATTTCAAGGTACAGGCCCCATAGTAATTTGTAAATATGCTGGGCTAAAAATGCAAGTGTATCTTCTAAACCAGTGGGATTTCAGACAAATAATTAAAAAGAGTTAATATTTCAGTGTGGGCCATACACACATAAACGAAACACAGAAAAGCTTTATATATCAAGTATTTAAATGTGATACTGATCTGTATTTGGCAGTTTTGAAAGTAAAAACAGGTTATTAGCATATCAGATTACAGGTACTTGAGGCGCATGTACTGAGGAGCATGAAGAAAGCATCGTTACATGCATGTGCCCCTGTGAGGCTTTATGCCTCAGGTATATGGTCTTAAACAGGCAGTTAAATGCCACCCTGAAACCCAATCCCGTCAGATCTCGGAAGCCAAGCAGGGTCAGCCCCGGTTAGTACTTGGGATGGGAGACCTCCTGGGAATACCGGGGGCTGGAGGTTCTAGTCCCGAAGACTTCACTGACACTGTCCAAGCTCGCTCGGCCGTGGCAGACGGACCTCAGGACTTAAACGGTGGGGCCAGTTCTGCGCACGCTGAGCCTCACCTAAAAAATCCACTGTGCAGGCTGGAAGGGCACACCCACGTGGGGAGAGCCCTCCCCAAATCGTCGTTCGCGAAGCCCAGCCATACATACATACATAGATATACATACCTATGGTATTTAACATTAGGAAACCTGAAAATACAAAATAAATTTTTCCCCTGTGTTTCATTATCACCGTAGATGTTAGTGAACAGTGCACAGTCTCTGACTTATCAAGACTTCTCTTTGAGAGAAATGAAGTGTAAATGTGTAGCAACAAGTGCAAAAATAAAAAAATGGTTGTCATTTGTCTTCATTGAAAGAATGGAGGTTATGTAATAATGGGTATCTCTTAATGTTCAGTACCTGGAATTTATGCTGAGCTTCATGGCATCATTCTCTAAGGAATTGCTTGTAAACAGAAGTCAGTAGAGATTACTTTGGAAAACTAGTTGCTGTAATAAAAATAAAAATAATCCAGGGTTTTTTTCAGAGTTTCTAGAGGAATAAAGTGCTAAATTTTACTTAGTCATAAATTGAGCTAATATGTGAAGGCTGTTGAATAGCGTAAAGGATATTTTAATAATAAATTTTCTGTGAAAGTGTGTTTTTTAGGCCAGCTTTTTTGGGGGGATTCTGTTTACAGGGGACACTCTTTTACAAATGCAGACCATACTTGTCTCTTCCCTGCCCATGATGCTGTGCCCTTAATGCACTGGCCCAGGTATTTAGGAAGACTTGCAGTGAACCAGATAGCTGGAGAACAAGTACCTTCCTTCCACCTTTTCTGTGGTATCTAAGCAATCCTGGCCTAAAGATCTAGGCTTGTTTCTGTTTGTGTTATCAGCAACACAAAGATTTGGATTGACAAAACATCTTCTATTTGCAGTATTTTCCATAAGGTAACAAAAGATCTTTCTAGATAAAGGGATTTTTTTTATTGGAACAAAAAAATAATGAGGAGGGGGAAGGGGGAAGCAGAAAGATGGGCATACACAGGTTTTTTGGTTTGAATTATTTTTGTATACATTTTATAGTTGGCTGTCTACTTTGTATGTAGTAATCCATTTGTAAGAATATACTTTGTGATTCAGCTTTTCTGAAAGACTGTTTTAAGTAGGTTTGAAGTATTTCTTGTGTTACTACATTTTTATAATGTACTGAGGAGAAGAAGTTTGTTCTGTAAACAAACTTTTTCTGGGTATTAAATTGGTTATTTTACTTTTTTGTGTTAATTGACTTTCTGTTGATCATAGTATATAAGTTTTAAATGCTTAAATATAACATACTTCTCATTATTTAGCATTATTTGGTCAACAGATAAAGGGGATAGGGGAAAGTAATGCAATAGCCATTGTAACAAAAAAGAATTGATCATTCTGGACTATTTATTGAGGATACATTTCTACATAAAATTAATGCATTATAATGCCTGGAATTCTATTGATGTTTCTTGTTGATTTTGTAGACTAGATTTTTCTATTTGCATTCTGCTGCACTTCTTACTGATTTCCAGTGTATTTTACTATTTCCTGTGTAGCAATTCTTACCTACCCACAGACAGTAAGGGTTGGTCAGGCCCATTGGTTCACATCTCCCCAGTAATTAGCAGGTTAGGCACAAGCAATTCCCTGTTGGCACTGGACTTATGTGGTTCATTCAATAGGTTGGCAGCATCAGCAAAATCTTGGGATGTCTCCAGAGGCTCTGGCGTTTCAGACGAATGTTTCAGGAAGCAGCACTGGGAACACACCACTTCACCTGAACGAGGCTGAACACAGTGCTCTGACCCAGAGATCCACACTTTAAGTCTAAAATGAAGGTTTACCAGAGACATGAGGTTGATATTTGTGTAAGATGTGTAGTGATTTTTTTTTCTTACAGGTATCAGCTCTTGTTTTCATGTAAAATTAGAGGTGATGAACCACACACATTTTTTGAGATATTTTCATGCAATCATAGAATACGGTTTTCTGTGCTTCAAAAATATACTTGGCACCCAGTGCTAGTATTAAGATGAATTACACATTTGTAATTATTAAAGGATTCTATTATGCATAAATTGCTGGCAGGAATGGAAGACCAAAGGGCAGCTGACCATGCAAGAGGTGGTCAGATCTCCAAACCATAACATCTGGTTTGGAGTAAAAGTATTTCTCAGCCAAATAGTCAAACTTTCTTCTTTCAGCCACAAGCAGTGGCTGTAACACGTATTTTGTTTGTATTCCATGTAGTTGAAGGCATCAGAGCTAATGCAGCGAGTGACTTGCTTCCCCTTACCAGACAGGCTATGGCTAAACATTCCAATAATGATTGGTATAAACAGAGTTATTACTGTTATTGTTACTGACTTACTCTATTGTTGTTCTTCAGTCCAAGGTGCATAGTATTTCAATAGGTTCTTATTAATAGTTAATTATTGTTACTGTTTTCTTTTAAAAGTATTAAAGCCTTTAGCTGGCAATCTCAGTATCCTTGGAAAGAGAATGGTTCTATCTGTACCTCTGAAATGATATGGTGACTGAAAATACAGCAAAGCATGATTATTTCTTTTTCTTCCATTCAATAGGAATTGCTATGTGTATGATATATTTAGAGTGGAGCTGTAAAAATTATGAATTACTCAAAGGAGCAGTTTATGCTTCTCAGTATTACGCAGTTGTACTGAAAAAGCTGCTAGTATTTTTTAAAGCATTTTAAAAAGCATTTACAAGCATGCTTAGCAAGTGGCTCATCCTCTGATTTAAAAATAGAGTGAGCAAAACTTGTTTTATCTATCTACCTGCAATGTTTGCAACCTTTTAACTGCTTTTCAGTTTTCAGAAACTTATTTGAGAGGGAACTATTTATTTTAGCTGAAACTTTAAATGTATTAATTTGTTCCAAGGTACATCAATTTCTGCTTTAATTTCACTGAAAGGCTGTTACATTGCTTTTGCTTCAATTAGTACAGACTTCCTTTCCTGTGTTCCTATATTAGTACATCAGGTCCATCAAGTTCTCAAAGATAAAATCTGACACCACTTTTCTATTTCTTTTAAAATACTGAGATTAATTTGTTAGAGCTGGAATTCAGGCTGCTGTAGAACATATGTTGTGATGCAACATTCAGTTGCTTGCATTTTATTTTATTTTTACATTTTCTCTAAGATGCTCATGTCTTTCATTTAGGGAACAAGTGGTGCTTATTGAATTTGTTGATGTTCAGTGCTTTTTGTAGCGAGCAGTCAATGATGAGAATTTAAAAATTCCTTCTGAATAAGGAATTGCTTATAGACTTATTTTTCACTTGGAATTTTCAGTGAGGTTCCCACTGCTAAATCATAATACCCTTGAATATACTTTATGATTTATATTTTCTGCAGATCATAGTGCTGCATAACTCATAACTTGAGACTGGAACACTGCCTGAAGTGAAGAACATTATGGCACTTGCACGCACAAAGACAGGGGTCAAGGGTTGTTTTGAGTATGGAATTTGACCCAGTGCTTATTGTAATAACCTGATCCTAAGTGTGAAATTTCTATTTAAACTACTTTTTAAACAATATTCTCCAGCTTCTCTAACTAAAACTAAGGCTTGTTCATGCAAGATAGTGCATGTGCATTTACAAAAAACCCCAAATGGAGCATTAAGGCCAATAGCTGAGACTGTGTGTTGGTGACAGGAGGGAGGAGAAAGTTTTGTGATCAGAAGGTACTGTTTGCATCACTGAAGACGAGAATATAAAAGTTTGTAACCTTGTGTGAAGGGGCATTGCAACGGTAGTTGTGATTTTGCTAATGGAATTGCACATTGTTTTATTGTAATTTTTTGCAATTTATTGGTGGAGTTTTTTGCGTCGCTGAACCATGAAACTTGTTTGCCGTAGGAGTTTGTTTTTTGTATTTGGGGTTTTTTTC
Source organism: Pithys albifrons albifrons (assembly GCF_047495875.1). Taxonomy (NCBI): domain Eukaryota; kingdom Metazoa; phylum Chordata; class Aves; order Passeriformes; family Thamnophilidae; genus Pithys; species Pithys albifrons. Next base: position 50,020,243 of record NC_092459.1, on the reverse strand, counting down.
TGAGGAAAAAAGCCAAAAGTCTGCTTGCTGACTGCAGAGATGTAAACATTATTAAGAACCATTACAAAAGCTATGGAAAACCTATATTTCTTCCTCTTTCATTAAATAGCATGTACCTATATTGGAAAAATTGAATTAGAATAAGTTGAAGGATCTTTTGTCATATTTTTAAGTTATTTTCTTGCTATGTAAAGTTGAGTGAGGTTGTTTAGTTTTTTGTTTACCTCCAGTACTGTTTCAGAACTTTTTTCTTTTTCTATTTTTTTTTTCTATTTTAATCTAAAGCTTTTTGTGTCACAGGTAGCAGCATGGGATATGTTTGTTGTGTCAGGCATAAAGCTTAGAATACAGTGTTCAGACTTTTGTTAAAACAAACAAACAAAACTCAACCAAAGGAAAATAACACCAGAAAACAGTGCACATTGTATTACATGGCCAAAGTCTTGAATCTGCTTTTTCACTTACGGGAGCTCTTCTGAGCTTTGTAGCTTGCCTGAATACTTGACCATAGATACCTTCTCTAGCTGGAACATAGAGGCTTTGTGCTTAGAGCCAGGAGAGCAATTCTGAACTTCTTTTCATATTTCTCAGCCCTGGGGGCAAGTCAGCACCCTCTTCCTCTGTTGCCTTGTTAAATACCAGTGGAGCAATGGTCTAAGTTCTGTCCTTGTGGAAATAAAAAATGGAAAAGGTCCCCTGCTGCTTCTTTGTTGTCCATTTTTGTTGCTTCTTGTTAGTTTTTAATATATACAATATATCCTGGTCAGAAGTCTTTTTTTTTTCCAGATGTATTTTATAGCTCAGCTGCTGGTAAGATATCTGGGAAGGGTGGGGACATTTGCTGGAGTTCTTAAAGCACAAAAGATTGTGTTAGCACCACCTATTGCACAACTACTTTGTTCACTGATACTTATATATACACATACATTCACATATACTTACCTGTACTTCCCCCTTTAAAACCAAGAAGATGACCTACTATGTTGTGGTGCAGTTGAAATATCCCATAGGATATATCTGGTTATCTTAAAACTTTCACTGAAAGTTGGTAGATTTATTGCTTTCACAGCCTTCTTGAACTGCTTTACTCCCTGGGCTCCCCAGACTGTTGGCTGCCCTGCCCTGAACTTTGCTGTTCAGCTGACTTAGTTTGTTGGTGAATTTATGTAGCAAGGGACCCTTAGACCTGAGGAGATCCACATACACAGAATGCTTACTAGATAAGCTGTCAAAAGTGAAATCGTATCTGGGCAACCACCAACCTTACAAACCAAAACAACCAGAGTTTGCATTTTAGATACTCTTTCATATTCTGAAATGAAATATTTAAGAATGGTTGGTATTTGGAAAGAAGGAATTCGAGACTTGGGGTTTGTGCCAATTTAATTTCTTGTTGTAATATATACTGCACATGTTATTCTCCAACAGAAGACCACTGTTCAAATTATTTTTTCAACTATGCTTTTAATTATTTTAAATGAAATTTAGGGGTTTTATAAATGTGTTGACTGTACTTTTTTCAGAGTAGTATTTACAGCAACAACATGCAAATTTTCATCAGGAAAATGATGGGTTTAAAGAGTATAGAAAAAGTATTCTACAAGATGTATAAGAATATCATGACTAATAGATCATTTATGCACTTACATCCATAATAACATTTGGTATTTTGCTTGTATGATGAAAACAAGCCAGATTGTCAATTTAACTTTGAGAGTGCCTAGGTGTTTTTTCTTAGGATTTAGCAGATAACCAGAATGCCTCTTCTCTAATATATTATGTCATGTTTGCAGGTAATATATGCTTTGAACACTAAAAATGATGAACATGAAGCAGCTATCCAAGCCCTTAAGGATGCTCATGAAGAAGAAATTCAACAAATTCTTGCAGAGACCAGAGAGAAGATCTTGCAGTATAAAAGTAAAGTGGCAGAAGAAATGGATCTCAAGAGAAAGATTCAGGTTTTGGAAGAGTCACTAGAAGATCATAAAAAGATGAAACATCAGGCCTTGACAGAATTTGAAGCGTATAAGGATAGAGTTGAAGATATGCAGCTTTGTGCAGAAGCTCAGCATGTCCAACGCGTAGTGACCATGTCAAGGGAAGTAGAGGAGATCAGAAAGAAATTTGAGGAAAGGCTACGAAGTTTCATACAGCTGCAAGTGCAGTATGAGAAGGACAAACGTACAGCTCTGGAAGACTTAAAAGCTGCCCACAGGCTTGAGATTCAAGAACTTCTGAAGACTCATCAGAATCAAAATGCTACCTTAAGTAAGGGGCAGGAAAAACTAGAAGAATTGCATAGACTGGAGCTGGAAGACTTGAACAGTAAAGTTGAAGAGTTAAGGCTAGAAAGAAAAAAGCTCATTGAGGACTATGAAGGCAAACTCAGCAAAGCACAGTCCTTCTATGAGCATGAACTTGATTCTTTGAAAAGATCTCAGCTTTTTACAGCAGAAAGTCTACATGCTTGCAAAGAAAAAGAAGCGGAGCTAAGAAAAGAATTTCAAACCCAGGAAAGTACATTACGGAAGAATCTAGGAAAGCTTAAAACTGAATTGCAAATGGTCCAGGATGAAGCTGCCAGTCTACGGGAAAAATGCCAAAAACTTCAGGTGGCTCTTGGTACAGCAGAAAACAATGTTCAGGTGAGACTGATGATGTGTTTTTCCCACGATTGTGGACTTTCTTTTCCTTTTTATGCTATCTTTCCATGGTAGGTTGAGGTAATTAGAGTGTGTAAACTTAATTTTCTGTCACTCATACTTGCTTATCATCATCTAAATTTTTTTCATTTATTTATATTTTAAACTTATTTGTTTATTTAACATGTTTTCACAAGCAGTAACTGAAATACTGCACACTTTTCAGTATGTTCCTGGTTGTGACTGGAGTAGAGTTAATTTTTTCTATAACAGCTTGTGGGGTACCATGTCTTGGATTTGTACTGGAAACAGTGTTGCTAACACAAGGATATTTTAGTTATTGCTGAGCAGAGGTTATGCAGAGTCAAGTCCTCTTTGGCTTCCCACCCCACCGCAAGGAGGCTGGAGGTGCACAAGGAGTTGGAAGGGAACACAGCCAGGACAGCTGACCCCAACTGGCCACAGGGGTATTCCATACCATATGGTGTCATGCTCAGCATATAAGCATGGGGGAAGAAGAAGGAAGGGGGGCATGTTCGTGATGGTGTTTGCCTTCCCCAGTCAACACTATGCGTGATAGAGCCCTGCTTTCTGGGGGATGGCTGTACATCTCCCTGCCAGTGGGAAGTGGTGAATGAATTCCTTGTTTTGCTTTGCTTATGGGTGTGCGGCTTTTGTTTTATTTATTGAACTATCTTTATCTCCATCCATGATCTTCAGCCTTCCGGTTCTCTTCTCTATCTCCTTTGAAGGTGGTGAGCAAGCAACAGTGTCATCCTTAGCTGCTTACCTGGTTAAACTCCAACACAATTTTATTTAGTGCGTTAGGTTGACCCTGCCAGGATGCCAGGTGCCCACCAAAGCTGTTTTATCACTCACCTTCTCAGGACAGGAAAGAGAGAATATAATGAAAGGCTTGTGGGTCAAGGTAAGAACAAGGAGAGATCACTCACCAGTTACCATCACAGGCAAAACAGACTCAGACTGGGGAAAAGGAAATCAAATCAGAGTAGGAGAGTGAGAATTAAACCCAAATTTTAAAAGCACTTGCTTCTCACCCCTTCACCCTTCTTGGGCTTAAGTTTATTCCCAGTTCTCTACCTCCTCCCCCTCCAACATTGCAGAGGGATAGTCAAAGAAGATTGTAGTCAATTCATAACATGTTGGATTTGGCTCTTCCTGAGAGGGAGGACTCCTCTCACTCTTTTCCTGCTCTAGCATGTAGCACCTGCCATGAGGAGAAGTCCTCTACCAGCTTCTCCATGAGTCCTTCCCATGTACTACAGTTCGTCACAAACTGTTCCAGTGTGGATCCCTTTCAGGGGATGCAATCCTTCAGGAATAGACTGCTCCAATATGGGTACCCCACAGGGTCACAAGTCCTGCCAGGAGCCTGCTCCACGGCAGGCTTCTCTTCCCATGAGTCCACAGGTTCTTTTAGAAGCCTGGCCAATGTGTGGACTTCCCACAGGGTCATAGCCTCCTTTGGACACCCACCTGCCCTTGCATGGGGGGCTCCAGGGGCTGCAGGGGACAGCCTGCCTCACCATTGTCTTCTTCACAGGCTGCAGGGGAATCTCTGCTCTGGCACTTGGAGAACCTTCTTCCTCTCCTTCATCACTGACTTCAGGGTCTACAGAGCTGTTGCTCTCACATAGTCTCACTCCTTGCTTCTTTGTCTGCAATTGCTTCTGCACAGTAACTCTGTCTCTCTTTTAAATCTGTTATCCTGGAGGCACTACTGCTGTTGCTGATGGGCTTGGCCTTGGCCAGTCATGAGTCTGTTATGGAGCTGGCTGGCATTGGCTTTGTCAGGCACATGGAAAGCTTCTAGCAGCTTCCCATAAGAGCCATCACTGCAGCACTCCCTAGGCTAACAAAACCCTGACACAATACAAACCAAATACATTCAGAAACCAAATTTCTTATCCCTGAAGAAGGACAAGACATCCCAGAAATACGAAGACTGGCTATTTTTTTGGTTAGCAACAAATAGGACTGGATATGCTTGACTTGAAGAAAAAGATTCTCGATTTCTGCTTATTTTTTTGGTAGCTATGCCAGGGTTTGAAGAATAGTAATTTTTGTGGGTAAGCTCACGTATTTTGTCTTTTGCATTTGTAGTTACTTTCTCCTTGCATAGCCAGAAATGCCTTAATTGTGATGGTCATAGTAATTTTTGAAGCATCACTGGGTAAAGTTAAGATGGGCATGAGCTTTTCTCATTTACTTTCTAATTCCAGCCCATCTTTTGGACTATTCTTCCTTGCGTAAAGGCTACGCAGTATAGAGAAAGAAGGCCTTTATCAAATGTTACATTCAGAATACATTTTTTCAGTTTCCCAGGGGGTCCTACTCTGATCACTGTGGATGAGGTGATCAAATGCATAATCTGGTGTCTGTGTTTCATTCCATATCCTGTACAGTGTTTTTCCCAATTATCTTTTATGCTTTAGTTTCTGAAATGACCCTTTACTGTTTCAGTAACTTGAATGATAAGAAATATGTGTTTTCTTTTAAAACAGAACAAGATTTCCTTCCTGCATGGCTGAGAACACATCATCACACTATCCAAGTTGTGCTATTGTGAATCAGTAAATTAAGGCATATTAAAAGTTTAGAATCATAGAAACATAGAATAGCTTGGGTTGGAAGGAACAGTAAAGATAATTTAGCACCAAATTCCCTGCCATGGGTGGGGACACCTTCCACTAGACCAGCATACTTAGAGCCCCATCCAGGCTGGTCTTGAACACCTCCAAGGATGGGGCATCCACAGCCTCTCTGGGCAGCCTATTCCAGTGCCTCAACACCCTCACAGGAAAGAATTTCTTCCTAACATCTAGTCTAAGCCAACCTTCTTTCAGCCTAAGGCCATTCCCCCTTGTCCTGTCACTACATGCCCTTGTGAAAAGTCCTTCTCCAAGTCTCTTATAGTCCCCATTTTAGTACTGGAAGGCTCCTTGAAGGCCTCCCTCAGAGCCTTCTCCTCTCCAGGCTGAACATTTCCAAATATGTCAGCCCATCTTCATAGAAGTGTTCCAGCCTTGTGGCCACTTAGGGGCCTCCTCTGAACTTGTTCCAACAGGAGGGCCCCACACCTGGACATACAAGTGGGGTAACAAGAGCAGAGTAGAGGGACGGAATCATCTCCCTTGAGCTGCTGGCCACGCTGTTTTTGAGACAGCCCAGGAAACAGTTGGCTGTCTGGGCTGTGAGTGCACATTGCCAAGTCATACTGATTTTTTCATCCCCAAGTCCTTCTCCCCAGGGCTAGTCTTGATCCATTTTCTACCCAACCTGTAGTTGTGCTTGGGATTGCCCCAACCCAGGCGCAGCACTGTGCACTCAGCCTTGTTGAATTTCATGAGGTTTGCACAGACCCACCTCTCAGGCCTGTCAACGTCTGTCTGGATGGGATCCCTTCCCTCCAGTGCATCAACCGCACCATGGCTTGGTGCTGTCTGTGAGCTTGCTAAGGATGCATTCGATCCCACTGTCCATGTCACCAAGAAAGATGCTAAAAAGTGCTGGTCCCAATACCAATCCCTGCAGGACATTTGATTTGAGTAAATGCCTGGCTCTCATTTTATGTGTCTCCATGTGCAGTTTAATCTGAGTCAGTACTAAACGCTCTAGGTTGCAGTGAAGGACACTATAAACTGCTGTGAATATATAACTTATTTTTTAATGTGAAGAACTTTCAGATAGCCAAAACCAGGTTTCTGAAGTTGGCCCCAAAACTCTGTGGACTGTTTTACAGTTTTTATTTTTTCATATACCTTTTTGAATATTGTCGTTTCTCTTATGCATTATTGTCATGCCATGTATCCAATATCTTGTTTTTCCAAAAGTATTTTTCAAGCATTACATAAAACACAAAATCTATATGGCAGTAATATTACACTATTTCAGCTTTTGTATGAATAAACTTGTTTGCTGAGTGGTCTTTTCTGTACTGTTTAACCTGATGCTCATTTAAATTTACATGATTCTATATGATGATAATAGGTATTACGTCTTTCCTCTAGGTTCTTCAAAAACAGCTAGATGATGTGAAGGAGGAGGAGATGTCATTGTTAAGCAAACACAAAGAAGTGGAAAGCGAGCTCGCAGCTGCTAGAGAGCGCTTACAGCAGCAGGCCACTGATCTTGTTCTCAAAGCCAGTATGTATGTCAGTAGCTTAATCTGGAAATGAAGAACTTCATCCTTTTATTCTAGCTTTTCCTTTTTTCTATCAGCCCTGTGCAGGTTTAAAGTTCCTAAAGACTGTTTAATGCTTTCCATAGAAATTTCTGACAGTTTGGGGTTTTTTTTAACTTTTTTGATATCATATGCATTGTACTTAAGACTTTTTGTGTACTTATTTGTCTGAATGTTCTGCTGGAATGGCTTGTGCATATATTCCAGGCCTTGGAACTGCACTTACACAGAATGCTTCTGCTGTGTGCCTGTTCCTCCATCTTTTTTTCAGTTGCCTTTTTTCTTTTCTTTCTTTTACTTTGCTTTATACCTACTGTCAGAATACTTGCAGCTCATCGGATAATAAATCTTTTAAAGTTTTTTCTGTAGCTGTTTTCTTCGCTCCTTTGTGCTTGCTGGCATGTGGAAGGGCACAAGTGGTTTAAGACCTGGCTATTTTCCCTCTGAGGCATTGTCTCCCTAGTGAACTGCTCAGTGATAGGGAATTGGCCCAAGTACTTGAACTTGGTCAACTATATGATCAGTAGAGTCTTGGGCTGCAGGAAAGGCCTTGGCTTATCTTTGACCCTGTGCAGCTAGACTAATGTAGTGATACCTGATTGTTTTCCACACAAATTAGTACAAGCCTGGGAATAATCTTGGCTATATATTTGAACAATATAGTGGCCAGCAGGGGTCCATGACTGCAAGGTCCGATTGGATGCAAACAGCTAAAAGGAATAGGCTTGCTGCTAAGAGTATCTCAGATCGGAATCTGACCTTCCAAAAGATGTTTTGTGAGGCACTCAGAAAAGTTCTTGACCTGAGACTGCTGGGGGAAAAAACACCCCCTGTTCTCATACACTTTTCAGGCATTACTGTTTCGTTCCTTAGGCAGAAGAATGCGGGGGGTTCACCAGGCCACCCCAAATGGAGTGGAAATAAATGTTCAGGCTGTTTTTCTGTATTATTGATGGCATTGAGTCAGCTAGCCTGTGACTGAGTGCAACCCTGGTCTTCTCTGGCACTGAGGTTTTCAGCTTTACCAGGAATTCCAGTATGTCCTGCTGCCAAGCTCAGTGGCATTGTCAGCAGTACATCTTTGTTTTACAGCACGTCACTGCGCAACAAGAACCAGGATCCCTGTTTACAGTGGTGCCACTTAGCCATCAACATGTGATGTAATTGGTTGCCAGCCTGATTGAAAATGGTTTCTGACACTGGCCCACTGCCATCTCCTTGATTTTCAGCTCACACTATCAAAAATCCTGCCTCAAAGAAACTGAATTCTCATACTTGATTACCATACAGAGTGTTTACTCATCATATTGCAATTCCAGAATGCTGTATTGAGTCTATTTTGGGCTAGTAATATATTCTTCTTCCATTTTTCTGAAGATTCTCAACTGGAAAGGAAACTGCTGCATTTCAAACCTTTTGTGTAGCGCATGAGGAATGGGAAACCTGTTTTGTGTGATGGTATTGCTAGGACAAAAGCTCTAGATCAGTGTGTGTGTATCTGTGTGTGCCTGTGTGTTTACAATAAAATATGCATGACATACTTTCTGACAAACTAAAAATTCTTCTGTTAATCTTCTCCTTGTTTTGTTCTAAAATTCTGCATTTGAAAATGCCTTTCTTAAATAGCTGAACTTTTGAAAAAAGGACTTTTTTTTTAAATGTTACAGAACTTAATTACCCATTATCTTAAGCTTTTCTCTTCAGCTTTTACTTTACAAACAAAAATGCATAAATGATTCATGAAATTCTTCAGGACTTAGTACAAGTAGAGGTGTGCATTTTTTATGAAAATACTATTTCTTAGTAACTTAAATTTAAAAGCTCTACTTTGTTATTAAAACTCAACTAATCTGTAATTTTCGAGGGTTATAATAAAATAAGAGGGGAAATAAGAGGGGAAATAAGAGGGGAAGTTGTGGCTACAAAAAATAATAAAAAATTAATTCTGAATAACCAATACCTCTGATCTTTCAGTTGAACAAACCTAGGACCCTCCTCTTTTCCAAAATAGTCTTCTATTTGCTCCAAAGCCTCTCCCAGCATGACAGGAATTTCACTGCTTTAGTCCATTACCTAGTGTTAGTATTTTCAATAATATAGATACACATCAGGAAGAACAAGGACAAAACTTTCTGAAGTTGTAAACAATTTTCCAATGGTTATATGAAGGACAGATGATTAGATTATATTGTCTAGTTTGAAGTTTTTCGATTGGTTGGTTTTTAAAATATATATATAAAGAAAGAAAAAGCAAGCCTCTAACCTGCAAGGATTTAAATCATACTTTACTATAAAGATAATGACTTTTCTTACATCTTTTAGTCATATCCCTATACCAAAATAAACAAAGTGTAATTCTGTAAGTTTTACAGCAGTTAAAGATATATATCTGGCATACTGGCTAAAGTATGAGTTTGATAGAACAATAACATCTTTACCTTTAGATATTAATGTTTTGCTTCCTGTTGTGTAGCTTATTATGGGGTAAAATGTGTGTATTTAGGTGGGGTAAGTTCTTTAGATAGACTGTCAATGTATTGCCAATTTCTGCTTTCTCTTGGGAGTCAATATGCAACTTTGGACTAGGAAAATTGAAACTAAAGGAGCCCCAGCACCAAGTGGCTCTACTATTGTTGGACATTTTGTAAAACTCAAAAAGAGAGAAGTGGAGAGGAGGAAGATAAGTATTGCAGTGAAGACAAGGGAGATTCATATGCAAGCTTCCAGTGGATTTGTGCTGTCACTGGAGTATGAATGTGCACTTCAATTGCATGAAACCAATGCTGTGGGGTTTTAAAGAGCTGTTTTGTTTTTAGGTCACATTGGAATGCTTCAAGCTACTCAAATGACTCAAGAAGTTACAATCAGAGATTTGGAATCAGAAAGATCTAGATTAAAGGAAAAATTGTCCCAACTGGAAGAGGAAAGAAACTTATTACAAAGCAAAACACAAAGTCTGGATGAGCGACAAAGGCAGCAAATTCTGGCGTTGGAGAAGGTTAGACACCTTATTGGTTTTAATTGAATAAAAAATAGGACCTAGAATTCTCAGGAGAAAAAAAACGTTTTAATTTTTGTTTGATGTGACTGTACTAGGACCACTATGTTTGAAGTATGTCTGATGTAGCAACATAGAACAACTAATGTAGAGTGCAAAGTGAGATTAGATGTTGTTCAGACTGTTTTGGACATCTTTTAATAATTTCATTTGATTCATGACCTCGTGTGTATATGCTTAGTAGCTAAAGTGTCTCAGGAAGGGCAAGTGTGAAATGGTTAAAGAACAGTTTAGAAAGTCACTTGCTGAAAATGCACTGAATATGTTTGAAAATACTGAACTGAAATTCTCTATAGGCTTGATACCTAATTGCTGTTTTCCTAGATTAAATAGAGGAAAAAGTAGATTTTTAGTAAGGATATATTGTTTTGCATGGATCTGTTGAAACTACCTTTTTGGTTATTGAATTATGTTGTCAGTGTTTAGTGTTTGCTCAGTTTGTTTTATATGGAAGTTAATTTTTTGTAGATTTATGTCATCAGTAATAATTTTGTATTTTTTTTATTCCTACTGTTTGGATTATTTTACCACTTAATAGATTTTTTTCCTGTATTTTATAGAAAGTAAATGAAGCAAGGGAGACTCAACGTGAATATTATGAGAAAGAACTGGTAAAATTGCAAGCAAGACTGGAAGGAGAGGCTGCACAGTTAAAGGAGGCTCATGCTAAGACCTTAGAAGAGCTGGCATGGAAACACCATACTGCAATTGAAGCTGCCCACAGTAATGCTAATAAGGATAAGAAGAAGCTGCAGATGGTAGGTTTGTGTTTTCTTAGTAATCAAACATATTACAAAAATCAAATGTTACAATTTGAATCTTGTACTCCATGGTTTTGTTTTATGGCAAGTTTAATTTGGAATTACCTGCAGGTCTGCTGGGCCTTTCTGAAGAAACTGCTTAGTCTTTATTAAAATAATAAATATCTTGCAAAAAAGAAAAAGCGCTTGTACTGTCATTTGTCTGCATAAAAAAGAGAAATTCTCAACTTATACAACTGTCTTCAAGTATAGTGGTTGTTTTCCTGGGATTTGTGACCCATATCCATAAGGGTTGGATATATCAATCAAGATCAGTTCTTCTGAAGGAGATGAAAGATTATATTACTGTAACATTTATTTAAAATTTTCATAGACAATCCAGAAAGACAAAAAGACACTACAGTGGGACTTGCCTATATCAGTACTTAGAAGGTGACAACAACTGTTCCAAGCTTACATAATAAAATTATGCTCATTGTACAGCAACTATTCATTTATCTTTGACTGGAATCCTGAAACTGAAAGGTCTTTTTTGGTTTCACAAAATTGGCCTTTTTTGTCATGATGAGAGGATCATTTCTGAATTATTATTTCCTTATTGCATGTACCTGATACACAAATTCTGCCTTACACAGGAAATACAGGATGGAGATTAATTGTTTAATTCAAAGCTTTGTTATGCTCCTGTTTTATTTTTAATAAATCACGAATATCACCCAGTAACTGAAGTAGTTCTTTGAGACATATGTGTGTCTGATTTTCTTTGTAACTTTTTTCTTTTTTCTTTTTATCTGTTTTCTTTGTAACTTTGAACATGCCTGTTACTGAGACAATGTCTCTTAAAGATTTCTGGGTATATTTTTCTTTCAGTAAGATAGGGTGTTCTTTTTCTTTTGTTTTGTTTGTTATTCAAATAATGTAGAGAATAAAACAAAGGATATCAAAAAATGTTTTTTCTTAAATCTTTATATTAGCTGAAGTTGGGAACACTTCTATAAATGTGAGAAATGTAAAACGATTTTAACGGGAAACTAACTGTGAAAAGAAGTTAGGATCAAGATCTGGGTAAATCTTAATCGGATTTCACTGATCTTAAGTCTTAATCAGATTTTGCTGTCTCCTCTGTGAAACCTGTCTCACTAAGGACATGTTTTGTGTTTGATTAATCCAAGGAAGAAAACAGTAAGGCTTAAATGCAGAGAAGAATTGAATTTAGTATGAGGAAGAAGCATGGGTACCAGGAGCCTTGAGATAGAGGATATGAGGATTTATTAGGACTAGAAGCCTGGGAAATGCAGCTGGTGTTTAGAAAGTTCTGAAAGAAATGGAATAGAAGAGAATTCTACAAAATTAGAGTAGGACTCAAGAAATAGATATTTCTTTTTGCTTCAATTCTTCCATCTATAAAATGAGCTGTAAAAATGACATAAGGAGGATTATGAAAATAGAGTTGCTAATAATTTTGCAGTACTACACAGCTGTACTGACAAGTATCATCAAAGAACTAATTGCTCTGTTATCAGAATAGTGTCTAAATAGCACTAGTGGAATTTTGCAGCCAGCAGATTTCAGCATGAACAAGACAAACTGGTAAGTTTCATTTGTCCCATGTGGAGACTGATCTGGGACCAGTGAAGTAAAGAGGCACTTGTTGAGTTACATTGTGTATCAGTGTGTTAGTGACACGTATAACCCTTTGTTTTGTCACTTTGTCCAACTTACAGGGTGAACCAGCAAATTGTGCAAGCAGTTTGCACAGAAATTATTTATTTATTGCCTACCACATACTCTGATGTAGTGCTAGAACTAACAAGATGCTAGGCTTAATATGCTTACATTCCCCGCAAAACACTTGGTTTTGGATGAGAAAGGCTTGACCTCTGTTACTTCCTGGAGATGACGCTGCATTGCTGTCGTGCAGCTCCCTGGTTTTCTTTAAAATGTCATACCTTTTTAGGACTGTTTTTAAGTCTTTAATACTTGAGGTCTCTCTCCCCCCAACCCTGCCTCCACAATCTTACCTATACCTGCAGCTGTACTTTTTGGTTTGGCTTGTCTCTGGTCTATGTATTTTCACAGCTGTTTCTGAGATATTACTGATTTCTCAGAAACCTGAGCCCAGGGCTACACAGAGGCATTGAATGGATGCTAAGCCTTGCATTACAGCTGAGCCCCTTGGAAGGAGTTAATAAAGGAGCCTCTGTAGCTGCGTAGAAAACCTTCAACTCATGTATTAACATGACTTTGGAGCACCTTGTCTGGCAACCTTAATTTTCTTCAATAAAACATCATGGTATAATAAATTATATAGTATATTCCACTGAAATATGTAATAAGATTCTGAATTTTAATATGTTTCCTTTAAAGTATTTTGTGAAAGAAATTGTTCTTCTGAAAATGTATTCTGAATATTAATAAAGGTGAATCATAATTTGTAGTTTTTCTTAAAAAAAGAAAAAGGTTTCTAACATATACAGACAACATAGGCTCACATAAGAAAAATATAATGCATTCAACAGTTACTTTCAGAATTTGACTGTTACACCAGAGACTGAATGAAAACAGAGGTGTTACCCGATTCTTTCCATGCAGTTAAACTTGAAAACTAATTGTTGATTTCTTTTGGTTCTATGTAAAATTTGCAGATACAGTGTAGGCCTTTCTTTTGTTCATTGTAACAGCCTGCAAAGCTTCAGAGCTCATTCTGGATTTTCAGATTTACTATTTTCTGTGGGAATTACATGTAGGAAATACATGGCTAAAGGCTGAAGGCCATGCATATTATCAGTGTAATTTTATAAAAAGTGAAAACTTCTGTCAACTCAGATTGAAAAACTGTGAAGTAGATAACAGTTTTAATGATTTTGGTAATTAAATGAGAAGAAGGTCCTGTTTGCCTTTTTTGGGATTAACCAAGGATGTTGGATTATAAAATAAACGGAAAAATTAAGACATCCATTGTAATAGGAAAGTCATGTTTTATGAGTTTAAGGAAAGGGTGATTCTTGATTGACATCAAGAATATTTATGCCAGTAAAAAAAATTTTCATGTGGCACACCTGTACTTTGCAATGACTGTATGACAAGTATTTATTATTTCTTTCATCCTTTCTATTTCTGAAGGAGTTGGAGCAGCAGTTTGAGAAGGAGAAACTGCATTTGGAGGATGATAAGAATCAGCTTCGACAGCAGCTGGAAAACATGAAGGAAGAGCTGACAACGAAACTGAGTTCTGCCAATCAGGAGGCAAGGATTAACTTAATTGTTTTAGCCACATTTCCTTTGTGCTAGACCACATTTCATCAGTAGCAGTTTTGTGCTCAGAGTCCAGGACAGACGTAGGACTATGCTCTTCGGTCTATTTAGTGCTTTATTTCTGTTTAAAATGGACTATTCTTCAAAGATTATGAATTACTTGACTGCTTCTGAGCATTGATTTTTGTTGTGCTTTACAAAATTAACAAAGCAAGAGATGGAGGTATAAAACAGTTGACATAAGCAGCTTTTAGTTTTTAACTCTATATTCTCATTAGGTACACAGGCCTCTACGTGAAATATGTCAGGATGCAGAGAGAAAAATAACTGTATTTAAACACATATTTAGTTACAGTTGACATATTGGAAATTCTGGTCAGCTGCTTGACTTGAAAATGATCTTTATATATTTTCCTCAAAAGATGAAATGAAATACTTACAGTAAGACCCAAATTATTTGCAATATTTTGTTATATGTAAGCAATGTTAACTGTGTTGTACTTCAATACAGTTTTAATTTTTTGAGTTTGAAATCACTACCTTTTCATAATATAATATTTTTATACTAGAGATGTATTCTACTGATACCAAAACCAGCAGTCTATTCTTCTCTGAAACTTCTGCCGCATTTCCAGAAAGTAATTCATCTGCCTCATTGTTCAGCAAGCCTTACATGTCATTTCAGTGTGTGTTTTAAGACAGACCTAAGCATGAATTTAAGTACTATTTTGCAGCTACATTTTTTGTTAATGTTTTCTATGCAGTTCAAGTTCTGGAGAGAACAGGCATCTTATTCTGTGGCTTGCAAACTTCACAAATGCTAAACTAGCTTAAGAACAAAATTTCTTGTTTTTAACGTGATAAATGGGAGAGACTGCCTTTCTGAAAGTATAGATTACTTTACTAAAGTATAGCTTTTGTGTGTTAATATATATTGCTATATTAATAATATAGCAATACATTATTAATATATGTGACAGAGTATTAAATTATTAAATATTACTGTATATATGCTGAAAATATGTATTAATATATACTTCCAGAGTGCTACCTATCAGATATATATATATGACAGAGATTATATACTACCAGAGCAGCTGAACCTCCTATCTTTGGAGTTAAGCAACACTGATGATTGGTCAGTTGTGAGTACCTGTTAAACAGCAGATTGTGCTTCCTTCTGATGACTGTGTGTGCCTTTGCCTTTGCCAGTGCATCCAAGCTTAGACAAGGTGCAAACTGAAGCTGGAACTGCTCCTTTTGACAATATGCTTTCCTGCATTCAAATTTATGGAAATATGATGTATTAGTTATTTATAATAACAAAAGTATGCATGACTTTATTTTCACTTAAAAATTAAGGCAAGTTTTGTTATTTCTTTTTAGCTGTAACTTCTCTGTTGTATGTTACCTTTCCTTGTTGCTGGATTAATCTAAGGAGAGCACTATTGTCATTCTATTGTCACTCAACACTGTAGGCTTAAATTTAGTTACTCTTTCTTAGCTTCTTCTGAGCAATAAACTTGCTTGAAAAATTTATCAGCATACTGAATTAAGAAAACAGATGCATATCTGAGGAATTGAAGCCTAACATAAGCTAACATAGTGATGTAGGGCCAGCTGCTATTTAGTATTTGAGTTTATGTACATTCCTATCCCAGGATAAATATATACTGTAGTGCATATTTCATATGGAAAGAATGAGGAAAAAGACACAGACAATAAATTTGCGGTGGTCTGTAAATCCACTCCATGTAGTACAGAGAAGATATGTTTTATTTTATTGCTGTGTTTATGTTGACCACATGAAAGAAGCGCTTCGCTTGCAAATACAGCTTACCCTTAGATCTCTATTGACAACTGACGACAGTTTCTCAATGCCTTCAGTGACCTGGAAAAAGCTTCACCGATTATGTGTCTGGCACATCATTAGCTTAGCTCTTACATTGCTACTGTTGCTTCCTTTTTTTGGTTTGTTTTAAGTTACAGAGGTCATTTAACAGTAGGCATGTATTTATTACTTTCTGTGGATGTTAGCTTAGTTCTAGCTTCCCTGCTGAGAAGGCTGCGTTTGACCTCACGCCATTCTCTTTTCTTTTTGATGGACTATTTGGTGGCAATTACTTGGTGAAAGGGTGAGGAAGATTAAAGCCTCATTAGGCTTGCTCCGAGTATTAAGCTAGATAAAAACAGTGGTACCCTGGGTATATTATAAACAGTATGTGCATATAATTATTCTAACAAACAGAAAGAGTGGTTGTAACTCTTGCCTGTTCATGCCTGCAAACCAAAGCAGGGATGCTTGTCCCATCATGAAGGAAATTTGTCTCAACATACAAAGGCAATGGCATAGACTACTGCTTCTGCAACAATTTAAGTTGCAATTAGCTGCTGGTTTTTGGTCCTCCCTGACTCCCATTAGTCAGTTTTTCCAGCCTACATACTTAAAAAGCTTTTTTGTTTTTTCCCTGTAACTGGTGAACAGTGTTCAATCTCTAATATTTTTACTTGAAGCAAAGAACTATAGCATCATCATTTTGCAGATGGGGAGCTGAAGCACAAACAGGAAGAAAAAATGTGTATGGTTACATAGCAGTTAAGGAAATTATCACATTATATCTACAGGTATTAGATTGATCTTTAACGAGGCTACTTTGTGGACAGCTAGCAATCTGAAAACAGAACCGTATTAGTACAAGTTAATTTAGGTGTTAGATTAGAGTTCATATAGAGTTCAAATAGTTCTCATTAATTTGCATAAAACACTTTCTCACAGTAAAGTTGCAGGTGATTTCAGATCAAACACACATTGGATTTTTTTTTTTTACTTGTAAAAATCCTTTAAGTGAGTCTTTGATTTTACAATATTACAGGAGTTTCCTTTTAGGTACAGAAGCATTGTGATATTAAGAGAGAACAGGCTGTGCAACTAAAAATTTGCTTAGGTGAGAATTATAAAACACTGGAAGAAAATGAAACCAAGTTGTCTTGGCTGCCAGTAGTTATTATTATGGAAATGACAGCTTGCTTTGTTTTATCATAGGTGTGTCGTCTGCAAGACCTCGTACGAAAAAGTGAGCAAGGCCTTGGGACTGCAGAAGGACACATCTCCAGTCTTCAAGAAGCTCAGGAAATACTCCAGAAAGAACTAGAATTAACTAGAGCAAGACTGCGAGAGACCACAGATTCATTGTATAGTGTTGAGGTAACCATAACATTGGAAAATAAATTGTGCAAACACAGTAGTGGGTTTGGTTTTGTTTTTAAAATGGCAAGAAGTATTACAGTGTACACATAATTGAAGGAGTCTCATGTGGCTTCATTAAAAGATTTCTATTTCAAGCAGAGAAGATGGTTGATCGTTTTGGGGTGGGTGGTTTTTTTTGTTGTCAGAAGGTTATTAGTATGTTAACAGGTAGTGCTGCAAGCACATCTTTCAGTGGTTAATATAAGTAGTAGCTGTGCCAAAGTATGTTCAGAGGCTTGATGGAAATTCACAGGAATGTAAAAAGGATGTGTGTTACAATGTTGCTATATCAGACAGTTCATGTCTTGCTCTAGAATTCACTGAAACCTTTTTAATGTTTTGCTTGAGTAGTGGGCATAGTCTTCATTTAAGTGTCAAATTTAGAATTTCAATAGAGACTTGAGGATAGTTTAAACATATATCTTGAAAGATAGCAGACTGTCACCTAGAAAATGTGACCACTTTATACCATTGAAGCAATTAATTTGTCTAGGCACAAATACATTGTCATTTTAATTGGCTTAGATGGAACTAAAACTGCCAGTTAGTCTGTCAATACCTCATTGACTGTAATACTAAGTAAACATTTCCTTTTTCTTTCCTCAGTAAATGTATATTTTACAGGATCACAGAAATGTTTAGAGTAGCAAATCTTAAAAAAAAAGTCTTCACTGAAAACTGTTTTCATATTTTCATAACAAAACCAGCCTGAAGCAGGATATGGGTATATTTTTTTAACTTCTTTCAGCTATGGTCATTAGATGTGCACCATATTACAGTTTATAACTTTTTCTGTATTTCCTATAATTTCACTAAGTGTTGTTATGAACTAGTATTACTCTCTTCACCTATTAAAACATTTAAATATTTATATGTAGCAGGTTCCTGGCACTAGAATTTATATTAACAGATTTTAAAATATTAAAAATGCTACATTTGAAAAAGTCCTATTATTTAGAGGGCCATGTTTGTTTCCCATGTATGAAGCAAGCACTGCTGAATAACATTCATGTAAGTATGATTTCTAGGTAGTACCTAATACTATTCCAGTATGGTAAAATTTCAACAGAAACCAATAGAAATTTTAAAGGTAGTGGGTTTTGTGTTCAGACTGTGAAACCTTTTTTTCTAGCAGGTTTGTCCCATCAAGAAGCAGAAATAAGGTATATGAACTTTGTATCAATTACAGATAGCTCAAGCTTTGAAATTCTAATACTGAATATTTGATGTTTCAAAAAATTAAAAAAAGCAATCAAACCATTCTTGACAAGGACCTAAGCAACCTGCTCTAATTCTGAAGTTAGTCCTGCTTTGCACAGAACTTAATGACCTTTTGAGGTTCTTTGCAACATAAATTATTCTGTGGTTCAACATAATGGTATTTGAAAAGATTACTTGCAGAATGACTTATTGAAAAATTGCTTTTTATACGAATGCAGGCTTCTATTTCACAAGTAAGAAATGTCAGCAGATGTATAGGTATTAATTGTGCGTAATTAGGAATTGCACACTGAAGAAGTTCTCATTCAAATATGAGCCAATTGTAACTGATATTTTTATTATAAATATATTAATTTAAGGTTTAGAATATGTTTTTGCTGCTGATCAGTCTCTATTGTAAAGTTTGTGTTTACAGGGAGAACTAGATCAGGAGAGACAACAGCACGAGGCAATGATTGCTGCCATGAGAGAAGAAGAGAAGTTCAAAGTTGACAGAATGGCACGTGACTTGGAAATAAAATGGACAGAAAATCTTCGGCAAGTATTTTTCCCCCTTTTATTCTTCAATAACAAATAAACTATGCAAATGTGCTATCAAATGAAATGTAAAGCAAATGTTTGTGTTGTGATCTAAGAATTTCAGTTATTACTGAAGTCTTAATTCTTTCTCACTTCTTGCACAAGGTCCACTGCATTGTAGTTATTTGACCTTTGTTTTTAGACAGGAATGTAATAAGCTTCGTGAAGAGCTGAGGCTGCAGCATGAAGAGGATAAAAAGGCAGCCATGACTCAGCTGTTGCAGCTGAAAGAACGTGAAAAAAATGCAGCAAGGGATGGATGGCAAAAAAAGGTTGAAGATCTTTTAGACCAGGTAACTATGGTGTCTTTGAGAATTGGAAAGCCATTACCATTTAGCTGCAGGTAGTTTATTACCAATTAAACACATTGAATTGGTTGTGATATCTGAATTTGAAATTTAATTTAGCATACTGCTTTTTAACCTAATCATTGTGGAATATTTTAAATAATATATGAACATAATTTAATATTGTTCTTCTTTACATTAAATATGAATAAAACTTTCTACAGTTTTGAGGGGAGAGGTAGGAGAATGTTGACAGTCTCGTTTCTTCACTACAAGGTTTTTTTTTATTCTGTCTGCTCACCTGTTCTACTGTTAAATATCTACCAGTGGTACTTGTCTGGACTTAGAGGTATGCCTTATCTTTACAAAAGTAATAATTCCTTGTCTTTACAAGAATAACACAGTACAAGTCACTGAAAAGTCAAATGTCCCTCAGTTTCTATGACACATGTATTACTGCTGTGTCTTAAGTGATTTTGAACATTATTTTGGGATAATTTTATATAAATACTGAGGTTGTTTTGATGGCAACTCATATTTATGATATCATTTATGTTAGATAAATCAAAGAACATATTTGCTTTGTACTTTTTCCAAACCATAAATGTTTTAGAACTGGTTTTATTGACTCCAGTTGGAAGGAGTAGCTGATAATGAGCAAACACATTTTAAAGTAAGAGAAACAGATTAAATGACTGTGATTTCAGGGTCTTATGTGGGATGGCTTTTAATTTGTGATCTAATTTGAGAAGTCTAGTAACTGAACACACACTTCATTATACAACCTCTTCTAGGAGTACATAACAATGTATTTTGCTGACAGGGGAATTCAAGCTTGTGAAATCTTGTGATTTACGTTCATAAAAGCTGAAGCTTTTCAAAGTTCTTGGTCTGTTACTTTTTACAACATGAACATAATGAGACTTGGGCTCATTTGCTTTTAAATTTCACATTACACAAACCCCAAGCTTCATTTACTTTCTTTACTTCTACCTATAAATAGCATTTTGTCTTGAAAGGGATGTATTAAACTTAATGTAGTTTTAACATAATTTTTAAATACTGTACAGGCTCTTTGAGTCATCTCTTTTAGGGTTTATCCTTCGAGTGAGGTTTTTCTTTAAATTTAGACAGAATCTTCTCTGTATCAGTTTATGATTATTGTCTCTCACTGTCTTGTCGTATGCCACTGTAACAAGGCTGGGTCCACTTTCTCTGTAGCTACTTCATAGGTACTGGAAAGCTACTAAGTCACCCAAAACCTTCTCTTCTTTAGACTGAACAGTTTCCTCAGAAGGATACGGGTTCCAGTCTCAGCCATCTTGGTGGTAGCTCTCCACTGAATATGATCAGATTTATCAACATGTGTCTTGTACCAAAGATGAATGAATTGGAGGAGGAGACAGAATATGCCCTCCAGGTGGTGTGCAATAAGTGCCAAGTTGGAGGGACTGATCCCTTTCCCTCAAAGTACTGGTTGCAGCTACAGCCCACTATATCGGTGACATTCATTGCTGCCCAGCCACACTGCTGATTGATGTTTAGCCACTGCCAGCTAGGTCATGCAAAGCACATCTGTAAGCCAGTGTGGGCCAGTGCAGGGATTTTGTCCATCCCTTGTGAAGGACTTTGAATTTGTCCTGTTGAATTTTGTGAGGTTCCCGTCAGCCTGTACCTGTAACCTTTATAAATCCCTCTGAATGGCAGCCCTGTCTTTCAATGTATTGTGTCGTCTCCACTATGTCATCTTCCACCTTCTACTCTTCCTGGTTTAGTGTCATCCACAAACTCCATAGGGTTACTTCTCCAGATACTCCTCCTCCAGATCATTGATAAGGTGCTAAAATGAACAGTCCTGGAATAGATGCCTTAGAAACTCTACTAAACAGCCTCAGATACTGCAATAGCACTGTAAAATTGTGTATTTGTTACACTCAGCCCTGGTTTTCATTTGTGGGAAGATGCATTTAAAACCTATTTGAAAGGCATGAGGCCTGTGTAAAAATTAGGAAGAAAGAAGAGATACAGCTCCTCTTTCAGTAATTCAGATTTTTACACCCAAAATAGTGGTCTGATCTATGCTAGTAATATTATACAATGATTTATCAAAATAATACAAGACTAGAGTCTCTGCTAAATCATTTGGAAACTCCTACCTTGACAATAAATATGGCCTACAGGTATTCTTTATGTTGAGAAAGTGTCTAGAGCTTCAACATTTAGTTGTATAAATGCGGTTCAGAAATGTTTGGTTCAGAAATGTTGGATTCAGAAATGAAATGCTCATCAATGCAGGTACATAATTTTCTATTATGTATTGATGCATCTCTGATTTGATTTAAAAACAAGCTACAAAGAGGTGTATCACCTAACTTGTCATACAGAAACAGTCATGTATTTGAAGTGTTCTAAAAACAGGTTTAAATATAGTTACTTAAACTGCAGAAAAATACAACATAGAGTATGCCCACCTTGGAATGCTGCTCACTTGTGCTGGAAAAACTGAATGAAGACACACAGCTATAAATGTTAACAATTAAAAAACAACCCAAACAGTTCAATCATAAAATTTATGCCCATAAGGTATACTAAGCTGGTTTGTGCTTTCTTGATTATGTTATACTAATCTATAAATTTCTGCTACTTCTATTTGTTGCATGTTTGATGCATAAAGCTGGGTAAGAGTTTTGGTTTTATACCACTAATGATAAGTGGTGCCTTATAGAATGAATATAAGATTATTGTTATTTTAACAGTATAGCTTTGTTATGAGTAAAATAATTTTCTTGAGATAAAATGCTATTCAGCTGATTAAGTGCTTAAACACATTTTCCCAGTTGCAAATCCTCACCATCTACAGTTAATGTGGTTGGTAGTTTAACTAGATCAGTGTCTGGAGACCAAATGTGTATTTCCTATGACTGATACGAGAAATTGTTCTGGAATACAAAAAAAGAAAGTGCTTTTCCTTTTTTTCCCTGTAAATTTCACCTAGTACTTTACATCAATCCATGCGAGAGCTTCATTATGAAATATGCAGTGAATTTGGATGCGCTAGCTCGTTTCCATTCCTCTAAGCTGTATAATGGGGTTTTAACACTTTTCTTAAAAACATTTTACTGCTGAGAAATCTTCAGCCATGGACAAAATAGCAGGAATTTTCTTTTTTTTTTAAATGTGAGCATGATTTCTCTTTTGCCTGTCTGTCTTGTGCACCCTTCAGTTCTGGGCACTAAAATGTACAGATTAAGAACTGTATTCTTCTTATCTGTTTTTCCTGTTATAAATGTTTCTATAAACTGAATCAAGGGTCCTCATTGTGGATAGGCTTTTCTATATTTGAGCTAATACTGGTTCTCCCACCTTCCTTCCTTTTCAGTAACACATTTCAGTAAATTAAATGATTTTGTCAGCATTTTTTCCCATATGTAGCTTTTCCATTCTTATGTAGCTTCATACATGACCAAGCATTAGTGTGACATTTTTAAATTTTTTCAGCTTTTCACAGCAGAAGATAAGTCTTCTATTAATGGAAATATCAGAAGTAGTACTGTGAGAATTGACAGAAGTATACTACATTGGCTTTGGTACTTTTTGTTTATTTTTCCTACTGCAAGGATTCTCTCCTCTTTTGCAAAATATGTTGAAGTTTCCTTTTCATTTTGTTTGGGTAATGGTGCATTCCTTTTTAAACTGTGAAAGTAAATAGGAGAAAGTTTTACCTATATCAAAATGTAAATATTTCCTTCTGATGTAGACATTATTCAAATTTTAGTTTTCAGAAAATTCAAAACCTCAATCTTGCAATACTGGCTTACAATTCTGAGTATACTCTTGTTCATGTGGTGAAGTGCTGAGAAAAGTCGTTGAGCTCCTGTGAACATCTGCAAATGACTGTTGATCAGGTTTCAGCTGGAGGCTGTTATGTCTTTACTTGCCCATGTGGAGGTGCTTATTGCAGAGTTGACATGCATCCACATTAGCAGAATCAGGAAACAGCCTTCCTGCCCCAGCACAAAGATTACTGGTGTATTCCACAGCCTGGGTAATTCTTGTATTAGTGGATTTGCTTTCAAGCGGATGCTGGAAATTTCTACAAGAAATAGCCTCTATATACCCTGTATCAGTTTCCCAGAAGAAAGGAGATAAACTTTCAGCACAGAATCATTTTACTCAGTTTTCTGTCACTCGATATTGTCCTAAACACACTGTCTAAAGGCTTGTCTGTCAGAAACAGAGTGAAGATAGACTTCAGGTAACTCCCTCCTTGTTCACTTTGGCAATTCTTTTATTCAAGAATACTGGTAAGGCTATCATGACATCTAGTGGATGGTAAGGGACTTTGGGTAAGATTTAAAAAGCACTTAAAAATCTAAAATGTTGAAATCCAAAAGAATAAAAAGAAAAATCGTACCAAGGAGGGAGAAAAGAACAGAGAGCACCTGGAATGCAGGTCAGGGTAAGGTTTTATGCCTCTTCTTTCATCTGTAGATATCTGTTTTTCCAAAGAAGCACACTTTCTTTGACTCTTGAAAACTTTGACAAAGTTACTACAGCTCTCAAAACTATGGTCTTAATGGGTCTGTGCTGCAACTTCACAGAGAATCGAGGCAGATTTGGGAGTTTCTGCCTAGATCCAGTGTCTGTGTGCATCCTGCCACTCACCACTGATTTAGCGGAGTAATACTCCTGCATTCTAAGTGGGTGTCCTAGTTACAGGGGCCAGGACCAGTTTATCATTATGTGGTTATAGCCAAAACTGTTTTCTACACTCACTGTGTCATTTCTGATGGACTGTCAATAATAGATCATTTGCAGCAGCTGCCCAGGGCACACCTGACACCTCAGGCTACAAGCTGGGTGTTAGAGAACCCTGTGAGGCACAGGAATGTTTCTGTCTTCACACCAGTGACTCAGCTGTGATAACTACCCTCTGGTGAGGCATCAGCACTTTTACACCCAGCCTGAGGGATCATCTCCGCTAATGAGCCATTAGGGGTTGGTGTAACAGCGTAACAGGCAGTTGCAATGACCATCAAAGATTCCAAAAATATCCCATGACTCACAGAGTTAAATAACCCACTGTGGAACTCCCTGCCCTGAGGGAGGTACTGGGCATTCCCATCTGAATCTGAGCATATATAATCTTTGGGCTTTGGGACTTCTGGTACCACTTGTCGTATCCAGAGGAGGACCAGAACCTCAACAGGACTGTGACTGTCACTCTGAACAAAAGACTGCAATATTACTTTGACAGAACTGCGACCGTCATCCTCACCGACAGGTTTTCCTTTCATTTTACTTTGTGGGGTTCAGCGCAGGGGCTAACAAACTCTGTCCTGTTTGTGCCCCAGGGTGCTGAGGCATAAACATTTTTCATGGGTTAAAACCAGTTTTTTCTGTATCATTGTATTTATTGTAATCTTTTTAGTAAGTTGTAAGTCTTACTTGTAAACTCCTTTGAGTTGGGATTATTTCTCCTGTCAGTTTACTTTTAAACTGGCACAGTGGGACATCTATGATTTAAGCAAGTCAGAAATTAGTGTATGTGAGCATGTAGATAATCATGTAGTTCAGAGTCACTGCAGTCGTGAGCATGGTTCCCCTGGTTTCATGACTGTCTGCTTCTCAATAAGGAATCACTGTTGTTCTGGGTTCCCTATTGTATACAGAGATGGGCTCCTGATGGTTAGCTGGTGCAATTTTCTGTCCGCACTGGTCATTGTAGTTTTTACTGAAGTTTGAACATGAAAACAAATGCATGACATTCAGCTGTTTGTTATGAGCCTTTAGATTTGGTGAGTCAGCCCACATCGTGCCTTCATCATTATTCTGTTCTTTGTTTAAAAGATTCTGAATATAACAGAGGAGATTCATTAAAGACCATTTACAATTAAGAGCTACTCAGCAATACAGACAAACAAAAGCAACCAAATCAGTGTTTTCAAAGTATTTTCAGTAGGGCATAGTAGGAATACTAACAAATGGGAGTTTATTGCTCTGTTATCTAATAAATGTATTACTGAACTTTTTTTTCTCTTTTGTTTTCTTCTTAATTTTGCTTTTTTTCCTATGGTGTTGTGTTTAATTGAATTTAAAAATATATGTAGGCTGTGTTTGTAGTTGATATCTTCATATCCAAGGAAAGTTGTCTATCTGATTCTAAACGTCTCATGAAATTTAATGTCACCAGTTTTCGTTAGGTAGTAAATCTGGAGAAGGAAAGACTATTTTAATTCTATTTGTCAATAGATGAAAAAACCATTAAATTCTTAGTACTGTATGTAATAAATGAGGCATGAATAAAGAGTATAATTTGATATTTGGAAGTTTATGCTTCCAAAACTTGCAAATAGAAATCTACAGAATACCATCCCTCAAACAAAATTTTAATCCTATATTTGTATATGTATTACCCTTAGTCTCTTTGCTCCATACTTGCTCAAGTGTCTTTTGCTTTTGGTTTAAAACCAATAAAACCATCAAACCCTGGAAGGAACGAGAGAGAACTTACCAGATGGAGGAAAATTTGTTTGAGAATTCTAGATTAAGGGCAGTGATACCTCTGTGCTCCAGGAAGAATTAGTCAAGGTATGTATATAATCTTGAAAATCCTGACAGCATTATGGCAAATACATGAAATGAAGCTCTAGTACTGTTCCAAAACCTTTAAAAATTGTCAGGAGATTCAAATGGTCCTGTTTTCCCTCTGACCATTGAACCTGCAGTTTGTCAGATTAAAAGCATGTATTCCAAAATCCAAATGTATACAAGTGCAAATCACCTAGGCCAACCCAAGCCATTCTGTAATTTTGTCTAGAAGTTTGACAGACTCCTAGAACTGGAAAAGAGAAGAGCTCCGTCTTTCTAAAGCAACATGCTAAGTTCCCCGCCCTATGATATCCTGGAAGACAGCACCTTCCCTCATGGTTGCTACAAAACCAAGAGGAAATCAGGACCAATTAGATCCCAGAGATAGTCACGCATTTTAGAATGTCTTACATATACTTCATTTTCCTCATTAGAAAACTGTTGGGATTTGAGATATAGAAAGGGCTCCAAATGTTGCTTTTTCTTACCAGACACAGAGAGCAAACTTTGATGTAGCACTTCAATTCCTGTCATATTCACAAGCCTCGAGCCAAGTACAAAACGTTGTAGTAGCAAACAGCTGCTTTCCAAATCTCTGTGGAGTCATCTGTTGCGTAAGCACTGCACAGCCAGAGACTGCACATCTGCTGACAAATCAGTCTTTCTCTGCAAATCAAAGACATATCTTGAGGGGGAGTTTCAAGGTTGTCATTGCAGTTATTAGCTGGATAAAATGGACTTAGCCAAAGGTCCCTTCAGATTCTTTGGCATGCACCTCAGAAACTAGTTTATTCTGCTAATGTATGATGGATGCATGTAGGGTTTCTTCTTCAGAAAGGTAAGCAGCATCTATGGGAGGTCATTCTGAAAGTGAAGCAAAGGCTGTGTAGCAATCTAGATCAGCTTTGATGAAACAGATAAAGTAGGACCTTTCCCCGTTAGGGTCTCAGGTTTTACCCAGGAATTCCTGTTTACCAGCAGTATTTTGAAAATTCAGTAAACTGTACCACAGAATCAGATTGTGACACAATTTGGCACTGAAATGTCAGTGAGAAGAAACTTTTACATAACTGATCTTTGGGTGATATGAAGACTGATGCTGAAATTCAGTGTCAGGTCTCTCTAATCTGGTTGAAAGTCATTTTTAGCCCTGAGAAACAATCAAGTTAGAAAACTTGCAGGCATTCAATAAGTTAATGTCCTGCAGAAAACAAGGTAACTGAATGAAAATGTGAAAATGTCACTGTTGCACTAAATGTCCTTCTTGAGGAAAATGGCACCGTTTCATCACCAGGTATAGCCCTGTAACAGTTGTGATGGGAAACAAACAGCTATTGACGTTAATAAGCAATCAACAGCTTGAACAGTTTAAAGTCATTAAATCTATGCTTTACTGCAACACAAATTGGCCCAACTAAGTTGAAAACTCAGCCATTTTAGGAGAGACCTTGAAAAAGAGGTGGAAATACCAATCTTGTCCCATATATTGTGTGCAAAATCTTTTGGTCCTGCTGATCAGTGGGTTTATAAGGATGCTGAAAAAGGAAACAGCAAAATCAAGTAAAATCGAGTTAGCTAATGCATATATACCAAACAGATGTGTTTTCAGAAGTTCTTGTACTTGCAAGGAGCAAATTAATTCACTTGTACACCCCATATCTACAAAGTCTGATTTCAAAGAGGATTGAGCAAGGATTTCTTATACCACAGTAACATCACAAACTGAATCTTGAACTCCATCCTGTAGAAATAGAATGATAGATAAACTCGCCTTGTCCCTTGGGTTTTTTTTCTCACCACTTTTCCCGTCATTGAAATTCAGACTAGTAATTATGCTTGCATGGGTTTTGGTTCTTAACACGTTTTTTCCAGAATGTGGACCTTGCTGTGGAAGTACTCATAAGGATGTTTTGAATTTTTGTGGAATTTCTTAATAATACTTAAGCCAGCATTATTTTGGAGTTCTGCATTCTGAGTGTGTCCTGCATACTTTTCAATATGGAGCTGCATCCAATTACAATGCTACACATTTGGCTGGAATCAGCCCCCATACCAGTTGGCCAACCTATGTAATTCTATAGTCCTATTGTGTATGGTTTTCAGGAAAATTATTTACTGTCTAATAAAGGATGAAAATAACAGGTTCTCTCCGGTTTAGTAATAATCCTAGTGAATACCTGTTTGATTTCAGTGATCAAACACCGCTAACTTTTTTTGAGATAAAGTAGGCTAGTTTTAATATTTTTAAATACTCTTCAATAATATTGTACGAGCACAGATGTTTTTATCAAAACCTCATTTGATAATAAATTGAAAATTATTTAAAAATACTCTTATGTTTCATTTCTGTACAGGAGCATTTATTGCCCAAGTTTGTTATCAAAGGTCTTTATTCCATTGCTATGTTGACTGAAAATCAACTTGTTTTACACTTGACGATTTTCTTGTTTGACTCCTAAATCATCTTTTCCAATGTTTTTTCCCAGACTGATGTGTAGCTAGCTGTCCTTTAATTAAATGCTTTGGAATAGTGATATGATACTTAGACTTCCGTATCAGTAAAGAACTTAGGTCTTTCAGGTTTTGTTAAAAATAAATAAGCTGTATTTATTGTGTATTCAACATTGCTGTGTGTCTTTTTAGAACATGTAGGAATGTGAAATACTGAAGTTCAGATTTATTAAAAAATAGCTTTTTTGGTCTTTGCATGCTCTTCTTTTTGCCAGTAAGATCTGAGCAATCAGTAGTTAATTTTTTTTTACAAGATAATTACTGATCTCGTTTCACAATCAGGAGATATGGGTTGTGGAAAGATCGCTTTGAGTGATGTAGCCTAAAAAAGTCTGACAAATTTATCTAAAAGTTTTAGTGTAGAACTTTCACCAAGAGTTAGTTTTAATTCTATCTGCTTTCCAGCTCTCTAGGAAACTTTTAAATTTGATGAAATCACATGTATTAAAATAGTTATCCCATGTTAGTACTTCTACTTATAAAATCAGTTTTATGGCACAGACCAATTTCTTTCTTGGTGAAAGAAATCTGTTATTCTGCAAATGGCAGGGGGAATCTCTCTTAAACAGCCTTTTTGTAATAGGGTAACCTCAGAATATAGGCTTACCAGAAGTACTTTTACTTGGAGATTCTCTTCAGTGTAGAACAATATGAACCCTTCTGCTCCAGGTGTAAAATCTAAATACTTCTTAGTTGTACCACAGTGCTGCCTAAATATGGCCACCCATATTAAGTCTAAAATGTTCTATAAACTTAACATTTATTTTGCAAGAGATCATTCCTGCTCATAACAGCACCAAACACATGGGAAAGGAAGCACAGCAAAATTAAGTTGATTGTTCAGACTGACACTGTCAAAATCCTGTGTTGGAATCGGAGCTGTTACATGCCAGTGTGTTGTCTTGTTTGCTGGTATATGATGCCTCCTAGTGTTTTGCCCTTGCATAGAAAATTATTGCTTGTAACTCACAATTTTAATTAGCCCATTTTGCATATTTCACAATAATG
Organism: Pithys albifrons albifrons; assembly: GCF_047495875.1. Lineage (NCBI taxonomy): Eukaryota > Metazoa > Chordata > Aves > Passeriformes > Thamnophilidae > Pithys > Pithys albifrons. The sequence continues at coordinate 49,990,876 of NC_092459.1, read as the reverse complement.
TATTTTTATGTTGTGACTTTTTGTAGATTCATGAGAATGAATAATGATTTCTTTCTGTATTTTGACAAAGTGTTATCTACTAATTCCCTTATCTAATAATATAGGCTTCCAGACTGGTGTCAAATACCTACTGTCTACTGGAGAAAGCCATGTTCTTGACTGACCTGTGCTAAAAGGGGAAAATGTCCATGCTGGATTTGAAATTGCTCTCACTCAATTTCTCACAACGCTGTTCTGTGCATGTGTGTGCTTATCCACATGATTCATATATAAAAACACACAGGCATTTATATATCTATATATATGAAGTATATTATTTGTATGATCAATAATATTTCATAGAGCATTTACTTGGCAATATGTTGGGGGAGATTTTCTTTTCATTTGTAATCAACACTAGTATAAAGTAGTACATTAAGTCATTTTATTGCTGGCAACTTTCAGGAAGAGTCTTTTGTGTACCCATCTCATTCTGAATTTCAAGAAAAATAAAAGAAGTATTTTAATAGAAATGTCTTCATTACAGACTAATTTTCTGCCCTTCAGGAGTGAAATTTGATCTTTAATATGGTGTGCTTGATATGCTTGTGATATTTCAGAGACACAGCTGATTGTTGATTGCGTCCTTATACAACATCTTTTCTAACAGGAATGCAAATTGGTGTACTTAATGATTTCATCCCAAAATTATTTGCCATAAAGGAGAAGAGGAAAAAAGCAGATAACTTCAAAAGTGTTCAACTGTGTAATATGTGACTATATAGTAACATTATTTGAAAGAGATAATGCTATTCTGTGTGTCTGAAACATAACATGGGAAACCACATCATTCTGTTCTGTGTTGGGTAGCTTATCTACTCAGTCAAAGCAATGTATTCATATTTATTTTTCCAGATCGTTTTCAACTTATTTTTCTCAAATCAAATTATATTAATGTTCTATCTTTACCCTTCCTTCCTTATCCCTTTTACTTAGTTGATTTCTGAATGTTTCCCTTGATTCCTGTGATCTTTTCTTCATAGCGGCACTGTCTCGGTGAAGCTTTGCATAAATCTATCAGCAATGTAAGTGATTTGCACTTACAGCTTGTGAACAGGGCATGCTTGCACTAATCAACCTGCATATCCTGTGGTACTGCTTTAAAGCTTTAGCTTATGAAATGGGAAACATGTTAATATTTGAGAGGAGAACGTGTGCCACTAGTTATGAAAAGCTTGTGTACTGCATCTGTTCATGTGTGTAACTATATACATATCATTGGGCATCAAACACTGTGTATGTACATGGTCATAACTTAAGCAGCATTTTTATGTCATTGTTAACGCAAGCAAGCTTGTGGGCAGCGCAAACGTGTATTGCAGAGCTTTCTTCAAAGCATGAGGTTGATGCTCTATTATAATTTGCAGTTTTGCAGTGCAAGTCTTAATTGTAGCAAAAATATTCTTTCTTTCTATTTTATTTTTAAAATTCTCACTACTGTTTTTAATGCACTGAAAGCCGTGAGTTTAAGTATTGGAAGTTCAGAGAATAGTGTTGAGAGTTGTTCTTTTGAATCCTCAATACAGAGGTTTATAGAATAGGTGGTCCAAAGACATGCAAAGGGAGGCACTAATGTTTTCAAAATAACGTGGTCTCTTAAGTAATACCAGTGTACTGAATAATCAAACTAATGTTTAAAGTTACATGGTCTTCTAAAAAGACTCAGATTTTTAACTTTTTTATACTTTCCAACATCAAAAAAATTACTGGAAGGGGAGACCAATCTGACTTGCTTGTTAGAATCATTTAATCCTCATTGTCCTTTATTCTCTGTGTAGTCCATTGATGCAAATAGACATGTCCAGAGATTGACTCATTTCAGGCTGTGATTTTGCAGTCACTTTAATCTGCTGAACTGTTCCTGATCACTTCTGAGATGGATTCCTGGCCTGATGTCAGACTTCTCTTGGTTGTCTCAGTTAAAATGTTTTTTGCATTTCCAAGAAGGAAATGAAAAGAAAATTGTTTCACCCTTGTCCCATTTGCTGAATGTTTATAAATGATATACCAAGAATTACCAGAATTTGGAGCAGGAACTTAAATGATAGACAGAGTTAACATCAAGCCAAAAAAAATTTTTTTTTGTGTCATCCTAATAAGAATTTGGCTAAATTACCATGGTTGACTCCATTTGAATGTTAGCATGGAAAGCTTGAATGTGGTGATTAAATTGCCTAAGGTTCTGCAAGATTGAGCAGGACTTCCCCTAGAATTGTACTTCTTGGTGGCTGTGGTGAACAGGACAGGACAATGGTGAGGAAACTGAGGGATGTAAACATGGAGAAAGGGAATGAGGCAGAGCATTCATCTGGTATCTCAGTGTTCCTGACAGAGGCACTTAAAAAAGGAGAACAGGATCTGAGTGAAAATTGTGGAATTTCCTTCATATGAGACTTTTAAGCTATAATTTGTGTCCCAGCTAGTGCAAAGAATTGGACTGGATAATTTGTTAAGACTACCCTAATTGCACATTCCTATGATACTAAAAATGGAGTTAGGAAGAAGACAAAGAGCAAAGAAAGGGGAGCAGAGGAAGAGATGATGGAGTATGGAATGGATGGATGGATGGAAGAGAAGGAACAGAGGTTCTAGAGCCAAGTTGCAATAGTGCTCTCAGGGAAACAAAAAAACCCCAAGCAAACCTCAGAGTTTATGGATGGTGGTTAAAAAGGAACAGATGTAACCTAAAGAAGCATAAGTTGTCCTAGAAGTACAGGGATAAAACAGACCTCCAAACAGGGTCTGGTTTTTGCCAGGTGTAGTTTGGTAAAGAACCAGGAAATAAAGACGAGGCTTACAGATGAAGAGAAGGACCCGGATAGGTATTACGCTTACAGAAAGATGGGGAAAGAGAGAAAAACCAACAGTGAATGTGGGATGAATTAGAGTAGATGGGGATGTGAGTAGACTAAAGGGAATTTGAGGTAAGATAGATTATTTTTCCCAGGAGAAGGAAAAAATGGCACACTGCAATACTAGAAGGTGATACATATATGAAAATTCAGAGCTGGCCATGCTTGTAGTTGCATGGTGCAAACTCACCACATCAGAGGAATGAGTTTCTAGGAATAAAAAGAAAAAAAATACAGTATGTGGTTGAGTTTTTATTTTTTTAAATACCCTGTGTGGTGATTTGTCTGACCAGCCTGGCCATGGTGTACTGAAAGAGATAAACAAGAAGTTCTGAGCCTTCTGAGAAAACTAAAACTCCACTACACAAGAGGAAAAGTTTTGTATAGAGAAGAAACTAGTTGAAAAATAGGTATTAAATAGAGTGTTACCACAGTGAGCAAAGATTATCAGTGGAGTTAAACTGATGTACAACATATTTTCTTTTGCAGGTTGTGGGTAAATAAGGTGGGAAACTTTGTAGCTTATAAAAGGTTATTCAGGGTGGAAAAAAGGCTGAAGAATTATAGAATAGCTGTAAAAAGCCAAGGGACTTGGTAATAAAATAGCAGATGAAATTCAGTGTAGATAAAAGCAAAGTGGTATACAAGGAAAAAATTATAACCTCTTGTGTAAAATTATGAGCCTTACCTTGACCTGCTACAAATAAAAAATAGGGTTAAGGGCTGTGATATATAGTGCCATGAAAACATCACTTCAGTGCCCAGTAAGTCACAAAAGGAAATAAAATATTAGGAATACATGAGAGAAACAGAGAAAATAACATGTAAAACCATATAAATCACTGTATAAAACCAGTTTACTGTCGCTTCAAATATCTTACGTTGTTTTGGTCTCCTAATCTTAAAAAGAAATAGTAGAGAGGGGGCAAAAGTAGGAGAAATGTGATCATAGATATTTCATATATTTCATGCAAGGAGCAACTAATTAAGCCTAATCAGTTCAGTATGGCAAAGGGTATAAGGAGGGAAATTATGGAGATCTCTAGAAACACAAGTAGAATAGAGTAAATGAAAAGGGAACTTCTTTTCGCTCCTTTCCATTGCAAGTATTGGAGATCATCATGTCAAATTGGCATGTCTACATGGAATTTGGCACAGGATATTGTGGATACTAAAAGCTTTTGGGGGTTCAGATAATGGTTGTCAATATTTCTTCTATAAGTCCACACTAAAATACCTCTTCTAGTTTGAGAAAGATTGCTGTATCCAGGTAGACCTTGGAGTCAAGGTCCCTGCATTTGGGCCTTGGCCTTTTTTTCCCCAGGGTAATCCTGGCTGGTCCATTCTGAAGACAGAACCAGAGATGATACAAAACTTTGGTCTGACACTGTACAATTTGTATGTGAAATTTATATTTAATGTACTAATTAAAAAGTTTTATTAGTTTCCATTACAGCATGTAGTGTTCACTATACTCCTTTCATTGTAGTTAGTCTGTTCCAAAGGTATCTGAAGTACAATAGTATCAATATAGTATATTTTAAAGTTAGAACGTATATACCCAGACACAAAGACCTGGTGAATTTGAAATATGACTAGCCATGCTGATTTCATTTAAATTAATTTAATTTTTGTTGTTGTTTTACTGTTAATTTTTATTTGTGTAGCTTTATTTTTTTTTCAAATCTGCTTAAGCTGTGTCCTTCTGAAAAATAAACTAAACCCACATGTTTGACAAGAATGTTCAAGCTGCAAGTTGTACTTGGTATGCTGCTATTAATCTTTTGTTAAGTGGTGGGTTTTAATGTTCTTCAATGCAATCAAATGATCTGCAATGTCGTTATTAATTTGTCATAATTGATTTTCAGATATGCTGAATCAAATGACACTATCAGACTTTAATTTATAATTCCATGTTATGTAATGCTCTAAGGCTTGAAAAGTATCATTACTTATTCAAATTCTTTGTCACATGGAAATTTTATGGAAGTTTCCCAAATTGGAGGGTATTTCGCTTTGTGTTTAGTTCTAAAGGGAATACAGGTTTAGTGCTTTCAGTCTGAAAAGATGGTATCTGATGTAAAGAATAATATTATTATAAAAATAAAATTGGTCTATAATACTTGCTGGATGAAAAGCATCATCTGTAAAATCAAGTGTTTCTAAGTAAATGAGTTATTTGCAACTCAGATATCTTAGACCTTTAAACAAGCCTAAAAATCACTCTCATGGTCTTACAAAGCTAACAAAAAAGGTGTGTGAGGCGGAATCCATCAAGTGTTAGTTTTTATTTGTGACGTAGAATGTTATGCTACCATTTCTTTCTAAATAAGAAAACTACCAGTAAGATAGGACCATAACATATGAGACAGCTCAGCTCGTTAGAACCTGGTGCTAGTAACACCAAGGTTATGGGTTTGATCGTTGTATGGGCCATTCACCTAAGAGTTGGACCCGATCATTCTTATGGGTGGGTCCCTTCCAACTCAGAATATTCTGTGATATATCTGTGATAAAATATATAGAAATCCATCAATGCAGATGTCACAGGCTGTCCGCCCCTGTCCAAGTGCCAGATTATCCTTGGAGAATGGATGTTCCCCTGAAGAATAGTTTAACCATCAAGTGGTTGATTCCAGGCCTTGATAGTGTCATTTTTATTTATCTTTTATATAAAACCTGGAAATAATTTGATAATTTGGCCATGAAAAATTGTTACAGGTAGTGCTGTAGTATGAACTGACCAATGTGATAATCCTTATAAAACCATTAAAATGTAATTGTTATGTCTATAATATTAACAACAATTTCAGTACATGGATGACATTGCTTGTCTGTCTTCTCGCTAACACTGGCTTTAAACTTTCAAGTGTTTTCTTTTTTTGAATGTCTTCTTTGCAGCTGTTTTTAGTATTAATGACTAACAGATATTTGCTGTTCTGTTGTGGGTTAGATCTCTTTACTGAAGCAGAATCTGGAGATGCAGCTTTCCCAGTCACAGAGCTCTTTGCAACAGTTACAAGCCCAGTTCAGTCAGGAGCGACAGAGGCTGACTCAGGAGATCCAGGAATTAGAAGAAGAGCATCAGCAAAGGCATAAGTCCCTTCAGGAAGCCCATATACTTGCCTTTCAAAACATGGAAGAAACAAAAGAGCAGGAACAAAAGGCATGTTCATATGGTTGTTGCAAATTCTGTAGAGATTGTTGCCATTATAGCATTATATGTGCACTGGTGCAATTAGTAAAGAAAAGTATCTGTGTAACTAAATTTCATTTTCAGCTGACGTAGTACAGTAATGTTGTTATCCAGTTAAATCTGAGCAAGCCATATTGAAAATCTTCTTTAATACTGGCATTGTTTCCATGTCTTGCTTTATATGCATGTATGTAGGTGTGTGTAAATATATGTAAAGTTATTATCAACACACATATTCCTTTATGGTAGTTTGACATTGTTACCCTTAATGTTCCATTCCAGTTTTGATTTTGGGTAGGAATTTTCCATTACAGTTACCTAATTTTGCATATGTTTTCTGTCAGTTGATGCCTTTTCAAGGTATCTTATATTTTCATTATGTTAAAAATTGTATAAGCTATGTTCTGCGACTTGCAAGATAATTTTCATTTCCCACCCAAGATATTTTTTTAAAGCTTAGACTAAAACAGCTTTAAGATTGAAATTTTGGCAGTGCATGATACTTAATGAAGGGGTTTCTTAGGGTTTTTTAAGTTCTGATCTGGAGTGTACTTTTGCAGTCCAATTTTTCTATTGTCCGCCCTTAATGTATTTTGGTTCACATCATAGGCTGGTCTTGGAGCATGCAAGGTGGACTCCTTTTGTTTGAAATCAACCTAGAAACTGCACCAGGAACATTATGCTTCATACAATTCAATAGGGAGTAAACATGGGTGTCCTTTAAGGAGCAAAAATCCCCAAATGTGTATTGTGTGCACGCTAACCCCATCTATGGATCTGTACCTTACAACATTGCTTGCTATTACACATATATCCATAGATTGGTGTTTTCAGAACAGGGACTTTGTGCCTAGGTAATCTTAATAACCATGAGCCACTGAAAAAAAAATGCAGTAGTAGGATAAGAAAATATGAGTTAAATTAGTGCATTTTCGATAATTTTTAGTGTGTGCCAATGCCTGCTTTTTGTTTTCAGTTCTTTATTTGTAATATTTTATAAATTCTCCAAGTTGATACAGAATAAAGTTTGTCAATTTTGATTTCATAGGAATTAGAAGAACGTTTACAACAGAAGCACTCAGAAGAACTTCATGCACTGAAAGAAACACATAAACAAGCCATGGAAGGCTTTAAATTAGAGATGGAACAGGAACTTCAGACTCTACGATTTGAGCTGGAGGATGAAGGAAAAGCTATGTTAGGTATACTATTTTCAAATTTGAAAGTGGATCCGAAAACATTATTTCTGCTCATGCAAACATGCATGCACATGTTTTTGTATGTGTGTTTATTGCAACACTATAGTGCATCTCAGTGTCATTCAGTGTTGACCTAAATGGTCCTCTTAAAAGCTTTAACAGGTAAGCCAAAACTGTTCACTTTTGAAATATCTTACCCTTATCCTGTCTTGTCTAGGTTTTTTTGGAAGGAGTAAGCAACCAAAGTTCCTGATGGAGAATGTTTCAGAAAGGAACAGGAACAGAATGACAGGATAGTTGCTTAGCTGATGTAAACAGTGTGCATTAAGTCAGCCACAATCCTGGATGGAGCTGGGCTGTTACTTTTAATGTAAAAGTTTCCAAAATAAACCTTTCTGTTTGTTTGGTAACCAGCTTCCTTGCGCTCAGAGCTCAATCATCAACATGCAGCAGCGATTGACCAGCTAAGGCACAACCATCAACAAGAACTCGTAGCTGCCAAAATGGAGCTTGAAAGAAGCATAGAACTGGGCAGGCGGCAGGTAAGGGGCATGGCCAGCAACTGACTGTAAAATGGCATGGTCAGGATCTGTTTCTCTCTTAGCTGGAGGCAAGAACTGTCATGAACAAAGAGCAAACATGTAATCCTTCAAAGTCACCTAACACCAGCACCTAATGCGTCCCTACCAATTTCTAAACTTCCTTGCTTAGCTTTTTCTTCCTTCTACAAAATTCATCCTAAGCCTACTAAAGGCTCCCATATCAAGGCAGTTTCCTCTCAGAAATGTTCAGCTGTCTGGGAGGACATCGGCTTGGTGTGGGAGGTGAGTGCCCAATCTTGCAACATACTCATCATCAGCTGCCAGCAGGACTAAAGGAAAAAGCTGTTTCTCTTTGAAGCCTAAGTGATATGGAAAAATAAGTGGTTGCTTATAACCAAATGATTCCTTCAAACTTAAGAGATATCTTAGTATCTCTTTTTTTCCAGAGCCAAATGGGAAAAAGATAAATTAGCATATAAAGAAAACAGAGATGATGATGATGTAACAGCTTGCAACTATTTCTTAATTTAAAAAAAAGCACACAAAAAACCCCCGAATCAAATGCCCAAAGCCAGTATGGACTACCTTTGCTCTCAGTAGCAAACTGATTAATTCATTTTCATCTTTCATTTTCACTTTATACATAAGTAGTTTTTCCACTGGTAACTAAAAATTCAGTTTAATCTCTATTGAAAGGAAGCCCGACTCCTGGAAGTTAGGACCAGAAAATTCCTTCTTTATTTGCGTATACAATAGGCTTTTCAAGATTGATTTACTGGTAGTCCAGCACCAAGGAGGAGGAGTGGTTTTAGAAATATATTAACACAATAAACAGGCTTAGTTGGACATAGCCTTTACACAAAAACAGAGGCAATCAGAGATGAGTCCTTCTTTACCTTGCTGGTTTAAAAGTGTAAGCACTAGAGGCAAAAATGTGAGGCTGTCATGCAGGATTTAGGAGGATGTATTTTCAGTCCTGAGTTGTTCAAACCTGGAGTCTGACACCTAAAGGAGATATGAGAAAAAAAGCTTAAATTACAAGAGTCAGTGTTTGATCCAACTACTACTGTGTACTTTTGGCCTCAGTATAATGATCTTCTAAGCGCAAGCTTTAATTGTACTGAGGGCAAAGCAATTAATTGTGCTTTTCAGTGTTGGAATGCTCATCAGTTCACAGGATCAGAGTTGAACTAGATGCAGAGTAGTCTGATCAGGATGTTTATATTTGCTGCTTTTTGTAATATTTAAATATGTGGATGTAAGTTTTCCACTGCTTTTTCTTACAGCTTTAATGTAGTCTGTATTGGGAGGTAGATAGTTATTTTCAATGGTCTGTTCTTAAAGATGCCCTATAAAACTTGAGCACTAGGATATATTTGTATTTTGTGGAGTCAGGAAGGCATAAAACACAATTATACATAAAACTACTTTAAAATATCTGCTGATTTCCTCTCTGTACAAACTATAAGGTCATTACTTATTGTGAAACTGTAAGAAGTGGATTAGGTAGAAATGGAAAACTCTGAAGAAGGTTATTTTCATTACATACATTTCTAAACTGAGGAGACTCATCAAAGCCAGTTGAATGGTCTCCAGATGACTTTCTCAGATGTTAATTTTATTGTAGTTTCTTATGCAAAAAGAAGGATTTCTATTGATTTATTGAACACATTGTAAATATTACATAAACTACTTAGCACATATTCTGCTGCAAAATGTTTATGACCTGGGTATATATTTGTAAGATAAGAGACTTCCGAATCAGTGTTTGTTCATGCAGAGCATCCATATTGAGCAATTTTCTCCTATTGAATGGGGCGGTAAAGGAGAAAAACATTTCTCTGGACTGTATGCTGATGAGCCAGAAAAAGCTAAATGCTTGGGTCCCTGGTTCTTAGCAATATCTTGGGGCTTTTTTTGTTGTATGTGTGGGCAAAAGGAAAATATGATGAGCTACAGAAATTTTAACAGGCAATGACAATGAGAGGTTTTACTTTTTTGCGAAAGGAAATTTTTTTTTTGTTACATAACTTTGGTTTTTTTCTTTGTACTTGTACACAATAAAAAGAACCCTTTCATTTTAATTATAATTTGTATCAGCATCTAAAACTGAAAAAATTGTCTGTTGAATGGGAAATTCTGCTCAGCTGTCATCTTCCAGAAGCAACTATTGTGCTTCAGAGACACAAGTCTATCTAGAATATTTTTCTTAATATTTAAATGCTGCTCCTTACATCACAGGAGCAGGAATTTTTATGCCGCATATCAGATCTGCAAGATGAACTGAGACACCGAGACCATCATATAGCTGAACTGGACAAAGAGATTCTGCATCTTCATGAAAATATAAGTGCATTGACAAAGGAGTTAGAGTTTAAAGGGAAAGAAATTCTTAGAATACACAGTGAATCCAACCAACAGATCAGGTATGAATTTCTTCACTCTAAACTCAAATGTGTAGTGTTTCTCTTATTGTTTTACTTAAGAGATTTTTCCATTTCCCCTTAATTTATCCTCTTAATCAAGTGATGTTATCTATCACTAGTCTTCTATAGGGAAAGCTATTCGTATTACTAGTAAAGTTAGTAAATATTACCATACAGTTAAGCTGCATTTCAATGATACATTTTGGCATACTTTAGTAACAGTTTGCTCAAGTGTTGGTTTTTGGTGGTTTTTTTTCAAATTCATTATGTTTTTTTATTTAAAAAAGCATTAAAGGAGATGCATTTTTCATGAAATAAGCTAGAAGATTGGAGAACAGTAAGTAGTGGGTTTTGATGAATGAGTAATTCCTTCTGTGTTGTCTGATATTGTGTGAAAGCCATTAGAAGCATGGCAGAAAATCATAATGAACAAACAATTCTGATTTTAGAATAACTCTTTCTTTAACAAAAAATAAATTAAACAGGATGCATGAGCAAGATTTAAGCAAGAAACATGAGAAAGAGCTGGATGTCTTGACAGCAGATCACATCAGAGAGAAACAAAGCATGCTGGCAGATTTTAATAAGACCCAAGAGCTGCTCAAGGAAATTAATTCAGCTTTACAAATTTCGTAAGTTTTGTTGCATTAAAAAATTTCTATGTGGCTGCATTTGAGTGAATAGTTTATTCTGGTATCCATAAGTTCCTGAAGATATTGCAGAGATGCAGATGTACAAATACCTCAATCAAGTGTGGGGCCCAATCTTGAATTCTTTAGGCAACACAATTCTATGAGCCCTAGGGATGTGTAGTGAGCTGAATTGTTAGGGGTATGAGACCAAAAATTTCAGGTAGGAAAGATATTAAATCTGTGTAGTTCCTAGAAAATTGGAGAAAACATTATTTCAAATATTTTTTCTCAAACTTTAATGTTTTTGAGAACACCAGTTTCTTCAACAAGTTTATAAACAGGACAATGTTTGCCAATAAGAAGTGTGATTATAGCCTGAGTGATGCAAACATTTTTTCAGATTTGCTAAGATAAGGGAAATTAGTGTCTGAAATGGATTATATGAGCATAACAATAACAGAATACTTAGAGTTCCTTGGGGTCAAAAAGTCACCTGGGATTAGACCACCTCTGGGCAGAAGTGTGTGTGTGTCCTCTAGCTAATGTTTTCCTGTCTTCCACATCCTTCATTCTGTATCTCTGTGATGTGTCACCAATTTGGTCACGGTTTTGGGATAAGGTTCCATACCGCATTGAGGGCTTCCTGCCACAAAGTTGTCACCAAGAGATTTGTATTTGCAGCTCAAAGGATTTATGGCAGAGAAAAGAATTGGTGGTTCTAAGTTTTTGATAGTAAACCTTTGTAAGTAAATTTGACTTACACATGGACAATAAAGCCCAAATGCATCTGATTTTTCTTGATTTTTCACTCAGAAATTGTCCTGAAAAAAGATGGGTCTAAAATTCTAGGTCTCGCTCCCCTATAATTATACACATGCACAGTCTTATGTCCTGATAAATGTGGTAACTTGCCATTCAGTAAATTAGGTGTAAGCTACCTCCTGTTTGCTGTATTTATCTTATATGAGAAAGGGGCCTATGAGCAGCCACCAGAACTAGGTTTTGGAACTGTTTACCCTAGCATTTTTTCACATTTAGTTGTTTGCTTTTCAGTGTCCAGAAATCTTCTGGATTTAGCTGGCTCCCTACTCCTAGTTCTTGCTCAACTTATTGCTGCAAGGAAGCAGCCATGGACCTAAAGTGAGCAAGCATTGTCCAGAATGCCCTGACCAGCTTTCAGTGTATTTTATCTCCACTTACACTGAAGCAAGAAGCTGTCCAAAGAGGAAACTATGTAAAAAAGCAAAAAAAATTAAACAACAAACAAACAAAAACAAAACCCAAACCCAACAATAACAAGGGGAAAAAAACCAAAACAGAGGAGTTTTATGTAGCTGTTTCTCAAGTAATGGTTTTCAGGCTCATCCTCACCTACAGTGTGGCCTCGTGAAATGAGGAATCTATCTTACAGTAATTGAGAGTGGGTGTCATTAATTAGGCTGTGCAACTAGAGTCCTTACATTACAAATCATCTATTTGAAACAGATTAAAATCCCAGTTCTCTGAAGTATCTGAAAATAAAATGACAGCTGTGTGTAACTATGTACTATACTCTGGGGATCTGTATACAATAGCTTAACCCAGCATAAAATGTATACACAAAAGCCAGCTGAGGCTATTTCTGTTCTGCTGAGTCAAATGCCTTCTCTGCAAGTAAAAACAGTCATGTTGTTCTCATTCATATTGTTTTATGTAAATACATTACATAATCTCCTCAGAATATGTATAGTTGCTTTTGAAGAGAAAATATTTATCTAAAGTGAGAAACTATGTCTATTTCCAAGTGCCCTGTGGATTAAGTTAGACTTGATCTAGACAACTTAAATTCATAGGTTTATCTTAGTGCTTGATTGGGATTTTTTTTTCAGTAAGTTTGTTAAATTTCCTTAATGTATTCTGAAATTTGATTCACTAATCTACATTAGGGCTGAATATGTGAGACAAGTATTTTAGTACTTTCCTTGGAAACAATGTTTGACATCATGAGCATTGTTTAAAAGAGACATAGTAATTTGAAATTGTCATGTCTTCAAAACTTGTTAAGAAAAAAAGGATATTTATGCAGGTATTTGTATAATTCCTCTCGGTTGGCTTATTTCACTTCTCTCCTTTAATGCTTTCCCACCAGGCATTTCAAGTTTCTTTTTTTTTTTTTAAATGTTTATCAGTTGTTACATTTCTTGTAATTTAGATATCCTAATATCCAAGTGTTATTGCTTTTGTTTTGCAGCTCATTCCTTTATATCATCTCTAATGGTACTAAGTTGCTTTTGTGGAGAGGAGTTAGTTACCTATTAGTCTTCAATGTTCTTGGATATCTTTGTTCCAGTATGTTCTACATGAACTGAGGAAGACACTGCCAGCTTTTTCTGTCTGTCCAATTTCTCCAGTATCACAAGCATGCATCTTTATTCAGAATAGTCTTCTATTAAAATTAACAAAAAAAAAAGGATACTGTTGGTTTTCCTCATTAGGAAAGTGAATTGCCTGCCTTTAAAATGCACATTAATAGTAAATATAATGCTATGTAGTCTCTGTTTGACATAAGAATCAATTGTAGCTATGTCTTCTGTAATTCTTCTGTCCATATTATGGCTTTGAATGCCTTATTTTCAGGCTGACTTCCAAGAGGCCTTTTTCAAACACGTAGTACTGCATGTCCAGGAATAATGTTAAGTCTTTAGAGTTTTGCCCATGTTATTAGTTGGTAGAGCAAACGTTATGGTTATTGGGGTTTTACGTTTTGTTTTGTTGATCTAAAGCTGAATGAGAACATAGAAATTAATTTCCTTTAGGGCAATAAGAAAGACATCTTCTGTTTTTACTCCCTGAACTCTTCTTTTGTACTAATCAAAAATATGACTGTTCACTCATCATTTAACACTGGGTCAAGCTAAAGAGGGTATTCTTCTTTTCTATAAAGTTTAGAAGAAATGGAAGAAAAATATAAAAACAGAGAATCAAGACCAGAAGACTTGCAGCTTATCTCAGAACTGAAAGACCTAATTGCAGAGCGGGACCAACTCATAAAGAAATTGATTGTAAGACTTCTGTGCTCTCTTGGTGTAATATCTTGACAGATACGAAAGTTAATCTAATTCAAAGTGTTTTAAATGTATTTTATTCATATGCTTTAACACATTATTCCTCTGGTTCCAATCACTTATAACAGTACAGTTAATTAGATACAGAGCTGTTTTCACAATCAAGCACAATATGTTACTACAAGAAATATTTTGGTATGTCCTTGCTAAAATGTCTCCTGTCTTCAATCCTGGAATAAGCCAGCCATGTAAGCCATTTAAGAAACAGTCTCTTCTATGAGATTTCTAAGACCAATATCCTGATCCACTGAGCTTCCCAAATTAAGAGAACAGCACCCTGACTTGGGTTAGTCTGGTTAGATCCTGATTAAGAAGAAAGAAAGAATGAGGGAATTAATTAAAGAATCAGAAATTAAAGATACTGAGTCTTTCCCAGTACATAATCCATTAGGCTATGCTTACTCTCAGGACCACAGAACTGCGTAAATAGAAATTGTTTAGATTATTACATGTAATAACATATAAAACATGAAATGCAGGTTTTAGAATTACTGGTTTATTTTAAAATGTAAACATAAATTTATTTGAGAACGCTTTGTAGGCAGATCTGGCCACTAACTGGTTGAAAATGCATAAAAAGAAGTTTATATTTGTTGTTCTTTTTAGGAGGACAAAAAGTTCTATCAGCTGGAACTAGTTAACAGGGAGACTAACTACAACAAAATGTTTAATGCAAGCCCTAATGTTGGTGTTATTAATCCATTGGTGAAGGTATGTTCCATGGACTTCATTGCTAAAGTAAAGAAAAAGAAATCTAAACTTAAGATATAGTAAAAGGAAGAAATATATGTGTATGTGTGTGTGCCTGTGTCTGTTCATAAGCCACTCCTAAAAGACATGTTCAAAACAAGGAACATAGTTTTTCATTTGTCTGTACTTATTTTTGTGTAGATTTGTTTCTTTTGTGATTGTTGAAAGATCCACTGATGCTGTTGCCCTAGTTTGCTTGACATGTATGACACAAAACACAGTTTCTTCTCACAAAACTGCAAAATCAAAACAGAGAAGTGACAGCAAGGCAACAGAGAGCAGAACTATAGCATGCAATAGAGAGCAGTGACACCCCTAACTGGTTTTAGTTTCATGGTTTTTCTTGTTCAGTGCAATGGCACTTAGCCCTTTTTTGGAAGTGCTCAGGATGGAAGAGCATTGGAAGACAGAGGGAGAGATGACACTAAAAGGAAGGGGATAAGGCTAAAAAGAAGAAGGGGAAGAGTGTGAGAAGGGCATGGAATGGGTCTGAATGAGAAAAGGTATAAAGTAAGACTGGAGCACTGGACTGACAAAGCAGGTATGGACAGTGGAGGCAGCAGGAGACAGAAGTCGGTCTCTAGCCTTCTGTTATTGTCATCACCTATACAAGTGAAAGCACCTCAGTGGCAATTCTCTCCATTCTGCTGAATAGTAATAGTAGGCTTCCTGTCCCTTCAGAAGGCAGCAGCATTCCTTCATGAGGAATATGAATAGACTGCAATAGGGTACCTTAATTCTATTTCTTTTCACCACTTCAGGAGTGAGTCCTCTGACGTTTCCTTCCTCCTTGGGATAACCCGTAGGTTATTTCACCTGCATGGAAGGGGAAGAGATTTGTCCCAGCTGTAGAGGCAGAAGAACTCAGGAAGGTTCTGAAGCAGAGGCTAAGCCAAGGGGCACAGCATGAGCACCTCAGATGCCCAAGAGCTTCAGTGATGAAGGTTCAGATTCCTGTTATTTAAAGGAGGGCTGGCTCCATTATCTGAGATCAGGCTGTGTTATCTAGCCAAGCCTTATTGCAGTTTCACATCAGATCAGTGTATTTCTGCACAAACTCTGCTGCAAAATGTCAATATTCTTCTGTAATTTTCAGGAGCCCAGCAGCTCTCACAAGCTTACCTATGGGCCTAATTTTTATGCTAACTGCATAAAAGGATTTAGTTTGGGCCCAGTAGAGACAATACCAGGACTTCCAGATACAATTTGAATGCTTTGGTTTTATGTGATAAAGGTCGTTTGAAAATTTTGGAAGTTGGTCTGAACCCTTCATTTATAAAGATGTGAAATGTAACCATCTAGTATATAAGCTTGTGTTCTGTGTGAAATCTGAAGTGTTTGGGAAAAGTACTTCAACATCAGATTTCCATAGTGATAATTCATATATTTTTATAATATGCTTCTATCACTTAAAACTGTTTAGACTTTGAAAGTGTCTTATATACCAGAACATTCTAACCTCTCATTTCATGACTTGTGGACTATGTTACTTTATTTTGTCAAAGCATGTACTGTGTTATTTGAGAATGAATTACAAAGAAACTGAAAATCTCATTCTCTTTTTTGTAAAAAAAAAAGGACAATTTATGAGTTACTACAGGCTTTGCATATTAATGCAAAATTACCGCCATTGCAGTATGTGTTACAGCTTCTCTAATTTGTGCAATGGATGTTTAGTATTACATTGTTACAGCTAAAATTTCTTAATACTTTGCATGAATTTCATGGAAACAATACACACAATTTTCTCTTTCCAGATTTGACTGCTTCAGAACCACAGATTTTTTATAGATATAAATATATATTTTTAATATTATATAAATTGTAGTATTTTTCTAAGGACTTATGTGGATAACTTAAATTTTCCAGAAATGGTCTACTTATGGAGCACACAGATCTGACTACATTTTGTTTAACACACTGTTTTAATTACAGCACATGTTGCCTTGCAAATGTATATTACATACAGTTGATTGTTTTTACAAACTATTTCTTCCATCATAATATTTCTTGCTTCTTCAGCTACTACAGCAGCAGTGTAATTATTTGTAATTATTGTTTAATTATTTGTAGCTGATGATTTTTCACTGTGATACCAAAAAAAAGACTTTTTTCTATTATAGCTTTTGGTCAAATTGGTGGGGTATTTTAATTATATTTTGACAAACACATCCACCAATGTGGCTGCAATTAGTAGCATTTGCATCTGCCAACCCCGGAGAGGCCGAGCACTGAAATCAAAGCTAGCAGAGAGCTAAAGAGAAGAAAGTGCAAACAAACAATACGACTGTCTCTGTCTCTGTTTGAACTTGTGCCCACCTTTGAATAGAGCAGCTCTCCTGTTTCAAGTGGAATTCTGCTGGAAAATATAATCTAGAAAGAACATGAGATTTCACTTGTCTTTCAATTGAGTTCAAATTTGTGCAGTTCATAAGCCCTTAAGGGTTCTTCGCCTAGCTGCCTTGTTAGGGTTGCATATATGTAATTGAAAGAAATTATTTATTATCTGTTCAAATAATACATAATTCATTATATTTATGAGCAAGGTATTTTTTCATTGCTCTGGGTATGTTAAAAAATCCTATTTTTGGAAATAAGATGCTTTTAATATTAATATTTTATTTTGAACATGGAATATTTGGTAGAAGTCAGAAAATATAAAAAGTTTTCTGTCACACAGTGATTTTAAAGAAAGCTATAGAATTATTTGAAGCATCCTTCTACTTTAAAATATCTATTAAAATAGAGAGGATGAATACTGACTCCTTTGTATGATGTGTTCTGAAATGTAAAAGAGTGATAGAAAAATCAATTTCTCCAATATTTTGAGTCCCTTGAAATACTATCAGGAGAAGTATAGAGAGTATTATGAAAGGAAAAATGTTCGATTGTGCCATCTGGTGTCTAGAAGTGGCAGCTGTAATGGCATCAAAGTCTGGCCTTTTCCTTTGCAAGAAACTGAACTCCTGTACAGTAATATTTTTATCTTCAACCAATTTTTTCCTCTCTGAAATTTGCTGTAATTACATTTGATAGCAGATCTGGTTCATGGATATTATAAAAAGATTTAAGTCAACATGAAAGTTTAACAGACTGAAAGGAAGTTTTCCACTAGATTGTCCATGTGTGATGTTTAGATACAGCAAAATGTTATATTGGAAAACCTACCATGATATACACTAAGTTGTAATAACTTAATCGTCTTGATCAGAACTTTGACTCTTCTGTGAAAATCTATGGTGTTCAGGTCTGGTCAAAGCAAATAGAATAACTACAATTGGAAAAAGAGCCCAATCTGTCATAATTCCTCTCCTTCAAAAAAACTCCAAACCACCCACCAATAAAACTTTTAAGTTTACCTCATCTGTCCAGGTTAAAAAGAAGCCCTCCTTACGTTTGTTATTTTTAATGCAGCAAAAGAAGAAGAACGATAAATCAACAAACAGGTTTGTGAGTGTCCCCAATCTAAGTGCTCTGGAATCTAGCGGAGTGGTGGGCAATGGACATCCTAACCGTCTGGACCCCATTCCTAACTCACCCATCCACGATATTGAGTTCAACAGCAGCAAACCACTACCACAGCCAATGCCACCCAAAGAGCCCAAGACGTTTTTGAGGTGAGCACTGCCTCACCAGTCTTTTTTTTTCCTTTTTTTTTTTTTTGCTTAACTTTTTGCATTCCTATTGAGCTGAATCCTACTTGCTTTATCAGCCTTTCAGAGGTACAAGTACTCTTATGGCATTTTTAATTTTTGCATTATATTTATAACCTCTTTATAGTATTCCTTTTTATTGTAGACTTTGCTGAAATGTGAAGTATTCTCTCACTTCTTCCTAAGCCTTGAACTTTGAAAACCTCTATAAATACCTTAACAGAATTCATGTGCTTCCAATTGTTTACATATATGAACAATTGTTTTAAATGTTTGTTTTATTTACTGATTTTCATTTAGGAATTGAAAATAGCACGGAATTCCTTTTATTCAGTATTACATGATAATGATTTTTCTGTAAGGAAATTATTTTCCGTGCTATGTGAATGTTACATGTTTCCCCTTTCCTTACCTGTATTGAATAGTTTCACAGGAGTAACCTTCCTACAGCAACAGGAAATGCGCAGGCTTAGGTGGTTAATACTGAGCTTCCAGAATCAAAACCAGCACTAAAGTCTGAAGTAATTCTTTCGCAAAATAATCTACTGACTTGAGTAACTTTAAAATGGCATTTTAGAGGCATGATTTTAATCTTTTAGCTTCATGTGCTAAATATGCGCATATTAAATGCACTTGAAGTGCTGTCCTGTGTATTTAGTAGGTGCTGATCTCTAATGTCTAAGTTGGCAACTTGAAGCAAAGTTTAATTACAGGTCCCACTGTTGGTTGATTGCTCTCTCCTTTGGTTTAATGCAAAAGATCACATACCTAACAACTGCTAATTATAATGGAAAACAAATTATAGAATCTAAAATAGATAAAGGAAAACACTATATTTCAAGAAAACTATTTAGAAAAAAAAAGTACTGTTGCTAATTTTTTCCTGTGCATGTGATGTGCATGAGTGTGCTCAGATACCTATAACATGCATGTGCATGACCCCGTGGACTGTGATGCTGGAGTTTTCACTCCAAATTGTTTAGTGCCTTGTATTATCCAATAATAGAGATTATTTTATTACCAATTTAATTGATAAAGTTAATTATGTAATTAAATGTGAATTATTTTCTCCTGCACATTTTGTGAGACTATATAAGAGGAACCAAATCCTGTTTGTAGCACAGCAGTTTCTTTTTTCCTAGTATGTTAGAATATTTTAAGTGTGTGCATGAGCAGCAATGCAA
Organism: Pithys albifrons albifrons; assembly: GCF_047495875.1. Taxonomy (NCBI): domain Eukaryota; kingdom Metazoa; phylum Chordata; class Aves; order Passeriformes; family Thamnophilidae; genus Pithys; species Pithys albifrons. The sequence goes on along the minus strand of NC_092459.1, from coordinate 49,971,299 downwards.
GTGATATTCGTGATCGGTGTGAAGTATTAAAATAGTGTGTATTTCTGTTCAGTTACCAGCCAGTCTTTGTGAGCACATGTCTACAAATATGATGCTCGCATCATATTTTTCAAAATTAACTTTACCACAGGAAAAGGATGCTAAAAGAGGACCTTCTACAGTCACGCTTTTCCAAGAAAACTCTTTTTATTCTTCCTGAAAACCTACAGCTATTTATGACTTTCTAAATTATGTTTTCCAAAATACTATTTGCCCACCCTGTAATGTGGCTTCTGAACTGACTTGTCCATGCTGCTGATGCTCTCCAATGGAGTGGATGATCACAGATTCTGTAGGGAGACATTAGATCATATCCTGGGGCACACTGATAATTAATCCATGGAGAAACAGACTGTGTTTCTTAATAATTATTCTCTGTGATTTCTTTTTCTCCTAATAGTTGTACTTTTTGTGTAGTTGTGGGATAATTGTTTTTCTTCCTTTCTGTGAATTTAGCCCTCCTCCGACTGATGCCTCACCAGTGGCTTCACCAGATCCACAACGCCAGGAGTGGTTTGCCCGATACTTCACGTTCTGAGAGATGATTTGTTTTTGTGACACAGTGTGATGTGGACTGTTTATAAGAGCATGACCTTAAGTAAACCCTCATGTGAACGAGCTTTCCTGTAATTTGTCAAACACTGTGAATGAGAAAGTATTTGTCTTTCTGATTTGAAACTGCACTGTATTTCATGTTATATTTGTTGGAATCACTTGACATGGTACTATACAATATGTGTAATTATAACTATTATTTTTATTTAAAATGGAAGAGTCTTTAAACTTTGTAATTACTACATAATAAATTTTGGTAGAACAAACATAATGCTTTCCCCTTTTCCTATAAATGCTTTCTTTGATTTCAGGTAAGGCTTTTCCCCCTGAATAAAGTAATTGCATGGTTACTATAAATACAATTTAAATTGTAAAAGGAAAAGGTATATATTTCTCACTCTCTCTCCAATATGTTTAATGCATCCCAAATTTGTTACTTTGTAGCAGTTGAAAAACTGTCTAACATTTAAAAATAAGTATGCTAAATAAAATTAATGTAGCTGCTGGCTTTCAGAGCAGAATCGTTCTGATAGAGGATGAAAAAAGCTGCAAGCCAGGAGCTGTTCATTGGGGATGGGGGTTGACTCTTCACTTACTGCTCATGAGACTTTGCCATCTAGTTATAATGAAACATTTTACCACTGAATTTAAACAGAAACTTTTCCCACAAGTCCTATATTTCTTTTATGAGTATTAAAAAAACCCAAATGCTTGAAATATTTAGAAAACTGTGCTATCTCTGCATAAATCAAGAATCTACATCTTGAGCATATAATCCTACTTTGAATAAAATTCATGTCTAAAACGAAAAATAAAAGAAAAAAGCCCTGAAGAAACAAACAAAAAGCAACCACTCAATTTATTTCCATTCATTCATACTACAGATACAGATCTTTCCTTAAAACTCTAGTTACCTTCTCTTGTCTATATTAATTTCTTTTCTTCTTCTTAAACTGGTATATGAAAATGTTTTTTCAGCTACTGAGCATGATTCCCCAATCTGTACCTTTTATGATGTCAGTGTTGCTAGAGAAATTTGTTGTAGCATATAGAAAACCAGAGCTTACTGTCTTTTTTATATTTTTTCATTCAAAGATTACCATAAAGTAATTCACACTGGTAGTCTCAGGGAGAACATTGTCTTTGTTTTATGAATGTATTTTTAAGCTGAAATCTTATCTTTTAAAAGCAGGAAAAAATATGTTTGAGTTATTTGAATAAGGTTCTAGTTAGCATATACAAAGGTCTTGAACTTTAATATTTCATCTGAAGCCCTAACTACATCCTTTTTTTGCTATATGCACAAAGGTAAATACCCAGATGAAGATACTTGCTAATTAAAATGAGTTTTATATGTAGTATATGTATAAATGAAAAATTTGTAAGTTTTCATATAAACAATATAAAAATCTTCTAAATGCACATTTAAAAACTTCTATCTTATAATTCAGCTTGAAAATGCCACTGAAAGCTGTATTCTGGTGATGCTGCCGACGACTAAAGATGTATATAGCAGATTTTTGGTAGCTGGTGGACTCAACTGTAGGTATATGCAACTTTTTAATTTTAGAAGAAAGCCATATTGGGCAAAATGTCAGATTTCTTGGCTGTTACCCAAAATAAAATTCACTAGATCATTTTGTTACAATGTTCTGCAGTGAGTGTTGCGTATTTTTTCTTGCATGCCTTGCAAGGGATCAGCCTTTTCCTCCTTTCCTCCATTTCATTTGTGCATTTTTACACATGGAATGAATAACTGAACAGTAATACGGAGATGATAATACCTACATTTACCTGTTTGGTGAAAGGTGTGCCCATTGGTTTGTCAGTAGTAGGCACTTGTCTTTTGGGAGAAGAAAGTTAAGCAGCACTCAGCTACCATGTCTGTCACAGTCAGCAGCTTTACTGCTGCCAAATCAATCTCTTCAAACCAAATGTAGTCAAAAAAAATCAACCAGAAGAGTCTTGGAATGGCATTGAAAACTCAGTAAAATGTATTCTTGAAAGAAGTTACTATCTGTCTTTTGGGATTAATACAACTTGCATGATGACTGTGCCATTGTGTTCCTGATCTTTGCAGTATCTGGTATTCTGGAAAAAGTTAGAGGTGTGCATATTCATGAGTCCAGTGAGTTGTGCACAGAATTCTGCAAAGTCTCTGCTCACACATGTGTGCCGTGTTTCCAAGCTCAACAAACAGTGCTGAGAAAGGAGGTACAGAGTTAGGATGAGATTGCATAGTATTAGTTACAACAGTAGGAAATCTTTTAGCTCTCAGGAACTGTCCCTCTGCACTCTGACACATTAAATCTCATTATCAACACTTAGTATAACTAATTCCCCTGAACCTTTCATTTTATTTAGAAAGAATAATAAAAGGTCAAAGAGAAAACAAGAACATAGGTATTTTAATTCTTACTGGTTTTTCCTATGGAAGAAGGAAGAGGCTGTACTTGATACAGGGACAAAACGCAGAAGACTCCTACAATTTGTCAGAACATGGTTGTAAAAATCAGTCTTAAAACCAGATTCAACCCTAGATTGCTCCATTCACATCTGTGAGAAGAGTTTGACTGCCAGTGAATTTTCCAGTTCAGCAGAAAACTGCTCTAGCTGACCCTCATGACACAATCTCATGGCACAGGGAAGAATTATGTCCTGAGAACTGCATGGCTTTTTTTCTGCTGCAGGAATTGTGCACAGAAGGTATACTTGGGGAAAAGAAAAATCCCAGAAACAGCTGAAAACCAGTCTGCAATCAGCACCAACATGGAAACCAGTTTACCCTATTGACTCCTTCCTTTTGCTTTTTTTTCAGATACTTCAGAAGGTGTGTACTACATTTATCTCAGAGTTCACAGAAAATATTAAACCTAAGAGAAGCACTGGCTATAAACTACATTTGTCAATAGCATTGAGTTTTTAACATTCTAACTTAGTCTAAATAAATTTTTACTTTTGTTTTTCTCATGATCTGTTACTTTTTTTCTTATTTTGGAAGAAAAAACTTAGATTGTATTCTAACTGGTTTGAATTGCTCTACATTTACTAGGTACACATTAAATATCTGAAATTTGTAATCTTTGACACTTTAAAGAGTAAGAATACGTATTACAAAATTGAAGAATATAGAGCATTTAGTTTTGAGGGTTGGTTTGGGGGTATTTTTAGGATAATTATTGTCCTTCATAAAATTTTTTCTATAATGATGCAAGAATCTTTGTTTTCATTCTTAAAGAAGGGTGTAATAATTCACTTTTGTAGTAGGTACACTCTGGAACTAAACTTTCCTGCTTTTTGAGACTAGAAAATGCTTTCCACAAAGGACCTTCTTTGAGAATTGCACTTAAGACTGACAGCAGAAGTTTCCTGGGAGACAAATGCTTCTCTTCCCATAACTGAACATGAGCCCATATTGTAGCATTTGCCTTTCTGCTGTGGAAGCTTAAAAAAAATTGAGGTCTTTTCTTTTCTCTAAATCATTATCTTTTTTGCCAGTTTTAGTCTTAGTCTGAAACTATTTAAAAACTATAGGATATGAGGTATTCCTAATGAATATCAGGAGACTGTAATATTAGCAATCAGGTCTGATCATAATGTCAGAGAAACCCCTTGCTTGTTTAAGATGTATTTTAAGTTATATGTAAATTAAGTTACATGATCTCAGTGCTACCCATATGCAATGTCACTAATTCTGTTTTGAGAAAATTAGCTCCCAAGTTTTCCTCCTTTGCTCTAATTTACTTTCTTTTGAAGGAAAACGACTGTCACGTCACTTAAGAAAATGGAGATCTTTAACCTCCTCTATAGTCAACAGGCACCTTCAGGGGTGAATCATCCCACTTTTCTCTTGATTACACAAAGACCGTAGAGCAACAACAAATCTAAGTGCCTTGGTTGACTAAATTTAGGTGTGAGGAACCCATACCTGCTATTTCATTATTTTATTTTACTTTTTTTAACCACCATTTGCAAAAATGTATCAGCTTTGAAAGACAAAAACTGACTGTCCTTACAGGAGCTATGATGCTCTTTTTTCCTGGTAAGTTTGTAGTCCAATACAGCACTGTTGCTGTTCTTTAGGCAAATGCTAAACTTTTACTACAATGAAAATTTGTAATATTATTGATTAGCTACTTTAGGGTGTTGGGCATTGTATCAGTTTTATTTCTGTACACATTGCCTGGCAAAATCTTTACATGGAAATGACTCATTTCCATGTACAATTATATACAGAATTCAGCTTGCAGTTCTAAGGATTATTTACTTTGCAGTGTATTTCATTCATGTAAATAAACATCCATTTCTTAGGATACACAACAGTAATTGGAGCTGTGGATAGTACTAGACTGTAACAAAACCATGCAGCCAAGCTGAAACTACTCTTCCTCTATATGTGACTGCTAAACATAATTTTTCATTTTAACAGAACGTGGGCTCAACAGAGGGCTCTTCTACTGTGCAACTGTGTTAACATTTCTCATTTGCAAGCATATACACAATTAGATAACTCAAGCTTTGCTGACTGCACAAATTGCACTGCAAGTTCCTACACTAATGGTGGGACCTAATGAGGTGAACAGCTCATTGACTCTGGAGTCCTATAGGGCCTTAAGGATGAGTTTATAAATTGTCTATCACTAAGGTAACTCGGTTCTTTTCAGAGTTCAGCATGCTACAGAGGCCTGTTCACATTAAACAGTTAGCTGAACACAAGAAGAAGCAGCTGCTGCCAGCAGCACTGACAGCAGTGTTGCTGGTGAACACGAAGAGCTAAGCTCAAGAAAATAGAAGCGTAATTCAATGACTACCCAAATCTGGCTTCATTACAACAATGAGTTCTCTTAGAAATTAACAATGCCTTCCATGCTCAACCTGACAGCTGAACAAAAAAGTTGGGAGTGTGGCTGAGTCTTTACCTGGAACTAGAGCTGTTTAACTTCAGTCATAGATGATCAGCATGATGGCTGGGCACAGAGCAGAGCCAGCACACTTCAGGTTAACTGAAACACTATGGGCAGCCTCACCCACAGCTGGAAAGAGACACACTTTGGGGCAGAGCCTAAGCCCAGGTTTTACAGCCACATGAACATCCAACCATATTCACTGGTTAGACTAAATCTTTACCTTACCTATGGGATCCATGAGACATTTTCAGCTCTTGTGCAGCCTTGCAGTCAGTGTCCCAGTTGCTCAGTGGAATGGGATGTGTACCAGCCACACCGCCCACAGTATTAGCAGGCAGTCCTTGTACTCTCCTGGGACATACCCAGGTTGAGGGCACACACTATGTTCTGTAAAACTGGAAAATAGAAGGGTTTCAAGTCTTTGTCTTTATTACCACACAAGACTATCAGAAGTGACCTGAAAGCAAAAACAGTAATACTGGTTTATGTAGGAGAGCCATTCCAAGTGAAAAGCAGAGATAAACCAGGAAAGCATTCCAAGTTCAGGTGTCTTGGTTTGAGATAAGCAACTGCCAACCCCCCCAAGCACACAGTTATAACTAAGAAAGGTATTAACAAAAGGCCTATTACCAATTTGCTCTCCATTTTGTTTCACATTCAATGCCCAACGTGTTCCCAAAACACCTAAACAATCCCCAGGAACACAGCCAAGCTCCTGGGAAACTTGCCAACACCCTTGGTCAGTTCCCGGGTTTCGGCACCATTAACTCTTGGTTTGAGATAAGCAACTGCCAACTCCCCCAAGCACAGAGAGAAAAGCCTCCCTCCTAACACCAGGGAAAGGGAGGAAAAGAGAGGGGAAAGAAAAAAAAAACACTTCAAACCGCATTTATACTAAAACTACATATATTTTTCACAGAAAGAAAGAGACAATTAGAAGAGAGTACAAATATACATTCACACAAGTCTGCAACAACAAATTCCCCACTTCAACTTCTTAACGAACACAAAAATTCTACTGTCTTAACTACACATTACTTAAGAAAAGACTTATTCCCCAGGGAGAAGAACTCAAGCAGAAAGGAGAGACCCAGAACAACACAGTTTACTTTCCTGAGATACCCTGTGAGTCAGTGGTGGGCCTGGTCCTCTCCATCCCCCCTGGGACAGCATCGTGCGTCCTCCCAAGAGGAGGGCTGAGAAGTGACTGCCTTAACCACTCCCACACTGGTTCCTACTTCCCTGGAGATGATGTCATAATGTGGTATGGAATACAAAATTACTGGCTAGAAGAGGTCAGCTGTTAGCTCAGCCCACCTCAAGTCAGCTGACAGCTTCAGCCTAGTCCAAACTTCAGAGCCCAAATTTAGGCCCACCTTAGGTGAACCCATAACATCAGGATAAGAGCTTTTCAGGCTGCCAAGACTGTCTTCATCCACTCATTTGAAATAATTACTTCTCCCTCTCCTATTTTGCACCATGATTTCAAAAGAGGCTACCTCATGGATTTTCAAATGAGCATAATATATTTTTGATGACTTCTTGTTGAGTAAACAATTTCTTCATTATGCAGCTAAGTACATACCAGTTATTGGTTATTATTAGATAATAATATGATAAATAAGGTTTTTTCTTGTAGAAACCACCACCTGATCATAGCCCTGACATACCAACATCAGCTACTTGCTCTTTAGTTATAAAAATCAGAAGCCTCAGTTGCAGATTGCTGCATTGCTTTTCATGCTGCTGCTCCAGTTGCTTAGGCTACAAAACACAGTCTCAGGAAGCACACACGGACATCTCCAGTAAATCACGAAAGTGACAGCTCTGCCATACTAGAAGCCCGGTATCTCTGCTAGCAACTGTGTAGCAGTAACAGTATCTCATCATTAGAAAAAAAAGCAGCCTGCCTTTGTACCTTGCAAGACAGCGCTATAAACTGAGTAAAGTTGAAACTAAAAGCATATAGCAGAGATAGGGATTGTTTTGAATTTTCACAGTGATAAATTTATATATTAAGTGCAGATCTCAGCAGTGCTTTTGCAGCTGTATCTACTAAATTGGTTAAAACAGGACCATTTATAAATCAAAATTTATTTTTCTTCTAGAGACTTATGTAGGAGACAAAACATTTCCTCTTTACAACCACCTGAAGCAGTCTTAGACTTTTACTGAGGATTTAGCCAACATCTACAAATACCCTGAGAAAGATTTTGTTTGCAAACAATGCAGGAGAGGTAACTATCCTCTGATATCAGATCCATCCCCTGATTCACCAGACAGGAGAAGTCAACTTCCAATAGCTTGTGAAGTAGCAATTCAGAAAAATGTGATTTAAAGCACCTGTAAAGTTCCACAAAAGCAGCTTTTGGCCAAATATTCCGACACTATCCCCTTCTCTGCTGGCCAAACATTCTTCAGATGAACTCACGGATAGTGAGATATTCAGTATAGTAAAGAGGTGAACCAGTGCATCTTTCTTATTCATTAAGGTAACATATTTAAATATGACTGGAAGATAAAAAACACATGGAAGACATTCAAATTATCTTTGTTTTATTAAGGCAAGTAAGACAGTTACTTTTACATACTGAATTCATATATAACTTGAAAATAAGAGATCTAAAGTTGGGAGGGATTTTTGTTTGTAAAGTGTAGATTTTCCTCTCCATCAACTCTAAAAATCTGTATTAAAATACAAATTGCATTCATTTATTAGAGATCCATTGGCATATATTGGTGATATTGTAGAACACTATTACATGGGCAGTGATTTTTGTTTTGATTGTCTATCAATAATTCATCATTAATACAGGTCAACAATGGGAGGTTCTGCAACTGCAGAGCTCAGTGGAGAAGTGTTAAGATTCAAGAAGAGAGTCTACTTACACTGAACCCAATGAAGACAGAATTCACACATGCAAGCACAGAACTTGTTAGAAGTGTGCACATGTGCTGCAAAGTAACCAGAGGGAACAGACGTACTGCTGGAGAAACTGGGAACCAGTTTCACTCCTCATGCCTGGAACAATTTTGAAATAGAATCAAACAAAAGACATATTATTTCAAATAGTTAAAACATGTCACTGGGTTGCTATACACAAGGGAAGAAAATACATGTACAGCCACGAAATTATTCAAAACAGGTATGTATGTATGGCCAGGCTTCTCCAACGCAGATTTGGGCAGGGCTCTCCCCACGTGGGTGTGCCCTTCCCGCCTGCACAGTAGGTTTTTCAGGTGAGGCACAGCGTGCGCAGAACTGGCCCCACCGTTTAAGTCCTGAGGTCCATCTGCCACGGCCGAGCGAGCTTGCACGGTGACAGTGAAGTCCTCAGGACTGTCTACAGCACCCGGCACTAACCGGGGGCTGACCCTGCTGAGCATCCGAGATGTGACGGGATGGGATGGCAGGGAGGCATTGAACTGCCAGGGAATGGTCCCCACTGAGACTGGAACTGAGGTCCTTGGGATTCAGAGTCGAGAGTTCTCTCCATCACACCACGGGACCTCTATTCAAAACAACATACTGTCAATTCTGGGCAAAAGTGAAAGCCTCAGAGCCTACAGCAAACCCTATTTTGTCGTTGCATTAAAAATAACCCACCCCCTCAAACTGCTCAGCCTTCGAAGAAGGTAGAGATGGCTCGTTTGTTGTGCGGTTCGCTTTAAAGACAAATTTAGACTTTGTGGTGCTTGTAAATCTCGGGGGAGGAGGGGGAACTTGCAAGAAGCACTCTAGCTGCCTTGGGTCTGCCCTGCCCCGCGCTGTCCGCAGGGGCAACAGGACACGTCCAGGCGAACAGCAGCGGGCGGCACCGCTGCAAGGAGAACCCACGGGTGGATCAGTCGTTCCCGGGAGTGCGAGCAGCTGGAGTGTCCCTCGTGCCCAAGGAGCGCCCCCCTCTCCGGGCCCATGCCCGCCCCCCTGCGATGCCCCGGGGGCGCCGCTTCTCCCGTGGCACCCCGAGGGCAGCGCCCCCGCCCGAGCCTCGGCCCCGCGGCCGCTGTCCCGCCCCTCCCGCTAAGGGAGCGCCGGGCCCGGCCGCGGAGCAACGGAGGGGGCGGGTCGGAGCCGCCCCTGGCGCGGACTGAGGGAGCTGCGGCCGCTGCTCGGGGCGGCGGCGGCAACGCGGGCGGAGGGAACGCGGGCGGAGTGGCGGCGACGACCGAGCAGGTACCGAGCGGAGCGGGGCGGCCGCGGGGCTGTACAGTCTCAGGCCGGGCGGGCGCGGCGGTGGCGCTGGGGGCGCATCCCGCGCTGCTCGGACCGAGGGCCGGCCCGCGCTTGGGGCGGGAAGGCAGCCGAGAGAGCGCTGCGGCCCGGCAAGCCCTGTCGCGGGGCCGCCGGGGGCCGGGGCGGGATCCCCACGCCAGCCGCCGGCTGGAGCGGGGCGGGCCGGCCACGCCGCTGCTGCTTCCGCGTCCTCTGACCGCCCACAGAGCGAGGGAAGGGAAGGCGCGGTGTTTCCCTTGTGGTATTAACCGGAGGAGCTCCCCGCCTTTCTCCCCGCCTTTCTCCCCGCCTTTCTCCCCGCCTTTCTCCCCGCCTTTCTCCCCGCCTTTCTCCCCGCCTTTCTCCCCGCCTTTCTCCCCGCCTTTCTCCCCGCCTTTCTCCCCGCCTTTCTCCCCGCCTTTCTCCCACCTCCCTCTACTTTCCCTCCGCTTTCTCCCCGCCTGCCCCGGCCGGCAGGCGTGACCCGCTGCGGGGGCCGGGCCGGGGCGGGGCGGGGCGCTGTGTTGGCGGGAACCGCCAGGGAAGCGTGCGGGCAGTTCCCTGCCGGTCCCGCTCCCGGAGCCGGTGCCGGGCAGCGGCGGGGAGGAGGTGCCGCTGTAACGAGGTGGGGTTGCCCGAGCTCCTGAGCCGCGCCCCGCCCTCGCCTGGCCCCGCGATGGGTTTTCCCGAGGGAAAGAAAAAGTTTCCCGCTTGGCGCGTGTCCGCACCTGGAGGGCTCTCTGTGTGACCCCGGCCCCTCCCTCGGCCCCGTGCAGGCGCAACATGGTGCTGAGCGCGGAGCAGGTGGCCCTCATCGGCCAGGTGTTCGAGTCCTACGTGCTGGAGCACCACAGGGATGACATCCTGGGCATCCTGAGGGAGGCCGATGACCAGGCGCACTACCCCGTCGTCGTCGACGCCTTGACGCTCTTTGAGACCAACATGGAGATCGGGGAGTATTTCAATGCCTTCCCCAGTGAGGTGCTCCCGATTTTCGACAGCGCGCTGCGCCGGGCGGCCCTGGCAGCACTGCAGGACTCCGTGGAGCCTGCACAGCTCACCCTCAAACAGAACCTCCACGCCAGGGTCTCGGGTAAGTGGCAAGGGCTGCAGGGAGCCACATCTCCCAGTCGCTACTGCCAGATCTCCTTACTCCGTGGCAAACTATTGACATGCCATGGGAGTGAGCAAGTTTAATTCCTGCCCTTTCAGTGTTCAAAGCAGAATCCTTAGTGTTTGTTAATGGCCATACATACACACATTGAGCAGGAAAGAAGGCATGCAAACATATGGAGGTGTGTAGACTAACCCCTCCTAAAAAGCTATGGCTGTTACCACTGGCCTGTGTGCAGTGGTTGGCATTTGTTGGGTCTGGGCTAACACCAAAGCCTTTCTGTGGAAAAGACTCCTCACATCAGTGGCTGGTGTTACATTATTTCTCTTCTAGGCAGGTCTAAAGAAAAGTTTTAGGGGAAGATATGTAGTACCTAAGTTTAATTGCAGATTGACCTCCCTACTGTCTCAGTTGGCTTGTCATCCTCGTGGGCTCCAACCATTTCCCAGAAGAGGCGAAGTCTACATTTTGATTTGTCTTGTAACAATTTCATTTGAAATTGTTGATTTTTATGCTTAACTGTTATAAAATTACTTGTTATAAAAATGACTTGAAATGAACTGTTGGAAAGCACGATTGATAATAGAGGATTTTGTCATGTTTCCCACTGCAAGCTGATATGCCATTATTCCTTACTATTAAGAAATTTCTAGTAGCTTTGAGGTCTGGTAAGTGTAGAGTGCAGTTCAGTTTTGGCTGTTGCGGGAGACTGGGCCAGTGGTGGCACTGTCCCTTCTGGTCATTTCTGATCATAACTATTTGGAGCCAAAGCCTGCCAAGGCAAGAGGTGGCAGCCTGTGTTTCCCTCCCCTGCCCTGTCATGAAGTGGGTTATGATGCTTCAGTCTTTTGGGAGCTTGAACTTGCATAAATCACAGTTGTTAAACAGGCCTGTGTTTCATCCTAGTAAGTTTCAATAAACATGTTATAATGAAAAACACAAATCAGAGATGTAATTTGCCAGTGGCTCTCAAAATGCTGTATTTTCAAGGTTTTTAGGGGAAAAAAAAGAAAGAAAAAATAAAAAGTCTTGCTAGCTAGTCAGGTGTTAAGGAGCTTGTACACAACCGCCAGGTATGTGGTGTAAAAGAATGGCCTCTGTACTGTACTGAAATTTGACGTTGGGCATCTCCCTCTACCTGTGAAAGCAAGAATGAATTAAAACTTTCCTCCTAGTGTTCTAAGATGCATTTGCATCATTCAAGGTTTCAACATGAAAAAATACTCCAAGTATGATTATTTTAAAAGCTACCAGGAAGTATTAGCAGGAGTACAGCAAGGGGCAGATGATCACTGCGTGCATAGCAGTGTCTTTAAGGCATTCCTGCTCTTTTTATCAGCCTGTTGCTGGAGCTGATCATTCCTGCCACCGTGATGTTTTGTCTGAATATTCCCTTTCCAACCTCAGGCAAATTTAGTCACATTTGATTGAATAGTTTTAATAACTGATGAAAACAAATCTGACTGACAGAAGAAGTTAGTCAACAGACTACAAATAACTCCAGCACCTAGCTGGAGGAAAATTGATGAACAGCAGGGCTTATCCTTGAGTGGTCCAGCTGGATCAAAGTAACATCTGTCCATGTAGTTTGGTTAATCACCAAAAGGCTGATTTCATAAGAAACAAAAGAAATAAGCTAAATGATCAGTAGCCTTTTTTTCCCCACAAATTCCAATTATACTATTACCTTTTAAGTGGATGCTGGATTCTCATTAGCTTCAGGATTCTCCTCCTGGGGTGCCATTTCCCATTCCTACATAAGATGAGAAGGGAATGAGAAGGTGGGGCACTATTTTTGGTGGGAGTGACAGACAACTACCTGGAGTGTTGCTTAGGAGATCTGCATGTCAGGCCTGGAATGAAGTGAAGAAAAGTTTTTTTTCTTATGCTGGGTATAAAAATCCAATCTCAACATGCTGCCACCAGTACACACCAAAGAGGGCTTCAGGCAGTGTGAATATGCAGCAATTCATCATCATCGTGGTGAGGCTTTGCGAACGAAGGGATTTTTTTTAGCAGTCAAAGCTACTGAGAAGATTTGACCTAGATGCACAAAATAGTTTTGGTCCCCTAAGAAATGTCATTTCCCAGCAGATTTGTAGTTTCACATCTCTGTTTCTTAGCTCTATTTTGGAAGTAAAGCTAAGAAATTATTTTAGTAATAGGTAATTTCCTTGGAAGTTGGTAATTGTTAGTATCTTGTAGCTCATTACTGCTTTCTGAAGTGGCCATATTTTGCTCAGGTGAGGATTTCAGAGACATTTAGTATTGAGGTAGATTAATCTTCCTGAAGATTTCAGCTGCCATGGTGCCAACTGGTGGCTGCATGGTTGAATCATCATGGCTCAGCTTTGCGAAGGAAGATTTGGGCAGGGCTCTCCCCACGTGGGTGTGCCCTTCCAGCCTGCACAGTGGATTTTTTAGGTGAGGCTCAGCGTGCGCAGAACTGGCCCCACCGTTTAAGTCCTGAGGTCCATCTGCCACGGCCGAGCGAGCTTGGACGGTGACAGTGAAGTCCTCAGGATTAGAACCTACAGCCCCCAGATTCCCAGGAGGTCTCCCATCCAAGTACTAACCGGGGCTGACCCTGCTTGGCTTCCCAGATCTGACAGGATCGGGCACCAGGATGGCACTTAACTGCCCCATGGGTGAATACCAGAGCAGGATCAGCACACCATGGAACTGGCTGTTGGATTGGAAGTAAAGGAGAGCAAGTGGAAAGTGTACTGTCACTTTTAATTTGAATTTACAAGTGAATTTGCTTTGGTTGTGTTCATACAATTTTTCTTATGCTGTCTTCCTTGAGCTTGAGGAATGTGGATTTTAGGCCAAATGCTCACCAACTGCAAATTTTGAGAATTCACCCAAGACTAGGAGCTACAGCTGTTTAATTGTGGGAATAACATTGAACTACAATTAAGTAGCATAACTAAAATTTTGTAGTTCAGATAAACCAGTTGTAGTATAAATGGCATCTGCAAAAAGAGCATTTAAAATAGATCTGAGAATCACAGAGTGAGTCAGGATGGAAGGGACCACAGAGGGTCATCTGGTCCAACCTCCCTGCTCAAGCAGGGTCATCCTAGAGCACATGGCACAGGATCACATCCATACGGTTCTTGAGTATCTCCACCAATGCACGATCACTTGTTTAGTTCCATCCTGTTTTGATAAAGCAGTTAACTATACTTGAGACTTTAAGAACTGGTAATTTGGTGTCAATGATTGTCAGGGAATATCAGGATCTGTTTCCAGGAATGGAAACTTTTCATGACTATTCAGCCCTTGGCAAGAGTAGGAGAGTAAAATGGCAACATTTTCACTTAGTGCTCAGTGTCTGATGATTTTCAGTGTCTGAGGCCAGTGAATCAGGTTTATGATGCAACAGATGAATTGCTGAATCACATTTATGAAACAGTAATAACAATGGCTACTGTTCATGTGTCTGGCACATTTTGTAGTCTTTCTGTTTAACTGCATTGTAAGTCCATGTTTTATATGCACAACCTTATGCTGCACTTATTTTGTTTAACAGGTTTGCCTGTTTGCCCAGAGCTGACTCGAGAGCACATTCCTAAAACCAAGGATGTGGGTCACTTTTTGTCTGTTACTGGGACTGTCATACGTACCAGTTTAGTGAAAGTTTTGGAGTTTGAACGGAGTTATATCTGCAACAAGTGCAAGCATGTGTTTGCAGTCAAGGCTGACTTTGAACAGTACTATGCATTCTGTCGTCCATCAGCCTGTCTGAATGAAGAAGGCTGCAACTCAATCAAGTTCACTTGTCTCTCTGGAACAGACTCTTCTCCTACATGCTGCAGAGACTACCAAGAAATCAAAATTCAGGAACAGGTAAGGAAAAAAAAAGATGGAGAAAAAGGGGAAGGTATTAAAGTATAGATGTCTCAAGTACAAAAAGAATTAACTTGCAAAAGAAGACATTTGGAGGCCTAGTTTCCTGTTGAAATAAAGTAACTCTGCTAGTTTTAGTAAGACTATTTGTGCTTATGTCAGAATTAAGATTATCCTGTTTTCATAGTGTAGTTTTACCTGCCAAGGTAAGTGGAAAAGTTTTACGAGTTCTACTGCTGTTTAAAACAAAAGCCTGAGAAGATTAAAAGAGCCAATCAGCCTTTTGGTCAGAGATTTCCAATCAAAGAGTTAAAAATGGAGCCATATGTTGATTAGACCTCTGTTATTGGGTAACTTCACTCAAAACACCTGGTGTCAGTGCATAGATGAAATTACTGTAGATGAAATTCCATTTCATGTTGAATCCTTACACCAAGTGCACATTGTTTCTCTACACACTTGCTGGACATGATGCTGATGTTCAACGGTGCTTCTGAGGACTAGAGCTAACCTAGTGGTGGCCAAGACCAACTGTAGCTGTGCACTATGATCAACACCTGGTATCTGCAAATGTCTCTTCCCTTCAGCCAATACTAAATTCAACAATTATTGTTCATATGGTCCTTAACAGAATTTGTATTTATTTTCTCATGGTAGCCCTGGGCAGAAGTACAGCCAAGCTGGAGGAGTAAGAAACAATTGTGCCTCTTATTATGGTAGCACATAACTAAGACAAAACTGGCACAGGAAAATCTACACTGTATGAAAATTGAGAATTAGCAGGGTGTATTGCAGGCAATGTCTCTATGTTTATAAGTTCAGTGTCTTTTTTCATAGACTTTTTCTAAGATAGCTTAAGTTGTTTCAGGGCTTTGATTTTACAAATGGAGAGGATAGTGGTGCCAATCTACCTTCAAGATTTATGAAAACAGAAATGTATGAAGTTAGAAATGAAGCTCTTACAAGTTCTGAATAGCAAAAAAAGTAAGGGAATAAAACTTTCTAGGGAATAAGCCCTATGTTGCATGTTCCTATAATGATTGTTTCTGACATGGAAAATTTTTGTAACTTACTTTTTGTTTTACTGTGTGACACACAGATCTCTATGAGAGGAGGGATTTTCAGCAACATGAGCTTATTAAAAACAGTAAACCTATACCAGGAGTGAGTTTCACTTGTGTTTCCTTCTGAGCTCTGCAAGTAATTGTGCCTGTGCCACCAGTTCTGACAGGGGTGTGAACTGTCTGTGACCATTTAGATAATACACAAGGGTGAATTGACCCTCTTAGGCACCAGAGAGTGAACAAATCTAGAATTCTAGCATGTGTGACCTGTGCTGCAGAATGAAAAGGAACTTCTGACTGTTGTTCTTGTGCAGTGGGTACTCTAAAAACTATTGCAAGCTGTTAGTGTAAATGGAAAGATTGCTGGTTGGAAATAGATTGTGTCAAGATTGCGTAGACTTTGCCCTGGAGAAAAGAAAATGAATTACAGGATTTAGTGGCATATTTGTCAATATATATTTGTTTTTTCCTGTTGTTGATTTAATCCTTGACACCTAGCTATAATCTTAATCTCAAACTGTCAAATGATGGTTAAATATCAGAAAAATACAGAGACTCTTCTCTCAGTATACACTTCAGTGAAGAATAATCTAAGCTACCAACATGCTTCAGTACCCAGAGTGAAATTTACATATTGAAGAAGTATCTAATAATAACTCAAATTATAACAGAACAAAAGATCAGCTCTTTCAAATGACCTCTTTTATTAATCTTTCTTCAGCAAGATATTGAAAGCACAGAGCATCTCCTAGTACTGAGCACCTTCCACTAATTTAATACCCAATCTCATTTCCATTAATACCAGCATTAAACTTTCGTTGTTAATTTCATGGCAGCAGTGGCATCCTTACTGTAAGTTTTGTGGTAAAAAGCAAGAACTGACCTCAGTTCCAGGAAAGGAGTGTAGGTCCTTAAGCCAGAACAACTATAAATGAACAGCTTTTGAAAGGTGCTGTATTTAAGAAGCGCTTTTTTTTCCCTTCCCATCTCCCAGGTTCAAAGGCTGTCTGTTGGAAGCATCCCTCGTTGCATGGTGGTTGTTCTGGAAGATGACTTAGTGGACAGCTGCAAGTCTGGTGAGGATACAGCATATATCACATGTGTTTGTACCACAAGCATTTTAAGTTTTCCATTTGAGATGAATCTTTGTCAAGTAGGCCGTCAGTGCAGAGGGCTTGTCAAATTAGGTATGTCCATCTGTCATGGTGCTGTTTCAAGCTAGATGTTAGCACAGCAGTTGACGACTATTCTAGAAGATGCTGTGAACCCTCATATTACATCTTGACTGTCTGACACACCAGTTTCAGTAAGCAATGTGTTGTGACATGCAGAAAGTATATTAAATCTTGTTAGTGTAGAACACCAAAGCTCTCGAGCAAATTGCTTCACACCATCACACAGTGCGTGGTGTCCCTTCTGAGGTTCAAAGAGCCAGGTAACTTGACCACCTATCTAAGGAGTGCTGCAGATGGAAAAAGCTTCTTGGTATTCAAAGAAGAAGCAGGAGGATCAATGAAGAATGGATTAAAAATTCTCAGAAAGGCACATCTCCACAGGAAATTAATTTCTCGTCATACTTTCTGAGAATACTGTACCCAGAATGTTAACAAGTGATTCTGGAGTTCACAAAAGTTACCTGAAGTCAAATAAGTTTTGATTTAATTTTTTGTATAGTTAATCTAATTGAAAGGACTTCTGCAGTGTACTGTGAATTCCTCTCTTCTAAAAGAGGAAACAAACAGAGCTATACCTGTAAGAATTCATCTCCCTTAAACAGAAGTGGAAAGACAGAGCAACTTCCTGCCATAGATGTAAGCACTCAACCTTATCTTTGTTTTAGACTTCCTGTAATTTCATTATTATGCGTTACAGTTAACTGAAATGTCTGCATGTCTCGATTTTTGCTAATTTTTGGTTTTGCCTCCAGGAGATGACATCACAGTGTATGGAGTGGTAATGCAGAGGTGGAAACCTTTCCACGAGGGTTCACGCTGTGACTTGGAGATTGTTTTGAAAGCCAACTATGTTAAAGTCAACAATGAGCAGCTGGCAGGGGTTGTAATTGATGAGGAAGTTCGCAAGGAATTTGAAGACTTCTGGGAAAGGCATAGGAATGATCCTTTAGCAGGTTAGTAGCTGAAAGCTTTTACGTAGGGCACTTGATCAGGTAGAGATGAAATCAAGAATGAAAATACGACTAAACACATTTTTCCCCATTATTCTATCCCACCATCCATTCACCCAAGAATGTATTTTTTCCAGTACAAGAATATGAAAGACTCACTTTAATATTAATGGCAGGGGGGAGAAGTACCAAACCTACTGTGTTGTTCTTCCTTCTTTTGACCTTTCTAGTCAAGTGTTTTGTGGAGTGTGTATTAACAATAAGTGAGAAATAATACAAATACCGGGGAAAAAGAAAAGTGTTTTATCATCAAGAAAGAAGAAGCATACTTCTTAGCAGAAATGGTATGGAGCAGAGCTACCTTAATTCACAAAACTTCTGCCTCTGAGGTGAGAGATCTGATCTGTCTCTGCATCCCAAACTAAGGTGTGAATCTTTACCACAAAGCTTAACATATCTTATCTTTAACTTAACCCTTGGATGCCTAGACCCTTAACCCAGGTGCAGTGAAGCCTCCCAGTTCACAGTGGCTTCCAGAACAGTCAGTGTTGAGTATGATGGGTCCTAAACTTACCATAGTCTGTAGTCAACCACCTTGGAATTACCAGGAATTGTATCTGGAACTCTCCCTCTCCATTATCTGAGTGCCTTCTCCTCAACTCTGTGGAAGCTCAGTGGACTCTTTAGGGTCCCTGTCACTGAACTTTTTTAGGCTGACACTGTGTCTTGTAAAACCCTGGAACGGCCTTGGTCTTTCTTCTTAAAGGACAAATAGGAGGAAAAGCAGATGGAAATATCCCCTAAATTAGCCTACTCACATAAGAAATTGTAGATCCTGTCAATCTCAAAGATTCTTTAGAACTTCATTTCCCAGAAAGCAATTTAATCGCTAGCTTCCTGCTGTTTGGAATGATAACATTTCATCTGTCTGCTGTTTGGAACAAGATTATTATCACTCTGGTTAGAACTGTTCAGAAAGTAATTCAGGTTCTTCTTTGAAGGTCCCATTTAATCTTTAATTCTCAGGGTAATTTTTGGGAGCCTGCAGGGAGCAATGTGATTTTATGCAATATTACCCATTCTGAATAAATAAATACGAAGTGGGTACAAGAAAATTGAGGTGGAAATGAGAAGGACCCTGACTGCCTGAGATGTCTGTTTCAGGCCATTTGTCTGAATTTGAGTTGAAACTGAGGGCAGAGATCAAATTTGACTAAGGAGTCTAAGGTATAGACCACTGCACAACAGAATGTGTGTCCATTTACTGTTTTTCAAGAGATAATGGTAGCTACTAGTGCATTTTATGACAGTCACTTCATGATGCTAACCCATAACTGTGGAGGTAAATTTTGATTTATGACATGGCTAACCAAAGTTTTTAAAATTTCACTTTTGGACGGACAAAGATGTGTTAATTCCTTTAGAAAACCTCCCAAAGAAACACATATACCCCAGGTCATCTATTAGGTGCCTACATATTTTGCCATTGCTATGTATTTGCATCTAAGTTTAAAAGTTAAGATCTAAAAATTGGTCACTCAAATCTTTTATTCCCTAGCAATGGGAGTAATACATGGCATTAAACCTTTGACCCCTTATGTGCTTGTAGTGTCAGAATCTTAAAGCACAGCATTAATTCTGTTAAATATCTTCCAAGCTATCAGCATTGTCATAGCATATGGAAATACTCTGATGCTGGAAGGAGACTGTGGTAGGGAGAAGGAAAGGAACCTGTGACACAGAAGGGTCAAAGGAGAAGGAGATTGAAGGTAGCAACGAGAAAATGAGCCTTGCTATGTGTGCACAGGTTTCGAACAAAATACTCCAAGTGTTAAAAGTTTTATTAAATGCACAACACACCAGTTTTCAAGGAAATATTTCAAAGTCTGGAAATTTTTAGATTTTATTCTTCATAGCCCCTAAACTTTTAGCTATGAAACAAAAGAATTTGCATGATGGTATTTCCTTAGAGCCTTTTTTCCTGCTATGCAGACCATAGATTCCTTAAATTGCAATAGGATTGCTGCTTGTGACTGAGAAAGACTTCATCATCGTGAAGGAAATTTGGATCAAACAATGGCTTTGGGTCCCATTGAAAAGATAAAATAATTATAAAAGTCTCCTCCCTACTCTGTTCCTCTTGTTCAAGAAGGCACAAATTATTTGTCAGTGTACATAGGAGACTGTGGGAAACCAAGTTTTACTCGAGGGGTGGTGCTGAGTGCCATTTTTTGTTGTTTTAGGGAGGAATGAAATTTTGGCCAGCTTATGCCCTCAAGTTTTTGGATTGTACTTGGTGAAGCTGGCTGTAGCCATGGTGCTTGCTGGTGGTGTACAGAGGACTGATGCTACTGGAACTCGAATCAGAGGTTAGTATTCTTTCTAACTGTATCAAATCCTTTCTAACAGTCATTTCCATGCCTGTCTTCACACCACATCCCTCCCCACTACTAAATAAACCAGTAAGATCTTGAAAGCATAATCATCCCATTTTCTTGAGTAAGAACAATTTTTGATCAATTCTGAGTATTATTCCAGAATCTCAGACAAATAAAGTGGGTGTCTAGACTTCCTCTTTTTATTATAATTTTTCCCCAATAAAATCCAGTAGAAGCAGACTTTCAGGATTCCATTAGGTAGAATATTAAAGGCATCTGTTTTATCTAAAACATAACCTCACTTTTTATTGTATAAGTGACATTTTGAAATTATTTATAGTAGAATATTCCCAGCAGTATTTGGCATCAAAGGATGGAATCTTAATGTTTCCTTAATGTGGATCACTATAGTACATTGAAAGGAAATTTAAAAGAATTCATTTTACTGCCTAATGCCAGACTTTTCCATCTGATTGTCAGCACATCTCACTTAGTTCTGTAACTCTCAAGTTATCTGCCTGCTGATTCTCCTTCTGTTGTTATTAGATGGCAAATACGCCATGTGCCAGGTGGTGTGCAGGTCATAATCTATGTAGGTCATAATAATTCTGAAATATGGTCCTGTATACTAATACAGGATTTTCTTTATGCTCCAGCAGCTAAATAAAGTTATAGACCTTATGTTTGAAGTTGTATTGATACTTTGTAGAAGATAGTGAAATCACTTTAGAGTGCTTCAGTGAGATTGTAGTAGCCAAATTATTTACTTATGCAATTTCATTGTTTTGAAATTATGAAGTTGTGTAACTCTTGGGAAAGAATTGGGTAGGAAAAATGACGTGCTGATTTTATTAGTCCATTTTGCAATAATTTAAGTAACTGAGTAGTGGAATAGTAACTAAAACCTGGTATCCTTTTGTTTCATGTTCAAGTGTGAGCTTAGTCTGAGAAACGTGTATTCTAAAATGTAAGAACTTGCATTACCGGAGATGTGTCAATAATACTTTAAAAATATTTAATTGTAACTATTTGCCTCTAGTCCTGTTGTTGGGTGAAGTAGTATGACCAGATGCTTTTATTAAACACTGTATTTATTACACCCAATAAATTTAAACAGAATCACATATTGTAATGTATATGTAGTGATAAATGTTAGGTGAATAATGACAAGTATTATTTAATCTGAGCATTTTGTGTATATGTTTCATCTATATGAACTGTCTACTCCTACATCAATGTTTCCCCCCAAGGTGAATCGCATCTTTTGTTGGTTGGAGATCCAGGTACGGGGAAGTCTCAGTTCCTCAAGTATGCAGTAAAGATCATGCCACGCTCTGTGCTTACTGCAGGAATTGGATCTACAAGTGCAGGTATGTGCTTCTTCACCTGGAAAAGTTTATTTTCTCACTCAAGGATGTTTGTATAGAAGCCTTCTACATATATGAACATACGTGCTCAGGTTATATGAGCACAGCTGAAGCAGAGAACTACTACTGGAGGCATGCAAGGCCTGATATGACTCTGCCCTTTCATCTGTATCCATGAAGGACTGTAATGAGCTTCTAACAGGCAACCTTACAAGCCTCATTCTGAGGCACTTTTCAATGCTTTGCTTGCAGAGGGTGATCTGGAGCTTTATTTTTAATGTTTTCCTGTATGACAAATATGACATTCTTCCAGAGCTCACACTGTGTGATGGACTAGCATCCTCTCTTCCGTTCTTTCCTAAGTTCTCTCTGGATGCAGTCTGATTTCTGTTTACTTTCTGGAAATTTACCCCTGTGTTCAGGAATTATTTCTTATTTGTGAAGATAGTTTCAAGATTTTTTCAGAGACCAAGTGGGTTTTTTAGTTCTTTTTTTTTCTTTTTTTCCTTTTGTTAAATTTAGGTATGTCCCAATTGGCTTTGAATGCCAGGCATCTTTACAGACTCTTCTGGTACAATGTACAGAGTTGGATTACCTCTGCCAATGACTTTATTTGAACAAATGAATATATTACTGGTATGTTCACAATCCCAAAATATTTAGGGTCAAGTCCCAGATAGCGCTGCTTTCCATTTTGTCTGGGAAACAGCATTATTTCTATGGTTCTCTGGGAGAACTAGAGAATAAATATTTCCCAGTTCCATAGCTATGTGTACGCTGGGTCTTCCATAGCTGTGGAAGTGGAATGTGATGTTGAACATGAATCCTCTTGTGTGCAGGGAACTTGTCATGAAACACATAGGCCTCTGATTTTCTACTCAAACTGTTGACAAATAGGTCTAGAGACAAGCCAGAGGAAAATTTTGGCTCAGCATAACCTTTTCTCCACTTTTTGTTCTCTGTTAAGAATTGAGAACAGGATGGATAATTTCAGATTTGCTAGGGGACTCACAGTGACCTGGAGTGACATTTTGCCATACATTTCAATGTGACTTTGTCCACTTTTTTCAGTACTGATCTCCATGTGTCGGTTGCTCTTGGCCTCTGATGTTGCTGTTGCCTTCTTCATCTCAATTCCCTCCTGGGCATCTTCCATATGAGCTGGTTTCCAGCTCAGCAATGATAGGCTAGGTTCAAAGACATTTCTATGAAAACCAATATGGCAGTTTACAAGCTTACTGTGGTATAAGTGCTGAGATGATGTGTTGAGATGAAGTTTCATCTCATGAAGGGATTGTCTTGGGCCTTTAGATCATCTGCATTTCACTCAATTATTCCTTATATTTGAAAAAACTTCGTAGTCTCCCATCTCCCCTTCCCAAAATCAAATAGCAGGTGCACCAAATTTCTACTTTAGAATTCTTTAGGATCCTTAACTCAAGTGAAATTCGAGTGCCAAGCAAGAAATCTGATTAACACTAGCTTAATTTCAAGGAACCTTTCCATGGCTAGAACTGCTGGACTAAAGCATTTACTTCTTGTGCAGGGGTTTGGACATTGTTTGAATTATTTTCTTTGCCTTTCCTTTGCAAGGTGTGTCCTACTTATGAATCTGTTTGTAGCCGGACCTAACATTGATTTTTGTCAACTTGCTCTTTGTGCTGAAGCTTAAAATTATGAGTTTGGAGAACTATTAAACTGCTTTACTTTCCTTATTGTATTTGCACACTCTGAATTAGCAGTTTCTGCTTTCTTGTTACAGTCCTAATTCACATTTTTCCCTCCAGTGTACAAATATTAAATCTGTAAGTTTCACTTTCGACTAGCTCCTTATTTTATATAAAAAGCAGTCTGGATTACATTTAATTGCTGGCTCTGGGATTACAGTCCACATAGGCCAAAAAACACACCTGAGATTTAGTAAACCCTAGAGAAGTGCTAAAAGCTGTTGACATTTGGATCCCTCTTTTAGAGAAAACTGCTGATATCTAACCAACCTTTGGTAAGATTCTGTGCATTAACATGTCTTGTACCCTTTGCCTATCCAGTACTGCTTTAGGACACAACTATTTAATAGCCATTGAATTAGAATTCTGCTTCCCAAATTGTCTGTTCTATCAGTTTGGTTTTGTGCACAAGTATTTATATGTACTGGGACAGCCTATTAGATCGTTAACATTCTCCTTGTGCCAGAATTCTCTTTCCTTCCTGCTCTACCTTAGGTATCATGTGCTTTGGGATGCACCATGACCCTTTGGGGCCCTGCAGTATCATGTGCCTGATGCAGCCCATTAACCCATCAGACCTAACTGGAATTATCTTGCAGAATTTCAGAAAATAGTGACCTAACTCCTGCAGCTTAATTTGCTGTTGGGCCTCTGTTCTTTCAGTAAGATTGCTGCCTTTCCCTGCACTTTTTAAACAAAGCCTGTGCTTCATCACGTTTAGCCTGATTCAGAAAGTGAGCCAGAACACCCTGCTTTCTTGCTGAAGGTATGGAATACCTTCACCTTTATGTCTCACTGAGAGGCCCAAGTTACCTGCTTGCTGCAAATAAGCCCTTAAAAATGACCAATTATTCTCTGTTTTGAAAACAAGAATTTACCTCCATCGAGTAGGTTTCTGAGTTTACTTATTAGGTTGCCTTTCTTGCAAACACTTAGTAGAAATTTTCTGTTGAGAGTTCTCTACAAGTTTAGGACTTCTGGAACCTGGGTCTGTTCCTCCCTAATCTCTCTAATGAGAGTTGGCAGCCAGAAGACCAGATCACATGAAACAACTCAGTGGCAGAAATCTATTTGACCGCTGTAGGACTTTTTGATTTGTAAATAAAGATGGGGGAACCACCTGTCTCACTGTTTGTATCTGCCTACACTGGTTTTTTTAAAGGCCTGGTTCACTCTCCCAGACTAGTCTCTCATCTGAGAATCACAGGGAGTCATTCAGCTACTTTTTATTTTTAGAAATTGATACATAAGTTTTCCATAGAGACTTACTGAGGCTTAACAAAATCTCTGTGGGTTCTCACCTTACTACTGAGTTTAACCACCTGTTTTGCAGTCCCCAGAGCCCTAGCACCGCTTATGCATATTTGGATGGGATAATCACTAGTAAGACAATATTTGGAGTCTGAGATCTGCAGCGATTGTTTGGTGTGTTCAACTCCAGAGGGGACAGGAACCAACACATACCTGCTGCTGGCAGGTTTGGAGCTCATGGACATCCAGGCCACTCATTCTGCTGCTTCTTGGTGCTTATTTGGCTGTTCACATTTCTGAAAGTTTTGTTTGGCATTGCGGCCCTCCACAGATGGACTGCTTAAATAATTCTGTGAACTGTGTTGAGAACAGCTTGCCTAAAAACCTGGGATACTATCAGTTGTTTCTCCAGCTCTCCAGTTCTGTATAACATGCCTTTCTGAGCTGTATGGAATGTACCCTTCTCGCCTCTCCTCTTACACCCTCTGCAGATCCTAGAGAGTGCTGCCTTTTTGCTGACATTTTGCAATTTCTGACATTGTCCATATCATGCCAGCAGCAGTTTGGTACTTATTTTCTTTCTTTTCATTGAAGAGAACTGACTTAGGGGGAAACCACCTCTGTTTTTCTTTCTTTCCTAGTAAGCCTTGCCCTGCTAGACAGTCTTCAGGTGCTAACAGCTGTCTCTCTTCTGATCCATTAGAAACCAATCCAAATGGCTGACATGAGCCATCCAGCTGTGATTATAAATAGAGTACATGGTGTCCGTATCCTGAGGTATGCAAGACAGTGAAACTGGAGATATTTTCCCTCCTTGTAGATCCCCAAACTATCCCTGGACATTCCAGAGTTTGCTATATGCCAAGGCAGTGCTAGAGAACAGTTTTCCACTGTGGATTCATTCCCTGTCCCTGATAAAGCTATTAATACAGATGCAGCATTCAGGCCACTCATCTCTGATCCTTCCCTTCTACCAGGGGATTTTCTGCATAGTTGTAATTGTACATGAATTATTTGCTATCAGTATGTAGCTTGAAAATATTTTCCTGAGACCATGGCTTCACTGGCTGTTCCCTCCACAGCTGGGTCTTAAGTTGAAGAGGCAACTCCATAGAAGTCTGCTAGACTTTCTGCAGGAACAAAATTTGAACTTGGGATCAAGCACAATCAGATGTGCCCCGTCCATTCTCATCTATTGCAGATTCTTAAGATCCCTTTATTTCCTCTCAGTAATGCTGCTCCAAGATGGCTTTGTCCTGAGCTAGAGCTTACGTTGACTACCTGCATGCCAAAGATTATTTAGCCAAGTATATATCTGTCTTCAAAAATTTTGGTCTGTTCATACATCTGTACATGAAGACTTGTAGTTAGGATGGATGGGAAATACTGCAGGAGCAGTATCTTCATCATGTTGGCTGAAGGTTTCAGGTCTTGCACACTTCTGGTATAACACATCCAGGCTGGCCTTCATCAGGTTTTTTTCATTCTGCTGTTGAAACTGCAGGCATTTTTAAGCAGTTGGTTTTGGATGGATAAAGGGTGTCTTCAAGACTCCCTTTACTGTTATCATGAAGCCCCTGCTTCTTTCCAGTTTGTACAAGTGCAAGTCTGCTCCTCCTTTCTAGTGAAATAGGACAAACTGGAGGACTACCTGTATTTTGAAAGTAGGCCTCCTTATTTCCTAGTCATGGGGAGTTTTGGAGGAAGACCCCAAGAAATTTCTGACATTTCAGACAGCTCTAACACTGCTGTTAACACAGAGCTGTTGCCCTGTGCATCTGGTGTAGCCCATCTGCACACACCTCCTGCATCTGCTTCTGTGTCCAGATGCCACAGACAGCGAGTACTCAGCTATGCATTAGCTAAAGCTGGAAATGTTCAAGTGAATCCTCCCTCCCTCTCCTCCTAAAATGGCCTTTTCTTTCCAAGTTCCATGTAGGAGCCTGGGATTTGCCTTTAATAAAGCCTACCTAGTGACTCTAGGTGGCTCTTCTTCCTTAGATTGTCGTCATTGCCTAGAGCAGGAATCAAGCAAAAATCCCTTTGCCCATCCTCTCCAGCCCAGCTGTTGTATCGCACACTACAAGACCAGCTCTTAAAATGCAGAACTGGAAACAACACAAACAGGCAGGCCTAGCTTGATAGACGCACACACACTGCCATCCCTTATATGCACTTGTTAGTTTTGCTGCATCTTCGTCCTGGCTGGCACTGAGCAGAGCTCCCAGCTGGCCACCACAGCAACAATTAACCCATCAGCTCCAGACCAGACTTCTCTGGCCTTCAAAAAAATGAGATCATCTGTAAGCTTGCAGACCCCTGTGCTATGGATAAACAGTAGGGTAGTTAAGTTAGTATGGGAAGAATTTCCTGCAGCTGTCCAGACAGAAGTCAAAAGATTTAGTTAACTTGGTTCTTTTTTGTCTCTGGTAAACGAGGATTTGCCAGGAATATATAAGCACAGTACATTTTGGGGTTTTCCTTTTAATCCCCTCCAGCATTTTCAGATGGTATGGACAATATTAGTCTAGGGGCAAGTCTGAGCTGACTTCCAGAAAACCAGCAGCTCAGGCACTACACAGAAAATAACAGACTGTCGGATACCAGATTTCTCTCTGTGACTTTGTCAATCACTTCTTAAGAATAGGTTGTCTGGCAAGCCTATAAACTAAGTTACTGAGGTTACTGTAGCAAAGTTCCGAGTTGCTGCATTGCTGAAGAGTGGTAGTAAGGGTCAGCTTTTTCAGTGGAGCTTTGTAAAGCCACTGGAAAGATTAAATTTCTTCAGTCTCCAATATGATGGAGCTGGAGCCTTTTTGCCCCCATCAAACTTAAGTGTCACAGTGATTCAGAGTGAAGGTGATGCCTGAATAAATCAGTGACTGTAAGATGAAGGGACAATTTTTTTTCAAGCTAGACATACAAAACCCACCCATGTTTTCCATCTGTAATGTTACCTTGTCTGATCTGTTTGCTCTGTACATGAGTAACCTCTGATAAGCATTATGACAATCTTCTAATGAAATTGAGTCTATCTATCTGTCTGAGGTAAAAATACAGTGAGATACATCACCAGTCCTGTCAACAGACTCTATAGCACTGCCTTGCATCTTGGCAGTCTCTGCAAGTCGAGGTTTGTGGGAAAGTGAATTCATCTTCAGCCTTGAAATTGTAATGCTGTGCTGTCAGCGCTGGCTGGCTCTGCCATGTGCACAGTCCTGCTGTTTGAAAACTTTCAGAGATCAGGGACAGGTCTTTACAGATGCCCTACATGCACTCTCTTTTGTGCTGTGATAGTGCCTTAAGTCTGTGGAGTACTGGAACTTGTGTTTTTTCAAATTCCCTAACTCTGCAATGTGATTTTTTTTGTCAGGAAACATGATACTCACAAGGCAGCATGTCTGGATTGCTAAGATCTGGACAAAGTTATAAAGACCTGAGAGGCATCCAACCTCTCAAAAACCATAGCTATGCCCTTTATCTTGCAAAGATCACGAGGTAGGGTTGTTCCTCTCCAAGCACACTACTCTTTCTCCTGTAATTGGGTCAGCTGTATAGAGGATGTGTTACTGTATTGGGTAAGATGGTGCCAAATTCTAGTGCCACATCTGCCATACAATAGCAGCAACAGGTCCAACTTCCATTACTTTGTGTCAAAGGCTTCTAAGAAGCCTTTATGTTACTGATGGATGGATTCTGGTTAAAACCTGTATTTGCTCATGTTTTCACTTGAATATTCAACAGGTGCAAGGGTTTGAAATGCTACTACAGTAGCCTTAGGTCAAGGCAGATTTCACAAGCCTGTCAATGCTTCAGCAGATGACTAAGTTATTTACATACTTACATTTAAGAGATATCTTAAATAGATTTATAAATAGAACAATGAAGTACATGACAAACCTCAAAAGGTCACTACAGACCTAAAAGTTGCAATATAATTGAAAAACAAAGATCTTAAAAGTTCACAGAACTCCAGCCCTCAAGTGAAGCAACTGCTAGTTTAGGGAACCAATTGTGCCAAGTCATACCAATATTACAGTGTTAATAATTTTAAATTGCTAGTCATCATTTTAAACACTTACAGAGAGATTTTTAAGAACACACATTAAATTATGGTTTCAAATAGTAATGGACATCCTCATCCCCATTAGAGAATGCAGAAAGGGAAGAGAAAGCATCTATTTTTATTCAGAGCTCTGCTGTCAATCATCATGAAATGTACCGGTTTCTGAAGGGCCTAAAATGTACAAGAGTTCAGAGTTTGGGCAGTTACTAGTAACTAGCAGAACTACATTCCTGTAATCTGGCACAACAGATTACAATTTAACTGCACAAACTCTCAGAGTAAATCTATAAAGCTAATGAGGATTGGAAGGAATAACTAAATTGTTAGTGTCATAATAATGTCTTAAGTCTTTATAGTTTGCTGCTTATATCTTTGTCTTTGAGGATGCCTCAGGTAATAGGGATGTCTCAGTGCAAGAGCTTCAGGGCAAGTAATGTATTCTGCCTGCCACAACAGGGTTTGCATCTTGATTTATACCAGTGCATAGAATTGCCCTAAAGAGTAGAGAAGAAACAGAGAAATCTTAAATTCCAGGTATTTCAAAAAAATGAAAGAAAACATCTGAACTCCTTATTACTACTGAAAAAGACTACAAGAATAAAAAATACCTGAAAATAAACATACCAACCAGCAGTAGTATATAATAATCTTGCAGAAGAGCATTTTGGGGACACTCATACTATTTCTTTTCACACTTAGAACTGTCTACTAATTGCTTGCATCGTTCCAACCAATCATATATGCTATTAGGGTGGCTGAAAAAGGTTCTTTCCTGAGAAAGCCACTCAAATCCCCATGAAACACTGTCCCGAACAAACCAGTTTGACTAAACAACAGCAGCAGGAGATTAAAAAAAAAGTCCTAAAATCTAAAATAGCAGATGGTAAATCTCGAATTGCATACTTAAAGTAACAGTATGTGCCTTGAAAGCAAAAGAAGTTTGCACCTAAAATTATACTGTGCTCTCTGCTTTCAGAGCAAAAGGACATTTTTGGACTTTTTTTTAATAATACAAGATTTTTTCTTTGCACTTCATCTAATGACAGTTTTGTTCTTAAGCTGCTATTAAAGGGCACTTTGTATTTGGCAGTCTGGGTATCAGAGACAAGGACATGGCATTATTCCTTCATTTTGCCTGAATGTTTTAAACTTTTTTTTTAGCTTTTAATAGTGCTTACAAAGTAAAGGGGGAGGGGAAGAATACATAAACTTTAATCAGGTTTGGTTTAGACCACATAGAATAACACATTAGAAAAAAAGGCAGTTACTTAAAAATAGTTGTATTTATATTCCACAATTTGCTCAAATACTGTTTGTTGGGTTTTTTTGGTTTTTTTATAAACTTTCTACAGGATGTTTTAAAACAAGTTCTTCACATTGCTTGTCAACTATGTACTTATGGAATTTGAGGGAAATAGTTCTGGTTGTTTTTACAGTTTAACACATATACAGTACCAAAATGATGGTGGTTAGTCACATGCAGTCCATATGAGATTCTAACATAACATTTAGTGAATTTTCTGATGTTGACCACCCCTTTGATGCTGAAGGTAATGCATCTGTAGAAAGCAGAGACTGTAGATTTGGGTTACTGCTCTCTGCATCTTCCAGTTTTTCAGTGTTGTCCTCCCAATTAATGTGGAATCTTGTGACTCTGGGATTAGATGCCAAAATATTCCTTTGAAGCTGGAAAAGAAGACAATATATGGATTGTAGTACGTACATCTCAAACTGGAGTTCACATGCATGTAGGGTTTTTTTCCTCTTAATCCCTGCAGCCTTGTTTGTGTAAAACAATTTGTTTAAAAAGGGAATTTATATAAACGTGAATATATAGTTACTACCTGTGGATCAGAAACACACCAGCAGTACACACCACTTACTCATTTACTCCAATCTCCTACTCAGCAAAATAGCTGCTTTCTTGAGAGGATATTCTAACCCTTCCATGTGTTCAAGGCTGTGTAAGAGCTCCACATGTAAAGTGCAAGTCTTTATTTTTTTATCCAGCTTTCAGTAAAGAAAATTAGTTTTACCTCCCAAAGATTCTGCAAACCACAGTACTTCATAAAATTTTGTTATCAACTTTATGGTATTTGCAATAACTATCAATTCCATCAAATTCCCGTCCTTGTTTAAGAGTACAACCTATCCTTAAATTACCAAACGTCAGACTCATTTTACTAAGTAGATTTATCTACTAAAGTTTTAAAGTAAAGTAGAAAACCATTACTTAGATTTGGAAGATACAAACACTGTGGCAGTAGACATGATTAGTCATATATCTTAGGCTGGCCTTCATTTTCCTTTGAAAACCTGTTGCATTTGTTAATGTATACAGCAAAAAAAAAGCTCATTTTATCTTGAAAGGGGTGAAAGATCATAGGTACATGGAGGATGGCAAATTATCACCACTGGACACTCATTATGAAAGTTAAGACTGATCAAGGAAGTTTGCTTTGTTGATTTTATTCTCCAAGAAAGTATACTCTCATTAAATATTTCCCAACCCCTTATGAAAACTAACAAGATCATTTCTTTTTTATCACCTAGTAAATTTATTACTATCAATTAATTAATTTAATAACCTTCTACTTGTGTGTTGCCATTCTGTCCCAAAGGGGATTTCTTATACAAATGTATGACAGCTTTTGCTGTTCTTTTTCACAGGAGCAAAGTTAGCTTCCTATAGAACAGAGAATGAAAACAAGTAGTTCTAGGCATTTTTAAATTCAAGTGCTTAAAAGAAGTCACCATTTTGGCATTCACAACCAACATAAGTTAAGATTTAAATGAAAGAAAGAAAAAAGAATGTATCAAAAGTTTAAGAATCCTCAAAACAAGCTGTAAATTTGAAAACATACTGAGTATCTGATCCCTGAAAATTAAGTTAAGCATAGGAAAAAAAAAATCACACTATATCACTTCATCTTTTAATTCCAGTCCTGGTTTGTTATCATGAAGGGTATCTTGTTTTAAAACTTAGTCTGCATACTTCCCTTGTCAAGTTGTCCATTCATTGGATAATCATCCAACCAGGTTACCCAACTTACCTCATTTTACACCTAACTTGTTCTTCTGTTTGTTTGTTACAGTTTTGCCAAAACTGCAGCTCTGACACTAGAACAGTGGGTAACAACTCTGGTAAATTAATACCTACAACTTAGTTCCAGGTTGACTGGGCCTAGAAAAGCATTATTCTGTTTTCCTGAAGAACAGAACCACTTGGTCAGCACCTGGTGCAGGTGGCAATAAATCCAATGGTTCATTTCACACAGTCATTGTCAAAGTACAGCCAAGTCTTCAAGATGGTGGAAATTTTCGATAGTTTCTCAGTATTATCCAAATTTATGACAGCTACATGTTACTTGTAGTTTGTTTCTTCAGGTATTTTCCATTATTTGGTGCCTTATTCATGCACTTTATGAAATCACTTGGTGTTTACTAGAGCAAAACATGCCTTACCTTAGAAAAATCTGGCTTTACTGGTGGATTCTCTCTCAGTTCTGTTTCAGTATATTCATTGTTTACATAGTAGCCGACTCTAATAAATTCTTGACCTCGGTAAGTGCATGTAATTAGCACAACTGTTACACCTACTGCGTCTGCATCTGGAATAAGCCCTGGGTTAGGGGCATCAGCCTAAAGGTGAAAGGGAAAGATAAATTAAAATAACATTGACATTATATGCCTTTCTATAAGGACCACCTTAAATAGTATGTTTTAGCAGCTGTGTAGTGACTATATTTAAAACTGTTCTTAAAGTTAACCAGAAAATATACCTGTTTTCACAACATCAACCCTAGATTTAGGGCACTATCCTGCAGAGACAGAATTACTTAAAATACAGCAATGTTGTTGGGTGACATTTCTCATGGGTGATTACGCAGGTTAGATCCAAAACTGCTTTTAAATATATCATCAGCTGAATTATTGTTCAAGCAGGTGTACTAACACCACTCCAATCTACAGCGCTATTGTTCTCCAGCCCATCTTAGTAATTCAGTAGAGCAACGTTACTTTCTTTTGTATCCTCAAAGTTAATTTGGTCTGTGTGTGTGTTTTTAACAAGACTAAATCCTTAAAACTACAGACAGTGATTTATACTTAGCAAGAAGAGCAGAAATGGGCTACAGTGAGGTTTGAGCTGTCCCCCAGATCTCTAGGAAAGGAATAAACCACTTTGACTCTTTCCTAATACCTATGTTTGTTAAAATTTATGCAGTTAAATGCATTGTCTCTGTAAGACACCTGGCATTTTCAGCCAATATGCAAACCTAATTAATAGCCAATCTTCCTCAATGTCGTTTCTTAACATGGCTGTGCAGTTTTCTTATCAATAAAATTTGCCTCGTAAAATGTGGCTCACATCGGTCCCCTAAAATGCTTCTTAACTCCATATTTATTGATAAAATACGTGTTGGAAGAACAAATTGGTATTAATAGTGTGTGTTTGAATGGTTTGGGTTTAACAAACCTTGCCTAAGGACAGAGGATAAACACAGTTAATTCCTGTTATCCTTCTCATCCCTACTTTTCTGTAGTATATATATGCTCCAGCCCAGTGAAATTTGGGAGCTACTGCTCAGGCAGCACTGGCTTCTACTCTTTGCAACTTCAATTCTAAGCCTTCAAAGCAGTGTAGCTTTTTGTAAGAAGTAGATACTTTGCAGGAGGACTAGATGGGTCAGACCTCAGGTACAAATACACCAGAGAGAGCAGAAAAAAACCCCAGGGCATCAGGTAGAACACAACTTCCTCCAGCCCTGAGGGAAACAGAAAATGACCAAATGGCTTTACAACTTGCATATGGATATGGAAAAGATAACCAATGAACAGGACAAGTGCAGAAGCTTGAGGGAACCACAAGAACTGCCAACACAGATTAAATCAGTATTTTAATTCAGTAGTCTTGTTCTAACAGAACCACTTGATTACTTTAAATTCTGCAGTAATGGACAGCAAAAGGACACTGTTCCATTTAACTCTCATGAAACTCAACTGACATCTTAATGTAGGATTTTAGTTTTCCAGATTCTCATTGTCATTCTGTGTCTTTTAATACCCTATGACACACTTCTCGACCCAAGGAAATACTCTGTTCTAATCCTACTTAACTCTCAAGCATTGTTTTGCTGTGTGGAAAACATAATGGAGACTGTTTAAAACCATTCTCAAATTTTGAACTTCCCACCTTTGATGTCAAACCTCTTAATTGCTCAGGAACCAAATGATCGTACACAGGTGGAACAACAAAAAAGAAAAGTTTAGTATGATCAAGTGGTGAATGTGCAGCTGCAAACAGATATTTTGGTATTTGATATATGTATATATATTTATTTAGGCAAAGCAAGGCAGTAGATAAATTTTTACATAAAAATCAACTGTCTTTATATTCCATTCTTATACTATAAATTAAGAATTTTATGAAATCACTCAATGGATATGATCTCTCGAGTTATCTTACCTTTCCACAAGATATTTATTCACATAGCTGTAACTGTGGA
This sequence comes from Pithys albifrons albifrons, assembly GCF_047495875.1. Classification (NCBI taxonomy): domain Eukaryota; kingdom Metazoa; phylum Chordata; class Aves; order Passeriformes; family Thamnophilidae; genus Pithys; species Pithys albifrons. The sequence goes on along the minus strand of NC_092459.1, from coordinate 49,937,131 downwards.
GTAGGTAGCAAAGGTCATATTCTCACTTAAAGATAGTAAATTATGTGTTTGTATGCTCAAAAAAGAAATTTCTGTGATTTTATTACAAATCCTGAAGTGCATAGAGAGAAAAAATCAGGTTTCACTATGTATATCTTGGCATTTAGAAATAAATAGCCCAAGCTGTGGGTCTTCACTATTGAAACCTTTTTAAATGTGGGTTGTTTGGTTTTTTTTTGGGGGGGGAGGGGTGTTGGTTTGGTTTTTGTAAAAAAAAGGGGGGGTGCTGCTTGTATAAGTGAAAAGTACATTGATTGTCCATCTTTCTGTATGTGAGGCTGAACCTGATACACAGCTTCCTTTCAGCTAAGGTAGTTTTACCATCCTTTGTATTCTGCCTGTGTGGTACTCCATTTTAGTAGATATTTCAGCCATTTTCCTATCTGGAAAGATCCACAGCATTAGCTGAAACACACACCTCCACAAAGGTCCTTTCCTTATGCTTTCCTTGGTGCACACAATCTCTTTTCTTTATATTACATGCCTCCCGCAGTTCTGTGCTTTGCCCCAGTCTCGACTTCCCTTGCTTGTTCTCTCCGTATCCCAGTCAGCTTCAGTTTGGCAAAAAATAAAATTGCTTCAGTCATCTGCAAAGGCTTTTTGCAGCACTTTGGGTTTTAGTGGACTCCTGCGTACACATTAGCTCAGTCCTACCCTCACCTGAAATCCAGAGCTTTTGAAGCATAATATCCTCAGACCAACAGTACTTTGGAAAGAAATAAAAGGCATACTTTAATATAACACAGGAGTCTCTTACAGGACCCACTACAATCTGAGCAAAACGCCTACTTACCTCCTCCTAATTTAGCTGTGGTGTCATTTATAACCAGGATACAACTGCAGAGTCCATTCTACATAAATTGCAAAACTAGTAATTTACTTTTTGAGACCTTCCCAATCATACAGCCAAAACATGCCTTTTTAGGCACCTGCTTCCTGCTCCTTCCCATCACCATCAGCAATGAATCTTTAACTGATAACATCTTTGACATTAGAAGCATAAATGCCAGCTGATTCCTCTGCACGCACTGCCACAAGGTAGCCCCTTGGAGGGCAACAGAGGATCACCTATTTCTGACCAATTAATGCCATAAGCTATAATTGCTTGAAAATGGAAGAACTGTTAATAAATGCTGCATTTGTTACACATCTGCTTTATTTGTAGTGTGGAAAAATTAGGCCTGGCTCCAAAACCAAACCGGAATGTTTCAAGACTGATTTGCACATCTATGGCTGAGAAATGTCACTTCCGGCCTAATCCTATTCCTTTTGCCTGTCCTTTAAGGAAAAGCAAACCCCACAACAACAAATCACAAAACCCAACCAAAACTTCCCTGGAACTTACCGGATTAATCAAGATGCCTCAAAAATGCTGACAGCATTTTAAAATAGTTACAGTAACAAATAAGAACATGTATTCATTAGCACTTTGGGGTTTTTAGTGCTCATACTCCAGCATGCATTTGCCATTAGTTGAGTGAATTTATAATATTTGGGAAAGTAGCAGGGTCCTTATCTAGTAAGGCACATTCAGTTTCTATCAGATTTTTCATCTGATGGATTTTGCTCTCAGTTTACAAGAAAAATTTAGTATTCCATAGAGAAAAGTGTTTGTTTTAATCAAAATTATAGTTTTGATTATTAAAACCCAACAACACTAAAAAAAAACCCAAAAAACCCTGAAAACAATTACCACCACTAAAGAAGCTACCCCAAACAAACAAAAAAATGCTGCTAGAAGAAATCAGGAAAGTCCACTTCAGGTTTCCTCCCCACCTCCCATTTTGATGACTGAAAAAGAAATCAGAGCAGGCTAGGAAGCCATCTTAGTGCTGCTCTTTCCCCGTTTTCTTTCCCTTCATAATTCCTATTACCTTTTGGCTTTAACAGCAGTATTTTATAGGACTGTCACATGCTCTAGATTTTGTTGCACAGTCTTGATCTACACGCTTTTTTCCTAAATGGCTACTATCTACCACTGTATTTTAGAAATCATTGTATTTTGTTATGATTTAGCATGCTTAGCCAAACATTATGGTTGAACATGGGCCCTGCCAAATAGAAATTAGTTTCTTTTAGTGTTCTGGCTGAGTTTTACACTGATCTTCTGAAGGTGTTGTCTGCATTAACATAGTGCTCTTGATTGTCTGAAACTGCCACCAATTGCATGAGCCTGATGGTGCTGGTGTAAACCAGGAACAGGCACTTCTAAATACCTAGGGATCTAGAATATATTTACAAACCAGACTGGTCTAAGTTATCAGTAGCTGTGGGAACTGTGCTTGTCACTGTCTCTAATTATTGATACCACAAATGAAAAATACAACCACAAAATATCAGGGGCACGAAATGTCAGCTCGTGAGCAGACTTTAAAGGGAGGTCTATCGTATCTGAGGAGTTTACAAGTATTTTTCCTAGCTTACCATTATTTCTCAAGTGCCTCTTAGTTTGAAACAGTCATCTCTAAACAGGTTAGCACAACTACTTCTTAGAAACCATTAAATCAAACTTACCTGAAATACAAACATGTGTCTGCCTGCAGGAACAGGTCCAACTAAAACAGAATCTAACACCTGATCATACTCTTCACTTTCAGCTGAACCCACGTAAATTATTTTCCATTCCAAATCTAAAGCAAAACAGAATAAAAAAAACCAAGTGTTACTTATCATTACAGTTAAGGGTCTTCAGCTCTTATCTGTCTGCAGTTTTGTGTAGCTTAAAATTGCTTCTTTGGCAACAGGCCTAAAATAACAAGGACCTGTCCTCGTGGGGGAGATTTAATGATGCTTGACCCTAACCCCATGAACCTGATTCCACACTGTCCCTCTGGTCAGTTGGAACCATAGGAATCACCCTATTTTCAGAGTGAGGTTAATTTTCAAATTTTATACAGAGAACAGGCCCTTGGATGGCACGTTCAGCATCTTCTCCAAGTCTGTCAACAGCTGCAGCAGAGGAATGCGGCCTATAGACACCTATAGCGCACTGCATGCCTTTAATACTGACTCACCTCCCACCTACAAATTCCCACTTTCCACATACACACCTCACACCTTAAATTGCACAGATTACAGAAGATGGTTGAGTAAGAAAACCCACTGTGTAAGCACTAGGCAAGCTAACTCTATGTCCCCATTCCTTCACACCTCACTTGTGTAACCCACAAAGTATGTAAAATTGTTGTAGCGTGACTAGATCATATTCTTAAATATACTGGTGCTTGCATTTTATCTGCATCCTGAAATTGAATTATAGGCAGAAAAAAATTTCAATGTAGTATTTTACTTCTTAAAATAATGCTCCAAATCCAAGTATTTCTTTCACTTCAGTTTTAATAACTCACCCTTTCCCTCACAGGTGTTTGAAAGTTGAAATTGCAAATTAGCCCTCATTAGCTCTTCCTGGGCCAGCTTTTCACCTTCTCTTTTTGATTGAAAAACACATAAGTAAATACACATATGGGAATTATCTTAAGAGACAGACTGTTGGGTTTCAGATCACCATTACAAAAACTACGACTGACACTTTTTTAATAATGGAACTGTTGCTTTAGAACTGTACTTAAAAACTGACCTAGTGCATTTCCCCCCCCCCCCCCCCCCCTTAGCTATGCAAAAGCACAAACCTGTACCCCATTACATTTGTTTGATAACTACACTTCGCAAAATTCAAAGGTCTGCATTGTGGTTTCTTGATGCAGGAATAGTACTTAAGCATAGAAAAAAAAACTTAGCACTTCAACAGAACTTGGCTGCTTTAGGATTGCAATTGTTTCTTCTCATTAGTGAATTCTTCTTATTATGCTTATCATCACTGCAGGTTTTCCAGGTGTAACTAACAAATAGGGCTTGGGAAGGGGGTTTACTCCTCTGTACAGCACAGCACAGTTGGCCACGTACTGTATCAGAGGTTTTATTTACCTCTTAAGCATGTAGTACCAGCTGTTGACAGTATTGCAAGGTACTCATCCAGGACAATTAAGGAGCTTTCTTGTCTTCATCTGAGGACAAGTTACTACTTTACAAGAAGTGAGGACTTTTAGGCTAAACTGCTTATCACACCATCCTATGCCATTATTCTAGGAAAACAATATAAAGCTCATTCTAAACCATTGTTATTTAGTCCTAAAACTGGACTTTTAAAAAGTAAGTTTTCAATTATACGTTTAATAGCAAACTTAATGTTGTTTAGGTTAAGTACCTTGATACAGAACAACTTGAAGAGAGGTCTGGGATTTGTGAATTACAAATTTTAAGATCAGTGTTGCACAGAACTACCCAAAGAGGAAACACCACAGTAAACAGATGTATTAGCAGCATAGGAAAGCTAAGGCAATGACTTTTCACCAAGTATGCAAAGGCTATGTTTAATCTTATTTTTGAATGCACAAGACAGACTTTTTAAATGCACAAGATAGACTACATGATAAATTTGGGATGAACAGTGTTATCTTCCATTTAGGTGGGGGAAGGAAACTGAGAATTTTCCTTGGACCATCTGTAATTCTTCTCATCCTGGCTGTCCAGGATTAACTTTAACATAAATCCAGAGTGTGAGGAGCACATCAGATACAGCTGTGTGCAACTGGAAGGAAAACCCTAACACCTTGCACCAACCCCTGTGACGGGCACTGCCACCTGCCACAGCAGGTGCCAACGAGAGGTCCAGTGCTGTGCCTCACATGAGGCCAGGCTGGCTGCAGAGATCCAGCCAGCACCCGGGGCACGGAGCACAGCTCCAGCCGCAGAAGGGCTCGGGACCGGCGGCGGAAGCCTAGAGGAAATCCCTGGCTCAGGCGAGACTTCCTCTGAAGTTCCCGCCACCGCGGCCGTCCCTCCCTCCCTCGCTCCCTGCGTGCACTGTCACAGCCCCATGCCGGCACACACGAGCACACGCTGCTGCAGAGGCCGGCGGGGTGAGGCGAGCTGAGCCGCAGCGATGGCGAGCTTGCCGGGCGAGAGCACCCAGGCTTAGCCGGGACAGCACCCAGCTGCCCTTCTCCTCGGCCCTGCCCTCGCCCCTCCGCCCGCGGGGCTCCCTGGCGAGCAAGCGGCGCTGGGCTTCCGCCACCTGCCAGCCAGGCAGCTGTGCCCTCCCGCTCACAGCAGCCCCAGCCGGGCGGCATCCTCCTCCTCCTCCTGCTGCTGGGCAGCAGCCGCTGTCCCGCCCCGCGGCGCTGCGGGAGCGCCCCGCGTTCCCTGCTCGCCCCGCGCCGTTCGAAACTCCCGCCCGCGGGGCGACGCGCGGCCTCTCGGGGTTCGTCCCGCGGCCGCCGGGGCGCGGCGCTGCGGAGCGCAGCGGGGCGAGGGCGGCCCGCGGCCCGCCCGGCCCGGGGACAAGGCGGGAGCGCGGCACAGCCCCCGGCTCGGGACTGGGGTCCCCGCGGGGTGGCCAGGCCGGAGCCACCCCCCTCGGGCTGGCGCCGCCCGTAACTTTCGAGTGACTTCCAAAAATAGTGGCAGGCGGCGGCCCCCTCCCCCGCGGGGGGTGCCTGCAGCCAGCGCGCCGAGCCGAGCCGACCCCCTGCCCCGCGCACCGACCCCCTGCCAGCACCCGGGGCCAGCCCGCCCGCCCCTGCCTCCCACCGTGAATTTTTTTCTCTCAATTTTTTTTTTCTTTTTAGTATTAAAATGGAGCACGAGGTCAACCAAAGCATCCCCGCGGAGCTGTTTCCGCGCTCCGAGCACGGCCGCGGCTGCAGGCGCAGCATCCCGAGCGCCGCGGGGATGCGCGGCCGCCGAGCCCGGCTCAACCCTCCTGTCTCCCGCTCGCTCCCCCCACGCACACACAAAGCTGGCAACATGGCTACCTCCACTCTAACAAGTTCCTCGCAACTTGCGGCAGCTCGCAGCCTCGCCGGCGGCGGGGACAGGCGGCGGGCCCGGCGCGGCGTCCAGGGCGGGCGGACAACGCCAAGTTTGCCCGGCGCCGGGCTCGGCGGGAGCGGCACAGCCCCTCGCCCGGCCGGCACAGCCCCTCGGCTCGGCACGGCGATGCGGCCAAGGAGCAGACACTGCTAAATTGTAGGCGCAGGCCTGTGCAAAGTTTAAGCCTAAAAAGCCCCGAGCTCAGAGCCTGGGGTCGCAAAATCCGTACCGGGGAGAGAAAATGTACTCACCTTCAGACAGGTCCTCTATGCACTCGAATGTGATTTCGAACTGGAAAGGATTGTAGAAAGGAGAAGGATTATCCAACACCACTACATTGTTCACCTGAACCTTTGCCATATTTTGGAAAAAAACACAAACAATAGGCAGAGCGTGTTAACGCCGCGCACCGAAGTCCTCCGTGCCGGGCTCCCGCAGCGCACCAGCCCCCGCGCCGCTGCCCGAGCGAGGCTGCAGGGCGGCGACTTCCACAAACTTTTTTTTTTCCTCCCCTTTTATTTACACCGGGAACGCTCCACACTCTTCGCCGCTTTCCCTATTTCACTCAACTACAGCCCATTCTGCCCCTGCTCGCCGCCAGCGCCCGCCCGGATTGGCCGCTCGTCGGCCGAGGGCCCTCCCTCCGCGGGCACCGAGCGCCGGCCAGAGCGGCTCCCGCGCCCGCCCGCCCCGCGCCGCCCCCGGCAGCGCCCCCGCGCGGGCAGCGCCCGCAACCGCCCGCCTGCAACCGGCACCGCGGGGCGGGGGAGTGAGCGGCATCCTTGGGGTTTGACTGCCAGGAAAGGGACACAGAGCTCATCGACAGCCCCTTCGTTCTGTGTGCCTTAAAAAAAAATTGAAGTCCAAGGGAGGGGAAAGGTTTTACCGTGTAACTCCTGGTCAGCTCTTAACAACTAAGAAGTAGATAGGTGTGAAACCATCTGTAGATGGGTTTGAAAGCTATGGCCCTGCAAGAATTTTATTTGCAAAGAAAAAATGTTAAATCCCAAGGTGTGGATTTATTTCCATTGCTGGCGTATAGCTCATGGGAGTGTATTTATCATGCCTACCACATTGTTATTAAAGGAATGTATGGCTAGGCTCTGTGAATGAAGATTTGGGAAGGGCTCTACCCACGTGGGTGTGTCCTTGGAGCCTGTGCAGTGGATTTTTTAGGTGAGGCACAGCGTGTGCAGAACTCTTAAGATTCAGCTGCGTGCTTGGCCATTTTGTCTGGATCTTGCTTTTGCCAAGAAAGGTTGAACCAGATGATCCTTGAGGTCCTTCCAACCTGGTTTTCTGTGATTCTGTAATATCAGATGGGAGAAGAGATGTCACACAGAAAAACACTCCATCAAATCAACAAGCTGTATATGAGCTTTCAGAGCCTTTCCTGGATGTAGGATTTGTGTCAGATATCATCCTTTTTTAGACAAATGATATTTTCTGCCCATGCATGTATACAACTAAACATGCTCATAAGGTTCATCTGCCATGGCCAAGCGAGCTTGGATGGTGACAGTGAAGTCCTCAGGACTAGAACCTACAGCCCCCGGTATTCCCAGGAGGACTCCCCATCCAAGTACTAACCAGGGCTGACCCTGCTTGGCTTCTGAGACCTGACAGGGTCAAGTGTCAGGGAGGCATTTAACTGCCTATTTAAGGAATAAGAAGGCTCAGATTGATATAGATATGTTTCCTGGTGTATTACCTTGTATTTAAAGCTGTGTGAACTGTAAAGGTTTATATGGGCCAAAGAAGAAATTAATTTGCTTTCAAAATGTTCATCCTCTGCATGTTTTAAACAATATGAGACCACACCCACCTTGGGAAGTGCCCTCAGCTTAAAATGGAGGCTGGAAGAATAGTAGGGCAAAATATCATAACTAAATTACAGCCATGGGTAGAACAGGAACAAAACATAATCTTTTATCAATCTGCTTCAGGCAAGAATATAAGAAGCACTATATCTGAACAAGGCAAAAAGCTACTTGATGCAAGGGCTCCTTTAAAAGTTTTATTTAGCCTTATTTATAAAGGGGAAGATTCACAAGTGTTTAAAGGAATCCTAGGTGGGTTTTTATATGCTAAGAATGTGCAATGTGAAGTCCTGTATAAACAGCAGCTGCAATGCTTGGGAAGAGTGAAAATACTCTCATCCAGCACTCACCATGGAATTGTTCTCAACACTTCCCAGAATAAGCAATTTTACTGTCAAAATGCACCAAACTAATCCAATCAAACAGGAAGGTGCATGAGTCTTTCAGCATTCCCTAATAAGAATGAAAGCAGCGATTCACTTGCAGGCTATTCCTGTGGGGCTCTGCCATGTGCTGTGAGGCCCTTGTGGATTGGGGTGGTTTCAGCTCTTTGTCGTGTTTGTGGGTTTTTTTCGTTTCTCCGTGCTGGTTGTGGTGGGTCTGGGTGCTGCTGGGGTCCCAGGTGCCAGGTCACCCCCGTGTCGGGGCTGTGCAGGGTATCAGGCTCATGAGCCTGACCCCGCGGGAGGCTGCACTGCCCCATCAGCCCCACGGCACCAACCTCTTGGCCATGGGGCAGCACTTGGCTGTGGGGAGCCCCTGAGCAAAGGCTTGCTGGTTTGCTTGCAGGTTTGCTGGTGGGTGCCCCAGTGGGACAGGCGACAGCATGGCCCGAGTTCGGCTGTGCCACTGCTGCTGGAGAGGCCACCAACAGAGGGGCTGTGTAGGGAACGGAGCATGCCTGCTACACAGCTGTGCTGTCGGGAAACCATCCCCTGCCTCTGTTTGAGAAGGAGGGATGGGTAACACAATTGGCTGTGAGACAGTGCACGTTCCCTGTGCAGCTGGAGTGCCATGTTGTGCAGCAGAGGAAGCCATTTGCGTGGCACAGCAGCCCTGCGAGGAGGCTGTCCCATGGCTGCCACCACAGGGCACAGGCAGAAGTGACACAACACTGTAGTGTTGCCTGATGCCTAAATTCCTGTGGAAATAGACACTCAGAAACAATATTAATGGAGAAAGATAGATGGTATACCTTTATTGAAAGCTTTCAAGGTGCACACCCGAGGTCTGCACACACACATGCACAGGCCCACACGTGCACACAGACATGCACATGGACATGCACACAGACGTGCATACAGACATGCACACATATATGCCCACACATGACCAGGGAAGTCACAGCTTTTATAACTTCTCCAGTAATTACCATATAAGATATCTATAACCAACCATGATTCTCGTTTCCCTCTGTGCCCCACCCATAGAGGTTATCAGAACTGCCCCTTGGAGAAGTTCTAGAACTTTCAGGCCTTCTTCTTGTGTTTTGTCTTCACGCTATCTACAGGTGGTTTCTTACAAGCACCATGGCCTTGGCAGGGCATGAGAAAGCTCACCAATCCATGAGAAAGAGCTTTAGTAACTCACCTAAGATGTGAACAACCTAGGAGAATCTATGTAAGTTAAATAATCTCAAAAATCTACAAAATATACTAAAATCCTTAGCCATCAGTAATGACATTCTTCACACCTCTGTGGGGACACAGCAGAGTGCCCAGTGCTTGGGGCGGGGTGTGTGAGTTGTGTATCCTCACCATAGGAAGAGATTCTGCATGGAAATTAATGCACAGCCAGGCTCCAGTACTGCCTGGTGTGGTTATTTTGTGTTTTCATAATTCTGATGTGTGATTGACTGCCCAGGTTATTTTGTGCAGAGTCCAGGAAGACAAGTATGATTGGACATGGTGGAGGAGATTCCTTACAGCAAGCTGAAGTTAGCAGAAAACATAATGTATTTCCAGTAACTTCCTGCTGGCCACAAGCGAACCAGTGGGTACTGTCATGGGCTGTGCTGCAATGAGGAGTTCTCTGCAGCCTCTCTTCCCTGAACCAAATGACGGGGAGGGAGGTTCTTGTGCACGTTTTGTCACAGAATTCCAGGAGATTTTAGGCTGGTTGCAGCTTGTCAACTACTAGGATATTTTGAGCTGAATACTGTAGTGAAAAACGAGGGCTAAAGATAGAGAAGAAGCTGGGAAATAGGGAATGGAAGGATTGAAAGGAGCTGCACGTACTTGCTAATGTGTGGCTGTTTCCACAGTTGTGCAGGGTTTTAGACTTGCCATCCACATAGTGTCTTGTATAATGTGTAGATTTACTGGGAAGCCTTTTGTTTATTTTTCTTCCCCCAGTTCATCCTTGGGGATCTTTGGATTTTCACTTTTGCTTAATACTTGGAGGGACCCAAAATCTCATAAAGAAATTTAATTGCCTTAGTTTAAGGGAAGAATTTGCCTCTGCTGCCTGGGGCAAAGTGTTATATGATGACTGAAATATATTTCTTTTTCTAAACTTTGCAGCTCCAAATTTTTGCCTGTTTTAGTAGTTGAAGAGGACATGAATGAGTCCATTCCATAATTTTGTGATCTTTGCATTTTCCCTAATTTTCAATATTATCTGGCAGACATACAGTCTTCTTAGCCCAATCTCTTCTGGTCACTTAACAAAGTCCTAAAAAAATCACAATCAAACATGGGAAGCTTAACAGAATCTGCTCCACAGCTCCAGGCTAACCTGCCACAACACTCGTGGGTTTGCCTCCCAGTACCTGTAGAGTGAGTTATGTGGTAGAGGTATGCGGTGGAGCTACCCTGCTGGTTTGCCTTCTGTCCGTGGCACAAGTCAGTGTGCTAGGTCCCTTTCTTTCACTCAAGTGTGCTCCTGCATTTTAAGGAAAAGACTGATCAAGGCAATTGATTCTTCAGGCTTGACAGTGACTGCTGTGAAGGACTTTGGGGAGTGGAATTTGGAAGCTGGAGCACTGGTGCTTGCAGATGGAGGACTTTGTTGCATTGATGAGTTCAACAGTATCAAAGAACATGACAGAACCAGTATCCATGAAGCAATGGAGCAACAAACCATCAGTGTTGCAAAGGCAGGGTAAGTGGCATGTTAACATATGTGATAAAACAACATAGGATGTTTGATGTTTCTCTTGTACTTACAAGTTGGAAGGAGGTTTGTCATGCTGATTAAATATATCTCTTTTCCTTGTGGTACTTAATAGTTTTGTTGTCAGCAGTATTCTTAAACTAGAGGAGTCAGCGTTTCAAAGGACAGTGCACTGGACCAGAGGTCGCAAGCAATCAGACTAAGTACATCCCTTCTTTCACTGTTGTTTTGAATCTACCACTGTAGGCCAGGCACTTTCCTAAGAAAACTTGTTCTTTTCCTTGTCCTTTGCTGCAAGTGGTCATAGCAGTCATACGTGAAATGAGGAACTTTGTAACTTTTTTTGTTGTAACTCAGAAAGTAGGTCTTCATTTCACCAATATCATAGAATCAATTAAGTTGGAAAAGACCTCTGAGATCACCAAGTCTAACCTTTGACTGATCACCACCATATCCACTAGACCATAGCACTAAGTGCCATGTCCAGTCATTGCCTGAACACTTCCAGGGATGGTAACTCCACCACCTCTCTGGGCAGCCCATTCCAATGCTTGGCCACCCTTTCAGTGAAGAAATTCTTCCTGATGTCCAACCTGAACCTCCCCTGGCACAGCTTGATGTTATGTCCTCTTGTCCTGTCAAACCCAATAATACTGCATGGTAAAGAAAGCAGACCAAGAGATTTCCATGCTGCTGAATTTTATGTGTTGGGCATGGCATAAACATAAACTCCTGCTTACTTTAAGTTCCTCCTCTCTTTTTTCAAAGTAGTGTGTGTTCAAATCTGCTATTCCTGCCACCACCCCTACCCACCACTTGGATGTTTGAGCTCATATTTCATTCTGTCAATTATATACAGTTCTTGTCCAGGCCCAAATAATTTCCTGGCTCGTATTACTGCAATTCCTGCTACTCAGAAGGAATCACCCTTTCCGTATTCCTTTATATTGCCTTCAGCTCAGCTCTTGCTCCTATCACATCTTGGCTACTCTAACTGATCATGTCATTTCCTTATTCTGAGCATTTCTAGCCTCTTTGGCAGACACCAGTGAAGTGATGTCAGTCTCACCTGGGTGATAACTAGCCTTTGCCAGTAATGCAGCTGGGCACAAATATTTGGAATCAACATGGTCCTGTCTCCTTAGTAAGACAGCAACACATTTTAGCTGGGTTTCTTGTTGCATTTGGTTGGGTTTTGTAGACTCCAAACACTGTGTACTAACTTGCACATGTAGCCTCGGTTGCTCACTTTGAAGGACTACCATACAATGAGGATTTTTTGAGTAGTATCTTAGCACAGATAGGTTAAGTGCCTTGTTAAATTAGGTCTTATTTTGGTGCATGGGAGATAAGGTTTTCTTCCTGTTGGGTATAAGCTAGTGGAAGATCTGTGGTCCTTCCTCTCAGTTATAGAACTTTGGACATGAGGCTGCAGTTACTCAGGAGCTGACTAGAAATAGCTCAGTGACAAACCAAAGTTAGAATGCTGCTGCTGCCTTAACCAAAAAGAGTGCATTCAGACTACTAGAATAAAATAATCTCTCCCCACATCTAAAAGTACATGCTGGGGCATCATGGGTAAGAGAGGAAATTAGCTGCCTCAGTCGATATGGTTGCCATGGTTGTTTGCTTCAGTTCAGGTTCATGTTTGCACACAGGAATAAAACATATGTATGTTATGTTTTATTTTATTATCTGAAAAGTAATGTTGGTTTTCACTATTTAGGGACCTAGCTGTATATAGAGATTACTTGTGGCAATATTAGTCAGTTACTTTTGGTATCCTGATCACTGTCTCTCTAGTTGTTACTCTCTTACTGAGAAAAGCTGTACATATAATAAAAATTAATACAAAAACTGTGTACATTGTTTAGCTCTTAAGGTCTTTCAAGGTAAGGTGTGCTCTTTATAGCAAAAAAACATGAAAATTTTTAAACACTTTGGAATTATTTTCCCTACCCAATTTAATTCAACCATAATGTTCACCATATTTTCTTCTAGCTTGGTGTGCAAGCTTAATACAAGGACAACTATTCTGGCAGCAACAAACCCAAAAGGCCATTATGACCCTAATGAGTCTGTCTCTGTCAACATAGCTCTTGGCAGTCCCCTGTTGAGCAGATTTGACCTGGTCTTAGTGTTGTTAGATACAAAGAATGAGGAATGGGACCGCATCATTTCATCCTTCATCTTGCAAAATAAAGGTAAGAGTAGTCTTTTTAATTTATGAGGTGTTTTTTTTGATTGGTTGGTTCTGGTTTTGTTTTTTCTTGGTTTTTTATTACCCTACCTTTGTTTATTTTATTATCCTTGAGTCTTTCATATTAATCAGTGAATATGTTTTTGTTATGGTGAATTTCTGCTGTGTGGTTGTTTTTCAAGTAGGACTAAGATAGAAATCACTAATTAATTAAGAGTGATGAGCTGAGAACACTATACTTTTACTCTGGGATCATTTACAAGAGATTGCAACCCAGGCTGCTCAGCAAGTGGTTGGTTTCCATCTTGTGTCTTTACATTGTGTGATCTGCAGATCCTAAACTCCATGCAATTGTACTTGATGTTAATGGGGAACCTAATTCAGGCAGAACAGATCAGAGCTGCACATGCTGCAGGGCTCAAAGAATGAACAATGGTGTTCCTGGTGTGGAGCTGTGTGCTCTGGAGTTAGTGAAGGCAGTGTGGTTTGATTTTAACCAGCCCCTTCCCCATCCACTTCAGGAACATGAATGTGATTGCCATTATGGAAGAAGTGATTAGAGGAAACTTATTTAGCTAGCTCCCTTCTTTATCCAAAATATTCCCCTACAAAACATGTTCAGAATATGGCAGGTAGCTTTTGGCTCATACAAGATAGGTAAAACGGTGAGCGGAGTCATGTAGCATTTTTCATTGTAAGGAATTCCGGAACACTTGGTACTGCCTGTACCATCTGGTGGGCAGTGAGGCTGACTGAGCAGTTCTGCTGACATTACTGGAGGCTTTACTGTGCATTTTGATAGGAGAGGGATTAGATGGTGTAAAATTCTGCACTGGAATTTGACCAAGTCCTTTAAGACTAGTGTACAGACCAGCCAGTATGCCCCAAAAGCACAGTAATGTGTCTTTTATAGTCACCTGTCTACTTAACAGGAATTCATAGGAAGAAGCTTGATGTTTGTTGTTATAGAATTACTGACAAGGCAGTTTTAACACAGGTTGCCCAAGCAAATCAGAAAAGCTCTGGAGCATGGAAAAGATGAAAACCTATTTCTGCCTTATAAAAAGCATACAGCCAAAATTGTCTGATGAGAGCAACCTGATCCTTGTACGCTACTATCAAATGCAGCGCCAGAGCGACTGCAGGAACGCTGCCCGGACCACCATCCGCTTGTTAGAGAGTTTGATACGCCTTGCAGAAGGTAAGGCCCTGGCATTTTTGTTTTTAGGCTAACAATTAACCTTTATGAAATGAGCAGAACAGGAGTGTAATTATAGCCAGCAAGCAGAATAGCAGCTTTTCTGTAGAGGTGGGGATAGGTGATTATTGCATTATTTCATCTTTCTAATATACAGAGAGTAGGAACTGGAGATTTTGAGTGTGGGAAAGAGTGTTACATTTAGATTATCAAAACCAATTTTCATTTTGACATTCTCACACACATAATAAACACTAGACCCACTGGAAGAAATGATATTTGAGAGAAAAATCTCAGAAATCATGTGCTTTTATGAAAAGCAATCTCAGTATTTACTTAGCTTCATTTGAATCAAATATTTGCTTCTATCCTAAAATTAATATAACATTAAAAAGGCATATTTTTTGTTTTCTTAAGTATCAGTAGTCAAGTCTGTATTTTGCAATACAACTTCAGGATTTCCAACTCTGAGTTCAAATCATATTTCATTTGTAAGAACAAAACCAAAGGAAATAGTAGGTTTCTCTTGTAACATCATTTTATTTTATAAAATGGCATATCAAATATTTTCAGGATGAATTTAAATGAATATGCTGAAATTTGTATAAGAATCGTAAGTGGCAATGTAGTGCCTCCTGCTTCAGATGTTTATATCCTGTTGTCCATTTTGGGGGAAAAGGCATTCTTCATTTAAGTGAAAGACATTACTAACTTTTAGGGATTCACATATAATTTTCCCATTCAGTATTTTTTCCATTCTTTTCAGTTAACATGATTGGACCTCTTAGGAGCATTTTGTTCTTTCAAAGTATTATGTACGTGGTATTAATTAATCTGCCTTTCTCTTGTTGAATAAGAACTGAACATGTTTCCTTGGCCAGTTAGGAGGAAGGCTTTATGTGGTAAATTATTTGCATTATATTTCTTTCCAAAAAACTGGTTTTGTTTTGCTAACCTGAGAATGGGAAAGGAAGAAAAAATAAAACTGTTGTTGAGAAAATAATTTTAAATAATGCTAAATTTGTGGCACAGACCCCTGTAGAGGAAATCAAGTTTTTTTCTGACCTGTGGTGAAAACTAGGCTTTATTTTTTTACTTTGTGGCGATGACATGTACCTATATAGACAGAGATGTTTCATATCATACTCTTTATTGTGATATCCAGAACTTTACATAATTTAAATGTATAATTTTGAGCATCTTTATTCGAACTGTCACTGTAACTATAATTTGAAACTAACACCACATTGTTTACTAGAAAAACTAAGCCTTCCAATTCCTGTTGAAAATTACACTAAAATAAAAATTACTATATTTATGTTTAAGTTACGCCCATGCCCAAATGTTTGAAGAGCTGAAGAAATTTGAAGAAATACCCTGTTCCTTCTAGTACAAAAAATTGTTTTTCAACTTTGGTAATGCTTGCACCTATTTATTTTTGATAGCTCATGCCCGGTTGATGTTTAGGGATACTGTGACTTTAGAAGATGCTGTAACTGTGGTATCAGTGATGGAATCTTCTATGCAGGTAAGGTTTCTTGCAGACACTGTCATTGATGCAATACCCCATGTAAGGGATTCAGTTTTTCATGTAGACAGGTGCCAGCTCCCTTCTTCTCTTTGGAAAGAGTTCTATATATTCATGGAAAGTAGCTCATCAGAGACCTTGACAAGTCTTTTTTAGTCCATTTCGATTGTTAAAATCTTTAAACAGAGATTATACTGAAAAATCTGGATTACTGATAAAGGCGTGTTATCTTTTTTATAGACTTTGCAGTCTAAGTGAAGTTTTGGCATACTACTGACTTTTGGTAATCTACATTTTAAAAACCATTTGAGCCAGAAATTGCACGTATATCACTGTCTTTAATAGCCTCTGATGGATTTTTCCTCCATGATGTTATGTAGTCACTCATTAACTAGGTATGAGAGAACTTAATCATTTTTTGAAGCAAGTCTGAACAATTGCCAAGACCTATACTTTATTTTGCCATTAAATCATTTTAAACTATGTTGGTGGTAATAGTAAAACTCAGAACTTTTAGAAGACTAATTTTACTCTGAGAAACTTTAAAATGTCAAAACTTTGGTTGGACTGAAAATTGTGCATTCCAATTATCATGTGGATTTGTGTAATGCTTCCGTGTAAAAAGGCATTGAAAAAATGTGGAAGGCCAGATTTTAGTTTACTGTAACATTATTAGGATGTTGAAAAAGCAGCACATTTAGAATTAATAGAAGAAATGTGAGTCTGACACAAGGGGTTTTTTTCAGTGGAGATGTGGAAAATAATATAGACACGATTACTTAAGATAGAATGTTTTTAAGAAAAGTAAGTCTTCATGCTTTGGAGAGGAAAAAAATTGCCATAAGCAGATTATGCAAAGTTTTATGCATGGGGCTTTTTAGCACGTCTGAAATATTTGGGTTTGGCTCTGTCAGAGATGCTGTACTCCACTGCACAGCTGGCTGTCTGATCCAAAATGGCATTTTCTATGTTTCTGTATAGGTTGATATAGATATATTCAAATTAAAAGAGTTTTATATAGCACCCATTAGCTCAGTGGACCTGGAAGACCTTTGCAGGAGTAGATATGTTCCTTTTTGGAGACAAAGCTGTTCAGGGTAGATGCACAAAGTTACAGGTGGCAGGTAGGCCCTTGTGGTCTCCCTTGTTCTTTCAGTGAGGGTTGAAAGACTCATTGGGGTTTGTGCCACAGATAATCTACTGCACAGCATTGCAAATGGAATTTATCTCAAAAATACTACAGGGCCTGACCTTATTAAGTAGGAAAAGATTATTACCCTGTCTGCTGCAATTTGCCTTGCACTGTTTTGAAGAGCTCAGCTTTTCAATGACAGGACTGCATCTAAGTTAAAACGTGAAGCTGTTGAAACAGCAGAAGATATCACGTAAGTGTTCATTAACTGTAATTAAACCTGTAATTAACTAGATGGGAATTTGATGGGGCAGTGGTTTCAAAGCAATATGGTTTGGGATATAAGAACTCTGAAATGCTAGTTTTCTTCTTTTTGTTTTTGGTAAGAGATGAAAAAGTGAAACATATGTCTATAGTAACTAATGTGTGTTGTCATCTGTGTGTCTCTTTCCCTCATTCAGTACCAGTAAAAGCGAAAGAATTGTTTTAGCTGTGGGTCACTGTTTCGTTTTTAAATAGCCCTGCCCTCAAGGGCTGCAGTTTGCATCACAAACATCTGTCTAGTAAGAGTCAGTGAAAATTTGCCTGAATTATGACTGCAGAAGACTACCTGGGAGTAGCTGATATGCTCACTGTATTTGCTCCACCCTTCACTTCTCATGAACAAGTAGGCAAATGTGTTCATTTTTGCTAGGAATCTGCAAATTTGTGCTCTGCTATTTAAGGTCAAATTTTACTTTCCTCCTGGAAAGTATAATTGATTCACTGAAACAGTTTCTTTTCGAAGGAAGAGATTTCTTTGTTTTATTAAAAAAAGATAAAAGTAGCATGCAAAAGTTTATTTTCAGAAATGGTTTCCTTCTCTGGAAATAAAACCCACAATGTTTTGTATAGATACATCCTGCGTTTGCTGCCCAGTTGCCAGTCTGCAGAATGAGGTTGTAAATGGGGAAGTACCAGTATCATTCTTGAAGGACTGGCTGCCACCTTTTATCTCAGTAAATTCCATCTTCAACACTGTCTTTGCAACTTCTACAAGTCATATTCTTGACAGGATAAAATTAAAGTTCACAGTTTTCTTGTAAGTGTTCAGATATTTCTTGTGAGCCCTCTGGGGAAGGAAGACTATCAAATTTTTATCAGCAACCTAGTTCCTTGTGGGTTTTTTGTTTGTTTTGTCCTCTAATTCACCCTTATAATTTCTCTTTCTTACACTGAGAGCATATATCAATCCCCCTTTGTCTCATTTCCTCTTGTTAATATTGTCTCACTCCTCCTCTTGGTCGTTTCCATCCTTGTTTTATTCCCTTTCCAATCACTCTCCTTTTACTCCTTTTTATGTTTGGTCTTCCCATCCCTAGGCATTTTACACCCTTCCTTTCTGCTAACTTTCCCTTTAATACTTTCTCTTTTAACCTCTCTCTTCTGCCCTCAGTTCCATGGCATGTGGTTTTGTCTCATGGTTACCTTCCCCTACTCAAAATGGTATCTCAGAATCTCAGAGGGGCAGATATCTCAGAGATGTGAGCACCAGCATAGGAATGGACCTTCACAGGTGTCTGAAAGTTCCTTAGAATTGCACACACACACACACACGCGCACAGTATTTAAAAAGAAGCTTATTGTGATGGCCAAATACAGCATTGAAAAGTCAGTGAGGATAAGACATTATTGTACCCTGTAGCCATATATCTCCTTTTTTCCATTGGATCTTTAGGTCACAGATTGACAGTACTCGGGCCAAAAGTAACTACCTTTTGTCAGTATTTTGCTCAATATTGCCTGCTGTTCTAAAGGTGGTATTCTCAATTGTGCTTGACTATTTTAGAAATACCAATTCACCTATCCTTACATAGCCTTTGTGAAGTGATGGGATGGTGCTCCTGTTCTATCACTTGGAGCTGAGTTATGCACAATCCAGGAGAAATTGACCACTGGACCATACCCCATGAGACATGGTTGGGGTCCCAATTTTAGAGTAGTACCACCTGAAGTGTTTGAGCCCACTTTCTGTTGTCTGGAATTTCCTTCTGTGCACACACCACATCAGAATCCCACTTACAGATTTATTGTCTTTCAGAACCTTTTCTTAACTGGCTTGTTCTGAGTCACAAGAACTGGAACTTAGCGTCAGACTTAGCATGGAATCTGGTTCTCCTTGGCTACTTTTAACTGCTCTAACCAAAACACTGAGTCCCTGTCTCAATACCCAGGGACCTTCCAGTTCCTGAAGCAAATACCGCAAAGGCGACAGACTGGAGGCTCTGTGTGGAACAGATCTGTCGTGTTCCTGAAGTGATATGCAGAAAAAAACCCAAGTGGTAACTTCAGTGGGATGCATTAAAGGTTGCATGGACAGCCTTATTTTTAGCACTGTGTAATTTCAGAGAGCTTTAATTAGCCACCAGAATGATGTTTTTCAATGTCATTTTTTAATATAAAATTTAAACATTACAAAACGGGAGAACCAGAAATTGCCACAGTTGAAAATGTGTGATTCATGTGATGCCCTATGTAGCAATTTCTGGATCTAGAGACTCCATTGACTTCTGCTATTGCTCTCATGGCACTTGATACATATATATCTTGTTCATTAGTTGTATTGAGCTTTATAGATTAGACAGGAGTGGTAAATGCTAAATTTGTGGAAGAATAGAGGGTTTGTGGTATGAGGTGTTTTTTTTTCCAAAGAGCAATTAACTACAGAGCTATTCTAGATTATTTGTTATGGAACAAATCGCTGTGCAGATGCTCTGTTCCAAATAAAAGCTACTTCATTTTTTACAAAGAACAGCAAAATTGCTCCATATCAGAATCACAATTCACTGGAATTATTCACAAATAGTTACTCTTAGAGAGCTGTTCAGAAATATTTCTGCCAGACAATAGACCCTGTGTTGTTAAGCCTGAATACCCGGGGTTTTCCCTTTAAAAAAATTAAGCAAAGCTAATGAAAACTTCTAGCAGTCAGAACTTCTTTTGTTATAAAAGTTCCTCACATGGGCAGAAGTTTTAAAAAATATTTGGAAAACTTCTTTAATCCTAATTTTCATTTTCAGTCATGATGTTCTCAAGCCTTAGGTGGACTTCCCATTCTTTGTATTAATGAAAATAAACCAGTGTGAGTAAACTGCAGGCTTGACCATGTAATTACCTTATGTGTATGAGCAACTTGGCCCCTGTGAGCAGACAACAGGGTTATTTGTGTGGATACAGTTAGCAAATATTTGCTACCTTAAGCTTTAAATACCTAAGGGAGAGTCTTTGATAAAATGATCTCTGCTGAGTTAATTTAATGATGAATAATAAAGCTAGTTTCCTGTAATTTTTTTAATCTCTTTGGTGACACAGGGAGGGGCACTTCTTGGAGGCATCAATGCCTTACACACCTCATTTCCAGAAGATCCAATGGCGCAGTACCGAATGCAGTGTGAACTCATCCTGGAGCGGCTGGAGCTGCAACATCTTCTGCACAAAGAGCTACAAAGACTTGACAGGTCTATATAAAGTAACAAACTAATTCAGAAGTGAAAAAGAATTTGTTTCACAATAATATTTGGAGAGGGTCTAAAAATAGTCTGACATTGGGAAGGGACTTGTTCTTTAGAGGACATGAGTAATCAGAGAGATTGTTTTAAAGTAGGACTCTGAGATCATCAAAAGGTCATTTCTCCCTCTGGGTTATGGAATTTGCAAATATTTTACAAGTATTTTAATCAGTTTTCAACTCATATCTCAATACTATGCTCAGGTAAATTTCAGCAGAGCTTCTTAGAGTCAAATGCCAAATTCTGTAGCTGAGCAAATAATTTTATATAACCTTTTGTTACTTGCTTGGTAAAATACAGCAGATCTGTTTCATGATTTTTTAAGCCTTTTGTGTTGGGCTTGTCAGAATCCTTCTCTTTCTGCTAAGGGAAACTGTAAGCCTGAGTCAGAATTCTGTTCTTTTGGGTGATTTTTCTTTTTTGACATGCTGGAATTTTCTCTGTCCCATCACTAGTTTTCAGCTCACTGCAATATCTTTGGAAAGTCTATTTGCTGTTATTAATAGAAAACTGTTACTGTACTGAGACTGAAAAAAAACCACTAGGATTGCAAGGAAATAAAATACAAAAAAATAATATTTGTTTCCTGAAATGAGATTAGTCTCCAAAGGAACTCATACTTTCTTATTGTTAAAGGACGATAAAAGATTAATGTTGTTGAAGTTAATGGAAAGAGCTGGGAGAATTTATTTTTATTTTAAATACTTTTGAGATTTATTTTGTAACTCATAGTAATGATATGTTAAATAACCACAGAGTCAACAAATGCAGATGAAAGTGGGATATCTTCCACAGAAAGACAAAAACAGAGGTGTTCACAAGGGACCATAGAAATGTAGGATGAGATGAGAGATCAAATACAAAGACAGGATCAGGTCTGCATTTGACCTTCCCAGCAGGAGCTCATGTTATCTGCTCTGAAGCCCTTCCAGTGATGAGGATTTTCCATTGCCATTGGATAGTCTGTTCCACGATTGCTCCACCTAATGCTCATAAAGGTTTTTCCAGGATCTCAGTGAATCACCTATGCTGCAAATTAAGCTGATTTCTTCTTCCCTCTCTTAAGCAGCTGAGGGAATGCTAAATTAATGTCCTCTTTAAAACAACCTATTCTGTATTGGAAGACTTGTTCCATGCATTCCCCCAAACCTATATTTCAATGAAACAAGCATTTGTCTCTAATCCCTTCTTGATAATTTATATAATTAGTGCCACTTTCTATAAAAAATTCAAGAATAAACATGTTAGTAAACAATCATGGTAATTATTCTGAAACATACTTGTCAGTATAGTATTTTCTCTCTCATATACCAGAGAAACTGTTTATAATGCATAAGAATAATTTCTTCTAGACAAATACAGTAACTTTTGAGATGGAACATGGCTGCTTTTCGCTCATGGTTTGTATCACTATTTAGCAAAAAGCAGAATGCTATCTGCCTTGGAAATAATGTGTTTGGGTACAATAGACAGAATATCAGCTATACTGAGATTGGAGGGAACACTCATTCTAGCAGCTCTGTTGTTTTGGAGAGCCCTGAGAATATTGATGACCACAGACAATGATAATTCAGTTTATAGGTGTTCTGAGGTGCTTTCACTCTATCACATGGAATTTTTGACATGTTGAGTATATAGTGATTATAAGAGAAACCCAACAAAAATCACTATTCCAGACAATACCTAGATTTTCCATTTCAATAACTCATTTGAGGCTTTGTCTGGCTCAAGATAAAATTTAATTATGTTCCTGTTCTAGAAGATAGATTTACAGAATATATAAAATCTGCAAGGTACTTTAGCAATGATTGTAAGTAGTGCAAAGTTCTTTGTTTAGTTTTTGGTGGTTTTCCTGTTTGATTTCCTAAAGAAATGCAGTTTAGGTGGTTGCCTTCTCTGTCCACCAGCCTATCTTCTATTGGGGACACTAAATTCTGCTCCTTACTGCTGAAGGTGCTGAAAGATCACAGACTGCACCACCAGCTTTCAAAGCAATAAGTGAAACTTAGTACTTTACTCTTGTGGCCTACATTATTTGTATCTTTCCACCAGTCACACATATTAAGTATCACTAATGCAATGAAGAAAGCAAGGGAAAGAAAAATAATTTACTGTTGCTTATTTTTTCTTCATTTTATAGGTTGCAAATGGAAAATTCAAGCCAGTTGCAGCCTGAAGAGACAGATTTCAGTACTACCACAAGATGCTTGAACGGGGATGTGTTTGGACAGTCAAAGCAAAGGTCTCAGTCAGAATCTTCAAAGCAACAAGAGGATAACTCTAGACCACAGCTGCCTTTGCCTGAAGGCAGCTGTGACAGGGATATTCATCCAGAACCCTTGTGCAACCAAGCACATAGTAATAACAAAAATACCAACAGCCTGGCATGGTTTGACAGCCTGGAAGAGAGCAACGTTGATGCTGAAGAAACTTCTCAGAAGAAGTCTCCGGTGCCCAAGATATCTCCAAACAACTTGGCTTCAAAAACCTGGTGTAAAACATCCTGTTCTGAACAAAGATCTGCTTCAATAGCAAGGAAGGGAAATGGAATAAGAGAGTCACTAGCAGCTGTGGATCTACATGCTCCTTTGAAACAGGACAAAGTTTCCAAGTTAAGCAAGAAAAGGACAGAAGAATTTTCAGAAGCTGATGCTCCAGGCCCAGCATCACCAAGTGCTAAAGTGCAGGACTCAGTTGTTACACAACATGCTTCTAAAAGGTGGCAGAGGCTGCACACAGAGAAATCACATGGATTCTTTACAAGTACACAGGACCCTGAGGCAAAGGCCCTTCCTTCAGTATTGCCTGCCTCTGGCTTGCCAAATCTTTCAAGTGATGCAGGTTCTGTGCTAGGGGAAGAAGAGAACAGTACATCTGTAGCAGCAAAAAATGCAACAATTTCCCTGAGAAAACGAAGTAAAGGTCAAGCAGTGAAGGAAATGAATGTAGTAAGTTCCCATGAGCCAGAAATCTTCGACAGTGAAAGTCCCCCAGCTGCTAAATTAGCTAAATTTTCTTTCAAACCAAGGACAAAACTTGACCATTCTTCAGAGAAGAAAAATGAAGTTTTTCACAGTGAAACTATTTTTAAGCCAGAAGAGAAGCTGCCAGAAGGATGCTGCCCCCCTGAGAAAGGCAAGATGACATCGATGCACTTAGGAAAACGTAGTTTGGAAAAACAATCAATTGATAATAAAGGGAAAAAAGAGCAAGAGAGTCAGGCCCTAGGGAAAGACATCAGAGGAAGTACAGCAATATGCTCTGATGTCAGTTTTGATGCTGTGTCACCTCCACCCACTGAGAAGAAAAGGGAGGGAGAGGTGAAACTTGGTGGCCCAAGCACAGGGAAGGTGCGCTCCAGCACGTTAGCCAAGCTGTCAACATTCTCCTTTGTATCACGTCCCGAGTCAAAATCAGAAACTTCACCTGCCATTAAGACTGACACTAACAAGGAAAGCCATAGTCCGTCACTGAAGCTGCATGTGGGCAATCCTAGCAGAAGGAAGAGTTTTGCATTGGGAAATGCTGGTAAAGCCAGTATGATCACACAGAAATCTCTCTTCTCAATAGCAGAGCTAGATGATGCTACATTAGATTTTGATTGGGATGAAGAGGTTAGGAAAAATCCAAGCACATAACGTGTATCTTCCCAATTACTTAACATGCATTTCTCCTGGATCTTCACCCTTCTATCAGTTGTATCCATGATTTTCAAACTATTCCATAGAGTCATCCTGGACCTATGTCAGCACCAATGAACATACTTTCTTTAAGGGCCTTATACTTTACGTAAGCCAAGGACTGCATGTACTACAGGCCTGATGTGGCTTTTAGTTTTCTAAGCTCTTCCCGAGAGTATTTATCTTACTTGACTCTTTTGATTGACCTGATGAAACCTGAAGACTTGTATGCTTATTTTCATGTGTCCAGAGTGAATGATCTTGCAGAAAAGCAGACTTGGTTGACTTTATCCTTTATTATATGTAGCGGTTGGAACTACACATGATTCAGATTGCCTTCCAAATGACTATGCTGCTTTAGAAAAATGGTGATGCTAAAAGTTATGTCATTATATGTTGTTCATCTGTATATACTATTTGTCTCAACATAGTTATACCAATATTGTCATTTATCATCATGCTGTGGTATGTCTGTATTATCAGTATCATGACAATTTTACTGCATCCCTGATTACTGTGCTTGTTTTCACATGGCTAATGTTGAAGACATGGATCGAGAGCTTTTTTGTTTCTGTTTTTTTTTTTTTTAATTTCAATTTTAAATACACTTATTCAGATATCTGTGTTTGTATTCTGGGTCATTTTATGAAAATACACCTCTGTAATAAACACACAGTTCTCCACTGCAGAGACAACACATTTCAGGTGATTGAATGGGAGTCCTCAGTAACCAGGATAATTTTAATGCAGTCAGGCCTTGTAGATAAGCTGCACTTCAAACCTAACAGCATTGTGAAGAGCTTCCCTAGTGTAGCTTGGTTCTGATTCAGATAATGTTTACTTGGCTATTGGAATTGTGATTAGAGTTTTACTGCATCGGATACACAGTTCATCTTCTGTAGCATGCTGCATCCTATGTCATTCATTTGTCTAATGGCAAGTTAATCTACTAATGCATCACATGTTTACAGAGAAAGGTAAGCCTTAATTTTCTTCTAGTGACTTGCCTGGTATGTTTCTTCTGTATTTGAATTCTCAACAGAATATGTTTGTTATTACCTGCAAGGTAAACAGAGAATAGAGTGGTGCTTACAGTACAGTAAATCCTTTGAGAGACTTCCTAGCACAAAGAAGATCCAGTTCCCTGTTGATTTGCTTAGAAATAGCTCTCTTGAAACCAGGGGAGTTAAAATACTGCAAAATTTCAGAGAATTGAGAGACTGTGAGGTCCAAATACTTCAAAGTGATGGTATCATTAGAGATAGTAGTTGGCTTACTGTTGAGAGCTTGGGAAAAAGACAGAAACACTGCTGTTCAGACTGCTTCTGTGGTAGTTTCTCTACTGGAAACATGACATCAACCAAAACAAGTGGAATTTATCCACCTCCTCCCAAAGCACAGAGCCACCCTAGCATTTCCTTCTCACAAAAACCTATGCCAGGATGAGGGGGACATGCACCCAGTGAAAATCAGAAGTTTCCTACAGGATGCTGTGTCTACACTGAAACTTGAGAAGGGTCAAGAATTCTGGAGCTATTAATGTTTATGATGGTCTTCCTACCTGAATTTTTTGCATCAGCCACTTACATGGTTGTCTCATTTACAATCAGAAATCATCTTTGCTAGCAGCTGTTTGTTTTGATGGATGTTACTAGCTGCCAGTGCAAAGCCAGAACATAGCTACTGGATCCCAATCAAGCAATGAGCTTTTTTGTCATGTAAAATGATAAATTAGTCAAGGAAATTTCATTCACCTGTGCTGAAAGTATTGTTTTATTATCACATCCCTATAGAACAGTAGCTCGGGCCTCATCTAATGTAATTTACTGTGTAAGATTATGTGATCAGCTGGTCCCAAGAACTGCAGGACCTTTTTTTCCTAAATATTCCTTTGTGGGAGGGTGATTGATTTTTTTTTGCCTCTGTCCAGTGGGAATTAGAACTCTCTTGAAATCAGTGGAGTCCTAGTGGCAGAAAATTGAGTTGGAAGTCAATATCAAAATTTCCTTCATATTCTCCATGCTTATGCTGTGTTTGAGAGAGGCCTGGGTTTTGTATTCTGATTGTTTCCAAGTTGTGGCACTGTAAGATCGGCCTGAGGACCGGGGAAACTACACAGTGAAGCAGAGCAGCCGTATTTCAGGAAAGCTAAAGTGCCAGGTGATGCAGACAGCTATCATCTTCCTTACTAATGAAACATGCAATGTCTTATGAAATAGGGGAATGACCAGTTGCAACAACTGTGACAACTGAACACTTATATTCTCATGGTATCATGCATAGATCATTGCAGCTGCATAAATGGAAGATAATTAAACAAGGATTATTTTTTCATAGGTGGAAAATGTTTCCTTTGACCCAGTAAAACTCAGCCTAGAATGCTTTTCCACTCATATGGTACTAATCATTTGTGGTCTAGTTCAGCAGTCTGACTGATAAAATACTGTTAGATCCCTTTTTCAAATTAAGCTGTTTTGAATTAGAATCTACAGTTTAACTGTTCTTTGAAAGTGAAGTCAGCAGATTGCTGGAGACTGGATCTCTTAGGATAGACTTCCTGGTGTGCCTAGCACCTAGTGGACTCAACCAGTTCAGTATACTGCTGGACCGTGAGGGTATATCCATTCATTCCCTTGGAGCAGTACCATCAAGAAAGGTATGTATATGGAGATTCCTGAACCTGGAGGGTGCTAAATGTATGAGCTCTCCAGGCTTGCTGAAATGCCATGACAGCAAGAGGAAAATCACAGCACCTTCCATTACAGCATGCCTGGAAAGGGCCACCACTGGTAGCACAGAAGAGAACCAGGAAGGATAAAGAAATACCTTGGCATCTGAGCTCCTGCTTGATGTGGACAAAGTAGCCCACTTGAACTGAGGTTTTTACTAATGAGTGCAAATGCTCTACGTTCTTTCTTTACTGGGTGCTATTTGTAAGGTCTGGTTTGCAGATGTCCTGAGTACTTAATAGCTGAATCTTAAACCACGAGGCTTGTGTAAGGTGCAGTGTAATTATAATTTCATTCTTGTGTCTTCATCTCTCTCATACTCTTGGTTGTGACTCGGCCCTTTCTAGGAGAAATGGCAGTGAGTGGTCTCACTCAGGATATCTGAGAGGAGAGGAAACAAGACAGTTATAGAGGTTCAAAGCGCTTCTTGCTGACAACATCTGAGAACACAAGGCCTCGCACTATTTAGTACCTGTCTTTACTAGGTTGCAAGTCAAACTTGCACACCTCAAAACAATATGTGTGAATACATTAGAAAAAGTTTGATAATGCCCTGGAAAGAACAGGGCTGGGTTACTATCTACCACTTAGATATGTTTTAGGTAGAATTTAGGTAGAGTGAATTCTACTATTTTTGTGGTGTCTTAATGGTTAATAATTTTTGAGGAACAATATGTTAGTACATCAATAAAAAGGAAGTTTTCTGTTCAGACTCCCCAGACTAGAAGTAGGCAATGTATTACTTTATGAAGTGGAACAATGATTCTTTATTGAGCAGAGGTTTTTGAGATTTGAGAGACCTGTTTCTCTGTTTTGTGTAACATGAGAAGTGGAACAAAAGCCCAAAGGAATCAAGGAAGGATACTCAAAACTCCAGTCATGCTGAGGTCACTCTGCCTAGAAGACCATTTGGGCCTTGTTTCCCAGTTAGAAGCAAAGAAAAGGAGGCACAGGGACATTAGGGACATTCTACTGAGCTTGCAGAAAGGCCCATTTTTTCTGTATTATCAGAAGAAAAGCACCGTTGTCTTTTCAAAGTCTCTGTAAATAGGTCCTAGTCACCAAAGTGTATGAGGTAAATAACCAAAAAATTTGGAAGAGCAGTTACTGCTGAGATCATTCTTTATCAGACCAGGTGAAATAATGCTGTTGTGGTTCTGCTTCTGATTCATAGAACAAATTCAGAGGATGCAAGGTAAATGAGAAGCACACAGTAATAAGAAAATTATACCTGCTGCTGATTTACTCTCTCCCTCACCATTGCCATTGCTACAGAACCCATTTATCAGTGCCTTGGCAGGAAACATTGCTAACTTCTTTCCTTCCCCTTTTTAAACCATCTTCCCCCACAAATAATCACAAATTTCAATGTTCTTGAGTGCTACAATAGCCCAATGATGGGATAATTTAAACCATTATGGCAGTGACAGTTTGCTGGGCTAACCTACAGATGAATTTTTCTTTCGAGTACTTTGTGCAGTCAGTGGGCAGATGAGTCACTTCCTGTCAGCCTGTCTTCCTGACCAGACACTGAGCCATTATTTCCGTGTTTTAACACTAGCCCCTCTGAGCCTATGATCTATCAAACCCATTATTACTCTTTAAATACACTTTTATTTTATTAAGCTGTGCTCATGGAAGGTGAATATATATATTGCTGTCTTAAAACCCTTTTGAACCAAACCTTAAAAGGCACTGGTTCTAGTAGCATGTTGATCAGGCCCTCATTTGTGAGCAGCAGTGAAATGCTGTTAGATATACAGTGGCTGGACTCCATTGCCTTGGCTGGAATCAGATTTCATCAAGTCAGTGTGGGACAAGATCACATCCCATAGTAGTGTTCTCCTGGGTGAGTCAAAAAGGAGATGGAAAGCAAAAAGCCCAACAATTTAATTATCTATTATTTATTTTAAAAAGAAAAAATCATCATAATTCTTTTAATCCTGCTTCATGGTACTTTTGTTGGGAAAGGCATAGCCTTGGCTAAAATGAGACCAGACTTAGGAGACTCACACTCCTCCCAATTAGGAGCCAAGGTATGATGTTTTAGACTGTCATGTAGTCTTAGTACCTGAACCACTTCTCATTTGCCAGTACTTGGAGAGGGGGAGCTGCAGATAGTGGTTCTCTGTGGTTACATATATCACTGGTTGATTTACAGAGTTCTCTGATGGCCTGTCTATTCACTTCTTTTGTATCTGGAAAGTCTGTCTGAAAAAGGCTTTCTAAGGAGTCTTTCTCTCTTCTTCCAGTGTACAGAAACAAGCTGTCAGCCATGCCCAGGGCTTATTTTCTGGGTTAGGTGCTATTGACAGCAGTCTTCATAAGGTGAAGACAAACCAGAGCTGTTTCTGGCTACACAGCCACACGTTATTTCCAGATCTCTACAGGACTTTTGGGATTTTTTTAAAATTGCTTTATTTTTTTTTTAATTTCACCTTAATTCATCTTTTCATTTATTGATTACCTCACTGTCTTGGGTTGAGCTGGCAAAATGCCAACTGCCCAAAGAACAGTTAGCCTCCAGCTGAGAAAAGGGAGAAAGGGAAAAAACCCTCTAAACCAGGTTTATGCTGAAAGTAACTACAAGTATTTATATTGAAACGAGAAAATTAAGAGAAAACTACAATATTAACACACACTTACACAAGTTATATATATATAACAAGAAATAACCTCCCACTTCCCAATTAATACAGAGCCCATTACTCTAGAGTCATAAGCACGCTAAAAGACACCCTGCAAGAAAGACAAAGTATAACAACAAAATATTTCTACTTCCCTGAATTCAAACAAAAGGCAAGTAGCTGCAGCAGCAGGAGCAAGGCCTACTCCAAGACAGGAGCTGCAAGACGTTCTCCTCCTGGTTCAGCCATGATGGACTGACCAAGCCACTCCCACACACTGGATTTTACCCCTTTTGAGATGATGTAGTATGCTATGGAATACAATATTATTGGCTAGAAGAAGTCAGCTGTTAACTAGCCCAGCTCAGCTCAAGTCAGCTGACAATCCCAGGTCTGGTCTGAACTTTAAAGCCTAAATTTAGGCCTACTTTGCTAAACCCATAACACTCACTTACCCGTAAGTCTCAGGATGCTACACAGAGCAATCTAGTATTTGTGACCTGTTGGTTGAAGCATCGCTGCAAAAGTGACATTTAAGACAGTGCAAGCCATAGATGTTTGTGTGAAACTTCCTCAAAATGAAAAGATGGTAAGGCAGTAGGCAGCTGATTTATATCCAGTTTTCTTCTAATATTATTTGACTTCTCTAATTTAAATTGTTACACTATTAAGTTACACTTAATCAGTTCTGATCCTTCAGGATCACCTGAAATTCTTTCCAGAGATAGCAGGATATCTGGGTATTTGTTACCTTTCAGGATCTTGCAGCATGTAGGAGGACAAAGGTGTGCTTCATGCCCTTGTAGTCCAAGATTGCTGGAGGCCATTGGCTGCCATTATCAGAGATGGCCTGTGACTGCTGCTACAGGTTCCTTAGCCTCCCCTTGAGGTGCTTCCTACCTCCTTCCCTTCCTCCCAGACACTTATTGCATTCCATCTCTGAAACTTGGGAGTGGTGTCACTGCCTGGTCCTGCAATGTCAGTGCAGCTCCCTTCAAAACTCCCCTGAGAGGTATTGCCCATCCTATTTAAGGCATTTCTTGAGTGGATACCTAATTCTTAAGCTTGTACAAGAACGTATAATAGGAATTGCTTGCCACATAAACATCTTATAAAACTGGCCTTCAGTTCTTCCCAGCAGTATGAAAATTTTAGACCCCATGAAGAACGTGACAAAAGATTAACTGAAAGAGGGTGCATGAGCCATGTCTAAGAGCTACTCTGCTAACACAGAATCACATAATCTCAGAATATGCTGAGTTGGAAGGGACCCACAAGGATCATGAAGTCTAATCCTTAGCCCTTCACAGGCCCATCACCAAGAGTTACACCATGTGCCTAAGAATATCATCCAAATGCTTCTTGAACACGTTATTGTGCTAACTGCCAGCCAGTCTTACTTCAGTTCATATGCTGCTTTTCATTCCAAATGACTGGTAAGCAGAAGAAAACCCTACATGGCTGAGTTCACTAGTTGCTCAAATTATTCTCAGGACAGTAGTTTGAATGTTGTGATTATTGTCAGATACATAGATTAATGTGTTAAATACTGTAATGTGGTGTGCACTGGGATTACAAAACCAAGTGAGCTAAAGCCAAAGTCAAGGCAAAGTCAAACCAAACTGAAACTTCTAATTGGTGGATTCCACGTGAACAGATCTCCCAAGTGAGGACATGCTAGGCAGAATGTATTTATTGATGGGAAGATGAGGTAAATCGAGTATTAAGTGCTCTGTATTTCATGTGGATGAGGCAATAGCTTCATTAATAATGAATACTAATTATGTCATCTCCCTTAGGTATCTGGTATGCCTTTGCTTATCAATACTTTCCTTCCTGTTAGACAGAAAAATATTAATAGTTCTAAGGAGCCATGTCCTTTACTGACTAAAGAGCTCAGCTACTTTAGAAAAAACTGAAAATGTGTTTTTTATCAAGTTTGTTTATTCTAAACAAGTATGTATAATTACAGTTGTGCACATAATAGTTTTATATAACATTGTATAAATACACAATAATATATGCATAAAATATATATTGTTTAAAAATGCAAATGTTATTGTACAAATAAAATGTATTACTGCGAAGCAGTTTAGGAAGAGATGTCCTTTGGAGCAGTGAATTTTCAGTCAGTAACATTTCCTAACTTGAACTCAATAGTCATGAGATAGGTACCACATGTAAAAGGCAAGGAAAGAAGTATGTGTCATCTCAGTCCCCAAGAGAAAAGTTCATACAAGAAAAACCTACATGACTATGATCACTCACGAGGTGTTTGGAATTTTCTGCATAGCCCATGTCAAGTTCCAAATCACCCTGTTGCTGCTGTCAACATTACTCTAACTCCATACTCCTTGGCAGCTGAAAGCAGTGGTGAAGAACAGTGGGAGCTGCATGTTCCCCGATGTAGTCATCTTCCATGTTCACTGGTATCCTTATGCTGCTCATCTTCATTGCCAAATACTAGGCGAGTGCACCACATTTTTCCAGAAATGTTACTTGCCTTTGTCCTGAGCTATTTCCCTTCTCCATTCAAGGCCCGTACTTGCCACCAACAACTCTTAATCTGTCAGAACAAAACATGACATGGAATGGAAGCGACACTTCTATAGTAGGACAGTAGCTTTACTCCATCCCAACTTTCATGGAGATGTGGAGGTGTAAAAATGCCTGTCATTGGATGCAAAGATGTCTATTCATTACAGCCACAATTTTTTAAAAGGTTCTTTTAGGTCACAGGTTGACTTCAGAAAAGGAACGCCAGCTGGTAGGAGAGTGCTACTCACTGACAGCTCCAAAATTCAAGAGATTGAGCATCCTGCAGCGGAGAGGAACCCAAAGCAATGTGGGATGCCAGCTGACACAGCCACTCACACACCAGCATAAGCATTAAGTGATGTTCTCCATCCCAGTTTTCAGATCTGGATCAACATGTGCTGACAAGTAAGGAGGCTTGGGCAGGTCTGTGCTGGGGACCATGGCCATGCAGTCTTGCTGCAGTTGGCACTCTTGTCTCTTATAATATTGTACTGACTCAAGTAGTCTTGGCTTTCATCTCAGCAACACTTAGAGCTAACTATGACCACAAGAAACCTCAGAAATAATAAACACAAAGGCTAAAAACTACAGGAAATGCTGACTGTCATCTAGAATACTTTTTTATTCAGAGGTAGGATAAATCCCCCCTAAACTATGACAATTTAATGTGTTTTTTTAAAAAAAAATATTTTTTATGGTGTCTGGTTTACAGTTTCTGAATATTTATGTCTGACAGCTCTGCTGTACTCTATAGTTAATGGTTGATATAATCACTGAAAGATCTTTACCTTATTTAAATAAATAACAAAGATCAAAGCCAAAATCATTTTAAATATACTATAAAATTTTGGGAAGATTGAAAACTTTAAAGTCACTAGTGGATCATTCCAGTTTCTGCAAGAATAAGAAGGAAAATTTCAAGTGACTTCAGTGGGATAATTTTCTAATGACCTTCCCAAGATTCAGCTCAGAAGCATCTATTTATGGATGGATCCATTATCTAGTTGTCAATATTCAGAACTGAGTGCCTTTCTAGTCCTTTGAAAGATACCTTTTCTTCAAGCAAACTGGAATTGAAAATATACTATTCTGTCAATGAATACAGAAAAAAAGAAGGTTTTTTGCCACTTTAATGATAAAATAAATGTAAATTAAATTGTTAAAATTTGAAAGTTAAAGTTCCATCTCTAATCACCTCTCAGTGGTGTCACTGAAATGATGATATAATCTAATATCATTAGATTTCTTATTATTTTACTCTGTTAAGTGTTGTCTTGATTTAATCAGCTGTTTCTCTAATTACATTATGGCTCTCCCATTAGTATTTTATCAGCCTCTTTGAGGGCTGCATATACCTTCAGTATTTATAGGCTACAGTTGATGTGCAAACCTCAGTATGGTTCAAATTTATTACAGCTTAATGCAAAACCAGTGAGTTAGCTACAAGACAACAGGAAGAACAGTTCTACAATCTATTTTCAGATCTCTTTAATTCATTCAGAAAATACTTAAGCCTAATGAAATTATACCTTTTAAAGTAAAGGCTATTTCATATTAATTGCAAACAAAGCTGGAATAGAAAACTAATTTTTGCAGGGGAGATTGTTGAGTGCAAAGTGAAAGCATGTCCCAGAAAGGCTCAAGTTTCAGATTCCGTGCACTTTGGAGGCTGTTCTGCAGACTTGCCTATAACGGGATACTTGCTGCAAAGCCACTATCAAAACAGAGAGCTTCATTTTAATCTTTGAAAATTTGGATTAATAACCATAGAGTTATGAGCAAAGTAAGCCAATTGATAAAAAAACACCACCACCCTGAGATGTATTTAAAGGTAATGAAGACAATGATATTTGAACAATGCCTTGGACACACACTGTTTCTTATACCTGTGTTCTCTCTCAGTTGTTTGGTTGGTTTCTAATACATGCACGTGAACTACCCATTTGATTGTGTTGTGTGGCACATTGAACCTTATTTCATCTTAGAACAGCAAACTGAAACTCTGTAGTGACACTTACATACACAACAATAAGCAAATACATCACAGAAAAGAGAGGGAAATTCTAAACCATGTAACAGTTAAATAAGGTGTATAAAGGATGAGTATAAAGCCCTGTACCTACTTTCTTGGTGGTGTGTGCTTGTGCTATTTCGTGCAGTGTTTTCATAAGTGTTGGCTTCCTGACTTACCTTGTTTGCACATAGTAAGGCAGACTCTAACATGTACAAAAGCAGTCACATAACATGACTGAACACGTATTAGGAATTCATGGAAAAATGGAGTGATAGGGATATATGCTTCCACTAAACACATACATGCATGCACTACATATTTGCAAGTCCTGAAACTAGATTAGAAGAAAACTTTTCTCTCCTTGTTAGAGGGATGTCGGATTTTTCTCTAAAATAACATCAACTACAACAGATACATGCTCTGATAAGCAATGTAACAGCTTTTTTTTTAATAGCAATACCTGAAATTAATTGTTTAGGTGATAATGAACAATCAGAGAAAAGAGGAAAGCAATTGAGTGAAAGTTGCTGTAGAACCAGCAGAGGGAGCTCCAAAATTTGAATTCTTGGCTGCAGTGGGAAACGTCCTTGGAGCCAGCCGACTGTTGCGAGAAAGGCTCGTCAGTCACTGAACACCCTCAGAAATGCTCGTCAGTCACTGAACGCCGTGCTTCATCCCTGGTCCCTGGAATCACAAAAGCGAAATGATTTCGTATTTCCTTGGGTAGGAGTGCTCTCCTGATATGCTTAAAATGTAATTTAAAAGGTCTCTGCAGTACTCCTCTTTCTTCAAAGAAATAATCATAATAAGAATTTCCACTTATCAAAATCATATGCTAAACTCTTTCTAAATATAGTAAATGTCAGCACTGTTGCCCTTGTTACCTGAAACCATCACACTTAACAGGAAGCCATGAAGAAGAGACAGATTGTGACATTAAATGCTCTTTTCCAAACTAAGACATATGATACCTCAACAGAGTTCCCTGGCCTGGAACACAAGTTTTCTTATTTTTAGAATTAGTTCCAATATGATGAGTGCTGGAACACTGGAGACATGGAGTATGGAAACAATTATGTGCTTTCTTCATGTGCTGCATCAAAAGCAGCATGGCCAGCAGGTCGAGGGAGGTGATTTTCACCCTCTACTCCACTCTGGTGAGACCCCACCTGGAGTACTGCATCCAGCTCTGGGGCCCTTGGGTTAAGAAGGATGTGGACCTGTTAGAGCAGGTGCAGAGAAGGACCACAAAGATAATCAGAGGGCTGGAGCAGCTCTCCTCTGGAGACAGGTTGAAAGAGCTGGGAATTTTTAGCAGAGAAAAAAAAGAGACTCTGGGAAGGCCTTATATCAGCCTTCCAGTAACCTAAAGGGAGCCTGCAAGAGAACTGGAGAGGAACTTTATACAACAACATGTAGCGATAGAGCAAGGAGGAATGCTTCAAACTGAAAAAGAGTGAGTTTAGACTAGATATTAGCAAGAAATTCTTCACTGCAACGATGGTGAAACACTGGAACAGGCTTCCCAGGGCCATTGTGGATGCCCCATTCCTGGAAGTGGCCAAGGCCAGGCTAGATGAGGCTTTGAACAACCTGGTCTAAGTGGAAGGTGTCCCTTCCTTAGCTCAGGGTTAGAAACTGTCCTAGCCAAAGGGAATTGTTACTGGAAATTATTTTACTGTTCAAATCTCAAACTGAAAACCAGCATGGTTGTGGAATGAGCTGGTCAGGAGTTCTCCAGATCTCTTTGCTAATGTAGTTATGGAAAGTTTCTACCTTTAATTATTTCTTTCATCAAAAGGAACTAGAGGGAGGATAAATACTCACTCAGCACAATGTATTATCACTGAGAGCTGCACAATTTAAAGTTCCTTGTCAGCAGTGTCCAAGGCAAGGATGGCTTTGGTACCTCTTATCCTTTCCTCAATAACATGCTTATGCATTAGCATGAGCATTAAGCTGATTAACACTAGCTTAATTGGTAGCAACCCAGATTTAGTCTGAATGCTCTTGAAAACTCTTTCTCCTTGAGTATTATTGTGAGAGACTTTTTCTGAAAAAAAAAGTTTTATTCTCTTGTACTGATAGCAACAAAAGTTTCTGAATTATGAACAAGCATCTTTGACCACTACTATAACACCAGAAATTATCAAAAAGACCTTTTTCAGATTTTTGTCTCTTTTGTTTCTCTGATCTTTAGAGTGGTATTGCCAACTTTCCTGTATCCTACCCCTTTGCTAACCCTCTTCTTCCAAAGTAAGATGATAGTAACATGCTTTCTGTACCTGGTAAGGTTTACATTTCTTTGCTCCTGGTTTCTGATGAAGTATCTACGACTCCCCAGCATTTTCCAGTAGTCCATGAAGGTTTTGGCTAAGGAAAGTGTTACTTAATCCTAATGCTTCCCTGCCTTTCAAATGCTTGATTGGTGGGTGATTTGAACTCCACAGAATTCAGCCACTTTGCTCTGTTATCTAACACACCTGATAGTGATGACAATCAGCTCACCAGCAAGACTGGTCCAGGACCTACGGGATTTGGGGACAGAATTATCAAGGCTTTTGTCATGCACTAATACTCGGTGTAAATTGAAACTTCAGCATCTATCCTCAATTGCTTTTAACTTCATCAACACTTTCTTAAGCAGTGGGCCTTCACAGTTTTGCTTTTAGTTCCTCCCACCAGGCACCTCAACCCTGCTCGCTGAGCCCAGGTCTCAGGCTATGCTGGGAACCAGCTGTGCCTGCTGGTTTGGATGCTCAGATGCAGCCTGAAGCAGGAGCAAGGCCTGGGGGGGGGTTGCCTGTGTCTGATTCTTCAACATGGGTTTTGAGCATTCAGGGGTGGTTCAAATGGACCTCAGGAAGAATTTCTTGACTGAAAGGGTGGTTAAGCATTGGAATGGGCTGCACAGGGAAGTGGCAGAGTTAGCATCCCTGGAACTGTTCAAGCAATGACTGGACATGGCACTTGATGCTATGGTCTAGTTGGTATGTTGGTATTCAGTCAAAGGTTGGGCTTGATGATCTTGGAGGTCTTTTCCAGCCTTAATGATTCTATGACTCTATGTCAGATCCAGGAGAAAGCCCAAGGGCACTGCAGACCTGCCCACCAGGAAAAAACAGACCAAAGCTTGGACTAGGTGCTTTCAGCCCACAGTTCAGTAGTTGGTGACTATAGAGAGACTGAAGGTCTTAGAGATAAATTTAACAATCCTCTGGTGATGGACAAAGCACCTGTATCACAGGACTCTACAGATACAGAGGTAATCCAGTACAGATATAACTACAGGTATGGTGTCCCAATGTGCCATGTATTTGCCAGCTCTGTGCCTCATACAAAGTAAAGACACAAGTTGCAGATTTTAAACTGTTCATTATTCATCCACTGAATATTTCCATTCTTAGTCAAGGAACTCTGTTTCTGTTCACTGTTCAGGACTCAAGATGGTTTCTTCTAAGAATGTGAGTAAAATAGCGTGCTTTATTTTAAACACATTCCCAAGTTAAAATGGTGTTCCCAACAGGCTTTGTTATTAGAACATGGTAATTGATGGATATGTTAACTTCAGATCTCCAACTAATTTTAAGAGATGAAAGCACCTTATCCAGATTATTAAGAAATTTCAGGGATTTAATCTAAACATCACACAGTTACTTTAAAAAAACAAATATGGAATCTTTACTTTTAGTCCTAACATGCTCACCTTGTATCAGTTAACCTAAAAACAACTGCTTTATGAACTCAGATCCCCATGTTGATATTGCTGATAGACTTTTGGTCTAATTTAATTTTACTTCTTCATTCAAACTGCCGCTGTTGGAGCCTCTTAACTGTTATATTTGAGATGTCTAAAACAGGCAAACAATGCAAGAAATATCTGGTTCCTGTTACTGCTGCAGAACTACCACCATCCCTAAACTGAGAGTATTTGTGATGCCAAAAAACTAATTGGGTCAGTGTGTCAGTTTAAATTGTACAGGAGATGAGAATTAAGTGTTTTCTGAATTTAACTGCTATTTCCGAATCTGGTGTATTTATTTGCTAGAATAGAGCAGAAGCAGAGACACTGGGCTTTAAATTAATCAAAACCAGTATACTGAAATGAATGCAGAAAATGAAGTGGCAGTTAGAATTACAGTATTTATTGAATTATCTAAATTATAAGACCAAGCAAAAGATGAACAAAGGGATGGCTTTCAGAACTGATATTCTGCTATAGGGGGAACACCCTACACTGAGCTGGGTTGTGGACTGGCGGTCAGAAGAGCTCAGGCACAGCAGACATCAGAAGGCTTGATCAGAAGGCTCACATCTTAAGGAGTTTATTCAAGTTAGATTAACAGACAGTTCTCATAGCTCATAGTAGAAGTAGTTAGTTCCTTTTAGTTCCTATTACATCACCTCAGATCCTAGTAGATCTCGATCTGACTTACTCTCACATCCTAGTAAATCTCTCTCTCATGTAGTAATATCCACACCTTTTAAGCACTCTCTTATCCAACATGCTAACATAATTTGTTAACCTATTCATCTTACATACACCACAGCCTCTCATTGGTTACAAGCCACCACACATACTCCAGGTAGCTCTGTTCTCTTTAAGGTAGAACTCCAAAACAGCTTTCCTTAAGGGATGCACTTACACTCACCCCCACATTCTACAAGCATTTAGATGGCTCATTCTGGCTGCAATTTGGAACAACTGACTAGATAAATCATTCAAAGTGTCATGTGAAGGAATATTTTTGAAGTGCATGCAACATGAATTTGCAAGTGTTTGTTAGGTACCTTCAGCTGTGTCTAAATTATGGGTCATGGGAGCACTTTCTGTGTCCGGGGTCTAGGGGATGCCCCAAAGGGAATCTCATCTTTGTCCTATTTAGACTTTAACATGCACCATCCCTTTTCCCTAGTTCATATGCTTACTGCCACAGGAAAAATCTGGCTGCACCCTCAGAAGGCATCACTGCACTTTCTGTGAGGAACTTGGCTGTGAAATCAGAAGAGCGGGATCCTCTGTAAAGCATACCTGGTCCAAAGCTTAGATACATCGTCTTTGCAACTAGGATTTAAAGCCTGAAGTGTTTTGAGATAATCAGTATGTGCACAGGGCACCAGTTCATCTTTCTTCCAAAAGAAAAAACATTCCTCTTGAAACAGGTAGTAGAGCACTCCCTTAAAAATTGAGATCTTGATTAATAATACTCATCCTTAAGATTATTCTTATTCTAATACAATCACTGACATGTTCATCATTATTTTTTGACATTCGAGGGAGGTGAATTTGACATTTAACGGTGTCAAACAACTTTTCTGCCCCAGTATGGCTGAAGTCTGATAATCCCATTGTAGGGAAAGTGACTCCAACTAGAAACCATCTCATTCATGATATTGTAAGAGGAGGTCAAGGGCAGTCTGTTTCCCTCACTGCATCCCATAATATTGTGAGATGTGAAAAGTTTATGTTTTTTCTATTGGCTCAGGTTGCAGAATGTTCTGGTGGCAAGGCTGGTGATCTGGGGAGACAACAGAAGATAACTGGTGAGAAATAGACTGGAAAGGGAAAGTAACTCAAACCCAGCTAAGTTTAGCTTTTAAAGCTTGATGGAATTAGTAAGAATAGCAGTTAATATGCTCTTTCTGCACTAAAATAAATTAGATTTATTTTCTGGTACTAAATATTGTGTAAGGGCTTAGTTTTAGATGGCATTGCACAGTTTATGCTCACTCAGACAATAAGTTTTGATGAGTTGACCAAAAAATAATGTTTGGAGCAAAAATAGATGGTTTTCTCCATGTTCTTTCAGCTTCTCAGAACTGGATGTTTCTTAAGAAACTGGTGTGAAAGTAAATCTGCCAAAATGAAGAGCCCAGGAGACACCATCTTGTGTTTGTGTGAGCTAATAACCTGTCCAAGGTGAACTCTCTGTTATGTTTTCTTCCAAAGCATGTTCCATATTGTGTAGTCTCCTAAGACTTGTAATCAAACAGAAGCTGCTGATACATCAGCATCTCATATCAAATTCCTTAACAAGTTGTTGTCACCTATTGTCACACATATTGCCACACTCTTGCTGTATAATCCTTATTTCTGTTAGTCAATATTTAGTGGGCAAGTAGGAATCCCTTTCTTCCAGGTGTATACAAAACAGAAAGGGAATTGTTTGTAAGAAATAAATCAACTTGAGCTCTTGCTGTTTAATATGATGTAGGCTGGATGCCAGGTACCCACTAAAAACGCCCTCTCCCTCTCCTCTGCCACTGGACAGAGGAGAGAAAATACAACAAAGGATTCATGAGTTGGGGTAAGAGCTAGGAGAGGTCACTTGTTGATAACCATCATGGGAAAAACAGAGTCAAAGTGGGGATGCAATTAAGTTTATTACTAACAAGATCAGAGCAAAAGAGTGAGAAGTAAAATAACCTTAAAAACACCTTCCTCCCATTTCTCCTTCCTTCCAAGTTCTACCTCCTCCCCTGCAGAGGTGCAGGGAGATGAGGAATGGAAGTTATAGTCAGTTGTTGTTTCTGCCACTGCCAGGGAGAGGAGTCCTTCCCCTGCTCCTTGTGGAGTCCCTCCCACAGGACACAGTTCTTCATGAATTTCTCCAAAGTCCATCCCATGGGCAACAGTTCTTCAAAAAACTACTGCCACGTGGACCACTCTTCCACATGAGGTGCAGTCATTCAGGCACAGGCTGCTCCAGTGTGGGTCCCCCACATACTCACAAGTCCTACCAGGAAAAGCTGCTCCAGCATGGGCTCCTTTCTCCATTGGCTGCAGATCCCTGCCAGAACCCTGTTCCACCATGGACCTCTCAGAGGGTCACAGTCTCCTTCAGGCTCCAGTGTGGGTTCCTCCACAGGCTGCAGGTGGTTCTCTGCACCCTTGTGATCCTCCATGGGCTGCAGAGGGACAGTGGCTTCACCATGGGCTGCATCATGGGCTGCAGGGGAATCTCAGCTTTGGCACCTGGAGTACCTCCTCCCCTCCTTTTGCACTGATCTTGGTATCTACATGTTGTTCTCATGTTCTCACTCAGCTGTTCTCTGGATGCAATTTTCAACTCCACAATGATTTTCTTTCCCTTCTGAAATATGTTATCCAGAGGTGTTATTATAATTCCTGATTGGCTTGGACTTGGCCAGTGGTGGGTCCATCCTGGAGCCAGATGGCAGTGGCTCTGCAGGACATGGGGGAAGCTTCTAGCAGCTTCAAACAAAAGGCACCGCTGTAGCTTCCCATGCTACTGAGACCTAGCCACATATATATGACTACCAGGAATGTACCCCACAGACATGACAACAACATCCGCCATCAAACTGCACAATCTCTGTTTGCATCCTATGTCATTTCACATATTAACAGTGTGGGCCTTAGTTGATGCTATAGTTTAACCTCAGTCAGCAGCCAAGCCCCACACAGCCTCTCATTCATTCCCCACCAGCAGCATCAGGGAGAGAATTGGAAGGGTAAAAGTCAGAAAACATGTGCGTTGACATAAAGGCAGTTTAGTAGGGAAATCAAAAGCCTTGCACAAAACCAAAGAAATTAATTCACTGCTTCCCACAGGCAGGAGGTGTTTAGCCATCTCCAGGACAGCAGGGCCCCATCATGCATAGTGGTTACTTGGGAAAACAAACACCATCACTCCAAACATTCCTCCCATTCCTCTTTCTTCCTCTCAGTTTATATACTGAGCATGATGTCATATGGTCTGGAATATCCCTTTGCTCAGTTTGGGTCACCTGTCCCAGCCGTGTGTCCTCCCAACCTCCCATGCACCCTTGACTTCCTTACCAGTGTGGCAGCACAGAAAGGCCTTGGTTCTGTGTAAGCACTGCTCAGCAATAACAAAAACATCTCTAGATTATCAGCCCTGTGTTCAGCACAAACCTAAACATAGCCGCCCCATACTAGCCAGTGTGAAGAAAAATCAGCACTGTTGAACTGTTAGGAGTTTGCACAGCTACCAGCATCAGCAGAACTTGAAAATAAGGCATCCTTCCCAAGCCACAGTCTCTCTGAAGAATACCCACAGGGTTTTTTAAAAACATGAGCAGCAAAGTAGAAGAATAGAGCCTCACACACATCTACTTAGATTCAAGACCAGGCTGGATGGGTCTTTGAGCAACGTGGTCTAGTACAAGATCTTCCTGCCCATGTCATGAGGCTTGGAACTACATGATCTTTATAGTCCCTTTCAATCCAAACCATCCCATGATTCTATGGGTTTACAGGCCAGTTCATCAATTAAAGCTGCAGATCAGTTTCTGGTTCTATCCCACCCACAGCAGGGGCAGGGCAAAATGACTGCCAAAACCAGATGTAATTGAAATGGTCATGCAACAAATGAAGTGGCAGCAACAGGAAAAAAAATACAACTCTCTGAACTTTGCTTGTATTTGGAAACTGACCTTGGGGACAGTAGGTTAGGGAAGAAAACACCTGTTTGAGAACAGCAGCCTTTTGTTCCTCAAGGCTTTCTTGTGGTCTGGCTGTGGTGCTCCAAGCTGCAGTCTGTCTAAGCAGCTGCTGACAGCTGCAGCCACCAGCTGTATCCAAGGGGAGCCTGAGAATGGACCCAGCCCAGCAGCCGTGAAAATAGTACCCAGAAGACACGAAGCAATTGTTGGTCTGCATGCCATCAAGCTCCAGGGAAAATCAGTACTGACTAAAGGGAAGAATGATCTCTTCTCTTTTGACTCACTTTATTTATCTTGTCCTCCCTATTAGAGTTTCTTCTTCTTCTGTGATTAATTCTCAATATATCATTTTTAATAGTTGTGTATTTCTTTTGCATTTGATACTTAATGAGAGAGGAAGGAATTGGATGAAACTCCTAGAATTAATGCACACTGACCCCTAACCTTAAGCAGTGGTATGACCCTTCTGTAAGTCTATCCTCTGTCAAGTAACTGTACCCAAGAAACAAATACTAGTTTTTGACAGCTGTCCTAGGGATTACATCCCTATTACTACTCATCTTGAACAGAGTAAAGTAAATAAAGCTAAAAGAAATTATCAGACATGATCTCATATACAAAAACCACAGTGTCACTAAAATAACATTACAGATTCAACAGTCTAATGTAATTATTAAAGTGGAATGTGGTCTGTTTAGTAGTGTATTGATTTAAGCCACTCTCTCTAATTTGTAGCAGCAGTGCCACTGCTGGCATTGCGTTAGACCTGCTGGTATCATTACATCTTGAACAATATCTACAGTATAGCAGTGAATAATGATAAGGGCCAACATCACACAGAGTTTTAAGATTTGCAGCAAAGTATTTAAACCTAATGTTAAAAGAGGGCTTGTACTTATGGGAATAAATGATGAAAAGTTACAAGAAGTTAGAAAGCATAAGACACTTCTTTTGCTTGTCTAAAAAAGAGAAAAAGTGACTTATCATGTACCTTTCTGTGTAGGTTGATGTGAGGGGAGAGGGAGGAGTTCTCAGAAAAGGATCTGAGAGATGTGGTAGCATTCTTCCTTTGTCCCTACAATAGTGCCCTTCTTCTCCCTGACCTGTGATGTTGATTATTCCTGCCTTTGCTGTCTCACTTTTTATTCCTTCTCAGA
Source organism: Pithys albifrons albifrons (assembly GCF_047495875.1). NCBI lineage: Eukaryota > Metazoa > Chordata > Aves > Passeriformes > Thamnophilidae > Pithys > Pithys albifrons. The sequence continues at coordinate 49,893,506 of NC_092459.1, read as the reverse complement.
GGCCCCATTATAATTTTTCACTTTCTTTAGTGCTGCCCTCATAACCTCAACCTATGATTCTGTTCTTCTATGACTCTCATTTTCACATAGCTCTTTTCCATCCCATATCTGTCTTCTCAAAGTCCACACCATCCCCCCACCCCCACACACAAGTGGGTATCCCCAAGAATGATCCTTCACTTCTTACCTCTTCTACTGTGGGTTTATGTCCATTGTGTACTAATTGAATACACACGTATATATGTATATATGCTGGATCTCACATGATGAACACATCTTTTTCTCAATATCTCTGTGCAGCTGTGTGTATCCAGGCTTGGCAATGAGCTGTGTCAAGTGTGTTTCACACTAGCCTAGTTAGGCAGTCCCTGAACTAAAAGACCCTACTATGAGCACAGCAGCTGATACACTGGAGTAGTTGAAGCCAGCAGCCTTGCCTGTCTGCACACAAAAGACTGGAAGAATAAAGGACAGAAGTGATAAAAACTGATAAAAGACCCCTTTGAGGAAGGCATTTAAATGAATTTTTATGATTGGTAAAGAAGAAATCTCCTTTCACTTCATGCTTCATCCCATTCTAAGATGACTGTTTAAAATGGCACCCTGCCTGAGCTGACACACTTCTGACATGCTCCAGGCTCTCATCCCAGAATATCAGTCTAGCAGGGCACCTAGAACTAAACCAGGAATTTGGGGCAGTGCCCAATTACACTTACAGATACATTTTTAGGTGTGAACTTATAATAACTGTGTCAGCTCTGCTGCATGTCTGTCATGAGTAATACAGCATTTGGCACAATCTTTAAGGATTGTTCCTGCAATGATGTTATTGAGAATGCCCTTTTGGATTTTTAAAGAGTAGTTTACTGATTCCCTGTTGATTTGGTAGAGAGAAAAAAAAGAGAATAAGGGTTGTGGTGGGGGAAGCTTTGTAAGTGTGAGTTCTCATGTTCAAAAAAGAGAGGAAAACTGCAAAAAGAAATCCCAGTGGTAGTACAGTTAATCATTAAATCCTGCTTGTGATTTTTTTCCAGCTGTAGAGCAAGCAGTACTGTTTGACATGCATTTGCTCTTCTTAAGTAGAGGGGAAAGAAATCTCTTCTTCCTTGATATCACATGAAATGTGAAACGTGCAGTTTATTGCTGATAAGATGGTGGTTTTTTCCCTGTAGTAGGTACGCCGAGGGAAAGGCAAAGTAGCTTCTTCCAGCAGAGGGAGCTCCAAAATCTGATTTTTTTCTTTTTTTTTTTTTTTTCTTGTGGGGTGACAGATGGTGCTTTTCTCAGGAATAGATGATCTTTGGTAGAATCCTGTTTGTTAACATATAAATCCTTTGATGATTTTCATTCCCTTCTGTTAGGAATTCCTCTCTTTCTCTCTCACAATCTTTCAACACTAAAATTGCATCAGAATTTGTCTATGCATAAGGGTATTTTTTAGGCTGTCCTAACATTCAACACCAATTTTCATATATTTAAGTTAATTTCAAATTAAATTTTAAGGCATTAGTTGGCATATTTTTTTCATAACATTTCTTTAAAGTATTTCTGTTCAGTTTTTCTAGAAAAATAAATGATAGCATAGGAATTATTTGTGTGCATTTTCCTAAATTTCCACATGAAAACTCCTCTGGCTCAGCAAATAAGCAAAGCTTATTCCATTATATTCAATCCACTTCATGTGTTTCATCTTCTAGTTAGTCAAGTCAGCCAGTCCCAGATGAAGGAGATTATATGAGTTTAAGCCCTCACCTCATCAGCTCCTCTCCCTTCATTGTTCAAATTCATTGAATAATGACTGTAGATCCTGAAGCCACTTTCTTGCTTCTGATACTGTTTGACTACTAACCTAACAGATATTCATCTAATTTCAGGTGTGAAAGGTGACATTCATATGCTATTGACCTCACAAATGACCTCTAATAGATATGCTCTGTTTTGTTTAACATGAAAAAATTATTAGTGCCTGTCTCTTCTTCACAGCGCTTAAACCTGTGTCTCTGTGGAGGAGCAGATCCCAGCCCTCACTGGCCCAGTGACAGAAATACTGAGTAAGTGAAGCATGGATGCAAAACCATGCTTAGCTCTCCCTTTTGCCTCGATTTTAGTTGGGGTTTTTTGTTTGGTTGGTTTGTTGGTTTGTTGGTTGGTTGGTTTTTTTAATTTCCCAAGGCTTTTGTGCCTCAGAACTTGTAGCAAACCATGCCTACTGCTCTCAACTTTTATTACCATGAAGACAGAAAACATATGGCATTTGGCTCCTTATCATGTCGTACCACTAAAATATCCAGCCTTCTGGGGCTTCCTCTTTTATTTTGGTAAGACATAATGGGAACAAGCTTGAGGACTAGCTGTGCGAGTCCTTTAGCAGCTGCTCTCTGTGTACAAAGGGTCCAGACAGTTGTGGGAGCGATGAACACTCTTCTGAAGCAGTGTGGCAGTGCCCTTGATGTAACTCCTTGTTCTGCCAAACAATTAATGTCCTGATGTCCTCCTTTCTAGCTCTGCTCATGCTGTGGCAGCCCCCAGATGCAGGAGAGTGTTTGTTTTGCAGACAAGAAGGTAGTAAATGTTTGTTTGCTGCTGGCTGCTCAATTTCTGTGTACTCTGCTATATAGAAAAAGGAGCTGGAAGACATTTGTGCAATTTTGGAGCTTCCTGTCACCAACTCCTGGGTGCTTGGTGATATGTCAGGCCCAAATAATCAGAAAGCAGGATCTGGCTCCACAATCTGTTTTGTTCCCCTCTTACCCTCCTCTTTTTGATTTGCTTCCAAGAGCTTCCTCTGGAGTCAGGATGATGGCTGGGCACCTTGGACATCTGAAAAGCAAGGTGCAAAAGTAGTGCTTTAGGCTTATTTTTCAAGATATTACTGATGCCTGGGCATGCACATATTGAAAAATTATTTGTTACACTGCAAAGAATAGTTACAAAACAGTTAGGTTCAGAATTTTTTTGTGCATTTTAAATGTATTAAATTTGTACCACAAACTATTGCTTTAAATACGGTGCTTTCCCAGGTCAGAGAATGGAGAAGCAAAAACTTCCATCTGATACCTTCAGCTCCAAGACTGTCCACCTCCCAGCTCCTCTCCCTCTGCCATGGTGCCAAGCAGAGCTGGGAGATCAGATTAATTCCTGGAAGTCCTAGTGCTCTCAAACCACAGCTGAATTTCCTCTTCAAGTGCTTTTCAGCAGGGCTAATTTCAGGGATCAGTTCCTCAAGTCACTCTATCTTACATAATTTCTGCCCAAAGGAATATTCTTTCTTAGAAATCAAGATGTTCTCAAGATCATTTTTTCTGTAACTTTTCCCTCTCTCTTGCATCCACCAACCACTCAATCCAAGACTAGTGATAGAAAGGTAAATGTTCACATCATTAAGCATCAGTTTTTTCCCGTTGTTCCTCTTGTCATCAGTTCAGAGCTTTGTGCCTGATTTTTACTTAATATGCAGCTGTCTAACTTCCAGTACTGCAATTCTCCAGCTCTGTGTATCTGAAATACACAATCCTGCAAGCCTGTTCTCTGAGCATGGGATCTGAGAGAGAGACACACAGAAGAGACCCTGCTTTTGATCTGGCTCCTCTCCTCTTGCATTCCCATGGCCTCACTTCACTCCGTGACAAACACGGGCTCCTCACTCATCCCACGCACAGCACCGCCAGAATGGGATCCATCCCTGTGTCTCGAAGTGTCACTGTGCCCTGCACACAGCTCCAGCCTGCTCTCCAGCTCCCAGCACCTGGGCCCCTTCTGGCTTCTGCTGCCATAGGCAAGATGCTGAAGCTGCTCTGAGTCAACAAAGCAGTGTCTGCAGCTAAGAAATTATTGGGAGATATGGGCCTGGTTCATTTCATAAAGGTGTTGGTGGGCAGCACTAACCCTGCAGCAGGAATCACTATCTATAGGATATCAGGAATCAGGGAATTTAGTTAAGATTGAAGCTGGTATTCCATATTTCAGAAGGAGTATTTTCTGATTTTTTTTCCTTATTTCCAATTTTTTTTCTCCATGCATTCGCTCTTGCCCTGGTAATGTGTAATTTAAAAGCTTCCAACAACCCACAAACCATTGCACTAATGCACATCAGACCTTTCAGCAGAGAAGCTACTGCCCTTCCTGAGGGGATATGGGCTGTGCCTGTGGCATGAGCACTGCTGTCGTCAAATCCTAATTGAATTGTACAGTTTTTTCAGAGGAAACCAGAAGGTAGATTTAAAACTTAGCTGACCCTTAATAAATGCAATTAGGCACATAGTTTGTCTATTATTGTTCTCACTATTTTTAAGCACTAAGTCTAAGAAGCCCACAGTTTCATAGATGTTGAGGTTTCCAAATGTGCACATCGACAGTCAGGACGCCAAGGCCATTTTCTTTGTGTTGAAGCTCTTTTTAAATTTAGCAGATTTCCAATCCAGGCTGCAATGTGTATGTTACAAATAAGGCCAGGAGAATGAGAGAATTGTAATTTATACCTATTTATTTCTGATCTGGAGAAATACAGATAGCTGAAAGTTTACTATTTGGTTTCTATATAACTTTTTAGAGCTTATAGGACTATGCTGTTGCAAATGGTGATTAAAAAAAACACATGCACAACTTTGATGTGTTTTTCCAGGAAGCAGCATCACCTAATATCACAGAGAGGGAAGATTTCCTTTGTGACACATGGCTGGGTTTAAGAAAACCAGTTGGGGAAGAATCTGCACTATCCTTGGACAGGATGGGTGAATGGGAGGATGTCTCTGCTGGAGTTTATCATTGTAAGAAGTCTATGCTGTAACAAGCATATTAACCTCCTCACTTCAGGACCCACTGGCAACTGTTCCCCAAAACTATCCCATTTACTTCTTTCAGTGACTTCACATTACCAAATCCTCTTGCAGACTATGTAGCCATGGTTATTAGTTATGTTTTATAGTATAGATTCTTCTTTGGTTTTTTGACATGGCTTACATGTGATACTGTAAGAAAAGTTCATAGCTCAAGGTTTCCAAGAAAAAGAAGCCCTTTACCTATTTATGAGTGAGATGCAGAGCACTGTAATTTTTCTCAGGCAAGGTCTGAGGACCCACTGGAGTAAGCAGCTGATAAACTGTGAGGCCCTAGAGAGCCTTTTAAAAGGCTTTAGAAGGCCACAGACTACCCATAGGCTATGTCTCTATCCTAGAAAGTAGAACAGGACCAGGGCACTGGTCTGCAATAATGTGTCTTGTTTAATTGTTAAAATGCTTCATGGCACAGATTTGGTCCATGCCAGCTCTCAATATTGCTGGAAAGAAAAAGGACTGGATGCCTCAGACCTTTCCTAATGGGTGGTTCAGATATGATTGTCATGTCTGGAGCCAAAGGGGAACAGTTTATCTTTGTGTACATGTGCCAGGCCACGTTGCTTTGCTTCAGGCTATGGAAAAGTGTCTAGTCTGTTTCATTTGCTACTATAGATGTAGCCTTACAGTTTTATACTTAGTGCTGCCACTAGTTTTACAGAATAGCATCAGTGGGGGGCTCTGCACAGCTGTTGTGCTGACCCTGGGTTGCTGGCAACTTTTAATACTAGGTTAGATGCATCTGCAAAAGACATGGTCACAGCAAAGCCTGATGTGGACTTAGCCTGCTGGTAATCTCCAAAAGGTCACTTCTTTTCCCCCTGCATTTTTTCTTTATTTTAAACCTCGTTGGAACTGCAAATTCCTCCATAGCACTCTACTGTAATTCAGTCAGGCTGGTGAAGAGATTCCCCATGTAGCAACAGCAAACCTGCAGGCAACAGGACAGCCTCCACCATTCACTCCAAACAGACGTGTCAGAAATCATTTGATTTGTTCTTGATTCTTCCTGTAGCTTTATTAAAAACAAGGGAAATCTGTTAAATAGTTTATATTAGTAAAACACTGGTAATTACTCACTTGTCTAGTGAGGAAAAATTACCTTTACTAACTAAGGTGCTGCAGAGACAAGGGTAGTCACATCAGAGGCTCCCTGGGTCACAATCTAGAGATTCTGGGTTTGTGAAACATGCCTAGGTTGACACTCAGTTTCACTCTCCCTTTGGGGCCTTAAAAAGAAGGTTTTTAGAAACTGCTATGTCAGTGTTATTGTGAATAACATTTTATTTTATGCCTCAGGAGAGGCAAGGTGGTTGATTTTTAAAACATACAAGCAGGGCATGAATCACTTAGACCCTGTTGAATGGTGGTTTACTTGCTGGGAAAGAGATGTCTGAGTAGCACTCTGGCAGAGTGGTCTCCACCTCCTGCAATGCCCCTACATTCAGGGCTGCCAGTCACATGGATAAGTCCCTTATTGGAGTCCTCAACAATGATAAAAGAGGTTTCAGAGGGAGGTTTTCAGCCTTGCTCAGCCACACTCCTTGGCACACCTCCCTTCTTCCTGGGGAAGGGCAGCCAGCTGGATCCCCAACAAAGGCACCATTTCCAGAGCCGGTTATAGGAGTGCCAAAGGGAAGGACAGCTTCTAGCAGACATGCTGGGAGAGACCAAAGAAAACAAAAGCCAGAATTTCTGTACCCCTTTTTTGATTGTTATAAGTGTTGCAGGTATGCCAGGGGAGCATAAAGGGACTTAGAAGGGTCAGGGACATACGTGCTTTAAAGCAGTGATGGAGGATCTAACCAAAGGCCTATCTAGCCCAGGTTTTTTGTATCACTAAGCTGAATGAGGCCATTACAGAATGAGAAGATACAGCTGAAACCTGGAGAGTGGAAATTGTCGCAAGATATCAGTAGCAAGAGATCTCAGTCAAAGTGCTTGCTCCAGCAAGCAGAGACAGAGGTCAAGGTGCTGTGGGAGGACCAGAATGGGCAGGACCCCAAAATGGATATTACTTAGTCCAGGAAAGACTCCTCCTGCAGCTGGAAGCAAATGAACTGGAGATAATCCTCTGGAGAGAAGCAGATGAGAGGGACTTAAGTTCTAAGACAATCAACTGGGCCAAGTGTAAATCTTGGAGCAAGCGCTCCATCAGATGCTGAACATGCCTAAGACCAACAAAGAAATGCAGCAGATGATCAGAGAGGAAGTGCCAAGAATCCCCACCGTGGTAAGACCAAGCTCCAGGGCACACAGAATAACCTGGAACCGAAGCCTACTGGTGGCAGAAATGTGTGAAGGAGCCAATGGCAGGTGTAAAGCTCTGCTAATTGTGTAGTTATTTGTTTAGTAAAGACAGCTATACTGGGGGGGAAAGGAAGAAGTAGCTCCTGATGAAAGATCATGGCAACAGGTCAAATATATATGTGGTACTTCTCCCTAATGTTCCCCAGCCTTCATACATATTTGATGGTCATCTGTGGATTTCCCATGTAGACATAGAAAGAGAGAAGGGCACAAAATCGTAATGTGGAATTCATGGCATGAGGAGTTGGGGATGGCTACAGGAGTGGGAGTAGCAGAATGTGAAGGTGATTAAGATTGAATACCCAAGAGTCTTGGTCATCAGCTGCAAGTCAGAGGACACTATGTGCTGGCTGAGGGGATCCAGCAGATCTTTGAGGGTCCTTGTGCATTAGAAAAGAGACACTGTAGCTATATTGCACACACATGTAGCTGTGCTGTGCAGGTGAGGAAGTTCCAACACTAGACGGCATAACAAGCACATTAACTAGTTTAGACTTAAAAGCCATTATTTGGTGCTTTCCTCACTGCTACAGAGGTGTGGGCTTGACTTGTTACAGCAATAGCTTGCTGTGAGTCAAAGTGGAGCAGAAATGAAACTGCACTTGCCCATTTTTTATTTCTTGTAGAAGATATTTTTATTATTCAAACAGAATAATGTGAAAATGATTCCAAGGGAGAAGGAGTTGGGAATAAGAACTTCCACCCCACTACTTTTATAGTGTTGGTAGGAATGAATAATTAGAAAGTATTCATTATAAAACTGTAGACCTGCTTTTGGCAACAATATCTTTGAAAATATTTTTTTAATATACACTCTGTTTTGGCCTTGTTAATCACTGCCTTTTAGAAATACCTTGCATTTGGAATCTCTGCAAGAAATTATATTGGGTGTGCATGACAAGATTTTGGTAGAAGAGGGCTGCAGGGGTGGCTTCTGTGAGAAGGTGTCAGAAGCTTCCCCTGTGTCTCTAGTAGATCCAATGCCAGCCAGCTCCAAGGTAGATCCACTGCTGGCCAAGGCTGAGTCCATCAGCAATGGTGGTAGCACCTCCAGGATAATGTATTTAAGAAGGCAAAGCTACTGTTCAACAGGAATTACAGCTGGAGAAAGGAGTGAGAATATTGAGAGAAAAAGCTCTACAGACCCCAAGGTCAGTGAAGGATGGGGTGGGAGAGCTCCAGGTGCCAGAGCAGAGATTCTTCTGCAGCCCATGGTGCAGACCATAGTGAGGCAGCTGTGCCCCTACAGCCCATGGAAGTCCATGGCTGAGCAGAGATCCACCTGCAGCCCATGGAGGATCCACACTGGAGAAGGTGGGTGCCTGAAGGAGGCTGTGACCCCATGGGAAGTTCATGCTGAAGCAGAATCCTGGCAGGGCCTGTGGAGAGACAAGCCCACACTGGAGCCGGTTTGATGACAGCACTTGTGACTCCCACAGGGGACCCATACTGGAGCAGCCTGTTGCTGAAGGACTGCACCTCGTGGAAGGGACCCACACTGGAAAAGTTTGTGAAGAATTGCAGCCTGTGGGAAAGATCCATACCAGAGGAGTTGCTGGAGGACTGTTTCCGGTGGGAGGGACCCGATGCTGGAGGAGGGGAAGAATGGGAGGAGCCCTCACCCTGAGAAAAGAGCTGCAGAGCGGTGGTGAACTGAGCACAGGTTCTATTCCCCATCCCCCTCTGCTGCTGAGGGGGAGGAGACGGAAAATTTGGGAGTGAATTTGCACTCAGAAAGGAAGAAGGGGGCAGTGGAGGGGACAAAAAGTGTTTAAGAATTGGTTTTATTTCTCATTATTCTTCTCAAATTTGATTGGTAATTAATTAAACTGATTTTTCCAATCAAGTCTGTTGTGTTAGGTTGAGCCGGTAAAATGCAAATTCCCAACACAGAGAGAGAATCCATCCCCTCACCAAGGGAAGAGGAGGGAGGAAAAAAGGCAAAGAGGAGAAAAAACCCCAAAGCACAAAATAGTAAGCTTCTTATATTTATACAAAAGAGAGACAATAAAAACAGAATATAACACATATATATACAAACGTGGGGAAAAAACCCAAACAACAACAGCAACCACCCAGTCGCCCACCCAAACAACACAGATCTCCACCACCTCAGCTCACAAAAACACTCCAACAAACTCCCCAACAGCAAAAGGAAAAAAGAAAGTACTTCCCAGACCAAAGAGCTGTGAAGTGGTGACAAGGCCCAACACCCTCAGCAATGGTGATAACAAGTCTGCTCAGCACCCGGCCATCAAAGGACCGAGCTAGGTACCTCCTACACCTTCTCTTATACTTGATTTGAGGTCAAATGATACGAAATATCTCTTTGGTTGCTTAAGTCAGGTGACACCTGTTCCCTCTAATCTACGTAGACTCTCTGGGCCTGCTGAAGTGAGGCCTAGATAACACTAAAGCCAGAAGTACCACATCTGTTTTGCCCAGATTGGTAACTGGTCTCTGCCTGTCCTTATCCTGACACATGAGCCTTTCCATATATTCTGTCGCCTCTGTCTGGCTTAGGCAGGGAGTGGCTTTGGTGGGTACCTGACATCCAGCCAGGGTCAACCCAACACAGAAATATAATCATGTTTGTCATTAAAACAAACTTTGGACCACAGAAACCTCCATGCTGTGTGGAATAAAGAATTCTACCTGAAATTTTTTGGTATTTATTTGTAATGGCATAAAGATCATCTGCTTCCCAGAACCTGTAAAAAAATTTCCAGTGGACCTGTTTTCATTGCAATGAATGTCAATATGTTGTCTTTCCTGTTATCACAGCATTGGACTCTAGTATCTGTTACTACCACAAACTGATTTGTTCCTAATAATAGAAAATGGGTCATAAATGAATGTCCCATTTTTTTTAATTGAGAACCAAAAATTGGAGCAGATTTAAATATACTCATGAGGTTTATATACTGCAGGGAAAGATGGTGATGATTTTTTTTGGACCAAAGCTGTCTTAAAGTGTTTCTGCTTATGGGCATATGAAATTTTTCATTGCAACTAATAAATGGCTAAAAATTATGTTCCCCGTTTTTTAGAGTAAATAAAACAGAAGAGGTTTAAGTTAGGTATTAGGCTAAGCTTCTCCTCCCAGAGGGTGGTTGGGCACTGGAGCAGTCTCTCCAGGGAAGTGGTCACCACTCCAAGCCTGCCAGACTTCAAGAAGTGTTTGGACAATGCTCTCAGGCACATGGTGTGATTCTTGGGGTGATCATGTGCAGGGCTAGGAGTTGGACTTCAGTGATCCCTGTGGATCCTTTCCAACTCAGGATATTCTATGATTCAAAAAGTGGTCCAACTTTTAGGCTGGTTGTATGGCTGTAGTCACCAGGCTGTCAGTGAGGTTCTACTTATTTCACAGACATCAGGATCTAAGGATCACAGAGCTAAGTTGCAGCCTCTGAAGCACAATCAGACTGAAGTTTTGTACATGAAGAAACACTAAGTTCTTCAAGACTTTGTTGTGTCTCACTACTGACTCTGGATGGATGTGAAATAACAGCCCAATACTCACTGAGGGTTTTGTTGAACATCATCATATTTTTAAAATGAAGTGGAATTCTATTCTTTAGAAAATCAATAATGGTAATTGTGAAATGGTGAGTGACTATTTACAAGAGCATTTAGTGCCATGACAAGGAGGAACGGCTTCAAACTGAAAGAGATTTTTGGATTTGATATTAGGAAAAAAATCTTTACTCTGAGGGCAGTGAGGCACTTGAACAGATTACCCAGAGAAGTTGTGGATGCTCCATCTCTGGAAGTGTTTAAGACCAAGCTGGACAGAGCTCTGAGCAAGCTGGTCCAGTGGATAGTGTTCCTGCTCACAGCAAGAGGATTGGAACTAGATGATCTTTAAGGTCCCTTCCAACCCAGGTCATACTGTGCTCCTATGGTAAGGGGTCACCCCAGAGTTTCAGGCTCTCCCTCTCCTGTGCTGATGCAGAGACAAGGAAAGGAACAGACAACATGCAGCAGCTGAAGCCAAATCAAGGTATTTGTAAACAGAGAAGTATCACTGTTCAGTAAAAAAAATGTTTGTTTTAAAATCACAGAGCAGGGACAACATTTCTATTCCTCTCAGTGCCTGCAGGCTCAGAGTATGGTGCAGATGTCTGTGAAGAGCCAGGGCGCTGCTGGGCTGCAGCTCTGCGTTGAAGTTCAGCACGAGGACCTTGCTGGTTTGGTACAGTCACTTTGAAAAGCAATACTAGATGAATGGTGTCCTTTTCACAAGCCCCTTTTCCTGTCCATATTTCACAGGCAGGTTTTCCAAGCCATTTGTGTTACTCTGAAGCTGTTTTCTTGCTCTTCGGTTTCCTTCCAAGTGTGATTCTCTGATAGCTTTTCACTAGCTCACATTTGCAGGCTGTGAAATGCTTGGTAGGTAGTGGGGAAAACAGGAAGTTTCAACGTAATTCCCAGAGGTTATATGTGGGATTGAAACCAAGAACTGTGTTATATTTGTTTTGGCCACCAGAGCTGGAACCTAGTGCTGTGGAGTTATTAATGTGCAGCAAAACATTCCAGTGGGTATGCACCCATGAACCTGCTGACTTCTTGTTACTGTATTTAAAGAGATGTTGTAGAAAATAAAACCTAATTTATCCAGTGAACTTTAAAAGTAATGCATCTGTTCAGATGACGCAGTTTCTAAGAATATTCTTTTTTAGAGCTCCTGTTACTTTTCTGATCACTCCTTTGGCGAGGACACAGAATCCTTCATGGAAATATAGACTGTTTCCTATATTCCCTGTGAGTTATTTATCTGGGAGGAGAAAAAGGAAGAGTAACAACTCTGTGAGTTCACCCTCTTCATCACACTGAATGTTTTTCTCCATGGAGTCCTTCCTGGTGTTACTTCCTGCAGTGCAGCACAGGCTGCTCTCCAGCATGATAGAATTTTGTATATGTCATTTCATCCATTTGGGGTCTCTCTTTGCAAATGCTTTTGTCTGCCTCACCTCATCAATTTCTGGCTTTGGTTTTACACCAGAAAACAGGAGTCAGTATCATGCATGTGCTCAGTGCTCAGCTCTGTGGCCAGCTTGAGGAAAACAAGATTGGGGGGGAAAAGCACATTAGTCAACATCAAAAGCAAAATTAAAAGTCACTTTTGTCTGTGGTGAAAGCATCTCTAGAAGTTCCCTCTATCCCCAGAATGAGAGTCTGAACTGTGTTCTGAAGTGTGAGGAGACCAATATTACCCTAAAATTCTTCTGATGCGTAGGGTCTGCTTAGAACAGCACAGTGCATTTCACCAGTTTGGTCCCCTGGGAAAGTAGCAATGTTTTGTGCCTGGGCTGTGGAATTTCTGTTGCTAAAACCTTGTAGTGGATTTTCAAACAATTCTTTCAGTGGTTATCACATGAAATGGTACCCATTTTGTATAATAAGTCTCACTCATTTTGCTACCCTCTCAAGCAGATAGAGCTGGAAGTTCATACTAGAACTTGGCAGCCCAGATAGGAATGACAGCAATGCATTATGTAAGGATGTATTTTCATCCTTCCTTTTCAAAAAATGACTGGATGTGTCACTTAGTGCTGTGGTTTTGTTGACATGGTGGTGATCTGTCAAAGCTTGGGTTCGATGATCTTGGAGGTCTTTTCCAACATTAATAACTCTGTGATTCATTTCTTTCTCTTAGCTCTATACTAATGCCCTGGGAAGGTGTGGGAGAATTGATTTTTGGTAGGAGTCAGCTGGAAATTGGGAAGGGGATGTTCTTTCATCTTCACTGTACACTGAATAGACATAAATAGTAATTTCTATGAGCAGTTCAAACTAAAAAAAAGATATGCCCTGCCACAGCTTACCTTAAGGTTTTACCTACTAATTGAAATTTATCTTCCACTTAACTGCCTTTCAAAGTCATTAGCATTGTTCAGCTGGTGAAATAGCTAAGCTGTAACTGAGACTGGTGGGCATAAGAGAGAAACGTAAAAGCAATCAAGCTCTGTTCAGTAACTGAGTATCAGGCATGTAGCAAAGTTTAGGTGTGTGCTGGGCCACCCAATGCTGGCTGATGAAAATGCCTAATATTACTTTGACTCCTGCTGTAAAGGGCAGCAGGACTTACTATGTTCTGTGTAAATAAGCAAGTCTATGAAAAAATACATTGTTATTGTGGTCAGTGTAGGCAAACCAAAGGCATCTTAAAACTAACGGCTTGAAAACTTAACGCAAGTGTCTAGTTTAAAACCAGACCTATCATGGCCATGCAGCTTAAACTTGGAGTACAGACATGGTGCTAGTTTCCCCAGAAAATTTAAATGACTCACTAAACCTTCAAAACTAGCTTACAGATTGGGGCAGAAAGGGATTCCTGTCCACACACATAACGTCTTTAGACTCTCACTTTTGGTGGGAGCTCCGTGTCAGATTATCTAAGTCTTCTCTTCTTAGCAGTGCTATGTATTTTTAAGAAGGAAAACTCCCAAGATGTAGCTTGCCAAAGTCACTGAATCTCATAGCCACTTATAGACTGGCAGGACATAATGCTGGTGTGCCTCATCCTTTATTCCTATCACGACCCTGGTCTTCAGAGAGCTTGTCCTGTCTCATTTACTCATTTGCTCATGACAGTGAGACCCAACTTCCTTGTCTGGATGCTCAGAGAATCCAGTCCGAAGGTGGGCTCGGGCTGCAGCACTCCTGAGTGTCTCCAGTGCTACTGTCTCTGCTCATCATTTCTGAAAGGCATCAAATATTTGTTCATTGATGTGCAGATAGCACATTTCCTAGCTTGTGATAAGGATACCTACTTTTCAACTTTCTCTCAGGAAATCTCCTACCTAGTGCAGAGGCTGTAGTTTTAGGACTTCAGTTTGCTTACAAAAGGATGAGAGTCAGGGGTTGGTGGTGTAGAAGTTATTATTTTTGCTTCAAAGCAGGAAACCAAGCTTTTCTTGTAGTCTGATTCCCTCCACTTGACCTTGCTGCTTCCATCTTATTGCAGGCTTGTCTCAATAACCTCCATTCTTGTCCTGATAGATATTTCCTCATAGTTCTGTCACCTGTTACAACTCAGGGCATAGCCACAGGAGAAGCCTCAGAGGAGACAGAAAGCAGACATCTGCTGCTATGTAACATGCAGGCTCATCTAGTCAGGCTCCAAGACCATCAGTCAGTGCTTCTGCCTCAGCTCCCACCAATGGGTCTAAACCGCATCATTAATTTGCATCACTGGCATACGGCTCCTTGTGATGGCTTGAGTCCCCTCATCTTCTGTCTTTCCCTTTTGTTCATATTCTGCCTTCATTTGTTCTTACTCTTTTACTTGTTTTGGGTAAGCCAGCACAGGAATGGTCTACATAAAAGATTTTTCAGACTGCAAGCTCCCCAAAAGTGACAGTTGTTAGTGATGTGTCCTCTTACAAATCCAGGCTTAAATCCGTACATTCCAAGCAATTCAATGCAAATGCTGGAAAATTTTGCTTCAGCGTGTGTTTCAGTGAGACCCATTTGAGAGTTCTCTAACAAAAATGTATATGTTTTTATAACATTTAGCTCAATTTTATTCATTTTACCTGTAAATCTTGCACTATTATAGCATAGTTTCTCCTCTCCAACACTTCTTTCCTATGCTTAGGATGAGACCCGTCAGTGAACTATGCTTGGCTGATGAGTTGTGGGAGGGAATGAAAGAGCAGAATAGGAGTAATTTTTGTGTGTTCGGATTACCTACAGCATGTACCTTGAATAATCTGGGCTCATAGAGGCTTCCAATGTATCTCTTCTTGCTCTGTCCCACTAAATTAAAAAAGATGAAAAAAAATGCATCTTCATAATGTAATTATCAATATGTGGTTGAGTCATTAAAAGATTAAAGTTGCAATACACTTTGCATCATTTGCATCTTTTTATCTGAGGAAAAAAGTCTAATTATACAACCTCGTTTATAAAACCTGCTCATCCCTACACAGGGTAAAAAAACAGAAAAACCACAACCCAAACCCCCACTTTTAATTTCTGCAGGTTGTAATAAGTGGTGCTCATAAAAGGAATTTTAAACTGCACACCAAATTCAGCTCCCAATATATATGCATTACTTCTTCCAAATTACCAAAGCATGGATTTACCCAAAGTAAATCCTGCCCCTATATGGCTGAAATTGACAGGAAACTTCTGCCTCCCTCAGGTCATGAGTTCAGGTTACACAGAGCCTTTGGAGATCACTCCAGTGAAGTGTGAGCAGCAGCAACCAACTCTGCGCTCCAGATTTACAAAGCCACATAAAGCAGCAGGGGAAGCAGAGATGACAAATCACACTTGCTGTCACTTCAGTGAAAAGATTAGTATTAATGGATTAGGAATCCAATTAGCCACTCCTCTTCTTTTAGCAAAAGCTAGCATGTCAAAGGTTGCTGTATCTCAAGAGAATAGTGGGACAGATGGCTGAAAATCCTGACATGCTTTAATGCAAAATAAAATTTTGGCCCCATCATTTTGTTTCCAACCTTGGACCTCCTAAGGAAAGCAACCCTGTCACTGGCTGGCTGGGCTCCTCTGCACAGGCACTTCCATCTGTAACCATCTTTCCACGCTAATCAAACAGATTTCTTACCCAGATTGGTATCTGTTTGCCAGGCACTGTTACAGGGCTGTCAACAAACGGACTGCAAATCAGTTTCATATTTTTTTAAATGAATTTTCTTCTCTTGTCTTTCATTTGTCTTCAGTGAAGCTCAAGGTCAGCAGTTACAGGCTTTTAAAAAGAAAAAAAATTACTGTTTCTTTTCCACTTCCTGTCTGCTTGAAGGAATTTATTGTTGTTTATTTTCAGATACAATTTAGTGCTGGACTTATTTCAATCTTGTGTCCCTTATATAGCAGTGTTTCTTGTTCACCCTTTTCTGAGAATTCCCTTATACCCTTTAATGAAGCATTCAGAAGGCTTTGTATTTTGTTGTTATGTGTTAGACCAACATTGACCAGAAAATTTACAGAATTCCTAGATATTAATCAGGACTCTGCTGGGCTCTGCAGTGATTGCAGAGAGATTTGTCAGACTAGATTAGTGCTTTAGTCCATCACACACAGTACCTTGGGCATTTTGGTACTCCAGAAGATGATGGGCATTTTTCCCCCATTGTACATCAAGACCCATTCCTTAATATGCCCAGTTCATTGCAGATTTTTCTCCAGGTGTTAACAGTGATCAGCAGTGATACTGGATTGGTGCTGGAGGGAAGATGGTTGATTTCTCTTTGCCTCTTTCTTTCCCTCTTACATGTATTGTCCAGATACTACAGAAGTCTTTGCAAAGTATCTGCCTGGATTTGTCAGGTGTTGCCAAAGCACTTTGAATCATGTCTTGCATGACATTACTGATATACTGGGGCATAGGAGGAAATCTAAAGAACTCTTTATAAGTCCTTTTTAATCCCTCCACAGAGAATGAAATCTGTGGAGGCATTCCCTGGGAGTTCAGGGGGCAACTGGTAGGCATATGGCAACAGCAAAAAACAGAAAAAAAACATCTCAAACTTGCCATGGAAGATCACCAAGTATGTACTGTTACTTTAACCACAGATCCAGGTATGAAACAGGGTCTCTACCACTGCCTGGTATTTGATGACTGCCAGTTGATATGAGGCTCACCAAGAAGAGCAGCTTTCAGATTCTCTGATCTTTGTGCATATGATTGATGAAAGGTGCTGTCAGGTAACTCTCCTTGACAACAGTTACAGTGCCTTATTCTCTTTCCATTTTCTCGATCTCTGAAGAAGATAAAGCATTGAAAATGGGATCTCTTGAATGTCTCATTTGTTCTGAGCTTTGTTCAACAACACTATAATGAAACATTTAAGAATTACTCAGGTCTGATCAGTCTGTTTCCTATACCTGACATTAATGCTTATGTTGACTTTTGTGGAAGTAGATGCAGGCTGCTGTTGATCTCCTTCAAAATACAATAAATCTAATGCCATTTAAAAAGAGCTATTATGTTCATTAAAATGGGATCAATTTTCCAAATAACAGGCATCCATGTACTCCAGACTGGTCTATGACCATGGAAGTGTTATGGAGCAGAATGCATCTACACAAGCTGTGCTGCCATAAACCTTCTTTCCCAGTTATCAGTACCCAAAGACCTAACAATGTCTTTTTCCTGTTGGTCATGACCAAAGACCATCAGATTGTAAAATAGGTAGAAAAATAAATCTCTGGTTGATGACTGGGGTTAAACCATGACAGCAGTTCTTGGAAACATATAAGCAGATCCTCCAAGGTAGTCAATAATGCAAAGCAGTAAACAAAATTATTTAGGATGAAAGATAATATTTTACACCATATGTTATTTTAATGTTTTGATTAAATAACCTGGTTGTACATTGGAAAAATTCTATATTGAACAGACAATATATCCTTCTTATAGTCTCTAAAATTAATGTAATTATATATTCTTGTAATTATAATTTACTTTTAGCTTGTTATACTGTCTTTGGACAACCCAGACAAGAATTTATAATGTATATTTAAAACCTAATTTAATTTTCAGTGATTAGAAAATAATTAACACCAGTTCAGGCAATCTGCACAATCACATTTCTTGCCATCACTTTAGTTTCCTTGGAACTGAGAAAAGTAACAGCTTTTTAAATTAAACAAAACAAATGTTGCTTCAGTCTTTCCAGATTGCTCATGGTAAATCCTGCTATGTTCATGTGTGTAAGCAGTTGCAATCATTTCACTGAAATCCTTCACTTAATATTTAAGTGGAAATGAAGCACAAACCTTAATCTGTAGGAGTAAATGGAAAGGAAGCTGTTTCAGAATCTTTGCTGAGTCTGGCATAGCAGGTAATTCCACCAGCTGTGCTGTGCTGCTGCATCACTGCCATCCCATGCTCTGCAATGGGGTCATGAGCTCAAAGTTGTTATTTTTGCCCTTTTTAACAAGCAGAGGATTTAGCTTCTGATTTATCTTTATGGTTCCTTTCTTGTCTGGTTCCAGTGTTTCTTATTTTCAAACATGCTACCATGGCCAGCTTTCTTTGATGCATGTCTCCTTCCGTCTTTTCTCTTTCTTCCTCTCTCTCTTCCTCTCTGTTTTTTAGGCTATGTGTGATTGCAACCAAGCTTCTACTTACAATGCTTAGGTTAAGTCACTTCACTGCCTCACACATCAGTCAAATTTACTGCAATAGCTAAATTCTGATTTAAAGTATGCCTTTGATTCCAGCAAACTGCAGGTGAGAGGAGTTCTGTGGCTGTCCCAGCAGCCTCCCTCCCTGAAATCCCTGGACAGCAGCCTTTCACATTAGAGAGTAACAGTGTAGACCTTGAGGGCAGAACTGGGCAATTGCTATCAGAGCCTTCTCAGATAAGTGTCTTTTTCATTTTGTGCGGTACAGATGTAACTATTTTCAGTAGCAGAGTTGGTACATTTTAAACAGCTGATATATTTCCTAAAAGAGTCAGCACTAATAATTGCTCTGCCAGCAAATATTTTTGGTAATAAAACTTTCCATTCATGTGCTGTAGGAAAAACAGAAGGAAAGGGACCACCAGTGGACCTGATTCTTGTCTCTGTGGTTGTTATCACTGGCCTGGTAAACTACCTCTGGTAAGTTCTTTCACAGTCCTTTTCTGATCAAATTTTGTCAGAATTCCCAAACTGTGCCATTTTACTTATGGCTCATAGAATTGTTTACAGAGAAGGTCCTCAGACTCAGGTGATTCATTAAGCCATACAGCTGTTAGGTACAAGCTTTTTATCATCTGACTATTAACTCAGAAGATGAAAGGAGTTCACCAGTGTGTGGCTCTCTTTAGGAATAACTTGCATTTTAGTTTGGTATTCCTTGGCCATACATAGAAATAATGACCATACATAACATAGAAATGGGTATGTTTGGAAATGTCCAGTGAATTTATTTTATGTGGTTTAACCCCAGCCAGCAATAAAGCCCCACATAGCTTGCTCACAAACTCTGAGTGGAATGGGAAAGAGAAGCCAAAGAGTGAAAGTGAGTTGAGATAAAGACAGTATAATAGATAAAACAAAAGCTGCACACACACAAGCAAAGCAAGACAGTGAATTCATTCACCACTTCCCATAGGCAGGCAGGTGTTCAGCCATCCCCAGGAAAGCAGGGGTCCATCACTCCTAACAGTGACTTGAGAAGGCAAACACCATCACTCTAAATGTCCCCTGCCCCTTATTTCTTCTTTCCCCAGGTTTGTATGCTGAGCATAATGCCATAGAGTATGGAATATCCCTTTGGTCATATTGTTGGGGTCAGCTGCCCTGGCTGTGTCCCCTTCCAACTGCTTCTCCACCCACAGCTGGTGGGATGAAAGGCAGAAAGGCCTTTATTGTGTGTAAGCACTGGTCAGCAGTAACAAAAGTATCCCTGTATTATTAACGCTGTTTCTAGCACAAATCTAAAACACAGACTTATACCAGCTAGTATGAAGAAAACTTACTACCCTAGCCAAAACCATCACGTTCTCCATCCCTCATTTCACCATACCATTTACATCATGCTCAGGTCCCACACTATCCAATACATCATTATTAACTACCATCCGCCTTTCCATCCTTTGGTATAATACACAGATATCTTTCCCTTAGTCTATGGACCACCACTGTAACATGCCTGTAAAATGCCCACTGAGTTCCTTAATCCATGTCTTTGGGCTCCATCTGTTATGGTGGTCACTCAGGACAGGAGAGGTGGTATGGAGTTACTGGGCACCAAAGCCAGCTCAGGTCAGGTCACTGCTGCACTTGCACTTGCACTCCTCCTTCATTGGTTCAGGTGGATTCTGCTACAGTAATTCCTATAACAACAATTTAATGGTATGTCCATTACAATTTCTGTTCATGGTCCCTGTGGACCATGTTATATGGCATAACATTGCAGTGAACCCCTATCTACTAAGCCACAAAAGTAAATGTACATCTAACACCAGGTATGCAGCAAGAAGTTAATTTTCCTGGTTTTCTTCATATCTGTAACTAGGTTTTGAGTACTTTATTGCCCTTGGGCAGAGTGCTTGTCTCTAGCAGTTGCACATAGAGTTATAGAATCATTTAGGTTGGAAAGAACCTTTAAGATCATCAAATTCAACCCTAAACGAAGTCTGACTCCAACATGCACATTTCTTACTGTTCCTGCACTTTCTAGTTTCTTTTCATGACCCATTGTTTAACAATTGATTTTACTTCACACAGTGAATTCTCTATAAATGAAAGGTTTGAAATAACAGTAACACTTTAACATAAACAACCAATTACTGTAATTATATGTTTATTCACTCAATCAATAACTTACAGTTGGTAAAAAAATCTATTTACTCCAAGACAACAGGAAGTCCCTGCACTCCCAACCTGAGTCTTTTCCCACCAGTTGCAAAAAGACCCTATGGCCATGTGTTAGCGTAGGAGTTTATCAGTGGTTGTCACAGCATCCTGTGTTTTTTTCTTTCTGGATTACTTCTGTCTTGAAACATCAGCTGGTAGGCCCAAAGTAATTGACCTGGATAGGTGTTCCTGTATTCATTGATATGGATATCAGGGGAATCATGATTTCAAAAGTCAGTCTCTTCCCTACATAAAACTAATACAGTGGACAATACTGGCATACCATATACTGAGGTGTTGGCAGAAAGAAGCTGCTTCAGGTGGCAACAGGATTGCTTTTTCAGTTAATTGCTTCATCGTTGTTATTACAGAATAATGCATAGCAATTTATGCCATCATTTTCTGTTGGTTATTATTCCTAAAAAATCTTGTCACTTCAATAACTTTCACTCAATTTAAAGCATACTTTCATGAGTTTGAAACACAAAATGTATCTTTACAAATCAGAAATTACTGTCACTGAGAGTTAGTGGATGAGAGAGGCAGATTATTTATGCCAAAATTCCAATGATCTGTACTTTAAATCCTTGGTGTGATCACTTGTTAGTAGTCAAAATACCTTACTCTGCTTTGGAGCAGTATTTTCCAGTGGTAAGAAGAAACTCAGGAAACAGTGAAAAAGAGAATGTGACTGAGAAACAAGATGACAAGAGAAACGTCATAATTTACAAGTGCACAATTTAAGGGAGGAAGTTTTATTTGATACTGTTGACTGACAGGTATCTGAAGATTTGTAAAAGCCATGTGACCCTTCAATAGAAATGAGAAACATGGAGTATGCCTGGATTTAGAAATATAAAATGTAATTTTAATGTTTGAAAAAAACTTGTAGTGTTTAGATGCTCTATTCCTGCAAACATTTTTGAAATGTGTCTTCAGAGACCTAAGTTCTGACCAAAAAACTTAGAGAAAGATTGAGAGAAAGAATGGGTTTGAACAGAGGCTAAACTTTTCACATTGAATACACATTTCACATTAAATTGAATTTCCTAGAAAAAACCTTTTTAATATATACATATATATATATATATATATATAGAGAGAGAGAGAGAGAGAGAGAGAGAGGATAATAGAATAATAGATTCTAAGTATATTTTCATGGTGTGTTCTACACTGCAAAAAAATTCCAGCATCTGGATAAATCTTACAGGTAATATTTTGTCATCAACTACATTGGATATGCATGATGAAACAAATTTGATGTCCATGCTTGATGTTACATTTACATCAATTCAATACCATTTCACAAGTCCTTGAGGAGGACACATATGTAAAAAATTACCCATAGGTAAAAAATTTCACATATATGAATAAAAGAGAGCTGTTTAAATACATGTCTTCTCTGAATCATTACTCTACAATTTTGGATTCTGTGTTTGCCTCGCACTAAAAAGGGAGTTTATTCTACTGAATCAGGTATTCTAGGTTTACGTATAGGAAGAAACACAAGGCTGGTCTGCCAAAATTGAAAAATCTGAATTCTCAATCAGTTTTCACAAATTGCCCATAACCAAAAGAAGATTATTTGCAAACATATGAAGTTCTATGTTATATTCAAAAGAAACCCACGTAATGACATGTCTTGCACTGATTTCTGTAAATTGCAAGTGAATAGGACCAAATCAAGAATTTTTTCATCATAGACAATGTGGAGAAGGATTAACTGTTTCTTCTCCTTGTGTGGTCTCTACAGGTCTCAAGGGATTTAGAAAATCAGAAACTCAACACTGTCAGTGAAAACAATGAGATTAAGAGAAAGTCTGTGAAGCACAAACCACAGAAGAGTGGCCCTTCCTGAACACTTTTTGTGTAAAAAGACACATTTTAAATCAATGGATTTTGAACTAGTTCTTAGGCTGAATAAAGTCAAGATAAACAGGTATGGAATCAGCAAAGTGAAGTAAAAGAAATTATTGTGTGGTTAAGTAATTGCCCTGAGTGCTAAGAGGAGTTACAGCCATAAGAGACCACAGCTGGAAATGCTGGAAATACAGCAATCTGATAGGGATTCCATACTCTGTGTTCTTGCTGAGCTCAATAAAAGAAACGGGATTTCTTTTCTCAGTATTGTACATATTTTTGCAGCACAGTATCAGTGCGGCCACATTTCTAAAAGTCACTGTAGTTTGCTAATAATTCCTTTCCAATGTTCTTAACCATTCTAGTGGTTCAGGAGCTGCCTTTCTGCCTTTTTATTTTTGGTTTTTTTTCTCTTTTTTTTTCCTCTAAGATGCACCATGGGTATTCCTCCTGAATGAGTGATTATTTCCAGCTGTGATAATAAATTTTCTGAAAACATGATGAGGAATTGTTAGGATGTTGTCTTTTAACCGGCCAAAAATCAATTTTGAATTTGAAAAGGAGGTGTCATTGATTTCAGACATACAGTTTGCAAAGAGCTAGCAAATATACTGAGGGAAACAAGTCTTTATGAGGATTGGAAGAGGAGCAGCCCTTAAACATTTCTGTTATTAAGATCTTCTTGAGAAGTTTTTCCTTAAAAAGGGCACTTCAAATGAAAATGCTTCCCTTTTTGAAAAAGAAGAGAACTTGATGCCATGCTTGGTTTTAAACTTATCCTTGTCTCTTCCCCCGCCGTGAAGCCACATGGTTTGAATTAAAGAAACAAAGTAAGAAGCAATAACTGTAGTTTTGAAATGTTGCTCAAGAATTTGTCCATTAATGAGAATAGCTAATGTAAAGAAAGCGCTCCACATAACAAAAAAGGCTCAACTCCAGAACAGTTCCTTATTCATTAAAAAAATAAACTTGCTTAAACATCTGTTTACTATAGATGGTACTATTGCCTCTAGAGAACCAATATTTTAATACGAATTCCTGTGGCTTGGTTTTGTTTCAGGCAGCGTTTATCAAAACGGACTGTTTAGAGTAATTATTTAGTCCACAGGTATTTGTCTCTCTGTCCAACGAACCTCTGTAGTCTCCATTTTCTGATGTAAATTATAGACCTGAACTACAGATCTGGTTTAGCTGATTGGTTCATTCTGAGACTGTCAGAATTGAAAAAAAAAAAAAAAGGCTGTATTTGCAGTGAACTTTGTTTGGGTGAGCACAGCAAGGTGTCTCACCAACTGAATATAGATGTGTAAATGCAGTGGAGGGATTTGCAGGCAGGTCATGTCTTAGCATTACCCAAATGCACTCAGTAGTAGCAAGATCAATATTTATCTCAACCATATTTATCTGAACAGTTGTCTGGATCCCATGAGAAAATGGCTATGGGTAAACCCCATTAGTCCCATGAGGAGACATATCTCCTAGCAAGGAAAAATATTTCAGTGTTTCATTTAGCCTCAAGAGTGTTGCATCAGAAAAACAAAGACTTGGGTATCTGAGTTAAAAATTTATATCTTCAGAACCCCCGCAGTACTTCTGCACAAAACAAAGAGGAGTTTCTGTGTGCCAGCTTTCCAGCAGTGAAGTTCCCTCAGGAGTTAAGTGTATGTTTTGTGTACAGTCTGTTGCTACCTAGTGCACGTAGCTAAGCTACACTGAGATCTCTATTTTGAGCAAATATCTACTGAACTCAGTGGCAAGACTAGGTGCATTTGGTACTCAATGAATCTGGTTCATTGCACAAGATAATATCCCCTTTAAACAATAGGTCAAAAACTTGGTTAAGTTCAAGTTCACCTTCTGTTCATGAGTTTTTGAACTCACCTCTATTATGGATGCTTAAATTAGCTACATAATACTATAGGATGAGGCAGTTTTAATCTTTTCTATTTTAAAATAGGATAGCTTTATGAAATATTTAGAGAAAGACAGTAACTTCATGACTAGGCCACTTGTCTAGATCATGGGAGGAGAAGACGACTTGGGAGCTTCTGTCTACTCTTGTGAATACTTAAGGTTAAATATCCTACCAATAAATAGTTTCCCCAAACCAAGATGAATGTTTGAACATCAAGACCAAGGGGAGACTTGGTATAAATGTGTCAATATTCAGTGCAAAGAGGAACATTTTCAATATGAAGACTCAAGAGAACCCCATCCCATTCTGAGGCCAAAGTTTATACCTTTTCTGCAGCTGTGTTGGCAGAGTGATAGGCTAGGAAAAAAAGGAACAGGACAGCTGGATGAACTTCCACAGAGGAGTTAGCAGTGTTAAACTGAATGAAGAAAAATGATGGCTATACCTGAAAAAGCTGGGAGGCAAAGAGACAAGGGAGAGAGCAATCACAGAGGATTGTATTGTATAGTCCGTATGGATGGGAAGAATATGGGGAGAAAGGGAAATAGTCAAGACATAAGAAGTTCTTTTATTTTTTTTTAAACTATATAATTACTTACTAGAAGTCTTCTTAGTAAGAGGTGGTCATGGGATCAGACTTTTTAGCAGGGCCTGTTGCAATAGAAGGGGTAATGTATTTCAACTGAAAGAGAGTAGATTTAGATTAGATATAAGGAAAAAAAATTATGATGAAACACTGGTACAGGTTGCTCAGAGAAGTGGTGGATGCATCACAATAAGAAACATTCAAGGTCAAGTTTGACAGAGCTTTGAGCAACCTGGTCTAGTGGAAGATGTCCCTGCTCGCTTCAGGGGTTTTGACTACTTGACTTCTAAAGATGTATTCCAATCAAAACTATTCTATGATTCTGTGATTCTAGGAATAAGAGAGAAGTGAGGAAGCTGGAACGTGAAGAATCACTTGAAAAGGAAATGCAGGGGTAAGGCAATAAGAAGAACCCAGAGAAAAAAAATGGATGATGAAACTCAAGGACAAAAGAACTTTAGTTCTAGATCAATTGCAGAGATGTCTGACTTCTCAGGGGTCAGCCTTTTCACTTCAGTCAGCTGTAATATACACCACTCTTGTCAAATCATCTGCTGCAGTTATCTGCTGATAAAATGGTAGTGCAGGTAGTAGGGGGAGGGGAGAGGGACGATGCTATTTTCTGTCTGCATTTGCAGGTTCTTTAAAAAATGGCAAAATTGCCTGAGGTATCAGATAACCCTCGTGGCAGGTGCGCTTGGGGCATGCAGGGATTCTACAGAAGTTCAAAATATGTTTTTCCAGACACTGCTGCTCAGACTATCCACAGATACAGTGAGGGAACACTGTCTAATGGGAAAAATGCAGAGAAACCAGATGATTTCACTGAAGCTAGGTAAAACTTTTCCTTCAGGGAGCCTCTATGCCCTTTTCCTTGTGTTATGTAAGAGAGCATTGCTAACTTGCTGGCACAGATGTTTCCGTTTGTATGTGCATCTCCAGTGCTTGTTAGTCTGACATGTAGCTGTGCAAGAAGGACCTCCTGGAGTCTGTGTCACAGAGTTGACTCAGTTTACAAAGCTAACAGTTCCTAGAAGGATTCTGAAAATTTCTTGACTCATGCCCAGAAACACAGGTTCAGTAGGCTAGATCTGTCCTTCAGCATTCCTGTGCAACTGCTCTTTTCTGTAATTCTGCTGTCTTTTCCAGCCACAGCATCTCTGAAAGATTTTTCAGGTGTTCTTGCAGTTACAACTTAGTTATCAACATTTCATCCACTTGCATGAATATTTTGTTGCTCTGCTGCTACTCTCTACCTTAACTAACCCTCCAGTGAGTGCTGAGCTGATATTGATAAAGATGCAGAGTTGAAAGTATAAATCCTTGGTGAGGCAATCCAATTATTCAAAACATGCCAAACTGCAGTATCTGATGGTATCAGAGCTTTTCCCTGAGTTCCCAGTCTTACATACATATTTCTGTGAGCTGGATATTAGTGACAGCTTTCTGCATCTGTCCAATGCTAATTCAGAAAAAAATAGATTGTAGCTCCTCTCTTAAAGGTTGCAGGACACTGGCACAGTTTCAGTGAGCTGCCTGCTCTACTATGAAACCTGGTTGCAAAAAGGTAGGGGCAGGGTCCTGATTCACTATGGGCATAGTTCTGCCTCAACAGAGAGTGCAAGGGTATGTGGCATTGTCTTTGGACTTACTCGACCCATAACTGTGCACATCTCTACCACAGTACAACAAAAAACAGGGCAAGAGGGTCAGAGTTCACCCCTATATGACAAAATGGAAGTAAAGGTCAGTATTGCCTTAAATAAAGACAGTGAACACCTGTCCAGATAAAATCAGTGTTCAATGGCAGCAGGCCTAGGATGCTTTTCATCTGTAGGTCTCAGAGAACTTCACAGAGGTAAGTGCTATTTCTTTCTTATATTGCTATTCTGAGCATAGGGCTATCATGATTAATAAGGCCTTCTCACAGACATATTTCATGTAGATCTTTGTTAAAGTCACTTCTCTCCACTTGGCGTCAGTTTAAGATTTGCATGCAAAGTACAAGAAGAAGGGGAGGCGGCTGTCTATTGTTGCTTACCAATCCAGCGCTGAGTGCCTCTGCACTTGGCAGTGGGTGGTTTGAACTGCAGTCGTGCAGCTTACCCGTAATCACCACAATTTCCTGTTGCACTCACTTGAAAGACAATGTTCCTGAGGAAGTTATGAAGACGGCAAGTAAGTTGCTGCCCTAATTTCTGCGTGTTTGGTTAAGAAAGCTTTCTTAATTGTGCCAGTTAAGACTTATTTACAGTGCTTCTCAAACAGTGCTGTCTTTTGGAGGGATGAGAAGGCTTTCGCTTCCAGAGAATATATGGGCAAATTTGTGTATTCTGCAGTCCCCTCAGCTTGTTGCTCAGAAACAGCTGCATAAGATTCAAGGCAGCTCTTTCTTATACTGGTGCTGAAACTCAGGAAAGTCCCTTAAATATGGACTTGCAAGATGCTGCTGCAGCTGGAATGTCAGATAAGAAACTGTAACTATTAGTAAATCTGCAGTATTACTGTAAATGTTTTTTAAAGACAGTAACTGAAAAAGCAACTTCACATGTTCAAACTAGCACTATTTTCTTGAAGGACTGAATTATTTATGCCTTCAGATGGACTCTCCCGACAGTTCTGAAGTGTGTGCTAAAGAGCTCCCTTGCAGTTCACAAAGCAGATTTCTCAATAGGAAGGATATCTGTACCTTTTTGCTAACAGCCATGGCTTCCTGCCTTTGTTAGGGGAGATACAAGTTTGCTGTCTGTCTGATGAACAGATAACCTACTCAGGGCTCTCAGCGTTGCTGCACAGTTTGCAGCACAGATCACAGGGCTGTTTTGACTTTGCCTGCACTGACTGTCACGACAGCAATTGCCTTACTAGTTACAGCTCCCATGTACACAGAGGGCTGAATTACAGCTCTCAAATGAGAGGATTAACCAGAAAGAATATTAGGTGCTATACTTTTTTTTCTGGGCACACAGGAAATGTTGTGGGAAAAGCTGGGTTGCTAAGCAGTTGTTTTGCTGGTCATGCGGGAATTAAGCCAACGCAGAGCAAGCCATAGAGGGGCTGTTCTTTTCAGGCCGTGAAGAGCTGAGAGCCTCAGCACGTTCTGTGCACTCCGAGTTTTCCTCTGTGTCTGAACACTCTGCTTTCTACCCACTCAAAAAGTTTTAATTTCTTTAACATGTCTCTGATCAGTTTACAAGTTCCAGTTTACTCAAGCAAAATTTCCATTGTTACTTCTAGAAAAAAAGTAAGATTTAGAAAAGGAAAACAAGCCATTAACTTGAAAAGTAGCAAATGAAAAAAAAAAGAGTATGAATTATTATCATTTAGTGTGTGAAATGAGTATAAGGAAAATAAATTATTTAGCTGTATGCTCATCAGTGACACTTTGATGGTTCCTGTAGTTTATGTGAAGAATTGTGAAATCTAGAGACTTATAATGGTAGCCTTTGCAATAGGGACTAATTTCCATTTCTGAGATGAAGTAGAGAGAAATGTACAGTCCTTGGGCATCACACGGTATTTCAGTGAACTGTGAGAGGCAATCTTAGGTACTTCAGCTGCAGAATTAGGAATACAGTGCCAGGCAGTGGGAAGCCAGAAAGCTGCTCTCCGGGAGAGTCATAGACACTATACCAACACTTTGATGTGGAGAAGAGAGAGGGTATTTTTTAAATTCCCCTATTCATCTTGTGTCCGCTGTCTCCTGTGAGTCTCCAAAAGGCTTCATGTCAGAGAAACTACCATTACATTTGGCACTCATGGGCATCACCACTGACAGTGCCAGCAGGGACTCACAATCAGACAACTGTGGAGAACAGGATCTTGCATTCTGAGTCACCTTCCTGCTGTCTTGTGGCAAATTTTATTTTAAAGGATTATTGTAGCTTAGTGTTGGTGATGCCAGCCCAAATCTCTGTCTGTGCCAAGCCTGGCAGTGGTGTGAGTGGTTTGCCATGAATGCTCAGGAGGAGGATGAGTTTCATGCAAAGGGAAGCTCTCATTTCTGTTGCCTATAATGCACAAGCTCTTTGGTGCCCTGAGAAACCAGAAGCTGGGTATCATCTTTCACCATTGCTCTATGCACCTTCCTTCATTTGTTTGATGTGCTTCAGTCAGTATTTCCTAAGCAGTGGCTAAGAATATTATGGCATCTTTTCAGGTCATGTTTGTTAATTTCAACTTTTGCTGACATAGCAGCTGAATATAAAACCTTATTTTCTTCCCACAAGAATTCAATTTCTTTCTTACTGTACTTCATAAATAAGTCAATGAACAGAATTGAATTACAGAAGACCTACTAAGTAATAAATAATGCATTTGATTTACCACGTGATTCAGTGCTTGTGTCTCTGCCCAGTGGTCCTCTAATTCACAAAATGGGGTTTGTATCATAGAGTATGTAAGTTAAGATTAGATTCTTTGTTGTACCTTTGATAGAACTCATGCCTACTATGAACTAGATGCTTTTGCAAAGAGTTTATATGGACAATATTATTATTATCTTTATTTATTTCTAATGTGTCTCTGAATTTTTAGTTCTGTGAGGATTTTTTTAATTTCACAGAAACACAGAATCACAGAATATGCTGAGTTGGAAGGAACCCACAAGGATAATCAAGTCCAATCCTTAGCCCTGCACAGGACCATTCCCAAGAATCACACCATGTGCCTGAGGCTATCATACAAACACTACTTGAAATCTATCAGGCTTGGTGCTGTGACCACTTCCCTGGGCAGCCTGTTCAAGTCCCCAACCACCCTCTGGGTGAAGAACTTCTTTTGTTTCGAGTTATGAGATTTGGAGTTGCTAAGCCCATTGACTCTTTCATAAACAGAATCTGATTTTAAAGAACTTGCAAAGGTGCTAGAGGAGCTCAGAGGTTAGCTGTTCTGTGTCTATTGTGTACTTCACCTATATGAAATCCATCCATACTATCAGTATGCTTCAGCAGATCATATTGTTCTCTTGTAAAAGCAGGATTCTAGAGAGTATCTTGAGAGAAATGTTTGTGCACCAAGTGCTGTTTGAATTATCCACCTACTGAGATAAGTGCAGACAAGAGCCAAAACAAGAAAACAGTAAGTGAATTATTCTTTCTCTTCAAAAGCTTTTACTACATCTTCTACATGTGCATTATTATCCTCAAGCTAAATAGAAAATTGACCTGAAATATTCCAGCTGCTATTGACAGTATCATGAGTGATTCTTCCCTAAAACTTGCATGCTCCTTCTTTATGTCAGTGACAAATGTTCCAGCAAATCTTCTGTTGCTTTACAGCAGCACGAGCAGTGAAGGTAAATCAAGGCATTAGTAGAAGATGCCACAGATGCCTATGACAAAATTGGATCGTGAGAAAACAGTGAACCACAAGCTTTTGGCACGAGCCCAGAACAAAGTGCAGAGGGACATCTACGGATCCTGAAAATTCTCCCTAGAATATGCTATGAAAGTGGATAAGATACCCCTGATATTAGAAGATATCCTGGCCTGTGAAAAGGCTGAGGCAGGGAACACTGTGAAGGGGCATGCACACTGAGTGGAAAAACTACTAAAACTTTGCAGAAAATGCAAGAAAAAAAGCCAAAGTGGAAACAAGCCATTTTCCCAGGAACTTTGAAATTGCAGAATTATCTTCAGGGTTTTCAAACTGAGAGGTATTTAGAATAATAAGGACTAAGAAGGAAGCATTGCATGTCAGACTCTAGATGACTCATGCTGAACATCTGATGATGTCAGGAAATGGCACTCTAAAGACAAGACAATATTCAAAATACAGAACTCTACAAGCAGGATGATGATGAGGATTGAATTGTAGCAGAGGAAGTTAAGAGTGTCATCCAGAAATCAGTGAAAAATGGTCTGAAGTGGAGATGGCTCTGAGCAAGATGATCCAGAGGAGGAGGAGCTGGTCTGTTTAGGAAGTCATATGTGCTATATTACACAAAACAAATAGATAAGTAAATAAAGAATGAGGAAAGTCAGTTCTGCTGTTAGTGCTTAAGAAAGGTGAGCTGTTAAGCTACACAAGTCACCAGAGATGCCCGATCAGTGAAATTAGGTCCTTTTCAAAAGATTCCTAGCAGAGAGGAGTGTGTCTGAAAACATTCCACTTCTCAATATGATGAGACTTGACAGCTGTTAGGTCTTCCTTAGTAAAGCATTTTGTGATTCACAAAGTACCACTGTGGAATCACTGGAGGCAGGTAAGGTTGGCTTCCAAAATCTTCCCAGGTGTGGTAAGATCAGTGGGCTTGACAAACAACATAAACTAAGTGATTGGTTCAAGGTGAAAGCTGGCAGTATACAGAACATCCGTTAGCTTCTGGTACTTTCCCAGCTTTCCGGAGAAACTCAGTAATGGAGTTATAATGCCAGAAAGGGTCCCAACAAGTGGGTTTGTTTTGCAAACACAGAGAATATCTGTTTGAAGAGTAAAGGCAACAGCTTCTGCAGACTGGTGATTTAATTGAACCCCTGCTCAGTGTGTAAAAGGCCTGGCAAAAGATTTTCATTGCCCTTCTGCAATAGAGAGATGAGAATTACATCTACAGAAACAAGGCAGTGGTGTGGCTGATGTGCATCATCTTGTGTGCAAAGGCATCTTGATCACAGAGCATAGCAACTGTTTAAGAAACCACAAGGGATTGTTGCAGCAGAGGTGGTCTTGGCTTATGCAAGGTCTCTACAGAGGGGAAGATTAACAATTTTCAACCCATGGTTTACAAGTCCCCAGAAATGCATGGATTAAAGCCATGAAACACCATGTGGAAAAGGAAGCTTCACTGTCAATAAACTTAGCATTTGTAAATAGCGTTGAGCAAGCAGAGAAGAAGATTAACAAAGAGGGCGGGAAAAGTGGCACATATGGCAATTTAGTTTCACCTATAAATGACTGGACCAGATCTGTAACTGGACCAGGTCCTGTAACTAAAATTGGTCTAATAATACAAGTATAGCATTTGCCTTTAATCCAAAATGTTGCTACCAAAGCTTTTAAAGAGAAGATATTTTCCAATGTGCATCATCAGTACCTAAATTGGGGCTTGACTACACAGTGCCTTCATCATCCTCCAAGTTACTTCAGGAATTAGTCTTGCCTCCATGTCCTCAACAGCCTGTCAGGAGACAAAGGATCTTATCCGAAGATTATTGCATCTACTGCTGACTCTGACAGAAATACAATTGCATCATTTTTAAAATACTGCTGAGTTCTGTGGCAGGTTAGCATTTGTAAAATACTCCTCTACCTTATTTAATTAATTTGTATCAGTGTCATCATAATTTTAATTTTTCCATCTGCTTGCCCTTGGATGTATGGGCAACAGCACAGCGTCCCTTCTGAAGGAATTCCTTGGAATAGTTTGTGCAGTGATGTCTTGTGATGGACAAGGACACAGGGTGATGAAATCTTGTTAGTCCTTATATAAGCTGAAATCCTTTCTGAGATGTTTTTAAAAGCAATAAAATTTCCATAAAGTAGATTGATAGGAGGAGCACACACTGTGATAAAATGCACAGGGGAGAAAAAGTTGTGCAGTGAAGATCTCAGTAAAGTGCAAGGAATTAATTAGATGTAGCTACCTTCCTTTTAAGCTTTTCACCTCTACAATCTCCTCCTCGAGCAGAAGTGCAGTTTGTCCATTACCATCTACATGCAGAGCTGCTTGCTGGTTATCTGCGCTGTAACATCCTTTTCAAATGCTGATGATGTATTTCTGTTCTCACTTCCTCCTCTGCACACACATGTAAGTCACACAAACACCACCCAGTCATATTCTGGTGAATCCTCTGAGAAAAAAATAATAGGAGCTACTTAAGGGAAGGGATGAAGTAAATGGCTCTGAGGACTGGAGCCTAAAATTCTAAACAGCAGTAAGAATTAAAAAACTGATGCTATAGGGAAGTAAAGACATTTCAGAAAATGAAAAACTAAGCCTTAATTTCTGACTGTGGTTTTCAAAGCAATTATGGTTTCCTTCCCTGCTCCTCCCAGCACATTAACATGTCTTTCCCTTAAAATAACAATTTATGATGACTGCAGCACTGAGAGAGAGCCAAAGGATTTACTGATATATATATTCTACACATACCAGTGGTGGCTACGTCATACAGAAAAAACGCATGGGATTTTTTTCCAATTTTTATGGCAATACCCAACAGAGGTCAAGAGATTACCTAAAGATTTATCAACTGTTTGGAGTTAATATCCCTCACCTTACTTATAGACCACCATTTGCTCCCACCCAGCCATTAATCTGCAGGAAACACTTTGCACCACAGTCACTATTTCCTCTGGAACAGCAGCACAAATCAGTAGAAATGGTGTTTGGAAAGTGGGTAGAAGTGCTATCCTGTACCTAAAATTCATGTCATGCACCAGAATAAGAGCAGGAAATGAAAGCCTTCTGTGTGCAGGACTGGTCTGATTCTTGTATGACACATCACCATCCTTCTGCTGGACAGGGAAACAGGCTGACCTTTTCTGATCCCCTTTTACACAGTAGCCTCCTCACTCACAACCAAGTTCCAACAGGAAACATTGCCTAACACGGTAGCACCTCAAGGCGTTACAGCATAGACAAGAGGTCTTTGCTGTCACCATTGACTTTTGCTGCATTTTTACCCCTGTCAGGTATCAGATGTCATAATAAGTTAGCTAAACATGTCATCACTGATGAGTGCTGTTTCTTCCTGCTTGCAGTTTGTTCAGTAAAAATTATGAATGAAATCCCTCCCTTGTTTCTGAAAAGTTACAGGGACAGAATAAGTGCATCGTAAGGAGGATGGTCTCAGGGAAAGCACAGATGGAGTCTGACAGAGGAAAGCCATGGAAACTATATAAATACAGGCAGAATTGTTTATAAATATTTCCCTTTTCTGGGTGTGGGTGTGAGCAGTTGCATTATTTGAAGACTTTTTTCTCTCATAAGATTTTTTGCATACCCTGCCACTGCAGTAGGTTCCTAGGAAAGTGTGTGGCAGTGGACATGATGACAGGCAGGGCTGAGCAAGCCCCTCAGCCCAGGGACAGAGCCCTGAACTCAATCTGCAGTGAGAGCCTGAATATAGGGCAGAGCAGCAAAGCCAGGCAGCTTCCACAGCCCCTCTCCTAACATGACTTAGCTACTAATCAAATCATGGCTAGGCTTCGCAAACGAAGATTTGAGAAGGGCACTACCCACGCTTGCTACAAGCGTGCTGGTGGCTAAAAAGGCCGATACGGGATAGGCAGGTCCGGTCACAGAAGGCACAGTGGAACGTCTCCCTAGGTGACATTGGCAAGGAACGGTTCTTTCTGCGTTGTCTTTTCTCAAGACTGACTCTCCATGCATTCTCAAAGGAAGCAGCAGCGTCGTGAATGGTGTGTCTTCATGAATCCCGATTGGAGGCCAGAGTGGACCATTGGTGGCAGTTAATATGGCCAAGGCTGAGGTGTTGTTTCAGGGAGTCCTTGTATCTCTTCTTCGGGGCTCCTCTCTTGCGACAGCCGGTGGCGAGTTCACCATAGAGCACAATCTTCGGAAGGCTGTGATCCTCCATCCTGGAGACATGCCCTGCCCAGCACAGCTGCGTTCTCATCAGCATGGCCTCGATACTGCTGACCCCTGCTTGTTCAAGAACAGACACATTGGTCACGTAATCAGACCAGTGGATGTTTAGGATTGAACGGAGGCAGCGCTGATGGAAGCGTTCGAGAAGCCGCAGGTGGTGGCGGTAGATGACCCATGATTCAGACCCATGTAAAAGAGTAGACAGTACAATGGCTCTGTAGACACTAATCTTTGTACTTTTCTTCAGGTGTTTATTGGACCAGACTCTTTTATGGAGTTTTCCAAAGGCTCTGTATGCCTTTGCTAGCCTGTTGTCTATCTCTTTGTCAATCTTACCGTCTGAGGAAATGATGCTTCCCAGATAGGTGAACTGCTGGACCGACTTAAGCTCTGAATTGCCTATGGTGATGTGAGGATGATGGAAGACTTCTTGAGGGGCAGGTTGGTAGAGAACTTCCGTCTTCTTCAGGCTGACTTCCAGCCCCAAAAGTTCAGCAGCCTCTGCAAAGCAGGATGTTAAGCGCTGCAGAGCTGCTTCTGTGTGAGCAACGAGGGCGGCATCATCAGCAAAAAGCAGCTCACGGACAAGGTGATTCAGGGTCTTGGTGTGGGCCTTCAGTCGCCTTAGGTTGAAGAGGCTTCCATCGGTACGATATCGGATGTAGATGCCGTTTTCTTCATCGAGGTCTGCTGTGGCTCTTTGGAGCATCATGCTGAAGAAGATTGTGAATAGAGTTGGTGCAAGAACCCAACCTTGTTTCACACCATTGGTTATTGGAAAGGGCTCAGAGAGTGCATCGCCATATCTGACTTGTCCACGCTGATCCTCATGTAGGAGGATGATCATTTTGAGGAACTTGGGGGGACATCCTAAACGTTCCAGGATCTGCCACATGCCTTTTCTGCTCACAGTGTCAAAAGCTTTGGTGAGGTCAACGAAGGTTACATAGAGACCTTTGTTCTGTTCCCTACACTTCTCTTGCAGTTGTCTGAGAACAAACACCATGTCTGTGGTGCTCCTATTGGCTCTGGAACCACACTGGCTTTCAGGTTGAAGATCTTCTGCAATAGTGGGTACTAATCTGTTCAGAAGTATTCTTGCAAGGATTTTACCAGCAATGGAGAGCAAAGTAATACCTCGGTAATTTGAGCAGTCTGATTTTTCTTCTTTCTTCTTGTACAGGGTGATGATGACTGCATCATGGAGATCTGGTGGTAGTTCCCCTTGTTCCCAGCAACACACAACAAGCTCGTGGAATTTGGCATGGAGTGCTTGACCTCCATGCTTCCAGATTTCAGGTAGCATTCCATCAACCCCAGCTGCCTTGCCAGTTTTCACCTGTTGTATGGCCTTGAGTATCTCTCCCATAGTAGGGGCTGCATCCAATTCATGTTTCACCGGTTGTTGTGTAATGTGCTGAATTGCTGAGCCTTGGACTACACGGTTGGCACTGAAGAGAGTCTGCAAGTGCTCAGACCATCGGTTCAGGATGGAGGTTTTATCTGTTAGAAGCATTTGACCATCTGCACTGAGTAGGGGGCTTTGAACCTGGTGTGTGGGTCCGTACACTGCTTTCAGGGCATCATAGAATCCTCTTTGGTCACCCAAATCTGCGCATAGTTGTGTCTTTTCTGCTAGGTCGAGCCACCATTTGTTCTGGATGTCTCGAAGTTTCTGTTGGAGCTTGCTGCAATGCAAGACGAAAGGCAGCTTTTTTTATATGGCAAGATGGCTGAGCAAGGTGTGCTTGGTGAGCAGTTCTCTTCTTCTTCAGCAATTCCTGGATCTCTTGATTGTTTTCATCAAACCAGTCTTTGTTTTTCTTGGAGGAGAACCCTAGGGACTCTTCAGAGGACTGCAGGGTGCAACTTTTAATATGTTGCCAAAGCGCTTCAGGACATGGATCTATGGGATTATCTTTAAGTCTAGTTTGAAGGTTTACCTGGAAGCTGTCTCTCACTGTGGCTGTTTGAAGATTGCTGACTTGGAGCCTCCTCCTTGGAATGCCACCTCTCTTAGGTTTGGGCTTGAAGTGGAGGTTAAGTTTGCAGACAAAATAGCCCTCATAATGTCACCAGCTGACTTCATAGCCAGTCCTGTCCCATCACTCAAGGGGCTGCAATTGGAGGTTTCAGTACATAATTCAAAGCTGGTGTGATGAGGAGAATGTTAGTTTCACATAATAGAACATGATTTGATTGTAATTTACAAATAGAGCATTATAAAAGGTTAGGCACAAAGCCTCTCCTAAAAGATCTGTTTCCAGGCCAAGAGGTGTCTTTACTCCTGTAGAGGCTTTGATCCTGTAAAAGCACATCTTTCCATCTTTTATAAACTGCCTTGCACTTTTCAAACTGACACTGTCCATGATCATTAATTCAGCTTTCCAAAGCTCATAGTGGCAAAGCTGAGGGGTAGCACAATGAAGGGCAGCAGAGGGGGCCACCAGTGCAGAGGTCCTATAGCAAGAAATGTTTCTCCTCTTGAGCAAACACCCAAGCAAGGCAGATGGTGAAAAGGTGAAGGCACCTGAGAAGACAACATACAAGCAGAGCAAGGAGGAAGCTGAGAAAAGAATGTGATTAACCAGAGAGGGAATGGGGAAATAACAGCCAGGCTTGTGAGAGAAACTGAGCAGAAAAAACACGAGCAAAGAGTTAGTCTCAAAAAGCCCCATAAAATAAGTGCCCAAATGATGGAAGTGCTGGTATGTGTCTGAGTATTTCTAGAAGTTATCTCTTACAGTTTTTAACAGATATTTCTATGACATAGTAGTATGATTTTGCTATATTATTTCATTAAAATATTTTTGTTTTGTCTTCTGGACAAAAGACATAAGATTAGTAATGTATATTTAAATCCTTTGTTTTGGAAATTGTTTTACACATGTGAAAGTAACACATCTCTGGTGAACCATATTGCTATGGATGGTGAGGACGAGTAACCCTGTGCTAGTATTCCTGCTGTCACTACACCATAGGCCCCAGCAAAGAGACTGAGATTATACAGATATGGGGCAATGAAAAGATTCTGCTTTGGAAAATTTGCAGGACTTTTCTTGCCTTCTGTTCAAGCCTGGGAAGCAGAGCAGATGTCATGAGGGACACACTTACTGCATCAGGACTCATGGCCTGGCACTGGCATCAGGAGAGGCACACAGGCTGGAGGTGAGGGATGTGTAACACCCCCTGGGGTTCTGTGACTCAGCATGGGGCACTCACCTCACTCTCTCCCATGGGGCCAGCAACCAGTGAGATCCCATGGCTCTGGCCTGGGGACATGGGGAAAATTGCATATTGTGAGTCACAATCTGGAAGAAAATAGTATTCTGAAAACTTCATGCAGCATGCTCTGACATGGCAATGTTTTCCAGGACTGTCCTGGCTGGATGCCCTGTCCTGTGTGTCCAGCCAGGACAAGTGTCCACTCAGACCTTCCATGGGTTTAAACTGATAATTTCCTGGAATTTCATGTTAATTACATAAGGAGGAAAAAGTGTTTGACAAGCTTTAAATCAAAGATAATTAAACTCACTAAACTGGAAATTCTTTGTCTAAATGTGATGGTCATGGGGCAGTTCAGGGGAAAATCAGGAAGCATGCAGGAAACAGGCTGCTCTGTTGATCCATGCTGGGGCCATCACTGGGCTGCAATAAGCCCTGAAGAAGTAGGGAAGTGAGTGACCAAAGCATAGAGCAGGGCTGAACACCTGAGTCATGGGGCAGGACGCTGCGCTTTGGTGCAGGGGAAAGCAGATGGAGAAACTGGGTTGGAGAAGAGCTGAGTGCTGATCCTCATGTGGATTACTGGAGTACAGGTCCCTCGTCTCCTGTTCCTACCTTAACTTGTTAGTACTTTGAGGGTTTTTTGGTTGGGTTTTTTTTGTGGGTTTTTTTTATTTGTTTGTTTTTTGGGTTTTTTTGTGTTTTTTTTGCTGTAATACAAAAGGAAAACACTCATTGCAACAACTGACATGGTTTCTAATTTAGGTTGTACATTGATACATTGAAGAAATAAGTGGATAACTAGCCAGGATGTGAATATAGAGTTCCCTAGCTACTTTGTGTTGTATTCTTTATGAGTGTTGTTAGTATACAATAAGTATTACAGTGAGTTACTCTGCTTTCATAGTGACCATGCAAAAGCCTAGTGCAGTCTAGCCTGTGGGCTGCAAGTTCACACTCTGGGTGCTGCACACTAATTTACTCACTGCAGACAGACCCCAACTTAAAGCAACAACACTCCTCTGCATAGATGAAGTTTACTTGCTTGTGCTTGTAGTTCCTATGTGATCAGGCATCAAGTGCAGTTGGTACCTCCAAGTGGTTTTGCAATAGAAGCAGAAAAATAATAATGACTATTTGAAATGGGGTCAGTTTCCATTGGTGGACTTGGCAATGTTACAGTTATGTTTGTACTTGATGACCTTAAGGGTCTTTTCCAACCTAAATGATTCTGTGATTCTGAATTGGTTGTGCTATTGTGAACATTCTGTCCAATGAGGTTTGTGAGCAGTTAAGTGGCAACACACAGAGGCCAAGTGTCAAGTCTTTCTTAACTCACATGCAGGTGAAATGCAGTTCTTCCCCCAGTGTTCAAGCAATATTTTGTGTTTTGTCTTGAGGAACGTGCCAGTTATGATTCCTAAGCTCTGCTTGCTTCTTGTGTGCCAGGGGGCTTTTGGCTCACACTGCCAGGACTTGAGGAAGTAACTGTGAAGCCAAGTGATGAGATGAGATCTTTCTGAAGTCTATTCTCTGTTTGGCCCAAGTTCCTGTATTTGGAGGACTTGCAGAGCTATTGCAAGAGCCAAGAAAGTTGCTATGAAGGCAACCAGTCCCTCTTTCCTCAAACTTACATACAGAGAGCCATGGCTTAAAGGCACTGTTGAGTGAGAACAGTTTTAGTGGGATAAACAAGTACCCCAAGCAGTTCCCTCTGTTGAACATGGAAGGGAGATAAAGATTGACTTGTTGGAATTAATCAAAGCTATAAAGGCAGAGACAATTAACTCTGTGTTTAATTAGGAGATCATATCTGTGAAAAGGGATGGTTCATGTGTTAATAGTTTTCTGCAGTGTATAAATGCCAAGACCAAATTAAATAGCTTAGTAAAAGCAAATGCAGATAAAAACACACACTATGGAATGCACATGGGCTTGTGGTAGCAGGGATTTATTTTGTGATGGAAAAAGACTGAAAGGGTTTGAATATGATTATCCAAGGCTGATAATTCACACGACCACAGTATCATTAATTAATTGCCACATTTTGAGATTCATTTTAATAGGCCATGTATTTCTTTATAACCTTACAATAATAAAAATCTTTTTTTTTTATTGAAGAATCGGTTAGTTTTAAAGAACATTACTTCTAAATAAGGCTAGTTCCCTAGCAGCTCAACAGACAAGGACAGACCTTGGTATGGCATCATTGCAAGGTAACATCAGAGAAATGGACCTTTTCATAGGATACTTTTGTAAATGAAGATGAGGCTTTTATGCAGTAGCTGCTGGTGAAGCCACTACAAACCATTTGCATTCTGACTGAAGCTCTTCTCTTTGGTTACAAGACCAAGTTAACTACAAGATTAAAGATGCTGTAGCACTTACCTTATCTGATCTATCACTCTCTCCTTCTAACTCTCCTTATCTGTATTGGCAACTTCTGGAGAGAAAGGACCTGAAGCTACCACTGTCCCTAACAGTGTATCTGCCTTGTCTCTGCTCCTGACACACACGCAGATTTGCCTTATTCTTTGCCAATCCTAATTTTTATCACCATTGAAAAAGAATCTGCATTTGGCCTAGTCCTTTTCCATAGTCAGCTGAGTTTGCTGTGAGCTTTAGCACGTAACTTCACAGCAGGGTCTTCAAATGAGAAGCAATTATAGATACTATTCTTTAGGGCTTTGTTTTTATTTGCCTGTGTTTTTAAATGTCATAGATATAAAAGCAATGTATCACAACTGCAGGGTTTTTTTCCCAGTTGATAATGTGAGATACCTTACAGAAAAACAGTTTTGACTACCTGTGGATTAACAGGAAGCCTAATCTTTGCAAGAGAAGGTCAGTAAGGTGCCTCATTTCTCACCTGTGTGCTGTGAGTCACAGTCCTTTAGTGCAGAAAAAATATAGTGAGGCCAGGAGGGATCTTTGGGAAAGGGCCTTTGTTGCACTACATGGAAGAGACTCATTGAGGTGGTATCTGAACTGTGGGACACAAGGTGAGCCTGCCAGCTCCATGCTGATGTTCAGTCTGGGCACCTGCCAGTACTCTGCTCTGTGCCCCATGTGCCCCGGGGCACCAGCAGTTATGAGGGTTGTTAGGCCATATTCCTAGTGGGAGAAGTGGGACTGAAATGTGTTTTAGTCTTCCTGCCCATAGATTGATTGATTGATCTATTCCTACACACTCGTTCCCTTCCTGGAGACAGAGTTACATGCCAGCTCACTGAAAGTAAGTCCAGCGTTAGAATTAAAAGTACTGAGACATGAGATTTTAAGGTAAGTTTTTTTATGAAATAATACTGAACTTCACAGAGTTGAAACATGTCTTATGGCGAGCATGAATCTGTGTTTAACTTCTTCCAAATATGTGAGTGTCAGCCTACCTGTGGTGAGGACAGAGTTTCATGGCCTGTGACACTGTAATGCAGCAAGGGTAATGGTAAGGCTTTAATACAATTGTATAAAGTCCTGCAAATTTTGGGGGGGAGGAAGCCAAAGCAGAAATTTATTAGAAAACAGTGGGTTTATAGATGATGACAGTGAATACATATGCCACTCTATCATCATTTATATCCAGGTAATGTATGTGCAAATGTGAATGTGAATATGTTAAATTCACACATTCAAATTTCAAGTTTTCAAAATGTGAAAATAAAATAAGCATCAATACAGTATGTATATGTATGTATGTATGGCTAGACTTCATGAACGAAGATTTGGGCAGGGCTCTCCCCACGTGGGTGTGCCCTTCCAGCCTGCGCAGTGGATTTTTTAGGTGAGGCACAGCGTGCACAGAACTGGCCCCACCGTTTAGGTCCTGAGGTCCATCTGCTACGGCCGAGCGAGCTTGGACAGTGACAGTGAAGTCCTCAGGACTGTCACAGCACCCGGTACTAACCGGGGCTGACCCTGCTGAGCATCTGATGGGCTTGGATGGCAGGGAGGCATTGAACTGCCCGGTACGGTCTCCACTGAGACTCGAACTCATGACCTTGTGAACCAGAGTCTGGAGTGGTCACCATTACACCACGGGACCGCCCTATCAATACAGTGAGCACCTGCACAAATGCAGCAGATTGTGAGTCAAAGTCATAAAACATAACTGTTTTTTTTAAGATGAAAAAGTGTTTACATTCATTAAATACAGTTAATGTTTGGTGGGAAGAGCTCTATTGATGTTACACTGATGAGTCAATCATGATAAGTAGCATGAGTGGAAGTCTAACGCAGAGAGTCATTCCTTTTCCATATAGCCAAAAGTACTTCCCAAGTTCAAAAGATGTTCCATGCAGATTGGAAAATTGCTACTGATAACTGACTAGAATGAAGAGTGTCAG
The DNA here is from genome assembly GCF_047495875.1 of Pithys albifrons albifrons. Classification (NCBI taxonomy): domain Eukaryota; kingdom Metazoa; phylum Chordata; class Aves; order Passeriformes; family Thamnophilidae; genus Pithys; species Pithys albifrons. Next base: position 49,851,553 of record NC_092459.1, on the reverse strand, counting down.
AATGTACAGTATGTATTTATATGTATGAATTAATGACCTGTCTGGTCTCCACTCTTTATATTCATTTTGCAAACCTTGTTCTATGCAATCTCTGTTTGAATGCACCACACAAATGCAATTACACTGATACTGCAGAACTCCACATTAGAACTCCTTTGAGTTGTGAATGAGTTGTGCGGGTGTGGTATCAAAAACGCACCAGGTTTCAGAGGCCTTCTATCCTGTTAGGAATATTGTGATGGGCTTCAACATCACCTAGTGAAGCTGTGAGATGCTCCATAGCAGAGACTGTGGAGAGTAGGTGCCACAGGGAAAGTGGGAGTAGTGCAAAGCAATAAAATTTTGGAGGTATTAATTGTAGTATTGTCCCAGGTACATGCCAAGGGCTTGATCTTCGTTTACAGTTTGGGGTCTGTCTTATTCCATTCTTACGTTTTAGTACTAATAGAAAGATACTCCCCTGGACTAGGCTGTTATTCCCCAGGCCACCGTTCTCACTCTGCCCGAGATCATGGCAAGAGTGTAGACTAGTTTCCTGAGAAGTGTTTAGAAACTGTATTGTTCAGGACATTTGAGAGGATGCTCAAAAACATAAAGTTAAATAAAGAAAAAATCATGCATATTCTGTAGTGGATGAACTATGTCGTCAAGTCAGTTGCTACTACATGTACCTCTTGTGTTTATTTGAGCAGAGAACAGCATCAGAAACAAATATAATATTGTAGAGCTTTCAAAAAAGGAAATGTCCTTTTTATTTCCAACAATATTAAAGAAGACTGAAGATGGAGAAACTGTAATGTTGCCATCATTGTTTTTTAACTGAAGTAATACTGTATCTAGCAAGACGCTTATGTAACACTGTCTAAAGTGTCTTTGTGCTCAAAAAAGGTCATAAGTAAGTGACTTTGAAGCTTAATCAGTGGAAGTATGGGACAATTTCTGAATTTCATTATAAATCTAGTTTAAATGCAGTGAGGTCAGCAGAGTTACTTGGGATTTGCAGTAAAGTAAGTGTGTACAGAGCATGGCTTCATGATTTAACTGCTTGGTTTCCACTGTGCAAATATTATACACTTGTCTGCAACTTGCACAGAATAATTTGAAAGAAAATACTCAGTATGCAAAAACTGTAAGATATTACCTATAGGAGAAAAAGCAAACAGTTTGATATTGTTTAATATACAAAATGTTTTCTAGTGCTCCTACAACAACCTATAAAACTAGTGAATGCTTCATGTAGGGATTACAGTGAATAGTTTTGTATGTAGGAGATTTTAGAATAGGATGTAAAAGTATAGCCTTGCTGTCTTTGTCATTATCTTCTTGAGCCATTATACATTTTTGTGATCTGTAGTGAAAGACATAAATCCTTTCAAGAAGGAGCAACTCTCCACAGGAGCCTGGTTTGCTAAGTTTCTTTTGTGTTTAGATTCCTGTGTTTGCTGGCTGTGGGTTTTTGTCAATTAGGTAACAGAGCACTTTCATCACCTCAGGTCACACAGAAGAACCAGCAGGGCCCTTTGCTTCAGTATACAGATGTGCTGCTGGTGATGCTGGAGAAGCAAATGCAGCAGGAGGAGATGACTTTTAGCACAAATGCTCTTTTCATTTTCCAAGGCAGCCAAGAATTAAATTTGATTTGAAGCCATAAAACAAATACATATACATTATACACTTGTGCATAATGGCTTATGAAGAACACAGGAAAAGGTGAGAACCAAACAGAGAATAAAAATCATAGAATTATAGAACAGGAAACACATTTGGATTCACAAGACTCGTATGCAGGTCTGCATCAAAACTTTCACCAAAGTCTCAGGATCTGGATCATAAGCCAGACTTGTTTTGTTTTCAATACAAAGAGGAATGGTGTCAAATAGAGAATAGGGAGGAGAAATGCCCCTTGCCTGGGATTCCTGAGTGGCTTTTTCTAGATGGGACCTATAGAGACTTACCAGTCCTGAGCAGGCTGCAGCTTCTTGCCTACTGCTGCAGCCAGAGCAATCACTGCACCTTATTGGTTCGTGTACAAAAAGTGCTCCAAACCTGGCCCTGGAAGTAAAAAATTAAAATGACAGGAAGGCTTTTTTCAGTGCTCTTATTTTGAGGAATGCTTTATGCTGTGCAAAATTCAGAGGGGTGGGTTTTCCTGTTTCTTCTCTAATGATGAACACCACACTGTGCAAATATGGGAGGTGCACGTATCTGCGGTCATTTTTCCTGCAGAATCATCATGGAACAGACAGATAAAATGATAAAGGTAATTAATTTAGGAGTGTTATTTAAAGGTAAAGAGTTGAACAACACAAGTGACTGTTAAATTGATTGCCAAACACAAAAGCTTTGATGAATGCTCTAGAAAAATAATCATCATAAATGTGTTTTTGTAAAATCACTTTTGCTTGTATGTTTTGCTATCTTGCTATAAATTAAAAACAACAACTAAAACAAACAAAACCCCCCAAAAAACTCTTCCTCCTGGGACAAACTAGTGTGACAATCACTATTTGAGCCAGACCAGTTTGGAAGACAAGGTGCAGCTGTGCTGTTGCAGAAGGAAAGAACACTTTTTCCAGGCATTTCCTGGCCTGGAAAGATATTGAGGCCCATCAAAAGCCCTGATGCTCCGCTGCTTGTACCTCTTTTGCCTGGACACCTTGCTGTGTTGCAGTGGCTCTCTGCCAAACAGCAGGAGCACTGCTGGTGTGCTCCCTGGCAGGCAACTCTCCCCCGAGACATGAGCATGGGGAGGCAGCTGCAGAGAAGCTTTGGGGCCAGGGACTTTGCCAGGTAAGTGCCTGTGGTTCCAGGCTTCCCAGGACCCTATGCAGCTTGGGAATTGGGTTATCTTTTAGGACATCCAGGGATCCACCTATCTCAGCTGAGAACAAGGCCAGTTCTAAACTGATGCTGATTTATTCGTCCAGGGGAAAAAAATGTTATCCCACTGATGTTAGGCATCAGTAAGGGCACTAATAATAGCAGTCTAGGACTGAGGGTGGAACACTGATACCTCTCTTCTCAAAGATTAGTCTAGTCCTCCTATACATGCAACACTTTATATCAGTTCCTTGATAACCTGTCATTATGAATTACACAGTGGTTTGTTGATTTGGCATGTGTGCAGTGATTCCTCTGGTAAAGCAAGTCAAGAGAATTTATTTTTGACAACATGTTTCTGAATAACTAGAGATGAAGTGTCATTAGACATGTATTCAGATTGTTAAGCGGGCAGATACATTTTCAAAAATCTTGTTTTGCTAGGCTTAATACTGCACTGGCACTCATGATGAAGCTTGTGGAAAACAGTTTATATTTCCTGTAAATGTCTGAGTGAGAGATTTGTTGATAGTGATTCTTTGCTTTAATTACAAGAATGTCAGTCTACATATTATATTAAATTACTGAAAACAAAATAAAGCATAAGAGCATCAGACCCTTGGGTCTTGTCTGCACGTTTTGGTGGCAGGGCTGGATACAGTGTGAAGAACATGACCAGAGCAGCTGATTTCCATCAAATGGCATCATGATGGCATAAAGGAAGGTAAACTGGGCCCTGCTGGCTCTGTCGTTTATGCTTTGCAGATCAGCTGATGTAATTTTCTCTGATAGATCTCTCTGCCTTCTGTAGTGTCCTGGGGAGCTGCACTGCAGTTGCCCATTCATGCTGCACTTGATGGAGAGTTAAGTGAACAGAACCGCACCATCCAAACAGGCAGCAGTAGCTTCCCATTATATTCCCATATGTCCTTTTGGTGAGTTCTAGGGGTAAAAATCATCAAGTTTGGAATCCGTTATCTTTTAAGTAGTTGTTACTTTACAGACATGGCAATGTTGATGTTTTGTGATAACCATGGGCTTTGCAAAAGAATGCCATCTGTTTGCTGAAAATCATTGAAGATTATATATCTCTCTCCTTATAGACCAGTGTCAAGAGCAGCATCTTTTGTTCAGTGACCTGGAACCTGAATTATAATGCATTTGTCTTGCTTTATGTTCACGTGTAATCCTTGTGTTTTGGTTTGGGTTTTTTTATACATATATATTAGCACAAATGTAAATATGCTTCATGAAACAAGCACCTTGATTAGATTTGGGCTTGTGTAAATATTTTACCTATCCTAAATCACTTCTTTGTGATAACTGTATTTTCTTTCTTGTTCAATACAAAAACTAGCCAAGTGTCTCACACTGTTGCTCTGGTGCCAGTTTTCTACAGTTTTAACTCTCCCACAGAAACATTTGTATGCAGAAGTTCTGTGTACATTTTAAAACTGCATTATGTGGTAGACATACTGTCCAGTGACTCCTAGAAACTATTTAGCAAAAATATGTGAAAAAATGTAAATATTAAACAATTATATTTCACCTAAGAGCCAAAGCTGTGCCTCATCATAATTTACCAGAAAAATTTTGTCTGACAAGAAGCCCATATGTAATGAGAAACTACAATAATAACATAAAGGAAAGAGAGAAACTTTTCCTCTTTCTTAAAAGAAATTAAAAGTAACAGTTTCTGAAAGCCAAATCTTTGATACCTTCTATTAAAGTTCAGTCCTCTTTAAGAACTGCAAAAACTTTTCACTAACTCTCTCCCTCTCCTTTCCTGATTTCTTGAAATCCTATAGGAAAAAAGTTTTTGATATGTTGTTGGATCATTTTTTCTATAGCCAAATACCTATCTTTTATTTAGAATCCGTAAACAACTAAAATGTGAATTATTTTTCAATCTATGTTGCTGCATGTATAAAGTTAAATACAGATGATATAAGTAACATTTATAATGGGCAGTACAGCAAAAAGAGCAAAACTTGGAATGTCACATTTACTGGCTGGTTATATTCTCTATTTTTCAACATGAATAAAGTGAGAAAATAAAGGGCATACATGCTCAACATGTCTTTTAGGCAGCAGCTTTCAGTCTAATTGCATGAAGAATGATATGCAAAACATTACACAACACATGAGTCATAAGAGCATCATCCTCACTGCATTGCTAGGGGCAGGGAGATTACAACAACTATCTTGTGCCCTGTCCAGGCTCTTTCATTTTATTTGGCCTTTGGCTTGGAAGACATACAAATTCTAGATTAGACATACAGTATATTGCATGCTTTTGTGAGTAATACCTATTAGTTTTAAATTACTTATGTTCTATGGCTTTGTCATGTTCTGTACATCCTCAGATTGTTACCTAGAAAGCCACTGCAAGGAGAAGAGCTGTGGATCCCTATGCACTTGTCAGATGTGGAGGGAGTCTGTGGTGGGCAGAGTTTGGAGCTGGCTCTGGTCCCCTTGCAGTGCCAGTTTGTGCACTCAGTGGCGAGACATACACAAAGCATTTGGGATGTGACCCATCTGTGAATTATTTTTAAAAGGTTGCATGGTGGGAATTGTCTTCAGCTGAGAAAGGGTTTGCTGTGTCTACAGAGGACATGGATCAAGATGGACAGAATATAATATTCTGATGAAGTCTGTAAGTGATATAAAACCTGGTAAAATAGTAAGTGAATGCAAAGCCTTAGAGCTGTACTTGCACAAAGAGCCCGTGTTGGCTCGTTGGAATCCAGTCAAACATAGACCAGGGACAACATTCTCAAGTAAGGTTATAAAAAAATGGGAAATTTCTGGTCCAGATGACACTTTACTTTCCAGACCGTTGATTTTGTCTTCTTTCTGCAGGCTATAAATCTGCATCTAATTACAAAATGCTCAGAGCTATTAGAGTTTTGCATACAACTTGAAAACAAGCATCACAGTTTACTCTCCTATGTGGAAATCTGCATGTTTTCCAAAAAAAAAACCCAGTTGGGTTTCTGGAACTCTGTTGTCAGGAAGGTTTTCATTGGTGTGCAGTGAAAATCTGGAGTCTGTCGTGCTCAGTGCCCATGCTCTGTTTTATAGCAGGATTTTTCTTCAGCCAAAGCTGGGAACACAGACATTCACCCAGCGTGGTTCCTCTGTGCTGAATTCCTCTACGTTGAATGACTAACAAGAGACCAAGGAACACTGTGAAGATATCTTTTCATTGCTAATGCTCAGATTTTCCATTCATTGCCAAGACACAGCATCCAATTCCAGCATTAAATGTCATGCACACAATAGCTCTGCTGTCGGTGTGAAAACCTAGCTTAACTAGAGGAGGAGGCACAAAAGATCAGAACACATCCTCTGTGTGCAAAACTGTACAGCTCTAAGTATGTCTCCAATTCACCATTTCAAATAGCTTGATTAGACAAGGTTGTGCCCTAAGGCTTCATTGTCTGCCAGCATCAAATGTGACCTTTTATCAAACTTGAATCATCTTACATGTCGAGTCACTAAGACGGATTATGGTCATTGGCCAAAAGAAGGCAGCATTTGAAGGAAGGTTTGCAGAGTTACAGACCTGACTACATGTGGTCACCTGAGTGAACAGGCGTTGGGTGAATGTTAAGAGATACTGGGGCTGCTTGTTCCTACCCAGCTTGGAGCAGACAGTGTTCCAGAGGTCATGTTTAAGCAAGCAGGAGATATGAGGGACAGCAAGAGAAGATGGTATATAGGACAAAGCAAAGCAGAGCCAGAGAAGTCTCAGTGCAAGGCAGTGCTAAAAACAAATGCCGGGCATTGTGTTTTAGGTCAATCGCAGAACCAGGAGCAAGACCCAAATCAAAATCTGAATCTTCCTTGTAGTTTGACCTTCACTGTGTAGCCAATAAATTGATTTCAAAGTGGTGTAATTCCTCAGTGCAGAAGCGTTTAATGTGTATAAGAATATTTCTCCAGCTTTATATAGTAAAGGACAGATAAAATCTGATTTGAAAATAATACAGCGTGCAACGAATAAATTATATGCTCTGGCATTTGGTGGTGTTTGTGAGATATAATTCTATTTCTAGAGCAGTGTAGGCTTAAATAGCCAAGTGGTGTTTATAGGAGATGGGCTGCTGCATTCCTTTTCAGTTTGCTAATATGCACAATTCTGCTGAAGTAAACCAGCCCTGCACTGAATAAACACAGGGGATTCTGTTCATCTATGGGACAATGTGAACAAACCATCATACCTTCACTGGAGATCTATATATCATCTCTCAAATTATGAAAAAACCAAACAATTTAAACTAATTGACTATGCTAACTGGATACACTCCCAGCCTGTACACCTTATTTTATTCAGTTGGCATTTGAACTAAAAGTAATCTCTAGTTGGGAAATCTTTGTGATGAACACTGTAAAATTCCAGCAAGATGGTTGAGTAGTGTAGCTTGTTCTTGTAAAAGACTTTTGGACCTTTGTTTTAAATGTGTCTAAATCATAAATACTATTGGGTTTTTTATTGCTGTTCAGCACTTTCAGTATTGCATCTTTACTTTAAGAAATGGGGACATGCCACTTTGACTCCATTACCATGGAAGACTTTGCTCTGTACAATCCTCCAGCTGAAGCACAGAAACATGAACTCTCCTGGACTGGTGAATATACTGCAGAGGAGAGGCTTCTGAGCTGTGTAGTGCCACCACCAAGTAGCAGAGGTAGGGGAAATGTAATCTTTTGTGACTGGCCTGACACTCAGTCACTGGAAAAAAAAGTAAAGCTAAGACAATGGGGCAAATGTTAATGATCCTTCCTCTTCAAGGTCATTTTGATGGCTACAAAGTGATTCTAAATCCAAAGCACTTTGGGAGATGGTGAGAAAGATTGAGTTTGAACATAGGTTCTGATTTCAGTTTTACAGTGGTTCTCTTTCTCTACAATGACCTGAACAACCACCCAAAAACAATGCCTGAACTTGTCTAGATGCAGTTGGTGCAGCATTAGGAAGGTACTAGGCTGTATTCAGAATCCTGCTTTCAGTCTTCAAAAATTCAAATTTTGTCTAGATAAGGAAGGTGCCAAACCAAAGACCCTGATTTTTCCTTCATTCTTCTTGGATCTTGCTTTGGTAGTAGCTAAGTGAAAAGCTTTACCCAGTTCTACTCAAGCAACTCCCTCCTACCCTTTTACTGAGAACCATTTTAGCTGAGATTGTTGATGAGCTAATTAAGCCAGACAGAAGCAGGCAGAAAGCCAAGGCATGATTTTCACTTGCAGCATCTAGGTCTTGAGAAGTAAAATGTTAACATCTGATTGCTATCTTTCCACTTGCAAATACGTAATTTTCCTTGAATGTTGTTTCACTATGGAGAGGTACTCTGTAAGTGGAATTAGCAAGGCTTCCTAAAGGGAACACGGACAGATTATGAGAAAGGTACCTGAAGTTGTTGCTTGATTGATTATATTAATGCCCAGGAGGGAATATGTCCACTACATTTTTAATGTGGCTTTCTATTGTATGGTTGTCTTGTTTAATAATTATCCATATACAAAGAAGGATAAGGACAATGCAAATTCAAAGAAGGAAATAATTGCCTTTAAGCGATGCTTTTTTTTCTTTCAGACTTGCTGGGATTGTTTTCCTTCTCTCTCATAAACCTTTGTGTATAGA